>NC_133003.1:24421831-25671831 GCF_048564905.1 Vicugna pacos
CCTCATCTGGAAGATGGAGGTGACCGAGGCTCAAGCCAAGTGACCTGCAGAGTCCCACAGCCAAGGCGGTGTGGGTATCAGAGTCTTGCACCCAGGAAGCTTGACCATCATTTTGTTACTTGGGGCTGCCCTGACCCCATCTCCCCAAGGAGCCCAGACCCCTGAAGCACAGCTGCTCCACCTTTGTCCCTGCCTGCCTGCCTGCTCGACCTCTTCCTTTGAGATACTCAGGAAGTCCATCATTGCCCCACCTGGGTCTCGAGGTTATCTTGTTGGGAAGCATGAGGCTGAGCCACATCTGTTGGGAACAGGCCCTTGGAATGTGGGTGCAGACATGTGGCAAGTGTGTGCTCGTGCAGGGGCCCTGCTGATCATTCTAGACCCCCAGGTCAGGCAGAGTGGTAGGAAAGACATGATGCCCTTTTGCTGGGTGTATGGCACATACCCCCATACTCCAATGCACACTCCCGGCCAGGCCCATGCAGCTCCCTCTCCACTTTAACGCTGACTGAGTGCCCACTACCTGCCACCCATCTGCACGTCCTCACAGGCACATATCTCCATTGCTGTGCAGACACATCCACATGCATCTGCACCACACGCACCAGCTTCCACACTCATGGCTGCTTGGGCCCACGGACGAGACAGCAGCTGCCCACAGGTGGCTTTCCCTCCCTGTCCTGGCTGGTCTCCTGCTGAAGGCTTGGGGGCCTGGGCCCAGACGTGAGCTCACACATCCGCTCTCACTCCCTCCGAGTAAGAGCCAGGCCCGGGCAGGGGTCATGGTGGAGTCTGTCCCGCCTGATCCCTCCCCTCTACTCTGGCTGTTGGCCTCAGAGGACTGGCCAGGCTATTAGGCTGGGCTTCAGGCTGAGGTCAGTGTTTCCTGTGAGCTCATCTGGGTTGGGAGCTCCCGGCAGAGCTGGCTGCTGCTCTGGCAGCCTTATGGGGGAGCTGGGGGGAGCTGTCCCAGGGGCAGGGGGGCTGTTGCATGTGCACACAGACATGTGTGGGGGTGGGTAGGTAGGGGTGCATGTCTGAGTTTGCCTCTGTGCCAGTTTATGTTCAGGATGGAGAGAGTACATATGTGCATGTACGTGAGTGAGCATTCCTGCGGCCACAGCTTTGGAGCTCCCTGCTGTGGGGCCTAGACCTGGAGCCAGTGTCTGTGTAGTTGTATGATTGTGTGCCTGTGGGCTTGCACTGGTGAGCGTCCTGCATGATAACCCAAAAGACCCTTGGGGTCACCTCCCATAGTGACCCTTGATTTGAGGAACTGTGAGTAACGGGGGTGTGTGGGGCCAACCTGTGTGGTTTTAGAAGCAAATTCAGCATGCATTCAACATTAAAATAGTTTTCTATTTGGAAAAAATTAGTTTGAAAGTACAGGCAGCCTTCCAAGTAGGCGAGAGGTACCTGACCCCAAGGGGATTGGGGTTCAGAAGAGTAAGGCACACTGATCTGGGTGGGGTCTTTTACCATGCTGGTCCCCGGATGGAGTGGGTGCTTAATTAGTAGAATCCCAGCTTTAGGTTCTGGTTCAGCCTCAGGCTTTCAGTCTCTCCATTTGAAAAATGGGGTGGTCCTCTTGGCCCTGCTTGTCTGCCTGGGTAGTTATGAGAAAAAACCAAACTGTGGAAACCAAGGAGGGCTGCACAGGGCAGGGTATGGGGAGGTAGGGGTGCTGTCCCATCCATCTTGGCCAGCATTAAAGTTCTGGAGCCCAGCACACACTAGGTACCTGCACGAAGTAGGTGCCCAGCCATTGGGTATTAAAGAGGCATTGAATAACTCAGGGGTCATAAACTCAAATACCTCCAGGGCTCAGGTAGTGTTTGGAGAGGAGTGAAAGGGGGCCCCTGGCCTGGAGTGGACTGGCAGAGTTGTCCCACAAGGCGGGTAGTGCCAGCCAGATGTTGCCTGGTGGGCCTGATGTCACATTTTCCAGTTTTACCAGGGATACCACAAATCCAGACTTAAATAAAACTTCTCAGTTTTAACAGCAACTAGGACTAGTGCATTTTAAGCACCAACTCAATGCTGTGAGAGCCCTGGGGGGAGCGGATACCTGACCACCTCCCAGGGCTGTCCCTGCTGCCCCACCTCAAGCCTTCTGTCTACACAGCCCTGTTGCAGGTCCCAACATGGCACCATTCCTGCGCATTGCATTCAACTCCTATGAGCTGGGCTCCCTGCAGACCGAGGACGAGGCAAGCCAGCCCTTTTGTGCTGTGAAGATGAAGGAAGCGCTCAGCACAGGTAGGGCTGGAGGCTAGATCCTACCTGTGCTGCAGCAGCCAGTGGGGCTGGAAATTCAAAGCCAGGAGGAGACAGTGGAGGAAGCTGTGCCCTGTTCCTCTAGAACCTCTGAGGGGTTCTTCTTTTCCTTATCTCCCTGCCCAGCCCAGCTGGTGATGGAGGACAGCAGAAGTCACCCAATGCCCATAGGGCCTCCTTCATTGGCTACATGGAACCTTCTCTGAGGCTCAGGGCTCCTGGCTCCTCTGCCTTTGGTTGTTTCACCCAACAGTGGGCTCCCTGTGGGAGCTCCATGTGTCCATCTGTGGCAGGCCCTATGCTGGCATTGAGGACACTGCCTTGCTTCAGGGCTGACCTGGCCCTGCCCTCATGAGGCTCACAGTCAGGCAGGAGAGCCAGACAATGAAGCCTGTGATAGGGAAGTCCAGAGGAGGTACCATCCCAGGCCACAGTCAGGGAGGTCTTCCTGGAAGAAGTAAACATCTCACACCAGTCCTTGCTCCTACCCTCACCTGGTGAACTACTGGCTCATCCTAGGTCTTAGCTGAGCTGTCCCTTTCTCCAGGAAGCCTCCCCCAAACATTAGGCTGGGGCAGGCCACCTGACCATAGGCAGTTCTAGAACCACTGGCCTTGCCCTTTCCAATTTCATCACTGCTGTGATTTAATGTTCACTTGAGGATGAACTGGTTCATGTCTCCACCTGGGACTGGGGCTCTATCTAGGAAGACAGATACTGGGTTTAATTTTTCTTTCTGCCGTGTTCCTCACCTCCAGTATGGTGGCTGGCCCGTGGGAGCCTGCAGCAGCATTCACTGAGTGAATGAATAAGGGAAGGTGACATCTAAGAGGGGCTGGAGGAAGAAGATCACAGGAAGAGGGAACAGCAAGAGCAAAGGCCCGGGGGTGGGACCTAGCAGAGTGCCCTGGGGGCACTGCTGGCAGGTCTGTGTTCTAGAGCATGTTGTGGGATGGGTTGGGGAGGTGAGCAGAGCTTGGTCGTGAGGGCTAAGGACTGAAGACTTGGGCCCGAGGACACTGGGAGGCCACAGCGGGCCCTCAGGTAGAGAGCCAGGTAGATTCCATGGAGCAGAAGGCTGTGGGAAGACCGGGGAGGGAGGGGCAGAGGGGCCCTAGCCCAACCTTGCCTGCCTGGCCTGTCACAGAGCGCGGGAAGACGCTGGTACAGAAGAAGCCCACTATGTACCCGGAGTGGAAGTCCACCTTTGATGCCCACATCTACGAGGGCCGAGTCATCCAGATCGTGCTGATGCGAGCCGCGGAGGAGCCCATGTCCGAGGTGACAGTGGGTGTGTCGGTGCTGGCCGAACGCTGCAAGAAGAACAACGGCAGGGCCGAGTTCTGGGTGAGGGCACAGCCGTGGTCGTGCGCATGCGTGTGTGTGGGCACCGGTGCAGCTCTGCAGCCGACGGCCTGGCTTTGTGTCCTGGTTCTGTGATCCATCAGATCCCCAGCCCCTCTGAGCCTGTTTCTGAATCTGTAAAAGGAGAAGCTACTAAAAGTCCTACCTCAGGGTCAGGTGTTCCAATGAAATGAGCAGCTGGATGTGAAGGGCTCACTGCAGAACCTGGCACATAGGAGGCACTAAAGAGAGCCCTCCGTGGGACTGTGGCTACTTTTTCCCCTTTTAATTTTGAAAAGGGAGGATTTGCATATAGTAGAACATCTCCAGCTGTATGAAAGGGTGGGTCCTGGCCCCAACACCCGGCCCCAGGCCCCCTTCTCAGGGGCTCCCATTGTTCTCAGTTCTGTTTGGAATCTGCAGATATTCTAGGCCCAGGCAGACACTGGGGACAACAGTTACGGTCTTCCACAGTGAGGAGGGGAGGAAGGGGAAGCCTCATGGCCTGCCACTCACCTGCCGAAACCAGGACTGCACACGCTCGTGGCCATGAGCCCCTTGTGTCCACAGGAGTCCAGCGCTAGCAGAGCAGCCCCTGCTTCCTGGGGTTACATGTGGCCTCCCACAGCCAAAATATCCGCGCCGAAAAAGACCCTTTGGCCACAGGAACTGTGCTCAGCCTCTAATGAGTGCTGAAGGGGCTGGGCCAAGAGAGAAGTTGCTGTCCTAATCCTCAGCCAGTCAGGCAGAGACACTTGCTGTGCTCTGTGTCCACTATCCCAAGGGGCAGTGTCAGTCACCAGGCCCCGGTCCTGGGGAAGCTGAGGATCCTCCCCTCAGACCCAGCCAGTCTGTGTGAGGGGACTGGACGTACAGAGCCCCCGACAGAGAGAACCAGCGTGGCGGTGTCAGTCTGTCTGCATGTGCAGGGGTGCCTCTATTCTAAGATCCTCGTGAAGGGGCAGCTGGGGTTGGGGGTGGGGAGTTTCCTTTCCCACTCTCTTCCCGGGGCCATGTGGCTGAGCTGGGTGTGGGCTGGATCCTTTCACTTCCCCAAATGTAATAATACCCCTGGGTGAGGGGTGGGGGTGGGGCTCAGGGGTGGGGCCCTGCCCACTCTGGGCAGACAGGTGTCCAGCTAGGGCCTTGAGGAACCAACCATGGGGGCGGGTTCTGAGTCTGGCTTGGCCCAGGCCCGCCCTCATTGACTCCCCCACCCTCACCCCTGCAGCTGGACCTGCAACCCCAGGCCAAGGTGTTGATGTCTGTGCAGTATTTCCTGGAAGACATAGGTAAGCCCCTCCCTACCTGAGCTGGGGACGGAGGTTCCGAGGCCAGAGTCAGAATGGAGGTTTTAGGGAAGCAACCCCCGTTGGCCATCTGCTCAGGGCCACCATGGAAGGGACTGCAGGGGTGTGGCCTCTTCCAGGGGCTGGGGCTGACTTCACTGCTCCCTGGCCCTCAGATTGCAAGCAGTCTTTGCGGGGTGAAGACGAGGCCAAGTTCCCAACGATGAACCGCCGTGGAGCCATCAAACAGGCCAAAATCCACTACATCAAGAACCACGAGTTTATCGCTACCTTCTTTGGGCAGCCCACCTTCTGCTCTGTGTGCAAAGACTTTGTTTGGTGAGGCTGGCTGTGCCCACTGCTGTGGGGGAGAGGGGTGGTGGGGTGGATAGGGGGAGCGGAGGGGAAGGGGAGGCCCCCACCCTGGTGCTTCCCCCCACTCACCCTGCCTGGGCACTTGCCTTTCAGGGGTCTCAACAAGCAAGGCTACAAGTGCAGGCGTAAGTGTCCCCACAGCCCGGTTTGTACGCACACATGTGTGCGCCTGCCAGGGCCTATGTGCATTTACAGCAAAGCCTATGTCCCTGTGTTGGGACGGCATGTCTGGAGGAAGCCTGTGTGTGCCTGAGTGTGCACGTGAGGTTTTCCACGTTGCAGTGCATGTGTGTGCGGTGGCTACGTTTGTTGAGCACTGGAGCTGGCTGGCTTCTGCTCACAAAAGCCAGGTGTATGTGTTTCTTCCCAACTTTTCATGTTCAGCGACATCACACTGTCAGCCTGAAATAGGCTTCAGTGGAATATTTACACAGAAACCCACCCAGTGCTACCCATCAGGGCTCTTCCCCCACAGAGAGGCTGTTAGACCTTTACCAGGCCACCCCTGGCTGTGTGCGTGCTTCTGTTCAGATGTATGTGTATCTGGGTACACACATCTGAGCACACCCTTCTCCACGGCGGTGCATGCACAAGGCAGCATGGACCGGTGGGGATGAGCACAGGCCCTGGAGCCAGCCTGCCTGAGTGTGAATCCCAGCTCTGCCGTTTCCTCGCTATAGGGCCTTAGGCAAAGTTACTCAACCTCTCTGGGCCTCAGTTTCCTCATTTATAGAATAGGGATGATAGAGTCATTATAAAGATCAAATGGGATAAAACACATAAAGCTGTATTTTAAGTGTGGCTGGTGCAAGGTAAACATTCTATGTAAGAAGCCTTGTCACTATCACATATGCTGTGTATGTGTGTCTAGGGGTCTTTGTGTTGGAGTGTGTCTGTCAGTGTGTGTGTGTGTGTGTGTGTTTGTGTGTGTTTGCGCACATGAAGGTGAGAGAGAGCTCAGGAGCTGTTTGCTGCCTGGACCACAAAGGGAAAGGGGGGCTCCCCTGCCTCCAGTTCTCTCACTACCATACCCCCTGCCCCTCTCTTCTGCCCTGCTTCATGCCCACTGAGACTCCTTGAGCCTTCCCTCATCTCCGAGAGCCCCTAGATCAGCCTGTTCACCCTGCCCTATCCTTCCCAGGCCCCTCCCTGGGGACTGGCTGGAGGAGGGAAAACTCAGGCTCCAGGCCGAGGCCTGTGTCAGATGAGGGTGTGGGCGTCGGGGAGAACGGTGGCTTTGTGTAGAGGGCTGGACTGGCCGGCAGGCGCCAGCTCACAGACTCTGCTCCTCTGGGCCTTCCCTTCCCCCTCCCGGGCCTGCGCCTCCTCAAGAATGCAACGCTGCCATCCACAAGAAATGTATCGACAAGATCATCGGTCGGTGCACGGGCACTGCAGCCAACAGCCGGGATACCATAGTGAGGCCTGGGGCAGGGTGGGAGGGATTCTGGCTCTCCCTACCCCTTCCCTGGGGTGATTCACCCTTCTCCCCTTTTTCTTTGTCCGTCCTTCCCCTGGCTTGGCCCTGGGACCCTTGGATTTCCCAGTCCGTGGAGCCCTCTTGGGCATCTTGCCACACATGCGGTTGGGTGGGGGAGGGTTAGGGGGTGAGAAAGAGGCTGGAGCTGGCATGTGATCCTTGCCCTATGACCACCCCCTACCCCAGTTCCAGAAAGAACGTTTCAATATCGACATGCCGCACCGGTTCAAGATTTACAACTACATGAGCCCTACCTTCTGTGACCACTGTGGCAGCCTGCTCTGGGGGCTGGTGAAGCAGGGATTAAAGTGTGAAGGTGCGTGCCCCCAGCCCGGGGGCCAGGGTTGGGGCAGGGGTGGGACTATGGAAACTCCTGCTTGGCCCCCTTGCTCAGGGATCTCACGTGGGTGAGGCCTCATGGCCCCTCTCCACTGGCCCAACTGACTCTACCATTTACCTGCTATGTGACTATTGGAAGGTGGCCCCACTGCTCCATCCTCAAGTGTGAAACAGGGGGTCAGTGTAGAGTAGACCCCAGAGAGTCACTGAGGGGCAGGCGGGCAGAAGGTGCTCAGTCAAGGCCTGTCTCATGCCGGCTCAGCAAATGCTCCTCACAGGCCATCTACCACCCTAGGCCTCACTGAATCAAGAGACCTCTTGATGCAGGAGGAAAAGTGACTTGTCATCATTGTCCCAGACTTCTTTGCCTTTTCTTTTTCTTTAAATAATGAAAGATTTGAGGTGCTTATGATGGCTTCAGATACCTTTTTTTTCTAAAGGCAAGAAACCCAGCAGACCCTCCAGAAGCCCTCCCTTCTCTCCTCTCTCCTGCATGCCTCCCTGCCCTTGGCTGGGCCCAAGGCAAGGGGCACAGTTCTCTTGGAGCCTCCTGACTGCATGTCTGGCCCTGCCTGGGCAGGGGTCCTAATGGCCCTGCTTCTCCCCCACCCCAGATTGTGGCATGAACGTGCACCATAAGTGCCAGTTGAAGGTGGCCAACCTCTGCGGCATCAACCAGAAGCTCCTGGCCGAGGCGTTGAACCAAGTTACTCAGGTGGGAAGGTGCTGTGGGAACCCTAGATTGACTGTGGTGAGGTGGGGGCCAGTCAGGGCTCACCTCCAACTCCTGGGGAACAGCAGTGAAGGGTGTTTATACAAGATGGCACTTTGGAAGATCTTGTTCAAGAATTAGGCATTAGAGAGTGGTAGGCTTGTTCTCCTGAGAAATTAATTATTCAAGCAGTTCTTAAGGGTGAACCTGGAGGACTGCAAGGTTGAAACACTTGGAACTAAAAGCCTTTATGTGTACATATATTTGTGTGTGTGTGTGTGTGTGTGTGTGTGTTTGGGTATGGGTGGGGCTCGAGGGATGCCACAGAACTTTAAAATTCTAGAATTGATCACAAGTGAAGGCAACATGAATAAAAATCTATCGAGTAAGTGGTTGAGAAGGTGGGGTTCAATTTGCAAAACTTGTATTTAATCAGTGCCTTCCAGACCACCGAGGTGTCCCCATGCTGCTGGAACTGTGTGTGTGTGTGTGTGCGCTTGTACACATGCATGCACATGCTCTGAGAGTCCCAGGCTCTGCCCCTACTATGCCCCTTTGGTGTTGAGGGCAGGGTGATGGATGGTTGGGCTGGGAGTTCTGACCATGGAATGACCTCTGGACCCCCAACCTCCACCCCTCCTCCAGAGACCTTCCCGCAAGTCAGAATCAGAGCCTCCAGAGGCTGTTGGGATCTACCAGAATTTTGAGAAGAAACCAGGAGTTTCTGGAGATGATGTACCAGGTAAGCTATGCCCATTCCTTCCAGGAGAGCCCCTACTCCCCACACCAGCATGGGGCCCGGCCTCCCTGTGCAGTCGAGTGAGACCTGGTGGGGTGGGACTAGGGAGAGGAGAACCACCCTCTGGGCTCCAGGGCAGAGACCTGAGCCTGAAGGGCCATCTCTCGGGCAGGAACTGGGACCTACGGCAAGATCTGGGAGAGCAGCACCAAGTGCAGGATTGAGGACTTCACCTTCGTCAAGGTCCTGGGCAAAGGCAGCTTCGGAAAGGTAAGGGGCCCCCCACCCTCAGGGTAGCCCCCAAGAACCCAGGCCCAGGGAGCCCAGGGGTACCTGCTTCCCACCCTCCCTGGCTGCTTCTTGGTTGGGTGGGGCTGTGCGACCTGGCCTTTGGTCTGGCCCTTCCCGGCTCAGCACCCCCGCCCACCCATCAGGTGCTGCTTGCAGAGCTGAAGGGCAAAAAGGAGTTCTTCGCCATCAAGGCCCTTAAGAAGGATGTGGTTCTGATCGATGACGACGTGGAGTGCACCATGGTGGAGAAGCGGGTGCTGGCGCTCGCCGGGGAGAATCCCTTCCTCACCCATCTCTTCTGTACCTTCCAGACCAAGGTGCCTGGCCCTCCCACTGTCCTTGCCACAGCCCCTACCCCCACCTCCTCCTTCAGGGCCAAGTTTCCCACTCAGACTCACAAGGTCAGGGCCCGTCTGCCCTCTCTGATCATTTACAGCACGGCTGTGTCCCCTTCCTCAGACTCCTCAAGGCAGGGCCATTCTTCCTCCTTCACATCCCCCAGGACAGAGTTGCCCTGCTTTTTGTTGGACAACTCCTCCCTGCCCATCCCTCTGTGGCCCTCAGTGAGGGAGCCTCCCTCCAGCTTCTGTGCCTCTGCTCACCTTCCTTCCCCCACAGGACCACCTGTTCTTCGTCATGGAGTTCCTCAATGGGGGCGACCTGATGTATCACATCCAGGACAAGGGCCGCTTCGAGCTCTACCGTGCCACGTACGTGAGGCCCTGTGGGGAAAGGGCCTTCTGCTGGTCTGCCTTCCATTTCTTCCCTCCCTGGAGAAGCCAGGGCTCTCACCTGCCCTGGGTGGGAATCTAGGGGTGGTGGGTGAGCTGTGGCTGGGAACACCGCCCAGACATGCTGGGTCCTGTCCCCTCCTTGGGCCTCAGCCAGTGCAGCCTTGCAGATGGTGGTCCTGCACAATGCAGGACCCTGGTGTGTGGTCCCCAGACTAGCATACACCCCCAAACCGCGTGTGTGTATACATGTACATCTATATGGATGCGTATATACTGCTATGACAGAGAATTGCCTCATTTAGAGCTTTATCTTCATAATTTTCTTTTCCGCCTTGGCTGCTAGCCTCTACTTTCCTGATATAAGATGTTCCTTCATCAGGCCCAGGTTATCTGTGGAGTTGTTTGTAGCATTTCCTGCCCCTAGGAGTGGGGATGAGAACCCAGAGAGAAGCTGAGGCCCCTCACAGAAATCTCAGAGCTCTTTGTCTGTGTCTTTCTCTAATCTAGGTTTTATGCGGCTGAGATAGTCTGTGGACTGCAGTTTCTACACCAGAAAGGGATCATATACAGGTGCGGGGGTCTGGAGGTCGGGGGTGCTTAGGAGGAGGGGCCCCACCCCATCATCTCTGAAATGCTCTGAGTGGGGCCCGGTCCAGCTATGGCTCCATCTCTGCTTGGAATTGGTCTTCAGTTCGGTATTTGCCTAAACCACCTACTCTACCACTAGAATTCCTTGTGGCCCCTCGGCTGAGGTTGACACAGCTCTGGGGCCTGGGGTCTCCCTGCCCATATTTGATGCCTTTGGTGGGAGCACAGCACAGACCGGTATGGTGTCTCCTTCCCTTGGAGCCATTGAGCTCCCTCTGAAGCCCCATCCAAGTGCAGAGTTTCCACCAATAGGGCTTGGTTCCATAAACTCTCACCCAATAAATGACAGCCCCTTCCTGCAGTGGATTAATATATACCCATCAAAAAGCTGAGGCCGTGTTCTATGTACTGAAGTGGGGTGATGCCAGGGTATGTTGTCAGGTGGGAAACCAATCCATGGGACAATGTGTACTGAATATTAGGCTCCAGGCCTTAAAAGGTGGAGTGATGCACATCATAATGTGCCGTCCCCGCCTGGACTCACTCTAGGGAGGGCCTGGTGAGCGAGGTTAGTGGAAGATGGGCCTTGTGCTATTTTCCTTTTCTGGTACTTGTTACCACGTTCTAAGTTATCTACTCAAACAACTAACTCCATAAAAGATAGGCTCCCTGCCCTTCTGGAATCAGACAAACCTGAACCTGGGGCACTTCCACTGCTGACCAGCTGGGTGACCCTGGACAAGGGACGCCACCTCTCTGATTCTCATTTTGGGCTTCGGGAAGTAGGACAGTGTGTCCAACAGATGGCATGCGGTAGGCAGCTCATGTTTTTAGCACCTCTTTCCCCTTCTCTTCCTCATTCCCTCGTCCCCGTGGAGGAGTCCTAGGCCTACAGGACTGAAAATGGGGCATGGGGGGCTGAGGGCAGGAGTGTAATTGGCCCCTGCTGACTCCATTTCGTGTCCCCTCCCTGCAGGGACCTCAAGCTGGACAATGTGATGCTGGACCAAGATGGCCACATCAAGATCGCCGACTTTGGGATGTGCAAGGAGAACATGTTAGGGGACAAACAGGCCAGCACTTTCTGTGGCACCCCTGACTACATAGCCCCCGAGGTGAGCGGGCACCCTCCCGGCCACCAGCTCAGTCAGACACCTTATCTCAACGGGGTGGGGACAGAGATGTCTGAGCCACAGCCAGGAGGCTGAGGAGGCCTGGCCAGGGCTTGTGCTCCTGGCCCCCCTCAGCTCCGGCACCCTCTCTGCCCCAGATCCTGCAGGGCCTGAAGTACTCGTTCTCCGTGGACTGGTGGTCCTTTGGAGTCCTTCTCTACGAGATGCTAATTGGTCAGTCCCCCTTCCATGGTGATGATGAAGACGAACTCTTCGAGTCCATCCGTATGGACACACCGTATTATCCCCGCTGGATCACCAGGGAGTCCAAGGACATCCTGGAGAAGGTGCAAGGCCCCAGGCAGGGCTGGCTGGGGCAGGGGCTGGCAGACACCAGGTCATGGGAATGCCAGAAGCCTCCTGTCTGAGGGAGGGGGCCTCACTAATGCTCCAATCCTAACACACTGGGGGATCACTCTCCTGCCATGTTCTTGGGACCTCCTGTCTGGGTTCCCTGTACTGAATCAATCTGGCCCAGCAGTGACAAGCTTGGAGTCAGGAGATAGCTGGACCTGAGGCTAAACTCTGAGTCTGTCTCTTATCTACAAAGTGAGACTAGGAGAGAACCTATCTCACAGAGTTTTTGGGAAAAAACATAAACACATGATGCTCAGATCTGTGCCAGGCAAATAGTAAGTAAACACCCAACAAATGGCCACTGCTTTTACTCATGAGTCCCAGCAGCCAAGAGTCCCGGCAGCCCAGTCCATGCCTTGTTTCTCCAGTGGGAGCACAGAGGCCAGAGAGAATCCCTCAGCCCCAGAGGCCCCGGGCTGTGATGCTAGGCTGGGCCAGACCAGCCTGGGCAACCCTGGGCCTGCTTAGGGGTTTTCTGAGGCTCCGATTTCCTACAGCCCTCGGGTGCTAACTGGGGCCCCTGCTGGGTTGCAGCTGCTTGAAAGGGACACAACCAGGAGGCTGGGAGTGACAGGGAACATCAAAATCCACCCCTTCTTCAAGACCATCAACTGGACTCTGCTGGAGAAACGTGGTGTGGAGCCGCCCTTCAAGCCCAGAGTGGTATGTGATCCCGCTCGGTGGGGGCCGCCCACCTGATGTTGCCTTCCAGGGTGGCTCCTCCTCCTTGTCCTACCTCTCTCCTACATCATTTAATGTTCTTCTCCTCTCCCCTCTTCTAGCAAACCTGCTTCCCCAGCCACCCTGGCACAGTCACAGCCTGTATCCTTATATTTTCACTTTCTCTCTTCACTCAGTCATTCAGCAAAACGGGGGGACTGTGGATCCACTCACCCTTTGATACATGTTCTTTTGCACCCACTGTGCAGGAGACTATGATTTGGAAACTAGAGTTAAGACTTTCCTCCTTCCATCCATCCATCCAATCAATTTTCCCATAAACATTGAACATGCTGAGTGCCTTTTGGGTGCAGAGCACTGTTCCAAGCTGCACAGCAAAGTAGGAGGCCCAGTCTCAGAGCTGGAGGAGCCCCGGCTCCTCAGAGAGATAAGAAACTTGCACACTGATGATCATTTGTGATAAATGACAGCAGTACAAGAGATGTCACAAGGCCACACATGATCATGCCCCTGGGAAGGTCTCTTGGCAGGAGCCCCAGATACAGAGATTTGGCCGGTAGAGGGGCAGGGTTCTGAGGGAAAGTGGATATAGGCAGGGCTGGGGAGACTTGGCCAGGCATAAGGCAGATGGGAGGCATTCAAGGTAGAAGAGGGATGGTTTGCACAAAGGCCCAGAATCTAGAGAGGCCACCAAGAAGCCAGCAGGAAAGTAGATACAGGTCGGGGCCAGAATTCAGGGCACCCCAAACACCTCAGAAGCTGGACTCTGTGGCCCTTCTCTGAACACAGCTCTTCCCTCCCACTCCCTTTCTCTCCTCTGCTTCCCGTCCTCTGTCCGGACACGCTGTTCCTGCTGAGCTGCCCCCATGTTCGAGTCCTGAGGCTACAGAGCATCCCCCACCCTACTCCAGGGGTTTCAGCTTGGGTACCTCATGCACTGGGTGTGTGACTACCATGCCAGACTGGCTGTAGGAAAAATCAGTCTGCCGCTTTTGATAGAAGGAGGGATAGATTTATTTTATCAAGATTGCAGACCAGCCTGAGGTGAGCTGGCCAAGGGGGTCTCAGCACCAAGAATGGATGGGCATGTCAGGAAACAGGCCCAAGGCTGCTGTGCTCTACCAGCCTGAAAGAAGCCAGAAATCTGGATTTGTATGTTAAATTGTCCAATTTAAAAATGTTGGCTCAATGCTGTTAAAACCCACTGGTAGTCAAAATGGTCATACCTGCATCTGGGTTTGGCCTGAGGGCCACCAGCTTGAGACCTCTTTCTGTCACCCTTTCATTGTACCCTCAGAAGCAGAGAGTTGGCAAACTTCTGTGAACAGCCTGACAGTAAATATTTCAGGCTTTGCAGGCCAGATAGTCTCAAAGCAGCCATAGCTCGTATGTCAATGAGTGGGTGTGGTTGTGCACTAATAAAATTTTTAACTGTGGTCGCCGAAATTTGAATTTCATTTAGTCTTTACATGTCCTGAAATGTTACTCTTTTTGATTTTTTTTCTTGAACATTTAAAAATATAAAAGCCAGTCTCAGCTTGTGGAACCTACACAAACAGGTGACAGGTGGGCTTCCGCCCAGGGCCATAGGCTGCCCGAACCTGGTTCTGGAGGGTACTCACCTCTCCTCCTCCAGACCCAGACCCCCCAGCCCACATCCCTCAGCCCCCTGGGAAAACAGCATCTACTTTCCAAAGGAGAGACTCCCTTTTCTGTTCCCAATAAAGATAGTTCTGTTTTGGCCCAGCCCAGCAGGGATTCTGACCCCGGGGGCAGGTCCCCACAACCTCAGGAACCCTCAGAAGGTTGCCCCTTGGGTCCTGCTAATGCATCCTTGCTCTCTGCTTGCAGAAGTCCCCTGGAGACTACACCAACTTCGACCAGGAGTTCCTGAAAGAGAAGCCACACCTTTCCTACAGCGACAAGAACCTCATTGACTCCATGGACCAAACAGCATTTGCTGGCTTCTCCTTTGTGAACCCCAAATTCGAGAGGCTCCTGGAAAATTGAGGTTCCCAGACATGCCGCTCCCCCCGCCCCACCCACCCCAGCCAGGGAGCCTGGGTTAAGCCTGCCGACCCAGCCCAGGCAGAGCAGGCTGAACCCCCCACGTCATCGGCACCCATCTGCCCACCACGATACGCAACAGCGTGATGGTTGTGATTTCTGCTACGGCCCGTGCCCCTCGTCCCCCAGGGAGGCCTCGGCTCCTGTCTGGCTGGGCTTTTGTGGTACTTCCTCTGTGAATTGTGTGTGAATTTGCTTTTCCTCTGCTCTCAGAGGGAAATTGTAAATCCTGTGTTTCATTACTTGAATGTAGTTATCTATTGAAAAAATATATATTTTATATATATACTCACACACATATATATATAATAGGCTGTATATATTGCTCAGTAGAGAAAAGCATGTGGAAGACTGGTGGTATGTTGATCTTTTAAAGATATATATATATTATATATATGACGTGTCACCCCTCCCTGCACTCCTCCCCCGTCAAAAAAAAGGAGCACAAGCTGTTTGAACTACCAGGTTCTTTTATTTGTGTGTCTGAATAAACACCAGTTGGTACCAACCTGGCTGTTGGGACGTTTTGCCCCAGGAAGCTGGTGGCAGCTGTTCCCACCCCTGGTAACTGTCCTGGAAACTCACTGAGCTGTTAGTGGCAGATGCAGACCCCTGGGCTTTCATGCAAATGTGTTTGTATTTATGGGTTTCCTCTGGCTCCAGGGCCCTCGGCCTAAAGTAGAAACCTTTGGGTGGCTGAGGGAGCCCCAGATGTCTCTGTGGGGTAATAGAAGGAGATGGGACCAGCTTCAGAGAGTATGTCTCCAAAGAGTGAGGGTCCGGTGCGCAAGGGAAGGCCGCTGGGAGGCCTGGCCGGAAGACCTGCACCAAGGCGTGGAGGCGGCCCAGCCTGGGGAGGAGGACGGAAATACAGCTCAGGCATAAGGCAGATCTAGATTCAAATCGCAGAGTAGCCAGAAGATGTGGCATTTAAAGATGTCACTTAATCATTTGAAACTTCCGTTTCATCTGTAAAATGGGGATGAGGCCACATGGTACTCGGTGTAACTCTATCTCTCATCTCTTGTTTATCCCCCTCCTTGCCAGAGTCTGTGTCTGAGTTCTAGAATGTATTTCTCAGGAGCCCTTGCCTACTTGGGAAGGGGAAGGAGCAGGGTAGGAGGAGAAATGGAGAAGATGCCACCTGGCTGGGTGAGGCTGGGAGCCGAGCTCCCCGTGTGCCCTCCTGCAGCGAGGAGACTGCTGGTGTCCCCCTGAGCTCATGCAGCTCTCTGTCCCCACCTCCTCAATGTCCCATTCTCAGCTTCCTGTTTCTTTCTCTTCGCCTCTCTCTGGGCACAGGCCTCAGGCGGGCCCATCCTCCAGCCCCTCTGGTCCAGCCCTCCGCCCTGGTCCCTGGTGGTAGGTGAGGTGCCCCAGTGCCTGATTGGCTGGCTCTGGCAGCCAAGCAGCTGACTTCCAGCAAGTTCATTTTTCTGGGCTGAGGTACAAGTTTCCACAGCTGGAGAGGAGTCTGGTGAGGTGGGGTGGGGCTGGTGCTGGCCAGGGGAGGGGGCTGTGGGGATGGGGGCCGAACCCTCCCCAGAGAGAACAAGTGTCCCCCTCCCCTCTCCACTGCCACCCGCTCGGGAAATGTTTGAATCCGTGCTGTGCATGCAGCAGTGAAAATCCCAGAAGTGGGGTTTTGTCCCCTTGGGCTCACAGTCTGATGAGGTGTAGACACAGCATGGCGTGGGCTGTGCTGGGGGGCACTGGGGCTGTGGGAGCCCACAGGAGGTGCCTGGGGATCCCTGTCCCGTACCTCTGCTGCAACACACAGGCCCCAGAACCCCCTGGGCTGTCCAGTGTGAGTTTAGAAGAGAAATATGGTTGGTGTTTGAATCAGAGCCTCTCACCATCGTCCTGCAGCTCCAAAGCAGAGCCTTGCACCCAGAGCCCCAGTTTCCTCCTGTGTGGAGAGGGAATAAACAGTTTATTAGCCAGAGGCAGTGGAGGATGGTGGGAAGAACACAGTGCCTAGAACTGAGGGCCTGGAGTGTGAGTTCCACTCTGCCACCCACACATTGTCACCATGGTTTCTTCATCGGGCCTCAGTTCCCTCATCTGTAAAACGGGACCATTATTCCCTGCTGCCTTGAGTTCCCAGCTCCAGGGAGCCCCTCGGGGACTAATGCTGGGTACCCCGTGGTGCTGGGCAAACCCTGGGGGACGGGGAAGCAGCTGCCGGGGACACTGCCAAACTGCCTGGGAGGTTGTGCAGCTCCAGGCCTGTTCCCAGAGTTGGGTTGGTGCCGGGCTTGAGTGGTGGCCTCAGGAAATGCCTATCATACCTGGGCTGGGCCCAGAGCCACCCTTGCACTGGGATCTGGGGGTCTGGAAGCAGGCAAATAGCCCTCCACCAAGTAAATGTGCCAGCAGAGCAATGAGCTTGGTCCCTGCTCCCCGAGATGTGTGCCAGGCCTCACTCAGTGCCAGGCAGACTAATACAGATGCAGGAGGGCCTAGGGGGCAGGAGCAGGACACTGCTGTCAAATGGCCCTGGGTTCAAACCCTGCATGTCCCTAGTTGTGTGACCTCAGTGACAAGCTCCTGCGGCTCGTTTCCTTTACGGTAAAATGGGGATGCAGGCTGCCCTCACTTTGTTGTGTTTTGCTTTATTGCACTTTGCAGACATCGTATTATTTACAAATTGAAGGTGTGTGGCAACCCTGCATCGAGCAAGTCTATCAGCATCATCTTTCTAACAGCACTTGCTCACTTCGTGTCTCTGTGTTGCATCTTGGTAATTCTTGCAGTATTTCAAACTTTACCATCATTATTCTATTTCTTATGGTGAACTGTGATCAGTGATCTCTGATGTTGTAATTGTTCTGTGGCACCACAAACCACGCCCATATAAGGTGGCAACCTTAATCGATAAACGTGTAAGTGTTGTGACTATTCCACTGACTGGCCGTTCCCCCATCTCTCTGGCTCTCCTCTCAGCCTCCCTATTTCCTGAGACAACAATTTTGAAATTTGGCCAATTAATAACCCTTCAATGGCCGCTAAGTGAGTGAAAGGAAAAATTGTGTGTTTTAATTCAAAGCTAGAAATGATTAAGCCCAGTGGGAAAGGTGTGTCAAAAGCTGAGACAGGCGGAAAGCTAGGCCTCTTGTGCCAGTTAGCCAAGCTGTGAATGCAGAGGAAAAGTTCTTGAAGGAAATTAAATGTGCTATTCCCATGATCATACCAATGATAAGAATGGTAACAGCCGAAGGAGACTGGATTCACGCTCGTCTGAGAAGAAACCGCATCCTTACAGAAGAAAGGAGTTAGTCTCAGGAGGGATAAAGGACAACATCTGGAGACGCAGTCAGTTCTTCCCTTCAAAAAAGATCAGAATTGATTTCCAGTAAGGGGAATTACTTTTCCCAAAAGAGCGGCCTGAATCCCGCGATAAATGGGCAAATCTCGCGAGATTTGGCTCCACCTGCAGAGGATTAGTAGTGATCACCTGAGAGAGGCTGGGCTAGTGCTCGTCTGAGACGGGAAGACAAATACACTGTTTAAAAAAAAAAAAGTTTTGTTTCCAGGACTGCCAAAGGGATTCCTCTCCCCCGAACAGGGGACTTAATCTCGCGAGAAAAGATGCAAATCTCGGGAGAGTTCGGAGGCTCTATGAGAAGTTTTGTGTTTATGAAGCCGAGGGAAACTGGATCCATGCTCTTTTCAGAAGAAAAAGCATCCACAGAGGAAAGGAATTAGTCTCTGGAGTGATAAAGGACACCACTCAGAAATGGAGTCAGTTCTTACCTTGCAAAAAGATCAGAATTGATTTCCAATGATGGGAATTAATTTTCCCAGAAGAGCAGCCTGAATCCTGCGAGAAAAGGGCAACTCTCGTGAGATCTGGTCACCCAGAGAGGATTAATGGTGATCACCTGCGAGTCTTGGCTACTCTTGGCCTGAGTATGGAAGCCATACATACAGTGAAAACATTTATTCTCAGGAGTGCAAAAGGGATTCCTCTCTCCTGAACAGGGGACTTAGTCTGTACCTTTTTTTTTTTTTTTTTAGAGCTAATGCTATTGCAAACTTAACAGGCTACAGTATAGTGTAAACATAACTTTTACGTGCACCGGGAAACCAAAATTTCATGTGAAATCATGCTGTATTTCAGTGGTCTGGAACCAAACCTGCAAAATCTCCTAGACGTGCCTTAACCATGCTGCTGCTTGTGGACTAGGATGATTTCTGTAAGCACACCCCGCCGGCTCAGGACACAGTAGACGTTTAGTAAACAGCAGCCACTGTGACTGCATGTCCTCAATGGGATGAAAATGTTCAGGGTAGTGGGCCTGTCAACTGTACATTGAACTGTATTGCAGGAGGGCACCTTGGCAGTTTCAGTTAAAACCTAAAATGCACCCACCCCATGGCCCAGCAATCCCCCTTCCCAGGCGGAGCTACCCAGAGGACCCTCCCCTACAGGCCCCAGAAGGCTGGCCGAGGATATCCACCACCGCACGGATTAATTGAGAAAAACTGGAAGCAAGAACATCCAGCAGTTGCAGAGGTGATTAATTTTCCTGTTGTAGAAAGTGGTCCAGGGCCAAGAGATCAAGAAGAGCAGGTTAGAGACCCAAAGTTCAGAGTGGTTTCACCCTGTGCTTCCATGTGTCAGCTTTTGAGGGCACCCAAAGGTCTGGGAGCACAGGGCAGGGCTGCTGAGATGAAGGATGAATGAGTGAATGAATGAATGAATGGGCTGCCCAGACCACAATCCCTTTAAGGCAGTGACTGGCAGTCCGTGTGCTAAGCATACTGATAAGGTTCACTATGCCAAGTTCTACCAGCAAGTCTCAGCCCTGACGCTGCATTGGAACCCAATGCCCATGCTGCTTAGGTCTATTTCTAAGATCTCTGGAGGAGGCCTCACATCAGTACTGTTAAAGCTCGCCACAGTACAACATGCGTGCACCAGGATTGAAAGCCAGATGGTTGAGGTCCAGAAAACTGCATTTTGCCCAGTCTTGGTGGAGCAGGGAGATGCTGCTCTGAGCGGCTCACACCCTGGAAGGCGAAGCAGCCAGTATCGCCCAGCTCATGGAAGGCCCCACCGTGGGCTCGCGGGAACCCTGCCGGAGCGCGGACCACAGGCGGAAGGAGCCCGCGGCCCGGGTGATTACAGCGCCCTCTGGTGGGCACCGGGTGCAGACCCAGGGAGGACCACTTTGTGCTAGGTATGGTGCTGGGTTCTTAACCAACCTACCCCCTGTCATTAGTCCCTGGGGAAATATTCCCGCAAGATGCCTGAAGACTACTTTGCAGAGACTCAGAGATGTGGAGGTTACACATCTATACGGCTCCCTTGTCATTAGAGAGTCTCTGGGCTGCCCCAAATTTCAACCCCTTTCCCTAGCATCATCACACTACTAGAGTCACATTTCCCCAATTTATTCCTTATTAAGGTGTGAATGACTGATATGAACTGGGAGGTCTCCGTTTACCACAGGTGTTAATAGTAGGAGGGGGTGTGCCACATTTATTTGCCAGAGTGGGAGGGGCTTTGGGCTCCAGCACATCCTCCCCACTACTGCCCTTGGCTTCATTCCAGCAGGTTGGGGTTTGCACCACTGCAGCCCACTGTGCACCTGCCTCCTCTTTGGGCCCCTCCAAACTTATGGGGCCTCCAGCTCGTTCCTGCACTCTGACTGTGCCCAGCAGGTTACCTCAGACTGCCCTCTGTGAGCTTAGAGGCTGGAGAGCTGGTTTGGGGGGCTGGGGCACTCCCTGGGTCTCTCATATGATTGAATGCAACCCTCACCAACTGTAGCCTCCGTGATTTGTGTTTGAAACTTTTAACACCAGTCCCCAAATCAGGCTTCTTAGAGGGGCCTTAGAAGACCCCTCTGCTGTGAAACACATACTCTGAAGGCCCTGACACTTGCTGCTCAGCCCACATGAAGCACTGTACAAAGCCCAAGGCCTCTTGGGGAAGCTGTTTTTCTTTTTTCTTCTTCCAAGAGGGACATTTAGCCTTCTATTGATTTCACCTGGGCTGAGAGGCGCATGCACTGCGGGAGGGGCAGCAGTGTCGGGCTGTTTCCAAATTCGTACATTCCTTGGTAGATCAGGTGCCTGCTGTGCCAGGAGCCTGGTGGGCATCACTTGGAACTGTCACTCAACAGGCATGATCACTGTGTGTGGCTCAACGGATCATGACAGTGACCCTCTGGGTCCACACTGTGCTTGATGCCACCCCTGTGGTGTGGACTGCTGTTAATTCTCATGACAACCCTGTGAGGAAAAGAAATGCTAGTTAGTCTCCCTGTTTTACCAGTCAGGGAGCTGAGGCTCTGAGAGGTTAAGGAAGGTGCCCAGCGGCTCTGGGCTGGAGGTTCCCCTGTGATGCTCCTCCAGAGATGAGCACCTTCTACAGTTCCCCAGGCTTGTTCAGGCGCTCTCAGGGAGAGAGCAAACGGGCCCCAGGAAGAGGTACGCTGAGCCTGGTGGAAGGCATGGATGGCAGAGGGCAGCTTGGATGAGGTGCAGGTAGGCCAACTTGGAGCTGGAAGGGCCTTTGGGGATCTCTGTGAATTCACAGGGAAAAACAGGCTATTGAGGGGGAGAGGCTGGGACAGGTCGCACAGGGAGACCCTCAGAGGACGCAGCGAGGTCCACCCTCCGCATCCTCTCTGCCATAAGGCACAAGCCTGGCTCCCTCTCCTCTCGGCCCACTACAGGCTCACGGTGGGTGATCATTAAACGCTGATGAATGAGCACAGGTGAGTGACAGACAGGATACGTCCACTGAGAGCTTACTGAGCTCCCAGCACCCCCAGTGCTTACTCCTGCCCCTTGCTACCTGCCTGCCTCCCCTCGCTCTGGCAATGGTAAGGAGTAGGTAAAAACAGGGGTGGCTGCCAATCCCACCTTGTGGCTTTAGCAGTAGCAGGTGACTAAACTCAAGGAACTCAGAAGTCCATGTCCTCCAGCTGGTGGGTGGCATTGGCCCACTGCCCCAGCTGAGGGTTGGGACCTGGTTCCAGAGCAAGACAGCTTGTTAGAAACCCGCCATTAGTAGTATCAGCTAGACCTCTCTGAGCCACTTCCTGGGTTTTAAATCAGGAGTTCAGAAACAATTAAGCCAATTAGACCCACTTTGCATCAATAATAAATCAAAATTAACTCACTTCACAGAAGGCGTGCACTCCATGAAAAGTGGATCTTGTTAGCTTTTTTTTTAACATTTTTTATTGATTTGTAATCATTTTACAATGTGTCAAATTCCAGTGTAGAGCACAATTTTTCAGTTATACGTGAACATATATATATTCATTGTCACATTTTTTTCTCTGTGAGCTACCATAAAATCTCGTATATATTTCCCTGTGCTATACAGTAGAATCTTGTTTATCTATTCTACATTTTGAAATCCCAGTCTATCCCTTTCCAGCCCCAGATCTTGTTATCTTAATTGTTCTTGTGTGCCCTGTTTGGAAACAAGGTATGTTAAAAAAAAGATTGTCTTTAAACCCTGGCTCAGGTTTGCAATAGCTGGGTATCACAAGTGCATAGTGCACCCACACTCAGACTCACCCCAGCTTAGGTCAGGAGATGGCAGCACTGATGACAAACTGTGGGATGCAGGCTTGGAGTTGGATGTGGGGCTAAACCTGCCCGCCGCATCCCAGGCTGTCACTCCATCTCTTTGAGCCTAGTGTCCTCACCTGCAGCTTGTGCATAATTGTACCCTCTTTACAGGATGGTTATGAGGCTAAGGCTCACAGTAAGTACTCATGAAATCGACGATTGTTCTCATTCTTAACTCTCTGAACACCTTACCTGTCTTCACGCACGTTTGCCGCATCACTGTGCTGTAAGTACAAGGCATGGCGGGGCCCAGGCTAGTGCCCGGAATCTTGTAGAAAGAGGACACAGTTTTCCTGGGTGGGAGTGGAGTGGATTCCAGACCCAGCAGCAGGGTGTGTCCTGCCCTCCCTCGCCATGGGCTTGGGGCCACCAGCCAGAGCCACAGCAGGAAAGTTAAGTGTAGAAGGCTGATATGAATGGCAGGTGGGCCTTGTATGGTTTTAGATTATAGAAAAGAATATTTGAATGTCAGATGCCTCAGTTCTTGGCACAAACTAAAAACAAATGATATGAAAGGCAATAATTCCCACTGTCACAAAGTTTCACTGGAAGTTGCCACAACAGCAGACAGAGCGACAGATGCCTGGAGTGGGGCCCCTCCTATGCTCCCTCTTGTTTGCTCTTCTGGCCACACTGAAATCTCTCCCTCGACCCCCAGAACCTTCCCCAGCATGTTCCAGAGGCAGAGCTGGAGGACCCTCTGGGGGCTCCCCAAATGTATCCCCTACTGGTAGCATCTGGGGCACAGACACGTGGGTTGTAATGATGTTTCTTGGGCAGCTACTAAGGTTACATACTGCATTGGAGGCTTTTCTGGTACATCTGTGGTGGTGACTCTGAAGTGAAGGCTAGACTCGTCAGTTCACTTTGTGGGCATTTAGCAAGCTCTGCGTGCCTGGAGCTCTGCAGGATGGTGGGGAACTGTGCAAACAGGGAACAGACTTGCGGTCTCCTGGAGGAGGCAGATCGGTCAGCAGACAGTTACAGCACAGGGGATGGGGAGGCCTGTCCTGCGGGTGGTCGGGCGGCCTGCCCCCCGCCCCGCGCCTGGTACAGGAAGGTGGGGGTGGGGGGGGAGGCCTGATTCAGTCCTGAGGGAGGCTCTGTAGAAAGTGAGCTCTCAGGGTAGGGGAGCCCGCTGGAGGTGAGGCAATGGGCTTGATGGAGTGGCTTAACCCCCTCCAGGGGTGGTAAGAAGCGGGCGTGCGGCCTGCAGGTGGGGATGATATGAGCCTGGCAGGCGGCCGCGGCGCTGATGGGGCGCGTGGCCGCGTGGCCGCGCGGCGGGGAGGGGGCTGAGCGTCCCGGGCGGAGGCGCCGAGGAGCAGCTGCCGCGGAGCCCCCGAGGTTCCGCTGAGGCCGCCAGCACCAGCTCGGTAGGCTTCTCCGGGGCTTTGGGAAGGTTAGGGGAGACGCAACGCGAGCAAGGGTGGTGGGACTGTCACGTTTTCCCAGCGGAAGCAAAAAACAAGCTTCAAGGGGTAAAGTTATTTCTTAAACTCTCCCGCGTTCCTTTTGCATCAGCGATGGGAAGTCAGACCCCGTGGAGTTGCTCAGGGAAGGAGGGGCACTGGCATCGCGGGAAATGTAGGGGATTTATCTGACAAGTCATCTTACTAAGAACACTCTTAAAGAACAGTGTAGAGAATGATCCTGCCCCAGACTAAGAAATGAAGCATTAGAGATAAAAGTGCTGCCCCTTGTGCCTCCCTCCCCGACACCCCCTCCTTTCCTCTGCATCCTTCCAGAGGGAACCAGCACCTGCTTTTAGTGTGTGGACCATTTCTGTGCCGTAGGCATCCCTGAACATTGTCTAGAGAATTGTTTTGCACGTTTTTAAACTTCTTTATAAACAGTGTTGATGCAGAGGATTCTTCTGCTGCCCGATTCCCTCCTCCCAACCCCGCCCCACATGCTTTTGAAACTGACCTTTACTAACCCTGTAGCTCAAGTGTATTTTCTTTCTTTTTGTGAGGGCTTTCAGATGTAATTCATATTACCATACAATTCACCCATTTAAAGTGTACAATTGAATTGTTTTCAGTATGTGCATAGAGTCATATAATCATTACCACAGTCAATTTTAGAACAGTTTTATCACCCCAAAAGGAAACCCCATATCCTTTAGCCATCAGCATCCCACTTCTCCCAGACCTGTAGCTCTTAGCAGCCACTAATCTACTTTCTGACTGCATAGATTTGCCTACTCAGGACACATCATATAAATAGACTCATTTGATATGTAGTCTTTTGTGACTGGTTACACCATTCCTTTTTATGGGCATATGATATTCCATCACATAAATTTACCGCACTTTATTTATCCAAATAATTGATGCAGAATCCTGCTTTCATCCTGCGAAGATGGAGTAAAAGGGACTATTTACTTTCCTACCTGAAAAAAAAATTTTTTTAAGATAAAATTAATGAAACAACAGTTCTGCAGATGCTGGACATGAGGCAACAAAGGGCAATGCTCTCTGAGAGAGGGGAACATGGAGGTGAGCCCTGTGATTGCCCAGCTTCACTGCCTGGAGACAGCCTCCAGGCTGAGGCTCTGGGAGGGGAACCCAGGTGGTGCCCAAAGGGCTCCTCAAGTTGAGAAGACAAAGCTGGGAGTTCAGTGAAACCAAGGTGGCCGGAATTCACAGTGCAGCCTATTGGAGATGAGAGAGAAAAGCCCAGAGATCTGCAGAGAATCCTTCTGGAGTACTCAGCGAAGTACTCTTTCGTGCATATGTGTAAGGAAACACACCAAGGCAGGGGAAAGGATCATCTGAGTGGATGAAATGGAGAAATTCTCAGAACTCACACAAGCTTGGGAACAATGCCTGTTCCCAGCAGCCAGACTGGAAAACCTCATGATCAGCCCCTCAGAGTCACTATGTAGAGTACCCAGAGGGTACCACACCCTAGGAAAAAAAAAAAAAAGAATACTCATGGAAATATAAAAAGTATCCAGCACCCAATCAGGTAAAATCCAGTGTGTGGTATCCGATCAAATATTATCAGGCATGAAAAGAAACAGGAGAAACATCAACCAATTGAAACTTACCCAGAACCAACACAAACATTAGAATTTGTAGACAAGGACATTAAAACAGTTATTATAACTGTATTACATATGTTCAAAAAATTAAGTAGAGGATGAACAGGTGAAGCACAGAGGATTTTAGGGCAGTGAGTAAAACTGTTCTGTATGATACTGTAATGGTGGATGCATGCCATTACACATTGTCCAAACCCATTGAATGTATGACACCAAGAGTGAACCCTAATGTAAATATGGACTGTGGGCAATAATGTGTCAATATAGGGTCACCAATTGTGACAAATGTGCCACTCTGGTGGGGGATGTCAGTAGTGGCAGAGGCTATGCATGTGTGGAGCAGGGAGTATATGGGAAGTCTACCTTCCACTCAATTTTGCTGTGAACATAAAACTTTTTTTTTAAGGCCTATTTTTTAAAAAAAAAAAAGCAGAGATACGGAAGATACAGAAAAACACCCCAGTCACACAATGATGTCTGAGATTAAAAAAATATGCTGACTGGAATTCATAGCAGATTAGACAATAAAGATAAACAGATGAGTAAACTTGAAGAGACGGCAATAGAAAGTATCCAAAATGAAACCCAGGGGGGAAAAAAAGAATTTAAAAAATTACCACCACAGGTGATTCATGGTATAATTTCAAGGAATCTAATATATATATAAGTGGAATCTCTGAGGGAGGAGGGGGTGATGGTACAGGAAAAAATATTGGAAGAAATGATGGCAGGGAATTTTCTGGATTTGAAGAAAACTATAAATCCATGGCTCTGAGAAGCTCAGTGAACTTAAAGCACAGTAGACACAGGGAAAATTACGCCAAAGCACATCATAATTAAACTGCTCAAATCCAATGATAAAGAGAAAGTCTTAAAAGTATGCAAAGGAAAAACGCATGTTATAGGCAGAGAAACAAAAAAAATAAGGATGACAACAAATTTCTCTTTGGAAATAATGCAAGTGAGGAGACAATGGGGCAAGTCTTTAAAATAATGAAAGACACACATACAGAATTCTATGGCCAGCAATGGTGTCAGGAGTTTTTCAGACATCCAAACCTAAAGTAATTCATCTCCAGCACTTATAGAAAATATTAGAAGACTCCATCAATCAATCAGAAGGAAAGTTATTCCAGCTGGAACACAAAGGAACAATGACAAGCAGAAATACTACCATTACAGGCAGCCTAGTAGAGTAATGAAGTTTAGGGGAACTGTTATCTGGAATTGCAAAGGCCGGCCAGTTAGTTTCAGAGATCACATGATTTAACATTTCTTTATAAAAACATCATTACTGCTCTTAGGGGTGGACACAAGGCAGGAAAACTGTTTTTGCAGATGATGAAGGGCAGGTACTTAGCCACGCATCTGTATGTGCACCTTCCTTGACCACCGCGATGAAGTTTCTCAGATTCATTAATACTCTTTTGCTACTCGTTTGTCTTTCAAAGATGAACCAGAAAATTACCCAGGCTTACAGATTTCACAATCTAGAACAAATTGCCGTAAGAGAAGGTAACAAATACAACTCCCTTATGAAAGGAAGAAATACAGAAGAGGGCAGGCAGGGATTTCTCCCACCCAAAGAGCTAAGGAAAGCCATTTCCTAGGTCACCCTCCAAAGCATGAGATTTTAGAAATACTTAGTTAAGAAAGGTTGCCTCTTATGTGTCATTTGTTGGCAACTTCTGATTAAAACATTAAACTTACGGTTAAAATAGAAAATTTCTCCTCCTGCTTCATCCTCTTGCCTTCTGTTACTCTAGTAGGTTTTAAACTGGAGAGGGGAGGGGGTGAGGAGGGGAAGAGAGAACAGATAATGAATGGAGAGCCCGCAAAGTGGAGGAAGATTGTTTGCACCACCAGAATGTCTCAGTTATCTCCAGAGGTGGCTGGTAAGAGGGTAAGTGGCCTTGGAAATTATGACTGCAATTTGGGCTGGCAGATTTCTCAGATGTGCAGGGGATGTGAATAGAGACATGATCTTTTAGTTTGGGAGGTTTGGAACCTGTGGAAAATTCTGATTCATTTTATACTTCAAGTATTCTGAGTTTATTTCCCTTTGTTTTCTCTTGATTTAATGAACCCTCTTTTGAGAATGTCAGCCTGTCTTGTCTTTGCTCAGGAAAGCCACAGAAAGGTGATGATTTGGACCTGGGGCTTGATGTGTGTGGAAATCTCCCATTCTGTTCATTAGCCAGGTTTGGGGAATCACTGGCCTGGAGCACAGGAATTAGGGCTGGTCCATCTTTGGGTTCCTCTTTGCACAGGACCGGGTCAGTGGAAAGCATTCAGTAAAATGTTGGTTGGAGACGTAAAAAGAAATTCCTCTTCCTACAAAGGTAAAATTGGAAGTCTTTTCAGGCATCGTTGAGATCTAAATCAGTGAAGTCAGCATTCAAGGCTGCATCCTTCCACCCTCTCCATGTGCCCTCTAGTCACACTAGACGTGGACTGTCACCCGAGTAGCCTGCACTGTCCTCCTGGGAGGCCCTCACCACTGCCCCCCCCAGCTCACTTGCAGTCAAAGCCCAATCTGCCCCCGATGCCTGGCTTAGGCATCATCTCCTCCCGGAAGTCTTCTCTGATTCCCACCTTTCCCCAAGCTTTTTCTTCCTCCTCTTCAGTCAGCATTTTCTTCTTCTTGCCAAACTGCCTTATTTTCCTTGGTGTTAAGGGTTCAATCACCCACCCGGACTGGGGAGGGTTGGGAGGCAGAAGAGGAAGTGGGAGAGACCACGGAGGAAGCGACAAAGTGGGGCGCCAGGGCCTGGAAGCCAGGGGGAGCGGGTGTGGGGTGAGGCTGAAGCTGGGCAGGAGGAGGCCGTTGGGGCCAGAGACTGGGCTTCATCCAGGTGGAGTCATGGGGGAGAGGATGTGCTTGTGTCAAGTTCTAGAAGGTTCCCTTCGAGAGAGGGGTGGAGGTCGGGCGACATCTGGAAGCCACTGACTGTTGCTCCGTGCAGGGAGAGGTGGAGGTCTGGGCCGGGATGAGGGCAGAAGCTGGCATATTTGGGATCATTTAGGAAGCTAAACCAATGGGGCCTGGACGTACTGGGGCAGAGTCTGTCCAGGCCCATGAGAGTGAGTAATTGCCCCAAAGCTCTCTCTGCGCCCCAGCTTGCATCTTGCAATGTCAGTGTGGTGTGACTACTGGGAGGCATTGCTGCAGCCAGGGTCTCTGGTCCATAAGTTAACCCCTCCCTGGCTCTACAGGTAGGGGTGCAGGCTCCTCTCCCACCTGGGCCACTGCTTCCCACAGTGATGTGACTTGGGGCTCTGTGAGGTGATGAAGAGACAGCCTAGTTGCTGAGGTCTGTGTCCCTGGGATCAGCTCAGATGAAATTCCTGGTGGTTCTAAACTTCAGTCCCACCCACCACCCCCAGCCTGGTGGACCCGGGCTTAAGCAGGTGCAGAGCCTCTGGCTTGTCTCCAAATACCTCTTGTAGAACGTCTCATCCAGTTCTGAATTGTGAGGTGGTTTCCCCAATCATTTTTCCCCCCAGACTGTTCAGCCTTGTGGAGTAGAGATGGAAACTTCCTGAATTTAAGGTGCAGCATGTGGATAGGAAGTTTTTGGTAAAACTCTGGTCAGCTGCCCCCTCCCCCATGAAGATATGTGAAAAACATATTTATTGCATGTTCAGCTCTGAAGTCACTGATGGCAACATAAAAATGCACCATGCACAATTTATTAGTATAATTTATGTACTAATTATGTACTAATAAATTTATCCTTGTTACTTCAATGAGGACTGAGGCAGAAAGAGACTTTTTTTTTCCCCAGAAAAGCATTTACTTATGTTGGAAACTGCTGCTCTTTTTTGCAACAGTTGAGTGAGTCCTGGATGAAGGATGGGGCCTCTGGGCTTCCTCGCCCTGGGCCCAGGTGTGTGTTGGGGGTGATCAGTGACCTGTCGATGAATTTCTTCCTTTTTAAAGAACATTCCTTCTTCCCCTATTTATTTATCCCAAATATTTTCCTTTTTCTCTTAAACATCAAGTTCTAATGTCCAGATGAGTGTGCCCTTGGGAGATGATGGGTGAACCGTGAACTTGGCAGATTTGGAGGATGCTATGCTCTGAATTGTGTTGTTCCCAAAGTCATAGGTTGAAGCCCTAACCCCCAGTGGGATTGTATTTAGAGATGGAGGTATTTAAGGTTAAATGATGGCATAAGGGTGCAGCTCTGACCAACAGGATTAGCATCCTCTTACTTAGAAACACCAGAGTGCTCTGTCTCCACTGGCACACTGAGGAAAGGCCACATGAAGACCACGTCTACAAGCCAGAATGCAGGCCCTCGCCAGAAACTGAATTGGTCGGCACCTTGATCTTGGACTTGTAGCCTTCAGAACAGGGAGAACTGAGTGTCTTGTTTAAGCCGCCCAGCCTGAGGTATTTTTTTTTTTAATGGCAGCCCGAGCTTAGACTCAGGTGTCAGCAGCTCTTGGGGCCCTCCTTACTGACATTGTCCCTCCCTGTTCCCAGGGAGCTGGGGACAGGACACCTCCTGTCTCAGGCTCAGGTTGTACGGCCAGTAGCAGAACCCCTGACCCCGTGAGCCCTTACCTGCCTTGCCAGCTGGACCAAAGCCTCACTCTGCCGAGGCTGTGCCTGACCTAGAGGGAGGCAGCACCAGCCCGGCACAGCTGCAGACCCTGCGCCTCCATCCAGGACTAGACTCGAAGGAGACACGTCCCTCCTCTTGCCCTTAGGGCCACATCTGCATGACCTCCTTTCTCTGGAGGACAGTGGGGACATGAAACCTGGCTTGGGGGTCCCACTAAGCCACCATATGTGGGGGAAGGAGCCTTGTCGTTCACCCTTTTATTGCCTCATCCTTTGCTACTTTTTGCATTTACGCATTTTCCCAGATTCATATTTGAAATCCACACGTCTGTAACACCTAGATCCCCGAGGATCAGTGATTTCTGGAATCCTGTCCAGGGCACTTGCCATTCAGTGTCCCCTTTTTCTCCTGTTACCTTCCCCCTTCCCAGAGAGGGACTGAAGGGCACAGGGGAGCCCCAGGCAGGGCCTTGTCTTGGGGGGGAGGGCTGGAACCTGCCTTTGAAATGCTATAATTATTAATACCCTCTAACCCCCTGGGGATGCAGGTGTTGGCTTTCTTTGTGGCAGAACCTGGATCCCCCTCTACGCACACGATGGGCAAAGGGGGGGGTCTTTGGTGGGATGAGGGCACAGTTGTGACCCCAGCTCTGCAGCAAGAGGACCCCAGCCCCCTGGAATCATAAGGGTCCTCACGGGGTTCAGGGGGAAGGAGTGCTTGACCTCCTGGCTGCAGTGAGGCACCCCACACTCTGCCGCCGTGTCCTCATCACAGAAAGGACAAGACGGGAAGACAGGAACTGGTGCAATCTGAGTGAGGTCTGTGGTCATCTGAGATGCTGTGCAAATGCACATGTCCTGGTCTTGGTAATGCACAAGGGTGCATGTAAGTCGCCATCCTTGAGGGAAGCTGGGTGAGAGCTTTTTTTTTTGCAGCTTCTTCTGAGTCTACAATTATTTCAAATGAGAAAGACTTTTTAAAATGGCAGACCCCTGGAATGGGAGAAAATATTTACAAATCATAAATCTGATAGGGATGTGTCTCTGGAATATATAAAGAGCTCTTAAAATTTGCCTTAGTCAGTTTGGACTACTGTAATCAATTACCGTACACTGGGTGGTTTAGACCAACAATCGTTCATTTCTCACAGTTCAGGAAAGTCCGAGATCAAGGTGCCCTCAGATTTGGTGTCTGGTAAAAGCCTTCTTCCTTGTTTGCAGATGGCTTTTTAGTGATACCCTCACGTAACCTTCCTTTGTGCACACAGGAGAGACAGATTTCTTTCTCTTTGAAAAGGGCATTAATTACATCATAAGAGCCCTACCCTCATGACCTCATCTAACCCTAATTGTTTTCCAGAAGCCCCACCTCCAAATTCCAGCACACTGGGGACTAGAATTTCAACATATGGATGCTTCCTAAGCATCGCAGCCACACAGCCCAGTGCCAAATGCCACTCACTCACCCTGCCAGGCACCCTTGCTGTGACTTGTTGAAATCACAACTGTCCTCTGAGCCCTTGATTCCCAGCATCATGCTGCCCTTCTTTCATACAGCAGCCTTATGAGGTGCCGCCGTTATTCCCACTTAACAGATGAGAAAACTGAGGCTTGGGGAGATGGTACAGAGCTGAGAGCGGTGGAAGTGGGATCAGAACCCAGACCTGTTAGGCCAGAGCATTTTGGCCTGTGGAGCTTTGTGCGGCACCTCCTGCCCCTTTGTCAGGCTCAGCCTCACTTGAATGGCGGGAGGACTGAGAAGTCCCCAGGGCACCCTCATCCCCAGAGCCCACACACATGCATGGCTGTGGTGTGGTGTGAAGACACATGGTCTCTGGCCTCCCCTCCTACCAGCTGGGCTGGGGGGCCCTTCACTGGTACCAGAAATTTGTCCTGAGGATGTTGGGGGGCCCTGCTGACTTGCCTCCTTGGCCCTTTTTAGGCCATGCTGACCTCCCACTCTGACACCTAAGCCATGAGTCCTGGCCAGGGCTTTCTGGCTGAGAGTTTGGGCCAAAGAGACTTGGGCACTGTCCTGGCTTCTCATACCCCAGGCCAAGGGCTGAGGGGGAAATGGTTCCTCTGACTCCCAAGAGGGCCCAGGTGCCTGGGCTTCCTGCATGATCGTTACCAACCACATCTTTTACTAAGTCTTCTTAGTGAAAGAGAGGAAGCAGGGTTCCAGGGGCTCATCATGGCCCCTGGATCCCTAAATGTCCCAGTTTCCTCTGTCCTTGATGTCCCAGGACTGGGTCTGAGGCCTTGGGAATATTGTCACTCCCTCCGTATCCTGCCCAACCTGGCCTTTGTCTTCTCCTTCACAAGATGTGTGGGCTTTTGAGAGGCTGGGCAGGCTGGGCTGAGGTCAGCCACTCTCCTGTCCCTCTGTGTGGATGAGCCAGGGCTGCCCAGGTCCCTGAGGCCACGGCTGATGCAGTCAGGCCTAGCAGGCCTACCCCAGCCTCTCTGCAGACCTGGACCTGTGCCCATGGCTCAGGTGTCCTTGTACCACCATTTGCTTCTAGAAACCTCTCTGCATTGGCCTGTAGGCCCCTAGGACCACAGGTGGCTTCGTTGACAGTTGTGTAGAATCCGAGCTCCAAGCTGCTTCCTGTACACTCCCCATGGCCACTGTCCTGCAGGACCCAAGGCCCTTCTCCAGGGGACTGCGGTGCAGTAGGGTGCAGAGGCTGGAGTCTGAGAGACCCAGGTTCCAATCCTAGCTCTGCGTTTTACTCACTGTGTTGGGGTAACTGGTGTCTCCTCTGAGCCTCAGTTCTCCCTCATTTATGAGGATAATCCTGTTGGGAGGGCTAAATAGACGTGTTCACATAAAGCACTGGCTTGCAGGTGTTCAGCAGTGTCACCTTCACCTCCCTCTCCTCACCGTCCCTGGCTGGCTCCTCAGTCCTCAGACAAGCGCCCGCCTCACTCCCAGGCTCAGCTCCACATAGAGGCTCAGTTCTAGGCATCACAGTACCAGTGATGGCCACCAGGTGGCGCCCACCCCAGCTCCCCATCCCCAGGCTGCTGCTTGCAGAACTTCAGGGATTTTTTTTACTTTCCTTTTAGTTTACTGTTTTTATTTTGTTTTGGTTTTTGTATGTATGTATTTTTATTGAAGTACAGCTTACAATGTTGTATCAATTTCTGGTGCACAGCATAATGCTTCAGTCATACATGAATATACATATATGCATTTTCATATTTTCACCATAGTTTACTACAAGATATTGAATATAGTTCCCTGTGCTACACAGTATGAACTTCTTATTTATCTATTTTATATATAGTAGTTAGTATCTGCAAATCTCAGAACTCCCAATTTATCCCTTCTCACCCCCTTACCCTCTGGTAACCATAAGTTTGTTTTCTTTGAGTGTTTCTGTTTTGTAAATAAGTTTATCTTTTTTTAGATTCCTGTTTTTATTTTGGATTATACAAGGAGCATCACAGTTGTGTCAGGACCCAGGGCTCTGGCTGAGAACTATCCTCTTACCCCCACCTCACTGGTCCCAGGCAGGAAGAGAGGGCCTGCCTGCTCTCCTCTCTTCCCCCACCCACTTGGGCTTCCTACAGTGCCTGGTGCCCCCAGCCTTCCTGGTGTTTGCCTGGACCTCAGCTTCTAGTGCTGAGGTCGCCTCCAGCTGGTGCCAGTAGGCTGAGCAGCCCTGGCCCAGGCTTCCTCCCCAGCCCTGGTCTTTCTGGCACCCTCTGGAAATGGTGCGGACGAATGCAGAGGACAGCCAAACCTGGCTGAGTAGCTGTGTGAGCAGCGGTTTGCTGGCTGTGGGTGTGACTGGTTCACTGTCCAGCTTGTTGGGTGGACAAATAGACATGTCTGTGAATATGCCTCATCCTCCCCAAGGACTCTGAGGATTTCCTGGGAACCCCACCAGTGGCTGAGAGCACCTAGCCCTCTTTCCCCAGTGTTATTCTGTCCTAAGCCAGGACAAAGTTCTATGCATCTGGCTCCAAGCAAGGCCCACCCCAACTGATCCCAGGCAGCAGGGGTGAAATAAGCTGTAGTCACAGGAGTGAGGGAACCAGTGGAGTGAGCCAGCAGTGGGTAGGGGCTGGAGCTTAGGCCTGCACGGCTTTCTAGGTGTGGCCAGAAGTTCCTGGAAGAGCTGCATTGGACACGTTGAGGGGAGGCAGTTCTGTACATTTGGGATTGAAGACTCCTGGCCTGTGGTGCTGGGAAGAGCTGGACCTTCTTGGTTTTCCTGCCGCTGTGCAGCTCTGATGCCAACCTGAGAGCCACCTTCTTCCCCAGGATGGGGCTTCCTCTTTTCCTCTGCTTCTCCCAGGTCACTGGTTAAGAGGGCATGGGGAGGAGCTGGGATAATAAGCAACTGCCCTCCTTCCCCCAGGAGACTTCTGACCACTGGGCCGAGGGGCCTTGGGGAAGGTGAGGCCGCTCCCCAGCCCCTGGGGCCAGGCCAGCTGAGGGTGAGGGTTTCAATGAATGAAAATGAAAAACATTTCAGGGGTCAATTCATTTTACTGAAAACATATGTTTACCACTCCTCTCAGTACATCTTTGAGCACCTTTGCCAGGATCTTAGGAATGTGTCGAACTCCTTTGCTGCACCCCACGCCCTCTCTAGGCCTTGGCAACCAGGCCCCGCACGGCTTGTGCAATTGCATCCCTGTCAATACCGAACATCTTCAGCAGCTCTGCTGGCTTCCCGCTTCTTGGCACCTGGCTGACAGCCAGGCGAGCGACAGTGACACCAGGCTCGCCCACTACTGCAGAGGCCACTGCCTCACCTATGCCACCTGTGCAGGGGAAAGAAGGTGAGTGAGGTGATACGGCCTCAGGGTGAGCGGTGGGTGGGTGCCCCCTGGAGCCCCCAGCTGGCCCCGCAGCCCTAAATGAGTCTGAGTTTATTTCCTTTCTCAAGGACGGAGGGACAGCATATATTCCAACCTGCCCGTGCCTGGGGCCAGAGCAGACACCACCACCAATCACAGTACTTATACTTTTCATAAGCTCAAATGTGGCCTCTGATCATTTTTAACAGTACCCTCCAGGCAGCTGTTGTTAACCAATGAGCATCTGCACATGACATCAGGGTCTAAGCCCATCTCTTCCCCTGGGGCCTGCCTTGGAGGAAGTGGTGTGTGCCGGGGGATGGCGGCTTTGTGAAGAACTCATAAAGACGGGAGTTTAGGTTGCTTTCCCAGTTTGATTCTGGGCAACAGCCTTAATTTTCACCTACTTCAGGGACACAGCCACCTTGCACTCTTAGCAAGGTCAGAAGCCTCATAGGCTTCCTGGGTGGCAGGGGCTGCAAGGAGCCATTCCAGCAACTGAGTTCTGAGGCCAAGCCTGAGGTCAATTAAGAGGCCAAGTCCCAGCTGCTCTGGGTTTCCTGGGCTGCAGGGTCCTCCTGGGGCTGGGATAAAGGGAGCATGTCTAGCCTGTAGACTCCAGCCCCATACCCTGGCTCTCTGGCCATTACCTTCATAGTAGTGGTCCTCCACAGTGAGAATCCTGCCCTTGGTGGCACGGGCACTGTCAAGAATGAGTTTCTTGTCCAGAGGCTTGATGGTGAAGGGGTCCAACACACGAATGTTGATCTTCTCTGTGAGGGGAGGAGATGCACTGTGGGTCTGCCCTTTGATGTGCCCGGGGTGGGGGGGGCCTGCACAGCTACAAGCTCAGCCCGCAGCCTGTCCCCGTCCTCAGGCTCATGGTCACCCACCCTGATGGCTCACCCCGTTCCCTGCTGACCTGGGATGCCCACGTCCTCTGGGATTCCGCACCCACCCCTCCACCTGGAAGCCTGCCCTGGCTCGATTTAGGAGCAGCTCGTCTCAGGGAAGAGAGGAGAGCCCCTCTCTCCCCGACGCCCTGGGCTGCGGGATCTCAGACTTCAGATTGTCAGAGAACATCCCTCCATCCTCCTAGGTGCCTTTGAAGATAAAGGGGAAGTCACAGGGAAGGCTCCAAGGCTCTGGCCCAAGGTAAGGCTGGTGGGGTGATGGGGAGGGGAGCTGCGGCTGAAGGCACGAAGGGTTCAGGTCAGGGGGACACGTCAAACGGCCACGCCTGCTTCAGACTCTCAGCCTGGATCTCCACCTGGCCCTCCCCCAGCTCCTCAGAGCTCTGTATGCACCAGTTCTCTGGCCCGGGCATCAGTTCCCTCCCACACTGAGGACACCCACGTCTGCCCTCTCCTGTGTACTCAGCATGGCTGAAACATGGCATCTGTTGTGATTCTTCTGCAGGGGAGGCAAATGCCTGTCACTAGCTACCACATGAAGCTTGAAATGATGGTAACAATGCCAGTCATATTTATTAAGTCCTCAGGGCAGCCCCATGGCAAAGGTGATAGTACCTCCATTGTGGATGGGGAAACTGAGGCACCGCAGTGCTGAAAAGCACACTTAACCAGTGGCCTGCCAAGTGGTGATTTGAGCCCTACTGGCCCCAGGGCCTTTGATCTGGCCAGGTGCCGGGCGTGTCAACCCCAGGCCGTGGGGCAGGGGCTGTGCCACTGCAGCCCCAGCACTGAGCGCCACGCCGGGCACCTGGGAAGGGCTCCCAGCCTAGCTCTTATTAATATCGTCATCATTTAGTTACACGAGATTCTTTCTCACCCCCAAGACCTGGTCCACAGCCAGTGCACCATCTAAGACTTCTTGGGTCCCACCCTCCTTACCTTTCTTTAGCAGGTCAGCCGCAGCTAAGGCCTCATGCAGGGTCACCCCTGCCCCGATCACAGTCACGTGGTCATCCTTGCTCTTCAGGACCACCTGGGGGTGACATGGGGGGGATCAGTGAGGCTTAGGAACTGATGGCCTGGGGTGAGCACGGACCTTGGGCTCGCTCTAAGGGGCTCACTGGGGCATCAGCCACGCTAACCTTGGCTTGTCCGATTTGGAAATCCTCGTTGTTGTTATAGATAATGGCGTTTTCCGGGCGGCTGGTCCGGATAAAGCAGATGCCCTGGAATGAAACAGAATAACAGGATCCAGGATGTAGCACGTCCAGCCTCGAAGACTGAAGTGTTTCCTTCTCCAAACACTCATCCTCAGACAGAAGCCCCAGACAGAAGACGATGTCTCTAAGAGGGCCCACCGCTTGCCCTCAGGCTGGGGAGTGGGAGGAGCCCACACAGGGCACTCTGGTCTACAGCAGCCCAGCCCTGTCAGGACCACATAGCCCTGCGTGTTCTGTCTTGGAGAAACCGACTGTCAGGTATGGCAGAGAGGCGTCAACCCCCAGCTTGGCAGGGGCTGCCAGGCTAAGATGTTCAGAGGGGAAAGAGTGAGCTGATCAGTTAGCATGTCTGCCGAGCAGCAGGAAGGGTGGTGTGTATTCCATTTTTCCTGGTCTAACTTCTGCAGGTGAACACCAGGGGCCAGGTCAGGGGATACCACTTTGAGGCAGCAAGTGACCAGCTCTGGGCCTTCCTGTTGGCCTCCCCTCCTGTTCCTCTAGGGGAGCGCTAGCTGCCAGCAGAAGAAAGAACAGCCATGTGACCCACCTTCGTGTTGGCTGCTAATTCCACTGCCTTCTCCGTAGACACCCCATCGCTTGGGTAAAAGACAGTTGACATGGGGATGGATCGAAACATGGCCAGGTCTTCCAGGGCCATCTGAGAGGGCCCGTCTTCCCCTGGGGTGTGTGTGGGAAAGGACATGGTGAGATTAAGACTCCATCCATGGAATGGACTCCTGGCCCTACCCCCCAGCTCCTCCAAAGTTCAGGACATTACGGGTGTAAGTGCCCCGGCCCCACTCACCGATGGACACGCCACAGTGGGAGCCGCACAGGTTGATGTTGCTCTCGGAGATGGCCGCCATGCGGATCTGGTCGAAGGCCCGCGTGAAGAAGGCTGCAAAAGTGCTACAGAAGGGCACGGTCCTGCCGCGTGTGGCACAGCCCACGGCGATGCTCACCTGGGGGCAGAGTGGGTGGTGTCAGCCCCGGTGCAGGAGAGGGTGGCCGGTGAGCCCAGGGCCACTTCTCAAGGGTGGGGGTTCAGTCATCCTGGGAGCTTCATTCTCCTCTTCCCATGCAAGCGTCCTGTGTGCCCACAGACTTCACGGTCTGTTTTCAAAGTCCTCTGACTTGAAATAGCCATTTCAAAAGTTCTTGTAACTATTCTATGTATTTTATTTTTATATTTATAGCTAGTAGTTAAGAGAACTTTTGAAATGGCTATTTCAAGGTGAAGGACTTTGGAAACAGACTATGGAAAATAAAAAAAAAAGTCTTCTTAAGATCCTTTCCCTTGGGGGAGGGTACACCTCAAGTGGTAGAACGCACGCTTAGCATGCAGGAGGTCCTGGGTTCAATCTCCAGTACCTCCTCTAAAAATAAATAAACAAACCTAATTACTACCCCACCCAAAAGGCCATTTCCCTGGGGAACACTTCTAGCAACTTGCAAAGCCTTTGACAGAGTGGGCTAAGCTTGGGCACAGATGGTCATCCTTCCCAGGTCCCTCTACCATCTCCCTCACCACCCCAAGTATACGTGAGGAGGCCCCAAATCCCTGGCCCAGAAGCACTGGGCTCTGAACCCTGCCACTTGACATAAGGCCTCCTTCCCCAGGCCCCACATCCCACCAGTTTGGCTGGACCCTCCAGCTGCCAAGGCTAGAAGCCAGACACCTTCAGGTTCAGCTGGAGGAAGAACCTTGGATGCAGTAGAGCCTGGTGGCCTCCCAGAGTCCCTGGGGCCTGCAGGCCAGGCTGGGCTCCTTGGCCAGAAGGGACAGATATTTTGAAAAACAGGACAAAACATCCTTCATTATTTCACAATCTCAGTTCCTGACACAGGACTGCTAACCCAACTGTGTGCATGGCAGGGGCCCACAGAGTCTCTTATCTCTGCACCCCGCAGGGTAGCAGGGCCAGAGCCTTGTGCATGAAAGGGCTCAGCAGACTCTGGCTTAGACCCATGTGTTCCAGCCTCCTGCCTGTGCCTGCCCTTCCACCTGCAGGGCCCTTTATCCCTCAAAAAAGCCCGTCCACCATGTCTGGCCCGTGTGCAGCATCCCCTGCGTGCCCCCGCAGCTCCATTCAGCTCCCCTATTTGCATTCACCCAGCGCTTGGGTATCACACACACATTGCCCTCACCACGGGGGGTTACTTGAGGTCGAGAGTCAGTGCCGGATCCTAGCTGTTCCTGGGATCGAACAGGCACCTAGCACTGCCACCACAACCCCTCAAAGAAGCAGGAGGGCTGAAGCCCTGCCCCTGCACCCCTCAGACCTCAGCCGCAAGCTGTTACTGGCCCCGCACCCACCATGTTCTGCTCGGCAATGTAGCACTCGATGAAGCGGTCCGGGTGCTCCTTTTTGAAGAGCTCTGAGAAGGTGGAATTCTTGGTGTCCCCATCCAGGGCGATGATGCGGTCACTGGCGTGGCCCAGCTTGGCCAGGGCCTGCCCGTAGGCCTTGCGGGTGGCTATCTGAGGAGGAAAGTGGGAAGGCTGAGCACCTCTGAGGGCCTGTGGCCTGCAGCCCTGCTTAGCCCCCTGGGCCATAGTTTTCAGGGAGGAAAAGAATAAATTAGGGAAAGAAAAAGGAAGGCCAGCAGCCTATGACCCTGTAGAAACTTCTGTGAGGATGCCAAGGAGAACTGGTACAATGACTGTCTGGGGAGTCTCCAGGCCCTTGTCCCCAGCTGGGCTGTGAACCATCTGAGCTTCAAAAGATGTCCTAACTCCCCTTTTCCCCAGCTCCAAGACAGAGGCCTGTGGTCTCGCCCCACTCTGCACTGAGGGCCTGGGAGTCAGAAAGCCTGACTAAGGTGGCATCGGGTCCACACGGGGAAGGGCCTGGAACCGGGCAGCCCTGCTGAGCCTTTGCCAGATGTGGGAAGGTACTGAGCTCAGGTCCAGGCCAGGAAGGACCAGGGCCGTGGGGAAGCAGGACCTGTGGGCTGTGATCCCAGTGCTGCCAGAGGTTTCTTGTGTGACTGTGGGCAAGTCTCTTGCCCTCTCTGAGCCTCTTCAGGTCAATAATCCCAGAGATAACGAGGCAGCAGGAACACCCTGAACTAACCCCTCTCTTCCCTTTCCCAGCCCTTGAGGAGCTGGAGAACCACTGCCACCCCAGCCCAGCCAGTCCAGAAATGTGAGGGCCAACTGGGTACCTTGTCCCCAACTTTATAGCTGGGTGGGGTGGGCATGCGGATGTTAGTGAGGTCCACTGAGGGGGCGTCCTCCTGTGGGGGAGTCGCCAGGATCTTCTTTTTGCTCTGGATCTGGCTGTAGATTTCTTGGATGATATGATCAGCCATGTTCTGGGGGAGGGGCTTCCCATGCCAAGACTCCTTATCTTCTATCCCTGTGGGTACAAGGCAGGAGGGCAGGTAGGATAAAAGTTCCCAGAAGGCAGGCCATGACGGGGTCAGGAAAGGAGGACCACGGTGACAGCACCCAACTGCAGGTGCCCACTGAGTAGCTGCCCAGTCCTCCAGGCACTCCCAGTGGGGAGGGGGCATGCCACCCCATCCCATTCTCCCCCACGTCGCCTCCTCACCCCAACCTAAATGGTCTGTCTGCTATAGAAATCACAGTTTGTTGAACTGGTCGGGAGGGGAAGCCCTGAGGCCCAGGGCAGGGCGAGCAGCAGATGGGGCTCTGTGAGCCTCTAGGTGCATCCCTGCCCTGGTGTCTTGCTATGTGGGGACCAGCGAGGCTTAACATTCCTCTCCTCCAAGGTCACCTCAGATGTCATCACAGCCCAGGGAGAACCAAGGACTAACCGTCCCAGGCAGCCCCTAGAGGTGGCAGTGGTTAACACGTGAGGGGTCAGTGTTAGACAGAAGCGCTGAGGCTGTGACAGTATCCCAGAGTCCTCTTCCAGAAGGCTCCCAGATAGCAGAGAATGTCCCTAAGCCCACACAGGCAGAGGGAGATGTGCCCCCCTGGTGGGCAAGGGACAGCCAGGGCAAGGAGTGCGACGGAGCCGGCCCGGAGCCTGCAGCTAGCCCCTTCCAGTGCCAGACTCCCTATATCTCTGGGCAAGTTCCTGGCCACTCTTAGCCCATTTCCCCATCTTTACAACGGGCAAGGGCCATCCCGGTCCTGAGGTCTGGAGCACGTGTTTGGGTACTAGGGAGGGACTTATCCCTGCATGGCTCTCAGGCCAGGTGCAGGAACCAACTTTCAGACTCTCCTAGGTTCCCCACCCACACAGGCCTCTGGAATCACTTTTCTATTGCATGAGGTGGTACCCTGTTCACCTCCCAGGGGAGGATCGAGGTCTCCCCAGGCTCTCTGGGACTCTCTGCATCAACCCTTAGGCTCAGGGTAGACAGCTGGCACTGTCAAGGATGCTCCGCAAATGCCAGCTGGGGAAAGTGTCCTCTTGCCTTATCCACAGGCCTCACCAAGTCCCTCCTCTTCTCCTGCCTATGCACGCCCCCTAGTCCAGGCTAGCCAACCAGGGTCTAAATCCCAGCTCAGCCACGCTGCCCAGTCATTGCAGGCAGCACAGGGTCTCCTCCCCCCCACCCCTGTTCCTTGGCCTGGGTGCACTCTGCAGAAGAAACAAAGGGCTGGTGCTACCTAGACACAGGCTCTCAGAGGCACCCCCAGCCCACCATTGGAAGCCCCCACCTCTTCAGTCAGCGCAGGGCCCAGTCCTGGGAGGGGGGTGGGAAGGGAGGTCGTACAAACGGACCTGAGATGCCTCTGCCCTTGAAGGTCTTGGCAATGATGGCTGTTGGCTGGTTCTTCACCTGCCCAAAGGCCTTGCACAGCTCCTCCACGCTGTGTCCATCCACGATGACGGCATGCCAGCTGGGGAGAGAGGGGGCGTGAGGGGTAAGAGCTGAGGGGAGGCCTAGGGAAAGTCTTGCCCTTGCTCCACGGCACGGCTGTGATCGGGTGAAGAGCTGGAGGGGCTGGGAAGCCTCAAAAGTGCCTGTTTCAAATTTGGGTTTAATTTTCTCTTTTCACATTGTTTCACTTCCTCTTGTTTGCCTTTGAACAGACTTTCCTTCTCTCTCTTAAGTAATGCAAAGCTTACTTCACTTATTGTTTTTCATTCCTGAGCTATTCATTTCCTTCTGAAAGCTGCTTTGGGGACAATGAACTGGGTTTGGAATCTGCTATTAGATTCTTGATGATTTTTTTGTCCAATTTTTATTTAAGGGACACAACTGATCACTCCATAGAAGCTGGGCATGGTGCTGGAAACTTGTATAAAATGAGCCATGTTGTCAAATATCCAGAGGAAGGAGCATTTCTTTTTTTAACTTTTTTTTTTTCAGGTGGTTGAGCAGGGGGATTAGGTTTATTTATTTGTTTTTAAAAGAGATATTGGGGATTGAACCCAGGACCTCATGCATGCTAAGCATGCATTATACCTCTGAGCTACACCTTACCCCCCACCAGAAGGAGCCTTTTGCTTTAAGGCAATCCCTTTTTGGACTCTTTTTGGCATATTAATAGTAACAGAAGTAACAGCTCATACTCTGTGTGGGTACAGGGCTGAACACTGCACATATTAACCCATTTAAGCCTGTTGTTGCCCCCATTTTATAGACAAGTAAACTGAGACACTGAGGGTGGAAAGCAAGTTAGCGATGGCTTCAGCCCCTGCACTTGCAAGGCCTCTAGCGCAGAGGTCTTCCGTGCCATGTGAGTGCTCAGGCCACAGCCTCGTACATACCCAAAGGCCTCGCAGCGCTTCTGGTAGACGTCCATCTGGTGCTGCAGTGGGGTGGGGTCGCTCTGGCCCAGGCGGTTGATGTCAAGAATGGCAACGAGGTTGTCCAGCTTGTAGATGCCTGCGAAGGCCATGGCCTCCCACACGGAGCCCTCTGACAGCTCCCCATCTCCCAGCAAGCAGTAGACGCGGTAGCTGCAGACAGAGGGTGGGTTAGAGCCCAGCCCCCTCCCCTGGCCCACATGCCCCTGGCCTTTCCCTCTTGGAAAAGGAGCAGACACACACATGCAACAGCATCAGCTGTGCCCACCCGAGGTCCACACCCCGTGAGAAAATGGCTGTGAAGAAAGCTGTCAGGAGCTCCAGGAAGAAGTACTGGCTGCCAAGAAACAGAGCTCCAAGACAACGGACCCAGAAAACTGGGGGTTGTCAGGACGTGAAGAAAATGGTGATCGTTCACGGAAACTAACTACTCACGATGGGCAGGAGGGTAGAGGGAACCTGGAGCTGCCTGCTGCAGGGGTGCACCCGTATCCCTTTGCCCTACCATGAACCAGGAGTGTTGGGGGAGCCCTGGGACCCCTCTGCTCAGAGGAGCTGGGCGGGGGAGGCCCAGCAGCACCCAAAGCTTCAGGTGAAAAATGGGCTGGGACCAGGGTGGGGGAAGGTCCTCAAGGTCCCAAGGCTGGTTCTTGACCAGGAATGGAGCTGGGCCTGGGCTTTCTCTACCTCAGGGGCCATCTCCTGCATTCAACACAGCCATGATGGTTCCAAGGCAGTGTGACATGGTAGAAATAACAAGGAAGTTGGGATAAATTATCTAGCAGAACAGAACCTTCCCTGGCTGGAGACTAGGAGACCAGTTCAGGGACTCTGACCCCCCACCCCCTCTCCCCTCCACCTCTGCTTAGCGCTGAGTAATCCCTTCAGGAAGGTGAGTGCAGTTGTTATTCCCCAAAACCACAGACAAGGAAACAGGCTCAAAGGTCAAGGGACTTGTCTGAAGGCCACGCAGCTGGGGAGCAGCTGAGCTAGGATTCAAACACAGGCCTGACTGCCCAGCCCAGACTCCACTCCCTGCTGCCTAGGATCGCACATGGTGGGGTGGGGGGAGTGAGGCTGGTGCCTGGACAGCTCAGAGGGGACACAGGAGCCGTGCAGCTGAGCGGGCTGGGCCACCAGGCTAAGGCAGGAGGAGCTGGAGAAGAGGCGGGGACAGCCAGGGCGCCGTCAGCATGACTCAGCACCCCCGCAGGCCTCCAGTCAGGGAGGGCTCCGGCCTCCGCCCCCTGCCGTGCCAGTGCTGTGCCTTCCCTTCTGTGGCCTCCAGCACCCAGGCCAGGAGCAGAAGGTCCCAGCACCCACACTCACAGAGGCTAATCTGACGCTGGGCCTTGCAGGCTGCAAGGGGGGCCCAGAGATGCTGCAGGGGGTGGGAAGATTCTGGCACAGGAGCTCCCAGAAGTGACCAACTTGATGGGGCTGAGCCAGAAAGGCCTATAGGGAACTCCGACTTCCCCAGAAAGGGATTCTTGGGAAGCAGACTGGCTGCTTTCCCAACCCTACGCCCACTTCCAAGGAAGTTGAAGTGGGGCCAAGAGCAGAGTCCGGGCATAGCCTCAGACTCAGGTCTGGAGGGCGGCCTGGGATCCTGAGGAGACCCTGGGGGAGCTTGAGAACAGGAAAGGGGGCCCCACAGAAGCCGCATTGCCTGAAGCTATTGTTAGATTTGGGGTTGGAGGCTGCAAATACCCAGAGTCCTGAACCACCAGGAAAAGAGACTCTAACGAGACGGCCAACATTTGCTGCCTATGAGTTTGTAAACCACCTCAAATATCCAACAACAGAGGACGGTCTAAATGTGTGGAAGAAGCCCCGTAAAATGTAATAGCATGCAGTAGTTCAAACTAGTTTGACAGCTGACGACGCAAGAAAGTGTTCACATTTAGATTTTTCTAAAAAGCATACAGTAAAATCATACAAATACTAGGATTACAAATCCATAAATTTCTCTTCACAATAATATGGATGAAATATGATATACACTGTTAAGTGAGAATGAAATGGGGGGAAATGGTTAAGAATAAGAAAAATATTTGTTTCTTTGTAATGCATTTCTGTATTACAAATGAGTAGATATTTTACAATAAAAAAAAAAAAAAGAAAAGAGAAATGGAAGAGAGCAATCTGACGGGTGCTGCCTGGGAGACGTGACTGGACGTCTCTGCTCTATCAGGACGCCAGCTCTGGCAGCAGGCACGGCCTGATAATTCCCTTGACCCCAAGGTACAGTCTGAGGGCCTGAGCCTTAGCCAACCCTAGCCGCTGGGAACCCAGCTGAACCCCCTCTCCCTACACTGGTTTGTTCCATCGCGTTACGGTCAGGAAATGACTCTTCACGAGGAATTATTTCAAGCAACTGTAGGGAATAATTAACTCACAGCTCTGGTTCTGTGCCAAATAAAATACTCTTAAACATACATCCCATTCTTTGTGACTTTCTTTCACTTCGTAGTGAATCACTGCTGGGTGTAGCAGAGCCCGGCCCCAAAGCCCAGCCCGGGAGGAAGGCAAACGCTGTGCTGCCAGTGACACTGGCCGGAGAGCCTGGAAGGCCTCCCAGCCCCAGCTCACCTGGAAAGCAGTCTCAGGAGCCACGTACCCTGCACTCAGTAGGTGCTCACTGGGGTGGAGCATCCAGTCAGGCTCCCCGTGACCATCTGTCCTCGGTGGGCCCCTGTGACTGCCTTGGCCGTGGCCCTTCCCGCTGCCTGCAGGCCAGGCTCCCTCTATCTCTCTAGGAAGCTTCCCACCCACTGGGCTCCCTGGCCTCCTGTGCTTCCCTTGGGCCCCTGAGAGCAGCATGGGGACTCTGAACGTGGACTCTGGATGGACACCCTGGATTCAGATCCTGCCTCCACCACCAAGCAAGCATCTTACCTCAGTTTCCCCACCTGTGGGAGGGATAATTAACACCACTCAGCCCACAGGGCACTGAGCAGTGTGAGTATAACATCCCAAACAGTAAAGGAATGAGGAAACCATCTGCTTTCCTTAACAGCCTGAAGCCAACACTTCTCCCTCCCCAACAGAGACCTGTCTGCAGGCCGTGGGGGACAGCCTTGTGGCTGAGATCTGCCTCCACGGGGTCTTGTCCAGACTGCCTGATGCTGGAGCAGCAAACCTTCCTGATCAGGCTGCTCACCCACCCCCCACAGGCCACGTTCTCCAGCGTTTGTTTCTTCCCTAGCTGATAGGTGGGGCTCAGGGAGGCCCAGAACCCTCCAGAACACGCCATCTTCTCCTTTCCCAAGGTAAAGGCGAGGGGCTCAGGCCTGGGCTCACGGTGCTTCATCAGGCATTGGGGGTGGGGCCTTCTGAGACTTCAGGGTCCGGGCGCCAGGCAGGGGTAACTCAAGCTAAAGCACTCTGGTTGAAGAGCACAGACTCTGGATGCAAACTTGGCCCTGCCAGTCACTATCAAGGGACTCTGGGCAAGTCCCTTCACTCCTTTGAGCCCATTTCCTCATCTGAAAACAGGGCTGGTCCTGGCACCAGCCTCAGGCCACACCTTAGTTACTCAGCCCCTACTCAGAGGAGGTGCCTGCAGGCGGTGGGTAAGGCTGAGCCTTCAGGACCCCTTCCAGGGTAGGCTGGGGGTGGGGAGTGGGAGTGTTACCTGGCTTTGTCGAAGTATTTGCCTGTGTAGGCCATTCCGCAAGCAGCCCCAAGACCCTGGCCCAGGGAGCCAGTGGCCACATCGGTGAAAGCTTGTTTCTGTCACGACAGAGGACCCCAGTTAACTCATGGGCAGGAGGAAGCAGTGTTTCCCAGAGGCCCCTCCCAAGATCCTGGTCCTGTGGGAGCCACACAGCCATACCCGACCCAGGCCTAGGGGTGCAGGCGAGGTCTGCAGAAGGCAGAGTGTGACTTCCCCATTCTCCCACTGCAGTAATTGTGGGTGCGTTTCAGATAGCAGCTCTGCCCACCAGGGAGCTGTGCGACCTCTGGCTGGGGACTGAAACTCAGTTCCCTCCTCTGTAAACAGAGTACATATAATCCACCTCACACAGTGGCTGGGAGAATTCATGACAAAACTCAATAATTGGCCCTAGTGGGTGCTCCGATGGGGGTTGACAGGTGAGTTTTCATGGTGACACATGAACTCCAGACAACTGCAGGGATTAGTGCCCTGAGGAGCACACTGGACCCCTTCCCTGGGGCGTCACCAGCAACCTGCTGTGACCTCATTAGACATTCCCTGATAAACTCCCCTCCCAGGCTGTGTCAGTGGCCAGGGAGGCCCAGTGTGGAAGAGAACTTGGGTCTTTGGTGCTTGGGGTGAATAGAGTATGCCCCCCAACCACCCACTTCTTCTTTCCTCACATCAGCGCCCTCCTCCAACTCCCAGCACCCTTGATTCCTTGGTGGGTACCCTGCCCTCCTTCCCGCATGCCTCAAGAAACAGGAAGTGGAGGCAGAGGCCCGGAGGGGCTCCTGGTGAGGCACACTTACCGGGACAGGGTGCCCGTCCAAGTCGGAGCTGATCTTCCTCAGGTTCAGCAGCTCTGTCTCGGGCAGAAAGCCGGCTTCAGCCCAGACGGCATACAGGATGGGCGCTGCGTGGCCCTGCCAGGGACAGACAGCGGCGGGGGGTGGGGGGCAGTCAGATGAGGAGCTGCACAGAGACCCAGAGCCTGGCTGAGCCTGCCGGCCAGGGTATCCCTTTCAAGGAAGGAAGCAAGAGAAGGCCACTTCCCCAGTTTTGATCCCCCTCCAGCCCGAGGTTCCCACAGCCAAGGCTGAGCCCTAGGACAGGTGCAGGGGGAGCACAGCTGTGAGGCTGCTGAGGCCAAAACCCCAGCAGGCAGCCGGCTGCCCTAATCCCTGGTTTCTGACATGTAAGCAGACTTGGATAGACTTCTAAGTGCTCATGCCCGCTTCAAGAAACCAGAGGCCATGGAGCCAGGCCTGGGGACAGGTGGATTCCGGGGGTTTGTGGCCATGGTTCTTGTGCAGGAGGGGCGGGACAGGGCACCAGCACTCCTGAGGAAGCGAGCCTCGGCCCAGGGTACCGGCTCAGCACAGACAGACGCGTGCAGAGCTGTCAAGCTGTACCCACTCCTGCCTGTCAACACCAAAAGTGGGTGGAAAACCCAGAGCATTCCCACTGTCCCCTACGTGAAGGGTGGCAGGCTGGCCTCCTACCTTGGAGAGCACAAAGCGGTCATTGTGAGGGTTCCGGGGGTCCTGGGCCTTGTAGCGCATGGTGTGAAAGAAGAGGACAGCCATGATCTCGGCGGCGCTGCAGCATGACGTGGGGTGGCTGTGGCCCAGGAGAGAGAAAGACACGTGCGTCACAGCTCTGGGCCCCTGACCGACAGGGCTCACCCCAGACCTGCGGACAGGGACCTAGGAGTGCACGTCCCAAGGAGTCATGGGCCTGGCTTGTCAGAGAGCCATGTGCTCTGGCCCCCTGACAGGGTTGCATGGGGTCTCAAGGCCACTGCTGGCAGCATGGGGGCTGTGCCCTCCCAGGGGCCAACAGTCTGGACCCTCAGAGTCATGGCAATGGAACAATTCTGGGGTTGGACTAGAGGAAGAAAGGAGGAGGGGTCCCCTCGTGACCAGTGAGCTAAGTCCCAATGGGACTGCCCAGGACTCAGCCCACTTGTTGGGGTAACTTGCCCTCCCATGCCCCCAGGGGCACTGGGCCTCAAGGCCACAGGCAGGGGCTGTAAGGGGCTGAGGCTCCCAGCAGCCTCCGCACACAGGGTTGGTGGTCTGAAAACTGGGGCTTCGGGCTCTCCCAGAGCACCACTGGGCCACACGGCAGCTTTCCAGTGGGCATTCTGAGGGCTGGTATAGCCACTAGAAACCATGCGTTTGCACAGAATTTAAAAGGCAAAGCAACCTCTTATCTTCGACAAAGGCTACAATTATGAAAAAAATAAAAATGCCTTCTGCCAGAGACCAGGGCTGGGATAGGGCTGACAAGAGCAAGGGCCTGCCCTTCCAGCTCCAGAGCAGGTGGGGTCAAGGGGTCTCCCCTTATTAGGCTCTTGTTCTAGTCACTACAAGGTTATCTGAAAGGCTAATGGGCAAAGGACTTAACCATAGAATAAAGATTACGTCTTACAGGTGAGACTTGTTCAGGTTTCTTAGGACCCACTTGATTAATCCGGTCCCAGCCCCCAAGAGTGGGGCTAGAGACTGGGGTTCCTGGAATGACATTCCTGTAGCCCTCTGGCCCACAGTTTGGTTCAGCCTCAGGGCACGTGCCTCCCAGCCGCCCCCTCCATGCAGCTCAGCGCAGCCCTCTGACGCTGCTGAGGTCCTTCACACTAAAACATGCCCACTGCCAAACCCAAGGGCACATGCACCACGTGGAGTTCACGCGGGCCTCCCTCCTCCCTGCCAGCCGGCTCCCCGCACGGGTTAGGGGTGAGTCACTTCCAGAGCAGACACATTAGTAGAGAAATCCAGAACTGTCCATGCTGGTTTAGTATCCACGTCCCAAGCACACAATTGTCTTATACTTAACCATTTCTATGAACTCCTGGTCATGGGGAAAGACACTAGACCTGAAAAAGGGAGGTGAGGAAACGTAAACAAGAAACCTTTCCCTGCCTGGCAGGGACCCAACTCCCTGGTCCCTAGGGCCAAACCTCAGCTGGGGGACATCCAACACTGGCCAGGCTGACCTCCTCCCCTTTCCCTCCCAGAGCAGCCCCATCCCGGAGGAATCCTGTTACAAAAGCCACGACCCTGTTAGGAGAAGAGCAGGGGAAGGATGTGGGTGGAGAGCGGGCCAAAATGCTAGAAGGAAGGCAGGCAGGCCCAGGTCAGAGGCTTCAGGGAGAAAGCGCAGCGGCACAAGTACTTTCTGCAGGTGGCAGGAGCACATCCCAGCCTGGGCAAGGTGGAGGGAGGGAGGTCAGCCAGGAAGAGACCCCAGAAGTTGAAAAGCAGTTGATTTTAACCCTTCCTTGCTAGGCCTTCCTTGCTGGGCAGGGAAGCCTACAATATTTGATTCCCTTCAAAGCCTGCATCCTAGACATACTGCTGGCCCTACCTTCATACCCACCAAATAAAAACAGACAGAATAAGGGTTCCTTAGAAGCCAGTTGTTGCCCCACCCCAGAGGTTTCAGGGAACCTCTGTGAGGTACCCCAGGGTGGGAATAGGGGCCACATGGGCTTTGTCACTTTGGCAAGTGCTTCACCTCCCTGAGGCCCAGCTTCCTTACTGGTAAATGGGGTGCCATGTAGGACTGCCCAGGAGTCCCTAAAACAATGCCAAGTGCCCAGGTCCACCAGTCACCATCATCTGCTGGAAGACCATATACTACCCCTCTCAGTGCCTCCAACTCCTCAACTGCACGCTGGGACCATGACCCCCTGCTGACCACATGGCCAGCAAGAAGGAAGAAATGAGCTGAGGCTTGAGACAGGGCTCTGCAAACTCCAAGTGCTGAACACACAGGAGACAGTTACTTTTAAGCTCAGCCTACTAGAGGGACTTCATCACAAAGGGCCTGAGCTTCTCCTGTAGCCCTAGCCCGCCCCGGGGAGAAAACTGCAGGTGGGGGCCCCACCCCAAGGTGCTGCATAAGGACAGAAGGACATACCCTAGAGCAGGGAGGGGTGGGGCCAGGGAGGGAGGCTGTGGGGAACTTTATCTGCAACTCTTTGTGATGCACGGGGGCTACAAATTTGTTCCAAAACCCTGCCTTACTTACTCCCAATTAGTTCAATCTATGAACGTGGTGCTGAGGGCTTACAGCTGGGCCAAGTCTCCCAAAGGCCCCCCACCCAGGGGAGAACACAACTCTTCCAGATGTTCGCCCTCTTCCCTTCAGCACTCACTCCACCTGCTCACGGGCTGCCCCACAGAAAAAAATGCAGATCCCTCACCCCTCTGGCTGGACTCCTCTACATTATCAAAAAATAGCAGAGAGATAATAATCACAAGGAGTCTCAAGGCCTCAACAAATGAACAAACCTGGGAGGTGAGCACCTACAACAGCCTCCAATAAAATGCTTAAAAATACAAAGACAAATAATGTTATGAAAAAGAAATAAGTACCCAAAAGAAAAAGTAAGGAACACAAGAGTTGAAAACCAATAGCTGAGGTCCAACTTAAAAAGTTAGGAAAATACAGTGAGCTCAAAGATAGTAGAAAGATAATAAAGAATAGAAATTGATGAAATAGAAAGCAAATAAACAATTTTTAAAAATTGAAGCTCTTAAAAAAAAAGACTAAAAATTTAGCAAACTTCTGATAAGGCAGGATCCAGAAAAAGGATAGTATTAGAAATGGAAGGAGGAATATAAGAATAGATGACAAAATATTCCAAACAACCTGATGCAAACAGATTTGAAAACAGGAAAATGTCTAGGAAAAAACAATGTACCAAAATCAGCTTAAGAAGTAGGAAACTTGAAAAATCTTGTAACTGCTAAAAAGAAACCAAACCAATGACTGCAAATGAGCATTCCCTAAGTCCCAGCAACTTGACCCCTGGGTGGGTTCACACCCACAGTGAAACCACAAGAGAATATTTGATGACAGTATACTCCTAGAGTGGAATACTATGCAGCAGTGAGAATGAGTGAGCTGCAAAGACCCATCCTCAACAAGATCTCACAAATGTGACATGTGGACAAAGCACATCACAGAAGGATCTGTATGGCAGTTCGGAAGATCATACTGATGATGAATATATACAAACAATATAAAACTATAAGGAAAACAATAAAATGCAAAATTCAGGGTATAGTTCTTTCTGGAAGAAACCCTCCTTCTATGAGGAGGGAGAGGAGGTTATAAAGTGCAATAATGTCCTAGCTCTTAAACCTGGTGGTAGATACACCCAGGTTCATTATTTATAACATGAACATCATTCATATTCTTTTTAAGGCATATATCTACCATAAAAAGAAATATTCAGGGGAGAATCCCAGGATGCCAGGGAGTAACCTCAGAAGCAGTCCTTGTTCTTTCTTCCTGTTCCTGGAACCACCTGTGCTAGCTAGCACCTAGGATGATAGTCTCCACACCTCAGATTGTGAAGAAACAGGTCCCAAGCTACCTCCTCCGAGAAGGCCTCCCTGATTATACTATCTAAAATGCCTCTTCTTTCCCTCACTCACTTACCACCTAACATTATATGGCGATTTGTTGCCTGTCTATCTGAGGTGCCAACTCTAGCTCCATCTAGGATAGGAGGACAAGGAGTTTGAGCCTCTCCACTGTTGTAGCCTCGAGTCTGAACAGCTCCTGGCACAAACAAGAGTGCACCAATGAATAAACGATGTAACCTGGCTCCAAGAGCCTAGGGATGTGTCCTCTCTGAGCCTCAGTTTCCTCAGTGTAAAATGGAGATAGTAGCAGAAGCAGACTGACTGAGGTAGTGTTTGTGTAAAACAGAGATGGGCACAGTACACAGAAAAATGGCAATTACTCAGTAAGTGTTAGCTTTTAAAATATCAGCTATGAAGTCTAACTTCCTCCTCATCTGAGAATGTGACCACCTAGGTCCACAGAAGGAAGTGCCTCTCCTAGGGTCACAAGTCTGCCACCAGCTAGGATAAAAGCAAAACGCTTGGAGAAAGTAAAGAATGGCTAAACAAAATGCAGCACTATCCAAACAATGGAATGTTCAGCAACAAGAAGAAATGAAGCACTAATTCATGCTACATGACCTTCCAAACACTGTGCTAAGTGAAAGAAGCCAGACCCCAAAGACCTCATTTTGTAGGATTCTATTAACATGAAATAGCCAGAAGAGTTAAAATGGGATGTAGCAAATTCACTAAAACTTACTGTAAATCACCATCAATATACATTTACTAAAAACCACTGAACATACATGTAGAATGTTATGATACGCAAATCAGACCTCACTAGAGCTGTTAAAAGATTTGTTTTTAAAAGGAGGAAAAAGGTGCCGAAAGCCCAGTAGAGGGTGCTCTTTACTGTCCACACTCCCCTGCCCAGGTGTGCAGCCCTCAGAGGTTACGTCCAGGCCATGGGTGCAGCTGACTTCTGAGCAAGAAAGCCAAACAGCGCAGGCCCTGGTTGGCCAGATCCACCTGCTGGTAGAATCATCAGCTCCCACAACCCACCCCACTAAGTGGGCTTTGCCTCACTGTTCAGGGCAAGAAGCTGTGTGTGGTCTGCAGCAATAAAAGGAGTTCCTGATTTTGTGGGACTGGGACTAGTGACAACCGGCCTGCCTAAATGGGCAAAGTGCAGGGGGTCAGAGCTGCGACAGGGGCCACAGTGTGGTCAGCTCATGGGAATGTCTCTGCCAGACCCTAACCAGGCGGTGGCACCAGGATCCCAGCTTCAGGAAACACTGCTCATCATCGGGCCTGCTGCGATCAGAGGTAAAGAACTGGGTCATTCAGGACAGTCAGATATCTTCACGAGTTGGGAAAGGCTGCTGTTTGGGGTAATCTCAACGGGCTTGCTCTTGCCTCAGTTGGGGCTGGGCTGGGGTGAAGAAAGCCTAAATGGAGAAGCAGGCTGAGGTGGCGGTTTTCTGTCCAGAGAGGCTGGCCTACATGGGCCAGAGACCCAAAGGGGCCCTCTGAGCTCTCAGACAAAGCCTCCCTGCACCCAGAGCTGGGCAGCACAGATGCACGTCCAGCCACTTCAAAGTTACGTGGACTCCCAGGATGTGAAACCCACAATAGCAGGTGGCAGGACCCCAGAACTTGCTCATTCTGATCCCCAGCCCCACTTCCAAGGGACCCAGTTTGAAAACCACATATGTATGAACCTCTTCTTTAAAGATGGGGAAACTATGGTGCTGGGATAGGAAGGGCCTTTCTGACAAGGGCACAGCCACTTGGAACAGAGCCGGAGTTAGATCTCTTTTCCTGTGCCCACCAGTCAGGTCTGGCCAGACCTTATGTCTCTAACCCCAACACTGTGGGTCAGAGCCCTGGAGACCTATAAGCACAGCTGGCACCTCCAGATTTAGGCCTGATTCTGATGGCGTCCTCAGATGACACTTAGTACTGTTTGGATAATGCCACAGTCTAGCCCTGGAATCTTCACCACGAGCCCCAGGAGTCAGGCCCCCTCTGACAAGGCCATCAGGGCTCATCTTTTTAAAGCCTGGATGAGCTGGACCCTTGCCAAGCTTCCCCAGCACGCAGAGGGAGGTGACCTGCAGCAGCTCTGGCTGCTGTGGGTGCTGCCTCCACAATGAGCCCTCTGTACGGGCTCTGTCCCTCAGCTCTGTGACACAGAGGCCAGTGTCTTCACTTCCTGGGGCCTGGTGAGGCCCACTGACACTCAGTCAGCGATGGCACAGGAAGGGGAAAGCTACCGAGAAATCCCGAACCCTACGGCCTGGTCCTCACTGATCCAGTGTCTGAGTCCAGCCTCGGCAGTGACTGTGAAAAGACTTTGGCCAAAGTGCTGTATCACCACTAGGACTGTAAGTGCCCCCAGAACGGGGACATCCTGACAGGGTGGTCACTTTGGCTATGACTGTACAGCACCATGGCCTCAAGACAAACATCTGGCAATGGGAGCACTGCCCTGTTCTCAAGTCTTCCTTTACTGTTTTTTGTGCACACAGAGCTCTTGGCACATACCTTTCAAAATCCCTCTTGTGACAGGGATTGCACAGCAATGTTACTTCCTTCTGAAAAAATTAAGGTTTTTTTCTAAGTATTTCTTTTCTGCATCTTTGACACATGCTCACAACACACAGAAATCACTGTATTTTACACATTTTCTTTTTGCAAATGGACACTTTTTTGAGTTCAGTGAGTTCTTTCCCAAGGCATTACAATGTAAATCTGAGTGAAACTCTCATAGAAATCTGAGTTTAATGAACAAAAGTACAGTGAACCCACTGGACAACCTCTCCCTTTGGAGGCCCTCCCTATAGTTATTTTATTTCTTACCAAGTGACTTCAAACTGGCTCCACCTGGAGCTGCCCACCTACCCAAGAAGTCTTCCATGATGTGAACTGGACAGCATGGAATAGCCACCAATGACCAGCCTGGGCGAGTCACTTAACCCACTAGCCTCAGTTTCCTTATCTATAAAATGGGATATAATAGCCTCTGTCTTATAGGGTTATTCTCAAAATGCACTAGACAATATTAGCAACAAAGGATGTTCTATGTCACCCCAGGGATTCCTATTTGGTCACTCAGTGACCCTGTAATTGTCTACAGGTTGTATCTAGCCCTGTAAGATACTCAAACGTGTAACACTATTTAGTTGGGTAACTGCTGTGTCTCTCTAGCTAGATCCTCAGGAATCTGGCCAGACAGCTCCTAGCACACAGTAGGGCTCAACAAGGCTCTGCAGTGCGAAGGATCCCCTGAAACAGTCAAGGGGACCAAGGAGTACTTATCAAGCAATACAGGTGTGCAGACCTCTGTGTGCCAGGCTGGGGGACAGGGCACAGAGAGTAAGCCACGTCCCCAACTGGACAGGGTATTCCTCACACAATGGGTAGGACTACATAAACCCAATGGAGATAAAGGTTCCCAAGTGTGCATGGGGGGGGTGCTGGGGGGGATGAGAGGGCAATGATCTGCTAGGAGAGTCTAATCCCTTCTGAGAATGGGTGTCTTAAAGGCACACAGAGTGAGTGGCTACTTACTCTGAAGGTCAAAGGAGGTTTACTTATTAATAACATATCCTGTATGAAATTAGCCAGAGGCTAGAATCTTGTCTTTGTTAAGGAAAAGACTTGGTTAGGAAGGTTCCTGGAAACCATCCCCCACCCAGAACTCAACCATTTCATGAATCCAGCACATCACTGTCTTGGCAGCCTCATGCCAGGCCCCAAAGGAGGGGCTGGATCCTTGAAACCACTCAGTGTGTAGGAGCTATTGTTGTTCCCATTTTACAGAAAGGGAAACAAGTTCCGAAGTAACTCAGTGGCTCACGCTCTAAACTACCCCCATTGCATGGTGGCCGGTTATTATCACTTTCCCTGCCACCAGCCACCTTCAGAGGAGGCTCCCAGGATCTATAACAGCCTTTCTCTACTTTCTGAGCCAGAAAGGCTGGCTTGGAGCTGGGCTCCTGTATTGGGGAAAGCTGTATTGGAAGCACGCCCTGCATTTTCACCCCAGAACCCTGGGACTCGTTCCTCGGTTCTCTTGGCCTCGCAAGTCTCCCATCCTCCACCCCTTGCCCACCTCCTGCCCCGCCCTAAAGATCTTAGACCTTTCTTTCACACCAGGTGCCAGAGTTCTGAAACCACGTGGTCACCTTCCTCCCCACGACTACTCCCCCTCGCCTGTCTTCTCAGCACCCCTGCTCCAAACTCGGCCCCAAATCCAAGGGTGGCAGGAGTGTGCAGTGGCGAAGGGGAGGGGTAGTTTGAAGTAGGGAGAAGGCCGGGCCCCAGGCTCCCTCCAAGATGAGACGTTAAAACAGGCAATCTCGAGTTGGGCAGGACGAGTTCAAATTCCAGATCTCAACGCGTGCAACCTCGGGCAAATAACCAACTCTGGGCCTCGGTTTCCCCACGTGTGGGTGGAACGGGTCTTGGGGCCGCGTGTACAGAGCGCACGGCACTGGGCCGGGCTTTTGGCGAGAGCGAGCGCACTCATGGTGACCTTCCCGGCACGGCCGGCGAGGGGACTCTGCGATGCCCTAGCCGCGTACCCCTCGCCTTACAGCAGCGGGGAACGGGGGCGAGCCGGCCTGAGGCGGCCCAGGAGCCGGGCGGAAGCCGGGCCGAGAGCCGGCGCGGCGGAAGGCGCCTCCTGCCCGGGCCTGCGAGGCGCGTGCTCCGCCATCTGACCGCGCCCCCGGCAGCCTCCCTCGTGGTAGCACCGTGCAGCGCGACACGGAGCCGGGGAGCCCGCGGCCCTGGAGCCCCCGCCCCGCGCCCCCCTCACCCGGAGCCGGCCGCCGTGGTGGCCTGGATGGAGCTGATGCGCAGGCGGTTGGCCGTGTCCTTCAGGGCCTGCAGCTTCTGCTGGTCAGGCTTGTGATAGGCCTCCATGGCGCGGCCGGGCGAGCAGGCGTGTGGAGAGGCCGAGGACCGGGACGAAGACGTGGAGACGCAGAGCCGCGCGGCGGCTTCAGCAGCAAAGGACAGCGCCGGAGGGCCGGCGACGCGCGGAGGCGCGTTAAGACACTCCCCCGAGCCGCCCGCCGGGGCGGGGTGTTCGCATCACCCCAGATTGCTCCGCCCCTCCCGCCCCGCCCCCGGGCCCGCGGGGCACACCCGCCCCGCCCCAGCCCTCCCGCGCTGATAAGGGAACTGTGAGTTTAGGCGTCTTCGGACTCAGCCTGTCCTAATCTCTTTCTCCCTCCCCCGAAACCTGCGGGGCAGCTGCGGGCTGCGAGGCTTCTGTGAGTGACTGTCCTGCCGGGATTAACCTCACGCACAAATAATGTGACCGTAATTCCAGGTTCTAGGCTTGGCTCAGGGTTTGCCTGTTGACTCGCATCTTCATTGCAGACCACTCGCCTTCCTCCACACAGGTCTGGGTGGAACTGAGAGCGGAGGCTTCACTGACAATTCTTTTTTATGGACGAGCAAATTGAGGCTGGCTAGGTCAATTAAGATCACGGGGCTGGTGGGTGCGAGGCTCTGCCCTAGCAGACGCACCCATCCGCAAGTCCCAGCCCCAAGAGAAGGAACCCAGGGCTCGAGAGGCCTGTAAGGATGATGGAGATAACGAAAATGAGAATACAGAATAATAGTAATAGTGATACCAGCTCGTGTTAACTAAGAAATTACTAGAGGCAGGCCCTTTGAAAGTTACTAGGGCTTAATAGCACTGCTGACTCTTAGGGAGATTACTGGGTTTGGTTCCATGTCTGGTTTCAGGAGCACCTACCTCTGCTCTTACCAGATCTGGCCTCTAAGGGATGAAGGTCCCCAGAGTAGGGGTAGGGAGGGCACGGTCATCACAGACACTTTGGTGGAGTCCACCCACCCCACAGGCCCCATGAGGTTGATACCATTTATCACATACAGGAAGAAGCTCCATTTTACAGAGAAAGACAGCCTGTCAAGTCAGTGGCTGAGCAGGGCCTGCATCAGAGAGAGCCCCTGAGGGAGCACTAAGAGAACCAAGGGAGGCAAGTGGCCACACGCTGCCTGTGCTCCCTCTACGTCCTTTGCATCACCCACACTCTGAGCCATGGGTCATGAGGGACAATGGACTGAATATGAGTCCCTCACCCCAACTCCGGGTGCTCCTCAGCTGTTCCTCTGATGGCCTGGCTTCCAGATGCCCAGCCAGACCCTAAGCCAAGTGCATCCCTGCATCCCATAGCACTTGGCTCCTGCTGGCCCAGCCCACGGAAACCTGCCTACCTGGCCTTTAGAGCAGTAGCTTCCTATTCCAAAATTCAATTCTTCCATCTGCCCAGTGGGACTAATCCTTGCCACTCTGCACCCACCCTGGTCTCTAATGGTGGTACAGGTCTCTCCATGGTGCTGAGGACCCAGCAGTGGTGAAAGAAGATGCCCCACCACCTGCCCTACTTTGGGGCTCTAGGAACCCCTGAGGCAGCTTATTCTCATCCTGGAGTTCCAGGTGAATGAGTCCCAGTTTGGTGTCACCACAAAGCCTGGGTACCTCAGCTAAGGCACAGGGCAGAGCTTAGGTCCAGCTCCTCCTGTTGCTCAGCCCTGGGAACCTGTCGGACCCTCGGACACAAAGGTTCCCACCATGCTTGTGTACTTCCACTGGGAACCCTGTGCCTGGGAGATGATGCTGAGGGAAGCTCCGCCTGCAAGCACGTCTGGGATGGCAGAAGGCAGGGGACGGTGGCCACCTGCCTGGTCATTTCACCCAATCAGTGTGAAGAACATACCTCCTGAGACATGGGTATATTCTGAAGTATATGGGAAGGATCTGCGGGGAACCGTAGCTCCTAGTGTCCTTAATCACCAGACATGACAGTCCCCTAGCTGGCTGGGTCATAAGAATTGCCTGCAGCAGTTATTCCACACACAGATCCCGGGGCACCACATCTAACCTTCTGAATCAGAATCTCGGTGCAGGGCCTGGGACTCTGCATTTCTAAGAAGATCCTCAGGCAATTCTGTTTGGGGTTCTGAGAACTCTCCAGAGGAAAACACTAGAAGACCATTAGGACTTGGATTCTGGAGCTGGACAGACCTGAGTTCAGTGCCTTGCTGGGTGCCCCGTGGGCTGAATGAAGAGCTGAAAGTTCAGCATGTGGTAGGGAGATGTCTGTGATGTTAATGAGTTAAAAGCAAGGAATAGAACAGCAGGTAGAGTGTGATATCCTATTTCTGTTAAAAATAAATAAAAGCGTGTGCGTGTGCACCCATGCATGTGCATGTCTGTAAGTGTGCCTGGGCTAAACAGAGGCTGCAAGACAAGCTCCAAGCCATGGGGGACTCGCAGGGTTGGGCTGAGGGGCACTTTTAGTTTCTACTTCACAAATTTCTCTTTTGTTTGAATTTAGTGCTACTGAACATTGTTGACTCTTATAATCCCAAAAAAAGCAAAATGAAATTCCATCTTGAAAAAAGTACTGTTGAGATTGGGAGGTGCACTTTTATGAATGTGCTTTTTTCTTGTAATTTCTCATGATTATGTAAGGATGCCCCTGTGTTTCATAAGCCAGGCTGCTGCCTGTCCTGGGTGTTTTCGGGTTGTGAGCAAACCCCCAGGCGGTGGGCGCTCACCAGTGAGGGTGAGCTTTGCTAACGGCATGAAATTCAGGGCAAAGCCATCCCAATGTGCCCCGGCACGTTCCCTGAGTGGACACCGATGAGGCGTGAACGGGTCCTAAGCAGCTGTGTCCCTGAGTGACAGCACTGGGCATCACTTTGGCAGGTCAGGCCTATTTGTGTGCTGCTGAGGCACGCCTGGGCTGGCACTGGGGGCCCAAGCCAGCACTGGGCTTGCAGTGGAGCCAACATCCCAGTCTGGGTCCTCAACACACTTTTCTTAACTTATATCCAAGGCTTAAGGCCTGCAGGGGCCTGTTCTTGGACACTCTGTATAGGCTTGTAGGTTGATTAATTGAGTTTAAATTTTATTTTGTTCTTTTGTTTTTCGTTTGTTGTTGTTGTTTATTTTGGGGGGAAGGTAATTTTACTTATTTATTTAATTTTTAGAGGAGGTACTGGGGATCGAACCCAGGACCTTATACATGCTACCACTTGAGCTGTACCCTCCCATGATTGAATTTTAATGAACCCATTTCTCCTCTCAACGCCCGAAATTTCCTTCCAGAGGCATTTTGGGGGAGATGTTTCTTTTGATAACGTTGTCTCCAGGAAAGTGAGATCACACACAGTTCATCTCACAGAACCTCCTGTTTTTCTTGATTTGACTTTTGTTTTTGTTCTTGTTTTTTAAAAAACACTTTTCCCCCTTAAACATAAAAGTAAAATATGCTCATTGTAAAAACCTGGAAGGTATAGAAAATTTAAAAGTAAACTCAAATTGGGGGATGGGGGTATAGCTCAGTGGCAGAGTGCATGCTTAGCATGCATTAGGTCCTAGGTTCAAGCCCCAGTTCTTCCACTAAAAAAAAAAAAGTAAATTCAAATTGTACCTAATCCCAAATCCTACCCAAAGAGGACCACTGTTAAAGTTATTTGTTCACTTGACAAAGATTGACTTACTATAATTGTTATGAAACAATAAAACAAGGTCAAAGGCCAGGGGCTGAGAGATGTGGGGTGATTCTCAATGTGTTTGCTATTGTGGGATTTTTGGGGGCGCATTGTCAGGATCAGATACAATTTATAATTTTTCTCTTCCATTTTCCCATTAGCATGCCAAAATTTTTCAAAGATGTCATTTTTACTAGCCGTTTATTGTTCCATCATGGAACTGTGTCTTCATTTCCTAACCATCCCTTAGTGAGGGCTTCCAGTTTTTTCCCCAGGATATATTATCCTGCAGTTAACATGTGGTACCTAAATCCTTGTCCTCCTGGCAGGTCATCTCCTAATCAGAGTTCTACTGGGTCAGCGGGTGGCAACCCTTCTAATGCCCTTGATCCATCTTTGGCAATGAGCTCTCTAGAAAGTCTGGTTCTGTGACCTTTGCCTTAGTAGAGAGGTCCCAGCATGTGCTGGGGGAGAGGGGAGGCCTTGGGTGGATCCCTTCATGTCTTTGGGCCGCTGTTTCATCATATCTGTAAAATGTTCTCAAAAACACACAGAGGTGTTTTCTCATTTTCCCTTCTCTGCCTGAGGGAACCAAATTCAAGGGTGGAAGGCTGCCATCATTTTCACAGAACAGGAAGCTCTTCCCAGCAGTGGTATGTAGGCAGCGGAAGGTATTGGAACCCCCGTGGCCAGTGAGCAAAGGGAAAATCAATGAGAAGAGAGTATTCTGGGATGAGTTTTGTAGATGGTTTTCTTCAGGACAGCTGCAGACTCTGGGGTCCTGGGCCCTGGGCAAGAGCTCCATGACAGGGAGGTAAGGGTGAGAAAAGGAACCGGGAGACAGAATAATTCAACAGCAACTCGACTTTGCTGGGAAGCAACTCACCCAGGTACACGCGGTGCTCTCTCCTCCTTCCTTTCTCATTTATTGCTTAAAAAAAAAATAAAAATCACAGCTTTATTGAGATATAATTAACATATGAAATTCACCCTTTTAAAGGGTACAATTCAGTGATTTTTTGGTATATTCATAGGCTTGTGCACTTATTAGCATGATCTAATTTTAAAACACTTTCGTAACTCCAAAATGAAACTCATACCCGTTAGTGGTAGTTCCTTATTTCCCCCTCCCTCACAGGCCCAGCCACCTCTAACCTGCTTTCTGTCTTCATGGCTTTGCCTATTCTGGACATTTCATCTATGATGTGTGGTCTTCGTGAGTGATTCCTTTCACTTGGTTTTCAAGGCTCATCCATATTGTAGCTTGTATCAGTACTTCTTTTTATTGATGAATAACTTTCCATCCTATGGATAACATCCATTTTGTTTATCCATTCATGGGTTGCTGGACATTTGTGTTGTTTCTACCTTTTTGCTATTGTGAATGATGCTGCTTCGAATGTTGACACAAACATTTTTGTGCGGATATACTTTCAGTTCTCTTGGGTATATACCTAGGAGTGAAATTGTTGGATCATATGACGGTTCCATGTTTAACTGTTTGAGAAACAATCAAACTGTCTTCTAAAGTGGCTGCACCATTATACAATTTCACCAGCAATGGATAAGATTCTGATTTCTTGGCTGTCAATATTTGTTAACATTCATCTTTTTTATTTTAGCCAGCCTTGTAGGTGCAAATTGGTATCTCATGGTGGTTTTGTCATTTACTGCTATTTTTTTAAAAAAAAATTATATAAGTAACACATGTTCCTTGTAGAAAATTTGAGAATTTAACAAAAATAATGTGATAGTCTTTCTTATGTGTCTATTCGGCTGGGCTACAGACACAGTTTGATCAAACACTAACCTAAATGTTGCTGTGCAGGTATCTCTTGTAGGTGTGATTAAAGTTTGTAATCAGTTGATTTTAAGTAAAAGAGATTATCCTAGATAACCTGGGTGGATCTGATTCAGTTAGCTGAAAGACTGAAGAAGAAAAGGTATTCTGCCTGTGGCAGCTCACCTGAGGGTCCAGCCTGCCCTGCAGCCCCCCCCCCCCCCCCGGAGCAATCCAATTCCTTGCCACAAATCTCTTAACTGAGGTCTGCAGGTTCTACTTCTTTGGTTGGACCCTGACTGATACACAAAGAAGACAACTTCATTCTCCATAATCTCACCATCCAGGGGTCATCACGGACATCTTGGTTATTTTCCTTCTAGTCTTTTTTCCCCCTTTCTATCCATGAACATTAATGTTTCAAATAAAGTCATGACCCTTCTGTACGTCTTGCCAGTTTACATTGCTGGGCATTTTAAATCCTTCGTTACAGAGTCCATGCGCTTTTCTCTCCCAGGAATATGACTGGTGAAGAGGAAGGTCACCCAGTGTCCCACCTTGGGTGGACATTTGTGTTGCTATCGTGTTTGTATGGTAACAAATAACACTCATGCTTTCACTCCAGCAAGCATTGTGCTTCCGGAAAAGAGGACTTTTTTCTGGTCACACACCACTGTGTGTCCCTTGGCCAGTCCCAGGACTGGCTGACCTTCTGAGTCATCGCAGAGGGCCAAGGCTGGAGACACCTGGCATTCCTGAAAGGTGAGCACCAGCATGGAGCCTGGCCAAGCTATGCTGGGCCTGCTTTCCTGGCTCACATAGAAAAAGTGCCTAGTCACTGTAGCTTGTAACTTGAGGAGTGGAGCCTGGGCACCTCCCCGGGTAGGGAGCAGGAAGCAGCCTCAACAGCCCCCATTAGCTGCTGTCTAGGGGCGCCGAGCCAGGCTGGCTAGGGCAACGCTGTTGGCACTTCTAGGCCAGCTGGGTCCCACTTGCACCACCTGCGGGATGGAGTGCAGAGAGATCATCATCCTGTTCCCTCTCCTGACAGCTCCTGGTTTCCCTGGGCAAGCTAGCGTGGTGGAGGTGGTCTTTGTTCCCCTGGATATTAAAGATGAACGTTTTTGCTTTGCTGTGGGGAGATGAAGTGGATTTTCTCCTACACAGTTGTTGAATAGCTGAGGTGATGGTTACTGAGGGTAGGGCTAGAGCATTCTGGAGAAGGGCATGGTTGTTTCCCTGTTCGGAGCCACATAGCTCCTCCTGGGAAATGTGAAGCCATACCAGCGCCTCCCTCATAGGTTGGCTGGGAGGAGGAGGAGCTTTGGGAAGGCCCAAGCTCAGGAGGGTAACCCTCCAAACACAATGGCTTTTACTATCTCTCAGCCCACCCCCACCTTCAGAATTAGCAATGACATCTAGCCAGCCATCCTGTTCTTGTGACTTAGAGACTCCAAGGCCTCCAAAAAGCGTTTGCTCTATGCTACTGAGGCCAGACAGAAATGTACTGCTGGTGCTGGTCACCCAGGCAAGACAGTGACATGGTTTTGCCATCACTGACCCTTTGATTCACTCATTAATTCACTTGTTCATTCCATTTACCAAGGCCTGTGTGCTGGCGCTGTGCTAGATGCTCGGGGAAGATGACCCTCTCTCGGTTTTTGGTTCATAGGTCACAGGTCACAGGTCAGCAGGGGCCGTGTGTCCTGCGGCCCTGTCCTGTGATCTGTACAAAGAATTGCCTGCTAAGGCTGCAGATCAGGGAAGGCTTCAAGGAGGACGTGACCATCAAAAGCACATTTTGAAATAACAGTATTCCTTGTCACAAAACTGTACCTGTGTCAGGCTGGGATGGGACAGGATGAGACAATAAACTTGCTTCAAATCTTAAAACCCTGATTTGGAAAGCAGCAATGGTGGTGGAGGAGGAGAAGGGAGTGCTGGATTTGCACCCACCTTCTGCCCTGGGCCTCGGCTTCCTCACTCCACCGGTGTCCTGGCAGGATGCCTCTGAGCCCCGCTGGCCCTCCTGCTCTTATGAAGCAGGATCCATAAACAGTGAGTGAAAACATCACCAGAAACAACCAGGAAGCCTAAAATCCCAACCCCTACAGCTCTTGTTTAGGACCCGGTCACCTTAGTTTTTCATGAAATCCTGATGAACATGATTCCCTGGTTTCCTAGCTCATGACAGCTGAAAAGTAGCAGGTGAGCAAGTCACTCTAGCTTTGAATAAACAGTGGTAACGAGTGACCTAAGGAACTATAAAAAGCAATCTAGAATATCTGTCATGGAGGCAACAGAGTCAAGAAAAAATTCTAGACCAGTCTCCGGTCTGCTGGGCTTTGGGCGCTCCACTCACCACTGGCTTAATGAGCAGCTGCCTTTGGCACGTCCTCAGTCACGCTCAGCTTCAACTCCCTTTTCCCTCACACGGGTTATTGTGAAGATCAAGAAAATAACGGACAGCAATCCTTCAGCAGTGAATGAGCTTGCATTAGTGATGACTGGTATGTGTGTACAACATAGTCACACAGCGAGAGTTAAGCCTATGCTCTGCCCCGAGAAAGCAGGCAGGTATAGCAAATATTTTAGGGAGAAGTATTTGGAAACATACTTAATGTGAACAATTATTAGGGAGACAGGATTAACGCTTTTTTTCCCCTCTATTTCCCATAATAATCATATTTTACTTTCTTCCCACCCTCTTTTCCTCCTTCCTTCTCATCCTGGATGCCTGGCACATAATGACAGCTCATTACACATGAACTGAGTGAATCTGGGAAATGACCCGGCTGGAAAGCCCCTATAAAACAGTGTCTTGGGCCGTAATTAGAACTGTACCCTCGATCTGGGGACACCTTAGAGGAATAAATAAAGTTCTCTAGATGTCTCCTCTCGAGTTACACACTGAAAATTTAGCTACCAGGGAGGGAAGTGCTCATGTAACACAGAAACCCTGGGGCTCAGGTTGGAAACAGGGAGACAAGAGTTTGCTGGTTTTGTTCTCTTACCCCACACCCCCTCACAGTATGAGGCTCTGGCAAAGTGCAGCAGCTCATCCAAAAGTTCCTGTTTCTGTAAATGCAATGAAAACACAATGAAAATTTAGTAGGTGCTAAAACTTGGTTTTGAACTTTTATTAAAAAAATATATTTGCAAACATATAAAATTTAGGATGAAAAATGCTCATTTGAAAACAGGTAATAACTTAATATTTGCAAACATACACAGATGGTATAAAATCCATACCATTAAAAATGTTAATGATGCCGTATTGAGCTCATGGAACAGAAATCTTGCTGTAGTTCCAGAGCTGCTCACCCCCACATTGCAGGGAGCTGAGACTCTGGTACACTGAAAATCATGGGAGCCACATGGCCAAAGCAATAATACAGAATAAAAAACCATTTAGAACACATATTTTAAAAACACGTTTCTTAAGGAATCACACAGATAAAAGGGAAACACAATTGTGCATTTTCCCCGAAGTGAACGATATTGCATCTCAGCATTTCAAATGAAGATGTCAAATACAAAACCGAGTGAAACATTGCACACATCTCTCCTGCTGAATTTGCTGAAAAACAGGCTCCTTGAGGCCCCGGCCCACTCAGAGAAATGTTCTCAAGCACAGCTTTTAAAAAGCCAGTGTAAGCTGCTTTACTTGGTTCAGATCTTAACATTTTAGACACCTGAACACACAGGGCACCAGTGATTCCAGAGGGCCCTCTGAATACAACTGAAGAAAACCAAAGACAGGTAAGAAAGAAACACATGCTCAGCAGCAAATGTGCAGCAAGAACGTGGGACACACGTCTCTGTGATTCCTTGTCTTCACTCACGCGGGCTGAGCCCACTTGTGCCTGTGCCACCTCTCATCCCTCTGTGTTCTACATCTTGCCCAGAGATACAGTATGATGGCTGATTTTGTTTTTTAAGCAGTTAGGCACCTTCAATTTCATGTTGCATTGTTAGTAATACAATGGCAGTTATGGCCTCTACTACCAAAATGAGAAAGTTTCAAACTACATTCTTTGGGGAGGAGAGTAATAAAGCTGCATGGTTTAAAAATATTTACCTAGTAGAAGATCTGATGGGGTTTACAATTTTTACAAGAAAACATAGGTGGATAAAGAACAAATACTTCACATGCAAAATCGGGTCATATTCTAAACTAAGCCTGTGCATCCTCTGGCAAGTAAGGACCCAGGTCAACTTAGGGCTCTTAACAAAACCCCTTGGTGATGGCTACCCAAAAGCCTTTGATGCTAAGCTGTGGACATTCACGCTCACATGCAGATGGCATGAAATGCTTCTCCTGACACTGACAGTCACTTGAAAACTTCAGATTCAAAGTCACACCTTGTAAACCTTGGGAGAGATGCACAATGAGGAGGAGCTTCTGCCTTAAAGGAATAGGCTGTTTGGGAGGTGCGAGTCCATTCAAAGACATCATATTAACTACAACAAAAGAGTAGTGCCATCCACAGGGGTGAGGGTGGGTGTACAGATAGGGTAGCCTAAACGCTGGTCACCTGGAGTCCTGCAAACCCATCAAGAAGCATCTGTTTTGGTGTACATTTTGATTCAACTAAGATTCCAGTAAAGTCACTGCAGCAATGTAAACATGCAACCTAAACGAGCATGAGGTTCTGGACAGAAGCCTGAAAAAGGAGTAAGGCAACTGAACCACAACTTTCGGGCCAGGGTCATCCAACTGCAACTATTCAGGCTTGGCCTGACTTCTCTAGGGACTCATTCTGGCCTGAACTTCCTGGTAATAATGACGGTGAACTTCTGGCTCCTGAATTTTCCCTAAATGCTTCCCTAAATGAATATATAAATTTGGGAGTTGAAACAGGTTTACCCTTTTCAAGCCTCCATGACTCGGGCACTTAAAAGTTTACTTTCACACTAAGGAAAACTTATCACAGATTCTCTTTACTGTCTATCATAGTCATTCCTTGGATTAGAGGGTGGAATTTAACAGATTCGATTACAGACCCCCTTCAGGATATTCTCTCTTAACTCTATCATACTATTACACATACTCAAATCATCATTTCAATTCAAATGTCTATCATAAACAGAACCCTTTGATTCTTCCATTTACCAAAGCCCAGTGAGACTACACTTGGGGGGTGAGCAAACCTACTAGTGCAACTGTTTTCTGAGAGCAGTCACGTGACTACGTGGACACCACCTCCTGGCGTCAGCAACACTCCTTATCTTACTGTAACTTTCTCTTTTCCCGCTGATGCACGAGCAATTCATTTTTGGTTGTTGAATATTTATACTACCTTTGAAAACAAACTATTCCTAATTGAATATGAGAACTTAGAAGCTTCCCTGACATCTGCACAATTCACAAATAACTAGGTAGACAGCAATAAAAGACACTAAATAGGGAAGCAGAGAAGTTGTCCAGGAAGCGTGTTTAGATTAACAAAATCCAATCAAAGTATTCTTTATGCTAAAAAACTAAGATCAAACTCAAACAAGTATGTCATTCACAAGTAATATTCTAAAATCTCAGCTAGAAAAAAAAATCTATGGATTTATGATTGAGTTACCATTAAAGCTTAAATGATTGTTCCCGAGGAACCATCACATCTGTCAGCATTATTCACAGCTAATCCTTACGCTAGCTGGTTGAGCCAATTGGGTTTTGACCCCATCATTAAATAGTGCTCAGAAAAGTAAGCAGTGCATCTTAATTGGTTAAATACTACAAAATGACCTGTATCATAGAAATGAAGACACTTTCATTCAAAGAATATCTTAAAATTACTATTGCTGAAATAAATCAAAATCTACATTAAAATATTACTAATCACCATTACATGCCATAAAAGAATAAATATAAATCATGGCAGATCAATAGCAGCATAACAAAGCATCTTTACATATTTTCACACTTTGGGCTGCAAAAGTACTCAGCCTAGGAATACATTGGTAAAGTTCTGAATTTTACACTTTGCTTTTAACTCCATATTCTACAATAAAGTAAGGGCAGTGTGAGTAACAGTTCCCTTTTCTGCATAGCTTTAAAACTATTCTCAGTAGACTTGAGAAATGGAACCAGAATGGCTTTGTCAGATTGGTCCACTGGTCTTTTTGTCCAAGTGTTAATAAGGAAAACAATTAACAATGACTTGTAACTGTGTTTAGACAGAAAAGGAAAGTAAGGCTATGATTCACACACAAACTTAACATTTTCAAAAATACTGGAGAGTCTAACTTATAGTGAAGATTTTTGATAGAATTTGGGCTTTAACCCAGCATTTACTTCAAAGGTGTGCCATACCTGCTCCCACACCACCACAGGCCCAATAGGGCCCAATTCTAATGCTGTCACTGCACTGGGAGCCCGCTGCATGGCAGCACTGGGAACACTTAAAAACAAAACACAATTAAGAAATTTCAGAACTTTTAAGGCCCAAATGGGGCAGTCACATAAAATATACTTCACTTGAACAAAGCAGTCTGAATTTGTCAACTTAAACTCTGATCCTTAAAAGTCGAAGCTACTTTGCACAGAGCTGACTTCTGCTCTGTTCAGAAATTGACTACCAGCCTAATACTCAAGTTTTTAGGGGGGACTGGAGGGGAGAGGAGTGTGGGTTGGGCTGAACTCTTTTGCAAGGCTGGTGGTGACCCCTCTTCCCCAAGACCTTGAATGTGAAAGCGAGCTGAAAATCAGATTTCTTATTTCACAAACTTGCTTAGAGCTGATGAAAACACCCACACAACTTAACTTAACACAATGGTCTTTTTTTTTTTCTTTTTTTTTTTTTGTCAAAACAAAGGTCTGCTGGTGATGCTTCACAGTGAAACCTCCATTATCACTGAGAACGTCACTTGGAAAACATTCTTAAGGAATGAGTCTCTCACAGGCTCAATTTCAGGATTCTCAAAACTCAGTGTTCTGTTCAGAAGTTTCCATGATGAGGCCTATTTGTTTCTGAGGTCAACACTGCCTTCAGATTTACTCTGCTCCAGTCATAAGTTGTGGTTGTCTTTGTTCTTGGTCAGAACCTGCAAGTAGACTTCATGAAGTGTACTGAGGAAGCTGGAATCATTCTGGAAGAGATGGTAATGTCATGTTTACCTCATTACAACTTACTTCCTTAATAACACCTTAGGAAAAAGCTGTATAAATGATTTGTATAATTAATTACCCAAAGAATTCCACCACCCAGAGACAACCATGATTAATATTTTGGAATTCACTCAGATATTTTTCCACCAGGAGCATATGCTCAGGAAGAGAGAAACATGAGTCCTGGCTAGTCTTGAATTTTCCTTATGAACTGATTTTCTAAGAACTCGTACAATTTTTTTTTTTGAAGAATGAAAATTCAAAGACTAAACTGATATCCTACATACCTTGATTAGATGTATCAATGTATCCTGGAGCTGAGACTTGCTGAGGATAATAGAAGGCTTTCTCTGATTTTCTGATGTTCCAACAGTGAGAGGAGAAGGGGAGCTTGCTTTCCTCTCAAGGTCTGAGGACCTTGTAGCTGTCTGCTCAAAAACACTTGGGGACAGTAGGACTGAGGACGCTGCTGTGGTTGCTGCAGTAACCAGTGGGGGGCCTGCCACCTGCAGGGGAACAATAGTCATTCGGCACGGAAGTGTGGAAGCCAGCAGCCAGGCTCTACAGTGGGACACCTGACAACAAGCCTGAGCAGTAGGAGACTGGAGCGTAGAGTCCAACGCTAGCCATTTGGGATTCAGATAAACACTCAGGAGCAGCATTTGAGTATTTTACATCTGGTTAGGAAGCCTGTTAGCTAAAAGATGAAGAGCCCATTTGTATGATGAGGACACTCTAGAGTTGTTATCAGAAGCCAAGTCTGATCATCACAGAAGGGGAATCTGATAAATAAGAGCAGGATATGCACAGTAAGAACAGTCCTATGAGAAATCAAAAATGTAAGGTTTTTACATTATGAGGGGGCAGAGAAATGACTGGAAGAGGGTATGAAGGAACTTTCTGAGGTGATAGAAATGTTATTTATCTTGATTGGATGGTTACCCAGGGGATATACATATGTTAAAACAAACAAAAAAAACTATATTTATTTATTTATTCATTAAAATTTATTTTATTAAAAAATTTTTTTGGGGGGGTGGAAGTAACTGTTTATTTATTTATTAGCATTTTTTAAAATTTAACTAATGTACTGGGGATTGAACCCATGACCTCGTGCATGCTAGGCATGCACTCTATCACTGAACTATATCCTCCCCCCCTGCATTTTATTGTATGTAAGTTTTACTTCAATAAAAATGGAATTTTAAAAAACCCAGTTATATGAAGTATTATTTTCTTTTGTGGTGTTCAATATATTTATTACATCATACAGATATCAAAGATACAACTAAAGAAAAATTAACATCTACCTCCTTCCCCGACTTAGATGTACTTCTAGGCTAATAATGGCTAACCATCAAAAGATACCAAACAGTCGTAATGAGTTTTTAAACAAATAATCCTCATTTTTGATACAATCAACAGAGATCTAAATTTTTCTTTTCCTGCCACCCTCCTCATCTACAAAGAACCAAGAGTTTTAAAAGCATAGTTTCTGGGTTCTGAGCCATTTAGTTTGTCTTCTGGTGCAATGCCAGGCTGAGCGCTCCCACCAATCACCAAGCAGCAGGACAAGTTACAGAAAAGACCAGTTAAGGCCAGTGAGAGCTGGCTTTAGTTTAAATTCTGAGACTTGAGGAGATGTGTAAAGACTCAAAGGCAAATGGAACACAAAAGTTTAGGAACTGAAAAAGAAAAAAAGTGTGCATGTCAAGGCTGGTAGGTAATGGAGGATGGGGACAACTTTTAAAAAACAAGGTAGGGGAGAAGCAGCAAGGGACAGAGGACAGGCCTGGGAGGCTCTGCCATCAGAGCAATGGGAAAGCCAACCAGAGCAGGGCAGCCACACTGCCCTCTGCTTACCGGGCCACCACAGCTCTCACCACAGCTACTCACAGAAACCAGGCCGACATGCTCTCAGCCGTGGCCCACTCGCGAACACTGATGAGTGCCCACCCTGTGGCTGGCCCTGCCCTTGCACACACATAGTCAGGAAAGACATCGTTACAGAGATGACTTGAGGCCGACAAAGGCCTCAGCAATGAACACTGCCTGGAGGAGGCAAGGAGCGCTGCTCTAGGAGCGGGCATCTAAGACAGGTCTAGGCTTGAAAGCTAAAACTTTTCCCTCAAGTGACAATGTTTTACTTCATACACAGCATAAGAATTTAAACATAATGTGCTCTTCAGGAAAAGGGAATCCTTACCGGAATGGCACTGGATAACACCTTAGGCTGGGCAAAAACTTCAGGATCCTGGTTTTGCTGCATAGACTGCAATGTTTAAAAAGAAAAGTCACATAGATGTAGCAAGCTTCGATTAAGATTTCTTAGTTACTGGGGAAAAATTGAGCTTAGCAGCAGTAAGGAACAGTTCAGACGTGAACTAGATCCTAGATTCCTGAGGGGAAAGGCTGACAAGAACTGTGACAGCGCAACCACTGACTGGACTGCAGGAAGAGAGCCTCAGGACAGCCCCCGGCCTCCTCCAGTTGCACCTGAGAGCAGGGGTGTGTGCAAAGCCTTTATGGCGTCTCTAAGGAAAAACCTGAAACCTGTGTCTCTTGTAAGAGCTAGGGAAAGCACAAGCACGTTTGTGCTGTTGAGTCTGGCAAGATCCTGGCAGCATGATCGCTCTTGATAAGGTGATTAAGCTCTGGACAGGTGGCACTAAATAGTCTTCATCCAGTGTTACACTTCCATGTGCTAAATTCTGTCCTCATTCATTGGGAGACAGAGAACTTGTTGTAGAGCAAACACACTAGAACTCAATGAAGCCCCAGGTCCTAAAATTCACCACTGCCACGTAAATGAAAACATACATGTATGCAAGCTTCCCCTGCAAGGAGGCATGCCGGAGAGCAGGGTGCTGACCCAGAGGTCAGAATCTGGAGGGGGCGGCACTCAAGACTGCTGGCTGTACTTCCAGAACAGCAGGAACAGTGGCAGCGGGCACACTCCAGGGGTGGGATTCCTATCTGTTACACAGAACATTCTCTCTCCTCCTTACATTGCAGAGCACCTCAACAGAAATGGCAAAAATTGACAATTTAATGATGAAGCTAAGACATTAAGTTCTTTCTCTTTCTGTACAGAATTTCAAAGGAATGGAACAAAATACTCCTTTAACTAAGAAATAATATTCAATTATTATGATAGGCTCTTTTATATAATACTATTTGGCAAAATGTTAAGAGTTGGAGACTATTACTATTAAAGGGCATGAGAATGAAACCCTGAATGAAAGGCAATGAATACTGTGATCTTGCATAAGTCACTTCAACTCTGACCTGATTTCCTCATTTGTAAACTCAACAACCTTATAAATTATCATGGGCAAACCTCTCCTTCACCCCTACAGCCAACCTACCACCAAGTCCCATCGATTACACTTAACAAATCCACTTGTCCACACTCCCCATTGCAGAGCCCCATCGGCTCAAGCCTGGGTGACTGTCCCAGTCTACTTCTTAAGGGCTGTCCCACTTCAATCTTCTCCTTTCCCAGCATGCCACCCTCGGCTCAAAGCCCTTGAAAGACTACCCGGGGCCCTCAGAAGAAACCTCTAACTCCTTGACACAGTTTACAAAGTTTTGCTCATCAACCAAATACCTGCTCCTTCAAGTTTCCTACCACATAGATCCACCAGCACTACAGTCCTTTAAGTTCAGAAAATACCTTCTCATGTCCAGGCCTCTGCATGTACTGTTTTCCTGCATGTACACTCTTCCTACCGCTGGCTAATTTCTACTGAGTTTTCAGATCTCAGCTGAACATCAGTTTTACCGGGAAGCTTTACTTGACCTCACAGCTCCAAGTCTGAGATGCTCTCAGGGCACCCCTAAGGGGCTGGGCACAAGGCAGGCACTCAGTGAGAATACTGAAGGATCTGGGAGTGGCACAAAGCTTGGGATACTTTGGGTCCATGGTCCTGAGTCAAATAAGGACCCCTGGAACTGTCAGGTAAAAATGAACAAAACCCCCTAAAATACATACCCTGGAAGGAAAATACAAATACCATGTCTTAGCTTTTACCAGCTGAAGTAATTCTGTGAAGTGGAACTGAGTTACAACACCATCAATCAACCATCTGGTTAATCACTGCAGGGGTTCTCATCTCCCCCTTTTTCTAGCTCCTGCCAGACTCAACATTTGTCTCTTTGAATGACTGTCTCATGTCAGTCAAAATCTAGGTTATTATAGTTTCATTCCGTCTAGTTATGGCCACCCACCCTCCCGCCAGTACCTGAAGGGGAGCAAGCACCATGTTGCTCAGGGAGGCTGAGGCTCTCGCTGCTGCTGTCTTAGGGGGAGGCTCTATGAAGCTCTCAGGCGTGGCCAGCTGGCCAGCTGCTGGAGAAAAGCTGGGTGCCACTGCACCTTTCCCAAGTGACTGTGTCTGTATTTGGTCATGCTGTGGGGTCAACCTGAGTTTCTGGAGAAGATCAACGTTTGGGAGGGGTGTCCCAGCTGTGTTTGTCATGCTCAGCGGGCTTCTGAAGGGACTCTGGTTGGCAGTCAGACTGGCGTGGCTCAGCTCAGGGACTGGCTGACTCAGGAGCGGAGACCTCTGTCTAGGCGTGGTCTTCACTGCCTGCATGATGGTGGTGTTTCGGGGTAGGCTGGGGGGAGCCTGTGCAGTAGAAGCTTCTGCTGGTAGAGTGGGACTCAGCACAGGGTGTACGTGGATCGCATAGCTTGGGGCCTGCTTTTCACTGGACTGTGTGATGGAGGCAGGAGTGATTAGCACCGGGGTGGTGACTTCAGGTTGGACTGAGTGGTGGGCAGCAGGATGGACACCCAGGTTTTCCGACTGAGGGACCCCTCCTGACTGCTCAAAGGAAAATGGTAGGAACGAGCTGGGCTCTTTCTGGGAGGCATCTCCTGGCAGTTTCTCCACTTCTTCTGAATCCAGACCCACAACTGTTGGCTGATCCTTTGGCAAAGAGGTTCCAAATAATTCTTCCACTGTCAGATGTTTGTGTCCAGATGGAGCAGACTGAAAAACAAATCAAACCACCCAATGAAAGAAATCTCTTGCAAACTAGTGCAACTGAACTTCTTTTCTATCAACCAAAACAATTTGCAGAGGCAAGGATGGATGGAGTCTGAAAATAAGGAAATGGAACTATAGATGTCCTCAGGATTAAGGCTAAGGTGCCTCTAGTCCCCTCTACCTGATGGATGGAAATATGCATTAGTCATAACATTCAAATGTCAGGGATTCCAGGTCAAGTAGTTTATACTTCATTTACATTCTTATAAAATATTGGCTATACTTCCTATTATATAGATATCCTTGTATCTTATTTATTTTACTCATAGTAGTTTGTACCTCTTAATCCCCTACCTCTATTATGCCCCTCACAATTTAACCATGTTTTTAAATTGCAGGCCATTCTTCCTTCCTACTCCCAAATCACAGAATTCTTAAGAAAAAGCTAAGCATTTAAGCCTAAAAATGTTTAATTTATATATATTTTAGTGATCTGGCTTATTGATACTACTGCAATGATTTAAAGGAGAAATGTTCAAGCTTTCTGCACCTTCCTTTCAAGCAGTATTGCCAAATTCATTTAACATTTACTGAATACCCACAGAATGACAGGTCCTGCTCTGACCTGGGCCCAAGGGACATACCAGGGAGTAACAACAAAAAAAAGTCCCACCCTGACAGAGCTTATGTTCTGGTGGGAGACAAACCTAAGTACTTTGAGAACACAAGTAGCCTCAACTTATGGTTTTACTCCTAAAGTGTGTGGACTAAGTGTACTTAGTTGTTTATGTATATGTTTATATGGAAAAAAAATTCACTGGAACACATGATTTTCAGGGCCTCAGAACGTCTATAAAGGTCCTAAAGTACACTGCATCTGAAATGTAATAATGATAGCACCATGGTATGATCACATTTTTACAGGAAAACAAGCTCATTTCCCCCAAACATTGGTTGCACCCTCCTGACAACTAATTGTGGCATTAACCAGGTACCACTGTACTGTGAAGGGCTAGAGTGGGGCAAAGAAGAGACAGGGAGCTTTTGGGCAGCAGGAAGGGAAGGGAAGGGGGCTTAGGGATCCCCTCTGTTGAAGAGAAACAAAAGGGAAAGGAGGTCAGCACTGAGGACTAAGGATGCAAAGGAGTTTTACAGGTGAAGGACAGAAAAGTTTCGCGGATTTTGTGTATTTTTTCTGGTGTGAGGACAGCATCACCTGTGGGGTGAGAGAGACGTAGCAGAGCAGGTCTGAAGAGATTGTAGATGGTGTGAAATAACTGTTGTGGAAGAGGCAGAAGTCTTCTCCAGTTGTAAAAAATTTAAACTTCACACCAGACCACTATAGCTTAGAAAATATTCAATAAAGAGAATTCTTTTAATATTAAAAAGCTAACATAATATATCTTGGCAAGTCAATGTGACAAGAGGCTTTGTTTAAGTGAAGGAACTCTCAAATGGCAAATTTAGGTCCCCCCACTAATAATGCTGTAGTGAGACTAGCAAGACTATCTTGTCACAACACTTCCTAGCACTTCCAGGGATTTTCCAGACTCAGACTCTCATTTCAAATATTAGGCAGCACTAATACCTAATTATAAACTGTGGATATAAAAAAATGCAAAAAATCTTACATGGTTTAATTTCCTTACATTTTTATTTCTGGAAAAATGGTAGCGCTTGGGGTCTGAAATCAAAAATACTTCGGTTTACTACCTAAGAAAGCAAAAGACCTGTACTTTGAAAACTGTAAGAACACTGATAAAAGAAACTGAAGATGACACAAATAGATGGAAAGATATACCGTGTTCTTGGACTGGAAGAATCAATATTGTTAAAATGGCCATACTACCCAAGGCAATATACAGATTTAATGCAATCCCTATCAAATCACCAATGGCATTTTCCACGGAACTAGAACAAAAAAATTTTAAAATTTGTATGGAAACACAAAAGACCCTGACACAAAATAAACCCAACCACTATGGTCAATTAATCCATGGCAAATGAGGCAAGTATACACAATGGAGAAAAGACAGTCTCTTTAATAAGTGGTGCTCTGGGAAAACTGGACAGCTACATATGAAAGAATGAAATTAAAACATTCTTTATACAAAAATAAATAGATTAAAGGCCTAAATGTAAGACCAGATACTATAATATTCCTAGAGAAAAACATAGGTAGAACACTCTTAGACATAAATCGCAGCAGTATTTTTTCGGATCTGTCTCCTAGAGTAATGGAAATAAAAATACAAAGAAACAAATGGGACCTAATTAAACTTAAAAGCTTTGCACAGCAAAGGAAACCATAAACAAGATGAAAAGACAACCTACGAACTGGGAGAAAATATTTGCAAACAATGCTACTGACAAGAGATAATTTCCAGAATACACAAACAGCTCGTACAGCTTAAAATCAGACAAAATATTATATAAAACAAAAACAACAACAAACAACCCAACCAAAAAACAGGCAGAAGATCTAAACAGATATTTCTCCAAAGAAGACATACCAATGGTCAACAGGCATATGAAAAAATGCTCAATACTGCTAATTATTAGAGAAATGCAAATCAAAACTACAATGAGGTATCACCTCAACATCAGTTAGAATGGCCATCATTAAAAAGTCTACAAATAATAAATGCTAGAGAAGGTGCGGAGAAAAAGAAACCCTCCAACACTGTTGGTAGGAATGTAAATTACTGCAGCCACTATGGAGAACAGCATGGAGGTTCCTTAAACCACAAAAATATAGTTAACACATGATCCTGCAATCCTACTCCTGGGCATATATCCAGAGAAAACCCTAATTTGAAAATATACTTTGACTTCAATGTTCACAGCACCACTATTTACAATAGCCAAGACATGGAAGCAACCTAAATGTTCATTGAGAGATGAATGGATAAGAATATGTGGTATATATATACAATGGAATACTACTCAGCCATAAAAATCGAAACAATGCCATTTGCAGCAACACGGATGGACCTAGAGATGATCATATCAAGTGAAGTCAGGCAAAGACAAATTTATATCACTTATATGTGGAATCTTAAAAAAAAGTGATGCAAATGAACTTATTTATAAAACAGAACAGACTTAAGATATAGGAAATAGCCAAAGGGGAAAGTGGAGGGGTGGGGATAAATTAGGAGTTTGGGATTAACATATGCATACTACTATACATAAAACAGATAAACAACAAGGATGTACTATATAGCACAGGGAATTATATTCAGTATCTTGTAATAACTCATAATGGAAAAGAATCTGAAAAGGGAAATATATATGTATAACTGAGTCATTTACCGTACATCTGAAACTAACATAACATTGTAAATTAAACTCCAATTAAAAAAATAGTTAAAAATACCTAGGTTCAATTCACAATTGTTAACTGGGAAAATAATAGGATTTCTATTCAAAGATGGGGGCAACTGGTTAATCATCTCACAGAGCTGTTGTGAACATTCAATTCTCAATATAAAATCTGGTGCGTGACAAGCATTCAATAAATGGAAGTTGGCTATTATCATCATTATACTGAATACATTTTAAGAAACATCAAATAATATACTGGAATATAAAAAAACCCATCAAATCCTTCCAGAATGTCATACCCCATAATGCAAAATAATAACAACAAAACCACTTGATGGGATATTGAGGCTGTACTATTACAAATCACCTTCATTGTTCCCTGATACAAGGAGTCATTAAAGACAGCTGTTTGTTTAAAACTCACTGGTAACATTTCAAATCCATTCAACGTAATCCAAAATAGACAATGAATCCTCAATTGGGACAGAGGTCTCTTTCTCTGTCCAGGCCACATTAACTGTAGTAGAATGCATAGGTTCCATTACCCAAAGCTGAACACTATGATTTATTCACTTTCAGATCCCTGGCATCATAAGTGTCTATTGATAAGCACAGAGATAATTCTTCCCCCTCCCATTTCTAAAAATTATGGTAAAATATATATAACAGAAGTTCCCACTTTAAACATATTTAAGCGTAAATTTCAGTGGCATTCAAAACATTCAAACGTTGTGTAACTACCACCATTATCTATTTACAGAAAATTTTCACACACACACACTAACCAACAAAAACATGGACCATAATAGGACTATTTTGCAGAAATTTAAGTCTTTTCCAGGTAAGGATACTACTTTATGTTTTAAGAAAAGGAGCTATCAAACAACAGGACATGGAGACGCTTCATCATAAAATACACCTTAGGCTTCAAAAATGACATGATCCATGTAGAAATTTTCACTTGTCCAGAGGAACACAAATCAACTTTTGAACAACTAAAATTACCCACATTTACATGTGAAATGTTTCTACACTTATACTTAAAAACAGGTATTTCTAATAGTTTAAAATCTACTTTGTATTAAAAAATGAAACATATGGTGGAATGCTGAATCCTGACTACAAAAGCAGCAGAAAGTTTCCAGATTTCTCCATGCTGTCTCCCTGCAACTTCTGCCAGGCCAGAAACAGGTTCTCAGACTTTCTGTGGAATAGGGTGTGTGGCAAAGCATTAGGGTTTCAGAGGTATCTCACGTAAGTGAAGCTGCAAAGGCAGTAAGTTACCACAGACAGAAAGCTCATTATATGGAGGCCCTGTGCTACACACTTTACATGCACTACGCTACTAATTGGTGAGGGCAGCACTATTATTATTGCCATTTTGTAGATGATGCCCAAGAACAACGACGGAGCCAGACTCCAACCTAGTTCTAACAAGACAGTCTACCTTCTCAACCACTATGCCACCACACTGAGATGTCCATTAAGCAGATTAGACTGCTACCTAATCAACCAGTGATATGATCCCCTGGAAAACAGAGGTGCAGCTAAGGCTTGAATAATGAAGAGGTAAATATAGGTCAAAACGTACCAACTTTTGGAAATATGTTAACTGGCTGAATCAGTCACGAGAGGCTGAGTGAGCACAGCATGTGTGTCCACATGAGCTCCCCAAAGCTTCACAGCCTGGAAGTTGGAGAGGACTCTCTCCACACTGACAGGAAAAATTGGCCACATTCCTCTAGTAGCTGAGCTTATTTATTCATGGATTCATCTTCCATCATCCACAGAAAAGCTGAAATTTATTCTTTACTTATGTCTGAACATGCTTAAAGTCTGGATTCTGAGTTAGGCAATGCCTCACTTGATTGTCAAGTTTTAGTCTGACCATTCCCTTGGGAAATGGAGTTCAGTGAGTGACAGCACATCTGGTACACAAAAAATTCTAATAAACTACATCAGGTGTTACATTGTTCCTTCCTCTCCCCATAGCTCTTGCTGTTCAGAGGATTTCCTACTTCTGTTTGGACTTACTGTTGCCAGGTCAGATTTCCTACCTGACAGTAAGTACACTGGTCACACTAGAAGGTATGATTATTCTTAACCACAGGAACCAAAAAACAATACAAAACAAACTAGGGAAATAGTCTCAAGGGAATTTTAATACATGAATTATGAAACTGAAATAAAATGTAACACTATTAAGGCTTGACAGCAACATTTGCTCCTCAGCACTAGATGGCAGTGTTACTAAACCAATGTACTATTTGTGTGCAGGGGCTGATTATGGATTTAAGCTAATTTTAGTCAATCACATGGCTCTGACAATATCCAGATCTCGATCTGACAATATCCAGATCTTGATTTCAATATTTTACAAAATGTTGTCAGTCTAGCCTACAAAATGGAGTTTTTGTGGGTCCATTTCTTCATTTGGGCCTCACAGTAAGTCTGTGAGTTAGGCAGTACAAGAATCCTTAATCCCACGATTCAGAAAGGAAAGGGAAGTGACTGGCCCACTGAACATTCATGGCTGAAAAACGAGACCAGAAGGAATCTGGCGACTCTGCCCCTTCCATCCCTGCCTCTCTTAAAATACATTTTTTAAAAATTAAATTTTACATAGCACTGCTTTTAATACATGTTTGACCTTCAAGATTCTAAACCCAAATACAGTAAAAATGGAGCATAGGAATGTACTGTATAAAATTTGGTTTAAATTAGTTATCATTTACACACATGAAGACATTGTGGATACATTGCTGATGGGAATGTAAAATGGTACAGCCTCTCTGGAAAACACTATGGCAGTTTCTTATTAAACTAAAACATGCTATTACCAGATTATCCAACATTTGCACTCTTGCGCATTTATCCCAGAGAAAAGGAAATTCATGTACAAAAACCTGAATACAAATGTTCATGAAGGCTTTATTCATAATAGCCCCAAACTGAAAACAACCCAGATGTCCTTTAACAGGTGAATGGTTAAAGCGTTAATACCACTCAGCAATAAAAGGGGACTACTGACATACTTAACAATTTCAATGAATCTCCAGGAGTTATGCTGAGTGAAGAAAGGCAATTCCAAAAGGGTATATACTATATGATTCCATTCATAGAATATTCTTGAAATGACAACATTTTAGACCTGGAGACAGAGCAGTCGCTGCTCGGGATAAAGGATGGGGGTGCGTGACATGGAAGTCAGCGTGGTAACAAAGGGCAACACGGAGGATTCCTTGTGGAGATGGAAGTCTTCTGTATCTTGCCTGTGGTGGTAGATACACAAAGCTCTACATGAGATAAAACTGCACAGAACTTGATACACACACACACAAATGAATATAAATAAAATTGAGGAAATGTGAACAAGATGGGCACATTATGTCAATATCCTGGTTGTGACAGTGTACTCTATTTTGCAAGCTATAATCAGTGCAGTCAATGTGTAAAGATGACATGGACCTTCCCATATTATTTTTTTACAACTGCATATGAATCTATAATTATCTCAAAATAAAAAATTAATGAAAAATTATGATTTTCCTTTAATATCTGCTCACGTATCAAGCCATCAGTTATGAAGAGAACTAATTCATTCAACAAATATTTACAATGCTAGATGCTGAGGATACAGCAACAAACAAGGCAGATGAAGCGGCACACCACCAAGGAGCTTACATTTTGGTGGGGAGCAGATGGACAATAAACAAGAAAACCACAAACCCTGTTGGCTGGGCAGAAGTCTTTGGGAGAAAATAAATCACAGGAGGACAGGGGTAGGGGAAGATTGTTATTTAAAATGGGTGGTCAGAAAAGCCCTCACTTATATGGAAGACACCAGAGACCTGAAGGAAGAGAGAGCAAGCCACCTCTGGGAGGCAAGTCCTCCAGGCCAAAGGGACAGTAAGTGCAAAGGCCTATCCTGAGGCAGGGGCAGGTCTGGCACATTTGTGGAAAGGCAGAAAAGACAATGAGACTGGGAGCAAGGCAGAGAAGCAGATGAGGCTAGGGGTAGGGGACCCAGATCAGGAAGGGCCTTGTGGACACTGCCATGACCCTGGCTTTTGAGTGAGACAAGACACCATTTGAGGGTTTTAAGCAGAGAAATGCCGTGATCTAACTTATGCTATACCAGGATTACGCTGGCTGCTGGGTTAAGAACAGGGAAGAGCGGCAAGGGCAAAAGCTGGGAAACCAGATAGGAGGCTACTGCAAAATCCAGATGAAAGGCAGTTACATGGACCAGGGGATATGACATGAGAGGATGACATTATGTTGCTGTTTGCACATAAATATATACCTTGACAGATGAATGGCAAATCAAACTTACGTTGTGTTAACAAAATCCTTACAAAATGTTAACTCTGTGTTTGGTTACCTCGGACAAAGCTAGGGCTTTAGCTGTACAAACCTTATCTTGTGACCCTGATGGCGTCTCTTCCAGAGTCTCAGTGCTTCCCAGATTAGAGATCTGAGTACTTGGCTGTAACCCAGGGCTGGAGATATGTGACTCACCCAACTGATTCTTAAATTAAAAGGAAAAATACATCACGTGAAACAGTTTGGCTTACAAAAAAAGAGTATTCAAGGTTATTAGAAACACTACTCTAAAAATCAAGCAAAAAAATTCTCCAAAATGTTTGCTTTGGACCCCCGTGTAAATAACGCGTACAATAAAATTTCTAGAAAGCTGAACACTTGATTTCAGACAACAGTGTTAGTAACAACTGTTATTTTTGTAACCCCTTTAAGGAAAAACCAGTAGCACTACTTTATCATGTATTCTTTTCCATTTTATTTTTTAAGTTTAACATATGGTGAAATTAACTTCAGGAGTGTACAGTTCTGTGTACTCATCACCACAATCAGGAATATAAAACAGGTCTATCACCCCAAAAAACCCCTTTGTGCTATCCCAAATGCAGTCATGCCCTCCCTCAACTCCTGGCAGCCAGTGATCTATTCTCTATTACTACATTTCTGTCTTTTTGAGAATGTCAGATAAATGGAATACTGGCTTCTTTTACTTAGCATAATGACACTGAGATTCATTCAAGCTGTTGTATGGTATTAATGTTCATGCCTTTTTATTACTGAGTAGTGTGCTACCATATGCCTGCATTATGTTTTTTAACCTTTCACCCATAGGAGGACATTTGTATTTTTGCCAGTTTTTGGTGATTATAAATACAGCTTCTACAAACATTCATGTACAGGTTTTTGTGTAGACAAAAGCTTCATTTCTCTAGAGTAAATTGCAAGGAGTGGTATTTCTGGGTCATATGGTAAAAAGAGATTTTGCCTCAATTTTTATAGTTTTATGTTTTACATTTAGATCTACTGATCCATTTTATGTTGATTTTTGTACAAAGTGTTACATTTAAGTTGAGGTTATTTTTTTTGGACATGTGGATATCTAATTACTCTAACACTACCATATGTGGTTAAAAACTAAACTAAAAAGGTCTCTAAATATTACTATCACAGATGACAAAACAGTTGTCAAGTGTACAAAAATTCCTGTTAACTTGTATTTTTGTTCTTAAGAAGAATCCTAAAAAAAGATCACTAGATGGACATGGGATTTTTAGAAACTTAAATTATATTTGGGCTATCTGACTGAGCATCTGGTGAGCATTATCTGCATCAAAACAGACACCAAAAACAGTTTAGAACACTTAAGAGACTGGCTTAAGTGGCTTAAGAAAAAAGAAGCGTTCTGAACTTCAGAGACATATAACTTTCTTGATAGCATGAAGATATATGCTTAGTATAGGGAGTAGGTACTGAATGCTGAATGAATGGATAACAGGCATTTTTTCCTATTCAAATAACTTAATCCTTGTATTAGAACACTATTTATTTAACATTCCCCATTTAAATAGGAGTGAAATCGTCTATGAAAGCTTATGAAACATCTTATCTTTTAACATACCTCTTTGTGAAACATAATCATCAACCAGTATCAATACCTTATGAGGAATGTTTGTAACTGAATTATATTAGAGAAAATATAAACTCAAAACACTGTTCTTAAAATGGAAGGTGTACATGTTTAGGAAAAATTTAAAAAATGAGAATTTTCATATAACAATCCCTGCTTGTCATTTTCAGAGAGAAGCTGGATAATTTGGCAACACCAACCCACTTGGTAATAACTGGCTGGAACTGAGCTACAACTGACCCAATGACACAGGGGGCAGGCTCTCCATTTGAGTCAGTTCCACCCTGGCCCACTGTGGGCACCATCATGGCCCACATGGTTTTGAGGACATGTGAGTTTGCAATACTTAATTCAACAGGAGCTAGAAGATGGGCTGTACTTTAAAAGGTTTCCAGGGGAAGGGTATATCTCAGTGGAGAGCACATGCTTAGCAGGCATGAGGTCCTGGGTTCAACCCCCAGTACCTCCATTAAATAAATAAATAAACAAATACATAAACCAACTCAATTACCACACTCCCCCAAAAAACCCAACCAACCAATCAAAAAAAGGTTTCCAGAACTTCAAATATTTTCTTACACTTTTGCAGGGCCATTCTTGGAAGGCTTTTTTTGTGTGTTTGTTTGTTAATGAGAGTAACCAGAGTTTATAAGGATTGAGGGAAACGGACAATCACAAACAAACTTTCTGGAAGATAGTTCTGCAATATTTGGTAAAAATCTTAAAAATGTCAAAATCCTTTGATCTACCAATTCCATTTCAAGTAACTTATCTTAAGAGGAAATTAATACTAATTAACACACCTTGCTCCTTGAATACTGGGTGAGGTGAGGCTTAAACAAGAAAAGCTTAACTACCAATGTCAGTAAAGAGTAAAATGAAAATTATAATTATGCAGAAACAAATTGCAGCAGTGGAAACCTTCACTCCCACTTCAGTGAAGCATGGGGCTTTGAAGGGCTGATGACAAATGAAAAGCCAGGACAGTTCCAAAGCCACAAGGTTTGAAGACCACTGAGGAGAAGCTTGGCACATAGCGGACAGTTCGTAAATATGTATTGAATAAATTAATGAATGCACCACAACTTCCATTTTATTCAACTTTGGGGAGAGATGTTATCAGTTAACTTTAAATTAAAATATAAAACAGAAAAGAAAAAAAAAAGAATTCTAGAAAAGCCTCTCATTTGGGTAAAATTCCAAATGATGCTTAAATGAAGGCTGTGCATCCAACACCAACAAGAGACTGTAGATATATGCTTTAGTATTACAGGGTGCAAATTATTAGAGTACTTTTCAAAGACTACATACATTTCTAAGACCTAGCAGAGCCTACAACGGGGAAGAAGAGGTGTGAAACTTTTCCAGAACTAACTCCTGCAGTCCAAAATCATTTTCTCCCATAGTAATTTTACAGAAATAGAAAAAGAACATTCTAAATTTTCTAAGGTATGAAAATCTCTTTCCCTATCTTTTAGGCTTAAAACTATAAGGTACATTTTCTTTTTGAACTACTTATTTCTGCTGGCCCTGAAGCTGACTCCCCTAGTCCACAAGGCCCCTGCAGGTCTCCTCCTCCCTTCTGGTCCTCCCGGTCAGCATGCATTCTCACCCTCTCATACTCATCCTTGGCTCTGCTCAGCATTTCCAGGATGTCGATGGGCCTGTGGTCACTGCAGCCGTTGGCCTGGCTGGGACTCTGCTTATCCCGAGCTGCTTGCTGGGACCGCCGTGTCTCCTCTTCTACCACACTAGAGGAGGAGAACCAGGTGTTAAAAAGACCACTTTCAACACAATCTGACCTAAGAAATCTTTTGGTGTCCATCTTCCAAGGCTACAGGAAGAATGCCAAATGATAACACCGTCTCTGCAATACAAAACACAATGCTTGGTTATCTCATCCCAGGAATAGATGACTAACTATTTCACCATCTCATTCACAACAATAACAATATATTTCACTATGAGAAGGCCCAAAATTCCAAATTTCTTTCCAGAGCTGGTAGAAGTAGGTATCTTAAAATCTCTACTAAATTATATCATCATCATCATCTCTCTCTCTCTTTTTCAAAAGTATCTCAAAACCAGTCAAACTAACTGGGAAAAAAATTTGAAATAGACAATGCCACCAAGACAAGAGGGCTGCACAGCTGAACAACCTCTGTGGAAAGTGGGTATCAATATTGGGCTGGCACAAGGAGAAAGAAAAAACGGAGGTCTTGGTGAGTCTTCAGAAGTTAATGAAATCTAAAAAACAGTACAAATGAACTTATTTACAAAACAAAAACAGACTCACAGACACAGAAAACAAACTTACCAAGGGTAAGTTGGGGGAGGGATAAACTGAGATTAAGAGATGCACACCACCATACATAAAATAGGTAACGATCTACTGCAGAGCACAGGGAACTATTCAATATCTTGTAATAAACTATAATGGAAAAGAATAAAAAAACCCCCAGATATGTACATATGTATATGTATATCTGAATCACTTTGCTGGGTACCTGAAACTAACACAACACTGTAAATCAACTATACTTTAATAATAATAAAAAAAAGTTAATGATACCACTGCAAGCAAACTAAAGATTTCTCTTGATCTCGCGTTAAAAATCACTAAGTGGGTGGCTGAGGTGAGCGTGATTGTGGCAATGCTCTTTATTCTGATTGGTGCTGCTGAAGCTAAATTCTGCACTTGAAAATATATGAAGCAAGCACAGTTGAGGGCTGGGGCCTTCAAATCTATCTGAGGGGTTTCATTTCTTAGGAACATCCTCTCTCCCCAACATAAAGGAGCTGAAGCAGTTGTAGCAAAATGTGAGAAACTGAAAGCTGGGTGGTGAGTACATGGATATTTTCTTGTTTCTTATACTTTTCTTTAAGTTTGAAACAAAAACAATTAACTTTAATAAGGCAATTAATCTTTTTTTCTTTTAAAGATCCATTTAGGTTTCAATCCCAACTGTAATGAAGAGGCCTACCTACCACAGGATATTATGGGCACAGTCACAACTTGATAATTAACTGAGAACTTTCCAGACAGTGATGATGACAGGCAATAAAATAATTCAGTAGTAAAAGGTTTGTTCTTAAGGGATAAGAACAGGACAAGAACAGGCCACCCAGTGTGGGCTCACTGCTTTAATAAAACAGCCTGTCCAGGAACTCCCATCAGTGTGTGTGGGATGGTTCTTTTATTTGAAAACACTAGGTTAAACAATAGTAAACAGTTTTTTTTTTTTAACAGCAAAATCATTCTGAGTTTTTAACATGCTAAAATGTATTATGATTCTCTAAGGATAGGTTTCTAGATTTCCCCAAATTTATTTGACCATAGAACCTTCTCTTGAAGCAGGATTCGTATTTGGAAAATGCTGCTTTAAGATAATGGCATCGTTTCTCTGTTTAGAGTCTTACAGTTCTTAACAGAATTATTATTTCTAAAACAAATGTAGAATCATGGACTTAATGGCAGACTCAAAGAAGACTAGCATGTGATACGAGGACCAGACCGATTACAATAAATATTGCTTCTTTTCTGTTCATACTGGTAGTCAACTCTTGGGAAAGAAATATTGTATGTGACGACTGTGAGGCCTGCTGCAAAGGAAAAGAAGATTGGAGAGATATACACTGGTTATCTTTTGATGGTAGATTACAAGCAATTTCACTTTCATTTTTTTGTACTTCTCTTCATTTTCCATAATTAACAGGCACTCCCCTTTAATAATTAGAAAAAAAGAGTACTATTAAAATGGCTTATTATTTAATGTTCAGTTACAGGCCATATCAACCTGCACCCACCTTCATCAAGGATGGGTCACACAGCCTGTTTCTACTCACCACCTGCCATGCTGCCTGGCTTGCCCATGTTGGTATTCACCTCTCCCCTGACCTGGACTGGATCTGTGATTGTGGTTTAAAAGAAAAACATTTCTAATAATCACTGCTATTCACTCAGGAAGAGGCCACCTTAAAAAGCTCACCACTACTGAAAGCAGAAACTGTTTGGGTGGCATGGAAGGGACTGTAGCACGAGCCAGGCTTGGACTTTAAGGCCTCTTCCAATTCACACCCTGTGAAGAGTAATCTTGCCTCTCTTCCTTCCTCTTGAATCCCTAAATACGTCCCTAAGACTTCTGTAAGATCAGGAATAAAGCTCACTTCCATGAGTTCTCCAAATTTTATAGTCTATGTATAGGCAAACATTCAAATAAGTTCTTGTTAAAATAAGTTTCTGGCAGACTGAATTTCCTCTTTTAGGAGAGTCAACATTTTCCAAGTTTAGTGGATTTTCAACTTTGCCACTGATCAAAGAGAATTTCCAAATTTAGATAAAGTACAGATCTAGAAGTTTGCTTGTTCTCCTATATAGCTTCTCAGTTCTTATTAATACCTTTTGGAATAAATCGATTTTTTATTTTGAGAATTTTTATTTTATTGCAGCTGTCAGAACAGTGATGGGAAGAACTAAATTTAACAGAACGGGCAATGACAGGCACATTCATTTAGACACACAATGTGCCAAAAACAATTTTGCCTGTATTTCAGGTTAACAGAGGTAATATTCTGAAATATGCAGCAAACAGAAGCTGTATGCAGGCAAAGTCAGAGCAAAGAAAGATAAAGTACATGTTTTTATCTTTGGTGACCAGAATGTCATTTATCACAAAGTTAATGTTAACATATTAGGTATTCTCTTCTGCCATAAATAGGCCAGACACTTGAAAACTCACTATCAACACTTACATAGGGCATTTGTTAATCACTTTCAATACCACCCCTGCTTCTAGTAATACAAGCTAAAAGCTTAAGCAAATGTCTCTTTTTTGAGCATTTCTAGTGAAGGAATCCTGAATGCCCTACTTTTTCCTCTCTGCTTCCTGTTTCTAATTTCTCATCCTATTTCTAGGTTCAATACAATATTTTCACATAGGTTTTCAGATTTCTGCTTCATTTACCATCTGAAGCCTTGCCATAGGGGTACCACCTGTCCTGATAGAGAAAAAAACTCAGAATAGTTTCCTGTGAATAGCTGTTACCATATTTTCTCATTTGGGTTCCAAAAGCTCTCAATCTGCAGGAGAAAGTCTATATATTAATATACTCCAAAGTTTAGATATTTAAGAAAAATATTCTGGATTTCAGGATAACCAAGATTCAACAAATCTGTGTCTTCAGAAGTAATCTGTGTAATCAGAAGTAAGCTGCCTCTGCTGTCACTTTCAAAAAAGCAGCCAGCAAATAAATGTCTTTGTAAAGAAGTAATTTTTATCTTTTTTAGAGAAATCTTCTAAAAAGAAAGTCTGGTTCTAGAGAGCCAATACATTTTCAAATAAACAGTACAAATTCACATGAAACAATGTCCTCCGGGTGCACACAGTAATAAACCTGGCCTGCCAGTGAGCGCACAGCCAGAGCAAACAAAGCAGGAGGCTGATGAACATCCAACTGAGACATATGAGCAGTTCGGGACTAAAACCTGGTTGTAGTCATGTACACATCTTTTAAAATGCAAAAATACCTGGAACTGAGATTTGGGGCCTAATCATTTATTTACACTTCCGTAGGAACTAGTTAAAAATTACGCTGTTAAAAAAAAAAAAAAGACTGTTTTCTCCCAACATGTAGGTAAAAACCTTGTAAGCGAAGGGAATCTTGATTTGACAGAAGGGGAAGAAAGGTCCGCATTTCTGAGGTGATTCAGGCAAAAACTGCAAAGGAAACATAAGTGCACCAGAACTCACTGCCCATTGTAGCACCTCAGGGCCCCTCTAGCATATAAGTGTCCTGGGCTCCCAGAAACTGGACTGCAGACTGGCAGTACCAGCAATACAGATAAGCCACAGGGGTGGGAGATGGGGATGGGTGCTTCTGTGGGCCACTCTGAGAAAGGACAATGAACCTGAACCATCCCTTATAACATCAATCCAATGACAATTAACTTTCCAAATTTCAAGATTCTGATTTAGAAAAACTCAATTGGAACATAATCCATTAGATGATTGGGGATTACTAAACCTAGAATCTGCATCAAAAATAAGTTCACTTACGAGATAATACTGTATAGCACAGGGAACTATATACAAGATCTTGTGGTAGATCACAGCGGAAAAAAATGTGACAATGAATATATGTATGTTCACGTATAACTGAAAAATTGTGCTCTACACTGAAATTTGACACAAAATTGTAAAATGACTATAACTCAATAAAAAAAAAAAACCTGGGTACAAAAAAAAAAGTTCACTTAAAGAAAGCAGTCACGGATGTGTGTGAGACGAGCCACTAAACACAGCTCCACCTGCTCTGGTGGAAATCTGGAAAGAACCCAAGTCAGACGCACTGCATGGGGCAGTTAGGCTGTGCACTGGATGTACAGGATACCCTCTGGAGCTAGGCAGCTCCACGGCCCTAACCATATGTTTAACAGTAAGGTTCTGGTTAAGTTACGATCTGTCTGTAGGATTGGATACAATGTAGTCATTATAAATACTAGAGAAGACTATATAATGCCCTGGAAAAATGCTGTTGACATGAAAAGTAGGATGTACAGTATGATCCTTTTTTGTAAGTGCAAAGAAAAAAGTGTTGCCCATCAATTCCAATTCTACAAGGATCAAGCCATCGGCCACTGCAGTTGCCCACTGACAATACAATGAGAGGAATTCAGTATGCATAAAAGTAGGAAACATTCTGTGCTTTGGATATACTGGCCCTTAGATAATTAAGATGCATATCTAAGGAATGATTTCAATGACCTCAGATCCCTGAATCTTCAAAGCAAAGCACTAAAATCATTAACTTGAGATATCTGTCCTTTATTATTAGCAGTAACCTTTCGATGTTTGACTAGGTGTTTTTCTCATCAAAAAAGTTCATGTGTATCCTGGCTCCTTCCTTACTTCTTGGGAGCAGTAGTTCCTCAGAGCTATCTGAGAGGCTGTCTCCCAGGTTATAGTAAGGCCACTGAATAAAAATTAACTCACAGCTTTTATGTGCATTTTTCTTTCTGGATGTAAGAAACAATCACACACCTCAACCAAAGTACATGTAAAGAAAAAGACTAGAATGAAACAGACAAAAATGACAATACTGGTATTAGTAGAATTACAGATAATTTTAGATTTCTTTAAGCTTTTCTTTTTCAAATTTTTGACAATAAATAGGAAATTGAGGGAAAATACATGAGTTAGTAGACTCTAGTAACAAAAAAAAAAGGAGGGGGAGTCTTTTTCATCTCCCATATATAATTAGTTAAATCTATGGAGTAATAGAAATACTTACTCGGCCATGAGTTTGGCTATGCGGTGACAGTCATTCTTGTCGTAAAACCAGATACTGTATATTGACACTTGAAAAACAAAGGAAAACAAGATAAGGGGAAATGAGGTTTCAGTATTTGGGTATATGTAAGTAATATATTACCACCATAGAATGTCACAGAATTTACCATCAGATCCTCAAACTGTTAACAGTTTCTCAAACAAAACAAAACAAAACAAAACAAAACAAAACAAAACAAACAAAACAAAAACACAACCCCCCCAAATCCTCCCCCCAAACTGTTTAATAATAATAAAATTATTAATACATTTAGGACAGGTAAATTTTCAGATGAAAACTGTAAGAACAGTTGGTTTCAGACATCATTACCAGATCTCATTGAACCTAAGATGCCACTAAAGTGTAAAATGCACTGTAAGACAAATTCAGGATAGAGACAAACAGGAAACATTCCATGCTCTGGATACGGGCCTTAGATAGTTGCATATCTAAGGAATAATTTCAATGAGCCTAGACTCCTAAATCTTCCCATACTTGAGATGTATGTTTTTTTGTGATCATCTTTTGATGTTTCAGTAAAAAACTTCTATATATCATTGCTCCTCCTTTACCTTTTTGGAACAGTTCTTCAGAGCTGAGAGGCTGTCTCTTGTGCTACAGTCCCCAGTAAGGTCCCTGAACAAGACTTAATCTGCAACCTTTGGGTTGTGTGTTTTTCTTCAGTCAACAATTTTAAGGTACCTTCCAAATTGATAGTCAAATGTGGGGGAAAAATGACTTAATCGTTGAAAACCAAGTTCTAAAACCAAACACCAGAATCTTTACGAGTCTCTTGAAACTTAAAAGTATAAAATTGATACTATATTACAGTAAAAACAAAGCTTTAAAAACAAACACAAGCTCCAGACTCATCCTATGATGAACTCTAATCACACGTGAAATGGAAGTGCCAAGGCTGAGCTCTGTGTAACACTTCACCAATCTTTTATTCCTAATACGGAGATCACCGTAGAAAGCCCCCCAAAACACTGGTGAATGGATAGATGAATGTTATTATTAAAGATAACTATACATAAAAACCACTGTAAATAGCTCTGGATAAGGCAGATTATAATACTGAGTATATACATCAAAACAGATATACGAATAGGCATGGCTCATTGCTACCATGTGCACCCACCATGACACTCAAAGCGCATCTTAGATTGCACCCCTTTCTATACGTAACATGACTCTCTGGCACAGGAAGGGCAGGTATAGTTATGCTTTTTTTTTTTAATTAAACTTTTAGTTTTGAAATGTAGCTTCACATGCAACTGTAAAAAATAAAGAGACCCTGTGTGCCCTTTAATTTGTTTCCTCCAATGGTAACATACTACAATTGGAACAACACAGAGAAGACTAGCATGGCCCCTGCGAAAAGATGACACGCAAATTTGTGAAGTGTCCATATTTTTTAAGGGATAAATTGGGAGTTTGAGATTTGCAGATACTAACCACTATAAATAAACTAGATAAACAACAAGTTTCTACTGTATAGCACAGGAAACTATATTCAGCATCTTGTAGTAACCTATAGAGACAAAGACTATGAAAAAAAAAGATACAGTACATTTCCATAGCCACAGGGATCCCTGGTGCTCCTTTATAGTCACACCCATCTCCCTTGGTCCCTGTTCCCCTCTCTGACCCCTGGCAAACACACTAATTTGTGCTCCATCTCTATAATAATGTTGTCAATTCAAGAAGGCAATATAAATGGAATTACAGAGGATGCAATTTTTTGAGATTGACTTTTCTGACTCAACACAATTCTCTGGATATTCATCTTAAGTTGCTGCTTGCATCAATAGTTTGTTCCCATTTTTTGCTGAGGAAGTATTTCATGGTATGGATGTATTAGTTCATTTAACCATTTATCTACTGAAGGACATCTGGAATGTTTCCAGTTTGGGCTATTATGAATAAAGATGCTATAAATGTTCATGTACAGGTTTTTGTGAACCCAAGTTCTCATTTCTCTGGGTTAAATGCCCAAAAGTACAGCTTGTTTTCAGTCTTAGAGGGAAAACATTAAGCCTTTCACTTATAAAATGGTGGATTATACCGATTGATTTTTAATACTGAACCAGCTTTGGAGATATGGAATAAAGTCCATTTAAGGCATAATTTATATTTCTTTTCTATATGTTGTTGGCTTTGCTAATATCTGGTTAAGGATTTTTTTCAACTAAGTTCATGAGATACTAGTTTGTAGTTTTCTTTGTACTGTCTTGTTTGGGTATTAGAGTAAATACTGGCTTTTCAGAACTCTTTTGAGAAGAGTTCTCTCCTTTTCTGTTTTCCGGAAGAAACTATGTTAAAATTCATGTTAATTCTTCTTTGAATTCTCCAGTAAAACCATATGGGCCTGGAGATTCCTTTTTTGGGAGCTTTAAAATTATGAATTCATTCCTTTCATGGCTACAGGATTAATTGTGTTATCTATCTTATTTTGGTTGAATTTTAGTTTGTTGTTTTCAAGGAATTGGTCTATTTCTTCTAAGCTGTCAAGCTTATGAGTGTAAAGTTGTTCATAGCATTCTCTTACTACAGAAGACGTATAGTAACATTGTAAGTAGATAGAGTAGAGGGTTCCCAGAGAAAGAGAACCAAGCTTCTTGACAGAAGAGAAGCCATTTTTGGCCTAAGCCATTTTGTGACCTAAGCCTGGCCACAGTGCTTGCCCTTGAAGAGGTCTCAGTAATTAATGACCCTAAGAGAATAGAAGAATGCAAAAACAAACTCTTATCAGGCAAGAGAAGTAACAGGAAAGACAATATTATCAGTTGTAAAGCCTCCCAATTCCGTTTCAATGAAAAGATTAGCCTGAAGCACTCAACCACCAAATCGATTGGAACCTAAGGGATGATGATGTTGACCCTTTCTGACCCTCATGACTTCAATCAACTAAAAGCTTGGACTCTGTTGACTGCCCAAGCCCCATCATGAATATGCATGTATCCTTACCTTAAAATTTCCCCAATTTTGCTGCTGGGGAGACCTAGCTTTTGGAAAGACCCCTGGTATTCTCCTTACTTGCTGCAAGTAATAATAAATCCTTCCTTCTCCTAATCTTCCTTCTCTCCAGTCTTTGGCTTGGTTGTGTCTTTTGGCTCAATACCCACCAAGAGGTGAACCCAGTTTTTGGGTAACAATATCCATTATTTCATTCCTGATACTAGTAATGTGTGCCGTCTTTTTACTTCTGTTAGTCTTTATCAAAGGTTTATCAACTTTAGTGACTTTTTCAAAGAACTTTTGAGACAAAGAGACAACCTTTTGTCTCATTAATTTTTTCTCTATTTTCATACTCTTATTAATGTCATTGATTTCTGCTCTCATCTTTGTTCTTTCCTTACTTCTGTATGCTTTGAGTTTATTTGCTCTTCTTTTTCTCATTTCTTCAAGTGGGAATTTAGTAGGCTCTCAGTCAGCGTTGCCTGAAGGAATGCGAGGAATTTCCCATGGCTAGGTCACCAGGTGTGCCTTTAGTGGGGAAGGAAGCATCTGACCCTCAAAAATGAAGAGTGTTTCCCAGGCCAGGATAGCTGTGATGTGATTCCTCCCCTACTCCCACCTCCCCTTCATGGAAAAGGAGGGAAGATACTACCCTAGTGGTCATTACTGTCAGTAGGACTTCCACTCCTTCCTGCCAATCTTGCTGGACTCACCTGGTGTTGTCGGCAGGATTCCCATTTGGTCTAGGAGAGGAATGAGCCTAGCTGGGATACCTTCTGTTGCTATGTTGGAGGTCAAGAAACTCCAGGCCTGGGTCCCCATCCTCTGCTGGGTGAGAGGGCTGTAAGACAACCTGCTGCTGTGTTCTGCTAGTTCTGGGTCCTGAGCCAGTCTTCTTTCTACCTTTCAGAGTTTTCCTGATTGGCTCTTATGTTATTTCTGGTTTTTATAATTGTACTTAGCAGGGGAGAAGCAAGGGAAGAAAAACCTATGCCATTTTGTTTGGATCAGAAGTCTTATTATGTATTTTTATTTAAAAGGATGGGAAAACTGAGACTTTAAATTAATAAAACCAGAGAAAAACAGTCTTATGAGAAGAACTAGAACTCAGCCTTCTCATTCCTAGGCTAGTAATCCTGCCACCACATACCCAATGCCTCATTAGTTGAAATAACATAAAATATTTTGGTAGAAACAAGAAGTTAGTGACCTTCAATTACGTTTGAAGGCTAAAGCAACACATAAAGTATAAATAATTGAAGAAGTTAAAAATTATACACCAAAATAATGACAGAATGTAGAAAATACAAATGCAAGCACAAGAAATTTGAAATAAATTAAAAATCCCCTTTTTATAATTACAATTTGAATTCCATCAATACATAATAATATACATTTATACCACCAATATACATTAATTTAGAAAGCTGCTGTTAATAAAAGCTTTTTTTTTTAAAAAAAATTAAGTATAAATGATATAACATTAAAGTTTCAGGTGTATAGTGTAATGATTTGATATCTGTGTATATTACAAAATAGTCACCACAATAAGTCCACTTAACGTCCATCACCATAATCACAAAGAAAATTTATGTGGTGAGAACTTTCAAGATTCACCCTCTTAGCTACTTCCAAATATACACTGCAGTATTATTAACCACAGTCATCATGCTGTACACTACACATTCCCATGACATTCATTTTATAACTGGAAATTTGTACCTCCTTCACCTACCCACCAATTTTACCTTTTTGCTTCCCCATCTCAGGCAACCACCAATTTGTTCCCTACATCTATGAGCTCTATTCTTTTTTTCTTTTTTGAAGATTCCACATATAAGTGAGATCATATAGTATTTTTTTTTCTCCTGTCTGACTTATTGTGCTTAGCATGATGCCCTCAAAGTCCATTCAAGTGGAAGGATTCCATTTTTTTTTTAATGGCTGAATAATATTCACACACACACTCTTTATCCATTCATCCATCAATGGACATTTAGGTTGCTTCCATGTCTTAGCTATTGTAAATAATGCTCCAATGAACATGGGGGTGCACAAATCTTTCTGAATTAGTGTTTTTATTTTCTTCAAATAAATACCCAGAAAGTAGAATTGCTGGATCATATGGTAGTTCTAATTTCAATTTTTTGAGGAACCTCCATACTCTTTTCCATAGTGGCTGCACCAATTTACATCCCCACCAACAGTGCACAAAGATTCCCTTTTCTCCACATCCTTGACAACACTTAATATTTCTTGTCTTTTGATATTAGCTACTCTAACAGATATGAGGTAATATCACATTGTGCTTTTGATTTGCATTTCCCTGACAATTAGTGATATTAAGCATCCTTTAATTTACCTGTTGGCCATCTATATGTCCTCTTTGGAAAAATGTCTACTGAGATCCTCTGCCCATTTTTTAATTGAATTTTTGTTCTTTTGCTATTGAGAAGTTGTCAGATATTATCAGAGGTATGATTTACAAATATTTTCTCCCACTCAACAGGTTACCTTTTCATTTTGCTGACGATCTCCTTTGCTGTGCAGAAACTCTGTAGTTTGATATACTCCCACTTGTTTATTTTTCCCTTTACTACTTTTATTTTTGGTGTCAAATCAAAAAAGTCATGATCAAGACTAATGTCAAAAAGCTTACTGACTGTTTTTCTCTAGGAGTTGTATGGTTTCAGGTCTTATATTCAAGTCTTTAGTCCATTTGGAGTTAATTTTTGTGTATGGTGTTAGACAGTGGTCCAGCTTCATTCTTTTACACGTGGCTGTCCAGTTCTCCCAATACAATTTATTGAAGAGACTGTCCTTTCTCCATTATCTTTTCTTGGTTTCCTTGTTGTAAATTAATTGGCCATATATGTGTATGTCATTTGTGGGTTCTCTATCCTGTTCCATTGATCTATGTGTCTGTTTTTATGCCAATACCACACTGTTTTAATTACTATACCTTTAAAATATAGTTTGCAATCAAGGAGTGTTAATACCTCCAGCTTTGCTATTTCTCTGAATTGCTTTGGCTCTTCAGGGTATTTGTGGATTCATACAAATATTAGAATTGTTTGTACTATTTCTGTGAAAAATGCCATTGGAATTTTGATAGGGATTGCACTAAACCTGTAGATTGTTTTGGGTAGTATGGACATTTTAACAATATTAATTCTTGCAATCCATAAGCATGGAGAATATTTCTATTTATTTGTGTCTTCCTCAGTTTCTTTGATTAATGTCTTATAGTTTCCAGGGTACACTAAAAGCTATTTTAATGGTGATTTTTTTAAAATTCAATTTGAAGATTTATTTTGAGTGTTTAGGTCCGCTGACTAATCCAAACTAGAGTTTCATGCTGGGGTAAAAACCTTTTATTAATAAGAAAAATTCTAATGGTGAATTTTTTTTGTCTCACCCTGAATTAAGGTCATTATATTCCACAGGAGACACTATGGCCAATCACAACTTTAAAAGTTTCCTTTTCAATGGAAATAAAAGTTTAATTGGCTTTTTCTATTGTCATTGAAGAGTTAAAACATTATTGATACACAGAGTGAGTAAATGACTTCATTTTAATCAATGAAGATCAAAAACATGGATATTTTTTCTCTATCCTGTTCACAAGGGGGTTTTTTTGACCCTATTTCTAGCCATGTGTCCTACAGGTGACTGCATGTACTACCATGAAGCAGCTCATGCTTGCTTCTGTTCTCTGAGTCTTCAGCACACTGTTAATAGTCCCCTGTGTTCAGAATCCATTTTTACAGCCCCTCTTCTGTTCACAGAACTTCAGAACACTACCAATACTTCAAACAGAATCAATGTCCAATTAACAATGGATAATTCTGGAATATTTTACATGGGACACAAGTCAACAGATTAAATTTAGTTTTGACATCCCAATGGAAGCAGCACAGAAGAAGCTTTGTTACAGAGAAGATAATTACTTAGCATTATCTACTGCAGGGTCTTAGTTAATGTTTCTAGCAGCTAAGGATTGCTCCAACTTAGAGTGTATCAGATTGGGGCTCTGAAAAGACTCCATATATGGCAATTACATACAACTACCTTTCTCTAAGTATGCTTCTTCCAACCTTGGCTAAAGAACACACAAAACGTAAGAGACCAAAACCAAAATATTCCAATTTTTCTCTAATGGACACCTCATACAACTTACAGGAATGAGAAAAATGATGATATGCAATACACCAGGCTCAGAGAGGACACAACATTTCTAGGGAGCTAAACAGAGGTTATTTAGGTATGTTTTCATATGGGATTTGCAAGCCAAATCTTAGGAAAGAATTCCATATTGATAATCAAAATAAACCCGTCAGACCTATCAACTTATTTTGACAAATCTTTACTTAAGCCCCCATGTCCTGCTCCTTTGAAGAAACACAGTATAATTTAGAAATAAGACACATGCTTTCCACTCTTGTACATTATCAAGTAAACTGCTAAAAAAGAGCCAAACACTTTCAAAGGCATGTTGCAGAAGAAATAAAGATAAGGAAGCCATAATGATAGCTTAATGGGTAAAGGATAAGAGTCACACTCGATTCTGCCAAAAGCAGACCTGTAGAGGTTCAGACACGCATCCAAGAATCAGCTCTGTCTGCCAACGTATCAAACGCTCAGTCCATGCAACTGGCAAGGAGGGCCAGGGAGCTGCCACTGAGCCTGTCACTGTCACTGGTGAGGAAAGACAGACAAGTTTACCAGATAGCTAAAATCATGGAAGACCTTGTCTCCAAACCAAAGCTAAGTATTTTTCCCTCAAGAGAACTCACACTCAAAGGCCCAACACATTCTGCCAAAAATTTGCTTGCTGAAACATCCTCAAATAATTTTCCTTGACTAATTATATCACAGAGGACTTAGGGATTTGGCAATACAGTATTATTTTGCTATGGTAATGATGGCATCCTGTTTTATAAACGGTTTTCTCAAGATAAAAGGAAATTATCCAGTTATTGGACACCCATCATATAGCGTGACTATTAATAGTTGTCCCAAGTAAATCATGCTGTATTGGCAAGCCACTGAAGAGTCAGGGGGTGTGGCAAGATATTTAATTACCTTTAGGCTGTATTTCCCTGAAAAATACTAAATGCGGAAAAGTATAATCAAAATTAAATATTTCCATTGCTTTTCAAATGACTGCCCTTTTCTTTTGAAAGTATAAAAAATATGACTGACAAAGATTAAAATTATTGGATTACTTGATATTGAGAAATTTTGAAAAGCTGAGGAACAAGATTTTCCCATTTCCCTAGAGAACCCATCTGAAGTTCCAGCAGCCTACTATGATTTGACGTTATACTTCACTCTGCTTCTCATCTTGAGTGGTATATGGCACACATAAGATCAAGATCAAGATCAAGTGGTATATGGCACACACAAAATCCAAATTAATTTGGAGCCTCTGTAAAGTCCCTTGAGATTTCTAGACATCCTGTGAAATGTCAAAAAAAAAAGAGCTGGGAATCACTCTCATGCACATGTTGTCTTTTTGATTCATTTATTATTTAGCTTTGACCTACTTTCTAAAAGGATTAGAGGAGACTGGAGATTTTCTCACTATGGTGCCAAGCAGAAAAGGGGGTTTGATAAAAGCTTTTTGGCAATGGTTTTAAGAGTTATACAATTTCTAAGGAGGATACCAACAAAGATCCCCTAGACCAGGAAACACAAACATGAAAATGCACTTTGAACATAGCCAAAAACATTTACTCTAGAGCAAGGAAGACCTTTCTGATTATAAAAGTACTATAAGAATGGAATGGATGATAAAACCGAAGCCTGCCCTCACAAGCGAAAAAGTAGATGCCTTGACAGATCATTTCCTTTAAGGCAAGGATAAACCTGGTGGCTCCACATCAACATAAATATGTTGGGAAAGAAAGAGAAGAGAAAAGCTCTGAGGTGGGGGTTAGAATACACACTTACAGCAAAAAAGGACAGAGCCAAAGACTGACCGACCTGGGATTACGACAGGAAACTGGTAGACAGCAAACAAGCAGGTGAGGAAATGCCGTGAATCTGTAAGTTAAGGCTGGTAAATGTAACTTGGGTACCTCAGCGGCTTACCTTTTCTGGATAAGAGAACACACATACTAAAACAGTACTGAACACTAACATGGTAGAGAAAAAGTCTATTTTCTAAAATTTAAATTATAATGTCTATTTAGTGAAAATTGATCAAAAGACAGGCTAGGGAATTTTTTAAATACATTCTGTAAGTTCTTTGGTTTATTATTTTAAAATCTGGTACCCCATCTCCAAATTAAATCAAGTCTGAAAATATTCATCAGCAATGCTGCTTCCACAGTTCCTTTAATCTTGTAATTTCAGTATAGGATTCAGACACATGAAATGACCATTAAACTTTTTTGGGGAGTAGGAAAATAAACCTCAAAATATCACAATTGATGATTCCTATTTATAAAACTTTTTATTCTTAAATGATGGGCAACCCTGAAAAAAACAGTGAATGACACTAGGGTTTACCTCTGCTGTTAGGATTTCTTGTCACTCTTGTCACATAGCACTCGCCACTCCTTAAGACAGAGCCTCCCCTAAATGTATGCTGCAAGTGATTAGGGGAGTTCCAAATGTTGGATCTACCCAATCCCCACTAGGGGTCTATTCACCCCAGTGTCCCATACAGATCCGTATTATCATTTCTATGTATCATGAGGGACAACAAAGGGTGGGAAGCATGGCCCTTGGCCTCCATGCAGTTGAGATCCTGTCTCCTAGGCTTCCAAAAATCTACACTTAAGGCTTTGGGAAATAGTTAGGTCAGACACTGGTGTAAAAAAAAAAGGCAACTTCTTTTCTCTCCTTTCCCTAACTTCTCTCTTACATGGTTTTCTACCAATTTACTAAGGGATCATCCAAACCAGGGTTGTAAGGCAAATGCTGACAGGGGTATAAGAGACCTCAGGCAGTGGCAGATCAGAGAGGCTGGGGTGGGCATAATGACTATTAGTGCTTGCAGGAATGCAGGTGCTGTGTGGCCATACATGCCATTTTGCCACAAGAAGAAAAGGCAGAAATCCAGATGTGCGTGTGAAAATACCCTAATTTTAAAATGTCCGCAGCAAATGCTTATCTTAAGCCTTCCTTTAACAAAAAGGAAAAGCTGAACATGCCCGGAAGCACTGATTCTGTAAGTAGCTCAGATCTACCTGGACCCTCTTTAGAGGGCTGTCTTGCGGTTTATTCTGCTCACTCCAGAGCAGCTTCAAATGTTCTTGGACTAGTGGTTACTCTGTGTTTCAATTTTTACCTCCACAATGCACTTCACTTTATTAACACAAGGTGAAAACCCACAGACATACATATTAAGAACACATTTCTGCCACTTAGATACAAGTAATCGTTGCTTTCCTTTGTGAATTCTCAAAAGAGAAAACTTTAATTATCTAAAAGGGATAAATGGAGTAGGCATGGTTAACTTTTAAAATCTTTACAATTAAGATAACACCACACACACAAAAAAGATAAAAATTCTTTTTTATCTTTCATAAAAACCTGACAACACTGCCTTAGGCGGGAAAAGCCTGTAATTAATGAGGCATAATGAAAATAGTCTGTTTTGAAAATTCTGAAATGTTCATGAACTCACAAAGTTAATAAGAGAGTACCTGATGGAGGTTCTACTAGAATACTCAGTAGCAGCCTATGACAGATAGAAAGCATTAAAGATTTTTGAAATGTCTGACCTAACAGTGTCACCAGGATAGCCTTGGAGACTAAGTCACTATGTTTTCATGGTGTTTTTACCTCTTCAATCTACAAATGTGACAACAGCAAGGCTCTTTCCTTATCTTGGTCCAGAAGGCCAGACTAATGCAGTGCCACAGATCCTTTCTCTTTCACTGATTGCAGAATCATACCAACCACAGCAATCCTGCTGCTGCTGATGGTGGAAGACTGCCTGCCTTTCTTCAGGCTAAGTAAGAAGCATTGTGCTTGATTCAAACATCACAAAGAATGAACTGTGGAACTTTAAAAATTGTTTATAAATTCCTCTTTCAGTTTGGAGGTAGAACTCACATTTTTTTGAGTTGACAAATTATAAACTTCTCTTGCAAGGAAATTTCCTGCAGTATGCTTTAAGTCTGAAGATTCATGCCACATGCCAACAGCCACCTACCATCTCTACTGTTCTGAATTTTGCCCTTGAATTGAGAAAGGACAAGCAGAGACTAAGGAGAGGGGGAAAGCACACACGACAGTACTTCTTCTGCTAAAACCTTCCATTTGGCAGCTGCATTTTCAACACTACGGAAATGAATCTCTCTTTTTCTAGTGATCTAATTTTAATTAAAAATGCTCTATATCAAAAGACTGATGCTCGATACAAAGGAAAAGTTGTAAGTGAAGCGGAAATGAAGGGGTACTTCGCGCAGGTTTTTGGAGGTAAGTTTTTAAAAATATTCAGTAGCAATTATATTTTTATTTTCAGTTGGTCTTGTTATGATGATTTTGTTGTTGCTGTTAAGCAGGTTTCAGAGTGAAACTTTGTTGACTTTCCCAAAAGTACTTTTGGACTAAAGAAAACATTTTAAAATATAAAAAAAAGTGGTGTTTAGTAGAGATCCATGCCTTAAGGTTGGGTGAGGGAAACATAAAGAGTTGTTCTTGTTAAAATTATTTTCTTTCAGTAAAAAGATATCAAGTCTAACATGCAACCAAAGTAAAACAGTCACTTCTCTTTTGGCTAAAACCACCACCACACACTTGTCTAAGGACAGAATAGTTAGGTGTGAGAAGAGAAAATCTAGACTGTGTTACTCCTTCTAATTCATGGATCAGTACTGCTGCTAAAAATGAACAGGAAAAAAACCACATAAATACCCTCGTAATCTCTCCAGTGGATCACATTTTCACTATAACTGGCTTAATCATTCAAACTGGCTACTGATTAAGTCTCAAATCACAGATCTTAAATCATTAATTTTTACCATTAACAGGGTTGTTTCAGGCAGAGCTCTGACGTGAAAAGTTCTAAAACAATTTAATGACTTTTGCTTATAATTTTCTAAGAAAATACAACAGAACCTCAGAACTAGAAACATAAATAAAACTCTTTGAAAGTACACAATAGTTTTAATCAAAATGACATGGCACGTCGTAAAGTGCTTAGCAAACGACATTTAATAAACATCAATGAATTAGGGTGTGTATCTGAATTAAATAATTACCTTGTTTGTTTAAAAACAAAGTAAAGGACAAAACAAATAGTTTTTGCGAAAGAAAGTCATTAAATGCCAGAATTGATTTTACAGAGCTCAATGGTCCTACAAATCTTTATCTTACTATTTTCATTAACTAGGTTATACTGTAGACTGTCTAGTTGAAAAGAGAAAAACCAGTTTTGCTTGCTTTTATTTTCTTGTTGATACAAACATTAAATTTTGGATTTTTAAAGAACTGCTCAGAACCAATCTTACAAAATATTCTTGAGGCATCTCATAATTAAGTCACAAGTAAGCATATATATAAATAACAGATCCAGGTTACCACGTTTACTCTGAGAGGTACCCACAGAAGTGGAGACTTTCAACCAATTATTTTACTGTGAGTCCATTTATTCCTGAGTAAGTTTTATTGCAGCATGTTTTTTCCAAGAAACTGTCCATATAATCATTCTTCATAATAATTTGTTTTCAAAAACTCTGTATCATCTTTAGTTGCAATATATATAATATGTATTATTCCCAATATTGCCTATTATGTCTCTCCTTACTCTTTGCTGTTGGATCAATCAGGCTATAGGGGAGTTTTTGTTTTACTGATTTGCTCTACTGTTCTATGGTAATTCCTACTTTCTGCAATTAATCTCTACTCATCTATATTTTTCTTCAATTTAACTCAGATTTCTCTTTTTTTCCTTTTTAACTTTTGGGGCTGGCTGGCCTACACATGGTAATTTTTATACAATTCTATATGTACTTGAAAAAAAGCAAATTCTTGAATTGCTAGAAGCAGGGTTCTTTATGTATCTATTAGATTAAGCTTAACCGTATTGTTTAAATATCCCATAACTTTACAGAATTGTCTGCTCTATCTGTTAATTACTGAGGTGGCCTGTTTAAATCTCCCTCTACAATTACAGATTTTAAACACTGGATATGTAATTCTGACGTATACTAGGTATATATCAGTTTGGGAATTGTTTTATCTTCAATGTAATTTACTCCTTTTATCATTATGTGGTAACTTATTCCCGATGTTTTTTACCTTAGAATTTATCATATGTGATTAATATAGCTACATTAGCCTTGTTTGGTTTATAGCTGCTTGATATGTCTCCATCTCTTAACTTTCAACATTCCCTGGTTTTTGAGTTTTAAGTTTCTTTAAAACAGCATTGTTGCCATATTCTGTATCCAATCTCAGAATCTCTTTAAACTAGCAAGTATAGTTCACTTAACTTTTGTTCTAATTACTGATTTATTTGTTTCTGCCATTTTATTCTGGGCTATTTCCCATGGTTTCTACTTACCTTTTTTCTATCCCAATTTTATACCGGTTTAAAAGCAAAGACATCCTATTTTTGTTCTGCAGTAGTTACCCTGAATCTTTTGAACATACATAGCTTGATTTAAGTCTAGTTAAATTAATCAATTTATTTACCCTCACTTCAGTCTTGGGATGCTTTAGGTTTGGAAAGCTTTTATGTTAGGTTATTGCTGTCTAGCATTTTTGCTTCATCTTTTTAATACCTCTACTCAAACTGGTCATTTTATTATTTTATACAGTCAATGCTTATTGTGATTTATCTCCTTTTTTTTTTGCTCATTATTGTTTCTCAAATCTCATTACGTATATGTTGTTTTATTTCTGAATGATAGCCTTTAGAACTGCACTATTAAAGTTAATTAAACAGTTTAACTTAGTTTAATTAAAATTAAATACAGTTAAAAGCTCAGTTGCACTAGGCATATTTCAAGTGTTCAACAGTTACAAGTGGCTACTGGCTACTGTACTGGGCAGTACTGCTTTGGAAGCATTTATAGCAAGGGTCTGCTGGACACAAAAGTTCTGTTTTTGTTGAAAATGTCTTTATTTTGTTCTCCTGAATTACTGAATTATTGTTTTTTCCTCAATACTATGACAATATTATTCCTTTGTCTTCCAAGCTCAGTAGCTGCATCTAAATACGCTGTCAGTCTAGCTGATGCTCTTTGTAAATAATCAATCTCAAGCAGCCTTTGGTTGCTTCTGCCTCTTTGCTTCTGATGTTTTACCATGTGTCCAGGTATGCATTTATTTCTATTCATTTTGCTTAGGGCCTTATTTTACTGCCTAAGTCTGAGATTTATGTCCTTCATGGATTCTGGAAAATTCTCAGTCATAATTTCTTCAAATATTCTCCCTCTCTAAATCTATTCTATCATTCTGAAATTCTTCTCTGTCATATGTTAGACTTTCTAAGACTTTCTAAGTCTATCCTCTGTCATATTTTCCATTTTTCCCCTTTCTAGGGTGCATTCTGGATAATTTTCTCAGATGTCTCTTCCAGTTCTCCAATTCTCTTTTCAGTTGTTATAAAATAACTGTTGGCTCCAGGTAGAGAGTTTATTTCAATAATTACAATTTTAATTTTTACAAGTTTTACTTGGTTATTTTTCAAATTTGTCATTTTATTTTACAATCTACATCTGATATTTATATTCATTAATATCTCTATCTGATCATTTCATTAAAGTTTTGGGGAAGCACTGGCTACTCCTGCTGTTTGTTGTACCCTATCTTTCACTGACTGTGAATTATTTCTTTGTACATATAGTAATTTTGGATCAGAAGGCTTAGCAACAAGATCCCTGGGCAATCTGGGTTAAGGATATTTCTCTCCAGAAAGGTTCTGCATTCGTTTTTGCCAGGTGTCCTAGAATATTCAACAGTTAAGGATTAATTTTATGTTAATTTTTTGGTCTGGGTAAGAAATTATACCAAATGAATGGTATAACTTGAACCCCAAATGTGTACAAGAGAAAGCTCATGGTTTACATTTGCAGAGGAGACATTTTTCTTTTAATTCGTAGCCTCCCTTGAGATGGATAAGCTTCCTTGTCATTTCCCTAGGTTAGTGGCTTGATATCTTTCTAATTTATTAATATATAACCCATTAGGGAACCTGGCTATATGCTGGTATTTGCATCTCAGTTCCAATGTGCCACTTTGTGAGGGTTCAAGGTCTTGCCTCCTGATCCCATGAAATTACAATGGAGTCCTCATATTAAGGAGAGCTCCCCATCCCCAAGAACCCCATAGCCAGCTGGCAGCAAATGCCAGCATACAAGCTTCCCACTTTAGCTTTCAGTTTCCACTTTGATGCTGATCCACTGAAATGTCCCCGATTCCCTTTTAGGCTATGCTACACAGTTAATATTTTATATAGGATTTCTAAGTGTTTGTAGGAGGAAGGTTTTCTGACATCGTATTGCTGGACAGGAGTTGAAGAATATTTTCTTTGAAGTGCCTATGCCATAACTCCTAGAAGTCCACAGTCTCCAAAGAATGATTTTATAATCCAGTTAGTAAAATGGGTTCTGTTCACAAATGAAAATAGAAGATCAGCAGACTGGTAGTAATGCATATGTTTACACAGCAAAAGAACTATGGTTTTTCAACTAATCACAGATAAAATTAAAACTATCATAAATGTTCTTTAGGGAGACGTGCCCACAGATTAAAACAACACTACATTAATCCAACGAATTTTTAGCCAGGGGTGTGCTGTGTTCCAGCACTGTGATGAAAATGAATACCATGACCCACAGATCAGAACTGCTTCCATTGTTTTAAAAAATTTGAAGGCTTTAAGATTTCTCTTTTTAATATAAACATATTTTCAACTTATCATATCTCAGGCTGTCTAGTAATTAACCTTACAACATTTGGATATAATATTTGTAAAGATAAACAAGCCTCCAGTTTGTCATGGTGCTAATCAGAATGGATGGGAAGAAGCACACTATGGGCCTGGATTATAAGAGAACCCAGATAATGTTAAAGTCCTTATGACTCTTTCACTAATAAGACTATTTGGCTTTCGTCCAAGATGTAGACACAGTCTGTATATATTTTATATTTGTAAATGCCTAACAAAATACCTTCACATATGATGCTCTCTAAAGATAAGTGGGTCAGATCAGTGGTTTCAGTGATTTATCCAAGGTTACAGTTGGTAAAACGGCAAAGCCTAGAATAGAATTCTTGTCTGCAAACTAAATTCCACGCCAAAGAGTGTTACCATGGCAAAGCCACCCTCAGGGATATCTTCTGCAGCCTTTGTATCTAGAAACCATTTGTAAATTTTAAAAAGGAATGACTAAATGGGAAGCATAAAAATCTAATCCAAAGCTTCCCAAGTGCTTATTCAGTTCAGGTATGGTACAACAAAAGGGTGTATTTCAGCACAGATCCATGTTTTAGACCTCTGTTGTCCAATATGGTAGCCACTAGTCTCATACGGCTATTTAAATTAAATAAACTCGGATTTTTTTTTCTTGACTGCACCAGCCACATTTCAAGTGCTCAACAGTCACATGTGGCTGGCTGATGGTTGCTATATGGGACAGTACCAATATAGAACATCATCACAGAGTTCTATTGGACAGCATTGTTCTAGAATGTGGACTGATGAAGTGAGTAATTTTATAGTTGCAATAAAGTAGAAAGAACATTGGCTTTGAAGCTCAACAGACCTAGATTTGAATTCTGTCTCTGTCATTTATAACCTTTGTGACTCTTGAGCAAGTTTCTTAACTTTTCTGGGACTCTTGTTTCCTCATCTGTAAATTGGGAATCAGAAAAAAGGTGCTGGGAATATCACTTCTGTTTAATAACTACAGAATCTGCAGTCTCCTCAACCCTCACTGAAGCCTCACTGGGGTCCTGTGGCTACCAAAAGGTCCTTGCACAGTATATAAAAATAGATTGCTCCCAAAAGGTTCAAGAGAATCCAAACCTAAGCCTCTGGTGGGTGTAAGCATTTCCTCTGTAAGATTTCACCTTTTGCTTGGTTTAGGGGGAGGGAGGGTTGTATAAAGAAAAACTAAAAAAAATAAAGTAAAGCAAAACAAACAATTTAGAACTGGAAAAAGCTATAGCTCAATATTTTATTATATTAACTCTAAAAATTGATTTGAGTGGAGGAAGCTGGATCTGAAGGTTGTAACGAGTAAAATGGGTCAGGTGTCTTGGTGGTATTTCCCACAAGAAAATGACAGAAGAGCAGCTACAGAATCACGTATAATTACCTATACACAATCAGACCCTAATTAAATTTTTACTTAAAGAACAAATCCCTAAATAACTCTACAGCTTGCTGACCTGACAAGACTACTTTCTACTATTAAGACTAGGTAGACAAAACATATACTCAAGAGAGGTCTTAACACTTCCAGAATCAGTATATGCTGTCTTGCCACTTCTCTCCTATATACCTATTCCTTTAAATACCTTCCCCAAGCTCCTCTTCTAGATTGTTTCTAATATACCCAGAGTGTTGTACTTGACCTTTTCAGGCTTTTTTTCTGGTCTGAAAACAAGCTGACGTGCTCCTGAATTTCTAATTAGCAATATCAGAAACCGTATGATCCTTAGGAAATGATTCAGTGCCTCAATTAACTGGGGAATGGAATGACTGGTTAAGTGCGTCTTCTGTTTAACTAAGGAAACCTTTGTTTCGACCTCTTATTGAAAATCTTTCTAAAATAAAATGCATTACTGCACTTTTCTGCTGAAGAATATTTTAATTAACATAAGAAGCTCTCCTGATGATTTAAGGTCTTACCTCATCTTTACAACAAATTAATCTATGATACTATAGTGCGGTTAAAGTTATAGAATATTGACCCCAAGTAACACTTGAAAAATTTACTAAATTTTCACAAAATAAAACCAAACATTAGCTTGTTTCCTTATAATTTGCCTTCATTTCTTCCACACATGGACTATAGAAACATTTCCAGATATTTCAGGCTCTGATTAGTTAAATTTTGGTTAATCATAGTTCAGCTATATTTGTGTTATCTTGCACTTTCAACTTCATGACCTTTATTTGTGAAAGAAATACAATGATTCACTTCAGCTTATGCTAAATGGTAATTAAATTCACGAGCCTCTGATAATTTTCACTACTGACTACTTTACCAATCAAACTTTTCTTAGAGACAACACCTAGGTTAAGTTTCCAAATAATAAAGAGCAGAATTAAGCAAATTTTCCTTTAAAAAAATCTATGTTCATTTGCAGAATTTCCCCTTTAACAGAAAGTCAGTTAAAGGAAAACAGCCATCTGAAATAACTCTACTGTTAACATTAGTTTAAATAAACCCATCTCAACCACCTCACAGAGGTAGTATTAGTCAGAAGACAGGCGGTTTGTTTGGCATTGATGGTAGGGATATCAAAACTGGCTATAGTAGTAGGGTAATTGTGCTGGAACTAGCCTCTAAGGAGATACATTGCTTCTAACTTTCAAAGTTATGGTATTTGAATTTCACTTGGCTGCAAGGTAACTTGTATGAAGGGACTGCAAGTATAAAATGTAAAAAAAAAAAAAAAACTACTAGAAATTATGCATTTTTTAATTCCCTGAATGAGAAATGACAAGTGTCATTTTGAAGCTAGAAACCCCAAATTCTTCTCCCTAGCACACTTTTAAGTATCTAAGAGAAATAAAATCTCTTTACTACCTCTGTCTTCTGTCTTCAGATACTCATACCTTCAATATCCATGTAAAAATACTGGAACCACGTATACTTTTTAGTACTTTACTTCTTGAAAGGGCCACTCTAGCTTTGCTGGCCACATCCAACCATTCTTAAGAGTCTGTAAAATGCATGAAAGGACTAGGAAGCAGAAAAAAGCGTTATAATCCTCACTCTCCAACTGAGTAGTCACCACTAATCCCTGAGTCGCAGCTTAACTTAACTTCGCCTACTCCACATAGGTTATTGCATCATTAACACTAAAGTACAATAGCTCTTGGCCCAATGCTCATACCCAATAGACACTCAACTAAACAGACTGAAAAATACCATAGTCAGGACAAAGATAGTATTTTCTTTGTGGACAGAAATACTAGTATCTGTCCCCACTCCATGTCTCTTAAACTAAGTTCTGTTGTTCAGGGGCATGGGCAGCCAATAATTCACATCATAACAAAGAAAAAAAGGATGTAACTTTCAAAGAACAAACAACAAGAATATAATGTAATGCTATTATATGGAATAGTATAGTTAACCAAAGTAATGTCACTGTATACAAGAGTGTTTCAATTTTAGAAACCCACTTTAAAAGCTTTGATCTTAGTAAGAGACTCATTTATAACCATGAGTATATAGACCATATTTTTTATTGTACCTTCAACTGCCAAGAATAATGTGCTGATAGAAACCAGTCACTCAGTTTTAAGTGCAAATATATGAACTGTAATAAACAGATACTTACAGCTTGCATTTCTATACAGAAGAAATGGTTCATGGAGCTGAAATTCCAAATCTTTATTCACTGGTTCAACTAGATTGTGCATATTCAGTCGATTCACAATGGTAAAACCATGGTAAGGTGAAGCCGACCTTCAATTTAACAGAAGAAAAAAATGTGTTGTTTTATTTGCAGAAATGTTATCTATCTCTTTATTTCCATTTCAAAGAATGAGTATGTTATAGAACTTAAAATTGTAAACAAAAAATTTAAGTCAGATCATACCACTCTTCAAAAGCTTTCAAGGGACTCAGTCCCTCAGCGTAAAGGCCGAAGTCCTTATTAAAGCCACCAAGGCCTTAGTTGATGTGCAGTCCCTTGACCTCATCTTCTGTGCCTCCTCCCTCACTCCTCCTGCTCCAGCCACACTGGGCTCCTTGTCATTCTCCCCACAGGTATGCTTCGACCTAAAGACCCCTGCCTGGACTACTCGCCCAGTATCTAGTTATCTCACTTATCAAAAGCCTTTGCTCAAATGTCACGTTCTCACTGAGGCCTACTTGAGAACTATCCTTTTTAATGCTCCCAACCTCAATACCTCTAAACCTCTTCTCTTTTTTCATACCACTTATTATTTTTATATTTATTGTCCTTCTCCACTAGACTATAAGCTCCATGCAAATATGGTTGCCTTATTTTTCCAGATATGTCCCAAGATAGACACAAAGTAGATGTTTAATAACCATTTCCTCAATGAAAATATCATTTACTTAAAATATGGTATAGGTTTGGTTTTAATAATTACTGCCCCTCATGACAATGATTTTTATTGCATCAAATATGAGAATTATGGAAAGACCTGAGTTAGAAAAAAATGCCTGGAATCCTACAATACAAAATATCCCTAGTTCTTACATCAGGGTGATTCAGTACATGATCCTCTAGAAATTCTTCACTTGTATATGACACTTCATGGTTTCTCATTCCGTATACATGGGAGATTTTAGAATCCTAATCTCTAGATTAGGAAATAAGCTCAGAATGATTCAGGCCTGCACCCAAAGTCACATAAATAATGTAACCAGGATTCAGCTATAGGTTTTCTGATTCCAAATCCAGGCTTCATTAAGGTCTCCAAAGCGATTTTCTGACATCTTGATATATCTTTATCCAAAGAACATAAAATGTTCACACACTTCCCAAATAGAGTTTCTTTAGTCTTTTATTACAATTAATACTATGTAAGCCTCCATAAATTTTATTAAGCCACTCATTAAGCTAAATTTCACATTTTCTACAATCAGTGGATCTGTACTCTACTGTAACAATAATACCAAGAAAGTACTTTCCAAATACCAAGGTTCTAACAAGAGTTTCTACAGATTTATATTGTTAATGAACAATAATGAAGTAAGTAAAGGGTAAAGACCTTTTTTCTTTTAAAAGGAGAATATGACTAACAAGGGACAAATTGTCAAAAAATAAAGAGTAATATCAAAGCAGTTATATTTAAAGGAGGAAAAAGATAAGTGTTTTAGATAAGATCTCAAAATTATATAACAAAATTTAGAAGAATATTTGACAAATTCTTGTTAATAACCATCAATGAAGAAATGAAGGAATGCAATCCTAAAAACATAACTACACACACATACACACACACACACAGAGAACCAGATGTCCCTAATAACTCCTGCTGAGTTCCCTAAGCTGTAGAAACCATGGGAAGGAATCTGCCCCAGTCAGAGTAAGACCTAAGAGGGATATAGGAAAACAATGAACTCCAACGACAAATACACCCTGTCAGCTGCCTTTAGGCCATGAAAGTTGCTGAACAAAACAAAAGTTGCAACTTACAAACCAATCATGTTTTAAGATGATAATTAATTCTCAGAGAAGTAAAAAATAAAAAATGTGCAATTATGAATAATCTAGGCTTTCTAAAGGACTCTCAAACTAAAAATATACACTACTAAAGACACTGTATACAATCCAGAACTTTGGGGGGGAGTTGGAAAGGGGACAGAACCAGAGTCATAGAAGATAATCTCTCATCCAGTAATCACACAACAACAGCTAGTCCAGGCATTATACTTGTCTCAACTATGTATCTTTGTTTTCCTAACATGGGGGGAAGAAGGCATCTGTTTTAGATTCATTTATTACTAGAAAATGTTTTTGATTCTGTTAGGTTCCTAAATAAGTTCTAGTTCTGTCTGATTCTGAATCACAGGAAGGGTCAAAGAAGGGACACTACTTGGTTAGGATCACACAGTTAGGGATGGATGAATACTCAAAGGGTAAAGCAGTAAAGCTCCAAAGACAAACATACAGTAGGGCTGAATCATTCCATATGACACTGTTCATCATTACATTAAAAAAAAAAAGCTTTTTAAAAAAGCTTACCTTCGATATACAAATAAGGTCCCTTCTATATCTGTCTTCTCCTATAATAGAAAATGAGTCAATTAGTTTTTTTCCCATAATCCAACCCAAATAGTCCCAAAGGAGAAGAAATACTCCATGATTAAGAACAACTTATTTATATTAAAATTAATCACTTTGAACAGGTCAAGTAAGTCTCTCTTACTCCACAAACTAGAGTTACAAGTTTCTTTTGTATCCTTTCTAGTCTATTGATGCATATTAATGGATATACAATGTTCAATCCAGCAACATGCCTATGTCTGCAGCATTTTTCTTTTTTTAAAATTTAAAGAAGAAAATCCTAGGATTAGATTTCACTTTATAAAACTGAAATGTTTTAGCCAACTTTCTTAATTTTAAAGCTAAGGTATTGTGTACAGCAATTTCTTCATCCTTAAAATTTATCAAAGTTAATAGAAAAAATGAGAAATTTTACCTGATAGTCTACTTTGTTTCATCATTGGGGTATTTTGGTATATTTTTATCAGCAGTAAATATTGTGTGTGGTTAGTTAAGAACTGCTATCAAACACAATTAGTTATTTTTTAGAACTCTGTTGAAGAATCATGAATATTTAACTGTATTCTGTCTTAGTGTAATTCTTGTAGGGATTACAAATAATTAAAAACTTTTTTTTAGCTTAAGGTCAATGTTTTGATCAAAAGTACAACTCATATCATCTTCCATTTGCTGTGACAAGAGTGTATCTAGACTTTAAACAAAGCTACAGTGTTTAAAAACAAAAACCAAATAAACATTAGTCTGTAGTTCATAGCCCGGACAGAACCTAAATATTTTAATGTAATCAACCGTCAGGAAAGTTAAATATTAGTCATATTAAATTGAATTTGCTGAGATGAAAAAAAAATTTTTAAAAAATATTTACCATCTTGATTTCTTCCAGTATTGCCCTAGCTTAAATAACATCATGGAAATTTTCCTTCCTAAAAATTCAGAGGATTTTTCTTGCATTTCAAATGCTAAGTTTTTAATAAAAGAAATTGCTAATCAACTGTCTCACAATGAAAGAAATAAACCATTGTGCAAAAGTTACAGCTCACTGTGAAATAATAAAGGAAAAAAATTTGGTTATGTTCCACGTGCCATAATCCAAATGAACAATGGCAGCTTATTTTTCAATTCAGATTATTATAGCTTGTATTTCATATTCAAAGGAGAACTCCACAATTAAGATTCCAAAATATTTCAAGTCTGTGACAAACTAGAAATAAAATCTTGTTAATAAGTCCCTGCCCCAAATCTTCACCACTTGTCTGCCATCTATATTCCACAAATTTATATAAAGAGCAAGAAAAGAAAAATGATTCAGAACAATTCGAAATAGTGATATCTTAAAACAGCTACACTTAAGAAGATAAAATAAAGCAAGATGATTTTGAAAACTCTCTTCATCTGGATTAACTGTTTATAAATGCCAAATGATTTTCACTAAATTACTGATTAAATATAATCTATGTATCTTGCATTACATTGTAAAGGACATATTATGATGATAATCTTTCAGAGTTCTGTTAGTATAAAGATTTCATTTCTTACTGAAACGTGAACGTCAGTCATTTATTAATTCAACCCAACAAACATGGATTATTTTCTAAGGAATGCCTATAGCTGAATGAGTTAAGAAGGTTAACTATTTTAGAAAAGGGAAATTATGTCATTTAAACAACAAACGAAGCTTCAGACGAGCCAACAAGTCAGCGAACAGAATGAATGTAACTTTTCGGATCCCCTCCCTTGCAAAAAAGTCCGAAAGTACTTAGTCTGATGGGAGTATTCAGAGGTGACATCACCACTAGCAGAGTTGGAACGGACACATTTACTGGGTCTCTTTTTCAAAGGCTTCAAGGTAATCCAATTAACATGGAAGCCCTTTAACTAAGTGCCTTGAAGTCTTTTCCAAACTCTGGAAATACTGTGTAGTTCGAGAAAACCGGGACTTACCGCCACTCCTTTTCTTCCAAGAATTTAAATCACCGGATTTCAAGCTTTAAATCTAAATGACCTCTGTGAAGGGGGCTCTTATTTATGTGTCTGTTGAGGGGAGGAGTGTTTGCTTTATAGATTATGTATATATAATTTATCTAATAATCCTCAAAGCATCAAACACAATCTTTCAGGCATCTTTCTGACTCCACCAGTCTCAAATTCTCGAACACACCTGCAAAGAAGGCAGGTCGCCCACGTCCTCGGACCCGACCCCATGGGACTGATCCTCCTCCAATCCTCCCCTCTATCGGCTTTCCCCCCGGATGTTCAGCCCTACTTCTCTCGCTCCTCTCTCCGGCTCCCCGGGGCCCCCGACACCCCTCAGAAGCGGGACAAGCTCTCCTCCAGTCCCTGATCCCGCCTCCGCCGCCCTGGCCTCCAGCATCGCCCCCCACCCAGGGCGATTTGCACGGCCCCTTTAAGAGACGGCGGACGGGCGGGCGACCTCAGCTGCCTGGCCGCACTCACCCACTGGTTGGCCTTGGGACAGAAGGTGTACAATGCGACCTGGCCCGTGAGGTCTGCGATGCTGGTGATGTAGGGGTCGTGTTGCTTCAAGGCCGCTAAGCTCATCTCCTGCCCAGCTCGACTCAGCGACTCCATCTTGAATTCCGGAGCCGAGCCCCTCTGGCGGGGGCGGAGTCGTGGACAGGAAGGTGCCGTCTAGGCAAAGTTCCCCCAGCAGCGTCAGGCCTTCCACTTCCGCCTCTTCGCCAGGCCTCGCGGCGCGTTGGTACTGTAGCTATTATGCTCCGCTGTTCCCAAGTCCGGGGCGCTAGGTTCCGCGTCGTCAGGTTCCACTGTCTCAACGGTCGTGGACAGCGTTCGCCGCTGCGCGTCCGAGCTGGCATGCGGGGTCCTGTGCTTCCTTTTCGCGGGCTGAAAGGTCCTGGCGCCAGGATCAAGGCTACTCAGGAGCTTTCTCCGTGGAGGCTCCCAGGGCCACAGAATGAAAATCTCGCTGTGGCAAGGCAGGGCTCCACTGGCCGTTTAGAAACAGCAGGGAAACGGAGAGGACAGAGGAAACTCCGAAAATTACCTCAGATTTCGGATTTCTCTAGATCACCACCATTAGCAGTTTGGTGTTTTTCTGAGGGAAATTTTTGAAAAAAGCCAAACTAACCCACCTGTAACTACTCGGGAGTGTTGTCTGCTATCCATTTTTGCTCCTTATTTTCCTCTTCTGAATTCCACGTAAATCATTTCATCCAGTCTTGGGACGAGCCGGTGAAGGCTTGAACTTGTCGTGCATTGTTTAAAGCTCTGAAAAGAGAACTTATTCTTTTAGCAAACATCTGTTGAGCATTTTAAGGGATTTTCAAGAGCCAACTACTAGCTAAAGAGTAAAACAAGGTATGGAGTCTATAATATGGGGCCCCTTCCACGACCCCTCCCGCCAGACTTGTTAAAAATATTTTCTTATATTGAAAAGATATCCCAGTGGAACTGAAATTTTTTGAAAGAAAAAGACGGCTATATATTTGTATTGTTTATGATTTTACATCCCAGGACCATTTGTTAATGGGAGGAGACTTCATGTCTTAACGTCCTTCGCAGAATCCCGTGAAGAAGCCGTGCACGATGCAGACAAGGAAACATGTATCACTCATTTACCGTTCATTAAGCGCGTGTTTACTGAACTGGTAGCCCCTGGGAAGCTTCCAAGACTGTTTAAGACACCTTCCTGGCCCTGGGAGAAACTGAAAGAAGTAGGATAATGCAAGGAAACCGGGGCAATGCTAGAGACCTTTCTCTCGAAACCCAGGGGATGAAGTCACTAACTCCATCTGGTCAGGAAGGGGCACGAAGGCTTCATGGAGGTGGTGGTGTTTGAATTAATATTCCAGGGATGAGTAGGAGTTCATCAGAGAAGAAAGGCAAGTGCTCCCTCATTTCAGTTTAATGGTAGAGAAAATGTGTTCGTTCTCATTTGACAGATGTTTTAATTGAATTTGGGTGGAGAAGTCACTGGCTCAAAAGTGCCACACTCCTTCCAGATCTGGTATTAGAATCCAGGGCTACTGCCTTCTACCTGAGTCCTTTCCTCCACACCATGTCTGCGTTTCTTTGTCCCGGAGACAGAGCCTTACTCCCCTTTATGTACTTTCAATTCAACATTTAAACAGTATGTACCCTGATTTTTTTTTAATGTGTTTTTTGAATAGGTAATACATTCCCTTGGTACAAAATTCAAAGGCACACCTGAAACTGAATTAATTTTTTAAATTGGGGCATAATTAACATAATATTATATTAATTTCAGGTGTATAACATAATGATTTGATATTTGTACATAGTGTAAAATAATCACCACAATAGTCCAGTTAACATCCATCACCACACATACACACTTTTTTTTTCTTGTGATGAGAAATTTCAAGATCCACTCTTGTAGCCACTTTCAAATATGCAGTGCAGTATTATTACCTATAGTCATCATGCTGTATGTTACATCCTTGTGAGTTATTCATTAATTTTTTTCTTAAATAGATTACCTAAAGTCATCTAAGACATTTCCTTTTTTATTTGTTATTTTTGATTCAACAGGGCCAGACTAATGAAGAACACAAAGGTATTTTAGGGATTTTTCATATTCAGACTAGAAAATTGCTTCAAAATACATGTTTGCATGGCTCCGAACATGTTAACATTGACTTTAATGTGCTATACAGCTCTTAAGATATATTAAAAAGAATGTGAATATTTTGTAATTGAAAATGTTTCTCATTTACTTGGAGGCCTATTTGTGAATCAAACATTATGACCTTTCTTGTGTATTTTAGACAGCAGGCTTTGAGAGGTCAGAGATTGCATCTTAGTCTGTTATGTCTCTGGTACCTAGCATAGTATCTGGCACAGCGTAGACAATACATACTGGTGAAAGGTTGTCATCTTAAACCCAACTCCTTTAGGAAGACTAATGGGAGGGGAGGGGAGGTGCCTGGTTGGAATCATGGGATCAGGAGTGGGAAGGAGTCTTACACTGCCCTGGAAAACCTTCAGTCACTTTTAAGTTGTGTCCCATGAGTGACAATTTTTAAAAAAAATTAAAAAAATTAAAATATGAAAACCTAAAACCCAGTCAATCCAACCCCCTGTTTCTTCCACTCTGAGTGGCTTTGTGGTAAAAAATAACACTTGCCATTGAAAATTGTGGGGTCTAAGGTAAAGGATACTAAAATACAAGTCAGAAGATCAGTGTTTTGGTTCCAGATCTGCCAGCTGTGTAGCTTTGTCCATCTCAGACTTCCCATTTCTCCAGTGTAAAATCCCAGGTCCTTGCCATGGCCTAGGAGGAGATGTTGCTGGGCTTGGTCATCTGCTATCTTTCCACCTCCATTTTCTGTGAATTGCTCTTTTAATTTTTCCATCCCAGCCCATTGACCTATGTGTGCCAAACAAGTCTTGCCCCAGGGCTTTTGCACTTGTCATTCTCCCTTTCTGGAACGTTCTTCTCTCTGATATCCCTGTGAGTTAATGATGGCTCATTTCCTTGCTCTCTTCATAGCACTTATCAGATGAGTCGTAATTATTTTGTTTACCTATGTTTTTTCTGTCTCAGCAGCTCAGAGAAGCAGGAACCATGTTTGTCTTATTTATTATCACATTCTGGCACAGAAGCTAGGCCTAACAAATATTTGTTGGATTAAATAGAATGTTAAGATATTGTCTATCTGTCACTTTAAACCTGGGAGAAGGGATGGTTGTTTCAGCTCCACATCCAACAAAGCGTTCGTTCGTCATAAATGCTAAAGAAATAATCATGCCTGATTTACTTGTATTAATATATTTGATTCTTAGATTCTGTGCTTTTTGCTTTTAGTATAGCTCAGAACAGTCATTCAACACTTTTTCAGTCTTGCAACTTTCTCCCATCTGTTTTCTCCCCATCTGTCTCCCCTTTCTTCCCCATTCTCCCTCTCCCTTTCTCTCTCAGATTTTAAAGATTTATTCTAGAAATATCTGCTTATTACTGCTTTCCTTTTTAGGCAGAGAAACCAAGCTAACTAATTTTCTCAAGGTCATATAATGATTCATTTGCTGAGCTGGTTATTAGCATCTTCCAGCCTTGGTTTTTAGGTAGATCATGTATCCTGCTTCCAGCCTGCCAGGTACACTCTTAAATTACACTGGCTACACGTTAGTGAAACTTGTTTTCCTTGTGCTACTGTGTCACTACTGATACTTATTTTACATGATTGATACCGAAAGATTGTGGACTTACTATAAAACTTATTACCTCGTCCTTATCACGTGGTTAGGATGGTAGTTCTTTTCTTTGGTTTCTCCAGAAAGGTCTCACACCTCTATTTTTACTTTATGGAAGTATTTTAAGTGGTGCTAAATGTTTTCTAGAACAATATTTCTGATATGTTGAACTAGTTTAGTCTGTCAGTTCTGAAGCAGAAATAATTATACTTTCAACTAGGAAGAAACAAATAGCTGTCCCATATGGAGTAGTGTAACAAGAATAAAAGAACGTGGGATTAGAACACCATATAGTTTACCCCTCTATGGCCAGGCAAGATTTCATTTAAATAGTCTTTCTTTCTTCCTTTCTTCCTTCCTTCTTTCTTTCTCTCTCTCCCTCTCCTGTTTCTTTCTTTCAACATAATGTTTTTGATAATGTTCTTTGGTAGAAAGTTCTATGTTGTTTACTGTTACTTTACGCAATGTAATGTTTCAAATTAACAATAGCATAGCAGTGGCATAAACTGTAGCAGTATGTATCCATGGAACTCAAAGTGCTTCACAGGCAGACCTTGAAAGGAAAATGAAAATGAGTCACTATTGCTAAGAAAGCTCTCTAAAATGTAGCCTGGAGGCCACTGAGCAATTGTGACTTAAGCACTTCTCAGACTGTATGGAATCTGACCTTCTGACCACTTACTGTCCTAATGCAAGCATCTGGAACATCTGCCAGGAACTCACGATACTTATCAGACCCTTACCCTAAAATAACTCATTATTCTTTAAGGACAAATATTTCATGACTTGCGTCAGAGTCAATCACAGTTCTTACCAGGCAACTTTAACAACGTTGTGGCTTTGTCTTCATAAGCCCCTGACTCTTTCTTTTCCATGGAACATTCTTTCAGTTTTTCCTGAATCTGTGTCTCCTAGATTCTCCAGACCTCAGATAAACTCTTTTCTTGTTTGGTGCCTTCTGCCTTTTTTTTTTTTTTTTTGTCGATGATACATATTCATAAGCTCTCAACATTGGTATTTGGATATAGATCATTGTCACCCATTTGTAAGTGAAAGGAGTCAGAGGCACAAAATTAGTTGACCTGCCTGTGGCAGATTTTCTGCAGTTCACCAACCATCTTTTTATCCCTTTCCATTGACTGAGGCATAGCTGGGCTTCATCTCCCAAGCTCCTTTGGGTTAGGTTTGTCTCTATGACCCAAGTCGGGCTAGTAGAATGTTAGCAGAAGTGCTGGGTGTCTTCTCTAGGCCAAGGCTTAAAGGAGCACGTTGATTCTGCTCACTTTCTTCTCCCCCTGCACTGGGTTGCAGGCCACTGGGAGACCAAGAGGAGTGGCAGAGGCACAGAATGAAAAGAGCCGACACCCTGAATCACAAAGAGGAGAGCTGCCTGCTGCTCAGGGCATCCTTCTCAAACTATTATATGAATGAGAAGCAGACTCTATTGGGTTTGAGGGATTGTATACTTTGGAGTCTTTTTGTTAGCTCAGTCTAGCCTATCCCAATTAATTTTACTCCTCCACATTGTTTAGAAAGTCAGCAGTAACACTTCAGTCTTCTGAAGTAAAATTAAAAGGAAGCATATGATTTGCCAGAACACTGCTTAGTGCTTTGACAAGTCAAGATTTTAAAAGAACTCCAGCCAGAGCTCTGCATTTACAGTCAGTTATAGGCACAGATTTGCAGAGTCACAAAGTGGCTAAAGACCAAAAATATTTTTATGTATACCATTAGGCAATTGATTTGGCAATTGCATCGTGAAGTAACCTGCTAAGCCAAGTGGGAAACTGTCCTTCTCCATGTAAGATGCACTTCTACATGGGAATTTCCACAGATACTCTCAGATTTCTTTTAATTTTGCTTTTTTTCCCCCTTAAAATACAAGTGTTTCTTAAGTCAACATTGTGAGGAGTATGAGTTAGGTAGCTATCTGTTGTGTCAACTCTGAAACCTGAAAGCTTTGTTGTTCACTCTCTAGATAAATACGAAAACTCAAGAAGTACTGATAACAGAACCTATAGATTCTCTTCATGAATTCTCTTCTGTAGCTCCCAATTTTACTCCTGGGTTGCTTCTAGTCTTATATTACCATTATTTATTTACTAATATTTATTTATCTGGTAAGATTAACATCCTAATCATTTATACCTGTGCATTTAACTCATTTAATAAGCTTTAGTTCCCTTGAATCTGAAATTTGACTGTTCAGTGGCTAGGGCATATTAACAAGTTGTAGAACTCCTACGGATTGAAATTGCACAGAAATACCTGTAGGAATGAATTATTTATCTTCATTCTACCCTCCCACTTTGAGATAAAACCACAGTGTTACATACTTCAATCGTTCAATGCTTTCTGTTTTTCTGTTTACACGTTGTCTTAATTTGAGTCTCTAACATGTGGTCTACTTGAGGCAAAACTGACGGAGGATTCATTGGGAGTCTTTTTTTGTGTAAACCACTCATTATATGATTTGTGGAGTAATAAATGTGGTCCAGATACAGTTTATGTTAAACCTGAATTCATTTGTCCTAAAGCCTCAAGTACTAGGAAATTCTCTTTCCCCATTCGATTGCTCTTATGAGATAGACATTGATGTTAAACAGGATACATTAAAAATCACTCTGAATTTTCAACTGAAGCACTCTAACTTTAATGGAGATTAACTGTCACAATATGAAAAGCCATTCACTTATCTATACATTGCCTGCAGCCTTGAATTTAAGGAATATTACCTGTTCTGGGCTTTGAAGGCAATCTCAATATTCATTATCTAAAGAGAAGGGCATAAATTACACTTTGCCATTCAATAAGCATTAACCCAAAAGATAATAGGATAACCAGTTTCTCTTGCACAATAAAATTATTGCCACAACTGTGATAAAAGAGGTTGAACTAGGTCAGGAACAGTTCTTTTTACATTGCTAAAGAACACTAGAAGAATTAAAAATTTATAGATTACCTCCTAGAAACAATGATCTGGTACAGAAATGTAATAAAACACCCAACTCTCCTGTATCTTCCTAAGCTGCTCTGTGCCATTTCATTTTGTGATTGTGTTGGTGTGACAACTTTCCAAAGCTCTAGAAACTGTCTTTTGGCAAAGATGATTTTCAGAGCAAAGGATTTTTTATTGAAAATCCAGAGGCAGATGGTGTAGAAAGGTAATGTTAAAATGTGAACCAAATAGAATTTCATTTTGTGTATATTCTATATACTTATAATTTAATTTTACTTATATTGCTGATAAGTACAAGACAAAAAAAGTGAAGATGAAATAAAAATGGCATTAAAATATCTTAGAATATAAATATCCTTCTGGATAAGATAGTATTAAAATACTATAGAATTATTTTTATGTGATATCTTCCAGTAGCAAAAGCTGGCAAAATTACTTATTAAAAGAGCTATACCTAGTTTTGAAAAGTTATTCATTAATGTTTCTTTAACCTTTCAGATACTTCTAAGTCTGTTGTTTAGAGTTCCTTAAAGCAGGTATATTTGTGTAATATTTAATGCTGGAAAATAATCTAAGTGGGTTTGTTTGGTGATAGACATAACTTGGTTTTAATGGATTCGGGAGGAAACTGGGGTATTTTATTTGCAAATGTCTAAAAATCTTATGATTCCTAAGTGTTGATAGATGCTTTTATATAGAAGGTTTTTTGTTTTTTATTTAGTGACTCCTTTCCTATCTTTGTTTTCCTTTGATGGCCTTTTATTCTTCAGTAATGAAACACATGAGAACATACACAGTTTCAAACTTTCCATTGATCGGTTTTGAGCTAAATTGCCTTATGGTTTAGTAAAGGTAGTGGAAATATGATTACTTAGGTGAAACATGACTGCACAGGCATTTTCTGCTTGCCACAGATTTCTGCATTTAAAGTAATCTACTGAAAACTGAGACTTGGGAAGAAAAAATGCCCATCCACAGTTTATGCCAATAGAATATATGCGAATAAAAATCTCAAAATTTTTAGTCAGTGAGCCCCTGAGAATGGAGGTACATCATGCTTAGAGAGCAGCCAAGAGATCTGTTGAAAGGCATAGCACATCAGAGAAATGAGCCGTGTAGCTTGCAATTGCTAGAAATACATCAGCTGAACCAAACTGACAGGTAATCTCAATGTCATATTTTGGCATGCCTTCTCAGAATAAGCCAGGAGTCTTTTCTTTCCCCTCAAAGAAGTCAACTCATTTTTAAAGTGTTTGGAATAGCATGGATCTTTACTGGTGTGAGCTGGAAAGTTTTTTTTTTAAGTTATCATTGACCATGAAAAAGGAGCAGTCTTTGGATGTCATCCTTCAAACTGGAGATGGGTAGTGCAAAAGAGGTTTCAGAGGCAAAGCCAATGAGTTCATGCCATTCTTCTTAAGTCTGGCAGAGTGAAACAGAAGAGAACTGACCTTTTATTAAAATGTAGGTTAGGCTTGCATCTATTAGACCTAAGTATTTCATAGGACTGAGCAGAGCAAAGCTAGCTGCTGACTGTGCAATCTCATGGTGTGGCTGAGCCTTCTGCTGTAGGGTCACCTGTCCTCCAAGATGCAAATGGGGTGAGAAGAGCATTTTGAAAGCTAAGGGAAAAACACAGATCTGGCTTTGTTTCGCTCTTCTATCTAGCTTTTGAATCCAATTTTATTTAAAACCATAACCATGAGATGTATGTACACTAAAATACTTGACTTTTAACTTTAAACTGAAAATATAAACAACAAACTTTTGAGGACTCAGTTGCATTGCTTCCAATAAATATTTAAGCAGTTTGATTTTGTATAGAATTATTTGACCAAACAACCTTGACCTGACAGTTCCAGGATAAGGACATTGATAAGCTACATCTGAACTTTGCCATGATGAAATAGCACCAAATTCTGGTACTTTGGTCTTTAAATATGCTCCTTGCTGTAGGGAAGGAAAAAGTTTTCCTCAACCTTTTTAGGGTCCATGGCTGGGTCTAAAAATTAAACTGATCAAGATTAACAGGAGAAAAAGTGTACAGATTTACTTAAGTTTTATGTGACCCAAGAGACTTCATAATGAAATAAGGACCCAAAGAAATGATTAAAGCTGGTGTTTTTGTGCTAGTTTGGAGGAAGAATGGAAGCCATGGAAAGATGATGGGATGAAGAGTATGAGCTAAGTGTCGTAAACTGGAGGAAACTCAGCAAATTCAGAACTGTTTGTTCAAATTCCTCTCTGTCCCTTTGTCTGCTGAGATACTGATACTCCTTTCCTCTGGGCATTGAGAGGGCACCTCTCACATGAGGGTTTTATGACCTGCTTTAGGGAAAGGTCAGAAAGTTCTTCCTACACCTGCCATTTCTCAAGTTCCTTCTGCTTGAAATATTCAAGGTGCCCTATTTTGGGGTAGCATGTCCTGAACCCTATCACTGCCAGAGAAACATTTGTCTTTTCCATTGAACATCCATACATATTATTTCCTTTAACACTCAACCCAGGACAAGGCAAGGATGTTTATCCTTGTTTCATTTAGGGGAAAATGGGTGCTCTGATAAATGAAGTGACAGAGCCTGCCTCCACAAAGGTGGAGCTGGCACCCACCGCCACAGGGCCTGTCCAACTCTGGGTATCAGGGGCTGATGATACAATCTGTGGAATGCCCAGGATCTTTACTTTTTTTTCAACCTTAAAAAAATTGAGATATAATCGACATATTGTGTTTTAGGTATACAACATAATGATTTGATATTTGTATATATTGTGAAATGATTACAACAATAGTATTACAACAATCACCATATATAGTCACAATTTTTTTCCTTGTGGTGAGAACATTTAAGATCTTACTCTCTTAGCAACTTTCAAATATACGATATAGTATTTTTAACTGTAGTCACCATGCTGTACATTACATCCCCATGACTTATTTATTTTATAACTGGAAATTTGTACATTTTGACCACCTTCACTTGTTTTACCACCCCGCCAACCCCTCCTCCACCCTGCCTCTGGCAACCATCAATATGTTTTCTGTATTCATAAGTTTTGTTTTTGTTCTGTTGTGATTCCACATACGAGTGAGATCATACAATATTTGTCTGACTTATTTCACTTAATGTAATGCCCTCAGGTTCCATCCATGTTGTCACAAATAGCAAGACATCCTTCTTTTTTATGGCTAATACTCTGTTGTGTGTATATATACCACATTGTCTTTATCCATTCGTCCATCAATGGAGATTTACTTTTTTTTTCTTAGCTTTTCTCTGCTTATTAGAATTTCCATTAGGTAGCTAAGAGTTCAGAACATAATTAGAAGAAAGGAAAGTAGTAACATAAAGCAGTATATGGTAAGTGCCAAACGAGTGGTACTGCTAGCCAGGGCTGAGTTCCAGAGAAGGGCACTCAGAGGAGCCAGCGGAGGAGGCAAGACTGGCACCGAACCTTGGTGGTGGGTGGGGTTAGGATAGGCTGAGAGAGAGGAGATGCCAACTCCCTTCTTTTTCTACATATTTTGTTACAAAGAAAACCATATGGATTCTCTTTGTGGTTATATTCTCGAGTAATATTTCTTGGAACACTCTTGGAAAGAATGTTCTCCTTTTCTCCTATTTGCTGGGATATGCTAAAGCAGTATCTCACCAGTAGCTTTAAGACACCCAACATAGAGCATTCTAAATCAGAAAGTCAAACGAGAAACTCCAGTCTTGACTCTACCACCCAATGGCTGGCTCCTCCGGAGAAGTCATTTAACTTCGCTGGATCTGTTTATTCATCTGAAAAAATAGGGTTAATAATACCTACCTCCCAGGCTTGTAGAAATTGAGAAATTTGCCCACATTGAGAAAATGTGGGCAAATTAACTAACATAGTGTCTAACGCATGATAAGGGCTCAATCAGTGACGAGGTGCTCCTTCCTCTTTGTAGGCCATAAACGATAGATTTGTTTTTTGAGTAGGGAACAACCAGCATAGTTCCTGGCAGCATGTGAAGAATGTGATACCTCTGCTGAAATGCTTGTCTCTAGAATCATGGTCAGCCTTCTTGGAAACCTAAGGCTGACCTCTTGCGGGTGGCCGCCCACAGACCCTTATACCTGTCTGGAAAATAAGTGGGGGCACAATGCTTCACACTTCCTGGTACTTTGCCATCCACAACCCTCTAGAGCTCTGGAACACACATGCACTGTCAAGAGGATTAAAGGGCGAGTTTAGGACTGAAAAGTGCTGAGGCCAGGCATTTATGGTAAAGTGTGGACAGCTGTTAGCCAAGGACAGGTGCATATTACTGGGTAATTAGAAGTTTCCCAGTGAGCTAGCACAGGACAGAGCTACAGTGATTTTTTTCTTGCATAGATTTTTTTTCTGGGCAGCCTTCTAAAATCCTGTGGTAGTGCCATCAGATGGGGCAGATGCAGTGGTTAACCCTGCTCTCTATTAGCAGACAGAGAGGGAGAAATGGCCTCAGTGATCTTCTTAGTTAGTTAAAACATCTTACTGGGAAAGTGGCCGTTATGAAGGGGAGAATCTGGTTTGGGAGCTTAGAAAGTGGGAGGCTGCGTTAGCACAGGCACCCCAACAAGCTAAATAACATCCCTTTGAAAGCTAAATATAATTTCAGAGTGAATCAGGTGCATACTATCAGTCCTGTGTCTTTATGCTCCAGGGTTTCTGTTGCATTAACAATAATACCAGGAACAATAACAACAAATGACAAAATACTTCCAGTCAGAAAAAACAGATCCAAGAAAAAAAACCCCCTCAAAGCCCAAAAGTTTTAGCGTTTACTACTAACATAGGAAGGGAGAACCTTTTGTGGCTCTGAGGGATTGCTGCTACTGGGAATCCATCTCTGGCATAGCAAGGCCACCATCTTCCAAGTCTGCAGGGACTTCTATTCTCTATTTCTCCCCTGAACACTCAGAGAATCGGTAGAGAGGGACTGGATTCATGTTTAAGAAAGTGTTTATTCTTTGGGAGATGAGGTTAGAGTTGGTGGTGGGGACAGGGCCTTAGAGAAGTTCTTAGAGGTGAGAAAATGATGTCATTGTTACTGGCCTCTTTCCCTCTTTTTCTCACCTTATTAAATAGTGAAAAGAGGGTTGCTTTTTTGAAATGCTTGAAAATAGCCTTTTAATGCTTTAGGCAGCTGGCTAAACTCTTGTTCTGAGTGGCCTTTGGACTGGAAAATTGGATAGTCATTTGGTGGAAAAGGGAAATTAAAGGTGGTTTTAACCATGTGAAGAAAAAATGGATACAATCCTTTATTGTTACTTATTGATGTTGTTATATGCAGACTCCATTTCGATAGGGATTTGAGCCTCAGGAGAGCGATATCTTAAGACCCCTCAGAAAAGGGAACCCTAAGGAGAGAAGAGGATTTGAAACGTGGTAGAAGAAAGATTTTCTTTAGGGGGTGTTTTTCCACCCAAAAGTCATAGGTAGGTTACACTTTCTCTGCCCCTAAGGGTCATATTTCTGAAGTTAATGATTAATTGATGTTATAATGAATCCTCTATTCCCTCCACCCCTCCTACCATATCCAGAGTCTGTATTTTTGTTTGGTTTGGTTTGGTTTTCAGTGTAAGTGAAGACTCAGCATCAAGTTATCACTGTATAATCTAGGTCAGATCTTAATTGCAATATCTTTTTTGTTGAATAACTTTTTCAATGGAAATTGAAATTTAATTCTGTTCTTTTAAAAAACATTTGAAATGAAACATTTCAGTGTTCAGATAGCCTGAGGTAGTTGAGCTTATACTGAGATATCCCTAAATATCCAGTCAGGCTGAGAAGATTTGTCACATATGTTAAATTGAATTAAAAGCATGTTGTGACACTGACTAAAATGTTGTAGATATACCTGGGTGTAGAAAAACTAGGAGAGGAAATCATGATTGCCGTGTTTTTTAACCTGGGGCCTATAGATGGCCTTTAGAAATTCTGTGACTGCCCTGGGATTAGAAACAATGTTTTGTGTATCTGTGCTTTTGTCTCAGGAGAGGATTGGTGGCTCCTATCGGATTCTCAAAAGGGGCCATATTTCCTGAAAAGAATAAGAACCACAAATATTAAAAAATGCTCAGTACACTGGAATAAATTTCAAAAACTGAGAAAAAGAAATTTCTCTGGGCATCTATATGTTCTTTCTACATTAAAGGCTTAGAAATTATATATTATAGGATATACAACTTAATATTCTAGTATGAGTTCTAAATCCCAATACAATAATTATAAAATTATTTTACAGAGAAGCTTGATTAAAAAAGAGATGCCTTATCTTAAGGTGTGAGATGGTCTTTGTTGTTGTTGTTGTTTTAGGGGGTAATTAGGGAGATGGTCTTAATAAATTCAAATGAAAAATTTCCTGGGAATTGGTGGACTCTGAAAAGATGGAAGCCTTGGTGTTGTGGGTGGAAAATGTCACCTGAGGGCCACTAGGAGGCGCTGTGGCACAGGGAGTGAAAGGAACCCCGGTCTGATAAGGCCTCAGCTTCCAGCACCAGTGAGACCTTGAACAAGTCATTTAGTCTTACCCTGGGTCAGTTTTGTTATCTGCAAAATAGAGAGATTCTGCTTCAGTGTGTTCAGTGAGACTAAGATATGATAGATAGCAAAGCGCTTTTAAAGGAGTGCATTGTGGCCATTAAAATAACTGTGTTGATAAGGATTGCTAAGATGTGCTATTAAGCATAAAGAGTAAGGTGCAGAGTTATAGTATAATGGTTTTATGTATGAGTTTTTATTCAAACACACATATGCTGATAATATACTGCATTATTATTTTTTACTAGAAAGATAAAAAAACTGGTTTTGTTGGGGGAATAGAACTAGGAATGGGGAGGGAAGCGTCTACTTTTCATTTTATTATTATTTGTATTAAAATATTTTTTATTACCTTAAAATTTTTTTTTAAATGGAAGTACTGGGGAGTGAACCTAGGACCTTGTGCATACTAAGTATATACTCTACCACTGTAAGCTGCACTGCATCATGCCGCCTCCCTGCCCCACCCCCACCCAATTAAAAATATAAATGGGATATTTGAGCAATGGAATTATGAGGTGTTTTTAAATTATTATTTTTCCTTAAAAAACTAAAAAAATTTTAAAAATGAAGATGAAAGACCCTTGGGAAGAGAGTGCTCTGGAGGTGTTAGGTGAAATTATTATTACTGAAGAATAACCATGGCTGACTTAAGGCCTGATCACATAAAGACAGGTGTTTTCAGGAAGATGCTTCCCAAGGATGAAGAAGTACCTCAGACTCACTTCGCTGGGTCCCTGAAATAGGATGAACCTGGAGACAGGTTTTCCTCTCTAACCTGGATATAGACGGTATGTCCCTGCCTAAAGTGACTGTGAGAATTGTGCTGGATTTATTTGCAGGTAACAGCCTGATCCCTGCACTAGAGCACGGCTCCAGCAATTGTCCCATCTCCCAGAGTTCTCCCTTCCTTCTGGATCATTCTCTCATCGAATAGTAACCTTCTCTAACATCAGCCATTTTCAGAAAACGTCGATCCCATGTTCTTTTCTGGCAGCCACCCCATTTCTCTGCTTCTCTCCCAGCTTCTCGAAAGTGTAGTCCGTACTTGCTGTCTTCAGGTCCTCTCTTCCCATTCTCTCTTTCATCTTGTGAGTGAGTGAGTTTTAAACTGATGTCATTGCAGAGAGAATAGTAGAAGGAACCCCCAGATATCCTCACCCAGCTTTAATAGCAATCACCGCCACTTTTGTTTCGACTATATCCTATTCACTTCTCCTTCCCCATATTTTGAAGCAAATTTTATATATCATATTCCTTCATCTGTAAATATTCTAGTGTGTGTTCCTAAAAAATAAGGACCCTTTTATTATAACCAATACCTTAAAAATTAATGATTTTTTAATATTATTAAATATCCAGTCAGTGCTGAAGTTTCTAGTGGTTTCATCTGTCATAACTTTTTTACGATGTTTGAAACAGGATTCAGATAATGTCCATTTAATGTATTTCTTCTCTCTTTCTCGCTCCTCCCTCCCTTGTAATTTGTCTTTTGAAGAAATCATGATCCTTATCCTGTAGATAGTCTGGATTTTGCCAATTGCATTCCTGTGGTGTAGTTTAATGTGCCTTCTATATTTCCTAAAAATTTGTAGCTGAATCTAGAGCCTTGATCAGATACAGGTTTGATTTTGGGGGTGTGGGGCCAGGACGATTTCATAGGTGCTGGTGTGTTCTTCCATCAGGAAGCTTATAAAGTCTTGTTTGTTTCTCTCTTGGTGATCAGTGCCTATATCCATTAATTCATTAGGGGTTCCAAAATATATTAGGTGATATTCTACTTTTATCATTCTTTTTTCATTTATTTATTAGTTGGAGTACCTTTTAAAAGAGAAATTTACTTTCATTTACTATTTGAATACCCAATGGTATAATTTATATAAGAAAATCAGGATAAATTCTCAATTCTTTTTTTAATCACTAGTCTCAGAATAATGAGTTGGTTACCTAGCATCCCCAGTTTGATTCTGGATTTTTTTTTGTGTGTGTGTGATTTTTTTTCAAGAATCATTATGAACTCTTTCTTGTGTTTAAACATATTAGATGTGTTTTAGTCCATTACAGTTGTATCCATATTGATGCTCAAATTTTCTCATTCTCTCTCTTAATCTCATTTTAGTAATCCCCACCACTCTTGTCAATGTCACCACTGGCTTACATGTCACAAAATCCAATAGTCAATTCTGGGTTCTCTTTTTAAAAGATATTTTTAAAATGGAGATATAATCTACATACTGTAATATTCACCCTTTCAATGTATACAATTCAGTGGGTTTTTAAGTTTATTCACAAAGTTGTGCAGCCATCACCACTCTCTAATCCCAGAATATTTTCATCACCTCCCCAAAAGAAACCTCATACCTATTAGCAGTTAGTCTCCACTTCTCCCTCCCCTAGCTTCTGGTAACCAGTAATCTGCTTTCTGTCTTGATGGATTTGTATATTCTGGACATTTTACATAAATGGAATCATATGATATATGGCATTTTGTGACTGGCTTCTTTTACTTACTGTGTTTTCCGGGTTCATCCATGTTCTAGCATGAATCATGAGTCCTCATCTTGACCCATCAGGAGCATTTGACACGAGTGATCACTTTTCTTTGTTCTTTTGACTTCTGGAGCACCCTCTCTCTTATGTTCTTCTTACTACACTGCCTACATCTCTTAGTCTACTTAGATGCCTCCTCCTTATCTTCCAGTCCTCTTAATGTTGGTGAACCCCAGCGCTCAGACATCAGACCTCTTCTTTGTACTCACTCTCCTGGGGCCTTCATCCAGTCTCATAGGTTTACATCCCATGTGGTATGCCATCAACTCCTAAATCTGGATCCCCAACCAGGAACTTTCCTCTGAATTCCAGAGCTATATCTTCATCTCTTCTTGGATAATCTAATATGCATTGCAAAAGCAACATGTCCAAAATTGAACTCCTGAGTCACCACACCCTCCTGCTTTCCAATTTGTTCCTCCCACAATCTTCCCTTTAGGTGTTTAAACCAAACTTTGTAGTCGTGCTCGATTATTTTTCTTTCTCCCCACATCACCTCTGTCAGCAATCCCGCTGGCCTTTCTTTCAAAATACATCCAGAGTTCAGCTCTTTCACATTAACTTCATAGCTAAGACCCTTGTCTAAGCCCCCATCACCTCTTGCTGGATAATTGCAATAAGTTCCTGACTGCTGTTCCTGCTGCCACCCTTCTATGGTGTATTCTTAGCAGCCTGAGAGATCATTTTAAAGCCTAAGTCATGTGTCTCTTCTGCTCAAAATTATTCAGTGAATCCTTATGTTGGTCAGAATAAAAGCCAGAGTTCCTGCAGTGTCTTCCAAGCCCTATGTGATGTGTCCTCCCTTCACCCCATCACACTCACCTCCTGCTACTCTCTGCCTTGATTCCTCTGATTCATCCTCGCTGGATTCCTTGCTCTCCCTCAGAGACAACTCACATGTTTTCACCTCAAGGTCTCTGCACTTACCGTTTTTCTGCTAGAATGCTATTTCTCCAGATACCTCAATTCCTCATCTTTCAGTTCTGTGTTTATATGTCACCTAATTGATGAAGCCCATTCTGTTTAAAATAATAACTTGCACCTAACCCGTTCCCATTCCCTATGCCACTTTCTCTGCTTTCCTTTGTTTCCCAAGCACTTACCTACTAACACATACACACACTCATAAGTATATGTTTCCACATGCCCACATCTGTGCACACATGTACATCCACTTGTGTACTTGTTTGTCTGTTGCCTGTCTTCCCCACTAGAATGGAAGCTTAATTTTGTTCCCTGCTATATTCCCAGCACCTGGAATTGTACTTGGCATATCATAGGCTCTCAATATATTTTCATGGAATAAGTGAATGAATTGTCTGAATTTGTCTTTCCCTCACAGAGACAAATGGCAAGAAGCTTTAAAGCACTATTTTGGTGGCCATATGATCCAGCAATTTCATTCCCAGGAGAGTTGAAAATGTATGTTTTCGTATGAAAAAAAGTGCATGAGAACTTGTACATGAATGCTCATAGCAGCAGCATTAATAGCTAAAAGGTGGAAATGACTGAAAATGTACAGCATCTGATCATTAGATAAACAAAATATGGTGTGTCCAAATGATGCAATATTATCCAGCTCATAAAAAGGAACAAAATACTAATACGTACTACACCATGGATGAACCTTGAAAGCATTATGCTAAGTGAGAGAAGCCAGGCAGAAAAGGCCACATATTGTATCATTTCATTTATATGAGATATCTAGAATAGGCAAATCTATAGAGACTGAAAGTAGATTGGTGGTTGCCATGGGGTGGGGGGAGTGGGGAAGTTAGGAGGAACTGCTAACAGATAAGGGGTTTCTTTTTGGTGTGATGGAAATGTTCCGCAATTAGATAGGCATGATGGTTGTACAACTCTGTGAATATTCCACTGTGTTGTACATTAAAAAAAATGGCTAAAAGAGTGACTTTTATGTCAAATGAATTTTATCTCAGTTGAAACAAATGGCATTTTACAAGCTTTAAGTGATTCACATATTTGAATCTTCTGATTGAAATTAGGTTTCTGTGCTCTTTATTGCAAGCAAGCTTTGCTTCTTTTTATATCTGTCAGAGTTTGATTTTAAGGCAATGCCAGGTTGGGGTTAGGGCATGTGCTACTTGAATTGTATCAGACCTTTACTGTGGTTGCTTTGCCTCAACTCCTGCCAGGCTAGTTCTATAGTACAACCTTCAGAAGCTAGGGGGAAACCTGGACATCACCAAAACTGGGTCTGCATAGTGGCAAAACATTTGATGAATTTGGTCTAAAGCTGGAGAAAATAGGCTCGTAGAGGTTGGGATTGTGGTTTTCCGCCCTTGATGATCAGGGGAAAAGGCATAATGGTGTCTCGGAAGGAAACATGAGGGAGGTTTCTGTAGCACTGTAGATATTGTAATTTTTGATTTGGATGCTGGTTCATGGGTATGTTCAATTTGTGAAAATTCATCCAGTGGTACACTGATAATATGTGCCCTGTTCTGCATATTTGTAGTATTTCAATAACAAGAGAACAATTCAGTTTAACCTCCGTATGTGTTTATGATATCAACAAACTTGTGTGATTAAATGGGGTCCAGAAGCCACTGAATTGACCTGTTGCCTTGGAGATGACATCTAGCCAGAGCCATTCTGAAAGTTTGTTTCCATGGATAGGGCTCTGTAAGTGCTCTCTGAGCTCTGCATCAGAGCCCTGTCTCTAAGGCAGTGAGTGTATTTCACCATCTCCTAATCATTGTTTTCAAGAGCAAGGTCATGGCTAACCTGTGGCTCCTGTGCCTTGGGGCTGTTGCAATATAAGCCCCCTAGACGAGGTGATGCTCTGAGTCAGGGATGGAGCTGCCAGGCAGGTGTGCCCCACTCCCTGCTCTGTCATCAATGTTAGACACCCAGAAGCTACCCGCCATAGTGCTTGCCCTTTCTACCTGGGCCCAGAAATGTCCTTATGGGTGCCCACTACAAGCAGATCTGATTGGCTTGTTAATGGGTTTGGGCCCACAATCCCATACCTAAAATACTTGGTGCCGGATGTATTTTGGCATCCAGGCATTTGGGGGTTTTAGAAAGGTGATACACCATATATTATGTAATAAGAGTTGCATACGCCGTATATTATGTAATACTGCCAACATGGCTTGGGGAAGCTCTCTGCAACAGACAATGATGAATATTTACACTGAGTAGGATAAGGACTACAAACAGTGTCATGTCAGTACAGGCCAGGACACGCTGTCAAAAGCGTTTGCATCAAAGCTCAAAAGGTTTTTTGGTTTCAGAGTTTGGGAATGTGGAGTTGCTCATGAGAGAACATGGATCAGTATCAGTCAGTGTTACCATTAAGTGAGTGAGTCCCAGTTCTTTCTGGACAGAGGTTTCAGTAGGCAGAGGTGCTGAATGGGCAGGGGGATGGGCGAAGGTATCAGATGCAGGGGGTGTCACAATCTGCTTAGGTTGAGGCTGTGCCTCTGAGTCAGTAAATGGAGGTGGAAGAGTTGCAAGAAGGTAACCTTGATGAGGTGGAGCAGAGACGAGTGGTGGAACACAAGCCTTCTTTGGATTCTTCTCTCCTCCATGGCACCTGTTGAGCTGTCAATGCTTGCTAACATTTCATTGATTCCTGCAACCCATTAGGGCCTTCCTGGAGCATTCAGCTATAGCCAAGTTTATGATGTAAAATTTCTGGAGGCTAATATTTATCTAAATCAATTTAATTATAGGGATGATAAAGCTCACTTAGACATATGTTTTGAGGAGATTAGAGTTGAATTCCCTAAATGAGAAGCAGGAAATGAGGAGCCTTTCCTGGAAAGCAGATTTGCCATCAGTCCTGCTGATCATTCAACAGCATGTAAGTTTACTGTGGGAATGGCTTCTAAATGTCTTTCTTCAGGATTGTCGATAGAGGTTGGAGGGGAATAAACAGTTAAGTCTCACATCACACTGGGAAAGTGTCCTCTATGACCTCAAACATGTTAATCTTGGCGTGAACTATTTAAAAGGAATGATAAAGAAGGTGAGGGGTTGTTTACGTGCTTCTGCAGGTAGAAGATGGTAGCCAGTAGTGGGGGTGGTTTGTTAGCGGACCCTAACTGTAGTTGGTGATTAGATTTTACTGTGATATAATATTTTTTTAGTTATGTTAGAACCTCAGAGATCTTTTCCTGTCTCCCTCTTGCCTCCTCCACCATCTTCTGCCCATCATCATATCTCATTTTGATCCATTCAATAGACATTTGTTTACTGAGTGCTTTTGGTGGTGCTGGAGAAGCTACAAAGGTGCAATAGGTGCTAGAGAATTAAAGCTGTTAAGATATGGTCTTTGCCCACTAAAGCTTATGTCCTGGCGAAGAGAGACAAATAAATTTAACAGTTGTGTGCATATAGTGTCGTAAGTTAAGTCCTGTGACAGAAGTATTTGTAGAGTGTTATGTGGGCACAGAGCAGGGGTATCTGAATCAGCTGGTATTAAAAGTGGGGCTTAGGGAAAACTTCCTATAGGAAATGACGCTTTTTTTTAAACATTTTCTATTGACTTATATTCATTTTACAATGTTGTGTCAAGTTCCAGTGTAGAGCACAATTTTTCAATTATACACGAACATATATATATTCATTGTCACATTTTTTTCTCTGTGAGCTACCATAAGATCTTATGTATATTTCCCTGTGCTATACAGTATAATCTTGTTTATCTATTCTACAATTTTGAAAGCCCAGTCTATCCCTTCACACCCTCCACCCCCTTGGCAACCACGAGTTTGTATTCTATGTCTATGAGTCTATTTCTGTTTTGTATTTATGCTTTGTTTATTTGTTTTTAGAAAAAAATACATATGAGCGATCTTATATGGTATTTTTCTTTCTGTTTCTGGCTTACTTCACTTAGAATGACATTCTCCAGGAGCATCCATGTTGCTGCAAATGGCGTTATGTTGTCAGTTTTTATGGCTGAGTAGTATTCCATTGTATAAATGTACCACATCTTCTTTATCCAGTCATCTGTTGATGGACATTTAGGCTGTTTCCATGTCTTGCCTATTGTAAATAGTGCTGCTATGAACATTGGGGTGCAGGTGTCATTTTGAAGTAGGGTTCCTTCTGGATATATGCCCAGGAGCAGGATTCCTGAGTCACATGGTAAGTCTATTCCTAGGGAAATGACACTTTGAATTAAATCTTTTCTTGTTGCTTCCTGTTATAAACAATTTAAATAAAATTCACAGATTGTAACATAGTTCAGTGAATTTTGACAAATGCATATATCCATGGAAATGCCACCCCAATCAAGATACAAATCATTTTCATTACCACAGAAAGTTCTTTTGTGCTCCTTTCCAGCTAGCATCCCTGTCCTAACCACCACCTCAGAGGCAACCAGATGAATTGCCTTCGATCTAGGAATTTACACCAGGAATAAGGGAGGAAAGGCAATTCTACTGAGGAAACAGTTTGCAAAGGCATGGAGATGTGAGAAATTGTGTTATTTGTAGGGGACCTCCTGTGCCTTGGTTATTGTATCTCTGGGATTGAAGCCATATCATCTTTATTGGATGGAAGTTTGACAGAGGTGAGGCTAGGAGCCGGGTCACTAGGGATGGGCAGTCAAACAACTTCCATCCTATAAGACAAAGTAGCATGGAAGGGATTCAGGCAGGGTAGTGGTACTAAGACCAGTGTATTTATTATTATTATTATTTTTTGCTAATTAAAAATTTTAAAAATTACCCATCTTTTTATTGAGGTAAACACACACACCATCAACTTTACCATCTTAGCCATTTTAAAGTGTACAGTTCAGTGGTATTAAATACATTCATATTGTTTACAACCATCACCACCATCCATCTCCAGAACTCTTTTCATCTTGCAAAACTGAAACTCTACCCAGTAAGCAATAACCGCCCATTCACCCCTCCTCCCAGCCCCTGACAACCATCATTCTACTTTCTTTCCATATGATTTTGACTGCTTTAGATACCTCACATAAGTTGAATCATATAGTATTTATCCTTTTGTGGCTGGCTTTTTTCACTTAGCTTAATGTCCTCAAGGTTCATCTGTGTTGTAGCACATGTCAGAATTTCCTTCCATTCTAAGGCTGAATCCTTTGTATGTATTCAGTGTTTTGTGTAAATGTATTTTGCTTATCCATTTATCTGTTGATGGACACTTGGGTTGCTTCCACATTTTAGCTATTGTGAATAATACTGCTATGAACTTGGGTATATAAATATCTATTCAAGACTCTCAGTTCTTTTGGGTATATACCTAGTGAATGGCTAGATTGTATGGTAATTCCTTGTTTAATTTTTTGAGAAATCATAATACTGTTTTTCACAACAGTTATACCATTTTACAATCCTCCAACAGCGCACAAGTGTTCCAATTTCTCTAAATCTTTGCCAACACTTGGTGTTTTCTCTTTTTTTTTAATAATAGTATCCTAATGGGTATGAAGTGGTATCTCATCAGAGTTTTGATTTTCATTTCCGTAATGATTAAGACTTTAATTTTAAAGAGATCACCTTTGCACCCAGTGTTTGGGGAAATGGAAGCGGACCTTGAGTAGAGGCAGAGAGACCCTGTTAGGAGTGATTATAGCAACCCAGAAATGATGAAAGCCCAAGTCAAGACAGTGGGTGGTGGAAATGGAGAAAAAGAAATGAATGGAAGAGGAGTTAAGGAAATAGACTGTCCAGTACTTGATGATTAGGTGGAAGTCGGACTTACAAACTAAGGCACCTACAAGGCAGTACATACATGATATTTTCATTAGTAACACCAGATTTCGTGCCTCCCTATATTTCAAGATTTTGCTTTTTCAAAGATACCAGCAGACTAGTGGAGAATGCTAGAACTCAGAGCCCTGGCTCCCAGCCCAGGTGGGGAGAAGTTTCTTCTACCATATTTTTAGGGCCCCTTAAATATCTCAGAAATGGGCCTATTGTTATACTTAAACATATCTATCCTGGTCTCCCTCAAGAAGTGATTGGTATAATCAATCTATGATTTTTTTTTCAATTTGTGATTTTTAAATGACAGCTTTATTAAGATATGATTCACATACAATGCAATTCACCCATTTAAGGTGCATAATTTAATGGTTTTAATATATGTGCAGATTGTGCAGCCATCACTATAATCAGTGTCAGAACATTTCGCCACCCAAAAAAGAAATCCTATACCCATTAGCATCACTCCCAATTTTCCTCCTGCCCCTGCCCCCAGCCCTAGGCAATCACTAATCTACTTTCTGTTTCTATAGATTTGTCTATTCTGGAATGGTCACATAAATGGAATCATACAGTATATGGTCTTTTTGTGACTGGCTTCTTTCACTTAGCATAATGTTTGCAACTTTCATCCTGCTGTAGCTTGTATTAATACTTTATTTCTTTTTACTGGTGAATACTATTCCTGTTTGGATATGCCAAATTTTGTCTGTCCATCAGTTGATGGACATTTGGGTTGTTTTTACTTTTTGGCTAGTATGAATAACCCTGCCATGAGCACTCATTTACAAATCAATCTATGGTTTTGAACGGGAATAGTTACCGTATAGGGTTGCTGCAAGTTTCTCCTTTCTGTATTCCTTTCTCTCCCTCCCCCAACTCCAATTCTTAACATTATTGGTGGTTCCCTTATGTATGTCTTGGCACTTGGTAGCTTGAGGACAGGGCCACAGTCTGTTACTCTTTGGGAATGACAGTGACTAAGCCTAGGGAGCATGTTAGGTGATGGCCAGGAAATTATTGCAGCAAAAAATCTAGAAGGATTTTTCTGGGTTTTAGGGCTCTTAACCAGGTGGCAGAACCTAATGTGAGGTTTTCAACCATAGTTTTCCAAGTTTTATAGTTTCTTTTTTTTAGATGCAAATGCTCAGAGATTTTTGTCCTTTAATCAAAGGAATGCTTGGATGTTTTCTACACTACTGTGCAAAATAATTAGCTTTCAAAGGTTATTTGTCGGAATATTAAATTATTTTTATTGATGCAAAGAAAATAGAAAACAACTGTGGGGACAATTTGCATGTTAAAGTTCAAGAGGTTAAAACATTTTGAGGGCAAAGTTTTATTTTATTGGTAGGAAGTTGTTAAACTCCTTCCTCTGTATAATACAGTAATTGGTCTTTTTACGTGAAGAGAGACATGTATCTAATTAAATAATATTCCTTGACATCAAACAATTGATCTAATATCTCAGTGAAGACAGTTTTATGTCCAGTGTTGCTGTTGGATGGTGTCTGCATCTGAAACTCCCTTTCATATTAATTTAATATGTCACCAATCTCTCTCTTTGACTCACACAAAGGAACAGAGATGAGTCTTTTCTGTAGGGAGGACTTCAAAGGCAAAAACTGAACTGACACTGCAAAAGAAATGAAAAAAAATTTATCAGGCCTTTTTGAAGGTATGTTGTGTGGGTGCACTTTCTTCTGACTAAATTGATAGTTTATTTGCTTTTGAAGTATGAAAGGGAAAAACAGTTAGTTACCTGAAAGAAACTTCCCATCTCAGGAGCAAAGATGACTTGACTCTGGGAGTTCTTAGTCTGTTGTTGACAGGGTGTTGTGAACTGCTTTTCCTTATTCTTCTTCAATAAAACACTAGAGTGCAAATTTGTTTTTAAAATTAAGTTGGTTTTCATGCTTCAGAAAGTAAACTTGTATGAGTAACCTCTCTCTGGGCCTCAGTGTTTTTATGCAAAAACAAAGGGAGTATAGACAATGAAAGCGTACCAGAAAGACATGCTGGAAGAATAGCCAAGTAGAGCCATATACTGTTTCAGAAGGACTAAGAGACATTAAAAAAATGATAAAAGACGTAAAAGAACCTTATTCATCAGAATTAGAAAAACTTACAAATGTGACAGAATTCAAAAAAGAACTAGAAATAAAAGGGAAAAAAATCACTTTAGAAAAAAGACTCAATTAGATAGAAGAAACAGTAGAACAGAGATAATAGAAGGTAAAAAGAAGTATAATTTAACAATAAAAAAGAAATGAAGAAAGAAATGAAAAGGACTTGAGACTTATCTGTCTATACCAGATAATAGGAGCGGAAGAAGACCAAAGGAAGGGAAAAAAGAAGTGTTAAAACTGAAAGTCAAGAAAACTTTCCTGAAATATTTCCCAGAATATTTTGCAGTACAGATTCAAAGAGCACACGATGTACCTAAATATGTTGACCCAGAACCACAAACACCAGGACACATTCTAGAACAATTGCTGGGCTTTAAAGAAAAATAAAAAAATTTCTTTGCACACTTAAGGCACACATAGCATGTGACTTATGAAAGAAAGAAAATTAGATTATTATCAGACTTTTTGACAGCAAAGATTTATACCAGAAGAAAATGGAATAATATACTTAAGATACTCAAGGAAACAAAATGTGAGCAAAAGATTTTGTATCCAGTAAGATCGACACCAACTGTGATCAACATGTAAGAACTCAGGGAATATTGTTCTCATGGGCCCTTATGAAAGTGTCTATTAGAGATCAAGTCCACCAGAAACATTAGAGAGACACTGATGCAAGAATTTGTAGTGAACATGAAATAAATTGTTGCTTGTAGAACTAAGACTTAATTAGGGTTAAAAGAAGGATATTATAATCTGTAAAGTTTATATGATCTCTCAGCATAGAACTAGTACAACCATTAAAAAAGGGGAAAGTGAGGTTAGCCCAAGAAAAATATTTTTGAAGTGTTTTCTCTAATCGTATTTTATGGTGGTTATTATTATTATTGCTGTTGTTATTATTCCAAGATTGGTGTACAGTTATCATAGCTTAGAGAAAATGATGTAATATTCTAATTCTATCACCCTCTGGGTCCTTGAGAACTAGGATTCTTGGTATGGGAGAAAGTGTTCAATCCCCTAGTAACAATGAGTAGCTCTAGTGCCGAGATTATGGCCTTGAAATACTATGTTCCACTAAAAGAAATTAGGGTTTCCTGGAGAAATGGCTAGTTCTAGGTCTGGAGTAGGAAATGTACAAGATGAACTGGGACATCTGGACCTACCATGTTGCAGGAAGACTACCAAAGTCAACTAGAGGGGCAGATAGAAGGCTCAGGGGCCATTTTGAAGAGATTCCCACAGGTCAAAGGTGAAACAATTTGAGCCTTAATGAGAATAATGTTTATATATATTTAAATCCATGATTTCATAATAGTGTCTTAAAAGAAAACTAATTAGGTCACCTTTTGAGGCTGGCAGATAACCAATTCATTATTGTGAATACTATATGAATAAAAACAAAAAACTCACTGTTTATCTTGCCTCTCTTTTATGAATTGTGCAACCAAGTGGGTAAGCAAATGGAAAATGAGGGAAAGTCTCTCTTTATGAAATGGTTCCAGCCAATAAATGAAAACACTATGACAGAATTAGAATATCACCATCCTAACTATCTCAAAGGAACTAATTAACCCAGGCATCGAGCACTAACAACAGCCAACATTAAAAGAAGATGAAAACTAGACATTATGTACCCCCTGGTGAAAGAACACACCACCACTTCATTTTGTAAAAGAAACAGAATCTGAGTGTCTTCAATCTTCTGGATCCAGCAGTCAGTTTGCAGGAAATATAGAGGATAGAGGAACATGCTGACCTGCACCATCAGTAAGCAGTCATAAAAGTCCAAATTGGAGGAAACTGTACAGGTGAAACAATCTAGATCCTTCAACAAATATACTGTAAGGGAAAGAAAGGGACAGAGGGGGATATACCAAGTTAAAAGGAGAAGTAGACTAAACTAATATGCCCACTTGGGTGATAAAGCCATAAAGTAACAAGAAGGGGATCATATTTTCAGGGGGAGTTGAGGCACCTGGGGCATACTTCAATGCAGTGTTCTATTATTAACATACTGCTATACTTGCTTTATCATATGTGTAGCCAAATCTATCCCTCCATCCATCCATCAATCCATCTTAATTTTGGATGATTTCAAAGTAAATTACAGGTATTTGTATACTTCCTCTTAAGTACTTCAGTCCTCTGATACCATTAATCAGAGTTTAATATTGACTTATAATTTTTTCTTTTGATGTAAAATTTACATAAAGTGAAATACACAAATTTGTAGTGTACATTCACTGAGTTTTGAGAAGTGCATACACCTGTGGAGCTCAAACTTGTATTGAGATATACATTAACATCACCCCCCAAATGCCCTTATGTTCCTTCCAGTTCTCTAAAATCGGAATGTATTTTCCCTCAAATGATTAAATTCAAGAAAAAAATTGATTTCCTTTTGAGTAAAATGAAAAAATAAAGCCTGTTTTACTTCCTCTTTTCTTCCCCTGACATCACTAATTTTTGTAGATATACTCCAGGAATCTCACTTTGAATTATTGTTAGTAGTACTGAGAGGAAGTCTAGAATAGTGGTTAAGATTTTGGAACCAGACCAGTTGGGTTTGAATTCCAGCTCTTTCCCTTATCAATGGTGTGATGACATTGCTTACTTACATTCTCTGCCTCAGTTTCCTCCTTGGAAAGATGGAGGTAATAATAATACCTTTATCAAAGGGTGTTTTGAGGATTAAATGAGGTAGTACATTCGGCCTTCCATATTGGTGGGTTACATATCTGCAGATTCAACCAACAACAGGTTAAAAATATTCTTTAAAAAATTCTTGAAAGTTCCAAAAAGTAAAAAAGTGAAATTTGAATTTGCCACACATTGGCAACTATTTGTGTAGAATTTATATTGTATTTACAATTATTTACATAGTTTTTACATTGTAATAGGTATTATAAGTAATCTAGAGGTGATTCAAAGTGTACGTGAGGATGTGTGTAGGTTATATGCAAATACTAAGCCATTTTATATAAGAGACTTGAGTCTTCATAGATTTTGGTATCCTCGGGGATCCTGGAATCAATGCCCCATGGATGCCAAGGGACAATTACATGTGTAAAGTACTTACAACAGTACCCGGCACATAGTAAACAAGATATAAGTGTTTACTTTATTGTTATTAAATCACCATTTTACACTGTGTATTATTCCATTCAAGAACCATTTTGATGATTGCCTTCAGATTTAAAATTACATTAACAAGAATTATATTAACAAGAATTATCCAGACTTAACTAGATTTGAGGTCTGTTGGAGGCATCCAATTGCTTAACTATAGGTCATCTTTATAATCTGGAACCATTTGTTCTAGTATCCTTCAGAGACCATTCGTCTAGTATAGATCCCATGTGGCCTTGAGAAGGCCTTGTACCTTCTTCTCTCTTTGATTTCCTTTTCTATGAGATATGAGGAACACCATAGACTCATACAGGAGGTTCATCAGACTCATTGCAGGAACTGCTTGGTTATAAATTAGATAATTCACATGAAAACTTGTGGAAGTCTCTGGGAAGTCAATACTCTTACAAATATTTGTGATTGCTGTTATTTATCATTCTCCAAGTGAGTCAGTCCTACTCATCAACCCAGGCAGTACTAACATTAGCAGACAGGGTCAGCTTGCAGATGATCCATTATTGGTGCCTCCATTTTTCTTTTTCTTTGCGTCATTCTCCCCAGTCATGCCCCCCTCCCACTCCACCTTCACCTTTCAGCCATTTCTCCTGTGTGACAGGTCAGCCACCGTTACAACAACTCCAGTCCATCCAGGACTCTTCTAGAGGCCAGATCTACATTTTTTCTGTGCAGGAATATCTCTACCATTTCTTCGAAATAGTTAGCTTTGCAGCTATGGAATTTTGGGCAGTCATTTGGAATTCTGTTTGACTTTTACCTGGTGCATGTTTCCTCCTATGTGATCACACTGCTGAGGTTTACTGACAGAATGTGCAGCAGAAAATTTATTCCATCAAGATGGATTTTTTTGGGATAATGTTAAAATAATTCTTAATTTCTCCTTACTCTCAGACAAGAACCTACATTTAAAGTTAAAAACCACATCAAAGCTGTCAATATTTATTGTCTTATTAATCAGATTGAATTTTAATTTTTGCATTTCATGTTCTCTGCATATATGATAAAGATCTATCAAAATCATGTTAAAAATTTCAAAGAATCAGTAGAATCTTATTTCTGCATTAAGTTTTAAAGTGTCTAATATATAAAAATATGAATTCATAGTATCTCTAGAAAACTGACAGGAAACAAGCCTTAAGAAGTTTCCAAAACAATCTGTGATGTTCCTCAATCTACAGAAGTTCAAGTGTGTCATGTCTGCAGAAAGATTACACTTTTCCTTCCCTTTCTGTTGTTTCTGTCCAAATAATCTGCCCTTTGTCTCTGCTGTGTTCCTTATTATCTGTATCTGTGAGATACTTCAGGTTACAGTCTCATGGCTGACCATGCTATATAAGAGAAAAGCAACTGGATTGTCAGTTATGCCTTTTTTGTTGTTGTTAACCAATTTTTGCATGAAGCATTAAAAATTCAAGTGCATATAGCCTTACTCTCCCAGAGGCAACATGGCTCAACTCTTGCTCATTGCTATGGCTCTGGGATTATTTTTCACTTCTGGCATCTGGATGTTTTCCTTTCTTGCTTTATAGATGCTCTAATTGTTTTTAATTTATTTAAAGTAGATTAGTCAGCATTACTATGTGTTCAAAGTAAGAGCAAGAGCTTCTGCTCTATTAAGTCTGTTCTGTAGCCCAGAAGTCTGGCTCCTCTATTCCCTCAGTCTGCTTCTTTTTGAGTGTCTACCTACTCAATAGCCATTGGCCCTGTAAGCAGATATTTTATGCTAGACCGCATCATATGTTAGCAGCTGGTTTATGGATTTGTGGCTTTGGGGCCAGTCTAAATTACTGAAGTTATGCTTCTCTGTCTTCCAACTGCATGAGCTCACACAGCACAGAAGTGTACCAGCCAAGAGTACCTCATCCTTAGCGATGCGCAGAAAACTATCCTGACCCCCTATCTCCCATCTGGCCTGTGAATTTCCAGGTGTTATGTTCTCGTGGCCACCTCTAGGTTGTTCCTTTGAGCTCTAGATTTGACTCAGTTCTTGCCTCCTTTCAGATGTTCTCTCTCTCCTTGATGCTTGCCTAGGCATGGTGCACAACACTTTTTCTTTGCACGTCCCCAAATGCCATATGCAAAAAGCATTGTGTATCACAGATTTAGAATTACATGGCAGTTTTTAAAACTAGTTTTCAGAGACTGCTGTCCTTCATTGCCATTCCTCCCTGGGGGTTCCCTCACTCCCATCACATTGGTAGCGCTGCTCCTAGCCCTCTCTGCCACTTCTCTTTTCTTACTTCTCCACCTAATCTCATCCCTAAGTTTCTCTTTATTTTCTAGGCAGAAGAGTCTAGCTATCTCTTGGCTTCCTAGTTTTCTTCCATCTCATGACTGAGGCCTCACTTTTGGGAACCTAAATCAATGTATATTGCTACATAAAAGTTATGGTTCTGGAGAGAATTGTACCAATTCCATTGGGTTAGAAGAGATTACACCCAGAAGTATTTTTAAGCGGCTATGCTCAATTTTTTCCTGTACCACTCAGTACAGCATCCAGAAGTTGACTATGATCATGTTGGAATTTTGCTAGCAATTGATCTTGTCTTAGTTGAGTCTCTTTTTTTGATTCTAAGTAAAGTAATATTGAAGGTCTTGGTTTTACCTAAATAGCACTCTGAAAACACTAGATTGACTCCATAGAATCATTGCTTTTTATTATAGACACTGTCTCTGTGTTGACATTTCTGCCTATAACCTAATCACTAATTGAGAGGTGATATCTTGATTCAATAATACAAATTTATTAAAATTGATTTGGGCTGCTAGTTCTGGAACAAGATGCGGGACGCGGTAAGGGTGGAGGGTTAAATGCACGTTTCTCTGATTCTTTCCTCCAAATACAACTAAACACACTTGGAGTTATTGAACAGACAATGATAACAAGACTCTGAAAGCTAGAAAGAAGAAGCAGACTGGTAGGAAACCTTACGATATGAGGAAGGACAACATGATGAGTTCCTGGGGTTTTCATTTCATCCCCTATATACTCCTGGCCTGGGTGCCACAGGGGCCTGCAATCTGGAACCACCAACAAGGTTAGACAAAAGAAATTAAAAAAAGCCTGCCCTCTCTGGCCAAAGGTCCAGGAAAGGGGAAGCCCAACAGAGACCCAGTGGGGAGTCACAATCTCTGTTTTACATCTCAGACCAGTAGGCAGTCTAATCTGTTGGCAACAGTGTCAGTAGCAAAATCCCCAGCCATTCTAGACATTGTTCCACAAGCAGGGCACTGGAGGCAGTCTGATCTAAGCACAGCAGCACAGCAGCACAGCAGCACAGCAGCACAGCAGCACAGCAGCACAGCAGTAAAGTGTCTCCCTGCCCTCTACCCAGCAGCAAAAGAAGACCCAAACCCAGTGGTTTCTGCTCCAGCTCCTCCCCTAGAAGATCATCCAGTGACAGAAGTGGCTGAAGGAAGTGCCTTCTGCCCCTGCACATGGCACCAGAAGGAATTGAGCAGGAACCCTAGCAGCTCCAGAAGAAACAAGAAAACCAGAATAGCATTGTAAGGGCTCTCAAAACTGAATTGTCATTGGATCTAAAGCCCGCAAAGTAGGCTAGCACTTATAGGCTAAACCTAAACAGAGTGACAGTCTGCTAAAAGAGAAACTTAAAAAAAAAAAAGGTTTAAATGGGATCAAGAATATCAACACTATAACCAAATTGTCCAATGATTAAAGAAATCACTCATCATACTAAGAATTAGGAAAACCACAATTTGAATGAGAAGAGACAACCGATGCCAATACTGAGACAAATCAGATGCTGGAATTTATTATAAGCATTTTAAAGCAGCTGTCATAAAAATGCTTCAGCAATCAGTTATAAATTCTCTTGAAACAAGTGAGAAAGTAAAAAAAGTCAACAAAGAGATAAGTTATAAAAATAACCAAATGGAAATTGTAGAATTGAAAAATGTGATAATTGAAATTAAAAACTCACTGGATATTCTCGATAGTGGAGTGGAGCAAACAGAGGACAGAATCAGTGAGCTTGAAGACAGAGCTATAGAATTTACTTAATCTGAACAACAGAGAGAAAATGGACTGAAAAGAAATGAACAGCGCCTCAGAGATCTGTGGGGCACTAACAAAAGAGCTAACATTTGCATCATCACAATCCCAGAAGGGGAGGAGGAACTCAGTAGTGTTAGAAGAGTACTTGAAGGAAAATGGCTGAAAATGTCCTAAATTTGGTAGAAGACTTAAACTTTCATATTCAAAAAGTGAGTGAACTTGAATAGGATTAACAAAGAAGTCCACACCAATGTCTGAAATCTACCAAATTCTGAAAGCTAAAAAGAAAAAAAAATTATAACAGCCAGAGAGAACACACTACCTATAAAATGACATTAATTTAAATGATAGCAGGTTTCTCATCTGAGACCTTGGGCTACAGGGTGAAGTGGCACATTTTTTCAAGTGCTGAGGGAAAAGAATTGCCAACCCTAAATCCTATACTCAGATAGATTATTCTTCAGAAAATGAAGGGAAATGATGACATTCTCAAAGGAAAACTTGAAGAATTTGATGCTAGCAGAACTGCCTTTAAAGAATGGATAAAGAAAGCTCTACAAACACAACAAATGATAACAAAAGACCTTCAGAAAGGATAGAAAAACAGTAGAATGGGTAAAAATAGATGTAAAGATAATAGAATATGCTATAACATCGTCTGACATGGTGCTTGATATACATAGAGGAAATACTTAGTGTTTAAAAATGTGGAGAGTAAAGCCAACTAATGGAAGTAAGTTTTCTACACTTCTCTTAACTTGAAAATACCAACACTAAGAGGCTGTGATGTTTATATATATATATTACTAAAAACATTGTAAACAAAAATGTACCCAAAAGAATTGAATATATGCCCAAAAGAATTGAAAGCAGGGATTGAACAGATGTTTGTACACCTTTGTTCACAGCATTATCCACAATAGCCAAAGGGTGGGAACAACCCAAGTGTCTATCAGTGGTTGAATGGATAAACAGAATGTGGTATATACACACAGGGGAATATTATTCAGCCTTAAAAAGGAAAGAAATTCTGACATGTGCTACAACATGGAGGTCACTATGCTAAGTGAAATGTCAGATACAAAAGAGCACGTACTGTATGATTCTACTTAAATGTGGTACCTAGAAAGTAAAATTCATAAAGGCAGAAAGTAGAGCAGTGCTTACCAGAGGCTAGGGGAGGAGGGAATTGGGAGTTATTGCTTAATGGGTATAGAGTTTTCTCTTTGGAGTGATGGAAATTTTCTGGAAATAGATAGTGGTGATGGTTGCACAAGACTGTGAATATAGTTAATGCTACTGAACTGTACCCTTAAAATGATTACAATGGCAAATTCAGTATTTTATATATACAGATATATGACATAGATGATAAATATTATATGTATATACTTTACCACAATAAAAAGAATGTAGTTAGAATATGCAGCTCCTGTAGCCCACTGGTGAAGGCTGGTAAGGGGGAAGAAACATGTAAGTTATTACTATCCTTTACTGGCCTGGAGTAGAGGATCTTTGCTCCAGGTAGGTCTCATGGGTAGCCTGTGTTTAGTGGAATCTTAAGCAATTAAGACAAGGGATAGTATTTTAGAAAAGCTACTTTCTCAACTTTCAGGTATGAGGATCTTTAAGTAGAATGTCAATTCTCACCCACAAAGTTGGCTGATCTTGGTGTAAACAGGTGAGTGAGGCGAGCTTTGCCTCACTTATTTTCCCTCCTGTGATTTTCAAGTACAAATCTGATTACCAGCTGCAGAGTGATAAAGCAGATGTGCTGATCTAGAGAAGAAAGAGCTCAGTGTTCACAGTCAGGGCTACTGGAAAAGCTCATGTTGACCTGATCTGACTCCACTCCCTTTGTGTTCCTGCATCGATTAAGTCTCCATCCTTGAGCCACCTGGCATCTCAGTAAAGTGGAATGCTCAGAGTCCACTTCACCATGGGATCAGTGTGTCACACTCTCAGTGACCTAACGCATGACCTGCGTTCCTTTACCAAGACCCAGATTCCCAGGGCCCCTTAGGTTGCACAAATAAGGCTGTTTTGATGGCCCATTGACTGAATTATCTTTGAGTTTGGCTGTTGAAAGATTAATTTGGCCTTAGCCTAAAAAAAAAAAAAAAGAGAACATTAATATAACTTGTGAAGCATTAAATATATGATTTTCAAGAACCAGATCCTTTATATAAACACTTGCTGCACATTTTGCATGTGTTTACGTTGAATTATTAAATGTGTCAGCTAAGTTCCTAGACATTACTATGGTTTAAATATATCTGGGTGTGTTGAATCCCATGCAGTTTGTATCCAAGGAAGCATCTCATACTGTGTATTGCCAGCTGGGAGATCATTCATTCATTCGTTCATTCAGCATTAGTCAGTTAGTATATTCAAGGTTCTCTGCTGTGCCTTGAGTCCAGATCTAAAAGCACTCTCCCTATCATCTTTACTGCCATCAATACGACAGAAGCAGGGGATTTCCCTGGGAGGCCTTGCAGGATGCCTCACCCTGCACAAAAGCCACTGTTCCCTAGCAAAGCTGGAGTTGCTTTACTGACTTCCCAGGAATTCAGAGAACAAGGTCACTGGGTCTTAGTGTTTGGTATATGATGTTCTCTTTCTTTTGATCACATCAATAAAGATGTGATTTCTTTTTTTCCCCCCTGTTTTTTAAAAAATTGAAGTATAGTTGATTTACAATATTGTATTAGTTTCAGTTGTACTGCAAAGTGATTCAATTGTATGTGTATTTCAGATTCTTTTCCATTATAGGTTATTACAAAATGTTGAGCATAGTTCCCTATGCTATACAGTAAATCCTTGTTGCTTATCTATTTTATATATGGTGGTATGTATCTGTTAATCCCATATTCTTAATTTATCCCTCACATGCCTTTTCCTCTTGGTAACCAGAAGTTTGTTTTCTATGTCTGTGAGTCTGTTTCTGTTTTGTAAAAAAATTCATTTGTACCATTTTTTTAGATTCCACAAATAAGTGATATCATATGATATTTGTCTTTGCCTGACTGCACTTATGATAATCTCTAGGTCCATCCATGTTGCACACACACAATGAAATACTACATGGCCATAAAAAAGAATGAAATAATGCCATTTGCAGCAACATGGATATCACTTATTTGTGGAATCTAAAAAAATGGTACAAATGAATTTTTTTACAAAACAGAAACAGACTCACAGACATAGAAAACAAATTTCTGGTTACCAAGAGGAAATATATATATATATATTACACACACACACTACATCTTCTTTATCTGTTGATGGACATTTAGGTTGCTTTCATGTCTTGGCTATTGTAAATATTTCTGCTATGAACATTGGGGTGCATATATCTTTTCAAATTAGAGTTTTTATCTTTTCTGGATATATACCCTAGAGTGGGATTGCTGGATCATATGGTGACTGTATTTTTAGTTTTTTAAGGAACCTCCATGCTGTTCTCCATAGTAGCTGCACCAATTTACATTTCCATGAACAGTGTAGGAGGATTCCCAATAAAGGATTTTCTTAATTTTCCATGTCACCAGGCATTTTCTCCTAAACATCTCTTGAAAACAGACAGGCTTTATCTCCCCTATAAGGTGGAACTTCCAATATAGATATGAATTGGCCAGCTTGAATCATGTAGCAAGTCATCAACAGAATTGGGGCTCCCAGGTTCTAGGAAAGGGAGGCTCATCTCATCCACCTTTCAAGGTCCTGACAATCTCCTCTCCATTGAGAAGGCTTCTTCATGTTCCCAGTCAGTCCTGATCTCTCCACTCTTCCCTATGGAACCCAGCCTTCAAGGTCTCAAGTCACACAGTTTTGTACTGTGTCTCATTTCCACAACTGAATTGTAGGCTTCTTGTCTCTCAAGCAGAGTGTAGCACAATGTGCTAAGATACAACCCTTTTATAACTTTTTATCTTCTCCACTTTCCCTTGCAAAATGTATCTATGCTTTTCTATGTCTCATAGAGTAAGAGAGTGATATTCCCAGACACACTTGGTCTATATTACAGTTATGATTGGCTAATCTTGGGACAGTCTCTTATTTGTGTCTTCTAATTGAAGGGAACTATTCTCCTTTTGCAGGGGCTTTGAAACACCTAAAGGAAAGGCAGAGAATTAAGGTCCAGCTAGAAAACATGGTTTTCTGTCTTTTGAAATAATTATTATAAATATTTGACATATACCTAAATGTGTGTATATGTGTATATATATATATATATATATATATATATATACATACATACATGTATACACATAAACCTACATGAAAGTTATGAAGGTTAATAGTAAAATGAATATCAATGAAACTGATACTCAACTAAATAATAAAAGATGACCAATACTTTTGAAACTACCTTTGCATTTCTCCTTAACTTTATTTCTCTGCTTTCCCAACCCTGTCCCAGTGAATCACTATCCTGTATTCTCTTCTTTGTAATTTTAATACATAGGCATATATCACAAAACAATGTGTCATTTAGTTTTACATTTTTAGACTTTAGATAAATTACATCATACAGGTTTTTTTTTTGGTATCTTTCTTAGCTTTATGATTTTCAGACTTTAATGTTCTTGTGTGTACCTGGTAGTTCACTTATTCTTAGTGCTGTGTGATACCCTTGTGTGAATATTCTGCAGTGTTTTAACCATTCTTCTGTTGATGGGCATTTTGGTTATTTCCAGTTTTTTACTAACAATGTTGTTAGAACATTCTTGTTCCTGTCTCTTGGTAAAGAGAAGGATGAGAATTTTTTTTGTTTTTAAGATTGGATAATTTTTATGATCTGTCTTTAAGTTTGCTAACATTTTCTTCTGTCAAGCCCATCTAGTGAATTTTTAATTTCTGTTATTGTTCCTTTTAATCCTACAATTTCCATTTGGATCTTTTAAAATATTTTGTTTTATCACTGAGATTCCCTGTATGTTCACTCAGTAAGACCATATGCTCCTTTAAGTCATAAAATATACTTAATAGCTGCTTAAAGTTGTCTGCAAAATCTAACATCTGTGCCATCTTGGGGTCACATTTTCCAGTTTCTTTGCATGTCTAATACTTTTGAATTGCATACTGGAAGTTGTTGCTGATACATTGTAGAGACCCTGAATATTGTTGTCTTCATCTGAAGAGCGATAATTTTTGTTCTACCAGGTGTTTCAGTTACTGGCAGGTCACCTTGAATTTGTGCAAAATTAGTTTTATGATGTCTTAGAACAAAGCCCTTATCTGTGGCAAGCCCACACCCAGCCCCTTGAACTTGGCAGGACTCAAACTCCAAAACTATGTCTTCCTCTCAGATCTTATCAAGGCTATTAAGTAGTCTTTTTCTTAGATTATATACTCTGGGTACAAATTCTTTGTTCCTCGAATGTGTTGCAAATACATCTTCTCAGATTATGGCTTGCCTTTTCATTTTCTCTATGATTTATTGGTGGATAGAAGTTATTCCATCCATTGTAATGCAGTAAAATTTCATTTCTTTTTTTAAGGATAGCACTTTTCCCAACTTCTTTAGGAAATCTTTTCTTATCACAAAGTCATAAAAATAATCTCTTCTAAAAATTTAAGTTTACCTTCCCCTGTTAAGTCTTTAAGGGATCTGGAATTGATTTTTATACCTGGTGTGAGGTAGGAATCCAATTTCCTGTTTTCATATGGATACTCAGTTGTGTCCGCTCCATTTACAGTCCATCTTTTCTCCAATGTCAGTTTTGAAATATATGACATTTGCATCTCACTCTTTCAGGTTGTTTTGTTCTATTCCACTGGTTATTTTGTCTATCTGTGTGCCAATAAACATTGTTTTCATTACTATAAGTTTCCAAGTCTTGCTATATGGTAAGAAAGTCTCCTCATACTATGATTCTCTTTCAAGAGTGTCCTGGCTGTTCTTTGACCTTTGCTTCTCTCTCTCTTTCTCTCTCTGTGTCTCTGTGTCTGTCTCTCTGTCTCCCTCTGTATATATTTATATATATATATATATAAAATTAGAATCAGCTCACTCATCAAATTCCTATGTATTAGGGACCTATCATTTTTTCAGCTGAAGAAGAGTGGTTTAAGAATATGTGATATGGTCTTTATTTATCATGTGCTTACATTCAAGTTGTAGAGAGGATTAATATTCATGAAACATTGAAGAACATAAGATGGTATGTAAAGTGCAGTATTGTTTGGAATGTGTTAGATGTAGAGGAGGAACCCAGAAGAGAGTTGGATAAAGAAGGTAGGAGAGATTAGTGAGACCTCAGAGAAGAGGGTAGGGCTTAAAGGGTAAGAGGAAGAGAAGGAGAGGTATTATCAGAGGTGATAGAAATAAAAATAACCTGAGTGTTAATGCATATTCGTTTACAAAGTGCTTTCATATATATTATCTTATTTGGTCCTCAAAGAATACTACTGGGTAGCATTTTAGGGGACATAGAGGGAAAGTGATTTGCCTGAGAATCCTGTTTGTAAATGCTAGGCTGAAACTTCGGACCAAATCTTCTACTTCTAGTCCAGAATTCTCTCCCCTGTATCCCCTTATCTCTCCGTATATAAGAATTATTTCATATAAAAGAAATCCAGGAGGCCTGGAACTGAGGTCTGTGTTATCCATGTGCCTTTTTCCTTACCCAGAGTGTGTCAGGAATCAGGACAAGCTGCTTCATTTGAGACTCTGTGTAAAGCTTTTAGCATCCAGGCAGACTTAGCTAGGGGGCCTGAAGAGGGGATTTGGGGAGCAAATAAAATAAGAGTGGCAGATAAGAATCACATGGCCTCAAAAAAATCTTGCATACCTCTTAGGAAATTAAATTTAATATAGAATCAATATGTTGATACCATGGCTCTATTATAACAGGCTTGTTTTTCCTTAAAAAGAATGTCATGAAGTATTTGTATATTTTTATCAGGCAAAATTTGCTGGGCTTACATTTGGCACAACATTGGTTTGGGCGCAGAACTAGTCCTCCAAAGCAAAATAGCTGAAGTTGTAAAGTTAATTCTCACTGCCAGCAGTTTCCCTTTCTTCATCTATCCCTAACTCTTTAATTGTTGAGTCCCATCTGGTAGCCAGTGCCCTCTTCAGGACTCTCCCTCACTTTTAAGCAACACCAGTGTTCAAGGTTGAATGTGACTGATGCATGTTAGGGTAAACTGATTTATGATAAGCTGTTTTGATAGCTTACAGAAGCATATTCATTTGATTAAAGCAAAGCTTCAAGCTGAAGAGATAAAGGTATATGATAGTGGGCTTTCTAGCAGTTACCACTGTTGAGTGGGAGGTAGGCAGCACAATTAGAGAAAGAAAATTTTAGTTTTAGTCTTTCATCTTATATCTGAAGCCACAAGTAACAGCAAGTATTTGCTGAGTACCTACAAAGTGCAAATCAGCAAACTTTTACTGAATGCCTACAATATGTCTCACTATGGGATATATGGTTTAATCTCAAGAAATTTAGGGTCTATTAGAGATGATATAACTTGGGAATTCTTTTTTAAAAGGTTTTTATTTTTTATTGAAATATAGACCGTTTACAATGTTGTGTTAGTTTCTGGTGTACAGCATCATGATTCAGTTCTCTCTCTCTCTCTCTGTATATATATATAGGTATGAATATATATGTATATTCATATTCTTTTCCATTATAGGCTATTACAAGATATTGAATATAGTTCCCTGTGCTGTATAGTAGGACCTTGTTGTTTATCTATTTTATATATAGTAGTTTGTATCTGCAAATCCTGAACTCCCAATTTATCCCTTTACCCTCCTTCCCCAGCTGTTAACCATAAGTTTGTGATCTATGCCTGTGAATCTGTTTCTGCTTTGTAAATAAATTCATTTGTGTCATGTGTTATTTTTTAAGATTCTACATATAAGTGATATCATGTGGTATTTTTCTTTCTCTTTCTGTCCTATTTAACTTAGTATAACGATCTCCAGGTCCATCCATGTTGCTGCAAATGGCATTGTTTTATTCTTTTTTATGGCTGGCTAGTATTCCATTGTATATACATACCACAACTTCTTTATGGGAATTCTTAATTTGGGATCTTTAGGAATTCTAGGGACTGTCTAAAATTCATGCAGTAGTATTTTTTTTTCTAGGGGGGAGGGCAGAAGTGTCTAGGTCATTCATCAGAATCTCAAAGGAGTCTATAGCCACCTCCCTCCCCCCAAAGCTTAAAAATTACTGGCAAGAGTTTGTTATCCATGAGTGGTTTTGTGATTGCATCCGTACCATCAGCCCTGGTTCACAGAAGGCAGCCAGCATTGAATTTCTCAGCTTTGGTAAGTGCTGTACCCTCTGGGGTTTCCTGGACTTCTGTGGTAGATCTGTCTAGCATGGCTCACCCCTGCCTTTCAACCCTTCTTCCATGATCTGCCATGGAAGTTCTGGTATTTCACTTAGTGTGGCCCATTGACTTTCCTATGCTTTTTTTTGGTCTTTAACTCTAATTTTTTACTGAAGTGTAGTTGATTTACAATGTTAGTTTCAGGTGTACAGCAAAGTGATTCAGTTATGCATATATATATATATATTTTTTTTTTCAGATTCTTTCCCATTACAGCTCATTAAAATAAATTGAATAGTTTCCTGTGCTGTACAGTAAGTCCTTGTTCTTTATCTATTCTGTATATAGTAATGTGTATCTGTTAATACCAAACACCTAATCTATCCCTATCCCCTTCCCCCATTGTAATCCCAGTTTGTCTTCTATGTCTGTGAGTCTATTTCTGGTTTATAAATAAAATTTGTATTTTTTTTAATTCCATATATAAGCGACATCATATGATATTTGTTTTTCTCTGTCTGACTTACTTCACTTTATATGATAATCTCTAGGTCCCTCTATGTTGCTGCAAATGGCATTATTTCATTCTTTTTTTATGACTGAGTAATATTTATGAGTGAGTAATATATACCACATCTTCTTTATCCATTCATCTGTTGATGGGCATTTAGGTTGTTTCCATGTCTTGGCTATTGTAAATAGTGCTGCTATAAAGATTGGGGTGTATGTGTCTTTTTGAATTATAGTCATCTCCAGATATATGTCCAGGAGTAGGATTGCTGGATCATATGGCAAGTCTATTTTTAGTTTTTTAAGGAACCTCCATGGCATTTTCCATAAGGCTACACCAATTTACATTCCCACTAACAGTGTAGGAGCGTTCCTTTTTCTCCACAGCCTCTCCAGCATTTATCATTTGTGGACTTTTTAATGATGGCCATTCTGACTGGTGTGAGGTGATACTTCATTGTAGTTTTGATTTGCATTTCTCTGATAATTAGTGATTTTGAGCATCTTTTCATGTACCTGATGCCATCTGGATATGTTCTTTGGAGAAATGTCTGTTTAGGTATTCTGCCCATTTTTTGATTGGGTTGCTTTTTTTTTTTAAATTAAGCTGTATGAGCTGTTTGTGTATTTTGGAAATTAATCCCTTGTCAGTGGCATTATTTGCAAATATTTTCTCCCATTTTGCAGATTGTCTTTTCATTCTGTTTATGGTATCCTTAGCTATGCAAAAGCTTTTAAGTTTAATTAGGTCCTATTTGTTTATTTTTGCTTTTACTTCCATTACTCTAGGAGCTGGTTCAAAAAAAATATTGCTACAATTATGTCAAAGAATTTTTTTTTAATAGTGGTATTGGGGATTGAACCAATTAGCATGCATGCTAAGCATGTGCTCTTCCACTGAACTATTACCCTACCTGCTCTTTTGCTTTTAGGAACCATCCTAGGAATGTGTCTGCACATCTCCTGGGATCCTTGCCAGGGTGTTATATCATGTATCCAAAGAGTGTGTTCCCAAAGTGATACACTCTGCATTATTCACCGTCACGTTCTGACCTTCTTGACGGAGCATGCTCAGGGTCCAGGCCCTGTGTGCCCTCCTCACCCCTGCTGCTGCGTGTGGACTGGACCCTGCAGCTTCTTTGTGGCCCCTTCCTTCCTACCAGGCTCCAGGGCCAGATCCTTTTTTCTCCCTTCCTTCCCAGCTTGCCTACACTTAAACAGCATTTCCTATTTAGGATTACACAGTTGGATTATGTTGTAACTTCAACCTTGTTATTGGCCTAATGATTGGAAGGGGAGGTGAGGGTCAGTCCTGAAGGGGACACACGTTGTTTTGATGGGGAGAAGCCTCAGTGTTACCTCCAAGCAAGAGGAGGGTACCAGCCCCTAAGAAGGAGGAGTGGGCCACTCCTGCAGGCTCAGAAGGTTAGGGGAAGTATAGGAATTTGGCATTTTCAGGTGGATCAACCCAGATGCCTCCACCCCATGTGTTGTGATCTGGTTCTTTTCCAGCTAGGACTCTCTACGTGGGTGGGGAGTTTAATCTACTCAGTGTTCAGCTGCTCTTACTAATAAGTTCTGGGACTGACCCTCAGCCTTTTCTGCCCTCCCACTGCAGGTGATGACAGCCTCTTCATACACTATGAAAGATGCCATCTGGCTTTTACATTTGGCCTTTCATTGATGATTAATTACTTTCAGCTTTTCATTATCTTTTCCCACAGTGTCCATTGTGTTTAGCAACAGCCTCACAATTTCGTTATCTCCATTATTACTATTTTGTTTAAATTTCTCCAATGCATGATACATCATGCCAGCCGATGCCTTTCTTTCCACCAGTATAGTACCCCAGTTCACCCCAGGTAAAAATTGTAACAATTACACTGCTACCTTATGCCACTCAATACCATACAGCCCCACCAGTGATGGGATACTCATTGCCAACTAGGTGATCCAGTTCCAAAATCCTAATGTCCACTTTCTCTGACTACCCCTGGTACCAACTGAAGATTAGCGTGCAAGGGATTTGCTAGGAATTGCTATTAGGATCAAAATCTATGGAAAAGTAGGGAAATTGTGCAGTCTCAGTGGAAGCTTCAGCTGATCCCAGAGTGAGTTCAGAAGCTGGGATGGCGTGGCCCTTTATGATTACCCCAAGCTGGGGTAAGAGGGTTTAGTATTAAACCCCACATATCAAAGAGTCATTGGATGCAGGATGGTTTATAAGGGCCCATGACCTTGGCAATACATCTGTCTTGGCCACAGTGATGCGTGTAGGTCCTGACAGCTGAGGGCTTTGTGCTCCTATGAGCTGGGAGTGACTTTCATCCCAGAAGGGAGATCCGTGTGGAGCATCACACTATTTAAATATAGGCACTAGTTAGGATTTTTAAAATCTTGCAAGTGACATCCCCAGACCTCATCTACCTTTGTTGATGAAATAGATGTCATTGTCTTAATAGTAAAGAATAAATAGTAAACTTAAAGACTAAATGCTCTTTTAAGGTTGGGCAAGCTAGTTGGAAGTGATAAGAGCAGGATTGGACTCTATGTTCTTGAGCAAATCACTTCACCTTTGAGCCTCTTTCCCTCTCTGTAAACTAGAATGCCAGTCCCTGCCCTGCTTGTCTTCTGTTGATTCAGGGTCTCATTAACCACTTTAGACAATGTATTTGAACGTGATCTCTGATTTCAAAACTTCAGTCAGAGAAAGTGGACATTAGGATTTTGGAGCTGGATCACCTAGTTCCCTGTGCATAGTAGGACCTGTTACAAGTAATAAGTGGTGGCAGGACCCCCTTATCCAAAAGGGTTTCCGTACAGTTAAATTTTTATTTCATTGGAAGTCTTTTCAGAATGCTAAACCCTTGAGAAAGAAAGCATATTAAGTTCCTATCGCTGGTTCACACCCTAGGATGTATGGAGGAGCCTCCCCATGTAAAGAGAGGGGTCCGAAGAAGGAGATATGTGAGAATGTTGAAAATATGCTTCCTGGCCCTGGCTCTGCATCAACACTTGCATTGCTGGCTGGGTTAGCTGGGATGAGTGGGCTGTCACTTATTGGTTTGCTCTGATGAGAAGCTTGGAGCCCTCCTACAGCAAGAAAGGGCTTGCCCATTTTTCCAGTTAGATTCTAACTCACCTAAGTTTCATTCAAGTCTACTGAACTCTGCAGGAACCCAGAGTCCCTCAGAGATCTCCAAATCCTAGCAATCCTGGCAGTGTGTGTAAGGGACTGGGCAGGTATGAATAGACAGGAATTGCTCACTGTCTATTCAGTAGAAATTGAGTGGAAAAAGCAAACTGATAAAACACAGTCTCAAAATTTACCTCATTCATCATTTCTAATGTTTTAGATTACAGCTAGTGAACTCCATTCAGTCACTCCTCAACTCCTGGCAGGAGGTAATAATGACACCTATTTTTGGCAGAGTGGATAATGATAAAAATCCTTTGCATCCACAAAGAGACTGTTTGCAACGTTGTTCTCTGCTCACAGAGCCCAACTAAAATCCGCCTGTGTCTGTTCAAGTCCATGGAGAAGCAGACTCCAAGGTGGCATGAGAAGCCCAAGTGATTTCTTGAGGGGGCAGTGGGGAGCAGGAGAAGGCAGACATGGTGATGCAGGTCTGACACCTGAGGAAGGAAGAAGGGAAGGAAGCAAGACTGGGTAAGAAGAGTCTTTGCAGCACAGTTGCAAAAGAGGTTCAGCCAGGCCAATGGGGAGTCCTCAAGCTGGTTATACACTGGGGAAGTCCTGCATCTTGCTGGACTGGGCCTACCTCCTCACTGTGCTTAATCATTGTCAGTTACACACCCCACAGCAGGAGGTCTGAGCTGTGCATTTTCGTGGCCACCAGCGTCCAGCCCATGCACTGCACAGATCTACTTCTTTCCATAGCTCAGGGAGCAGCTTCTGCATAGTTCCCCATAGCCTCTCTTCCTGAGAGGAAACCTAGAAGAGTTTAATGGCCCATCCTCTCCCTCCTCCACCATCCATCCAAATTCCCCTCACTCTCAGCCATCACCTTGGCAGGTTATAGTAATTCCCAGTATTGTGATCCAAACCTTCATCTCAAGGGGCCTGAGCTCTTAGTAATCATACCCTTCTCAGGCTGGTGTTGCTACAAATATCTGTTTACAGTTATAAGGCAAGGGAGTTCCAGTAGGCACGACTTGATTCCCTTCCTTCCTGAAGGAAAGAGCCAGCTACTGGTCACAGCTCTGGAATCTATTCTCACTTCAGGCCACTTTGACACCTGTGCGTGACCAAGAGCTCAGCTTGTATCTTCACCCACTGGGAAGGTTTTTCTTCTCTGTTATCTTTCTAGGACAATTCTGAATGTGGCTGTAACACAGCTGCGATCCGTTTTCAGCTTGTATCTACATACAGCTTGTGACCAACATTTTAAAAATTGAGATATAATTCATGTACAATACAAATTTGTGAGTCATTGGCAAGCAAAACTTGGGTCTTTTCCTGCTTCTTCAGCTGGTGGTGTAGGACTCCCTATATGGCCATAGATGCAAGCTGAGAGGTACTGGTGCAGCCATGGTGGGTGATCTGGCGTCTATAACCTCTGCTCCTGCTCAGGCTCAGTCACAGATGTACCATCTCATCTTAAGATGGACGGTGGCTGGGCCTGTCCCACTTTACGACTTGGCAGGTCCAATAGAATGCAGTTCTTAGTGGACAGCTGTGTGGTCACTTGATTACCCCAGGGCCAAGCATTCTATCTCTGTCAGGGCTCCACCAGGAACTATTTTTCAAAGGCATAAAATTCTCCACTGCAGATGGCATGGCCTTCCTCCAGAATCCCAGGGACCTGCTTTGTGATTCTCCAACTGGGGCTTGCCATAGATTCCACAATGTATCTTTTTTTCTCCTGCTAACACCCACTATATGATAGGATCTGCTGGATAGTAAGGCCCAAATAGCAGAACAGGTCTGTTGTACCTGTCATGTAGCCCTTTCCCGCTCTGAGCTCCACCCAATCAGGCACCCCCTGATTATTAGACCTCTAAATGGTTCTCTGAAGTGGCAAGCCACTGGTGCTTCAAAGGTTTATCTTCCACCAGTGCCACACATGTGTTTTATCAAGACCTCTAGTGTACTAGTGACCTTTTGTTCATCTTGTCATTGATAGAATGGATCAGCATAATGTTCTATGGGATGGCCAGATGGCCAGATCTCTTCAGACTTTATCTCAATAGAGGACCGGAGAATGAACATAACTCTGAAGCATTACTGTAAGTGTAATATTGTATTGTCATTGGTCTCACATGAATGCTGAATGGAAAAGAATGCATTAGTTAAATCAAGTCCCATACTCCAGACCTTATTCGTCTGCTCTAGCATTAACACTAAGCCCAGTACAGTGGCTACAGTTGGGACGACTACTTGGTTGAGCTTGTAGTCTACACGCATCCTCTGGGAGCCATCTAGTTTCTGCAGGGGTGAGACTGGTGAATTGAGTGAAAAAATGATAGGTCTTAACATCCTGTAGGTCTTTAATGAAGGCACTAATCTCCATCCCTGCCAAGTGATATTATGTTTGATTCACTATCTCGGCTTGTGGGGACTCACTTTCAAAGTTCCCACTTGGCCTTCTCCACTCTGACAGCTCTTACCCCACAGGTCAAGGACTCAATGTAAGGATTACTCTAACTGCTGAGTATATCAATTCCACTCATATGTTCAGGCACTGTGGGAGTGAGCACTGAGTGGGTCTGCAGACCCTGTGGGTTCACTGTGAGTTCGACAATAGCCAGGACTCTATTTACTATGTGGCCCCACCTAAGATAATAATGCGTGGAGTGATGATGCTTTAGGTCTCTAGGTATCAATGTTAATTCAGATTCTGTGTCCAATAGTTCTCAGAAAGTCTGGAAATTTCCATATCCCACTATATAATCACATGAGAAAATGTCCCTAGGTCCTTTAACTTTCCCTAAAACTCTGCGTGTCTGGTCCCTGCAGCCACTGTTACTTTGGGCTTCATCCTCCCCATAGATGTTAATGAGCCTGCCTATGCGATGGCCTTTCCTATCATGAGATCTGACCTGCCAAGGAGAACCATCACTCAGCTTCTTAGTGACGCCAGGTGGATGGGGAGTCCTCAAGCCAAAGCTGCCTGCCTGTCTTGCTGAGATGAGCCTGCCTTAGTAGCCCTGCTGTGCTCAGTCATTGGTTGGGAGTGGCCAGCAGAAGCCTGGCACAAATGTGGTGGCAAATCTAGAGGAGGAGCAGCTGAGCCGTCAGTCTGTGATGCTCCCTGCAGCAGGGGGCCTCGGCACTTTTCCTGGCTGCTGCACAGCCTCTCTCAGGAAGCATCCAGGAGTGGAAAGGGCCTCTAGTTTAACATGGTAACAGGAAGGAACAATTGTACCCAAGACACTAGGCATAGTTTCTGGGTTTTTTTTTTCCCTAAAATATTTCTGGAAAATTCACTTTCAAACACAAATTCTCCTATATGCCTGACATTTAAACAATTGAGATATAATTCACATACCATAAAAATCACCTATTAAAGTATATAATTGAGTGGTTTTTACTATATTCACAAAGTTGTACAAGTACCACAACAATTTCAGAACATTTCATCACCCCACAAAGAAACTGGATACTTCTTAGCAATCACTCCCCACTCCTCCCTCCTGCCTCGTCCCAGGCAACCACAAATCTACTTTCTGTCTCTATGGATTTGCCTATTCTGGATATTTTATATAAATGGAATCACAATACATGGCCTTTTTTGTGGGGCTTCTTTCACTGAGCATAGTATTTACAAGGGTCATTCATGTTGTAGTATCAGTACTTCACTCCTTTTTATGGTTAAATGATAGTCCTTTGTATGGATATACCATGTTTGATTTATCCATTTGTCAGTGGATGGTCATGTGGATTGTTTCCACTCTTTGGTTATTATGAATAATACTTCTCTGAATATTTGTGTACACACTTTTGTGAATGTATGTTTTCATTTCTCTTGGGAGAAGAGTGAGTTGCTGGGTCAGAGGGTAACTCTGTGTTTAACTCTGTGAAGAACCATTTTCCAAGCTGTTTTCCAAAATGTATGCTTGACATTTTTATAGGCATTTTGGAAGATACGAAAGTGAAGATAATCCCTCATTCCAAAGAATTTATAATTTACAGTGGATGAGGCAATGAGATTAACCTCCATACATTAAACCATAATTATAATACAGCTTATAATTAAGAGCCAAACCATGCAGCACTAAATTAAAAGAGGCTCTACAGTGATACACACTTTTAGAGCAGGAAGGGAAGGATGCATGTGTATTAAAGGGCTATGCCCCTGAAAGCCTGCATTTCCACAACCCTCTTCAACAAGACCAGCCTGGGACTACTTGAGACAAAGTGGCAACTATTCAAAACTCTGGAAAGACTGCCCTGTGTCGGGGATGTTTCCTGCTTTCTTCGTTTTACATTATTTTTTAAGATAAGAATCTGATATGGTGGATGTAGTTTGAACTTATGTTTTAGATACTATCTTCAAGAGCGAACATAAATTTGAGTAAAACTACTTCCACTCTCTGATCTGGTCTCCCTTGTGACACATGGTACACATTTGCTGACTCACTTGTTAGAGCTATGGTTCAAATCTGTGGCAAGGAGCAGAAGAAAGTGACTAGTTCACAGAGGGAATGAACCCGAGGCCATGTTAAGAAATATCTTGGGACGTTTTCTATTTCATGCTAAAACAGTATTGGAGCATTAGTATTCTACCTCCTTTCCTTCAGTGGTCTTCTTAATGGATGGAGTCTCATACTTTCCATTTGCTGTTTGTTTATTTTTTCAGAGACCAAATACTTGATAGGATGAGAGTTATTCCCACTGAATTATTCTGAGGTACTTATTAAGTAGAACTGGCATCACCTCTGGTCCATTTCATGTTGATGTTTGCAGTTGATTTCCCACTCACTGAATTTCCTAATCCCCCTCTCAGCATCTGGACCTTGCTGTTCTCCTTGAGGAAATCAGCAGCTGCTGGCAGCCCTAGAGGGCTCTGCTAACCCACACTCTCACCTGAAATTGCTCACCTAATTTGTCCTTCACGGAGAGATTTGTTTTGAACCTTACACACCCTCCTCTCTGAGCTCCCTCCCCTTCTTACGAGGACGACATTCATTTTGAATTTTAAGTAAGAAAATATGGGGAGTAGGGGAGAAGAAAGCCTTTTCTGTTTGTGCACTAAGGAGTGTGTTCTGTATCCCTTTTTGAAGGAGCAGAGACTTGATAATGGACTCGTCCCCTCCATTTGTTAAAATTCTCATCTTTTAGTAATAAAAAAACCCCAAATTGCATAGTGAATCTGTCTTTATTTTCTCCATGACTAAACACTGCATTTTTCAGCACTTAACAAGTCTTTGTTCTGAAAAATTGGTTTCAGATCAGACCCTGCTTCCTAATGAGGCAGTGACTTAGTTGGTAATACATTTTTTTCCCCTGGACTGTAAACAGCAGCAGACATGTAAAAAGGCACAGAAGATGGATGGGAAACAAAAGTATGCAATTCTCCCTTTCCTCACAGGGACTCACAGGGTCTGTGAGTAATAAAGGATTGATGAGAGACCCAGGTCTTTGATTGAGATTCTTCTAATTAGAAGTGCTAATTAATACCTACTATATAACCAGCCCTGGTCATTGTTTTTTGAGGACCCCAGAAAAGACTTGCTGCAATCTAATCTGAGAGGGAAGATTTGAATCTTGTTATTTCTAGGCTTCCTATCTGTCACATCAAGTTGGAATCCTCTTTGCTTGGAGAGCTTGTGTAACCTGTGATTCACTTGCCCTTTTAATTTTACTTCCCATTTTCTTCCCCCAAAGGAGCTCTTCTAAAATCTGTCTGGTCTTCTGGGTCATTTTCACTGACCTTCACTCATTGCTTTCTAGCTCCCGCATTCCAGACCCCAAGCTTTCCATCTTTCAGAGTCGGACTCCAAAGAAGTAGCTTTCACTTCTTTTGGAAGCTTCTCTGATCACTATAGCATTTCCTGATCATTTCAGTCTATTTTCTCAACGCTACAGCAGAAGTCTCTGTTAAACAATTTGGTTCTTTTTAAAACTGAAGCATAGTTGATTTACAATGTTGTGTTGAGGGGTAGGGTATAGGTCAGTGGTAGATGGCATGCCTAGCATGCACGAGGTCCTGGGTTCCATCTCCATTACTTCTGTTAAAATAAATAGATACATAAATTTTAAAAACCTAATTACCCCCCCCAAAAACCAAAACAAAATGTTATGTTAATTTCTGGTGTACAGCATAGTGATTCAGTTATACATATATACATTCTTTTTCATGTTCTCTTTCATTATAGGTTATTACAAGATATTAAATACATAGTTTCCCATTCTATATAGTAGGACCTTGTTGTTTATCTATTTTATATATAGTAGTTTGTATCTGCAAATCCCCAACTCCTTTTTAAATTTTTATTTTATTATTTAAAAATTATTTATTTATTTATTAAAAACTTTTTTTATTGAAGTACAGTCAGTCACAATGTGTCAATTTCTGGTGTACAGCACAATGTCCCAGTCATGCATATACATACATATATTCATTTTCATATTCTTTTTCATTAAAGGTTATTACAAGATATTGAATACAGTTCCCTGTGCTATATACACAGAAGAAACTTTTTTTAAAATCTGTTTTTATATAGTGGCTAATATTTGCAAATTTCAAACTCCCAAATTTATCCTGTCCCACCCTTTCCCTGGTGACCATAAGATTGTTTACTATGTCTATGAGTTCATAGTGTCCTTTTTCTTCTTCTTTTTTTTTTTAGATACCACATATGAGTGATAATCATATGGTATTTTTCTTTCTCTTTCTGGCTTACTTCACTTACAATGATGATCTGTAGGTCCATCCATGTTGCTGCAAATGGCATTATTTTATTATTTTTAATGGCTGAGTAGTATTCTATTGTATAAATATACCGCAACTTCTTTATCCAGTCATCTGTTGATGGACATTTAGGTTGTTTCAATATCTTGGCTATTGTATACAGTGAACACTGGGATGCATGTATCTTTTTGAATTAGAGTTCCCCCTGGATATATACCTGGAATTGGATTGCTGGATCATATGATAAGTCTATTTTTAGTTTTTTGAGGAATCTCCGTACTCTTTTCCATAATGGCTGCACCAAACTACATTCCCACCAACAGTGTAGGAGTGTTCCCTTTTCTCCACACCGTCTCCAGCATTTATTGTTCGTGGATTTTTGAATGATGGCCATTCTAACTGGTGTGAGGTGATACCTTATTGTGTTTTCATTTACATTTCTCTGATAATTAGTGATATTGAGTATTTTCTCATGTGCCTATTGGCCATTTGTATGTGCTCATTGGAGAATTGCTTCTTTAGTTCTTCTGCCCGTTTTTGGATTGGGTTGTTTGTTTTTTTCTTATTAAGTCATGTGAGCTGCTTATATATTCTGGAAATTAAGCCTTTGTTAGTCATATCATTTGCAAATATTTTCTCCCATTCCATAGGTTGTGGTTTTGTTTATGGTTTCCTTTGCTGTGCAAAAGCTTGTAAGTTTAATTAGGTCCAATTTGTTTATTTTTGCTCTTATTTCTATTGCCTGGGTAGACTTCCCTAGGAGAACATTGCTAAGATTTATGTCAGAGAATGTTTTCCCTGTTTTCTTCTAGGAGATTTATCATGTCTTGAGTTATATTTAAGTCTTTAAGCCATTTTGAGTTTTTGTGTATGGTGTGAGGGAGTGTTCTAACTTCATTGATTTATATGCTGCTATCCAGTTTTCCCAACACCATTTGCTGAAGAGACTGTCTTTTCTCCATTGTATATTCTTGCCTCCTTTGTTGAAGATTAATTGACCATAGGTCTGTGGGTTTATTTCTGGGCTCTCTATTCTGTTCCATTGATCCATATGTCTGTTTTTATGCCAATACCATGCTGTTTGTAGCTCTGTAGTATTGTCTGAAGTCTGGGAGGGTTGTTCCTCTAGCTTTGTTCTTTTTCTTCAGTATTGCTTTAGCAATTCTGGGTCTTTTGTGATTCCATATAAATTTTAGGATTGTTTGTTCTAGTTCTGTGAAAAATCTCCTGAGTAGTAATCCCCAATTCATCCCTCTCCCCCCGCCTTTTCCCTTTGGTCACTGTAAGTTTGTTTTCTATGTCTGTAGAGAACTTGGTTCTTGATTATAAATTATTCTGTATTGTTCAATAGTTCCAACTGCCTTGTGATAATTTCCTTCAGAGTTGAGAAAATATCTTAGGTTGCTTGTCTCTCTTAGGGCACTTAACATTTATCTATCAAGTCAACAATATTTATAAAATACTCATTCTGTATCAGATCCAGTTCAAGGCATGGGAGACACAGTTCCTGCCCACATGGATCTTCTACTTTAGTGGGAAAGGCAGACAATATATAAAGCAAACAAATGGATAATCTAATATTAGATAGTGGTAAGTGATAAGAACAGTCTTGAGTACATGTAAATTCTTAATCAATCATTCATTTTGGAGAATGAGTGGAGACCAATTAGAGAATAATATAGTAAACAATCTCATGCAAATTATTTGTGCATTTTGTAGCATATCTTTGGTATCATCTTGGGTATTTGATTTTGCAATGCTTCTTCATCTCTTCATCATGCTCATGTTCCATAATGTGTATACACACAATCACATCAAACACAATATCATCACCATTTCCACACTCCAGTGATGAGACTTAGTTATTGCATAATTCATTGGTCTGCCAACTGTTTAAAACCAAGCCTCTGATAATTATTCTCTGTTTTGATTCCTATTGAATTAAAAGGACTTTAGAATCATCTGATCCATTCCTTTACGTTATAGGTAGATAAATTGAGGCCCAAAATATATGTGTCATTTCCTAAAACTATATAGTAACTTATTGGCAGAATTAGGACTAGAACCTGAGTTTCAGATAGTCTCCCCAACTCCCACCACATGATTTCACCATCTAATCTGAAATGGCTTCTCCTTGACCCTTACCAGCTGCCAAGATCAGTACTGTATTTTCTGATGTGGGACTATTTTCCCACTAAAAAAATGCTCTGAAAGCCCACCTTATTTAAGGCTGTATCCTCACTGTTTACTGTACTGCCTGGCACATGGATGTATCCACTAAATGTTGAATGAATGAAGGTATTAGTGAATAATTTAAGTACATCTTACTTTTGCAAGAAATGCATTTCTAAAAAGTGGTGTGTAAAATGTATTTCAGCAAATAGAATGTGACTTTCTTCTTGATTTCCCATTCAAAGAAGAAAGATGACTATCTTTATTTTTAATTTGCCCTTGATTCAAAAGTAATTCCTTATATTTTAAACTTGAAGTTTTTCCCTCCCAGCTCAGGACTTTGTAAAGCAGTTCATAGCATAAAACCTAACACTGTAGTATACTAAAGAACTGCTACTTAGAGTCACTGTGGTTAACTTTTAGTACGTTGAGGCATGATTTATTCTGTCTCTTTCCTCAACCTATTATGTATCTACTTACCACTCCTGGGTTTCCCATATTGAATTTTCTTAAAGTGAAGCCCACCTTTGAGGTATGTGTGTGTGTGTATGTGTGTGTTGAGAACCAATGCCAAGGTTGGAGTGGCCCAGGAGTGAGGAAGAAGGAAGAAGTGTAAGCCACATCACAGAACAGGGAGTGTCAGGGTGAAAGGCTAGCAAGTGAGAAGGAAGACCAGGGGGAAGACTGAATCACATTCCATAAAGCCTTGAGTATCAGGAGAAGGAAAATACATTTAACTTGGTAAGTTTTTGAGGAGTTTTAGCAGAGTTTATAATATCCTTGATCTGCTCTCTACAGTTCTTTCTAGTCTCACTCCTTATACATCCCCACTCACAGGCACACACCCAGTGAAATGATAAGCTACTTGCAGTCCCTGTTCTATTGCCTCTGTGTCCTCACTTTCTCTCCCATCCCTTTATTTATGATGAGGTTTCACCTATCATTGCCTCAAAAGTCTTCTCTCTCCCCTGCTGATTTGGACACTGGTCCTGTGTGTCCCCTTGCCCCATGGTCACCCTGTCATACCAGCTGTTTTTGAACTCTAACACTTGCTGAATGTCCTGTATCTGTCTCCAGATAGTAAGCCCATTCAGGAGGGACTGTGACGTGCTCACCACTGTGTTCCCATTGCCTGGCACCTAATGACACAAGTATTTGATATAAGAATGAAAGAAAGAATGAACAAATAAATTCATGGCTGGAATGATATAATTGGACCTGTACTTTAGGAACCTTATCTGGCAAGATGAATGGAGAAAAGAGAAAGATGGGTTAGGCAGTTCCTGTGGTATCCAGAGGGAAAAGGAGGAGGCTTAAATTAGTAGCAGAAAGAATACAAAATGGGGACGTAAAATTTCAGAGGAAATCTAGCAACTGATTGAGGGACCAGGAATATTCTAAAGGCTGAGGTTTTGAGCTTGGAAGAATAATGGTGCCCTGAATGGAACGAGGGAAGTCAGAAGGAAGAGCTGGTTTAGGAGGCAGTGGTAGGGGGATAAAAGTTTGATTTTTAGATAAACACATGTTTAATATTATCTACTAAAGCTAATTTTATGGTTAGTTTCCCCTGGAAGTTAATGTTGTGAGCTTGACTCAAGGTGTTGGAATTTAGCCCATTGCCATTAAGAGTCCTCTCAAGTGTCATGATATTGACTGGTGATGTTACCTTCCTTCCCTGCATCCTGGGTCATATGTGTGCTGAGACTGCAGAAGTGGGACTCATCGGTCATGGCAATGCCACTGCTAGGTCAGACGGCAAATGAAATGTCCTCTCTAGTAGGACTGCTGTCAGGGTTAACTTTTGGCTAAAGAGTACTGCTGAGGACGTTTGTCTGTGGCTTTACTTTTGGTCACTGTTTCTCTCCACATCCTTTTTTTATTGGCCTTCCCCACTTAGACATGCTCCCCAGTGTCTGATCTGGGCAGGAACCTTCTCTAAACTTCTGGGCTACTTGACAAGAATAAGATCATACCATTCAAACAGAGCTGTTAATGATGGACATTATCTTACCTCTCTTCTCTGTGGCATTCCTATTTTAATAGATTCTTAGTAATATCTGAGAATGTTGGAAAGTTGCTTGCTCCAGTGGTATGGCCCCTGAAGGTAGGGAGAGGTCCTGGGTTCTGTCCCTCACACTGTGATTGACAGACTTTGAAAACCTGAACAGATTGAATGGGTAGAGCCCCAGTTTCTTTATTTATGAAATGAGGCAGTTAAACTTAGTCAGTGATTTTCAGCCATATCAAAGTCTTCCCTTTTTGAAGCTCTTCTTTTACTATTCTGAAATGAAATTCATAGATAGCATGTTACTTGTATCCATGATTTAAAAAATCAATACAGTACCTTAACTTTAACAGAAAAATAAAGGGAAAGTATTTTATATAAATTAATATGTATTTCAATATTTAAGTGCTCAGGCTCACATACACCAGAAGATATAAATTCATCAGATATTTGCAGCTATATATAGAATCACCATAAATGTGACAGCTACAAATGCTACAACTATGAGTGTGTGGTGTTGACATTCATTCATCATTTTTATTGGCTATCAAATACAACTAGTGGCATTGCTGTCAGTGATGTGATTTTCCAAAATGTGAAAGTTTCTTGGTAAAGTTCCAAACAAAATAAAGCATGATCTTCCCTTCTGGGTTGCTATCCTAAAAAAATCCAATATATGTTTAAACTGTGCAAAAAAAAAAACCCTCTAAAAAACAAAAAACAGTGTGTTTATATGTAGAAAGGAGCTTTTGTTCTAGGCTCAGATAACTGCATACACACTTTTCACTTAGGTAATTTACTGGCTGGACATTGGGGAGTCAGGGGAGAAGTGAGACTATTCCCTCTGGATGGGACTTTTCTCTGTATGGCAGGGTGTTGAGTACTCCTCATCAGCCCCCACCAAATGCCACCAAAGTCTCTCTCCAAATTCCTGCAAAAACAACAGAAACACTCACCACAGTTTCTAGAACACATGCTGGAGGTGGGGAATGGATGGCAGTACTACCTTCCTTGAGAATTACTGAACTAGATGATATTCTAAGTCTGCAGAGACTCTACCATGGGCAGGTCCAGTTATTGTAGGGCACAGAGTTTATTCAGTTTGGGGTCCCCTTCTTTAAACAAAGAATCAAAATTACAAAATTAGGTAGAACTTGGGCATTTATTTACAATAAGAAAGGAAACAGCAACAACATACAAAAATTTTTAAAGCTGGTAAGTGTCACAAATATCACAAGCACCTAGTATTTTTTTAAATTAATAAACTGTCTGTCACACCTAATAATTCTTCCCTACATTTTGGGCAATGTACTCTGATCATCTCTTCCCATCACAATGCATATTATTTTCTGTAGAGATAAGGAAGGATAATTCTGTCTTTCCTTTAACATGGTTGATCAAGTTTTGTTTCTATTAGTGATAATTTAGAAAAGTTTCTTTTAACTTCATAGCTCATTATTGGTTACCACGTAAATTGTTAAGATTGTTGTCAAATTCAGGAAACTTCCAGTTTCTTTTATATGCAAGCTATAACCAATAGCTTATACAGTAACCAATCATAAATAGTCCTTAAATTGACGATACTCATTAACCACTTTGTCATTGATGTTCTTATTGTAGTGGCTTAATGTTAATAAGCACTATCTTCATCAAAGTCATAGTTCATGTTAAGTCAGCAAAAAATTTAAAGACAAGAATTCTGATAAATTCTATTTTGTATGATTCCCACCAAAAGAGGGGGAAAAATGGGTCTTTTGTATTTATATTGGCCTTATTATCAAGTATGTTTCCTTTAGGAGAGAACTTCTCTTTTGACTTGGCATCAGTGAAAACTTTATCCTTTGTTCACAGTTTCACATGACTGGTGGTTGGGAGAATTTTCCATAGGCTGGCTTCTAGTTGTGTACATTTCAAACCTTGCTTCTCCACCACTACTCACATACTTCTGGGGCTGGAGGATACGGGACACGTTCATATCATGATATGGCCTTACTTCTGCACCTCCATACCATAAGAGATACCAGATCAGCCAGCCAAGTGGACAGTAAGAACATTGCTGGAAGTCTTTCTTAAATTGGAAGTGAAAGCAAAAAATTAACTCTATGTAGAAGTGACTCTGGGCCATACAACCCATTCCAGATATTCCAGAATATACCAGATAACCTAAGTGTTAAATGGATTTGGAGGAGAAAGTGAGAAGTACTCTCTATAGTCAACAGTTCTGATAATTCATACCTTTGGACCCTGTAATTGCCTTTCTAGGACTCTGTCTTAAAGGAATATCAGAAACTTGGATTAAAAAATATAATTATGTTCATCACAATGCTAGTCTTACTGTCAAAATGAAAGAAATCAGAGCAAAATAAAATATGATACCTTCGCTGGAATGTTATTCAGACATTAAGAGAGATATTTCTGAAGATACTCCTAAAAAGTCAAGAAAAGAGATTTTAAAAGACTGTTTAATGACATAAGAAAGAGCTCACAATATGTTAAATGATTAAAAACAAGATGCATACACATTATGTTTATTGTTAAGAGAGCTTTGAAAGGTACAATTAAATGAAAAGCCATTTAATTTATTTTAAACCAGTTAAAAAGATTTTAGAAAAACAGTTAATGAGATACACAAAATGAATGTTATATGCACCAGAAAATACCAAAAACAGAAAGCATCTGTTCTTTCTTAGGTACCTATTGCTCCTACAGATACATGTGAAAGGGAATAAAGCAGTTGCTCCTTTTCAAGGAAACCAATTACCTTTCCTTCAGGCTATTTGATAAACTTATAAGCCTTTACCTTCCAGCTTTCCAAAGTAATCTTTGTATCTACTTTAAAAGAATGACTTTTTCCAATAGTCTGCTAAACTTTTTAAAAAGCCCTATTCTTAACCAAATTTGGAAAAGCTCATCAATGTTCACTGCACAGAAAATCAGTGTGTTAAGTTCATAGAAAAGTTCTTCAGCACGTAGGACAGTTTTAGAGTATGCAGATGACAAGTACTCTAATATTAGTTATCAATGCTTGAAGAGTTTAATTCAGGGGAAAATTATTTACTTAGTGAAGATGTCAGTTCTTGAACCTAAACTCTTCACTACATAAAATGGATGTTGGGAAGTGTTATGGCTCAGGAAATAATCATCACAATGAACTTTCATGCTCAGCCTGCATTCATCTACCCAATTCACAGGCATAGTAACTAAGAATGTTTTAGGAGTACTTCTTTGCCCTTGGGGGAAGCAAAAGCAAAAACAAGAAAAAGTTATATTAGGATTTTTTTGTCCTTGTTTTCCTTTCTCTTGTTCGTTTTGCTCTTTCTCTCCTCCAAGCTCCACTCCCCTCTATCCTTAAAAATGGAGGTAGGGAGATATATACTATCTGTTTGTGTTTGCTGTTCTAGTTCCAGAGGAGCTTCTCACACTCCCATGGCCTGACACTGACTATACAATTATCTGTTTCCACCCTTCCTCTATCCTATATTAGTACTGAGCATCTTAGTATTTAAGGTATCATGTGAGACTCATGGCCCCAAGGAGCTTATGATCGAGCTCACGACTCAGGGTAATTCACTGTACCGTGTTGTGGTACAGGTCGACATGTAGAGAGAGTGCGTAAAGTTATGGGTAGGTGCCATAGGAAAGAGCTTCTGCTTTGGGCATTTAGCTTTTTGGAATAGAGGGTTTTTCCTCCTTTGGAATTCCTCTTGAATTTTATTGTTACAACCATGGTTTTGTATCAGACTTCTTTGCCCAAGAAAGTTGGAAGTTGACTGCTGCACACTTGGAGAGAGGAATTTCCCTGCATTTCCAAAGAATGGGAGGATTTGTTTGGTAGAAATATTAGACATAGGTACTTCAGTTAAAAATAAAGAAATGGACTAATTAAAAAAGGGTGATATTCTCTCTTTTTATATATTTCAAACACTTGAAATTGGTTTTTTTGTTGAGAAAATTTTACTGATCAGAGTGAAATTTCTGAATTAGTCACCTTAGAGCTTCCATATTCCAGACCTTTTAATTCTCTGACTTGACTTTGAGGGATCTAGCATCTCTTTAATAGTCTTGGATCCATGTGGCAGTAGTCATTATTTGAAAGGGGAGGTTTGGGATGACAGTAGCATTTCCATAGTTCTGTTATTAAATCCTGTTCCCAGATCTCTAAATATAAAACAGATCATCCTAGAGCCCCACTACAACAACTGTAATGTTGAGTTCAGTATTAACTCAGTTTGTTTTGGACCTTCACAAGGAGGTTTGGTCACTGAAAGGCAGTTAACACTAAATGCATAGGAAGAGTTTAATATATAGTGATTCCTAAACGGATGAATCTCTTGGGAGCAATGCTGTTATATTTCCAAAGAATTCCCATATATTTTGTAAAGCATTGACCTTTTTTGAACAACTTGTTTGTGCAGCTATGTGGGATCAAAAACTATAGCTGATGCACCCCAACGTATATAGCAGCACTATATACAACAGCCAAGACATGGAAGAAACCTAAATGTCCATCGACAGATGAATAGATAAAGAAGTTGTGGTATAGTTATACAATGGAACACTACTCAGTATAAAAAAGAATGAAATGATGCTATTTGCAGCAACATGGATGGACCTAGAGATTGTCATTCTAAGTGATGTAAGCCAAAAAGAGAAAGAAAAATACCATATGATATCATTCACACGTGGAATCTAAAAAAAAGAAAAAAAGAGGACACTAATGAAATCATCTACAAAACAGAAATAGACTCATAGACATAATAAACAATCTTATGGTTACCAGGGGAAAGAAGGTGGGAAGAAATAAATTTGGGAGTTTGAGATTTGCAAATATTAGCCACTATATATAAAAATAGATTAAAAAACAGATTTCTTCTGTATAGCGAAGGGAACTTTATTCAATATCCCGTAATAAACTTTAATGAAAAAGAATATGAAAATGAATATATGTATGTATATACATGACTGGGACATTGTGCTGTACACCAGAAATTGACACACTGTGACTGACTGTACTTCAGTTAAAACAAACAAACAAACTACAGCTGAAAGCAAAGAGGGACTGCCCTACTCTACAAGGAGAAAGAAGGGAGATTTAGATACATTTCAGAGCCCAGCTCAATCCTGTGAAGGCTTCTCTTTTCACCTGAGTGTTCATTGCTCTCCCTTGGCTTCCAGATCTTACAGCCTCTGCACAAAATTTATGGCTCCATTCATAAGTACAATAGCCACAGCTCTGTTTTGGTAACTGCTTTGTTACCAGGGCTGTACCAGGAGCTAGATGAGCAAAGCAGGCATAGTGATTCCTGCCCTCCTGGATGTTAAAAAGGAGTAGGCGAGACAGACAATAAACAAGTAACAAGAATAAACAGTTCATGGATTCTCAGTTCATTTGGATTTATATAACCTTGAAACAGCTTAATTTTTCCCCCAGTGACTGCTTTCAATCTTGTTCACCCAGCTTCCTACCCTTTAGTGAATGTTTGGCAGATCCTATAAATTTCCAATTAATTTGAGTGGTTAAAATACAGTTTAGGCAAGCTTACAAGTCAACCTGACATCTAATTCAAAGTAAACTCCTCCCCCACTTACATGTGGTACTTCTGTCCACCCAACCTGGAAAGACATTCTGAGAGGTTCTGGTTGGCCTCTTTTCCTGGGAAAACCTTTAAGAGTGAAGTTAGAGGGATGAAATACCTTTCTACTGTAGCTGGTCTCAAGGCTGCAACTGACAGTGTGTCCCTCCTCTGTGTTCATTCTAAATTCTCCTCCCCCTTGGCTAGCACAGCTGCTGGCTTACTTTATGTGGGGAGGGCTGAACCCCTGGTCATTCCTGAAATATCTGAGATCCACATCTGCTGTACTTGTCCATGTATCATCACATTGGGCAGTGGAATACCAAGGATGAGATGATGGTCACTGGGTCCCTCTTGTGTAGTAGCTGTCCTACCTCCTGCTGATGAGCAAGATCAGTGACCTCTGCCAGCATGGTGACACCTTTCCTTGTCTGCTGGTCTTTGGGTGGCAGCTGTAGCTTAAAGTGTAATGGAACTCTCATGTCTCCCCGATAGAAGTGTCCTTAAGACAGGACCTCAGGACGCACAGCGTCTGAAGTTGCAGGGAAAAGCAAAACATATACCCTTAGTGGTTCGCTGGGGACTCTTCAGCTGAAAGCAAAGAGGGCCACTTCAATCTTTCCCCTTTAGTTCCCAGACCCATGCATTCTTTCTCTTGGGGACACAGCACAATGTAATGGTCATTGCTTTCAGTATAAGCTGTATATATATATATATACATATACCTGTGGGTATCATCTCCAAGCTGTCACCTCAGTTGTCCCTTCAATAGGCTGTTCTGTCACTCTGTCAATGTGGCAGCTTCTATAGAGATGAACAACATAGTGGGACCAGTGGATTTCAAGATTTTGTGCCATACTGCATCACCTCTGTAGCTATAAAAGGAGTCCCTTGGTCTTGTGCACTGTTGTGCAGGATCCTGTTGGTAGATCAAACACTCTGAAAGCCCTCTGATAGTGATGCTTGCCAAGGCCTTGTAGGCATAGAAGACGAAGGTAAACTGTCAAATCGCAACAGATGAATTGCTGCCCCTTCCAAGGTGAAGGGGTCCAGTGTAATCAACTTGGTGGCTGGTTGGTCTTTCCAGTGAATAATGTTGCATCAGGCACTCAGTGTTGATTTCTTTGCTAGCAAGTTAGATATTTGGCAGATTCAGTAGCAAGATTAGGCTTGTTGAATGCATTCTGTTGGACACACATATATCCTTCATCCCTGAGCCATGGCTACTCCATTTGTGAGCCCATCATGCCAGCCCTGGAGTAGCCAATGACAGGTTGGCTGATATCAGCTGGCTACATCTTTCTGCTTACTTGATAGCTTAATATCTTTTCTGGGGTGGATGCTATCTGGGGAGCATTAGTATGTGATATAAATATCTCCACACTTTTGTTTCTCCCCATAGTTCTATCCATATGCCTCTTCTCTAGACCTCCTTGTCCTTGACCTTCCATTTTTCTTCCATGCCCCAGTCAAGTCATTCACTGATGCTGAGAAATCAGTGCTGCAGGCTACTTCTCTTTCCGCGTACAGTGGATGACCAGGTACAACACACATAGCTGCTATCTTTCAGTGTCGCCCCAGAGTGCAAAAGCACTCCACTTTTGGCTTGTAGCTACGTATCAAGTCATTCTACCTGTGAACCATGTTCTGCCTTTTTCCTCCTGTGTCAGAAGTTCACAAAGGACTCCTAGGTGGCCATAGGTGTGAGTTGAGGGAGAAATGCTTACAACAGTTGTGGAGCACATGGGTGTCTGGCCTACTTCCTCCTTTTTTTTAATTTAAAAATTTATTTTTTAATGGGGTATAACTGATTTACAATGTTATGTAAGTTTCAGGTATACAGCATAGTGATTCACAGTTTTAAAGGTTATACTTCAGTTATAGTTATTATAAAATATTGGCTACTATGGAAAACAGTACAGAGGTTCCTTGAAAAACTAAAAATAGAGTTACCATGTGATCCAGCAATCCCACTCCCGGGCATATATCTGGAAAAGATGAAAACTCTAATTTGAAAAGATACACACACTCCAATGTTCATAGCAGCAGTTATTTACAATAGCCAAGGCATGGAAGTAACCTAAGAGCCCATCTACAGATGAGTGGATAAAGAAGATGTGATACATATATAAAATGGAATATTGTTCAGCCGTGAAAAAGAATGAAATAACGCCATTTGCAGCAACATGGATTGACCTAGAGATTATCATACTAAGTGAAATAAGACAAATATCATATGCTGTCATTTATATGTGGAATCTTAAAAATGATACAGATGAACTTATTTACAGAACAGAAATAGACTCACAGACATAGAAAACAAAATTTTTGAAAAAGAATATGAAAACAAATATATATATATATGTATATATATATGTGGCTGGGACATTGTGCTGTGCACCAGAAATTGATACATTGTAACTGACTATACTTAAAAACACACACACAAATTTATGGTTACCAAAGGAGAAAGGGGATAAATTAGGAATTTGGGATTAATAAATACACACTACTATATATAAAATTGATAAACAACAAGGTTCTACTATATAGCACAGGGAACTATATTCAGTATCTTGTAATAACGTATAAAGGAAAATAATTGGAAAAAGTTATATATATATAAAACTTTATCACTTTACTATACACCTGAAACATTGTAAATCAACTATACTTCAATGAAAAAATTAAAACATCTACTTAAAAATAAATAAATTTATATTCATTATTAAAAAATTGGCTGTATTCCCTGTGCTATGCAATATATCCTTGTAGCTTATTGATTTTATACACAGTGGTTTGTACCTCAATCCCCTACCCCAACTTGCCCCTTCCCCCTCCCTCTCCCTACTGAAAAGTCACTAGTTTGTTCTCTACATCTGTGAGTCTGTTTCTTTTTTGTTATATTCATTAGTTTGTTTTATTTTTAGATTCCACACACAAGTGATATTGTGCAGTATTTGTCTTTCTTTTTCTGACTTATTTCACTATACCTGCTTCATTTTTTGTGTGTCCTCTGTCCCTACCCATGCTCAACCCTAAAAATACTACTTCAGTCTTATGATGTGTCACTGTTGTGCCCATCCTATGAGTTGGTGGATCTCACCGAACTCTGTATATGCTGGGCAATTTCAGCCACATGGTCACTTGATGTCTTATGACAAGATACTCCATCTCTCTCACAGCCCACTAGCACATTAGAAAATTTTAAGATAGCATATAGCTCTCTGCTGCAGATATCATGGTCTTGCTCCCGAACCCTTGGGATTTCTGTTGTGATTCTCCTGCAAGAGTTTACCATAAATTCCTCCTGGCCTTTTTTCCCCTACCAAATACACCTCTAGAATCATAGGTTCTGCCAGGTCGGATGGTTAAGTTACAGTACTGAATGCATCACTGCTTGGACTTGTTATAGAGTCCTTTCCTACTCTGGACCTACATAAAACTTGTAGTCTTCCTGCCACTTAGTAAATGAGTTTGAACAGTATTTCCAGATGTGGAATATGCTGCTTCCAGAACACAGGGGTAGACATGGTGAAGGAAGGTGCCTAATATATGCAAGCAGGGAGGTTTGTCTGGGGTGGGGAGAGTACAACAATACAAGGAGAGGGGCAAGGATATTGAGGGCGTCTGCAAGGACGTGGTTATTAAGATGGAACATGGAATCCAAAGAGTATAGGAGGAAACTAGTGAGGGAGAGAGAGAAAAACAATGGAATGATGTGAGAAAGTGTATTGCAGTTCCGAAGTGATATTGAAGAATTGCTCTAGTTGAGGTACTTGAGCAAGTAGATCAAAAGACTGGGGGACTGGAATTTGAATTTGGAAAAACAGAAGCAATGTGTGTGAGTGTGAGTGTGTGTGTGTGTGTGTGTGTGTGTGTGTGTGTGTGTGTGTGTGTGATGAGGTCCAGGATGTCATCATGAGGGTAGGTAGGTTGCTGCATTGGAATGGAGGAAAGAGTTTGTTTAAAATTAGAAGATACACTATTCTTTATTTCTTATAAATTTCATCGTGGTGTATGTCTTCCCTAATAGACTCCAAATTCTTATATTTGCCACCAGACACAGTGTTGAGCCCATTGTAGGAATTCAGTGTATGTATGAGAGGAACAGCCTTAAGACCTTATGTTTCACAAGGAAAGAACAACATGAGATTCTAGACATAAGAGCTAGAGCTATTTAAACTGAAGCATTTACCTGTTGGCAGACACAGTGTTACTGTTTGTATCAAGGCCGCAGGAGCAGCTATGGAGGGTAGATTTAACCGTATTTGACATTTGCATTTGGCAGGGTGCCTGGGGAACAGGAGACATGACCAGAACATAGCATCGGTACAGAGGTTTTTTTTGTATATTATTTCCAAACTTACTTTTTTTTTTCTTGTACTCAAGTGTCTGGTTCATTATTTTTAATGCCAAGGAGAGCCTGTACAGATATTTCTTTTCCCATTATATTACAAATTTTTGTTACTCTTCCTCTCTTCTTCCAAAGAAAACAGGATAGCTTTGATTTTGGGGGCACCAAGAAATTCTTTAGCTAAGATGTGTTTCTGCTGGGGAGGAGGTGGAGAGGATTTTCCTAAAAGGGGTTGGCTAATGCTGAAAATTCCTTTCAGTAGTATGGTGTTTTTCTTCTATAAAAGAAAAGGCTTAAAATGCAAACTCCTGGGGGAAGATAACAAAGCTCTAAGTAATAGTAAGGTGCAAATCACTGAAGCTAGAGTCTTTTCTGAGAGAAAGGTATATATCTTTCGCTGAGAGAAAGGGGAGGAGGGTCAGAAGACAGTGATGGCATGGGCACAAGGAGAAATTGCTCTCAGGGGAAGCTGAGATGCAGGATCCAAGCTTTTTGCCTGGTGCTGGCTCTGCCACCTATGAGCCTCTGGGTTGCAGGGTTCAGTGGTTGTTGACCTAAAACAAATAGACTGTCAGATACTTCTCTAGCAAAGATAGGTTTATTAGGGGAGCAGCAGAGAACTGCAATTCAGGGTTTGCAGCCATGACAGATCACATTCAAGTTCCCCTACACAAGGCAAGGAAACCACTTTTATAGAGGGGAAAGGAGGCTGGGAGAGTTATAGTGAACAGAATCCATGGCTTCTCATTGGCTGAGTCTTTTCGAGGAAAAAAAAGTCTTTCTTCTTCTCCTGGGCTTTACTTCATGACAGGGCATGAGAGCTCCCCCTTCTGGTCTCCTGACTATTTAATTGAGGTTCTGTTTTTTAAATTTTTGTTTGGTGAATATGGTTTATGAGCTCCGAAGTCATGGTAGTGGTCTCTGAATGACTTTGAGGCCATGGAAACATTCACCTCCCTATAGGGCTTTGCTCACTCACTCTCTCCTCTAAGAATTCATCTGGCTTATCAAGTTTACATTTCCTCAAATGGCTGAGAATTCTACATTTGCCTAGTTTTCCTCTCTGTGTGTTCCAGATCATTCTTTCAGCTATTTCTTATGACCTATGTGTGCAGATGAGCCAGTTTACATAGGCACTACTCAGCCATCCAATTAAAACAGGACCTGTTCCAGTGCTTAGAAAAATGGAATTCTGAGCTTTAAAACAAGTAAAGTCTTTCAAGAAATTGTTTTCAAGCTAAAGTCAACTGAGATTCCAAAGCTCTGAGTTTTATTTCTAGCTCTACTACTAGATAGCCATATGACCTTGGATGAGTTATTTTATTTCAGGGGCTCAGTTTCCTCATCAAACACGAGAAAGACTGCATTCATGCAATTAACATGTATTAATTACTTGATGAACTCAAAACAGCTGTATTAGATGGCATCACTCATGCTGTGGTTTGAATCCTGGTAAATAGCCTACAGTTCACAGCTGCTTTGGAATCTGGTCAGACTTCTGCTACTTTTGGTCATTTGGTTTTTGTACCTGTTCCAGGTGGTTGAGGGCAGAATTAAAACCATTGATGAGCTTTTATTCTGGCCATGCTATCTTCCTGAAAGCTAATTCCCAGGCTTAAAAGTTATTGCTGAGTCAGATCTTTCCCGCTTTTCTCTCCCAGAAGTGGTGTTGATGTTTCTGACTTTCTACTTCTGCTCTCCCTTGAGGCCTCTTAAGTTTGAAAACTCATTTAATTCCCCATCTCCAGCTGGGAGTGTTCTTGAGTTCTGTTTTTCCTCCAAGATCTTTAAGGAGACTGCTTGCTCGTTCCTAGATAGGCTTTTCTTTGTATTTTCAGAATTGAGCACACTGCTTGACTTTCATTTTCTGCATTTTCCTTTTCTTTTCTCTATTAGTCTATTTTTATAACCATTGCTGCTTCCATCAAGAATCCCCTTCACCTTTAGTTAGATCCAGTGAGTACTGGACACCATGGTTCTTTCAACATGCATTATTTATAGCCTAACTCCTCTACTTCAGTTCCGACCCTCTTGATGTCATGAAAATTTAAGAGTTGCCTTATTCCCTTTCTTTCCATATCTAACCTTATAGCTCTGGCTTGACCAGGGAGTCTGGTAACATGCATAGAATTATACCACTTTGTGTTTTGGATGGATTGAAATTTATCTACCAATCCTGGAGTCACACAATATGAATTTTCATTCCAATTTGCCATCTACTTGCTGTGGGATATCAGGGAGTTCACCTACCTTCTCTTGAGTCTCCTGATTCCTTAACTGTTCAGTGGATGTAATAATTTCTTACCTACTTCACAGTTACGAAGATGAAATTAAATGTTTTATGATATGTAAAGCTCTATATACATGTAAGTGATCTTTGTCAGTATTATTAGTTATGGCTGATTTTCCAGGAGTTTACCATCAATATTACCATAATAATGTATTTATGGAGCCCTGAGATTGACTGGCTCACTGGAACACAGGAAAGGTACTGATAGAATATTGGAGAGAGACAGAGTGACAAAGTACCGCTGAGGTACACGAGGTGCCAAAGAACATGAGTATGCTAATGAATATAATGACTCGGACACTAGGTCCTATCTTTAGCCCCAAGATTAGGACCCTCTGTCTTCCTTAGCAATGCCTTCTCCAGTCTCCCTCATCTTAAAGCCCATTGGCAGTTTCTCATTTCCTATAGCACTAGCTATCCATACCACTTATGTGATTCAATCAGGGTAATCAATGCTGTTTATGTTTTTAATTTTCACATTCTTTCTCCCTTACCAAATTGCAAGTATTTCAAAGTCTGGAACCACATCATGCATGTCTTTTGTCCCATAGTGATAGCATATTATCGTGATTTGTACCGGGTAGGCACCAGAAATGGGTGGTATTGCAGTGCTGGACCATGTTTTTCTTTGTTGAAGATTAGAAAGAAGTGTCTTTTGTATGTGTTCTGTTATTCTCTAAATGTTTTTATTTTTAACAAAGTCATAAGTGAAGATACATTAAAAAGTTAAATAGTGGTAAAACTTATAAAATGAGTACTCCCTGTCAACCACACATTATAATCTGTTCCCTAGAAATAACCATTTCTCAAATCTTTAACTGTTTCCCCCTCCTGGGTATTGTTATAAACAAACAAACAAACAAACAAATACACTATCTTCTGGTTTATCAATTTTATACATTATATACTAACCTAAACGTTGGTAGATGAAGATTTTTTTTAAGCTCTGTTTTACTCCTCTTTTCTCCTCCTGTAATCTGATACACTTATATCCAATTTTGGTTAACTTTATTGTCAATGTTCCAGTTATCTACTGATGCTTAACAAATCATCACAAAAGTTAGAGGCTTAAAAAAATTACAGTCAGTTTATTTTCTCCCACAGTTCCTATGAGTCAGGAATTGGGAAGGGCTTGACTGGCTGGTTCTAGTCCAGGTGTCTCATGCAATTGCAATCAAGAAGGAGCTGGCCAGAATGCTGTATAGTCAGTATAATGCAGTATGCAACCTTTTCAAATTCGCTTTTGTCCCTTAGTAATATGCATTGAAGTTTCCCTCATGTATTTTCATCATGTGGCAGCTCATTTCTTTTTAGTGCTGAACAATATTTCATTGTTTGGGTGTACCAAAGTTTATTTATCTATTCACCTACTGAAAGACATCTTGAATGCTTCCAAGTTTTGTCAATTCTACATAAAGCTTCTATAAACATACATTTGCAGGTTTCTGTGTGGACATAAGTTTTCAACTCTTTTGGTAAATGCCAAGGAGAGTGATTGCTGGATCGTATGGTAAGAGTATGTTTAGTTTTGTAAGAGACTGCCAAGTTGTCTTACAAAGTCCTGTATCATTTTGCATTTCCACCAGTAATGAATCCCTACTACTCCACATTCTTGCTAGCTTTTGGTGTTGTCAGTGTTGCAGATTTTGGCCATTCTAGTAGGTGTGAAGTGGTATCTTCATTGTTGTTTTAATTTGCATCTCCCTGATAAGCATATGATGTGGAGTGTGTTTTCATATACTTCTTTGTCATCTGTATATCTTCTTTGGTGAGATGTCTGTTAAGTTCTTTGGCCTGTTTTTTAGTCACATTGTTTCTTCTCTTATTGTTGAGTTTTAAGAGTTCCTTGCATATTTTGGATAACAGCTCTTTATCATATGTATCTTTTGCAACTGTTTTCTCCCAGTCTGTGGCTTGTCTTCCCATTTTCTTGTCATTGTTTTTCACAGAGCCAAAAATTTTAATTATAATGACATCCACTTTGTCAATTATTTCTTTTATGGATTGTGGATTTGGTATTCTATCTAAAGATTCATTACCCTGTGCAAAGTCATCTTAATTTTCTCCTATGTTGTCTTTTAGGAGTTTTGTATTTTTGCGTTTTACACTTAGGTATATGATCCACTCTAAGTTAATTTTTGTGAAGTATATAAGATCTGTGTCTAGATTCATTTTTCACATGTGGATGTCCAGTTGTTGAAGAGACTATCTTTGCTCCACTGTATTGCTGTTGCTTCTTTGTCAAAGATCAGTTGACTATATTTATGTGGGTCTATTTCTAGATTCTCTATTCTGCTCCAATGATCTTCCACCAAAATACCACACTTTCTTGATTATTGTAGTTTTCTAGTAAGTCTTGAAGTCAGATAGTTTCAGATCTCTGACTTTGTTCTACTTCAGTATTGTGTTGGCTGTTCTGGATCTTTTGATTTTTCGTATAAACTTTAGAATCTGTTCATTGTTCTCTACAAAATAACTTGCTGGGATTTTGACTGAGATTGAATTAAATCTATAGATCAAGTTGGGAAGAACTGACATCTTGACAATATTGAGTCTTCCTATCATGAACATGGAATATGTCTCCATTTATTTAGTTCCTCTTGTTTTCTTTCATTACAGTTTTATAGTTTTCCTCATATAAGTCTTATACATATTTTGTTGGACCTACAATTAAGTATTTCATTTTTGGGGTGCTAATGAAAATGGTGGTGTGTTTTCAATTTCACATTCTACTTACTCATTGCTGGTATATAGGAAAATGATTGACTTTTATGTTTAACTTTGCATCCTGAAACCTTGCTATAATTGCTTATTAGCTATAGGAGTTTTTTTATTCTTTTGGATTTTCTACACAGATGATCATGTCATCTGTGAACAAAGACAGTTTTATTTTTTCCTTCCCAAGGCATTGGTCCATTTCATCTGGGTCATCAAATTTGTGAGCATAGAGTTAGTTGTTCATAGTTTTCCTTTATTATCCTTTTAATGTCCACAGGATCACGAAGTGATGGCCCCTCTTTCATTCTGATATTAGTTATTTGTGTTCTCTCTTTTTCCTTAGTTAGCCTGGCCAGAGGCTTATCAATTTTATTGATCTTTTCTAAAAACTAGCTTTTGATTTTATTGGTTCTCTTTATTGATTTCATGTTTTCAATTTCATGGATTGATGCTCTAATTTTTATTTTTTCCTTCTGCTTATTTTGGATTTAATTGTCTCTTCTTCTAGTTTCCTAAGGTAGAAGCTTAGATGACTGATTTTAGACCTTTCTTCTTTTCTAAAATATGTATTCAATGCTATAAATTTCACTCTAAGCACTGTTTTCACTTCATCCCACAAATTTTGATAAGTTGTATTTTCACTTTCATTTAGTTCAAATTATTTTAAAATATTTTCTTGAGATTTCTTCTGTAACCCATGTGTTACCTAGAAGTGCATTGTTTAATCTCCAACTATTTTGGGATTTCCCACCTATCTTTCTAGTTAATCCCATTGTAGTCTGACAGCAGACATTGTATAATTTCTTTCCTATTAAATTTGTTAAGATGTGTTTTATGTCCCAGAACGTGGTCTATTTTGGTGAATGTTTCATGTGAGCCTGAGAAGAATATGTGTTCTGATGCTGTTGGGTGAAGTACATTATATCAGCTGACTGACAGTGTTGGATCTAAATGTCCTTACTGATGGGTCTGCTGGGTCTGTCCACTGCTGAAAGAGGGATGTTGAAATCTCCAACTATAATAGTGAATTTATCTATTTACCCTTGCAATTCTGTCAGTTTTTGCCTCATATAGTTAGATGCTTTGTTATCACATACACACCCATTAAGGATTGTTATGTCTTGGAGAATTGACTCTTATCATTATCTGGTGCTCCTCTTTATCCCTGATATCTTTCCTTTAAAGTCTGCTCTGTCTGGAATAAATTTAGCTTTTAAAAATTACTGTTAGTATGGTTTATTTTTCTTCATCCATTTACTTTTTTGAAGAAGACTTTTAAGCCCTAGGGGATGTGGCAACTCCAATTCCCTAAATCAGTGAGTGGAGAAGAACCTCCTGTTAACCAGAATGTTTATGCTTAACTGTTAGATGAATGTGAAATAAACATTTATTTGGCTAAGTCACTGACATTTTGAAGTTTATTAGCAGTTAGCATTTAGCATTACCTAAATAATAAATTTATCATTGCTAGTATTGTTAATTTATCTGGTCCCTTTTTAAAAATATATTGATCAACCATGGTAGAGATTTATCTGTTTTACTGATATTTTTAAGAAACATCTTCTGTGTTTGATAGTACTCTCTATTTCATTAATTTATATTAACTTCAATATTTCTTTTCTTCTATTTCAGTTTAGTCTATTCTTTTTCTAAGTTCTTGAATTGCTTGTGTAGATCATAATTCTTAATACCTATCATGTTTTAATATACACATTCAGGCCTATAAATCATCCTGTAAGTATTAATTTAGCTGTATTTTATAAGTAGTTCTAATTATTTAATGACATTTATTATGATTTTAAAAACTTATTAATTATTCACACATGTGTTTTATTATTTTTCTAATGTATGATCTTTGGGGGGCCCAATTATGTCATTGCTTCTTAGTTGAACTATATTGTATTTTTAGAAAGTCCATCCATTTACTTTTTTTTGTTCATTTACTTTTTATTAATATATTTTTATTTAAATATATAGCCTCATTTGCTTTTAATCTATGTGTGTCATATTTAAAGTGGGCTTCTTGTAGAAAACATAGTTTGGTTTTGTTTTTTGATCCACTCTGACCATCTGTCTTTTAATTGGTGTATTTAGTCTGTTGATATTCAAGGTGATTATTGATATAATTGGCTTAATAGATACCATATTTGCTACTGTTTTCTATTTGTTGCCCTTGTTCTTTGTTATAATTTTGTCTTCCATACTTTTTCTGCCTTTTGTGGTTTTAATTGGTCACTTTATATGATTCCATTTTCTCTCCTTTCCTAGAATATCAGATATACCTTAAAAAAACCCTTTTTTGTGGCTGCCCTAGAGTCTGCAATATACATTTATAACTAATCTAAGTTCATTTTAAGATAACACTACACTGCTTCACTGGCAGCATGAGTACCTTGTAATAACAAAATAATCTTGATTCCTCCCTTCCATCCCTGGTGTCGTTGCTCTCATTTGTTTTACTTACACCTAAGCATACACAGATACGTAAGCATACATAACCAAATACATTGTTTTTATTATATTTTGAAGAAACTTTTATCTGTTAGGTCAATTAAGAATAAGAGAAATAAAACTTTTAATTGTACCTTCACTTATTCCTTCTCTGCTGCTCTTCCTTTCCTTATATAGAGCTGAATTTCTGACCTATATCATTTTCCTCTTCTCTAAAGAACTTCTTTTAACATTTCTTGCAAGGCAGGTCTACTGGCAACAAATTCCCTCAATTTTGTTTGAGAAAATCTTTATTTCGTCTTCACTTTTGAAGGATAATTTCACGGAGTACAGAACTCTAGGTTAGTAGTTTTTTCTCTCAACACTTTAAATATTTCACTCCACTCTTTTCTTGCTTTCATGGTTTCTTAGAAGTCAGTTGTAACTCTTATTTTTGCTCCCCTATAGGGAAGGTGTAGTTTTCATCTGACTTCTTTCAGGATGTTTTCTTTAGTTTTACTTTTTTTTTTTGTAGTTTAAACATGAGATACCTAGGTTTTTTTTTTTTTTTTTTGAGGGAGCATTTATTCTCCTAGAGTCTCCCTCATGAAATAATAGTACAGTGTCAACAAAGGATATGGGTAGAGTTTATACTCAGTTTTGGGATTGTACCCTCTGTGGAGCCCTTCTTTCTGGGTTTCCCTTATAATTCTCCAACCTCTCTGAACTCTGTCCTTTAAAACCTCAAGGCAGTAAGACTACAGCTTTTTGCCAGCCCAGACTGCACAGATAAGGAGTGTCCTCAGGCAAAAAGCCACAAACATCAAATCTCAGCCAGTACATTTCCCATCTTTCAAGGATTGACTTTCCTCCAGTTTCTGCCTCCTTTTGGTCACTCTCCAATATTTTCATAGTTACAAAAACAGTTTTTTGGTCCTCATTTCCTAGGAGTTATCTGTAGGTGGAACACTTTGATCAAGCTCTTCTACTGTAATCAGATTGAACTTCAACTATAGCTTTTTACATTACCTGGTACCCCAATTCCTGTGATTTTCTTTTCTTTTGTATGTATTAGTTTGCTTCCTGTTGAAATGTTTCTCTGGAGGTACCAAATTTTTACCTTCCTCTGCTCTGCTCAGCCATTTACCTTTCTTGTTATGTTTTCTCCCTTCATATATTGTGATTCAGGGTTACAAATGTCTTTAAATTTCATCAGAGTTGAATATTTTTCCTTATTATTTTTATAGTAATTTCTGGGAAAAGAATGAAGGTAGACATATCTTTACCTGGTCCTCTTGAAACCTGAAGTCTCTTGAGTTATTCTTAAATGTGTTTGGATTGTAAATTCTTCTTGGACCAGGACAGTCTCTATTTTGTGTTCTCTCAACACCGTGCATTTATAGGAGCAACATTAACAAAGTGCATGTTGAAATCCAGGTGCTTTGGGCACACAAAGCTCTCCAAAAGGTGTCTGTGTTTCTTGCTGGTTTTGCTTGCTGCTGTCCAAGAAACTGACTTCAATATTCCTGCCTTCTTGGAACCACTGCTCTTGGCCCACTTAGCCAGTTTTCTTACAGGGCTCTAGCTACCCTTTGTGCTTTCTCAGGGTTGTGTAGATCATCTGGAGAGAGAGATGAAAATCTTTTCACAGGCAAGGCTGAATGCTCTCCTTGGTTTCAGGAAAAGTATCATCCTTTAAGCCTTTTAAACGGTGTGTGAGTAGGAGGTGTGCAGCAGTGTTAAAGTTCAGCATTGGGAAAATAGGTTTATTCTCAAGGTTTTCTCATACCTAAGGCCTTTCTGAGAAAAATAATGTGGAAGAATCACTTCACATATCCAGTGGCAGATCTGATCTGCCAGAGCCCTATTCATCTTGAAGATGAATCTAGCAATCTGGGTTTGTGGCTGCACCGGATACTATCTGTCTCACAGTAGCAGCTGTGGGTTCTCCTCCTTAGCCACTAACTTTCTCATGAACTGATAAACTCCTTTGTGCTTAGAAGCAATGATGCACGTAGATATCCTCGTGTGTCCTGGAAATGTCTGTGTTTCTGTGTACCAGTTTGGCTGATCCAAGGATGAAGGGTGTATGTGGGAACCTCTGTTTTTAATTAGCCTTTTGGGCATAGCCAGCTCTCCATGCGCTGTCACAACAAAGGGATCTTTATTTCTTTAGGGAATAGTATTAAGATGCAGGAGTTGGAACTGTATACTTGTCATGTTTGAGACAGCTTTTATCTACTTTTTCATCAATGATCTTTGACAACTGATCTTCAGTTCTAGCTTAACCATTTACTAGTTGTATAACCTTAGGCAAACTCTTGTTCCAGCTTAATTAATCTAGTTTACTGCTTTATAAACTGGCAGAGAGATAATATTTTCCCTGACCACTGACCTTAGAGGCTTAGTGAGGCTTAAAGGGTAGCATGGAAATGGAAAAGTGTGTTATTAAAAATACAAAAATAAATTATTGATATTACAGCTTATAGAAGTTTTTCTTATGAGGAGGGATAAGTTAAAAAAGGAAATCTTGGTTGCCTCCTGAGAGAGTCCCATTCTTGGGGGTACAAATGGAACATGGGAGTGGGAGGGTATAGCTCAGTGGTAGAGTGCATGCTTAGCATGCACAAGGTCCTAAGTTCAATCCCCAGTACCTCCATAAAAAATAGATTAATAGATGAATAAATAAATAAATAAACCTCCCTTCAACCCCTCAAAAGACCAAAACCCAAAACCAAAATAAAATAAAACACAGAACATGGGACAATGTGGCACTGAGTTTGCAAAAGATTCTGCCACCACTGCCACCTTTCCCCTCCTTTTCTCAGCCCTCCCTGCCCCCAGGTGGAGACAGAAATTGACACTGGGCAGGACACCCCTCCCTGTGCTGCCAGGCCACCTATGCTGGACGGCTTTGTCAGAGGGCTGACAATCAGCTCCCTGCTGCTTTCTCATCTTTTAAAATCCAATTAAACATCTCTGGCCACAGCGTGACAATTGTCTGGGCTCCACTGAGTGGAACTTCACCCGAAGTGGCATTAAGAAGCCAGAGGAGAAAAGAAAAGCTGCTTTATCCTGGAAAGATCACACCCACAGTTCCTGAAAGGGTGGGATCTTTGTGAGGTCTGGTCTCATGTTCAGACTGAGCAGTTGGCCAGCTCAATTCCAAACGTCAAGATGATAAAGGTCATGGAGCAGATTTAACCTTGTCCACATGGGCTCTTGTGCCTAGGAGTGGTCTGATGGTTTAAGAATCAGCAATGGCATAAGGTGTGTGTGAGAAACACCAAGTTTGAGTACAATGTCCCTGCAGGGAGGGATGCTGGAAGGTTAGGATGGAGCCAGATTATAGGGGACGTTGAGGCCAGATTATTGGAGTCTTACACTGAACTACAGGGCCTGACCTCTTGTGGAAGGCAGGAGGATTCTGTCGTGGGTAGAGTGTACTACCTTGCAGACGGCCATCTTATAACATCTTGCCATTATATGTGTTTCCTAGGTTTATCCAGCCCCTCTCGTCACAGTGCATTGACACATTGTTTAATACAATAGTGACTCACCTTAAACACTAAGAAGATGCTATATCTGGAAGAATCAAAAGCTTCTTGTTCTGAAATAAATGCCATACATTTACTGGATCAACAAAACAAAACATATAAAACAAGGAATGTGTACTCTGATCCTGAATTTGCTACTAACCAACTGGTAATGTGAGGGAGCTATCTTCTGCTTGGGGGTTCAGCTTCCTTATCAATCAAATGACGGAGAAAGGGACAGCTAGAGCAGTGATCTCCAAAGTTCCTCTCAACTTGAATGTTCTGAGGAATAATTGTAGCTGCTAATTTGTGTGCATTTTGTTTATTACCATTTGTCTTACATGCCCATAAGACCATTCTATTGGACCAAGTTTCTGAGGATGTTTTAAAGACAAAGTGATGTTAAAAAAAAAAGACTGCTGATCTATTTTGTCTTTACCAGGTAGACTTTCACCATTTGGGGCATTTTAAACATTGAGATATAACTGACATACAATATTATATTGCTTTCATGTGCACAATGTAATGATTTGATATTTGTATATATTGTGAAATGATCACCCCAGTAAGTCTAGTTAGCATCTGTTCCATACATAGTTATAGAATTTTTTTCTTGTGATGAGAACTTGTAAGATTTATTCTTTTAGCAACTTTCAAATATGCATTACAGCATTATTAACTATAGTCACCATGCTGTACATTGTATCCCCATGACTTATTTATTTTATAATTGGAAGTTTACACCTTTTGACTCCCTTCACCCATTTTGCCCACCTGCCCACCTGCCTCTGGCAACGACAAATATGTTTTCTGTATCTATGAGCTTGTTTTTTTTCTTTTTTACTCCACATGTAAGTGAGATTATACAGTACTTGTCTTTTTCTGTCTGACTTATTTCACTTAACATAGTGTCCTCAAAGTCCATCCATGTTGTTGCAAATGGCAAATTTTCATTCTTTTTTATGGCCTAGTAGTATTCCATTGTGTGTGTGTGTGTGTGTGTGTGTGTGTGTGTGTGTGTGTATCACTTCTTTATCCATTCATCTATTGATGGACACTTAGGTTGCTTCCATATCTTGGCTATTGTCAATAATGATGCTATGAATATAGAGATGCATATACCTTTTTGAATTAATGTTTCCATTTTCTTTGGATATATGCCCAGGAGTGAAATTGTTGGATCATATAGTAGTTCTATTTTTGGTGTTTTGATAAACCTCCATACTGTTTTCCATAGTGGTTGCACCAATTTACATTCTCAACAACTCTGCAGGAGAATTCCCTTTCCACAAGAATTGTTAATTCTTGTCTTTTTGATAGCCATTCTAATAGGTGTAGGGTAATATCTCATTATGATTTGATTTTCATTTCCCTGATGATTAGTGATTTTGAGCATCTTTTCATGTACCTATTGGCTATCTGTCTTTCTTTAGAAAAATGTCTATTCAGATCCTTTTCCTATTTTAAATCAGGTTTTGTTTTGTTTTGCTATTAAGTTGTATCAAATGTATGATTTACAAATATTTTCTACCATTCAGTAGTTGGATTTCCTTTTGTTGATGATTTCCTTTGCTGTGCAGAAGCTTTTTAGTTTGATGTAGTCCCACTTGTTTATTTTTGCTTTTGCTGCCTTTGCTTTTAGTATCAAATTTTTTAAAAGTGATGGCAAAGACCAATGTCAAGTTTATTACTGCCTCATTTTCTTCTAGGAGTTTTATGGTTTCAGATCTTACATCCAAGTCTTTAATTCATTTGAGTTTATTTTTGTGTATGGTGTAAAATAGTGGTTCAGTTTCATTCTTTTGCGTGTGGCTGTCCAGTTTTCCAAATACTGTTTGTTTAAGAGACTGTCCTTTCCCTACTGCATACTCTTGGCTCCTTTGTTGTAAATTAACTTGACCATATATGCATAGGTTTATTTCTGGGCTATCTCTTTGTTTCACTGATCTATGTGTCTGTTTTTGTACCAGGACCACTCTCTTTTGATTATTTTAGCTTGGTAATATAGTTTGAAATCAGGGAGCATGATGCTTCCAGCTTTGTTCTTCTTTCTCAAGAGTGCTTTGGCTATTTGGGTTATTTTGTGGTTTCATATTAATTTAGGGTTGTTTTTTCTATTTCTGTAAAAAAATTTCATTGGAATTTTGATAGGGATTGCATTGAATCTATAGATTGTTTTGGGTAGTGTGGACATTTTAAGAATATAAATTCTTCCAATCCATAAGCACAGAATATCTTTCTGTTTATTTGTGTCTTCTTCAATTTCTTTCATCAATGTCTTACAGTTTTCAGTGTCTAGGTCTTTTATCTCCTTGGTTAAATTTATTCCAAGTATTTTATTCTTTTTGGTGTAAATGTAAATGGGATTATGTTCTTAATTTTTCTCTTTCTGATGGTTTGCTATTAGTGTATAAAAATGCAACAGATTTCTGTGCATTAGTTTTGTATCCTACAACTCTGCTGAATTCATTTATTAGTCCTAACAGTTTTGGGGTGGAGTCTTTAGAGTTTTCTATATACAGTGTCATGTCATCTACAAATAGGACAGTTTTACCTCTTCCTGTCTAATTTAGATGCCTTTTTTTCCTCTTTCTTGCCTGATTGCTCTGAGTAACACTTCTAATACTACGTGGGAAAAAAGTGATGAGAGTGGGCATCCATGTCTCACTCCTAATCTTATAGGAAAAGCTTTCAGATTTTTATCTTTGAGTATAACTTTAGCTGTGGTCTCATCTTATATGGCCTTTATTGCCTCACAAGGCAATGTTGAGGTACATTCCCTCTGTATCTACTTTGTTGAGTTTTTTTTTTTTATCATAAATAGATGTTGAATTTTTGTCAGATGTTTTTCTGCATCTATTAAGGTGCTCATATTTTTATCCTTTATTTTGTTAATGTATCATGTTGATTGATTTGCAGAACTGAACCATCCTTGTATTCCTGGAATAAATCCCACTTGATCGTGGTGTATAATCCTTTTAATATATTGTTGAATTTAAGGGCATTTTTCAGAAAGGGAAGATGACCTGCCAACAATTACAACGTGTCAACAATGGTGCCCAGTTTCCATATCTTTCTTCTTCCAGTTTTCTTCTTGCTGTCAGACGCAGAGCTTATTATATGATGGAATGATCACCACACTTTGTATAGTTGTGGGAGATCAGAGGAAAAAGGAATTAATAAACCATAGAGTGGCTGGGGAAGACTAAATGGCAGAAGAGGGCCTAGGCTGGGTACTGACAGAGGGGTAAGATTAAACTAGGCAGAGAGAAGGGAGTCAGTCTTTCCAAGTAAACCAGGATAGCAAGGCAGGGCTAGTGTGTTAGGAGTCAGGAGCTGTACTGGTGACAGCAGGAAGCATGGGAAATGAGGAAAGGCCTTATAATCATCAAAGCCCCCAGGTAATGCTGAAGCTCCTGTACTTGATATGCTAGAACCTTGAGACCCAAAGTATGGCCTTGGAACTAGGCTTGGGGCTTGTTAGAAACATAGCATCTCAGGCCCACCCTAGCTCTACTGAATCCAAAACTTCATTTTAACAAAATCCAAAGGCGATTCCTGTGCTCCTTAAAGTTTAAAAAGTGCTGCCATTCAGGACAATGGTTTTCAGTGATATGATGTCTGGTCCCCAACACATAGGCCTCCTGAATCAGAATTTTCTGGGGATGGGCTTGGACACTGGAAGTTTTGAGAAGCTCTAACCTGTAGCCAGGGTTGAGAAGTACTGTTTTCATGGCTATAAAGCAAGAATGAAAATATTGAATCAGAGAATAACACAGTGAAAGATTTAATAAAGATCAGTTAGGCAGCAATATGAAAACTATACTTAGGAAACAGAAATTAGTGGCAATGAAACAAATATACAGAATGAAAGAGAAGACAACTCCACCATGCTGAGTCTTGATGGTTGAGAAAATGGTTGGGCTAGAAGTTGCTTGGGGGAGCTGGTTTGGCTTAAGATACTTCTACTTAGATTTGTTGGCAACTACATCTGGAAGGCCTTAGATGGTGTGGCATTGACGCTTAAATTAAAATTAAAATTACAGGTTAAAGGGCAGCACTGGAAGTGTGGATTTGTGATCCATTATTCCAGAGTTGGGAGCTTGAGTCATACAAATGGTACAAGAAGACCAGATAACAGAATAAAGGCTTTTGTTGTGTGTAAATAGAATGGTAGGTATGGAGGAATTTTAGAAAACTTTAGGCCAAACTTCTGTGCATGATCCAAGTGTCCTCACCGCAATGATAGTACAAGGAATATCCTTTCAACTTGACCTCAGCAACTGTCAGCCTAGATCAGAGAAGGACCATGCCCTGGGCCACCTTGTAGAGCCCCACAGAGTTCATTGCCAGAAGAGCCTGTCCTGTGTGAAGTTCTCTAGCCAGCTCTGTGACTCAGCTACGCACTTCCACAGGGATATTTTCAGAGTACAATTATGTGTGGCAGAATCTCTTTTCCATGGCTGACAGTGTTGCCCATCTGTGGAGTTCTGTGCTCTAGAAATAGGGAGGAGGTACTCAGTGGGAGAAAATTGGGAGCCTGCTTCGAAGATGGGAGCCTGGGATTCATGCTCTGCACCAGGGCTCCACAGCCCTAGCACCATTTCCTAAAGGAATGGTGGGAGTTGAGCAGTAACACACAGACCACCTCAGTGGTAGGATGCAAACCAGACTGGAACCCTGAGACACACTGAGACAAAAGAAGTAGGCTTGGAGTTGAAAAGCCATGGTTCAAATCTAAGTGAGTTCTACTACTTACTGACAGTATCCTTGCCCAAGTTTCCTCCTCAGCAAAATGAGGAATTTTCTCTTCATGGGCTGTCAAGAGCAAATGAAATATTGCATGGAAGAGTGCTTTGCAAACTAAACAAATATTTTTATAAGTACTATATTTTTTTTACAAAGGACACCAGAATATGAGAGATACAGACAGATGAGGAAGAAGAGGACCAAATGAAATTGGAAGATATGTTTTCATGATAGTTTGGGAGGTTTTCTATCTTTCCTAGTGCACCAAGAGTAGGAATCTTCCCATTTGGTTCTGTCTCTGTTGTGGTCTGTTCATTCTTGCTCCTGCAGCCTGAGACTCCCCAAGCCAATCATTAAGTTTTTTAACACACCTATGATGAACACCTGGTTGTGTATGCATACCTGTCCTTGGGCAAAATTGTGAAGGAAGCAGAATCACCTATGGTGACTCCAGATCCCCCTTTAAGGTATGACTCCCAAAGCAGGTGTGGGCATCCCACTTTCTGAGAATGAGACCCTTGTGTTCTCTTCCCTCCCTTTCCCCTACCTGGGAAGTAAAGGGCTCACTGTCATATTTCCAGGGATGCTGGCATTTCAGGTGGAGGACCAAAGTTTTAAGCTGTGATGATGAAATTTCTGGCATCATTGAGCTGGGTGGAAATATGTGGAGTTAGATCTTTCTGCTGTCTTTGAAACTATAGCTTTCATCGAGGTGTTGGTATGGTTTTGTGGTGGTATATTTCTCAGCCCTCAGAGGTCATAAGTCATACAATCCCTGTTATAAGTGCCCTGGGATTCCAAGAAATGTATCCAATTGCTTTACTTTGTCGGGTTTTGTGAGAATCAAGAAGAGAACAGAAGACAGTAAGCCACTGTGCTCCTCCTGCAATAAGTACCACTGCAATACAAGGGCAGTAACATTCCTGATACTGGCAGAATCTATTCAGAAACACAGGATGCTACAACGAGGAGAAATCTCATGAAAAGCAATTCATCTGCAGTGTATTCAAACTTTAGCAGGTACCAGAATCACTTGGAGGAACTGTGAAAGCTCAGAGTTTCTGACTGAGTAGGTCTGGGTGAGTTGGAGAATTTGCATTTCTAGCAAGTTCTCAGGTGACCACTGCTGCTGCTTTTTAAGGAGCTACACTTTGGAAACCATGGGTCCTGTACTTTGTAATATATAAAACACTTTCCCCTATCAGTCTTCTATGATCCTCTTATACCTTGTGACCTTGTGAGGCAGGTATTTCACAGATGAAGAAGTTTGAAAAGACTGTGACTGCAAAGTTCACCCAGCCAGTGGCAAGTACAGCAGCGCTGGGACTCCGAGCCGCTCACTCTTCCTGCCATTTCTCTAGTTCTAAAGTGTACCATTGCCAAGTTCTAGGCCGTCAGTGAAGTGTGGCCAAAACGAGAGGCTCACTCTTCAGACTCTTTCTATAGGATTCTTTTGATCACTTTGCCTTCTTCAGCAGTCTACAGTGAGGCAGGAACTGAGAAAGGAAGCCAAGGAGAGGCCTGCTGAGGGGAAGGGGAAGGGGAAGGTGGGCAAGCTGTGGATAGGAAGTTAAGAATCCTGGAAGACCTTTCATACCACTCAGGCATTTAGCTTCACGGGACAAGATGTGCAATGTTCTGTTTTCTAGCCTCTCGGTTACTCTGCCGCATCAAAGTCTAGTCTGTTTCTGATGTACAGTGTTTGCAAAGCCCCTCCCACCCACCCTGGCATTCTTTGCTATTTACTATTAGTGTCAGCCTTTGAAAAATTATGAAGCTCTTGATATGTTTCCCTCTCAGCCCCATGTGTTCCTTGTATTTATCGAAATGGAACACTAACAAATATTTATTCAGTTTTAGAGACATGTTGACAATAAAGACTACCATGTGTGTCTTCTGCCATGGTGATTATTTTGCTCAATACATGATTGACTGAGATGTCTTCTGTATCATAAACACACATTAAAAATAGCAACCTAAAAAAAGATAAAACTGACAAATAGGAAGTTCCATATTTTTGGATGCAATACATTGCCAACCTGGTTATTAGGACACAAAACAGATAATCCTCAGTGAGTTATATAAGTTTGTGTAATGAGACTTCAAATAAATGTCTTTTTGGCTTCTACAATGTTCATTTTCATTTATAAAAGTTTTCAAATTGGAACCCTTTTAAAAGTAGCATTTTTCCCCCTGTGTCTATGTTCTAATAACCTAGGGTATATAAAGATCTGGCTACTTTATCAAAATCGCAAACTCACGGTCCAGTTCCAACTTTTAACATCTACTTATGACCATAATCATGAAGCTAAGAGAGGTGACTGCATTTTCATATTGCATTTTGTCAACCAAAGAAAACATTCTTAATCTGGCTAAGTATGTTCTACTTTGCTAATCAAAGGGGATTAAGGGAGTCCAAAGCACTCAAGATTTGTGCTGCTTATTTCTAAGTGTGTTATTAAAACAATCTAAAATTGATGAAATGAAAATTCTTAATATTTTTATCATTTCCTACTTAATGTTCCCCCAGAACATTGATTTAAACGTTAAAAAGGCATATGTCAGTATCAAGGATTTGTAACTTAGATTTTTTTTTAAGTAGTAAGAAAAGTAAACAGATCTGCATATATTGCAGGTGCCAGTTCTGAGAGATACTGGTGCCATTTATGTATGTATGTATGTATGTATGTATGCATGCATGTATTTTGGGGGAGTGTATTAGGTTTATTTATTTATTTTAATGGAGGTACTGGGGATTGAACCCAGGACCTTGTGCATGCTAAGCATGCACTCTAACCACCTCCCCTCCCACCCCCGCCCCAATGTGGTGCCATTTAAACTTCAGTTTTTGTTTTGTGAATTGAATAAACAACTGCTCTGAAGAAATGAAAGGAAACTGTAATGTTTGAACTATAAAGTTTCTGACGTTTATTGACTCTCTGGATCTCCCAAACAACTTCCTATCCTTGTAAATTTGCTCCTGTGGTTGATCAGATACAGACTTGTGTTATTTTTCCATTACAACATGTGAGTATACCAGTTTTATTTCCAGCAGTTGGCTGCTTTTAACCTAGAGGTGACTGTGCAGTTGTGCTGACTAAACCCAATGTTGGATGTGCTGTGCTCTGTGTGTGTGCGTGTGTCCACTTTCACATTCAGTATGTGCCATGGGGCTGCACTTATGTGCATGTATGTGAATACCTATTTCACTGCTATCTCTGTCTTTCTACTTTATCTCCTGTTGGGGTTGTAAGTATTGACTTGAATCTTAAATACTAAAGTGTGTATTGGAAATTAAAATCAAGCAAAATACAAAGACCTTAAAATAAATCCAACAGTGAGTGTTCTATTGCTTTGGGACTATGTGGAATGACAAAATGCTGTGAATGAAGAGGAGAGCTTCACAGCAGATTGATCCTAATGGAGGCAAGAGGTTAAGTTTTAGGGTCAGGGCACAAAGGTAAGAACTAAGACCAGCCAAAGGAAGAGCATACTCCTGTCAGCACCATTTAAATGATGCCCTCCCCCCCTTCCTTTCTCTCCCTATTATTGTGTATACTTAAATTCACATAAGGTATATGATTCAACTTGGTGGTATGTGTCAGTGCTTCTACAACATTGTTTTAAATCCTTGCAATAAATCAATGAGTGATACTATCCTTGTTTTACCAGAAGAGAGTAAGTGCCTCCCCTAAAGCCACATAGCTGGTAACTGGCAAGGCCAGGATTTGAGCCCAGATCAACCTGTCTCTAATGTCTGGGCTCTTTAGTACAACTTAATTAGAATGGTAAAAATCCTTAGAGATCATGTTTTATAACCAATTTATTTCACAGATGGGAAACAAGACTTGCCCCCTTCACTGCCTCCCTCAGTCAGAGTGGATAATGGGGTGTCAGCTGTATATACTAGACTGCCAGGATTTCCCAACTGGGGAAATAGAGAGGATTTGGTGCATCACAGAGTGATGGATAAGATTTAAGAATTGGGTCAAGGGGGATGGAAATGAACCAGTTAAAGGAACTGGAATTACAGATCCTGATGTGAAACATAAATCCTGCTCTTCAAGTGAATATTTAAGTTGATGAAGGATAAAGACCAGCTGGTCTCCACTTTCCATCCGGCCAAAGCAAGAAGAAAGGCCTTTACATGTTGCTGGGTAGGAGTATATAAATCAGTTGGAAGCAAGAAATCCTGATGGTGGGGTGATGTTGGGAGGAGGGTGGCTGGTTAACACCACGGGATGGGGCCCCCAGCTAGGCTGGAAGCTGCCTTCTGCAGGTCTTTCTGTTTTCCTTGCCCAAGGTTAGAATAGCATTGCCTCTCTTAATAATTATAGTTAAAAAGTAACATTCTTAATTGACCCATCAGAACTTTCTGCACCTACGAATGTTTCTACTCTCTGATCCATCCCTGGGTATTAGAACTATTTTCATGAAGTACAACTCTGACAACCATGTCTCTGACCAAAGGTGGCCCCAGAATAACTATTTTCAAAGTGTGGTTTTTGGAACTCCAGAGGTAAGGTTGCCATTTGCAGCAAATAAAAGTATAGGATGCCCAGCTAAGTTTGAATTTCAAATAATCAACAAATGATTTTTGTATATTTGTATATCTATAGGTCCCAAGTAATATTTGAGCATCTTGTATTTTATCTAGTAACCCCACCTAGGGTACCTTAAGATCCTTTTCAAGGGGTTTTTGAGGTCAAAACTATTTTCACAGTAGCACTAAAACTTATTTGCTGTTTCCACTGTGTTGACATTTGCATGGATGGTGTAAAATCAACAGTAGTTTAAAGTGCTGGCGTCTTAGCATGAATCAGGGCAGTGTACTGGTGGACAGCATGTTATGCACAATCTCTGTCATGTACTCACAGTTAAAAAAATTTCCAGTTTTACTTAAGATTCTCCTTGATGACACAGTAAAAATTATTAGTTTTATTAACTCTCAATCCTTGCATAGATGTCTTAATATTCTGGCGTGACTATTGGGACATAGGCATTAAACATCATCGCTGCATACAGCGTACTGTTGCCTCACTTGTGTGATGGTTTGAGGTGCAAAGCTGACTGGCTGGTTTTTCGTGGAACACCACTTTTACTGACAAACTTCAGTTATTGAGACCTAAGTATTTGGCAGATATTTTCTTGAAAAATGAATGAAGTGAGCCAGTCACCTCCAAGAAAAAAAACTTGACAGTATTTGTGCCAATTATAAAATTTAAGCTTTCAAGTGAAAATTAGAATTTTGAAAAACTTCTGTCTACCACTGAGAGCTTGACAGCTTCCCAATGCTGAAAGACTATCTGATGAGACTGGCGGTGATCACGGTGAACGGTGGTTTTTTGGATACTGTGTAACAAAACATGTCAACATTTGGAAAATCTGTGTAACTCAGTGAGCCTAAATGTTCCAAATGACCAATGCATGATGTTACCAAATTATGCATGGGTAGAAATATCCATTGGAAGTGCAATAAAACTGATTTTAATGTAAAGGTGTAGGAGAAGTTTCACTGTTACGGTTTCAAATTCCACATTTCAGCTAACCTTTAAAAATCGAGTTTTGGTGTCTTACCGAAGAAGAATATCCATAATTATCTAAAAAGGCTATTAAAACAGTCTTCCCTTTTCCAAATACATATCTATGGGAGGCAGGATATCTTTACCTCAACACCAACATTCTATCACCACAGACTGAATGCTGGATAAGAGAATCTGTCTTCTTTTCATCCCGACAGTAAAGAGATTTGTAGAAATGTAAAAGGATGCCATTCTTCTCACCATTTTGTTTTGGAAACTAGAGTTACTTTTCTTTAAAAAAAATTATGTTAACACGGGGGGGCAGGGGTGCTCAGTGGTAGAGCATGTGCTAAGCATGAACGAGGCCCTGGGTTCAATCCCTAGTACCTCCATTAACCAAAACTCAAAAACAAAAACCCTAATTACTTCCCTCTCCCCCACAAAATTATGTTAACACATAATGGGCTTATTACTATTTTAAAGTGAACAATAAATGATATTTTAAATGTTCTCAGTTTGAATTTTGAATATAGTAAACACTGAGTGATAAAATCTACACGGCAAAAGCTCTTTGGGGGTCTACCATAATTTCTAAGAGTGTGAAGGTGTCCTGAGACCAAAAAGCTTGAGAATCACTGGCCTAAAGGACAAGACCTAGACTGGTGAACAGACACTGGGGACTTTCCACTATTCTACTCCATCCTGCCTTTGCAACCTCACTTATCACCACTGTCTCTGAAGTACCCCCAGGTCCCAGCCCAACCACTTACTGATTCCTGCACATGTTCTGGACCTGTCTGCCTGACTCTGTGCATGACGTTCCTCTACCTGGAACAGTGTCCCTACCCCCTTTCTCCACCTGTCTGGCGGTTAGTGGGTCACGGCTACCTTCTTAGGGCCTGACAATGGACAGCCTCATTCAGACCCAATTGCACAGTTTGTTTATGGCTATATTCTGCATATAGCCTTCAGGATCTGTTTGTCTTTTTAAATTAGAATTCCTGGAGTGTAAAAGACCCAATTTTCCCTCTGTTTATATTTTTTACCATCTAAGGGCCAAGTGTCCTGCCATAAACTTTATGGAATTTTTGTAAATATTAGCTGACAATTTCTAGCCATATCTGTGGCGTTTTATGATCCTGGGCAGATTAATCAGAGTATTTAGTGCCTGCTGTGAGCAGAACACTTGGCAGTGGGGGGAGGGGGCTAAGGAGGTGATCCTTGCTTAAGGACCTGCACTGTGCTTGGAGAGACAGGATTTATAGCCAAGAAGTAATCAAACAAGGCACAAGAAGGTATATAACCGAAGTAATAACCAGGTGCTGTAGGCCTTTAGTGAAGGGGAGGTGGGGGCCATTATTCTTGGATGTTAGCAGTGGCTGGAGAAATCTGAGCAGGCTCCTGGGAGGAGGCAGGGACTTGCTGGGGACTCTTTAAATGGGGAGGGTTTAGTTAGAGGTCAGCAAGGCAGGATTTCGGGTCAGCGAATAAATACCAGCCGGGGCAGAGTCAGAAATGAGCACAGCATGTTCACGGCCTAATGAGGAGACTGCTGACCAAGGTGAAGGTGAATGGTGCGAAATGATAAGGTTGAAAGCTGGTCAGAGGAGTTTGGATTGGGGAAACCAACCAGCTTTTTTTGCTTGTTTTTTTGTTTTTTGTTAGGGAAGTGACATGGTATATTTTGAGCACAAGATGGGTTATTTGTGGGAGGAGGGATGGAGATGGGGCATGTTAATGGTCCAGGGGTGTGAGGTGTTGAAGCTCTAGACTAGGGTAGCAGCAAGGTTTTTTGAATGAAATTAATGCAGGTCACCATGTCTAGAATGCCAGCGTGGTGCCTTTAAATGGTGGTGTTTTATATATAAAAGCCTGGGGATTAAAACTCCACAGTAGCATTTTAGTGACACAATTTGGTCTTATCACATGTGGCTGATTTAGAGCTGAAATCTTATATTCTAGCCTTTCCTCATGTCCTCATGTCTTATTGCTTCAGCTACTAAATAATTGTGTGTGGTTTTGGGCAACTTACTTTAACTCCTTGGTGTCTTGGTTTTGTCTCTTGTCAAATGAGGGGATCAAGAGTACCTGTCTCATAGACTCATTATAAGAATTACGTGAGGTAATACATGTAAAGTGCCTATATTTGTGCCTGGCACACAGGAAGCCTTTACAAATATTAACTATTGTTATTTATTTATTCAGTAATTCGTATTATGGGTATATAAATAGTTAAATTACCCAATGGGCCAAAGCATTCAGAGCTGTGCTGAATTAAGTTCCTCAAGCTAAAAAAAAAACCTTGCTGGAGACTTTGCAAAGATGGGATTCAGAAGCTGGGATGGAAAATTGTTAAAAATTCAAATTCCATCAACTCATTAAGATCTAAAAGGTAAAACCAGGAGACCTGAATCACAATTTAATCATGTCCTTCCTCAGCTTAAACACCTTCACTGGCTCCCATTGCAGAGATAAATCTGGTCTTCCCAGCAAGCCAGCAAGCCTTCCTGCACTGCCCTTTTGTTGGCCATGGCAGCCTGCCTCCCCTAGCCACCCCACCCCTGACCTGGGCCCGGTGGTCGGTACCTTAGCTGCTCTGCGCTCCTGCTAATTTTCAAACACATCCTGTCCTGCACAGCAGTCTCCCTTGCCTTCACTCTTTCCCCCAAGCTCATTCCTGATACCCCATTTATGCCCTATAAAATTAATCACCTGTTTTTTTTTAAATAGACTTTATCTTTCAGAGCAGTTTTAGATTTACAGAAAAATGGCATAGACAATAGAATTCCCATATACTCCCACCACTAACAGTTTCTCCTTTTGTTCACCTCTTGCATTAGTGTGGTCCATTTGCTACAACTGATGAACCAATATTGATACATTATTCTTAACTAGGGACCATAATTTACATTAGGGTTCACTCTGTGTTGTACATGCTATGTGGGTTTTGACAAATGCATAAAAATAATGTCCTACATCCACCATTACAGTATCATACAGAATAGCTTCACTGTCCTAAAATTGCCCTGTCCTCTGTCTATCCCTCCCTCTTTCCCTCTCCATCAGTTTTTAAGAATCAGTTAAAATGCCATCTCTTCTGTGAAAATGTCTCAGATTCCCTCAATTATGAATCTCTTTGATGCTTGCATAGCACTTTCTTCATAGCTGTTATAGCTCCTATCTTCCAAATAGTATTAGAGATACACACACTCTTTTCCTCCTTTACTGGATGGTATGTCCTTGAGGGAAGGGCTGTGCCACACATTTGTCCCCACAAAACCTAGCCTAGACCCTGCTCTTAACAGGGTGCCTTATAAATGCTGGCTGAATTGAATTGCGAGCAAATATTAGGGTAGGATTTTGCAGAATAGGTCTCAAGAGGCAAAGCTTTAGACCTAGAATTCGGAAAGTGACAAGTGTACTTGTGAATTTTAAACATGCTTCAGGCTCATGGTCCATGGATCCGAAACTCTTTCAAGGGAACCAGCTTCTATCCCTTCAGATCTGGGCTCAGAAGCAGCCTCCGTTGAGGTGGCCCAGGACAGCTTTCGATTACCAACTAGGCCTCAGGGCTGTCTCTCTCTGCCTCTCCTCCTCTCCAAAAACAAAGCAAAAAAGGAAAGAAAGAAAGAAAGAAAGAAAGAAAGAAAGAAAGAAAGAAAGAAAGGAAGGAAGGAAGGAAGGAAGGAAGGAAGGAAGGAAGGAAGGAAGGAAGGAAGGAAGGAAGGAAGGAAGGAAGGAAGAAAGAAAGAAAGAAAGAAAGAAAGAAAGAAAGAAACAAGGAGCTTGGTTGTTTCCATCCTTCTAGTCCTGATGCCCCTTTCAGGAAGGCCCCTGGAGAATCTATGTTTGGCCCTCACTTTCTCTCCTCAGGTGGCCCCCCAAATTGAGGGTGCTCTGTGTGACTTCTTTGGCCAAGAAGCACCTTCCCTTAATTTCTTAGTTCACGCTGAGCTTTTTGCTTTATTTTTGCTTTAAAGATGCTGTTCTCAAACATTCTAAAACGCTGTAGGAACATGCAGATCGGAACAAAAGCAAATAAATAGAATCTTGGGAAGTAAAGCAAATGTCCTTATCCAAGAACTAGTACAAAGCTAAATGAGAAATATCAGTCATGCACTAGAGACAGTAGTTTCCTCTGTAGACGGGAGCTGCCCTTTGCAAAAACCCTCATCCCCAAAATAAGACAATGAAGGTACCATAAAACAAACTACTCTCTTCAGCTCCCGCACGAGAGTCAGCAGTTTTAGCAGGACTGCCTATTCCTTTAAGCGACACAAGCAGTTTGCAAGACCTAGGCTTTTACTTCCCTGTACCTGCCTCCTAACACCCGTGGGGGTGCGGGTGGAGGAGGGAGGAAGAGGGGAAGAGAGGTGTCCTCCTCCCAACCGTCTTAGAGCCCACGGCTGCACCAGACCAAGCCCTGGGCGGAGGTGTGATGGGGGACGCGCTGGAAATCAGATTACATCCAAAGGTGCTGTTACCTGGGGCAGTGAGTGTTCCCCAGACAGCCGGGCGCCCCCATCCTTCCTGCAATCGGAAAGAGCCTAGGAAAAACGGGAGGCTCTCGCCGGGCTCCGGAGCGTTTGGGAGCCAGGCAGAACCCCTCGCAACCCAAGCAACTACCGCCTGCCCGCACCTGTGCTCCCAGGGGGCGGAGCCTCCTTCAGGTGTGCTGCTGGGAGGACGGCGCCGAGAATCGAGGCCCGCCGCGGAAGCCTAAGTGTCCCCTTGCCCCCGCCCCGCAGAAATGCCAGGGGAGGAGCGGTTAATCCGCACCCGGCCACAGCGGGATCCACAGGCTCCGCCTGCCTCTTCGGAGGAAAGGGGAGAGCCCGCGGCGGCGCCGAGGGGGTTAAGCGGACTGCCCGCAGCTAGAGCGCGCTTAACCCTTCGGCGCCCGCGGGTCAGCCGAGCCAGGCCGGGGTGGCGGCCCCCCGAGTCCCACGCGGCGGCCACCACGACCGCGCGGGCCGGGAGGGGAGAGCTGCGGGCAGGCCTCCGATCGCCCGGGCGCTGCACGGCCCGTGGGAGGCCCGGGGCGGGCGGGGGGAGGGAGGGGGACGCGGCGGCGGGCGCGCAGCGTCGCTAGGGCGAAGCCGGCGTGCGGCGCGGCGCGGCGGGCGCGGAGCGAGCGAGCGAGCGCCTCCGTCCCCGGATGTGAGCTCGGGCTGCCCGCGGTCCCGAGCCAGCGGCGGCGCGGGCGGCGGCGGCGGCGGCGGGCACCGGGCACCGGGCACCGCGGCGGGCGGGCGGGCATGGGGGGCGCGCGGAGCGGCCCCGGCGGCCGGACCGGCATCCCCGCGGCATCCCTCCGCTAGAGGAGGAGACCAAGCCAATTCTTCTTTGCAGCAAAAAATTACATGTATATATTATCAAGATAATATATACATCCGATCTTATTTTTTAAAAAAAAGTTTATTTTGCTCCGATTTTGAAAAAGAGGGAGCGTGGGTGGCCAGCGGTTTTTATAAATTATTCTTATTTTCTGTTATCTGTCCCTGTCCCTCCCCACCCCCTGCTGAAGCTTGAATAAGGGCAGGGACCGCGGCTCCTACCTATCGGTCACCCCCTTACCCGTTCCTCCCCCTCCCCAACGCCCAGCACAGTGCCCTGCACACAGTAGGCGCTCAATAAATGTTCGTGGATGATGATGATGATGATGATGAAAAAAATGCAGCATCAACGGCAGCAGCAAGCGGACCACGCGAACGGTGAGCAGCCAGAGCCTGGGCACCCGCTGCCAAATCTAATCCTTGTCATGGTCCTCCTCTTCCCACCCCCTCTTCCTTCTCACCCCCTCCCGTCTCTGATATGCTGGTGGGTTGAGGGGGTTGGAGAGGATGCTTCTAGCTCGGTATCATCTACATAGGGGAGATGCGTGACAGCCACTTCGTTCTCCCCTTCAGGCCTTGAATGTCAGAGTTAATTCTGCATTTGTGGGGTGGGGGCGGCTGTGGAGTCCGTGGAGTACTGTGCGGCCGGAGGGATGGTGAGCCGAGGTGATTCGGGTTTAGTGTCCTCGGGCTCAACTTTCCTCCAACGCTGAGCGATGGAAAGGGGGTGGCTGTGAGTCTTTAGCCTGAGCCCCCTTACCAGCCTCTTCTCGCCTTCCCCTCCTTCCCCGCCCCTTGGTTGACTAGAAAGAAGGTCTTAGGTGGCATCCTGAAAATTCTAGGATTGCCGGCCTTTCACCCTTCCCGCCGGTGGGTAAAGCAACCCCCTCCCCTTGAGAGGGAGGCTGGGTCTTAGAATCGCCGGCCAGGGAGTCGGGTGGAAAGCGTATTCCCGCTCCCTGCGCTGCTGTGCACACGTCGGTAACCTAGCAATGCCCGGGGAGTCGCTGCCGCTGTGGGGCTCCCCTCCCCAGCCGGCCGGGCACCACGTGCAGTTACCACGCTGGCCCGGCTGGATCGAGGGAAGCTGGAGGAGCTCCTGGCCAGCCCTCCTCCCTCCTCCTTGGAGGTCGCTTGAGTCCCCTACAACCCCCCGTGGGCTCGCAGCCTTCCCGTGGAGCGCTCCCCAAGGGAAGGCTTGGCACGAATCCTCCCCTGGCTCAGACCTCTGTTGCCCTTCCCTGTGTACCCCTTCTCCGGCGGCTGGTCAGGCAGACCTGTGCTTACTTTGACTCTCCCTTGCTCTTTACTTAGCAAGAATTGGTCTTGCAAATGCCCATTCCTCTACCGCTGACACCAGTCTCACTTTGACTTCTGTCTCAGTGAGGAGGTTGTGACCCAAGGCAGGCAGGTGCCTGGAAGACTTGCCTGGGTGTTGGCCTGACCCCAAGGTGGAGGGGGCTTTGCACATGAAGCCCCTGTGGAGTTCTACCCTCTGTGCACTTGGATGCCATCCGACACTGAGGTGATTGCTGTTTAGGCCTTGAGGGCCTCTGGCATAACCCAGCCTGTCTATCCTAGGTGTAAGGGTGCAGGCTGCCTGCCTTGTCTGTTTCTCTGGATGCTGGCTTGGCTGCTGCGGCTGCAATTTAAAATGCAAAAAAGCCCTAAAGATGTTTTCTGTTTTCGGAAGCCTGTGGAGGAAATGAGTCCCAAGCATCATGAATTTTCATTTGCAGGAAGTGTCAGTGCATAATCTAGATATTTGTTGTGGGGCTTTTGGTATTGCCCTGGTGCCAGTGGAGGATTTTTTTCCATGCTGAAAAAAAATGCATTTGTGGCTGTGGAAAGATGTTGGAGTAACACCCTGAAAATGATTAAGACTATTGAGTTATTGGCACTGCCTTTTTTTGTGTGTATGTGATGGTAGTTATTTTGAAGAAAAGCTGTTGTATGTCTCTGTTAACTCATCAGAGATACATGGGTTTTAAAAGTCAAGAAAGAAGTGGAATAAAATGTGGGAATGACCTCAGTTTGTCTGAAGAAATGTACTGAAAGGCTCCTTGTGGAGACAGGGATGTAGAGAGGTATTAACCCACTGGGTGTGATGCAGCAGCGGTCCCGTGTTACTGACACTTTGGGCAGAGCACGGGGACTTTTCTTGCTGCTCTGGCTGACCAAACCCTGCTTCTGAAAAGTAGGACATGAGGTTCCAAATGGAACCATGGGGATGATTCCCCCTGTTCTTGATGCGAAACCACCTTTGCTTTCTTCTGACGCTAGAGTCTCACTGTTTTGTTTTGTTTTTTAATTTTTCTTTTTCTCCTTCTTCCCAGAGGCAAACTATGCAAGAGGCACCAGGCTCCCTCTTTCTGGTGAAGGACCAACTTCTCAGCCGAATAGCTCCAAGCAAACCGTCCTGTCTTGGCAAGCCGCAATCGATGCTGCTAGACAGGCCAAGGCTGCCCAAACTATGAGCACCTCCGCACCCCCACCTGTAGGATCTCTCTCCCAAAGAAAACGTCAGCAATACGCCAAGAGCAAAAAACAGGGTAACTCGTCCAACAGCCGACCTGCCCGTGCCCTTTTCTGTTTGTCACTCAATAACCCCATCCGAAGAGCCTGCATTAGTATAGTGGAATGGAAGTATCCTTTTTTAGGGGAAGTCTTTCTCATTTTCTCTTTTACCATCTGTTCTTTAAAAGGATTTGCTTTCTGAAATGGCACTTACAAAGTGATAGCAGTCTGGAATGTGAGCAACAGAGAGGCTGAATGTAGAAGGTTTCATGGTATATAATTTCCTGTCTCCTCGGGGTGCAGAGGGGTATCTCTGTGGGTATATTTAGAATACTGTGTGTGTGTGTGTGTGTGTGTGTGTGTGTGTGTTGTAGTGGTGGGGGAGGGAGTGACAACCTGAAAATTCAAAATGGTAGATAATTAAAATATGAAACTTCCCTTTGGTCATCTGACTCTAGATAGTTCCTTTAAACGCACCATTGTTTTTCAGCAGCGGTATGCACTGAACCTATTGCAAGTAAGGTGTGCAGATTAAAAAAGACTCTACTAGAAATAAGTATGTTTTTGACCTTTAGTGGCATCTTCTCATTCTACTGTTTGGAATTTACTTCGGAAACTCCAATTAATACTAAAGCTGCTTCTAGGTCTGACATTTGGTGAGTCTGATGTTCAGGTAGCTACAAATATGAACGCTTGCTTCACAGGGAGGGAGCGATTTGCTCCTCAGTGCTAAGACTTCCTGGAATTTCCTTTTGACAAGTTCCCAAACAGCATTTGAAACGTGAGCAGGAGGGAGCCTGTGAAGGGAGAGGTTGGTGTCTGCCTCTTCTTCCTGAGCCTGGCTGAGTTAGAGCACAGCCCTCACAGTGGAGGAATTTGCAGTTGCTGCTTTTATAAAAAAAATTCTGTCTGTGTCCTTGGACTGGAGTTACATTTCTGGGTGTCTCCTTTGTATTTTTAAAACTGAACTCCAAATGCCTCAAGAGGGCTGTTAGCTCCTAGATCTTGGAAAACTGGATGCTTTGCCTGCTCACCCTCTTCCCCAAACCTAGAGGCCAGGCTCCAGTGCCTGCCACCCTTCAGAAGAGGTTGACTGAGGCCTTTCTGAGCAAATGGCTTTCTAATTAGGCAGATGATTCACTGATTTGCGTAAAACACAGCATTTCCTTTTCCCAGAAGTACTGTGGGGCTACCCAGGGCCTTAGAGCTATTCCCAATGATAGGAATGAGTATGAACAGAGGGCTTCCCCACTGAGTCCAGTGAGGAGGGCCCACGCTCCAAAGGGAGGCGGTCGGAGCCCTGGCTGCAAACGGGAGCTGTACCCCCTTATAACTTGAGTACCTAGCTAGGCAGCTCTTTGCACACCCTCTGTCTCAGCTGGCTGTTTTCTGTGCTCAAGGATTTGCATGAAAATGAGGTAACTGTCTAGAAAGGTTTTGGAGAGAGTAGCCAAGGGTCAGATTTGAGGGGTTTTCATGTGCATTTCCTTTTTTCAACAGTTGTCTCCTCTCTAGAAGGAGTTGCAGAGTCTCTCACATGCCTGGGGTCATGTGGATGTGTTTTCTCTTTAGGTTCTTTTCTGAGCCTGAGGAAGAACACTGGTGTCGGCCCAGGAGGGAGCTAGGTCAACAGGGTGTCCCTCAGCGGCATGGCTGGAGTCAGAGGCAGTGATTGTACTTAGCCAGCGCGATCTCCTCCTCCTCAGGTTGGCTTGACGTGACTCTGAGTAAGCAGAGACCTCTCGGTAGCGTCATTAATTTCATGTGGAGTGAGGTGGGAGGCCTGATGCTGTGTCTCTTGGTGCACAGTAATTTGTATATAGTAATTTATGTGAATGGAGTGAATTCCTGGATCGTGTGGCGGATTCCTGTTCCTGCACTGCGAGGCACATGTGTACAGGAACTAGGGGCTGTGGCTGCCAGTACCGGGAGAAGCCATTGGGACAGTCTGTGGAATAGATTCTGAAACGATATATGATTTGTTTTTTCAAATGACAGTTTCCTTCAATTTCAGGGAGCAGGATGCAGACAGCCTCCTAGAACCAGCTGTGCCAGACTCCATCAGCACTAGGAGAGTGACTTTTTACACGCTTTTAAAATTTATGTGCAGGCTCGGCATCGTGTCCTGCACTTAGGGGAATGAGGAAGAAATATTTAGGATCAAACCCATCTAGTTCTCTATTGCTCTGTTCTGCTTGGCTTGTGAGAATCTTGGGGCAGTGAGATGGCATCTAGCAATACCTGGAGTCTGAAACTGGACCACCATAAAGGAAAAAATACTCTTATGTTTGGCCTTCCTGAACAGCATTAGTACTTCTCAGATTTGCTGGTTTCTCATTTAGGTACTAAGAAATTAAAAAGGCAGAATGGTGGTGTGGGGGAGAGAAGAGATAGTCAGTGTTTTTCTACGTAGGATGACATTAAGGCAGTTGACTTTTAAAACTTTGGTAGGAACTGCCAGAAGGAAAAATGAAAAGAAGATTCTGAAGTTTTTGAGGTGGACTGTCTTACAATTGGATCCCGACGTAACAGATTTTGTAATACTAGATGAGTTAAAAGAATAAATATGAGGGAAGGATAACTGGCTTTAAAAATAAGCCCATCAGATGAATAAGGGAATGATGTATTTCACATCCATATTTCAGTGAATGTTCAACTTCTTCAGGCGGCAGAGGTTTCATGAAATTCAAGGTACTCCTAGAGACGTGAGGGACCTTTGTTTTCTTTGGCATCATTGGATTTCCCAGAAGGAAATCAGGATGAATTGGGAAGGGTCTGTTCATACCCTCAAAGCTTTAGGACTTGGAGGTGTCTGGTTAAATGGTGGCCTTGTCTTTTGTGGGTAAGCGTATGGGAGAAACAGTGCTGTACAACCAAGCCCAGAGTTGGCGATTAGATTGGTGCTCATGAAACCTTGCATTTGAAAAGACTGAAAACCGAGAGAAGAAAAACAGTCATTTTGGCAGATGTCAAATTTTGTATTGCCAGTTTTGACAATGTCTCTGAATAACACCAGAATGTTTAAGCAAGTATCTGTTGAAGGCTGCTCTCAGAGTGATTCTTCCAGACAGACCCCCGAGATTTAGAGATGTTAAATTGAACTCTGAAGCCGTCTGGTGCTGATTTCTTATTACTTTTTATTTAATTTGGTTGTAAGTTGAACACAATAACAGTACATTATATACAGCTCCAGTCCAGCTCTCATCTGAAACAGTGATAACCACTGTTTAGTAAAAGCAGGAGAGGGAGGTGAAGCCTGGTTTGCTTGTTACGGTGTCTGAAGTATTGAAACTGCCATGAGATAGTCACAGGTGGAATGGAAAATGTCTTTGTTGACTGGCGTGTGCCAATTCAGACAGGAGATTCAGACTGACCCAGCCAAGAATAGCCTCCAAGAAAACAGCTCTAACACATGGTGGCAAGGATTTGTGGAAGAGATTTGTCTCACGATGGCTTCTCTTTGTGTCTGCAACACCCAGGAATTTAGCTTTCTAAGGCCCTTGTTGCTTTTAAAATGACAGGAAGCAGAAACTTGGTTTGCACAGTGCCCTAATTGGATGTACTTTTAGGTTTTCATATAAAACGTCCCACAGAAGAATGAGTGTAATGTGAGCCTTGTAACAGAAGAAAAGGACATGGGGAGGTCATTTGATAGGAAGATCCACAGTGAGTTGACCACTGATGATTACTCCTGCTGGAAACTTAGTAGTTGCAGCAGTCAGTGGAATAAGGATTTGTGTGTGTAATTTTAATTTAAAAAGCAATTCAAAAGCGGTGTGATTGGGAGTGTGATGAGAGAGATGGTGTATGCTGACACAACACATATATACCTTAACAAAAACTTTCAGACCATTTGACATATTTATATTATTGGCTATTTTTGCCAATTGTGTGGCCTTAGCTATTTACATCCCATTCCCTGAAGATGATTCTAATTCAACAAATCATAATTTGGTAAGTGTCCTTAGAGTTCCTGCTTATCCTGGTGTGTGTTTGTCATTTGCCTTTGTACCGAAGCTGGCAGCTGGCTTTCTGGGTGGTTGAAGTTTACAGCTACGCATGTGATGTTTCACGGAGCTTTAAAACACTGGTGTGTGTGTGTGTGTGTGTGTTTTTTAACCTGCATTCTCAAATTTATACTGAATGAAAGTGTTTTAAGACATGAATCTTGTATAAATAGATGTGGAACTTTTTATGGAAGAGATTTGTAGCAGATTTAAAAATAACTTTTCTCTCCATATAGGCTTTCTTTTGTCTACCATTCTTTCCCTCATAATGTTAGCTTTTTTTTTAATTAAAAAAAATTTAACCCAGTGTTATTTGGGAGCAGTGGGTACTTTGGTCAATTTTTCTGATAAGTAGAGAGTTATTGTAGTTATTATATATGAACTGTTAATTTTTACAGAAGTAGAATATAACAAAACTAATCCACATAGAGCATAATTTAGAGAATAATACAGTATAGTATTAAAGTTCCTGCTCTTAGCCTATGAAATGCTCAAGATAAAATGATTCTACGGTGAAATAAATTGAGATACTTCCAATACTTTATTGCCCTCTTAAAGATTTATGGCACACATTAATTCAGTAAAAGCTCCAGAAAGGTCTGTAGTTAAAAAACCAGTTTCATTTTGTTTAACTCAGCTAGTCCCTAAAAGTAATTGGTCATGGATTCTTTAAACATTTTTTGGCAGAATGCATCACAGTGTTTCATGGAACTTCCTTTGGGAAAGGTTGATATAGTTAAAAAAAAAAAAAAGAAAAAGCACTAGAGTGGGACTAGGAGTTGTCCTACTTGGCTGTCAACTGGTTGAATCTTGGGGCATTTATTTGCATACCCTTTCTACACTGCCCACCTGTCCATTGATGGGATTGGATGAGACAGTCAGGAGAGTTGTTTTTACCTCTGACATTCTGTCATCTTTCCTTGATGATTCAGAAGCTGTTTCAGGATTTTTCTGGGGCTGTAGCATCGCCTTTGTAGGGCTCAGTCCTTCCTAATGAGGCCATGCAGAAAGGAGGTAAATGAGGGGCTGGGCCTGGATAACAGGAAACCCTCTCTCTTGTTTTGCTTTCCCCTCTTTTAGCTGGTTCCATTTGTTTTTGGTTTTTCATGTTAAGGCTGTATTTTCGTCTGGCTGGATGTTCCTAACTGAGTGTTGTAAAGGAAAAACGTGTGGGGAGAGCTCTGCTGGGTTCTGAAGATGTTGACATTGTGCTCCTGTGATTTTAGACTTCATAGTTTACGTATAGGATATCATATTACACTTAAAATGTGTGGCATATTTCAGCATGATGTCTCTTCATATTTGGCATTCTGTAGTCTGATGTCTAGAGAATTTTAAAACATTTTGGATACTGCTACTGAAAGTACAACTGTAAACGGAAGTTGGATCACATATACAGCCTCATTATTAGTGTATATTCATCCTGTGCTAGAGATGAGTTGTGTGATTTTGGGTATTTTAAATAGCGTCTGATTTGGTTGTAGACATGTGACATTATAGATAGTCATTTCAAAGGAAAAGCAGAAGTAGTGAAAAGCCCCCATCAATGGGGCTAGGCCACAGATGGTGTCAGCTTGTTACCAAATTTAACAACGTGGATGGTGACCCAGTTTGTTGCTTTTTGTAGCTCAAGAGAACATGATTAAACAAACTTAGAAAATAAATACCTTTCAGAAAGGCAGATTAATTCAGATCAATGGAATAATTAATGTAGCTGCATGTGTAAGTCAATTAATACTCTGATTCTTTTTTCCCAGGGAAATTCAGGGCACTAATGTAAGTACTGTCAGACCATTTGGATTTCTCAGCTAATAAGGGAGGGAATAAAATATAGGAAATGGATAAATCTCCTTTCCTCCCTCTGGCAATCCCTCCCCAGTGGATCTTTTCTTGACAGTTCTTAAACACTGGTCTTTTTTGGGTGGGAGAGGGCGGTGTGTTAGTTTGGCAGGCCTTCCTAAAAACCAACATGTATTCCTTTGACCTCTCAGTATCCTGAAACTCATAGCATTCAAGTTTGTGTCTTGTGCTCACTTAAATGGTCCCATAGTTAGATGAGTTTTGTCTCTGCCTAACTCCTTAAATATTTCCTTTCCCACTGTGGGAAGGGAAGATATATGCGGATTTCCCCCTGACTCTTAGCAAGGTCCCATGCCATGTCAGTCCTCTTGCCAGAGAGCAGGGTTTTTTTCTTTTGTTTTGTTTTTTAATACATTTGACCCAATTTGTACCAAAGTGATTGCTCTATTTTTGGGGTTGGTTTAGAGGCAGCTGAACAAAGCTTATTTTTCATCTGTAGTAAACACCTTTCAATTAACGTGAACGGCAAAACAAAGGGCAGAGACCAATACAGTTGTATGTGTCAGGGAGCTGGTAGTTTCCTCTGCCTCTGAGCTCTGTCAGGAATGTGGATGTTGAGCACCTGGAGTAAGATTCAGGGCCATCTTGGTGGAATATGTTTCTGCCTGTTGCAGGTAGTTTGTAGGGAGGTTATTACTTTTGTTGGAGAAGAAATGCGGCTGTCATCCTTGATCCAGTGTGTGTCTGGTCTGGGTTATATGTAACTCAGCTAGCTTTGGGAATTTGGAGACTACCTTGGGGGCAGCAAGTTTTCCCAGAGTTAGATTAAAAAAAATATATATGTATATAAACAGTCTCAAGTTTTTGTACAGCTTTCATTGTTGGACTCTCAGGGACTAGTGGAGGCTGAAGCCATGGAAACGGTGCAGCTCAGTTCCCACAGCAATATCCCTCCTAGATCAGTCAGTAGCAGGGTTTCCTCTTTACTTATTGAAAGCGTATATCATTTATTTAATTTTCTTCCTGGCATGGGGCAGGGGAAAGGGAGTGCTTCTTCACAGAGTGTCAGAGTAAGGATGATCACAGTCCTGTACTTCACTGTGCTAGAAAATGCTTTATTTTGCTTCCCAAACTTCAGTTTCTCATAAGCACACTGCTGTGGCTGAACCGTGTGCATCTGTACATCCTGTTCCTGGTACTCCCACACCCACCCCCAGGCTGCCGCCCAGTTCTTTGTAGTGCTGAATGGCCTCAAATGAGAACTGTCCAGAGAGGGGCGCTCACCAGCCAGACCAGACTTTTCTTGATGTCTGCTGGTGACTGCAGCCTCTGAGGACAAGGCGTGCGGCCCATGGTGCTCTGTCCCTTGACCAGGACAAGTGCCTGGTGCCTATCAGGTGCTCAATAAATGCTTGTTAAACTCAGCGAAAAGTTTACTAAGTCTTTGATTCCCTTTTTGTCCCCTTTGCTGCTGAGCCCATTTATTTGTGGTTTTAGACTGTTGACACTTGGCCTCTGCAAAATCCCTCATGTCTTCCCCTTCCCCTTCCTCTCCACTCACGTTACAGCCATGACTTCTGCTAGAGGAGTGATCCTGAGGCTTCAGGGGCTGCCCCTGCCCTGCCCGAGGGGAGGCCAGACCCCATGGCCAGGTCTTTCTTGGTCCGTTCAGCCTGTTCTGGTTTATCCTTCTCTCCTCTCCTTCATAGTGCCCCCCAACCCCATTCGTCTACCAGCCGTTCCTCAGCACCCTTCCCTCCTCTTCTCTACCCATGGCCTTTTCTCCATCTTAAATGCCTCTTCCTCCTCACCACCCTTTCATCAGTGTCACTGTCCTTAGAGCTGTTCAGGAGTAATCTCAAAGGACGGCTGTTCCGTGAAGCCTTTTTCTTTCTTTCTTTCTTTTTTTTAATTCTTATTTTTTATCAATGTGTAGTCTATTTACAATGTTAGTTTAAAGTGTACAGTCAAGCGATTCAGTTATACATACACATTATACATATATATATATATTTTCAGATTATTTCAGTGAAGCCTTTTCTGACCCTGATTGGAAGTAACACAATTATCTGAATGTCTCTCGTGGCACTTGGCACATAAAACACCCTGTATTTTAGTTATTTATGTGCACATCTTATCTTCATCTTATCAAGCATCTTTGCAATACAGTTCATAGTGAATCACTTTGGAACCCCAGCAGCGCCTGCCCTGGTGGTGTGCAGTGGATCTTCGTAAAGGTGGGCGGGTTGTTGATGGCTGAATGCACGCTCTCTCAGGAGAAGCACCTCACCTAGTCTCTCCACTGAGCCACCTTTAGAATTTCCTTGGGTGGCAGGTCTGTCTCTGGACTCCTGGAGGTCCTTGGCTGTGGGTGGGTGGGAAATTCCAAGTGTTTTACTCCTGAAGAGCTTAGGGTCTCGTGACCCTGCTTCTCGTGCACCTCTTGCTGAAGGAGCATCAGAGCTGGGTTTCTGAGCAGAGCAGTCTTGGACGTTTTGTGCTCTGGCTCTGAGCTCAGGGTAGCAGAATGGTGGGAGCATCTCTGGAAAGCAGTGCCAGCTGGGAACTCTCGTCAGTGGAACCAAATGCCTTACAATGGCCAGGACCATTGTGGTACAGCCCACTTTGATTGCATTCTCTCCTCCATGGCTGAGACCTCCATGCACAGTGTTTCCTGTGCTTAAAAAGTGAGGTCATTGACTCTGCATGATCCGTAGTTTAGCATCTCATGTAGTGAGCGGTGTGGATCAAAACACCTGAGACACAGTTTTATAACTTGGGTCCTTGGGCTTTGCCTATGAGGTGACTTTTAGTTCTGTACCTCATCTACTCTGCATCTTTGCTCTGTTGTCTTTCTGTTTGAATTGCACGTTCTTCCTTCTTTGTGCCTAGATTCTGTCTGTTTTTCTAGGACAGCTGGTGTACTGCCCTCAGTTCAGCCTTCTCTGATTCTTGTCCCCACCTCCTACCCCACCTGCTGTGTGTAAGTAATACTTGCTTTCTCCCTGCAGTCCCATAAACATGGTAAATTCTCCTTTTTACAGATATTAGCCCCTTTCTGCCTTATTTTATAACTGCTGCAGGAAGTGGCTTGGTGTGCAGTGTGTGGTTCTGCACATGGGCTCTGGGGTCTAACAGCCTGACTCTTTGGCTGGTGAACTGAGTGACTTTGGATGAAACTAGTATATTCCTAGAGGCTGAGGCTGGAGCCTGATTGGTGTCGATGGTGTGGTGAACTTAACCCTGGGTGGGCACACAGTAGGCACATTAGTGTGTGATGACTAGGTACATAAATGAATGAAGGTACAGGGGCTCCACGGTATGTCCTTATACATCAGTAGTTAATTTTCAACAATTGGCTAATGATTAATGTTTGCTCGAGAGGCTGACTTTCATTGTCCAATATTAATGAGAATCCCAGGAAACACCTGTCAGAGTTTGCCTTGAATTTCAGAATTGATCTTTCTTGACAAATTTAACTCTATATCTGAAGCAAGAGAGTAGGAAGACAAGTACTTGATACTTGTTGAATCCCTACGTCATAAGCTAACTTCTGTATTCAGCATTGTGTGTGAGCCATGTGTGAGTAGTGGTACTTGGGTAGGTGTGTGTGTCACATTTCGTGTGAATGTTGGTGGAGGAAGAGCAGCAAAATGACCAGAGTAAATGGACTTGTGTAGTAACACTTAACCCAGAGCTGGTTTCCTGATCATAAACAGTACATAAATATACCTTGTACAAATAATTGCATTTCTTTTGTAGTCTTACCTCATGTTGACAAAGAACAAGTTACCTAGCTTGATCTTTTATTGAACAAGCCTCGAGTATTAGTTGTTTTTCAGAAATCAAACCCAACTCTTTGCGAATTCAGATTTACAACTATTTAAATTCCTTAAGAAGAATTCCAGAAGGGCCCTCACTCTTTTGCTTGGTTTGTTAAAAAGTGATCTCATTGTTTTATAGACACTGTGAATACTACAACTTCCCTGCTCAGACCTTTTAAAAATGAGCCTATCCTGGAGTGAGGCTGTATTGGTGTATTGGCCAGAACTTGTGTGTGTTTTTGTAATTTATTAACTTAGCTAAGGGACAAGTCCAAGAGGTAGACACTATATCAGATACAGCTGGAAAGGGGGCTTAAAAGAGGTTATGGAGCAGGGGAGGGTATAGCTCAGTGGTAGAGTGCATGCTTAGCATGCACAGGGTCCTGAGTTTAATCCCCACTACCTCTGTTAAAATAAGTAAATAAATCTAATTACCTCTCCGCCCCACCAAAATCCCCAAACCAACAATAACAAAAACAAAACAAAAAAAACAGAGTTTTTTTTTAAAAGAGGGTCTCAGGATCCCACCCTGCACCCCAGCCCTCAAGTTTCTGAGGCAGAGTCTGACTGGCCTCCAGTAGGTCCCCCTCACACACAGTCTGAAATGTACATCCCCTCAGTCCATTTGGGGCAGGGTCTTTGGGGAGATGCATTCCTTCCTTAACCTCAGCTCAAGTGTGATATTGTAAAAATGATTGTGTGAGAACAGGAGACCCCTGTAGCAGATCTTTGGATAGTTTCCTATTTTAACCTTCACCATCTCCCTTTAATTTTTTTTTTATTGAATTATAGTCAGTTTACAATGTTGTGTCAATTTCCAATGTAGAGCATAATTTTTCAGTTATACATGAATATAATCATTGTCACATTCTTTTTCACCGTGCGCTACCACAAGATCTTGTATGTATTTCCCTGTGCTATACACCTTTAATTTTTAACTGTCTGTATAATGTAAGAAGTATCTGATACAGAGGGGTCCACTTGCCCAGCAGTAGAGACACGTCTTGTGAACTACTGTTGGTGGTGGTGGGGTGGGGACTCCATCACAGACCCTCAGCAGCTCCTCCTCTAGGAAAATCCCTAAGGAAATTGCAGAGGCTCTGAAATCCTGGTGGCTGAGTGGAGTGTTACTGTTGCTTGGATGATGTGCCAAGGGAGGGAATGTTGGTGGGTGTCCTTGTCCTGTGGGGTGAGGGTGGGGGTTGGTAGCTCATATAGGAATAGATGTAAGTCTCCTATCATGCTCCCACTCTTGGGGTTCTCTGCTGTCAGCACTATAGGATATGTCCCCAAGTCCTGTTCTGCCCATGTGATCAAAATAAGGAAAGTGCCAGAAGGCATCTTTCCTTTTTAATGTGAGTGAGATTGGTATTCTTGCAGCTGGAGTTCTTGTGGGCAGTGAGACTGTTTTGCTGGGCAGGTGGAGCTGGCACTGGGAGGTGGGGAGGTGGGCACAGTGAGAAAAACTGAAGATGGGTTTGAATGAGGAACTTTCTGAGCGTCTCTCTCTGTGTGTGTGTGTGTGTGTGTGTGTGTGTGTGTGAGAGAGAGAGAGAGAGAGAGAGAGAGAGAGCTGGGGGAAAAGTGTAGTGGGTGGATGGAACCCTGGGTGTTTTTGACATGCACCTTCTAGGATGCAGCCTTCTTCTGGTGATGTTAACCAAGCAGGGCCCCAGACATTGCCCATGTGGGGAAAATGACTTTCTTCTCCAGAACCTCAAAGCAGTTATTTCTGCTAATTTCTTTTCCTCCTCCCTTCTGGCTGAGTGGTCATTTTAGAAGTTACCTGTTTAAATTATTGAATGAGTGAGGCTCAGACTGGGGGGAATTGGAGGGCTGACCTGAGGGAGGGAAAGCAGGCTGCAGACCACTCAGGGAAGATGCAGCTGGCAGGTGGACCCTGCCTGGGAAGGAAGGTGGAGGTGTCCTGGGTCAGCTTGGCCTGGGGGTTGAAAGCAGGTTGGGTCTGAGGCTCATGCCTTTCCCTGTCTTGGTCATCTTCTGAGGGGTCCAGCCTGCCTCCTTTCCCTACATCCACAGAGAAGTCTAGCATAGCATACTCACAAATATGTTTGTAGTGCTGTAAGAACCCTTGTTTATAAGATAGGAAGTCAAGGCACCATTATTCAACAAATGTTTATTGAGACCTGCTATGCAGAGCATACCAGACTCATGGGTCCCGGCTTCTAGCTGGTGCTGCTGCCAGCTCACTGTGCCCAGCTGCTCTTTCATTAAAGAATACCCACAACATGGGGTCAGAGAGCAGCCTTCTTTGTTTTTCATATTTTGCATTCTTTAAATCATCATTTAAACTTACACAAGTAATACATGAATATATTCTTCTGAACAGTTAATACAGATAAATTATTAATCTCTTTTTATCTACCCAGCTCCTTTTAATCACGGGTAACCTGTTTCAGAATTGTTTTTCACTGTGTATGTGTACATGATCTGTGCATTTTGAAATATATATCTATATAGTTTGGGTATTTTAAATTTTACACACGTGGAAGCAGAATGTATACATTACAAAGCTTTCTTTTTTTCCACTGTATGTGTCTTACAGGTCTTTCCATACCTGTATTTAGAGCTCTCACAACTTCTTAGTTGCCATAAAATATCCCATGTATGTGCCATGGTTTATTTAATTGTTCTCTATTGGATGAGCATTTAGGATAGTTCCTAAAGTTTTACTATTTCAAACAATGCTGCATTGAATATTTGTGTATGCTTTTTGTGCATACAAGTAAACATTTCTCTGGGGTAAGTACTTAGAAGTAAGCTCTCTGGGTGGGAGGGTAGTGCGTTTTTTTCCATTTCCATACTTAATGCCACATTGGCTTCCACTTCGCCTTTATCAATTTACGTTCCCACCTCCGCATCTCCTTGAGATCAGCTGTCCTTTAACTCTGATGAGTGACATCATTTGTTCTTTATCCTAGGCCATGGAAAAGGAAGCCTCTGGCGGGGGTTGAGGGGGGAGGTACAGGCTCTTTCTTGGATGGTTGGGAGACACCTGGAGCATATGGTTACAGCAGAAAGTCCAGGAACCCTGAGTGCAAGACTTGTCATCTTTTTTGAACCACAGACTCAGATGAAAGGCACCAAGGAATATTCTTTCCTTTGCTTTGGGTGCCACACACTTGGGGACCATGATTCTTTCAAGGGAAACACTCATTCCAGGTAGCTAATAGGTAAATCAGTCCCTAATGCAAAAATTGAGCCTTAGTTTTGTAGTGTTTGCTTGCTTCCATTGAGTACCAAGACCAATACTGCCTTTATGTTCCCTTTTAGTTGTGGAAGAAAAATATCTCACCTGCTTTGTTTCTGCTGTCTGGAGGTCTTTGATTATTATTTTTTCACACACACTAGAACTTTGCTTTTATTATGGTATTTATCATAGGGTTTGTACCCCTCTTCCAAAAACTCTGAGGTAACTTAGAAAATGGAAGTTGATGAAAGATGGGGCAAATCAGAACTCCAGACAAAAAGGAGCTTGTCCAGGTGCGCGAGGTGAGTGGATTGCTAACACCTGGGCACTGAATTAGCTGTTAGGTTTTCCAGCAGTGGTGGCAAAAGGGAGCACTTCTAACTTACAGTGTTTTTATTCTCTCAACAATGGGAAGCAGCTGTATTCGTTGAGAGGGGAGCTTTCTAGGAAGCAAATCCTAGTGGGAATCTACAGCATGGGTCCTTGTACAAGGTACTGTTGGGGCAGTGCTTCAAAACAAAAGCCCTGTCTTCACTGTGCTTTTGTTGAAGAGAAATAAATGCCCTGCAAACAGATGGTCTCTGGATTCAGAGTTCTTAAAAGGTTAGGGCACAGCATTAAACTGTGGCATACTGGAGGCACTTCTGTATTCTAGAAGAGTTTTGCCTTTTTTGATTATATAAATTACTATAGAACTCAGGCTGGGAAGATTAAGAGAGTGGTTTAAAACAACTGTCATTTAATCATACATAAAATACTTTCTTGAGCATTTATTTTGTGTAAAATATGGTCTATTAAATACATTCACTTACCGTCTTGGTTTAAGCCAGAGAACAAAAGGATACTATGTATTAACACAAGGAACCCCTTCCAAACCCTCATTTTGGAAGAGATGTGGTTTTACTTTTTTAATCTCATGTGAACTAAAGAAGTGACCAATATTTTTATAAGAAGACAACCTTGAGTGTTCTTCAGTAAATAGGTAACAATGGGGTATAATGAAACATTGTTTATATTTAAATGACTTCTTTTATATTGTACAAAAACAGCTTGAATGGGTAAATTGTTAAAATGCTGCCTTTTTTTTTAAAGGTAATGCAAAAGTGTGCTTCTTTTTGGGTGTTCACAAATTCTAAATTATTGAAATATAAATTAATATGAATCTATCCAAAGCTCTTTTCAGAATGTTTATCTGGTGGGAGTGAAATTAAAACATTTAAAGTTCTAAATTAGACTGTGGAGAAGTAGTGACACCCAGCAAGAATTTGGTAAAAAGAGAGGTGTTTAAGAAGTCTTTTTCTAGAAAGCCACGTGGGATTGTTACTGCTGTAGTCTGGGCAGAGAAAGCTTTGGTGTTATTTTAGGTTGGCAGCTGAATAAGCTAATTGATAATCATTAAAGGCAGGGGTGGGAGGGGTGGGGATAGTAGGTTAGATGGTGGTTCTGATTTACCATGAATGGCACTGAATGTGGATCACAGACCTGGTGAGTTTGGGATTGAGAAGGACCCCAGTGACCTTCAGATGAATGTGTTCCTTTTTCAGACCCAGCAGTTGACTTGCTCAGGGTCACACAGTGAGAGAGAAGCCAGGTGGGGACTCAGGCCACTGCTTCTGTGTCCTGGTCTATTTCTTTTCCATTCTCTCCAGTTTCAGCTGGGAATCCAGACTGAAGTCAGGCTCTGGGGCAGGGACACTTGAGACATCTGGAAAATCAGATGACAAAAGCATGTTTCTTCCAAGCAAGCTGGGCATTCAGTAGACTTTTATCTCCTCAATTTCTTATCGTCTAAAAGATAGTTTTGATCACTCCTCTCTGCCCTGTTTTACTTCATGAATTATTCCCTTACTTTCTTCATGCATATTAACGTGCAGAAATCATTTGGCCATAGACAGCCTCATGATTTTATGGAAAGAGCCAGCGGGGGGAGGGGGGATTCAGCCAGGCTGGTTCTAGTGTGGCTGGCAGGCTGTGTCTTTCTGACCATAACCGGAGGCACATGGATAATTACCTTTGTTACTAGTTGGTGGCTGACATCTACTGGGCTAGGTGGGCTCAGTATATGTAATCTCCTTAGTTCTCCCTTAATCCTCACTATAAACTCACGAGGAAGAGACTACTGAAATCCTCATGTTGCAGGTGAGGAAGAAAGGCTCCGAGTGGTCAGATTGTTCACATGTGGCCAGGAGGCCTGGTAATTGGCAGGGCCGGGACTCTCCCCGGGCTTTCGGACCTAAGGGCCCAGGCTCCACCCACCGCGCCGTGTGGAGAGGTCAAAGTTCGCCGGGCGGCTAGCGTCCCGGACTCTCCTCAGGCTTTTTGGCTTAAGAGCCCACGTTTTACCCACCACGCCACGCAGAGAGGTCAAAGCTCCCGGGCCGCTGGCGTCCGGGATTCTTTCCCGGCTTTTTCGCCTAAGAGCCCGCGCTCTACCCACCACGCGGTGCGGAGAAGTCAAAGCTCCCGGGGCTGCTGCCGTCTGAACACTAGGCAACGGAGGGGGAGGCCAAGGGGCCGAGCGACAGGGGGACCTCCAGGTGGGTCTCTGGGGAGGCTTCACGGTCCTGATTTCGGTTATGGCGTGGAACCCAGGTTCGGGGACGTTCTTGCTACCCAGAGATATTTCGAGGTGGAGAGAACCTGGGCGGCCCTCTGCCCGTCTTCTGAAGCATCTTGTGAATCATCCAATTAAAATGGGAATTAGAGGAGTTTAAATTCGGGCATGAAGTAGATTTTATTGTATTTTAATTCCTTGAAAAGTGTTACTTGTGAAAGGCAAGTCTGGGGCTTCTTGGGCACAGGGCAGTCGGAGGAATGAGCAGTCAGGGTTGTGGGTCCCTGAGTTGCACACACCCGCCACTCAGAGCCTGTGAGCAGTACAGCCACTCTTCCTCACCCAGCCTGTCTCTTCTGTAAAAGAGGAGATTAAGCGGTCTGCAGGGTTGGCCTGGGCCCTGGCTTCTAGGAGACATGGACTCTCTGTGGCTCACTATTGCTGGAGCCAGGGTGATGCGTCCTAAAGCCTCAGCGCAGTCCTGGGAGTTAGGGGTGACTGTCCTCAGCTTCACAGGTGAGGAAGCGGAGCTTGGGAAGACGGACCTGCTTGCTCCTGCCCCAGTGAGAGAGTGACACTATGGGCCTTGGATGAGGGTGGGACCCTTCTAGCCACATTAGTTTCTTGAATGGTTTACTGGGTTAGGGGTTTGCTTTCCAAAGCAGTTGTACAGAAGATGTTTTCACCAGACTGACCCAACCTGAAGGGCTTGAGACCTAGCAGTCAGAAAGGGTGTTGGGGGTACCTGGTGAATTAGTGACGGAAAGTTACCCAGCTGGTTGTAGGAGGCCCTAGACCTGGACTGCACTCCATCTTCCCTTAGGCAGCAGTGAAGTGCTGTTGATTTCCCTTGGGACACTGTGGGTAGAAGGGGCTGGTTTAGTGATCAGAGTCTGATTTCCACAGCCAGGAAGTTATCCCAGCTGTAGTAGGGCAGGAAAATCCGGAGCTCAACATCCTCCTGTGATGCTTGGTGGTGTCCCTGCGGACACTGTCTCAGCTGCTCGGGCATCCACTTGACCAGCTGTGTCTTGTTCCTGCGAGGCCCAGCTGGGAGACCCCTGGCCACCTCTTGATTTAAATGATACTTAGAAGGGGAAAGAAAACAAGTGCTAAAGAGCAAATCAGATGTCAGGGGAGTTCTGGTCTGATTGCTGTGCTCTCAGAAGGGAAGGTGGGGCAATTCTTAGAACCAGAGTAATGGCAGTTATCACTGGTGCCCGTGTGCTTCTGTTACAGTGCCTGTGCATTCTCAAAGTGTGAGTAACTGCCTACGGGCTACAGAGCAAGGCCATTAAATGACTCCCCCAAGACCAAACATCTAGGATGTGGCAGAGGTAGGACACAAAGTCCCTGGGCGTAGTGGAGGCCTCCCTGCAAGTGGTTCTGCCGGGAGACCATGGCTTACAGATGGAACATGACTTGCCAGAGCTCAGGCTCCCCAAGACCAGGGATACTGTTTGTTCTTCTCAGCCATGTGACCTCAGATTCTTCACCTGTAAGGTGAAAGTAATAATGTTAGTTCTGCCCCTCATTGCTGAGATGGTTAAAGGGATTTTGTAAGGGAGCCCTCTGTGCACAGCAAGTGCTGTATGTACTGTGAATTTCCTTATACATCAAGTCTTGCATTTGTAGTTTGCTCTGATTGGACTGCCTCCCTTCTTCCCTTTCTGTTTGTGTTATCACATCCTTTGGAGAGCAGAGAGTCTGGAGGAAACTGGTCTAGACCTGGGTCTCAGGTTTGCTGCCTACTAGCTTTGTGACAGAACAAATTGTTATCTCCCTTGGCCTTGATTTTCTCATCTGTAAAATGGAGGTAGTCATGCTTGTCTTACCTTTAGCATGAGGTCTTCGAGGAGTCAATAAAATGATATATGAGTGAGCCCCAGTTCACCCAAGATGTTATTAATTAATTAATTTAATTTTTTAAATTGAAATATCAGTTTACAGTGTTGTATCAATTTCTGGTGTACAGCACAATGCTTCAGTCATACATGAACATACATATATTTGTTTTCATATTCTTTTTCACTATAAGTTACTACAAGATGTTGAATATAGTTCTCTGTGCTATGCAATATAAACTTGTTTATCTATTTTATGTATATACCAGTCAGTATCTGCAAATCTCGAACTCCCAATTTATCTCTTTCCACCCCTTTCCCCCTCGTAACTCTAAGTTTGTTTTCTATGTCTGTGAGTCTGTTTCTGTTTTGTAAATAAGTTCATTTGTCTTTCAAAAAAATTTTTAGATTCCATGTATAAATAATACCACATGGTATTTTCCTTTCTCTTTCTGGCTTATTTCACTTAGAAGGACATTCTCCAGGGCCATCCACATTGCTTCAAATAGCGTTATTTTATTATTTTTTTATGGCTGAGTTGTATTCCATTGAATAAATATACCACGACTTTATCTAGTCATCTGCTGATAGACATTTAGGTGTTTCCATGTCTTGGCTATTGTAAATAGTACTGCTATGAACGATGGGGTACATGTATCTTCTTGAATTAAGGTTCCCTCTGGTTATATGCCCAGGATTGGGATTGCTGGATCTGATGGTACGTCTATTTTTTGTCTGTTGAGGAATCTCCATACTGTTTTCCACAATGGCTGTACCAAATTACATTCCCACCAACAGCGTAGGAAGGTTCCCTTTTCTCCACAGCCTCTCCAGCATTTATCACTTATGGACTTTTGAATGATGGCCATTCTAACTGGTGTGAGGTGATATCTCATTGTAGTTTTGATTTGCATTTCTGTGATAATTAGCAATATTAAGCATTTTTTCATGTGCCTCTTGGCCATTTGTATGTCTTCATTGGAGAACTGCTTGTTTAGGTCTTCTGCCCACTTTTGGATTAGGTTGTTTTTTTTTTGTTATTAAGTTGTATGAGCTTTTTATATATTCTGGAAATTAAACCCTTGTCTGTCTCGTCTTTTGCAAATATTTTCTCCTATTCTGTAGATTGTCGTGTTTAACTTATATTTCCTTTGTTGTGCAAAAGCTTGTAAGTTTATTTAGGTTCCATTTGTTTATTTTTGCTTTTATTTCTACTGCTTGGGTAGACTGCCCTAGGAGAACATTGCCAAGATGTATGTCAGAGAATGTTTTGCCTATGTTTTCTTCTAGGAGATTTATTGTGTCTTGTCTTATGTTTAAGTCTTTAAGCCATTTTGAGTTTATTTTTGTCTATGGGGTGAGGGAGTATTTTAACTTCATTGATTTACATGCAGCTGTCCAGTTTTCCCAACACCATTTGCTGAAGAGACTGCCAAGACGTTATTTAATTGGTTAGGAATGGTTGCGGGGAGGGTCTCTTTGCCAACTTTCAGGGTCTGAGCATTGGGGGAGCCTCCTTTCCCTCTGCCCTTAGGGGGCTGTGGAGTTTTTAAATCAGTCCCACGCCTGTTAAGCCCCCTGTTCTCTCATGAGTGCTGCATTTCTTGGCCCGAGGATTTTTCTTAGTGTGACCCAGTACATGGAGGTGGAGAGAGCAGGATGTGTGCCCTTCCCCTCTCTTTGTTGGAGCCTGGCCTCTATGCCTGGGCCCGGGCTGGTGGGCAGGGTGAGCATGTGGCTGCAGGGGAGAGGCTGCCACTGATCCCACCCCGGTGTTGAGCTCAGGGCTCAGCAGCAGGAGCCCTGTATTCCTGGTCGTCAAGGACTGAAAGCAGACCCCCATGGTTTGGGGGTTCTGGGTTGGTGTTCATGGCCACACTGATGTTTCAGATGGGAGCACTCAGGCGCCATGTCTCAAAGTTCCCATCGTTTGATTTCAGGCACCAGTCTCAGATTCTGTACCTGTTTTCTTGTCTTCACAGCAATTCACTCAGTAGTCACTAGTACTCCTGTTTTACAGATGAAGTACGTGAAGCTCAGAGTTAACTGAATGAATCTTTGCTGAGGTCATAAACCCATAAGGTTGTGAACAGATCCAGTGGTCTCTCTGTCTGCTGTTTCCGTTCTGGCACACCAACCCCGCCTCCCCTGGCCCTGTGCACACGAGGCATGTCATGGGAGGATCAAAGAACTTAGAGTTCAGTGGCCTACCTTTGTGTTCCTGCTCTGTAACATCACTCCTTGTGACTCCCGCTATCCTCACTGGTCACAAGGTAGGGAGGGAAAAGTCAAGTGGGATCTGTGTGAAAGTGTTTTATAATGTAGAAAGCAGTGTGCACACGTGAGGCGTTATCCTTGTTATTGTCTGTGAGGGAGTGAGTGACTTCCCAGGAGAGGAAGGCTTTGCCTTTCCCTCTGATCGCTTTGGAAAGCAGTGCAAGGCTGAGCCCTGATCCACCCCAATCCACTCCCATCTCCCCATGAGGCCAGTGCTACACACAGGCCCTGCACAGATGAAGAGCCGTACCCGGGGTTGTGCTGGGGGGAGGCTGAGGTGCGGGTATGAAGAACTGAAGATACCCGTTGAATCCACAGTTGGAGCTGGCTCTCCCCCTCCACGATTCTCGAAGGCCAGTTGCCGTGTGGAGTCCTGACTGTACCTTGAGCTCCTCAGGATTTGTGGACCATGGGGCTGGGTGGCCGTTGAGGCTGGAGGTCCTGTTTGTGGTCTCGGTTCCTTCCCATCCTGGTGGAGCTGGTCACCTTCCCTGGGGAGCCTCATGGACTAGCCCCTGGTGGGACCAGCTCTGTCCCCTGAGCCATATGCTTACTTGGGTTTGGTCTTATGCGCTTTTCTTATTTTCAAGAGCAGCATGAACTCGTGCGCAAGGAACCAACGTGCCCTTGTCTTCATCCTCCATGGTCCCTGGCACAGGGTGTTGGTAAATGATGGACCATTTAGTGAAGCATCACTGTGACTGCCTTTGGTGTACTGAGGTTGCCTTATCGCTTTGACTGCTTTCTTAACATGGCCTGATAGTCTCTCTTCCCAATCTGGGAACAGAACCCTGGGGAGGGGGATGGAGGGACAGAGGGGGATGGACGACCGGGCAGAGATGGGGGAGGAGAGACAATGATGAGGGAGAAGGAGAGAGACATGAGAGACATAGAGTAGGGAGAGGAAGAGAGAGACGGGGAGAGTGAGAAGAGAGAGTTGGAGAGATGGGGAGTTTGGAGGGAGGGAGGGAGACAGAGAGATACTCCCTTTGGGAGAGACTGTAATTGCTTAATGAAAACATCAGAACCTACAAAACCAAAATGGAGTGTGCTCTTCAAAGTAGTTATTCTGAGGTTGCACCCTCGTCCCAGTGATGCAGGAATACTTGTCTTCAGAATTGCTTTCAGAGCCAGTTTCTATTTTTCATTTTGCTCTACTTCTGGCTAAAAATGGGGTGATTCAGGTTGATCCCTGACCTTATCCAGCAGGCTCTCGAGAGGCACGTGTCCTGGGCTCTGGAGAAGGTCCTCGCTGGCATTTTGGGACGCTCTGAGGAGTGGCTGTATTCCCAGCGCCACACATCCCGCCTTCCGAGTTTCCTACTTTGAAGGGAACAACACTTGTTTATGCGACTCTGGTGTGTTGATTAAACAAAACAGCCTTCCTACTTTGCCGTCACACTTCCCTAAGTCTGCAGTCTCATCTGGCCTGTCTTCTGGTGCCAAGAATCCGTTTACCGAGGCTTTCATCTTTAGCCCCTGGCCCCAGGAACACGGTCAGGTGAGATGTTTTACTCTCAGCTAGAGAATGGCTTTTAAAGGCCTCCCTCATTCCTGGAAAAGCAGGTTTTCATGTTACCCCAGAGTCAGGAGACTTGAATGTCGGCTTCTCAGGAGTGGGGATGCCTGCCTGACCCTTGCCGGGGCTCAGGGATCCTGGGAAAAGATGTCAGTGTACCGTTCACAGCTGTTGTGCAGGTGGTTTACACAAGTAGACAGAATTCCTTCAGTTCCCCAGAGTGTTCCTTGGACTTAGAAGAATATGTGTCTGCATTGCTTCTTTTCTTGCCTTTTAAAAAAATGCACTTTTTGATCCCAGTTAGGTTAGACATTTTAATCTTAGCTGCAACAAAGAGGGCTCCACCCTTGCTGTGTGTGAAGCTGTGCGGGACAAGGACTGCTTTAAAAAAAAGCCCCTTGTTTATAAGTGGGGTGACTTCGACTTAAGTCAAGTCACTGGCACCTGGCACTGGGACCTGGGGGCAATAAATAACAGAAGTAATTGGTCTCCATTAAGTAGATCGGATGAAGCCATGCACATTTTTTCCTAAACAGCCTTATTGAGATATAATTTACATACCATACAATTCACCATTTTAAATTGTACAATTCAGTGGTTTTTTTTACTACATTCAGAGTCAAGCAACCATCATCAAAATCAATTTGCCAACATTTTTGTCACCCTGAAAAGAAACCCCATACGCATTAGCCATCACTCCCTATTTCCCTCCAGCCCTCCCTTCCCCAGCCCTAGGCAACCACTAATCTACTTTCTGTCTTTATAGATTTTTCTATTCTGTATGTTTTATATAAATTACATAATATGTGATCTATCGAGTCTGGCTTCTTTCACTTAGTACAGTGTTTTCAAGATTCAGCCATGCTGTAGCCTGTGTCCGTACTTCATTCTTCTCTGTGGCTGAGTGATGTTCCATTGTATGGCTGTGCCACATTTCCTGTGTCCCTTCGTCAGCTTGTGGACATTTGGATTATTTCCATTTTTTGGCTATTATGAATATTCCTTTGAGCATTCAGGTACAGGTTTTTGTATGAACTTGCATTCTCAGTTCTCTTGAATATATGTATATACATATATATATATTCTACTCCTAGGTGTATGTCTATGTATATATACACCTAGGACTAGAATATGCTGGGTCATAAGGAAACTTGAATATTTTGAGGAATTGCCGAACTGTTTCCCAAAGCAGCTGCATCATTTTACGTTCCCACCAGCAGTGAATGATGATGGTTCCATTTTCTCCACATCTTTCCTGACACCTGTTAATGTATAGCTTTTGGGTTTAAGCCGTTTTAGTGGATGTGAAGTAGTATCTCATTACACACTTGCACTTCTCGTGACTAATGATGTTGAGCTTTCCTTGTGCTTATCAGCCTTTTCTGTGTATTCTTTAGAGAAATGCATATTCAGATTCTTTGCCCATTTTTAAAATTGTTCTTTTTTTAATTGAGTTGTAAGAATTCTTATGTATTCTAGTTACCAGTCCCTTATCAGATATATGCTTTGCCAATGTTTCCTCTCCATTGGGTTGTCTCTTCATTTTCTTGATGGTTCCTTCGAGCACCAAAGTTTTAAATTGTGATGAAGTGATTTGTACATTCCTAGACTCTTACAGCTGACTAGGGCCTTTGAAGTTGCCTGTTTGAATTCTCTTGTGCTGGTGATGGGAGGCTCTTTGGTTCAGGGAGGAGGCACTTTCCTCAAGGTCACAGGCTAAAAAAAAGTCAGGACTGGAGTTTAACCTCTGGGAATCCTCAGTTTCATCCCCACTTTCTGAAGGTAGGAAGTTTAGGGTAGGTGTGTAGGGAAGGAGAGTTGGTAGTTCTGAACCATTCTCATCTTCCTGGAAGCACACAGATTCCAAACTCAGCTTCTAGATGGGCTGACCCTAAGGCCCCTCCCCATAGTTTGTTTGTTTTTGAATAGAGGAGGGTCCTGTCAAATTTGGTCCTTTCTTTGAGAGGACGCATTATATAAGAGAGTAGCATAGATCAGTGCTGCCTGGAATGGTCTTTGTCACTGGTCACTTGTAGCTATAAGGACATGAAGTAAATTTAAATTTTATTTAATTTTAATTTCTCAGTCACATAAGCCTCGTTTCCATTGTTCAGCATCCATGTAGGGCGATCGTATGAGACAGCACACATCGGGAACATTGCCATCACTGCAGCATGTGCTGTTAGATGGTGCTGACCTAGAGAGGTCTGTGGCCCTGTGCACTGGCGTTGTGTGCTCACCTCTGACCCAGGCTAATGCCCTGGACTCACAGCCTTGGTCTGTCCTCTGTATGTTCCTCCTCCACCTGCCACCCAGACTTCCTATTTGTGTAGCTGCCTCTGGGCTTCTTGGCAAAGCCTGCACGCACCCCCCCCCCCCATTAGATGGTTTTTGGGCCTTGCTGGCAGAGACACTGCTTTTCTTTAGCTTCTGGACTTGGTTGCTGGTAAAGAGACCAGTGCCTTTCCTCACTTCAGCCAAAGGATGTGACCCGCAGAAATAGCACTGAAAGATGCTTAGAGAGGAGTGTGTTCTTTCTTGGAAAGACTAACTCCTGAAAATGAATGAATGAACGAAATGATGTGCTCTTTGGACATGAAGAAGAGGTTGAAGAACTTTTGAGTTCAGTTCTTTTGGCTATGTTGGTGGATAGCCTTTTGAGTGGGTACTTCCCTTTAGAGGCAGTTGGTCCCAAGAATTTGCCAGATTGTGAAAGGCTGTGGGGAGGGAGGCATGAGGAGTTGGAAGCCCAGTGTCTCAAGATGGTGACATGGCAGATGCTGGCCTAGTCTTGCTTAGCACCCTGGTGGGGGTCACCTTTATTTCTGGTGCCTCTAATCCTGAGGGACATTCTAATCACTGATCTCAAGGTCATCAGGGCCGCTCAAAGAATCTCAAAGGAAGTAGAAAGGATGGAAGACTTTATGGTGGTACCAAGTTGGAGCATTAGAGCAGAGATGAGCTGGGAAGATATCAGCGAGGAGAAGGGATTCACCCAGGCTCGCTGTAAGTTAGTGATGGCAAAACTGAGATGAGAACCGGGTCCTGTGGCATCTGGCCTTATGCACATTCCACCAGAGTGGCATTTATATAGCGGCAAGCACGGCGACTTCTTGGAGATGTTGCCCAGGCTTAGACACGATTTAATTTAACCCACACAAGGCAGGTCTTGCCTTCAAGCCCTCCTCTACTGCTCTCGTCATTAGGAAGTATTAAGAAACCTTTCAATTAAGGCAGGATCACCCAGGGTTCGCATTCCTTCTCTCCGGCCTATCTCCAGGATCTGTTTTCTGCAGGGAGGTCTGTCCTTGACTTTAAAGAAAGCGCTGGGAAACAGAGACTTGTTGTTTTTGTCTGCAGGACTTCGAGAGCCTTGAGGGCAAGGCCAGCATTGTCTGTCATCACTTGGGGACTGGCACAGCATGTTCAGTTAGTGAATATCTGTGGACTTTGTCTTTTTCAGGAAAATCCCCTTTTGGATGGATTTCTGAGGTCCCTTCTTTCTGTGGTCCTGAAACTTTGTCAGTTCTAATTTAGAATAGTGACCAGAAGAAATGGGATCGTTTCTCTGTCTGTAGGGAGAATTGCCCATTTTGCCTTTGAACTTTATAAGATCTGGAAACTTACATGTTTATACTGGGAAAGTCAGTGTTACTTTTTGCTGAATTGAGCAGTAGGTAGATGTAACCCAACAGGACATCCCGGGTAAAATTCACAGAGCAGTGAGGGCCGAGCAGGGAATTGTGGAAGGCATTCCATCCCATAAACATAGACTATCTCGCCTAACAGTGAACATTTCTGCTGTCTTTTCCAGGGGTGAAAAACTGTTCTTTTCAAAGGCAAGCTTAATGACTACTGTGCCAAGACGTGAAATGATGAGATAAATTTCTGTACCAGTTTAGCACTAGAAATGCAGTTTACAAAAGATCTGCACGACAGTCTTAAAAACAGGGTGAAACATCTTAGGCTCAGCTGGTGTACTTCTAGTTTAGTTATTAGAGACAAGGCTTCAGGGACAGGATCATGAACAGGGATGTGATCCAGGTCAGAGCACCTGTCTACCTGGCCTTTGAAGCCTCTTTTTGGGTTCATTTTAATTAGTTTCTTGCTTCAGTTTTACCAGTACCTGAATTTCTCTGGTTGGAGCAGAGTTAAGTTTCAGGCTGAATTACTTGGATGATTGCCTTTGTTTTCTTTTTCACATAGCCTGTGGATATCTGGCCTTTTCAGCCAAGGAAAATGGAAATGGTTTTAAACACTCACTTGAGCCATGAATTTCAACTGTGTATTAATTTGCTGCTCATTCTTTGATTTTCATATCTTTTGAGAAGCAGTGAAATGACACTGGGGCAGGCCTTCAAGTTTCCTTTGGAGGGACCTCAGGGGCTTGGAGCTGAGGGGAGTGGCTGGGGAGAGTGGAGCTGTGCCCGCCCACCCGTGTCACCCACAGAGCAGCTCTCCCTCCTCCCTCCCGCCTCCCTCTTCCCCACCACTCCCCCCTTCCCCCTCTTCCCACTCCTCCCTCATCTTTTTTTACTTTCTCCTTCGCTCCCTTGTGTGTTTGGGGAGCAGAAAAGTTTCTGAAACTCATCTTGTAGGCAGTAGAGAAGAGGTTGGTCTGTATCTCATCCTCACTAGAATCAGCACGGGCTCAAGACTGAACACTTAGGGCTTGGTTCTTGCTGTTCTTTCCTCCTAAGAGTCAGCCACAGGCGAGATGCTGTACTAAGGTCTCAATTTTGCCTCTCAGAGCTGTTATTTAGCTCTTCAGGGCAGCAGAAGTAAGAAATCTGGTGTCCTGAGTGAGCACAGGCCCTCTAACACGTGATTTCTGTGTTTTATGGACATCTTGAAAAGTATTTGGTGTTATCCCCATTTTTTTTTAATGTGAAAAAAACCCTCCAGTTAGATCAGAGTATGAACTCATTCCTGACATCTTCCAAAATTGTTTTCCTAGGGAGGAGAAGGGCCATATATAACGTGGCAGCTTTGCAGTGGGGGAGGTGGGAGATACAATGGGAATAAGCTGGAACTAACAATTAAATGATCAGTAACAGGCTTTGCAGATTCTTATTGTTTTCTGCTTTGGGTATAAGTTTTGCCCTATAAAGACTGGAGGTGACCTGTTTCATCCCCTATATATTGGGAACTCTCAGAATATGCCAAAGATCAGCCCAATTCACTGAACGTTAATGGAAGAGTCAGAAGTCAGTCTCTGACTGCAGGGAGCTCATAGTTCAATGGGGACGGATGGCCCTTAGGGAACCTGTGTACTCAGACTCCTCTGGTGCAAGTAATGGGCCCAATCCCAGTCAAAGAGGAATTTATTGGCTCACATAACTGACCAGTCCAGAGATAAATCTAGAGTCAGCTTAGGGGCTCAAATGATGTCATCAGGATCTGGTTTCTCTCTCCCCATCCTGACTCCACTTCCTGTGTGTTGACCCCATTCTCAGGCATGTCCTCCTCTTTTAACTGCAGGATGGCTGCCAGAAGTTCCTACGCCTGCATCCGTTCACCTTCCTTCCAGCCAAAAAGAGTGTGAGAATCTTTGTCCAGCCCTGCCAGACAGTCTTGTTTTATCTCATTGGCTCAGACAGGGTCATGTGCACATCCTGACCCTGTCATGTGGCCGGGGGCATGGGAGGCACTGTCTGAGTTCAGCCCCGGTCCTGTGCTTCACTCCTGAACCCAGGATGGAGCCAACTCTACTCTAAGCCTCTGGAGAAATCAGAGCCTTGATTTCTGGGGGAAGGAACTCCAGACTTGATCAATTGTCAGGGCAGGCAGAACTTGGGGATGTATTCCCGTCTGACATATCTGTGCGCCGGAACTTAGTCCATGATGAGCAGAGCGTCTTGTTAAGTGTGATTTAGCTGCGCCATGGATTTAAATGCTGAGCCTTGTCTGTCCTGGGAACGTGGTTCTTGCTGGGATGGGGAGGGAAACATTTTAGGGGAGCATTAGAACCTTGACCTTGCGAACATGTTCACAGTGGTGACTGAGACTCTTACACACATACAGGTGAATAAAGACAGTTGGTGCACGGACACCCCTCCAGTCAGCCACATTACTCAGATTAACATGTTTTAATCTTTCTGGGATTTGCATAGCGGAGTGGGGATTGGTACATCCTGTAGAGATTTTGGAGAAAGACCCAGGTTGTTCATCTTGGCTTCATAGCCAAGCCTCATGTTCCTCACCTGAGTTGTGGGAAGTAAATGACGTGCTGTGAGAGAAGCCTAGTGCCTGGAACATAATACACAGTCCATCGAGGGGGCTGCTTTTATTTCCTTGTGTTTCAGATGAACAGGATGTGCTGCCACATAATGTCTTTGGAGTTTGTTTTCATGTGACCGTGCTGTAAATCTGAAAATCATTCTTCCACGGCCCACATCTCTGAGAGTTGGAGAGATGCATCTTCAATGGGGATGAGATGGTAGAAAACTCACACACATCATAGGCCTCACCTCATAGTTCACTGAGTACTTTGTGTTGGTGCTCTCATTTGATCCTCAGAATAGCCTATGATAAAACAGGCAGGAATCACAATTCCCGTATTACAGGCAAGAAAGCTCATCTATGAGTTATCCAAGGTCATTGTGTTGGGAGAGGGCAAGTCCTAATCTCAGATATCCTCTGTCCATTGTAGCATTCTGCCACACCAGTGTAGATCTGCCTTTCTGATGTAATTCACTGAATTTGTTAGGTATTTACTGTAGTTTCAAATGAGTTTGACTAGAGAACCATATTGTATAGTTCATCTAAATCAGAAGCCTTGAGTTCATTTAGTGAAAAATAAAATTGTCCTTTTCCTTCTTTTTGTTCATTGGCCTGATTCATTGGGATTGTTCTGCAAACCTCTATTGCCATTAAAGCAAATTAGCTCAATTTGTGTTGTTATGAAGTAACATAAGTCAACTTTATAACATTTCGAAGTTATATTCAGTAGCTTCCCAATTAGAGCCTGAAAAGCTTGCCTTTCTGAGGTCCAAGTCATTTATCCTGGTAAAGGTAAAGATTTTTCAGGAAGCTTGGACTCCTGGGAAAGAGTGTCAAATGCTAAATTCTTATTCTGTTAATATCTATCTCATTTCTTCCTAACCACAGCCATCAAAGTGTTGTGCACCAGCATACTGCAGTACTGGATAATAATTAGGATGGCACTGAGTATTTGAGAAAAATTGAGGATGCCTAGCAGCCAAGAGACCGTTAGAATATTAACATTATCATGTACAGATCTTCCTCAGTTTACAACAGGATTATGTCCTGATAAACCTATCCACTGTAAGTTGAAAATGTTGCAAGTCAAAAATGCATTAAACGCACCTAACCTACCTAACATCATAGCTTAACCTAACCCACCTTAAAAGTGCTCAGAACGTTTACACTAGCTCACCACTGGGCAAAATCATCTACCACAGAGCTGATTTTATAATAAGGTGTTGAATATCTGATGGAATCTATTGAATACTGTACTGAAAATGAGAAACAGAATGGTTGTGTGGGTCCACATGGTTGTAAGTGTACTGGTTGTTGACCCTCATGACTGGGACTGACTGGGAGCTGCCCAGCATCCGGAGAGAGTGTCTGTCTAGCCTGGGAAAAGATAAAAATCCAAAACTTGAGGTATGGTTTCTACTGAATGTCTGTGGCTTTTGTACCATTGTAAAGTTGAACCATCGTAACTTGGAGAGGTCTGTAGGTCTTTTGGGTAGGGCTCTGTTTGAAGATATTTGAAAATGTAGACCAGATTAATCAAATGCATTGTGTGTGCTAAGTGTCTCTGTGTTGCCCTCTTATTCATGTGTGAATGAGATGGCCATGAGAACCAGCAAAAGCAAGATCATCTGGAGTAAGTTCATCCATTGTTAGGTGGTTTTAGGGTGGGTCACATCTAGTTGACTGAGGGTTGAGACTAAAGCCAGATTACTGGGTTCAGGATGCACTAGGAACAGGCACACAATGCCTTAATCCAGACTTTGACTCTTAAGGAACACAGATGTCTCTGTGAAGACCTCTCCTGTGGTAGAACAGACCAAGCACCTGAGCCCAGAGCTCAAATGAATAGCAACTGTGCTTGGGGTGTGCCATACATCTGGTGAGGTGCATGGAGTGCACAGATATGAACCTTTTCATGTACACACCATGTAACCACCTTGCAGACCAAGTTATAGAGCATCTCCAGTACTCCAGAGGGTTCCTTCATGCCCTTGCCCACCTCTACTCCTTCAAACCTCCACCCAGGAAATCACTATTTGGACTTCTACTAGCATCAGTTAAGATTTACCTATTCATGAACTTCATTATAAGTGGAATCATGCAGTAGGTACTATTGTATGTTTGGTTTCTTTTACTCACTATAATGCCAAAAGTGCAGGTTTACTGCAGTCAAGATTGGCTTGAGAACTCACCTGGAGTCAAAAGGTTTTGAGAAACCTTGGTTTATGCAGCTTGGCAACATACATTCTGAGATAAGATATCCTGGAAGTGTCATGTAATGAAATAACATACATGCCAAGGAAAGCAGAGATCACCTTAAAAAAAAAACTTTCATGAAGTTGGACACTTCTAATTGCATATCTTTTCTTTACCGGGTAGTGGGAATTGTCCCCATAACTCCCACATCTTCCACGTAGACACTGGAGAGTCCTGGCTGCTTGGGTATAAGGTGTATAACATCATGTGTGAATGATAACATTTGAATGAGTATGTGGTGAAGTCAGGGAATGTGTTAGCTGGTATTCTGTTTCAACTATTTCTTCCTGATCTTGGAACAATTCCCTTGTATGTGATGTGAATGGTTGTAAAAGATCTTCTAGAAAGAGATCTTATTTGCTTTTTGTTACTCATATACCTTGTCTTACAAGTTCCTTCTCTTCTCTTGATATCTGTCATTTCCTGTCTTTTTTTGACTTTGAATAAATCCTGAAGAACCTGTCTCTGTTTTGTCCAGCTGTAGTCCTTTAAAGTGGAGAAGCTAGAGTTTGAGCTGTATTTGAAAGTATTTTTCAATAATGTTAAATATAATCTATGCAACGACTTGGTTTCTTTGTTTCCAGAGGTCTTAGAGCATTCTGGAAATGTTCTCAAATATACACAGCCAGATAATACTAAATAATGCTTATAACCAAAAGGGAAGAGTTGAGTTTGAAGTACAGAATATTTGAAGAGAAATCTAATCTTGTTACTTTTAATTTTGAAATCAGTTTTTGATTTTTTTTTTCTTTTATGGTTAGTGTTTTCTAGGTCCTGAGAAAGACCACAAAGATACTGTTTTCTTCTAGACACTTTATAGTTTTAGCTTTTACTTTCAGGTCTTTGGTCCCATTTCAGATTTTTTCCTATGGTATGAGGTGGGGGTCAAGTTTCATTTTCTCCCCCAATGGATATTCAGTTCTTCCAACAACATATGTTGCAAACATTTCCCATCTCCATTGAATTGCTTTGGTACCTTTGTTGAAAATCAGTGAACCATATAAATTTGATTCTATTTCTAGACTTTTTCTCTTCCATTGATCTACTTGTCTGTCTTTATGCCATTTCTACACTTTTGATTACTGAAGCTTTATTGTTATAAGTTTTAAAATCAGACAGTATAATTTAGTTCGTCCGTCCGTCCATCTGTCCTTCCTTCCTTCCTTCCTTTCTTTCTCCCCAAGAATCTATTGGGTATTCTGGGCCCTTAGCATTTTCATATAAATTTTAGAATCAACCTGTCAATTTTTGTAAAACAACTTTCTGGGTTTTTGATTGAGATGACATTGAATCTATAGATCAATTTGGGGAGAAGGACATTTTAGCAGTATTGAGTCTTTCAATCACTAAATATTGTGTATCTCTCCATTTACTTAGATCTTCTCTAGTTTTTCTCAGCATTGTTATTAGTGTAGAGGCCTTATACAGTTTATTAAATTTATCCCTAATATTTTGATACTATTATAAATGGAATTTAAAAGGATCTTCCAGTTTTTTTATTGGTACTATGTAAGAACAGCTTGATTTTATATATTGCCCTTGGGTCTGTTACCTTGTCAAATTTATTTATTAGTTCCAGTAGTCTTGAAGATTCTTTAGGATATTTTTGTGAATGCATTCATTCTGAAGAAAGTCTTATTTATTGCTTTCTGATGTGTATATATGAATGTATGTATTTTTCTTGCTGATTGCATTGGCTGGAACTCCAATACAGTGTTGAAATGGAAGTAGTGAGAATGGACATCTTTTTTTTTTTTTTTGGATATTTTATTTAATCCTTTTTTTTTAACATTTTTTATTGATTTATAATCATTTTACAATGTTGTGTCAAATTCCAGTGTAGAGCACAATTTTTCAGTTATACATGAACATACATATATTCATTGTCACATTTTTTTTTCTGTGAGCTACCATAAGATCTTGTGTATATTTCCCTGTGCTATACAGTATAATCTTGTTTAGCTATTCTACGATTTTGAAATCCCAGTCTATCCCTTCACACCCTCCACCCCCTTGGCAACCATAAGTCTGTATTCTATGTCTATGAGTCTATTTCTGTTTTGTATTTATGCTTTTTGTTTTTGTTTTTGTTTTTTTTTAGATTCCACATACAAGCGATCTCATATGGTATTTTTCTTTCTCTTTCTGGCTTACTTCACTTAGAACGACATTCTCCAGGAGCATCCATGTTGTTGCAAATGGTGTTATGTTGTTGGTTTTTATGGCTGAATAGTATTCCATTGTATAAATATACCACATCTTCTTTATCCAGTCATCCGTTGATGGACATTTAGGCTGTTTCCATGTCTTGGCTATTGTAAATAGTGCTGCTATGAACATTGGGGTGCAGGTGGAGAATGGACATCTTTGTCTTGTTCTTGAACTCAAAGGAAAGTTGTTTAGTCTTTAATCATTGAGAACAATGTTAATTGTACATTGTGTATAAATGTCCTTTATTGGTTGAGAAAATTTGTTTCTAGTTTGCTGAGAGTTTTGTTATGAAAGGTTGTTGGATTTTGTCAAATGGTTTTTCTGCGTGTATTGAGGAAATCATATAGTTTTCCTTCTTTATTAATGTAGTAAATTCCTTAGAATTTTGAATGTTAAGCCAAATGTTTTTCCCAGGATAGACCCCTCTTGGTCCTAATATATTAACAATTTTATGTATTGCTGGATTTAATTTTCTAATATTTTGTGAAGGATTTTTGCACGTGTGATCTTGGGGAATATTGGGGTCTTAATTTTCTTTTTTGGTGATGTCTCTGTCTGATTTTGGTATCAGTATTACGCTGGCCTTGTAGAGTGAGGTGGAGTCTGATATCAGTTGCTGTGCTATGACTGGCAGCAGAGTTCTAGCTTTCTTTGAGTGCATAGAGTGATGGCTGTTGGGTGAAAGAGGTGGAATTATTTTAATAATTGGTTGAGAATTTCTGCTTTAACATATGAAACATCTTTGGAATAGTATATTTGTCGCGTATTTCAAGGATGCTGAGAAATACTTTATCTTGAGTAGGATGAACAACTCTTAATTCTCCTTATGCTAAAATTGCATTTATATTTAAGTAGCAGAATTTTTTTTTATCACCAAGGGAATGAATTGTCTATCTGACTGTCATCCCTTTGTAATTTATGGAATATTCAATTAACAGGTTTTATTGTATGTCAATATCTGATCTCATTTTTTCCTTTCTCTGCCTTCTTTTGGTTGTATTTCTCCCAAATAAAAGCTTATATTCATAAGTCAGTGTTTTTTTTAATCTGTTGAGTTATTTTACATGAAGTTGGTCACATGGCCTCAGGTACAATAAAAATATTTTTTCATCGGTATTGGTAGCACTGTAGGTTGCCACTACTGCTACGGTTTCTGTTTTGAGGAGACTTTCCTTCAAAAACGAGGATTATAAATTCAGTCTAACTCAGCAGTGGTTTGGTATAGAGCGGAGTTAGAAGAAAACAAACCATCAATTTTGGTGAAGTGGGAATCTTGTGTTAAGCAAGCAGTGAGTGAGAGGGAACTGGGAGCAACCATTCTGGTTCCCATAGTGATGGTGCACCCAGAAAAAGTGCAGGGTAAAAAGGAATCATTATGGAAGAGTTTTGGGGGTGTGTTGTGATGCTCCAGGAAGCACGCCAACTTCTACACCTCTGGCTTCAGAATGACGTGTTTAGACACACATCCTACACAATGTGTTCAGCAGTACTTATTGTGCTTCTCTTTAGCCCCTCCAGTCCTGGATGGTGGTACCTCTGGGGAAGTTAGGTCCCCATGTGATGTAGAAGGATCTTCCCCTCTACTTCTTTCCAAGAGTCCAGGGAAGGTGAGTGAGTTATGGAGCCTAGAGACAGGGGCCCAGAACATTGCTTGGGGCATCTGTTGACCTCTGATGTTCCCTCCCTCCTGGTCCTGGATGGTAGGCTGAGTTGTTCAATGCCGGTGAGGTGGGATGCATGTTTTCAGATGCCACTGGCCTGACCTTGGTGCTGTCTCCTATATCAGTCTCCCTTGTTCCTCTGGGGGGTCCTTATCAAAAAGGCTTGGGATTGGGGACCATTTCCATATTTACCTAAAATATTCCTCTTGCTCTCCATTCATTCATATCCCATGAAATGTCTCTCCTTGCTCTCCATTCATTTATATCCCATCATTCTTGAAGGCTTACTTTAAGTCCAGCCTCCTTCAGGAAGCTTCCCCTAACTAAATACTCAGGCCCCCCACTCCCTTTCTTCCCTTTAAGGTCTACTTTTTGTGTACTGTTTTTATAGTCCCAAGAAATAACACATTTTGAATTAAGCTGAGAAGATAAAGTTTATATCAGAGACACAGTCCAGGTCTGATATTTTTAATGTGATGCAGAATGGAAGCTCTTTGTTCACTTGACAAGAGTGAAAAAAAAAGTTTTTATACTACGCAATGGGAAATGAAGCATCTGCAACAGCAGAATTTAGGTTATAATGAGTGTGAGAGCAGAGAATTAAGGCTAAAAGAAACAAAGTAATTTGGGTCTTGATTTCTCTGGCTTGAGCACTCTGGGTTATTGCCTTATTCCCTTTACTTTTAGACACTGTGGTCAGATTTTTCTACAGAGGTATTTTCTTGTCACTGAATTCTTTACACCACACCCACTCTGTTTGGATTTTTGAGTTACTTTCTTCCCTTTTGGTTTCTGTACCCCAGCTCTTTTTATTATGGCTTCTCTGCAAGTTGTTTTTAGTGTATTGGTATCAGAGTCAGACATCCCCAGGGCCAGATCCCAGGCTGTGTCTTCTTGAGCAAGTCCATCTCACTGCTCTTCTTTTTATTCCTTTAAAAAGGATGATGAAGCTTGCCTAGCAGGATGGTGGCAGAGTTGGAGAGAATGCAGGTCCCGTGCTGGCACATGGCAGGAGCTCTGATGGTGACTGAACAGGTCTCCAGTTGCTCTACCCCAGGGGTCCCCTCTGTCCTTGTATATCGGAGGCGCTAAGTAAGTGCTCTCCCAGTGGGTTACTTACATTACAGGTAGGGTGACCTTGATAGCTGACAGCCAAGGGGAGGTGTACCCTTGAGCTTGCTGAATTGTTGCAAAGGCATTTTTCATGGTGTTTACTTAGTTGCAGGTGTGACATGAGCAACATAGCAGCCCCGTGATAACAGAACCCATTAGGGTAACATGTTGGAAGTCATTAAGGCCACGAGAAGTCAGTGGGTATCTTACTCTGTGTCCTACAGGGGATCTGGGGATAAATAATGAGAGAAAACATGGAGCAGATATTCCTGAGAAGGTGGGACTTTAAGCACAATAATAACCGCCACTTACGGAGCAGCTGCTCTGTCCCAAGAGCTGTCCCCGATAGTTGCAGCCACAACCATGGGGCAGAGAAGTAAACTGAGGCTCCAAGAGGCTATAATGAGGTGGGTGTGTAAAATTCAGAGAGAAGTGTAAAGTGGGCACTTCAGGGCAGGGGAGGAGAATGAAGAGATGGATAAGGGTAAGAGATTTTAAGCACTTGAGTACTACTAGAATTTTGTCACCTTTTTTGATGTTTAAGAGACATGTCATTGGCTAGAGTTTCAGGTTATGATGTTGTGGAACTGACTTTTGCATGTGTGCTGCTTTTATGTTTATTTTTGATACTCATTTTGTGAAAACTCTTTACATTCATTGGATTTTATATTCTTCTGAAATGGAATGCAACTGATACTTTTATAGCCGGGAGGAATGGAGAGGCGTGGTAAGTGTGCTGAACAGAGGGCTCTGGTCCTGTTCCTGTCACCTGGCTGTGTGATCTGTGCCTGACACACCACATCACTTAGTAGGTTGGACTTGGGAGTCTGGCCCCGTGGGCTTTTCTCTGGGACCCTTGACTGACCTATGGTTTGGAGCAAGTTTTTGCTCTGGTGGCCTTGGCAACAAGTGCTTGGCCAGTTAGTGAGGATGGTAGAGATGGAGACTGAGAACCAGGCTCTCGACCAGATCAGACTTTGATGTCTCAGCTGTGCCCCTTTTGAGCAATCTCTCTGTGAGTTGTTCACATATCTGCATTTCCCATCATGTTTTCCTTTTTGTCTTGGCTTCAGAGAAGCTCAGAGCTAAATTTATTGCTTGATTATAGTTGCTGGGTTGGCCAAGGTTTTAAATACTTTTTTTTTTTTTAACTTTTGTACGTGATTTTTTTTTCTTATTTTTATTTTGGTAATCTGCTTGTTTTTGTGTTGTTTTTTTTGTTTTTGTTTTTTTTGTTTTTGTGTTCTTGATGGCATATCACCTTAAATCATTTTGAGAAGTAGGTCAGGTATACATTTAAGAATTATTTCTGTGGGAGGAGAGCCATAAGATAAATGAAAACAGATTTGGGTGACCCTCATTTAAAAAAAAAAAGTTTGGGATAGGTTTTGTATTTAAACTCCTTTTTATGTTACTGGCTATCAGATGGTCTGTACAGCTCATTTTACTGTCCTCTCAAATGCAGTATGCGTCAGGGGAAAGTTTCTCTTTATAAAAATTGTTCCCTTGGATATGAAAGTATTGGTGTGGTAACTTTCAGTTCTGACCTTGAGGGCAACCCGTGATTGCCTGAGATTGTGGGGGCCACACCCCTCAGTCTCCTCCCTTGTTGGGGCCTGAGGCAGCTCCCTTGGAGGCCCAAGGCTGTTGCTGTAGGGGTGAGGACACTGAGCATGTGCAGCTGCTGGCTAATCCTCCTTGAATGTGGAAGGAGAAGGTTTGGGGCATAGTTACCAGGTGTCACTGTGCCTTTGTTCCAGCCTGGCTCTTAGAGTAGCTCTTATGCACTTGACAAGCAATTATTTGGCATCAACGGTACGCTGGGCACTGAGATAGGTGCTGTATTCTTTAAGCACTAAATGATGACAGCAGAGTTGTTAATAATTACAGATGGGGTAGAATTATCACACAGACAATAAATTTCAGAGGAATCATATTGAAAAGACTCCTAGTGGCAGATGCGGGCAACTCGAGTAGAGAACCCGAGGGCCCTGTAGAAACTGAGATGGTTACAGTGGGGCGATGTAGGGGAGCAGAATTCCCATTGCCCGGCTGTGCTTCTTGTGTGTGAGGGCCCGTCGGGGCATCTCTTCACAGTAATTCCAGGTATTTGGGCTTATGAAGCAGGTACCTCAGGTCACTCAGCCCTTTGGTGTGGCCTCCAAAGAGATTCTTCCAGAAGTTCTGTGGGGGTGGAGTGTGTAGGCTGGCTGTGCTTGCCCTCCCCTCCCCTCTTTGTGGCTGTTCCTTTCTGTGATTCAGCTGATGGCTTTTCTTGACAAATGGCTGGCTTAAGCTTTATTTTATCTACTTTTATCTTCTCCAGCCTTGTGCTTCCACAGCATCACGGGCCTGTGCTCATTCTGTCCCTTCTACTTCTCCGGTGCTCCCTCCACATCCCAAGGGGATTGGGACTGTATTTGCATCATCTCTGCATTTTCTGGCACTGCCAGGGGAGGTGGCTGGCCAGGTGCTTTTCAACCTCTAGAACCTCCCTTCCTCCTCCTCATCATATGTCACTGAAATATTTTGCTTCTTCTAGGCCCAGTCCTCTTCCTCTTTCTTCATCTCTCTCTGCTGCCTTTTGACCCATATCCTTACCACCCCAATCCTGCCCCTTTTTGCTTGCTGACTGGCTTTTCTTACCTTCTGTCACATTTACATGCTCAGTATTTTTTACTACAAGCATCTGTTCATCTAAATCATGAACTGCAGTTGGTATAATTAAATTTGTAATATGTTTATTTTAATATCAACATGTCGCTTCGTGCATGTCTCTGTAAGAGACCTGGCTGTCAGCAGGGGCTCAGAGCACTGTTTGCAGATGTCCACTCCTGCCGGCTTCCCTGGGATGTTCATCAGGTGCCTCATCGGTTCTTTCTCTGCTGTGTGTCCATCTCTCTGGCCTTTGCTCTCTTTCTCTCTCCAACACACATCGCTGCTATAGGCTGGACCCTTTCCTTTCTGTAAATCCTTGTCTGTCGGTGCACACAGATACCTGGGGGAGTGAGGAGGAATTGAACTGCTCAGTCAAGAGGCCACATGCAGGAACCAGCAGAGAACTAGAATTTCTTGCCCTCCTCTTTATTTTCCTTTGTGTAGCTCCTCTAAAACGGCAGCACGTTAATAGTTGGGAACGTGGAGCCTGGGCACCCTCCCCTGAGTATATTGCTGATGCAAAGGAAGGCTGGCAGGAGCAATCAGAGCCTCTCCTCTCTCCCTGCCTCCTGTGGTCCCCAGTGATCCCCCTCCCCAAATGGATGGGAGGGAAACCAGCCCACCTGAGGGGGGGTGACAAGAAGTAGAGGATCCCGTGTTAGAATAGATTATGTGCTGGCTGCTTGTCACTTCTGTTTAAAGGTAAATAAAAATCTATCTCCGGCTTAGAATTCTAGCCTCCTGTCCTGTGGGTGAATATTGACTGGCTAGCATTACCTCCCATGTAGGAAAGCTTGCATGCAAGGCTGTAAATTAGAGCTCTACATTAGGCACATCTTCTTAATGTTTTCTGCTGAGTGGAATTAGAACATGTTGTTTCTTTTGAGGCTGGGAAAAGCAAACAAGGATCCCCTTCCTCCCAGACTAGTGGAAAATAAACTAATAATTTGCTATGCTGTTTTATCAGCCATAAAAGTTAGATGAAAGCTGGGGCAGATATATTAGAAGATTGTGGTATGTCTTGGACCACAGGGTTTTATTCCTTTTCTGGAAGAGAAAAACTGCATTTTAGAGTTAGATAATTTGACTGAGTTTTGTAGACTATCAGATACACAGAACGCTGGGTTAAGTTTCTTGAGTTTTGAGTTTTTTAGCACAATAATGGGCAGGTCACTTGACCTCCATGGGCTCTGGCTTCATCAGCTCTCTAAGGGAAATACAAATTCCTGCCTTATAGGTGATAGTGATGATCAATGGGAAATTTGTGCCAAGCACAGAGTATGTGTTCAATAAATACTGGTAACAGATAAGCACTTTGATAAGCCTACAGAAGGCCTGGGTTCTTTGGTTTTTGTTTGTTGGTTTTATTTTGTTAATTATAACATATGACTGGACTTAAAATAATGCATGCTGTTTCTGTTTTTGTGGACACTGGTGCTTTTAGAGTTCTTACTGAATTGTCACAGAAATTTTGAAAGAACTCATGACTTCAGACAGTTTTGAATTTCCTTTTTTTTTTTTTTTGGTTTGCAAAAGATTTTGAAGCTTGTCATGTAAGTAATAACAGGGGAAGTTAAGAGTCAAAGATTTTTCTTTTACTCTGGTCAGTTTTTAAGCTGAACTTGGCATGGGTTGAAGCAAATCCGTGTCATCTTGACCATTCACTTTTGTTTTCTTTAACTGAGAGAATAGATTCTATACTCTAATGAAATAATTGCAAACAGTCCTGTTAACGTATGGTATTGATTTTTCACAGAAGCATTGTTGAAGTGCATGGAAACTACTAGGTTAAAAGACGTCAAAATAGCCAATGCTTCATGCGGTCCAGATGATATCTCCAGACTAGAGGATCCAAGAGGCACGAGAAACGTTTAGAGCATGTAGAGCAGGAGCGGGAAACCGTGGCCTTCAAGCCAAACCGAGCCTGCTGCCTGTCTCTGCACGGCCTGTGAACTAAGATGATGTTTTACATTTTTGAATGGCTGAAAAAAATCCAAAGATGAATACTGTTTCGTGACATGTGAAAATTATATAAAATTCAGATTTCAGTGAAGATAAGTTCTTTTTTTTTTTTGGTTGCAGCCACTCCCATTTGTTTACATACTGTCTATGGCTGCTTTTGTGCTACAATGGAAAACTGAATAGTTGCTTAAAATATTTACTGGCTGGGACTTGACAGAAAAAGGTTGCCAATCCCAAATCTAGATGGTGAGGAATTTTAGTTCTAAGATATATGAGTAGATACGTGGCTTCTTTTTGAAGTTCAGCTTTTGAAAATATTAGCTTATTAATGTCCTTTAACAGTGACTGGTTTGTTTTGTTTTTGTAACTTAGAAAAATATTATGCATTTAAAGCATACTTAATGAGTTCCATTGAAGTTATTGATGCTCGTATTTTCCCCTTTTTGGCTAGTGTGAGACTTTTTATGTTGGTCCCTGAGTCCTTTTGACAGGAGCTGGTAGTCTTTGATAGCTTTCTTTTTATCTGGTATAAGCTGTTCAAGATGAGATTTCTTGCCCCAGATCTGGAATCAGCCATTTCTCCAGGAAGTCAGTCCTATTTTATTTTAGTGGATAATAGTATTTCACAACTACAGTCTGGGCTCAGAGGTGCATATCCACAAACAGCTATTTATAGTAAAAACACACACACACATAGAAAACGTGTAAAGTACAACACTTGTGTAACCACCACCTACGTCAAAAGGTAGAACATGGCAGAAGCTCAGAAACACCTACAGGGTCCCTTTCTGACCACAGCCCTCTCCCTTTTCCCCTCAGAGTAACCACTCTCTTGATTTTGATGGTAATGACTTCTTTGCTTTCCTTTTTTGTTTTATCATTTTATATCTCCATTCCTAAGCAATGAAGCTTAGTTTTGTCTGTTTTGGCATTCTATACAAATAGATCATGCTGCAAGAATTCTTTTACATTTTCTCTCATTCAACGTTGTAAGATTAATTTGCTTTCATTTTCTTGGCAATATGATATTCCATTGGATGAATAGGCCATAATTTATTTATTGATTCTACTACTGATGTACATTTGAGTTGTTCCTAGTTTTGAGCTGTTAAAAGATGCTACTAAGTCTATCCTTGTGTCTGTCTCCTGATGCACATGTACATACATTTCTGAAGAGTATGTACATGGAAGTCGAATTGCTGGGTCAAAAGGTATGTGTCCTCTTTCCAAACTCTCACCAACAGTGTGTGAGTGTCCTATTGCTTCATATCTTTGCTCACACCTGGAATTGTCAGACTTGTAACTTTCTTGCCAATCTGTTGATTGGAAATGGTAGGTAACTCTGCGACTTTAGTTCAGTGTTTCCCCAATTGCCAGTGAGGTCAAATACCTCTTTATATGTTTAACTAACTGGATTTCTTCTTCGTGATGTTTCTAGTCAAGTCTTTGGGTTGTTTTCCCACTGAACTGTCTTTTTCTCCTTGATTTGTAGGCATTTTGATTTGTGGGCATTTTTATATGTACTGGATACAGGTTGTCATTGGTTGTGTGGGTTATGGATGTCGTTTCCCATTCTGTGGCTTATATTTTCACTTTCTATATGGTGCCATTTTTTAGCGGAAGTATAGTTGATTTACAATACTGTGTTTCAGGTGTACAGCAAAGTGATTCAGTTATATATATATATTCAGTTATATATATATTATTCAGATTATTTTCCACTATAGGTTATTAAAAACACAGAATATAGTTCCCTGCACTATACAGTGAATCCTTGTTGCTTATCTATCTTATGTGTAGTAGTTTTTACCTGTTAATTGCATGTCTCCTAATTTATCCCCCACTTTGGTAACCGTAAGTTTGTTTTCTATATCTGAGTCTGTTTCTGTTTTGTATATAGAGTCATTTATATTATTTTTTTAGATTCCACATATAAGTGATATCATATGGTATTTTTCTTTTTCTTTCTGACTTCCTTCATTTAGTATGATAATCTCTAGATCCATCAGTGCTGCTGCAAATGGCATTATTTCATTCTTTTTTATGGCTGAGTAATATTCCATCACACATACACGTGCACGCGCGCACCCCCCCCATCCTAAACCAGTCACCTGTTGATGGGTATTTGGGTTGTTTCCATGACTTGGCTATTGTAAATAGTGCTGCTATGAACATTGGGGTGCATGTATCTTTTTGAATTAGTGTTTTTGGTTTTTTTGGATATATATGGTGCCCTTTGATTAACACAACTTCTTGTGCTTTTTATGTATTACTTTAGGAAATCTTCCTCCACCTTGAGATAGGTTAGAACATATAATAAAGATATAAAATATTCCATAGTAAAAATGTATAATAAGAGCTGACCTTTTAAAAGCTTTATAGCTTTGTCTTACTATGCACGTTCCCTTTTTAAAAATCTACACAAAAGCAATAATACTGCACCTTTCTTTTTCATATAAAGTTTTATTTTAGAGATCTTTCTGTATCATCCATATACTGATCTACTTTTGTTTCTAGTTTTATTTCCTATTAAACAGTGCTGCAGAAAAACTCTTGTGCTAATATTGGCATAAAATGTGAGTGTATTGATAAAGCAAATTCTAAATAGAATTTCTAGGTCCAATAATTTGGTTGTGTTAACAATGGATAAATATTAATGTATGCTCTCAGGTAATACATATAAAATAGTCAGTAGTCCAGTTGACCACATCCAGAGAAACTATCTGGATGGGAAGTGAGTTCTTTAGACCTAACTTGCATTAATTGCAATGTGATTATTTTTAAAAGATTGACATCATTCTCCATGTTTCAAAGGAAGAAATGGCTGATTTAGCTGTGTTTTAGTTTGGAACAAATTTCACAGGAGAGTGTACACTTGAGTAGAGTGTACGTCCTAAAGAACAGGGAGGCAAGCAGATGCTTAACTGTGCTGTAAACTCAGCACAGAGAAGCCACTTTGAATGACTGTGATGTTCTTTGTGACAACTGACTTGAGAGTTCTTGGATTCTTGAGTAATCATCCTCGCCAGAGACTATCACCAGACTTTTGGATCTCAGATTTTATTCAAATTGAAATGATTCCCTTACCCCCATCTGGCTTTAATAGTTCTTTGAGAATAGCTGTTTTCCCCCCATACATTTCTTACGTACGTAACTGAGTTCTAGGGAATAGGAAATGCTGTGGAGAAGATGGAGGATTGGGGTTATGAGATTTACTGCTTGTCTTCACGCAGATTGCCATTGCATAGAGTTAGGTAGTAGTTTACTTGTATAGTGGGCTATTACCATTAATTTTGTATTACTCTCTTCAGGGCATCATTTTTGGGGGGAAATTTTTGTCTTTTATTATTTTATTTTTTTTTAATTGAAGTGTACTTGATTTAAAGTATTGTTAGTTTCAGGTGGGAAGTATAGTGATTTTTTGGGGAGGTTATATTCTATTATAGATTACTATAAGATACTGGTTAAAATTCCCTGTGCTGTACAGTAAGTCCCTGTTTTTTAATCTATTTTATGTATAGTGGTTTGTATCTGTTAACCCCAAATTCCTAATTTATCCCCTTCCCCTGCTTTTGCCTTTGGTAAACATAGGTTTGTTTTCTGTGTCTGAGTCTGTTTCTCTTTTGTGGGTAGATTCATTTGTATTATTTTTTAGATTCTGCGTATAAGTGATATATAGTTTTTGTCTTTGACTTCACTAAGCATAAGCAAATATTCTCTAGGTCTGTCTACATTGCTGCAAATGGCAATATGTCATCCTTTTTTGGTTGAGTAATATTCCATTGTGTGTGTATATGTAATATATATTATATTATATATAAATATTATATATATATACACATACATATACAGAACACTTCTTAGGCCACCAGTGTGTTAATGGTTACTTGGGTTGATGGCAAACTTAGAGCAGCTGAGCCAGTCACAAAAGACCATATGTTGTATAATTCCATTAACATGAAAGTCCAGATTAGGGAAATGTATGGAGACAGAGTAGATGAGTGCTTGCTTAGGGCTGGGGCAAAGGGGGAGTTGGTGGTAATAGCTAAAGGGTACAGGTTTCTGTCTGAAGTGACGAAAATTTTCTAAAATTGGTGAGGATCGTTGCACAGATCTCTGAATACACTAAAAACCAATGAATTGTACATTTTAAATGGGTGAGTTGTATGGTATGTGAATTACATCTCAAAGCTGTTTAAACAATGTGAAAAAAAAAATCAACGCAGCTGGTTTTCCTCAGGGGGCTCAGTGAGGCTTCCCTGTAAGTTCTGTGGTTGCTTACAAGAATGGACGATATAGAATTCCCATGTTTGGAAGAAGGGTCCTAAAACATATGCCAGTTTCTTACCAACAGATAGGAAATGGTGATTTTTCCTTCTTCATCAAATAGGAGTCAGTGCTGTTCAGAGGCTCTTCAAAGAAGGGGTCAACATTATTCTTGTTAAAAGGGCAAAAAACCCAATCCAGAACATTCCTGAGAGACCCATTTAACTCAAAGCTGTGTGACTTCTCTGAATTTAGAATTAATATAGATTTTAAATGCTCCCACCCCCTATTGCTGAGTAACCCTTTTCTGATGTGGGGGTGAAGAAGAGGGATAAAGAACTTGAGTGTATACAGCTGAGTTAGTCTTCGTTATTCCCCAGGTGTGCAGGATTCAGGGCCAGGTAGGTGTGTGGTATGTACCCAGAAATTGATTGTGTATTTATTGAAGTCTTAATACTTGCTTGCCCTTGTGCAAGACACTGGCCTTACCCAGGAATATAGCACCTGAGACAAATGTGAATAATAAACATTGTCCTAATAACTGACGTATGGATTGCTAGCTGTGAGCTTGGCCTGTCCATTTTAAAGTTGTTACAAAAGTGGAAAAAACATTCCTGACAGACAGAGGTCTCATTATCTTGTTTAGTTCTCATATCTGAGGTGGCGAAGTCACTCTTACTGTCGTTTTACAGGTGAAGAGACAAATACAGAGAGGTTACTTGTCTTGCTCAGGGTCACATGGCCAGTGATGGGTAGATTCACTCCTGGATCTGCCCAACACCAGACTTTCTTGTTAGGGGAGAGGGGACATGCAATTGATAACATTTGTATTACACAATTAATATACATTAAAAGACAAGGAAAAGCACAAAGAAGAAAATAAAAGCCACCCATGACTACCACATGGGCATACCCGTCTTTACTGTTTCTGCTTATTTCCTTCCAGTCTGTTTCCATGCCTTCTGATTTATTTTTATATCCACCCTACCTCTGTCAGCCCATTGGTGAAGGCCATGGCTAATTCATTAAATAACCTTGGAACTGAGGACACATAAGTCATAAATCAGGATGTTTCATAGGCTGGAGACTAGGGGGCAGAGGCAAAACACAGACCTGAAAGTTCATACCATTGGCCATCTCTAGGAAGGTCTTACTTGTCCCAAGTGTCCCCTTAATCTTTCTCCATTCCCCCAACCACTAAACTGTCCCTCCTGTGCAACATTTAAAGAAAGATATCTACAGAGGGACACGTGCTGCAGCACATGCATTTCGGAAAGTGTGGAAAAGTGCAGTGCGAACAATGACGGCTTTGGGATTTCATGTCCTGAGTGAGGTGGGTGGTAGAATTGAGGTGGCTGGAGGCTTCCTGAGAGTGCTGGGACTAGGTCTGGCTCTCAGCCAGCTGAAAACCCTGGCAGAGAAATTTCCAGGTACTATGAAGAGGTTGTGAGAACCTCCAGTCCTGGGAGGGCTAGGTGAGGGAAAAAATCAGATGGAACTTTACCCGATGAGTCATCAGTCTTTTGCTTGGTGATGGGTGGGGTCAACTGCCGTTGTGCCTGTTTCCAGTGTTGGGCGGTGGGGTATTGGTTAGCACTTCTTCTCTGAAGTAATATCAAAAGAAGAGCTATATTTCCAGATCGAGCTGCATCTCACATGTGCATATGTGTTTATTTATTTTTTAATTTATTTTTATTTTTTAATGGAAGTACTGGGAATTGAACCCAGGACCTCATGCATTCTAAGCATGCGCACTACCACTGAGCTATCACTCTCCCCATTATACATGTGTATTTAAATGTAAAGACGGAGTGGTGGACAGACCAGCTTGAGGGTAGTAAGCTGTCATGGGGAGGGCTCAGGTCCTGGTCCTCTATGGCAGTTCTGATCTCAGCTGTGCTACTTACTAGTCATGGCAGATTGTTCAGCCTCTCATTTGTAGAAAGTGGGGACGCCCACGACACCTGCATTTAGTACTGTGCCTGGCCTAGAGTGAGTGCTCAAGAAGGATGAGCTAATGTTGTATAATTCTAGATGGGAGAGAGAGATGTTCAGGTTGGAAAACTATAGATTCATCTCTTTGTGTTCACTCAGGAAACCATGTTATAAGACCTACACAAGTCACTTTAATGTTCAGGGCCTCAGTTTTTTCAACAGTGAGATGATGGGTGGTTCTAAATGATCTCTTTGATTATATTTGTGACTGTAATTCTACAAATCTTTAGTTTTTTTGTTTGTTTTACACCATATATAGTTAAATTTTTTTCTTGTGATAACTTAAGATCTACTCTCTTGGCAACTTTCAAATATGCAGTATGGTATTATTAACTATCGTCACCATGCCATGTGTCACATCCTTAGGACTTACTTTGTAACTGGAAATTGGTACCTTTTGATTCCCCTCACCCATTTTGCCCACCCTTCACCCCAGGTACAATTCTGTCATTTTAAAGAATGTCTCATTGAACACAAGTTACTTGTCAGAATATCTCCTTGTCTGAGCCTCCCCACAACATGGACTGGCAATGACCAATCCTGCCACTTTCTCAGTTAAGGAAGCAGGCTTACAGACCTCAGAGTTTGTGAGAAGAGCTTATTCTAGAAAACGAAGGCCAGGTTCCCTTCAAAATGAAAGTGTGAAATATGGATGTACCTCGATTAAGCTTTTGCCCTTGTTGCGAAACTGAGCTGGAAAGGGATTCTTGGAGGAGCTGTGTGAGGATTTCAGGAGACATGATTCCCAGGAGAGCTTCAGGCTAGGACTGTCACAGAGCAGTAATTTTACAGGCTCCTGACAGCTGGGAAAAGGTCATGGTGTTCTTCTTTGTTTATAAATGAAAAAGTAACTTGGGGTTCAGGGGAAAAATGGAAGGGCTTGTAAAGACTGACCTCAGAATCCCCGTTATGTCAAAATTCGATTTGTTTGATGCAATTAGCTCAATCTGGACACTTTCTTATTCTAAAAGCAGCTGGGATTCAGGGCACAGGATAAAGCAGCGTTGGGGCAGGGGGGCGGGGAGGAGGCCCTCTGGCAACAGTGGAAAGGCCAGATTGTTTCTATTGTGCGCCCTGATGTAGTTCTTTGTCTGTGTGCCCTCTGTGGTTTATCACTTTCCATTTCATGCACCCTTCTTGTAAAGCAATTACAGAAGCAGGGACAAATAGGCAGTAGCAGTGGGGATCAGAGCCTTTTAGAATGGCTAACCGATGCAAACTGGACTTCAGCTGGTGGAGGATGAGGAGTGTGTAAGGATGGGGAAAGGAGTTTCTTCCTTAGAGGAATGATGGTTAAGAAGGGTCATGAATGTTGCATATTGGGTCTCTTTGGCCAGGCCCTCCAGCCCCCGAGTTCCTTCTAGGTGCTTCCTGGCTTTTGGCCACAATGGTGGCTGCAGCAGCTGAGCTGTAATTTAGATGTTACCACTGCTTAGCCATGAAAGGGCAGCGCCAGGCTGCTCTGTCACAGTGCTGGGAGGGAGATTTGGACCCTGGGGGACTGGCAGCTGCATTTGGAATCTGGATGATTCCAGGAACCCTCAGAGCAGTGCTTGGACCACCTCAGTGGGTCAAAGTTTGGGTGGGGTCCCCAAACCAAACTGTACCTCTAGGTGCACTGAGTTTATAGCTTTTCAGTGGTCAGGGTTCAGGTTAATCTCTGTCCTTGGTTTTATCATAGTAGACTGGCTTTTGGCTTAGGCTTCTGGTGACCAACTGCTCACAACCATAGTTTAGTCCTTGAAAGGCTGTGAGGGCCAGGATTTCACTAGCAGGGATGAGATGCCAACTCTGAAGAGATATTGCTTCATTTTTGATTGGGCATATCATCTGCATTTGTTTTTTTGCCCCTTGTTTCCTCTCTGTCCCCCAATGTCTTTGTGGAAAGTTCTGTGTTTTAGGGCTCAACTCACCAGCCTGGCCCTGTCAGCATGATTATTATTAAATCCATTGCATTGTCCAAAGAAATTGCGAAGTAAATGGATAGTAGATGGTCCTGCACCCTGACGTTAGGCAAGTGGCTGGACTTCTGTGAGTCTGTGCTTTTTTTTTTTTAATTTTCATGGTGGGGATAGTAATGCACCATGGTTATGAAGAAACACATAGAAAAATTATTCAAACAGTGGATCGTTTATAGACCTAAAATGTAATTCTCAAGTGAGACATTTGTAGAAAAGTTGTTCGTAGTAAATTGCAATGCATACGCTACTTACATAGTACTTAATATTTGCCCAGAGAATTTTTACTTTGTTATTCCTTTTGATCCCATCAATCATACTGCACAAGAAAGAGGATGCAGGACTCACTCTCCCCCACCATTTGACAAATGAGGGGAACTGAGGCTCCTGGATATTGTGACTTGTCCATGGTTATTGACTGAATAAATGCCCAAGTCAGTAATAAAACGAGGCATCCTGAGTCTGAGTCCAGCGCCCTTGCCGTCACTTTGCTAAGAGCATAGCACTAGGGCTCTTGGTCATGGCTCCGGGGGCTCACCTGCCTCTGTCTGCCAGCCCCTGTTTTTTTCTTAGCAGCTCTTGATGGAGGGCAGCTGGTGCCCAGGCCCTCTGTTGGGCATTAGAAATGTCATTAATGAGGGGGCCCAGTCACTTGCCCTCTGGGAGCATACCATCTCATAGGGGAGGTGAAATTTAATTACAGTGTCTCTCGATCCTCTTTTTCTTCTGCCTCCTGTGAATGTGCCAGGGCAGGGGGTGGACAGAGACTTGGTTCCCTGACCTTGGCTTTGTCTTTCTCTCTCTCCTTGTCGGAAGTCCTGATAGCCCCTCGATGGGTTCCTCAGCTAGGGTTCTGCTTGCCTCTGATGGAGGCCATAGAGGGTGCACTAGTGTGTGCTGGAGGGCTGTGAAGACAGAAGAGACAGGGAGTTTTCTCCAAGGAGACTCATTTGGAACCAGCTCTTAACGTTGATGACAGTGGTCCCTTGGGGACAGTGCCTCTCCTGCTGGCTATCGTGACCCACGGTGGGATGTTGACAGCTTTCGCTGCGACCTCTCGTCCTCCTTGTGAAATTTTAGTACTGGTTTACTTACTCTGAGTAGAGCTGGAAATTACAAGGCAATAAAGTTCTGCCTTTGTCCCTCTAACATCCTCTCCCTACCAGAGCTTTCCCCCAAGGGTGCAGTAAGATGGGACCACTTCCTGGCATTGCTGGGCAGCCTTTCCATCATGAGCAACAGGGATTGGTCCTGAAAAGAGGATCTGAGGACAGTTATCCCAGATTTTACAGCTGGCTGGGTGGAGGGTGATCTAGGCTCATCAAAACAGGAAAGTTTTTTCCCTTCCGTCAGAGAGTAGAGGTGATGTGCAGACTTCCCTGTGGTTGATTTTCCTCTTCCTCTCTTGGTCCTCTGATTCATTGTGCCTTATGTCTTTGTTTTCCCTCTTTGCATCTTTCTCTCCTGAAAGAGGATTTGATGGAATGGTTAGAAACATGTTAAATACACTAGCTTTGGGGCTTAGTTGTTGGTGCACAAAGAAACTGAAGAATACACCTTGGCTGTGTTCCTTCACAGATTGTATCCTTCCAGAGAGCCAAATTTTCCAGAGTACTGAAGCTGAATTTTTATCCATTGTGAGGAGCAGACCTTTTCTTTATTTTTAAAAATCCATTTTGCAAGGAAATTCTCTGAAATGTACTACACATACACACACATACACAAACACACACACTGCTTTTATAAGCAGACTGCTGGGAACCTAACCTGATGTTCTGTCACACAGGGTCACTGTTTGGGACATTGAAGATTATCCTCTGCTGGAGGAATGATGCCTTTGGGTTGTTTGTCCCTATTTAGTAAAAGGCCCCAGTCTCATACTTGGCTGATTCTTGTATCTGGGTCTTGTTTTTTTCTTCCCTCCAGTATGTTAGGTGTTACTTTTGCTTGCAGTTTATCTCCCTTTCTAATCTGCTGTTTAGGAACAAGACAGCAATTTTAGAAATGTAAGAACAACATCTACCATATAGTGGGTTCTTACTGTAGGCACTGCTATAGTGCATTACATGAATGTTCTCATTTAATGCCCACACAGTGCTAGCAGATAGGTAGTGTCATCGTCTTTATTTTATAGAAGAGGGAACTGAGCAGCAAAGAAGGCAACCACATATCCTTTTTGCCTGAAATACAGAAAATTAATTCAACAGGCATTCATTGTGAGCTTCTTTTGTACTTGTTAAGCATCATTAATTAAAAGTAATTGGTGTGGGGATGTTGAGCAGTATAAGTTAAAGTTTGAATAATGGATTATTTTTAAATAGTCTGGTTATTTACAGGGCTTCATAAATCTTTTTTTGTTGAAGTATAGTCAGTTACAATGTGTCAGTTTCTGGTGTACAGCACAATGTCCCAGTCATGCATATACATACGTATATTCATTTTCATATTCTTTTTCATTAAAGATTATTATGAGATATTGACTATAGTTCCCTATGTTATACAGAAGAAATTTGTTATCTATTTTCATATACAGTAGTTAACTTTTGCAAATCTGAAACTCCCAAATTTATGTCTTCCCACCCGCTTTCCCCTGGTAACCATAAGATTGTTTACTATGTCTGTGAGTCTGTTTCTGTTTTGTAGATGAGTTCATTGGTGTCTTCTTTTTTTCTTTTTTTAGATTCCACATATGAGTGATATCATATGGTATTTTTCTTTCTTTTTCTGGCTTGCTTTACTTAGAATGATGATCTCCAGGTCCATCCAAGTTGTGCCAAGTGACATTATTTTATTCTTTTTTATGGCTGAGTAGTATTCCATTGCATAAATATACCACAACTTCTTTATCCAGACATCTGTGGGTGGACATTTAGGTTGCTTCCATGTCTTGGCTATTGTAAATAGCGCTGTTATGAACATTGGGGTGCATGTACCTTTTCAAATTAGAGTACTCTCTGGATATATGCCCAAGGGTGGGATTGCTGGATCATATGGTAAGTCTATTTTTAGTTTTTTGAGGAATCTCCATACTGTTTTCCATAATGGTTGCAGGCCTCATAAATCTTTGTGCTGTTTTACACTACTTAAAGGGATTTAAGAATGATAGAAACTGTCTGTAATAAAGTGCAAAAGTAATCTTCTCACTGCTGCTTGGGGTTCAGCTCTGCAGACCAGAGGACAGTTCAACACAGGAGTCATTTTTTGTTTGTCCCCCCTGATGTCATAGTAACTTGCGTTTGTTTATGCAGTCTGATTGTCCTAATCTTGAATGTGCCTTAATGTAAATTTGCTTACATTGCTTCTGCCAGATGGAAATGACATATAACTATGTGTTTGAATTTCCGTATGCCTGAGCCTGTGAAACCCTGCAGATATAGTGGACCTGGCTCTAGATAATTAGACAGTAGACTTAGGCTCTTACTTTCTGTCTACTACTTACTTGTTGCAGGGCCCTGAGCAAAAATGGGTATTCTTCTGGGCCATAAGCTCCTCTACTTTAAAGTGAGGAGGTAAGGAAATGTGGTGGAATTTTTAGTTTGGGACATTCTATGGAGAGTTGATTCTATCTCAAATGACTGTGACCAGAGATATATATCTACAGGTGCTTGCTCTAAAGAGGGCTATGCAAGCAGTAGTGTTTAACCACTAACTTATAAAATTCTCTGAAAGTTGATTCTTTGAAGGATATTATACTTGCCCTTGGAGTCTTAGTTGTTTAAAAAATTTCCTTCATGTTCTACACTGGCTTTTCAAACATTTTCTTTGTAGATAGCCCAGAAATGGTTTTCAGACCTGTTTCTGATGAGTTTATCATAAATTGATAGATTGGTAGGTTTTCTGTTAATGATGTTCTTGTACTGGCTGGCTGTTCACCTTGGCCCTTTAACACTGAGTAAATTAGAGAGCATCGAGGAGAAGTCTTCTTTTCTTCAAATACTCAAAGGGTTGTTTTTTTCTCCTGAGCAGCTGTGCATATCTGCATAGGACAGAAGTAGAATAAAGGAAACTAAAGTGAAGGCGATTTCAGCTGGATACACAGATGGGTTGACAGCAGCCTGATTGTTGTGCTCAAACCTCGCAGAACTGCTGGGAGGAAGAGGTGGTGTGTGGTGTTGGCCTGTTCTGAATGGCCCCATGTAAAAAAGAGTGTTTTGACAGTCCCCGGGGGAAGGACCTGCTGGAGGAGAGGAAGGAGAGCCAGGGATCCTCTTCCAGGGGTGCTGCTTGAGGGCAGGTGGCAGCAGGGTGTTGGCTGGCCTTCAAGGTTCCTCTCTGTGCTTGGGGCTCTTGTCCTGAGCTGGTGAGGTATGGCACCTGGATCAGGCAATTCAGAGAAGCAGTCAGGTTCTCCTCTGTTTTTTAATGTTCCCTGATTACCAAGACATTCAAGGACAGTGAGTAATGGTGCTGAGTTCCTCTGAAACCATGGCGCAGGGATGACAGCATAGATTTTTTCCTTCACCCCAGGTCCAGTTCTCTCTCCCTTAGCAGCATCGTGCCACCCGGAGGCGGGTAAGTCTCCCACTCGGCATTCCTTGACTCTTAATGAACTATCAGGCTTTCCCCTATAATTGGGTCAGGCAGCCATGTGACCTGCTCACTGCCAATTTCTTTTTTGAAAAGATGTTCATTTCATGGATCATTCTGAAGATTCTCCATGGATATATAACATGGTTTTAGGAGGTTGGATAATTTTTCATTTGTTCTTTGAGATAGGTTATTTTGTCAGTCTCTTTGCAGTCAGCCGCTGTAGACTTTTTAAACAAGTTCTCTCTTAACCATCTTCATTTTATTGCTTCTTGTCCAAGGAGAACCATGAGAGAAGTTCCCAGACCCACATGATCCTAACCTGCTCCAGAGGTGACAAGAAGGTTGGGAGGAAAGTACAGATTTTTAAGTTACTGATATTTTAATAAGGGTTGGGGGAGAGAGGTAGTCAGAGACTGAGACCCAGAAGTGTTTTTTCACTTACTTGAGCTTGGAGGTGGAAATATGTTCTGAAATTTGTTTTGTCAGCTCCCTCTGAAATAAATAAAATTAGTGATGATATCATTCCTATTTAAAATGTTTGAATAGGTATCAAGGCAAAGTGATTAGAACCTAATTGTTTGCCAGATTTCCTTTAAAGCTATGTTTTTTTGGGGAGGGATTTCTATGCCAAAAAACATCTTAAACTGATGAACATATAGTTGTCCTCAGTTACTCTGGCCAATTTTTAATTAGATGACTGTTTTCATAGTTGAGGAAATACATTTGCATTGGGCCCAAGCCCCACGGTGCCAGATTTCAATCCCAGAAAGAAATGCTCTTAGTTTAGTGCTGATGTGCACTTAAATAGCACAGGAGTGAGCGCTTTTCCTTGGCCAAGGTCACATGGCAACTTTGCAAAAGGTTGATTGGTTTTGGAGTTAGGCAGGTTTAGGGTCGAGTGCCCCAGCTAGCCCTCTGTCTGAAGGACCCAGGGCTCTCTCCACCTCCCTGTGAGTGCAGCCTCAGAGGAAGTTTACTCAGGTTCCCAAGCCTCTGTCCCTGGGGCCTGACTGCCGGGAGCAGAGGGGGATGGGGACAGAAGCACGGTTGCTACAGTACAAACCGACCTCCTTCTTATCCCCACTCTGACACAGCCGCTGCCGCATGAATCACCAGCTCCCACATTTGTGTGCCTGCTGGTCCTGGGTGCTGGTAATGAACTGTGAGGTACTCATTCTTTGCTACCTGCTGTGCTAGATGCTGGGAAGGATCAACTGTAGTTTTGCTAAAACCTAGCTCTGAGGCTTACACCAATAATATTCTGCAGTTTTTTGCCAACCCCCTGGTCAGACCCTTTCACTGGTTCTTGTTACCCAGGGCACGAAGGCTGGACTCTCAGCTAACGTTCCATCCGCTCTGGACAGCTGGGGCCTGCTTCTCCCCCAGACCAGCTCTGCATGTTTGCCAGGCTGCTGCTTTTCACTGCTGGGTATCTGACCTGGAGCCTGACACATGGCTTAGATGGTGACTGGGTGCCAGGCGCCCTGCCTGCCTTATTGGAACAGTGTGTCTCCTCCTGGGCTGCAGGTACAGTGCTGGGGAGCATTTTCAGACTTCTTTGGCATGTGAGGTCTTGGATGGCAAGGGCTCTTGCTGGAGGCCTATTTCTTCCTATACCCAGGCCCACTCTTCCACCTGTGAGTGATCCTCTCCCCAGGGCAGTTCAGTCTGTGCCCGGGAAAGATGACAGACTCCAGGCCCTTTTTACCTCTGCCCATGCCTTCAGTGTGGGGTTTCACTCCTGAGGGCTTTATTTCATTTCTGAAGACCGGGGACTTTCACCTTCTCAGCCTTCTTCTCTCCACCTTGGAGCCTGTGAATGAGAATCTTTTCTCAGGATTGCCCTCAGGAGTCTGGGCAGGGTCAGGAGCTCTGCCACACTGCCCTTTCCACCAGCTTTTTCTGGTTCTGTACTTGACATATGCAATGTAAGGTTGATTTCCTCTTCTTCGATTGCTCCTGGTATTTTTTTTAACCATTTTTCTAAACTATCTTATTAAATTCATTTTGCTTGACTTTGGAGTACAAAGATAACAGTAGAAAGATGACTTTACCTTCGTCTGAACTTGGAACTGACAAGATACACTTTATTATTTTTTATTGAATTATAATTGACTTACAGTAGTGTTAGTTTCAAGTGTACAACATAGTGATTCCATATATTTATATATTACAAAATGATCATAATTCTAGTTATCATCTGTTACCATGCAGTTATTATAATATTATTGATGATATTCCCTGTTCTATACATTATATCTCTGTGAGTTATTTATTTTATAACTGGAAGTATGTATCTCTTAATCCCCTTTATCCATTTCACCTGTCCCCTCAACACCCTCCCCTCTGGCAACCACCAGTTTGTTCTCTGAATCTATAATTCTATTTCTGTTTTTTTTTTAAGATTACACAAATAAATGAAATCATACGGTATTTGTTTTTCTCTGACTCATTCCACTTAGCATAATACTCTGTGGGTTCAACTATGTTGTCATAGATGGCAAGGTTTCATTCTTTTATATGTCTGAGTAATATTTCATTGTGTGTATATGTACACACACTACATCTTCCTTATCCATTCATCTATCAGTAGACAGGTTGTTTCCATATTGTGGCTTTTGCAAATAATGCTACAGTGAACGTGGGAGTGCATATATTTTTTTCAATTATGTTTTTGTTTTCTTTGGATTAATATCCCAAAGTGGAATTACTGGATCACATGGTAGTTCTGTTAATTTTTTGAGGAACCTCCATACTGTTTTCCATAGTGGCTGTACCAATTTACATTTCCAGTAACAGTGCACAAGAGTTCTCTTTCTTCCACATCCTCACCAATACTTGTTTCTTATTGTCTTTGTTTTTTTGAGGTGTAGTTGATTTACAATATTATATTAGCTTCAGATATACAGCACAGTGATAATTTTTATAGATTCTGTTCTATTTAAAGTTACTATAAAACATTGGTTATATTCCCTGTGCTGTGCAACATATCCTTGTAGTGTGTTTATTTTATACATAGTAGTTTGTACCTCTTAATTCCCTACCTCTATTTGCCTTGCCCCCTTCCCTCCCTATAATAACTACTAGTTCTCTATAGCTGAGTTTCTATTTTGTTGTATTTATTGGTTTGTTTTATTTATTTTTTTTGATTCCAAATATAAGTGACAAAGTATTTGTCTTTTTCTGTGTGACTTAATTCACCAAGCATAATATCCTCCAGGTCCATTTATGTGTTTCAAATGCAAAAATTCATTTTTTATGGCTGAGTAGTAGTTCACTGTGTGTACGTGTATATGTGTATATGTATACACACACACACACACACACACACACACACATACCGCATCTTCTTTATTCATTTCTGTTGATGGACACTTAGGTTGCTTCCATATCTTGGCTATTACAAATAATGCTGCTATGAACATTGGGGTGCATGTATTTTTTCAAATTAGTGTTCTCATTTTCTTTGGATATGTACCCAGGAGCGAGATTGCTGGATGGTATAGTATTTCTATTTTTAGTTTTTCGAGGAACCTCCATATTATTTTTCATTGTGGCTGCTCCAAGTTACATTCCCACGAAACAGTGTTCGAGGGTTATCTTTTCTCCACATCCTTGCCAACATTTGTTATTTGTGGTCTTTTTGATGATAGCCATTCTGACAGGTGAGGTGATACCTCATTGTGGTATAGATTTGTGTTTCTCTGATGATTAGCAACATTAAGTATCTTGTGCCTGTTGTTCATCTGTAGGTCTTCTTTGGAAAAATGTCTAGGCAGGTCTTCTGCCCAGTTTTATTTGGGTTGTTTGTTTTTCTTGGTACTGAGTTGTATGAGCTATTTATATATTTTGAATATTAATCCTCTTATTGGTCGTATTATTTGCAAATATTTTCTCCCATTCAGTAGGTTGTCTTTTTGTTTTATTGATGGTTTCCTTTGCTGGGCAGAAGTTTTTAAGTTTAATTAGGTCCCATTTGTTTGTTTTTGCCTTTGTTTCCTTTGCTTTAGGAGTCAGACCTCCCACCCAAAATTGCTGTGATTTATGTTGAGTGTTCTGCCTTTGTTTTTTTCTAGGAGTTTTGTGGTTTTCAGTCTTACATTTAGGTCTATAATCCATTTTGAGTGTATCTTTATATATGGTATGAGAAAATGTTCTAATTTCATTCTTCTACTTGTAGCTATCCAGTTTCCCCTAGCACCACTTATTAAAGAGACTATCTTTTCTCTGTATATATTTTTTTAAAATGTTATTTATTTATTGGTTTTGTTTGTTTTGAGGAGAAGGTAATTAGGTTTATTTATTTACTTATTTATTTTAATGGGGGTACTGGGGATTGAATCCAGGACCTTGTGCATGCTAGGCATGCACTCTGCCACTGAGCTATACTCTCCCCCTCCCTTTTCTCTGTATATTCTTGTCTCCTTTGTCATAGATTAATTGATCATAAGTATGTGGGTTTATTTCTGGGCTCTCTAGTATGTTCCATTGATCTTTGTGTCTGTTTTTATGCCACTACCATACTATTTCAACGACTGTAGCTTTGTAGTATAGTCTGAAGTCAGAAAGTGTGATACCTCCAGCAGTGTTCTTCTTAAGATTGTTTTGGCTCTGAGTTCTTTAGTGTTTCTATACAAATTTTTAAACTATTTGTTCTAGTTCAGTGAAAGATACCATGGGTAGTTTGATAGGAATTGCATTGAATCTGTAGATTGCTTTGGATAGTATGATCATTTAAAAAATATTCTTTCAACCCATGAACACTGTATATCTCTTGATCTGTTTGTGTCATCTTTAATTTCTTTCATCAGTATCTTCTAGTTTCCAGAGTAAAAGTATTTTACTTTCTTGGTAGTTTTATTCCCAGGTATCCTTTGTGATGTGATTGTAAATGGGTTTGTATTCTTATTTTCTCCTTCTGATACTTCATTGTTAGTGTATAGAAGTGCAACAGGTTCCTGTGCATTAATTTTGTATCCTGCAACTGTACCAAATTCATTGAGCTCTATTAATTTTTTATGATGTCTTTAGGATTTTCTACATATAGTGTCATGTCATCTGCAAACTGTGACAATTTTACTTCTTCCTTTCCAATTTCCTTTTTTTTTTTTTTTTTTTTGGTCTGATTGCTGTGGCTAGGACCTCCAATTCTATGTTGAGTAAAAGTGGCAAGAGAGCTCATCCTTGTCTTGTTCCTGATCTTACAAGAAATGATTTCAGTTTTTCACTGTTGAGTATGATGTTAGCTGTGGTCCTATCATATATGGCCTTTATTATGTTGTGGTATGCTTCCTCTGTACCTTTGTGGAAAGTTTTTATCATAGATGGATGTTGAATTTCATCAAAAGCTTTCTCTGCATCTATTAAGATGATCTTATGGTTTTTACTCTTCAATTTGTTAATGTGGTATATTGTATTGATTTTTGTAGATACTGAACCATCCTTGCATCTCTGGGATAAATCCCACTTGATCATGGTGTATGAACTTTTACTGTATTGTTGGACTCAGTTTGCTAGTATTTGAGGATTTTTGCATCTATATTAACAGTGATACTGTTCTGTAATTTTATTTTTTTGTGATATCTTTGTCTGGTTTTAGTATCAGATGATTCTGGCCTTATAGAATGAGTTCAGAAGTGTTCTTTCTTTTGCAGTTTTTTGGAATAATTTGAGAAGGGTAAGTGTTAACTCTAGTCCAAATGATTTCACAGAAATCAACTGTGAAGCCATCTGGTCCTGGACTTTTGTTTGTTGGGAGTTTTTAAATTACCGATCCAATTTCATTCCTGGTAATTGGTCTGTTCATATTTTCTATTTCTTCTTGGTTCTATCTTGGGAGATTATACCTTTCTAGGAATTTGTCCATTTCTTCTAGGTTGTCATTTTATTGGCATATAGTTGTTCTTAGTAGTCTCTTAGGATCCTTTGTATTTCTGTGCTGTTGGATGTAACTTCTCTTTCATTTCTGATTTTATTGATTTGGGCCTTCTGTGTCATTTTCTTGATGAGTGGCTTAAAGTTTATCAGTTTTGTTTATCTTTTCAAAGAACCAACTTTTAGTTACATTGATCTTTTCTATTTATTAGTCTCTATTTCTCTTTTTACTGCTTTGATCTTTATGTTTTCTTAACTTTAACTTTTGGTTTTGTTTGTTCTTTTTCTAGTTACTTGAGGTGTAAGGTTAGGTTGTTTGATATTTTTCTTGTTTCCTTAGGTAGGCTTGTATCACTATAAACTTCCCTCTTAGAACTGGTTTTACTATGTCCGATAGATTTTGGATCATTGTGTTTTTGTTTTCATTTGTCTCCTGGAACTTTTTGATTTCTTCAGTGATTCATTGGTTTAGTAGCATATTGTTTACTCTCCACGTGTTTGTATTTTTCTGCAGTTTTCTTCTTATTGTTTTCTAGTCTCATAGTGTTTTGTGTTGTCAGAAAAGATGCTTGATATGCTTTCAATTTTGTTAAATTTACCAAAGTTTGTTTTGTAGCCTAGCATGTAATTATCCTGGAGAATGCTGCACGTGCACTTAAAGAATGTGTATTCTGCTGCTTTTGGGTGGAATGTTCTCTACATATCTTAAGTCAGTCTGATCTAATGTGTCATTTAAGACCAGTGTTTCCTTACTGATTTTTTAGGGGGTTCTGGATGATCTGTCCATTAATGTAAGTAGGGTGTTAAAAGACTCCTGCTATTATGTTACTGTCACTTTCTCCCTTGATGTCTGTTAATATTTGATTTATATATTGAGATGTTCTTGTGTTGGATACATATATACAGTTATATATTCTTCTTGGGTTGATCTCTTCTATTGTCCTTCTTTGCCTCATGTAACAGTCTGTTTTAAAATTTATTTTGTCTAAGTATTGCTACACTGGCTTTATTTTTATTTTCATCTGCATGGGATACTTGTTTCCATCCTCTCACTTTCAGTCTGCATGTGTGTTTAGATCTGAAGTGAACCTCTTGAGGCAGTATAGATATGGATCTTGTTTTTTCATCTGTTCAGCCACTCTGTCTTTTGATTGGGGCATTTAGTTTTTTACATTTAAAATTATTGATAGATATGTACTTAGTGACATTTTGTTAATTGTTTTGGGCATGTTTTTACAGCTTTTTTTTCCCCTCTACCCTTTTGATTTGATAACTATCTTTAGTGTTATGCTTAGATTTCTTTATCTTTTTGTGTGTATCTATTATAGATTTGGTTTGTGGTTTCCATGGTATTTATATAGAACAATCTATATGCATATGTAATTATTCTAAGTTGCTGATGTCTTAATCTTGAACACATTGTAACAATCCTGTTTCTTTACTCCCCTGCCCTTGTGATTAGTTTTTACATCATATTTTATAACTGTTTGTTTTGTGTATCCCATAACTGCTTATTGTGCATATGTAGATGATTTTACTACTTTTGTCTTTTAACCTTTCCACTAGCTTTGTACGTAGTTGATTTACTACCTTTAATATATATTTGCCTTTACTGATGAACTTTTTCCTTTTGTAATTTTCCTGTTATTCTAGTTGTGGCCTTGTCTTTTCACTTTCACTTAAAGAAGTCCTTTTAACATTTCTTGTAAAGCTGGTTTGGTGGTGCTCAGGTCTTTAAGCTTTTGCTTATCTGTAACACTTTTTATCTCTCTAGCAAATCTGAATGAAAGTCTTGCTGGGTAGAGTATTCTTGGTTGTAGATTTTTTCCTTTTATCACTGCAGATGCATTGTGCTACTCCTTTCTGGCCTGTAGAAAAGTCAACTGATAGCCTTGTATGCAGCTTGTTGATTTTCCTTTCTGCTTTTGATATTCTCTCCTTTACCCTTAATTTTTGCCATATAATGTGTTTTGGTGTGATTCTCTTTGGGCTGCTGCTGTTTGAGATTCTATACACTTCTGAAATTTGGATGTCTGTTTCCTTTCCCAGGTTAGGGGGAAATTTTCAGCTATCATGTCTTCAAATATGTTCTCTGTCCCCCTCCCCCTGCCTCTTCTCCTGGGACCCCTATCATGTGAATATTAGTATACTTGATGTTGTCCCAGAGGTCTCTTTAAACTGCTCTGATTTCTTTTTTATTCTTTTCTTTTCTGTTCAACTGCAGTGATTTCCACTATTTTGTTGCACAGCTCTGTGATCGATTCCTCTGTATCATTTAATCAACTGTTGATTCTTCTAGTGTATTTTTCATTTTAGTTATTGTATTTTTCATCTGTTTGGTTCTTCTTTATATTTTCTAACTCTGTGTCAAAAAATTCCAATTTATCATCCTGTTTATCCATTCTTCTGTATTCTCTGATTGTCTTTACCATCACTGCCTTGAACTGTTTCTGAGGTAGACTGCCTATCTCCACTTCGCTTGGTTCTTCTGGGGTTTTGTCTTGTTCCTTCATTTGGAACATATTCCTCTGTCACCTCATTGTGCTTAATTTGCTGTTTTTATTTCTGTGTATCTTGTAGGTTGGTTACATTTCCCAACCTTGGAGAAGTGACGTTTTGTAGACTTACAGTGTTTCCCAGCAGTGCACTTCCCTCTGGTCACCAGAGCTGTATGTTCTAGGGGTATTCTCCTGTGTGGGCTGCTTGGGTCCTTCTGTTGTGGTGAGCTGACTACTGTGGGTGGTCTAGTAAGTGTGGCTGTCCCCTAGTCTGGTTGGTTGTCAGGCCCTGCCTTGTGTAGAGGCTGCTGAACACTGGTTGGCAAGACCAGGTCACTATGCAGCTGTCTGTGGAACCCTGGCAGGTCCCAGAGTTAGGCAAAACTGGGTTCTGTGGTGGGTGGTTGTGATGCTGGATCTTCTCAGATCTAGTGTTGGCTTGCTGGAGGGTGGGGCCAGTTTCTGACATGGCTAGCTGTGGGTTACAGGGTGTCCCAAAGCTGGTGCTGGCTCACTGGTGAATAGCCAGGAACCCCAGGATCCAGCCCCAAGGAGTTCACAGTATCTCAGAGCTTGTGTTGCCCTGCTGTGGGCAGGGCTGGAGCCCTAGAGGTGCCAGTGCTTGTGCTGGCTCACTGGTGGGTAGTGTGGGTCTCAGAGACTGCCTGCAGGGCTCTGGGGGTCCTGAAGCTGGTGTTAGTCCACTGGTAAGTAGGGCTGGATCCTTAGGTTGTTGGGTGAAGGGCCAATGGTGTCCCACAATGGACCTGGCCTGCTGATGGGCAGAGCTGGAGCCCAGAGGGTGTCCCAGGGCTGGTGCTGGCCTGCTTGTGGGAGAAGCACGGTCCTGAGGTCTCTGGCTGCAGTGCCCATGGGTCTCACAGCTGGTGTCAGACCACTGGTGGGAGGAGCTGTTTCGTGACACAGATGGCTGCAGGATCCAAGGTGTCCCAAGGCTTATGTCAGCCCACTGGGGAATGGGGCCTGATCCTGTGGAGGCTGGCTAAGGGGCCCAGGGTGTTTCAGACCTGGTGTTGGCCTGCTGGTGGGTAGATTGGGTCCTGCCATGGCAGTATATAGCTGGGTCTTGGTTTCTTTCTTTTTTTTAATCCATTCAGCTACTCTGTCCTTTGATTGGACAGTTTAGTTTATTCATTTACACTTACAGTTATCACTGATAGGTATGACTTTTGCCACTTTGTTAATTGTTTTCTCATTTTTATAGTTCTTCTCTATTCCTTTCTTCTCTTTTTCTCTTCCCTGTGGCTTGATGACTTTCATTAATTTTATGTTTGAATTCCTTTCTCTTTTGTGTGTATGTATCTATTATAGGTTTTTATTTTTTGGTTATTATGAGGTTCATATATAAACAACAACATATATATGTGACAGTCTATCTTAAGTTGATAGTTGCTCAAGTTTGAATGTATTCTACAAACTCTACCCCCCCCACCTGTGTTTCATAATTTACATCTTTTTATTTTGTTGATCCCTCAACTAATTATTGTAGTTATGGTTGATTTTACTACTTTTGTTTTTTAACATTCATACTAGCTCTATATAAGTAGTTGATCTACTGCATTTACTATATATTTGCCTTTACCAGTGAGATTTTTTCTTTCATGTATTTTCTTGTTTGCAGTTAAGGCCTTTTCTGTTATGCTTAAATAAGTCCCTTCAACGCTTTTTGTAAAGCTTCTTTAGTGGTGATGAACTCCTTTAGCTTTTGCTTGTCTGGGAAACTCTCTCTCCTTCAATTCTGAAGGATAACCTGGCTGGGTAGAGTTTTCTCGGTTGTAAGTTTTTTGCCTTTCAGCACTTTGGATATGTCATGCCACTCCCTTCTGGCCTGGAAAATTTATACTGAATAATCTGCTGATAGATTTGTGGGGTTTCCTTTGTACATAATAAATTGGTTTTTTCTCTTACTGCTTTTAGGATTTTCTCTTTATCCTTACATTATAATTAAAATGATAAATTTTATCTTGGTGTGGTTCTCTTTGGGTTCATCTTATTTTGAACTTTCTGGGCTTCCTGGAGCTGGATATTTGTTTTCTCCCAGATTAGTGAAGTTTTCTGCCATAATATCTTGTGGCTTGCTGATTTGTGCTTCTACTTCATCCAGTCTGCTGTTGAACCTCAAGTGCATTTTTCAGCTCAGTTATAACCAGTTTGGTACTTTCTTATATTTTGTATGTCTTTGAAGTTATCACTGTTCATCCATTCTTTTCCTGAGACCAGTCAGCACCTTTATGACCATTACTTTGAATCCTTTATTGGGTAGGTTCTTTATCTGCATTTTGTTAAGGTCTTTTTCTGGGGATTTGTCTTGTTCTTTGGAGCATTTCCCTTTATCTGGTCATTTTGCCTGACTCTCTGTGTTTATGTGTATTAGCTGAGAGAGATACCTCTCCCAGTCTTGAAGGTGTGTTCTTGTGTGCGAGATGATCTGTGGGGCCTGAAAGTGCAATATCCCCTGTCTTTGGAGCCTGGTGCTCGGGGCGGGGGGGGGCACCCCTCGTGCAGGCTATGTGCCCTTGTGCCTGTGGTGGGGCTGCAGCAGCTGCATCGAGGGACCAGGGTGTGGTACACGCCCACCGGAGCTGCCTGGCTGGAGGGAGAGCCCCAGAAATGGTACCTGCTAGCTCTGTCATCAGCAAGTTAGAAGGAGATTGCAAAATGGTACCCATCAGTGTTTTCCTTCCTGGAGAAAGCTACTGCTGGTCCCTGCCTTTCTGGCATCTGCTTTGGGATTAGTTACTGATTCTCCCTCACTTAGGGTCCTAGCACTTTCCACACTATTGCTTCTGCACTGGATCTCAGGGTGAGCGGGTCTACACGTGAGCTCTTTGAGATCAGGCTCTCAGTTCCCACAGTTCTGTGGGTCCCCTGGACTCCATCCCTGTTGATTTGTAAAACCAGACATTTTGGGGGATCTTCTTTTGGTGTCAGACCCAGGGGCTGGGTGCCTGATGTGTAGCACAGTCTCTTCACTTCTTTAGGGAGAGTTTCATATTTTGGGGATCCCTACCAGACTGTGGTACACTGTGCTTGGGTGCAGTCCTGGGTGAGATTGAGTCTTTGCCTCTCTTACCAGTCTTGATGCATCTCTATCTTTTGTTGTGGAGCTACTGTTCATCTAGCTCTTGGGTCCTTTTCAGAGGACCATATGTAGCTGTAAACCTGTGTCCATGGGAGGAGGTCAGTTCAGGGTCTCCCTATACTGCCATCTTGAGCTCCTGATTTCCATGACACACTTTAAGAAAGATTTACCATTCCTGTGAGTTTTCTTCCTTCCTAAACTATAAACTTCTTCAGGCCAGAAACTATGTTTTATTCTTTTACGTGTCCCCACTGTACCTCTACCTGCTGGGTGCTTAGTAACCACAAGACAGAACGATGCAATGCTGACCTTGTATAAGAGAACAGGTACTTCCAAGTTATGTTAAAAGCTCTCAGGCACACTGAAAAATTACTTGCAGACACAAATCAAGCTGCCGGCACATGCGTTAAAGCCAGGACACTAAGAACCACTGCGAGACAACCCTATCTTAGGAAATAAAGTTTACTTTAAAGTAATGCTGTTTTATTTATGTTAACATATTTTAGTTGACACAGTGATGCAGATAGACTTGCTACAAATTAGTGGAGCATTTCAGTGAAGTTCTTAATAAATTCCTAATTTCCGTGATTTGTCTAATTGGGCTAGGCTTGTGTTTAACACAACCCTCATTTCTTCATTATCAGGTTATAAAAAATGTTTATGCTGTGGCTGCAACCTATGTGTCTGTGTTACTACCTGGTCTCAGAGTCTCCAGGAGCACCTCTTGGTTCTTCCTGTTCCCCCTCATATTAAGAACAAATCCCTGCCATTTATCAAGGGTACATACTGGTGGGGGTTGTGGAAATATTACTGGCACTGCTGCTGTAACCACTCCCCCCAGTCCTGCCGCTAATGGGAGCTGGCGTTTGACGGGCACTCTTACTTTGCACTGTATTCTAAGCAGTATATGTGTGTTGTCCCACTTAAGCCTCATAAGAATCCTATGAGGCAAGTACCATTATTACCCCTGGTTCAATGGAGGTTCAGAGAGGTTAAGTGCCTTGCTAAGATCACACAGCTTGGAAGAGTGGAGAATAGGCTTCTTTCCCTTCAGGCTACATTCAATGAACTGAAAAGTAATCAGAGCCTACTGGTAGGAAAAAGATATTGCCCCAGGGTGAGAGCACCAGCTAAACATGACCCTCTTGTTTGTGAATCAGACCTAGCGGATGGGGGTGGAGTGGGAGGAGAAGTCCAGGAGGGTCATCAACTGAGAGTTACCTGTGTGGTTCAGGTAGAAGATAGTGCAGGTGCCAGAATTAGGATCAAAGGTAAACTCTGAAGTGTTACCCACACAGTAATGACAAGGCACACATGTGTACTGGAGTGGAGGAAATGTGGCAAAATTTAAAATTCTCCTGGGTAGATCCAGTGTACCTATTTATATGTCCGCATGAATATCTTTAGACTAGTCACAATATAGAGACTCCAAGGAATTGCCCCTGTGTCTCTTTAGAACATAGTAAAGTATGTGTGTGATTTCCAAAATTCTGACAAAGAATACTTATGAGAAAAAAGATAGTTATTACATTAAAAACTTGTAAAGAGAACTATTTTCTTCTCAAAGCAATTGAAACAGTGTAACACCAGATAGGGTCTTTTCCCAGCTACTTTACAAGGCACTGGCACACACACCACACGTGGCTTTCAGATTCTATAATGTTTAGCCCTATACAGTAAACATATTTGATTCCCTGGCAGTCAGCCTCTGCATTGGAAGAGAAGGTACAAATTAGGACTGTTAAGATTACATTCAAAGATTCTTCTATGAACCACGATAAGCGTTTGCGATAGGAGCTTTCCATACTCCATACAGGTTTTTTTTTTACTTAGAAACTTGTGTTAAGGTAGAGAATTATGCTACAAAACACAACTGTGTAAATACTTCTTGAAAGTGCCTTAAGTTGTGTGTATGTGTGTTTTAAAACTGGAATTTTCAGTATCATAACACAGGAGGAAAGGTGTGAGGTAAATACTCAACATGATTTACAAAATATTGGACAGAAGTTGGGAGCCAGTGAACTGCTTTGACACTAACTAGATTCTCGGCTGTTAACAATCCCATGCGGTTCTCGTGAATCACGCTGCGTCTGGCCTCATATTACCTGAACAGATGGAGGGGACTGCTCCTCCTCTCCTGGCATGACATGCGTGGGCTTTGCCCCATCTTGATGAGTTCACAGACTCCTTTCCTTGAGCCCCCATCTTTCAGCCCACAGCAGAGTGGCTATTGGATTCAGTGTGCCCTGGCGAGTTCCTTACCATTTCCTCGGTCTTTTTCAAATGTGTTCATCATCCCTCCTCAATGATGTGTAAGTCTTGTCAAGGGTAGGCCTAGGTGGTCCTTTGTTCCTTCTCTCATAGCACAGTGTTTGTGGCTTTTACTGCATGAGGTTAAAACACCTCGATGGTTGACATTTTATCTGTTCATCACTCAGGAACCAGTATGTGGTCTGGCACCCAGGAAGAAATCAGTAACTATTTTGTTGATTAATAATTCCTAAAGCCAATTCCTGCATCTTTTGAGTTCGATGACTGTTTCTGATTATGAGTGAGAAAGGGCTGTGTTTGGCGTGGGGAGATAGCAAACTCCCTTTGGCCACATATTGATTTAATCACAACTCCCTTTTGAATTTGCATTCTAAATGTTAACACTATTGGCAAGTATATAGGACTATATAGAAATTTAAAGAAGGTATACTGAAATACAATAAATGTGAAAAATTATAACAACTTTATAGCAAAATCATATTTCTTGTAGCTTAAGTTCCCCAGTTTCTGGGTTCTGGGTAATATTCTAACAGTGTCCCATGAGGGTGCTCTACCCAAATGATTGAATGAGGAACTGAAAAGACTTATTAGATGTTTAGTGTCACAGACTCATGAGCTGAATCAATACTGAAATTTCCACCTATGTTTTTTATGGCTCCACATTTTGTAAAACTCTGGGACATCTTGAACATGTGAACAGGGATCTCAGTCACAGTGGTAGGACAAGGTGTGGGATAGGACTGTGCTAAAGGGTTCAGTTTGGAGGGTGGATCTCCTGTCCTTTTCCTCATTTTTTTCTGGCTGCTTTTCCTTTTTTCCTATGAGGTACTCCCCAGGGAATAGAGAAATAAGTGGACAAAAAGCAAGTATGAAAATGGGATTTATGACTTTCTATACCTAAAGCTCATAGCTCTTTCCTTTAATGCTATAATGACCCGTCTCTTTTTTTCTCTTTAAGTCCTGCTCAATGATGTTCCATTTCTCACTTTGCTATCTTTCTCTCTCATCAGTTGCACATGACCTATTGAGAGGGAAGACTCTTTAGACCTTGTTTGCCTCTCAGCAGAGTGCCTGGCTGTGTCTAACCAAGGGCTCTTTTCTCTGTCCTTAGTGTTTTTTTTGTTTTATGTGGATAGACCTTGTCCAGATGATTCTTTCATATATTTTCCCCAGCTCGGAGTATCCACCTTTCTGTTCTCCATCACTGTAGTGTTTTTTTTTTTTTTTTTAACTTACTTAATGTAAGTACTGGGAATTGAACCCAGGACCTCATACATGCTAAGCACGTGCTCTAGCACTGAGCTATACCCTCCCCCTCCATCACAGTAGTTTTGTCTTGTCTAGAATGTCATGTAAGTACAGTCTCTCAGTATAATGCCTTTGAGATTCATGCATGTTCAATAGTGTGTGTCAGTAGTTCCTTTTTATTGCTGAATAGTATTACATTTATGAATATATCACAGTTTACTTATCCATTCACCTATTGAAGGAAATTTCATTTCCAGTTTTTGATGATTAGAGTGGCTGTAAACAAACATACACATGTTTGTGTGAATATAAATTTTCATTTTTCTAAAAATTTTTTCTATAAATTTTTAGATTTCTGTAATTCTATGAATTTTCCTATAAATACTGAGGGGTAGAATCATATAGTAAATGTGTGTTTAATGTTACAAGAAACTGCTGAACTCTTCTCCAGAATGGCTATATCATTTTGCATTCCTACCAGAAACATATGAAAGTTCCAATTACTTTGGATCCTTGGCAGCACTTAATAGTGTCAGTATTTTTGAGCTTTTCTAATAGCTGTTTGGTATCTCATTTTGGTTTTAATTTTTTTTTTCCTTAATGGGTAGTGCTGCTAAACATCATCTCATGTGCTTATTTGCCGTCTGCATATCCTTTTTGGTGAAGTGTCTGTTGCCATCTTTGGAAATGAAAAAATTGGATTTTTTCTTACTATTTAGTTTTAAGAGTTCCCCATGTATTTTGGATCCAGGTCTTTTATCATATTTGTGAAGTGCAGGTATTTTCTCCTGCTCTGGCTGGTCTTTTGTTTTTCTTGTATGTTCTATAGAGAAAAAATTTTCACTGATGACACCAGTTTAATTTTTTTCTTTGGTGGATTATACATTTGGTGTCATATATAAGAACTTAGTCTAACCCCAGGCCATACATATTTTCTTCAAGGTTATTTTAAAAAGTTTTCTAGTTTTACATTTAAATCTGTGATCCATTTTGAGTCTTTGTGTGTGTGTGTAAAGTATGATGTTTAGGTTAAGGTTCTTTTTTTTTTTTGCTCATGGGTGTCCAGTTGTCCCAACATCATTTGTCAAAAAGCCTATCCTTTCTCAATTAAATTGTCTGTATACATTTGTCAAGAATCAACTGGCCATACTTGAAACTTAATGGATTCTCTATTCTGTTCCATGGATCTATTCCTTCACCAGCACCACACTGTTTTGATTACTGTAGCTTTAGTGTAAGTCTTAAATTGAGTAGTTTGTTTTCTAACTTTATTATTTTTCAAAATTGTATCTGTTCTAGTTCCTTTGCCTTTTCACATAAATTTTAGATTCGGCTTGCTGATTTCTACAAAAAAAATCCTACTATGGTTTTGATTTTAATTGCATTGTATCTGGAGGTTTAGGGAGAATTGATGCTTCAATTACACTTGACCCTTGAGCAATGTCGGGGTTAGGGGTATTAACCCTCTGTGCAGTAAGAAATCTGCATGTAACTTTATAGTTGGTCCTCTATCCACAGTTCTACATCTGTGGATTCAACCATCCATGGATCGTGTAGTACTGCGTATGTATTGATTTAAAAATAATCCATGTGTAAATGGAGCCGCACAGTCCTATCCCTTGTTCAAGAGTCAGCTGTATATTGAACTTCCCAATTCATAAACATGGTGTATTTCTCTATTTATTTAGGTTGTCTTTGATTTATTTCATCAAGGACAGTCTGTTTTCATTAGTGTGGTTAGATCATCTATACTCAGTATTATTTTTGATATGTTTGTATTTAGGCCTACCGTCTTATTTTAGTCTCTTGTCTCTTTTTCACTCTTCTGTTGCCCCTTTCCTGCCTTTTTTTGGGTTATTTGAATATTTGTTAGCATTTCATTTAAATGTATCTATTGTTACTGATCTTAGGGACAAATCTCTCAGTCTTTCACCATTATGATGTTAGCTGTGGTTTTTCATAATGATCTTTTTTTTTTTTTTTTTTTTTTAGATTGAGGAAGTTTCCTTCCATTGCTAGTTTGTTGAGTATTTTATCTTGTTTGGGGTTTGCCGAGTTTCTTTTTTTTTTTTTTTCTTTTACATTTTTTATTGATTCATAATCATTTTACAGTGTTGTGTCAAATTCCAGTGTTCAGCACAGTTTTTCAGTCATTCATGGACATATACACACTCATTGTCACATTTTTTTCTCTGTGATTTATCATAACATTTTGTGTATATTTCCCTGTGCTATACAGTGTAATCTTGTTTATCTATTCTACAATTTTGAAACCCCAGTCTATCCCTTCCCACCCTCTACCCCGCCCCCCACCCCGGTAACCACAAGTCTGTATTCTCTGTCCATGAGTCTATTTCTGTCCTGTATTTATGCTTCGTTTTTGTTTGTTTGTTTGTTTTTGTTTTTTAGATTCCACATATGAGCGATCTCATATGGTATTTTTTTTTCTCTTTCTGGCTTACTTCACTTAGAATGACATTCTCTAGGAGCATCCATGTTGCTGCAAATGGCATTATGTTGTCGGTTTTTATGGCTGAGTAGTATTCCATTGTATAAATATACCACATCTTCTTTATCCAGTCACCTGTTGATGGACGTTTAGGTTGTTTCCATGTTTTGGCTATTGTAAATAGTGCTGCTATGAACATTGGGGTGCAGGTGTCGTCCTGAAGTAGATTTCCTTCTGGGTACAAGCCCAGGAGTGGGATTCCTGGGTCATATGGTAAGTGCCGAGTTTCTTAAACTGTCAGTTTAGGTCTTTTGCCACATATGGGAAGTTTGCAGCCAGTATTTCTTCAAATATTTTTTTCTCAAATAGCACTCTTTCTTCTCTTCTTCTAGGACTCTGATGGCATGAATATTAGACATTTTGCTATTTTCCTGCATGTCTCTGAGACTCTTAATTCTTTGTTCATCTAGTGATGTTTAAAATACACTTATTATATTTTTCAGTTCTAAAGTTTTAATTTGGTTCTTTGTCTTTTTTGGAGGTGGAGCTGATTTTTCTGTCATTCCATTATTTTCAACAGTGTTCACCCTTTCTTCCTGGAGCATGCTTATAATAGCTACTTTAAATTGTTTGATTCCAGTACCTATGTTATCTTGAGGTTAGTGTCTTTTAATTGTCCTTTTCCTTGCAAGTTGAGAGTTACCTGGTTTTTTATATGCTGAGTAATTTCAAGTTGTATTCTGGACATTTGGATATTATGTTATGCTTTTCTGGGTCTTGTTTATATCTTACGAAGACTGTTTATTTTTTCTTTTGTAAGCAGACAATTGATCTGTTGCAGGTTTTGATCTGGATTTCATGGGCTGTGTTTCTAACATCAGTTCAGTTTTCAAAGCCTTTTTGGTGTCATTTGAATTTCTCCTGTGTGTGTAATCCATTATCTTTTCCAGAGTGCAAATCTCAAAGCTGTTGGCATGCTGTTTAGGATGTGATACACAATAAACAGCTCTGAGGTGAGCCCAAATGTTAGTATGTCTCTTTGTGGTAAATTCCCTTAAGTTCCCTTCTCTCTGCAATCTCTCTGACAATTTCTGGTTCCCTGAGGCCCTCTTTTGCTTCTGCCCCCTGCCAGAAATATAAGGCTGTGGTTCTCCTTTTCTGCTGTGTACTTTCTGTGACTGTCCAGAGATCAGCAGCAGAAGGCCGGCAAGAAAAAGAAGCAATGGGCATTTATCCTCTTGTTTGTGGAACTACAATTTCTCTTCTTGGAGAAAGTCATTCCCCCTTTTCTGAGTTGTGTGTGCCTACTCACTTCTGCTTCTGTTCTGTGGCTCTGTGGGATTGCCTGGAGCTGAGGTAGGAGAGATCAGAAAAAAGCAAAACCGATACAGGGGTTGTCTTTGAACATTAGGAGTTACTATTTTTTTGCTCCTTAGGCTAGAAAGTGAGGGTTTCTTTTCCAACTTCATTCTGTCCATAATAATTAGTGAGCACTTCTGGGTGCTGGGCCTTTGAATCCAGCCTGGGTGATACCAGTGGGAACAAAAATAGTAACTGAAAATTGACTGCTGGTTTGGTGGTCCTCTGTGTTCTAGTTTTCTTCCTCAATCTACTGGCTACCATTTACTTTGCAGAGTCCTCAGATGTCCCATGTTTTCTGTCCAGCTTTTATATTTACATGCAGTTAAAGAGATAAGGTGGGTGTTAGTCCATCTTGCCTGCAACCAGAGCTGCCATATTAGTCTTAACATCACTGCCTATAAAACAAATCCTGAGTAGGGTGGGATTTACCAGGCCTGATTTTTCTGAAACCCTAGGATGTGTTCATAATGTGTATCATGAGATTCTCACAGGATCCTTATGATTAAATAAGCTTACTTTTCTTTAATTTAAAGGAAGGGTTAGCATACTGTTTCTGTAAAGGGCCAAATGGTAAATCTTTGTATCCTTCCAGCCGTACAGTCTCTGTCACAAGTTCTTAACTTGGCTATTGTTGTGTAAAAGCACTGATAAACAATACATAAGCTAATGAAGATGGCTGTGTTCCAGTACAACTTTGAAATTTAAATTACTTATTCTTTTCATGTGTCAAGAAATATTCTTTGTTTTTTACTACCATTTCATAGATGATTAGTTAGATTCAGTCCATGGCCAAAGTTTTCAATGCCTGACTTTTATCATGGATGGCTGTCTGACCCTAACCAACAACTTTTCTTGATCATAAGGGTTGTGTTTCTCCATAACAAGTAAAAAATAGGCAGGAAAACAACAGGGGTTATAGAAATCTTACAGAGATGTTCATAGATGTAACCTGTAAGTCAAATAAGCATTTCAGTCCTTTTCTGTGTTTCTGAGATTGTGTAGCGACTGAAGGCCTTTTACATGTTTTATCTCAGTTTACCCCATACTACTCTAAGGCAAATGCTTTCATCCTCATTTTATGGGTGAAGGGACTGAGGCACGGAGAGGATTACTAGCATGGGCCATGTCATGCCTAAACTGGGGTTTGCACCCAGGCCAGTCCAGTGCCAGAGCTGCTGCTCTTTACGTTCTAGGGCAGTGCTCACCTCCTCTCTCCATTTTGACTTGTGTCCTTACAAAGAAACCTTGTTGATGGCCAAGTCATCAGAAGAGCTGGTACTCAAGACCTCTGTGTTCTGGTCCAGACTAGCTCGTGTATTATTGTTTGAATCTGGGCAAGTCTCTTTTTTTCTCTGGTTCTAGTTTCTCTGCCTATAAAATAGGAAATTGGACCAGCCAGTATCTGTTTTTGTGTCATTGTGGGTTTTGTGGAGTTTATGTTGTAGATTTTTGCAGCAAACTTCATAACCATGGACAGTGACCCTGGGACGAGGTAGTGGTGTACTTCGTCCCTGGAGGGCTAGGGAAAGTTGTAGGGAGCAAGCCTGACTGTTGACTTAAAGCTCTGTAGCTATAAAGAAAAACAGCTTAAATACATTACTTCTTTTTTATCTTCAGTTTTTCACAGTATATCCTAGATTACATTTTGCTTGATTTAGTGTTAGCCACAGAAGTTCATGCCATTTTCTTTGAGTGGAAGTCAGCAGGTGCTTAAGAAACTGTGGGTCTTGATGAAGTAGTGGTATACCTTGTTTGAAATCTATTCTGCAAATAGTGAAGCATTTCTTAAAGACTTTATGAGATAATATGAAAATGTTCATTGCTTTCTGTTCTTCCAGTGTTTTAAAAAGTTACTTTCACATCATGTCTTAATTATATAGTTGATTTACTGTTCTTTTGAACATGATGGAAAAGGAACATGTAAACAGTCATAAAAAAACAGAGGTGAGAAATGAAGTCACATCTGCGTGCTGCTTTGTGCTAGCGATTTTTGTACATACTCTTGTACGAAGAAGTCCCAGTTTACCATGATGAGTAAGCTTGGTCTCTACCATTAAGGGGAATTTAGAGTTTAATAGGTTTAATGGTTCTCAACTGGCATTACTCTCCTTCAGTATTTGGAAATGTATGGGGCAGTTGTAATCGTCACAAATACTGAGAATGTTATTGGACTTCAGTGTGTCGGATTGCATTACAATGAAGAGTTGGCCCACCACCCAAGTCTCTCATAGAGCCTCTCTTGAGAAACACCGGGCTAAGCAAAATAATAGTAACGATAATAAACACTTGCATGTTGAGCACATCCAGTATGTTCTGAGAGCTCTACAAATATGGGTCTGTATTCTCTGATCTGCAGCTCTAAATTAAAAAAATCTCTAAAATTGAATTGGATATTTTTTATGAACCCATTTGGTAATAAAACGTGACCTGAATTGATGTGAGACTTTTTTTTTTGGCTGAAGATGTGTTTTCTTAAACAGCTTTATTGAGGTATAGTTTACATACAAGGTAATTTACCTACTTTAAGTATATAGTGCAGTAATTTATCAGTAAATTTTTAGAGTTGTATTACTATTACCACAATCCAGTTTTATAACATTTTGTTTATCTCAAATTCTCTTTAGCCTGTGTGAGACTATAATAAAGTTTTTGTCCCTTTTAGTGTCAATTTTCAGATATTCCACTGAAGAAACAAAAAGTATTTGGTTTTAGGGTGGTACTCTGGATCCTTCTGGATCCTAGGTATTCACTTTTGGAAATCTGAAAAATTCTGAATTCTAAAACCTTCCTGGACCCAGAAGTTTCTGATAAGGGATTGTGAACCATATGAACACATCCAATCCTCAGAATAACCCCGTGATGTAGATACCATTATTGTTCCTCATTTACAGTTGTGGAGACTGAGGCACAGAGGGTAAGACCACTCACTTTAGGCTGTACACAGAAATTGACACATTGTAACTAACTATATGTCAATTAAAAAAAAAAGATAATGCTGTTACATGAGTGGTAAAGCCGCATTTAGAACCTAGGTATGGTCATACCACTTTGCCTTACCCCTGCTTCATTTATCCAAGGCTGAAATGAATGCTGCTGGGAGTCCAGAATAGAAAACCAAGAAAATAGCATGGCAGCTGGGCCTGTAATAGTATTTGCCTACTTAGAGATGGAGGAAATCATGTTCTTCTTCTGTTTTTATTTGAGTTGATACTAAAGAATATTTTAAAGTTCAACTAAAGATACCATGAAAACCAGCAGACCCACAGTCCCCATTCACTAAATCATCATTATCTTCACTCCTCTGTGTACCCCTCCCTCTCCCCTTCTCTCTCCACACAGAGGGGACCACTATCCAGAATTTCATGCCTACCTTCTTTACTATTTTTTTTTTAAATTGAAGTACAGTCAGTTACAATGTGTCAGTTACTGGTGTATAGCACAATGTCCCAGTCATGCATATCCATACATATATTCATTTCATATTCTTTTTCATTATGTTATTATAAGATATTAAATATAGTTCCCTGTGCTATACAGAAGAAACTGTTTAAAAAATCTATTTTAATATATAGTGGCTAACATTTATAAATCTCAAACTCCCAAATTTACCCCTTCCCACCCCCTTTCCCTGGTTAACCATATGATTGTTTACTATGTCTGGGATTCTTTTTCTGTTTTGTAGATAGGGTTGATAGGTTCATAGTGTCCTTTTTTTTTTCTTTTAGATTTTACATATGAATGATATCATATGGTATTTTTCTCTTTCTGGCTTACTTCACTTAGAATGATGATCTCTAGGTCCATCCATGTTGCTGCAAATGGCATTGTTTTATTCTTTTTTATGGCTGAGTAGTATTCCATTGTATAAATATACCACAACTTTTGCATCTAGTCATCTGTCAAAGGACATTTAAGTTGCTTCCATGTCTTGGCTATTGTATATAGTGCTGCTATAAACATTGGAGTGCATGTATCTTTTCGAATTAGAGTTCCCTCTGGATATATACCCAGGAGTGGGACCATATGGTAAGTCTATTTTTAGTTTTTTGAGGAATCTCCATACTGTTTTCCATAATGGCTGCACCAAACTACATTCCCACCAGCAGGGTAGGAGAGTTCCCTTTTATCCACATCCTCTCCAGCATTTATCATTCTTAGATTTCTGAATGATGGCCATTCTGACTGCTATGAGGTGATATGTCATTATACTTTTGGTTTGCGTTTCTCTGATAACTAGTGATATTGAGCATTTTTTCATGTGCCTATTGGCCATTTGTATGTGTTCATTGGAGAATTGCTTGTTTAGCTCTTCTGCCCATATTTGGATTAGGTTTTTTTTTTGTTATTAAATTATATGAGCTGTTTCTATATTCTGTGAAATTAAGCCTTTGTTAGTTGCATCATTTGCAAATATTTTCTCCCATTACATAGATTGTCATTTTGTTTTTGCTTATGGTTTCCTTTGCTGTGCAAAAGCTTGTAAGTTTAACTAGGTCCCATTTGTTTATTTTTGCTCTTATTTCTATTGCCTGGGTATACTGACCTAGGAGAACATTGCTAAGATTTATGTCAGAGAATTTTTTCCCTATGTTTTCTTCTAGGAGATTTATCGTGCCTTGTCTTACATCTTCTTTACTTTTCTTGGTAGTTATACCACATGTTTTAATCCCTCCTATCTTTAGTTGTGCACATTTTTGAAGTTCATACAAATGGAATTATATTGAGTACATTCTTCTCTAACTTGCAGTTTTCTCTCAAGTACAGTTTTGAAATTTATCTGCAGTTCATTTGTTTTCATTGCTGTACATGAGACTGTATTGTCATCTATTTATACATTTTCTGATAATCAACGTTTGTGATGTTTCCTTTCTTTTCATAACTTAAATAGTGCTACAGTGCATAGTCTTCTGAATTTCTCTTGGTGCACCAGGGCAAAGAATTACCTCAGAGTGGAGTTACAAGATGCGTGTGCATGTTCAACTTTACTGGATGATGGACATTTGCTTTCCAAAGGGTTACATAAGTTTATGCTCTCCTCTAAGGATGTACAAATGTTGGATTTGCTTTCATATTCTTGTTATCACTTGATATCACACTTCGTACTTTTTAAATCTAATGAGTCCAAAATGGTATTTCATTGAGATTTTAATGTGTATTTCTCTGATGACTAATGAGGTTAAGCATCTTTTTCATAGCCATTTAGTTTTTCTCTTTTCTGAAGTGTCTGTCTAGCCCTGTGCCCATTTTTGTCTTATTCATTCACTGATGTCCTTTATATGTTCTGGATACTAGTCCTTTGTCGATTCTATGCTATACAAATATTCTTCCCAGTTAGTGGCTTGTCCTTTTGTTATCTTTGTGGTGTCTTTTGATCTCTTTGTGGTGTCTTTTGATGAACAGAGTTACTAATTTTAATGTAACTAATCAAGTCATCTTTTCCTTCATGGATTTTTTCCCCTTTAGTTTATTTAACAATTGCTTATGGAGCCCTTGGTATGTGCCAGACATTTTTCTAAGCACTTTCTATAAGTTGAAAAACAAGCTATCACATCTTAGGAATTAAGTTGCCTTATTTACCAAGTAAGATATAAGGATACTCAGTTGGTCTTAATGGCTGATGTACAGTTTGGTACTTATGTCATTTTGATTCTATTGAGGAAACTGAGTTAGAGTTTGAGTCTCCACTGGGAATATTTCTGCTTCCCAAATGTTCCATCAGAGTAATAGAAAATGCAGTGTGTATTATATATATTCAGGCACACACTGCTCCTTCCTGTGACCCTTCTGTCTGTGGAAAGTATCATTTATGCCGCAAGTATCAGTTAACTTTCAGATAACACCAGTGCTCCGAGTCATAGCCTTTCCCAACCTGGTTGGCTGAAGTGAAGCATGATTGGGCTTTGTGAAAATTATGATTACTGTTTCTTTATGATGGAGAGTCTGATAATTCCTAGACAATGGGGAGCCATTACCTTAAGTAAAACTTGACAATCTGAAGTCTTTCCAGCCTGAAGACCATAGCAAGTTCTTATCATGGACCAAAGAAATACATCATCTCCCAGTGCTACTACCACTTCATCTCTTACATCTCCTTTTCAGTCCACTCCAGCCCAAGTTAGTCTTCAGAATAGGCCCTCCTCCTTCTGCCTGGAATGTGCTTCCCCAGATGTATTTTGGTTCAGTCCTAATCACCCAGGTCTCTGCTCTTAAGTCATCTTCCCAGATATGTCGTCCCTGACCAACCTCTAAAACAGCTTCCATGCTACATCTTGCTTGCCTTTCTGTTGGAAACTTCAGCTCTCTGGATAGCTCTTTCCATGAGTATTTCTTTCATTACACACTAAGCTCCTTGAAGCAAGGTTCTGGTTTAAATTTTTCCTTCTGTCATCCCTGCTGTCTTCCTGCGGGGACCTAGGACTGAACCCTGAATGCTGCTCTGCTCACAGTAGACTCTCTAGCTGTCTGGGAGGATACAGGTAGTAGTTGTCTTCCAAGGAGGAGAGCAGTAAATTAGGCAACACTGTCATTTCTTACACAAACTTCTGGCCGAAGTAGCATTTCCACTCTGAATTCCTGTAAGTACTTTTCTTTCTTCTTCTTTCTTAAAATTGAAGTACAGTTGGTTTACAGTGTTGTGTTAGTTTCTGGTGTACAGCATAGTGATTCAGTTATACATATATATATATATATACTCTTTTTTATATTCTTTTTCATTGTAGGTTATTACAAGTTATTGAATATAATTCCCTGTGCTATACAGTAGGACTTTGTTGTTTGTCATTCTGTATATAGTAGTTTGTCTCTGCTAATCCCAAACTCCCAATTTATCCCTCCCTCTTCCCCTTTAGTAACCATAGTTTGTTTCTATGTTTGTGAGTCTGTTTCTGTTTTGTAAATAAGTTCATTTGTGTTACTTTTTAAAGATTCCACATGTAAGTGATATATATTTGTCTTTCTCTGTCTGACTTACTCGCTTAGTATGATAATCTCCAGGTCCATCCACATTGCTGCAAATGGCATTATTTTATTCTTTTTAGTGGCTGAGTAGTATTTCAGTGTGTGTGTGTGTGTTTGTGTAGGATTGCTGGATCATATGGTAACTCTCTTTCTAGTTTTTAATGAATCTCCATATTGTTTTCTATAGTGGCTGCACCAAATTCTTTATGTACTTTTCTTGAGTCTCGTGTAAGAAAATTCGATTGACTATAATCTTGATGAGAGAGGGGCTGGTCTGTTTTGTTCACAGTAGAATCTCCAGTTCCTAGTGCAGTGCCTGACTCATGGTACCCAGAAATAAATGTTCACCAGTAACACATGGCTGAATCTGACTTTGGTGTATGTGAAATTTATTACTGTTATTGATGTCAAAAATTATACTTTAAAATTACATGACACTCTCCTTACAGGATCTGTAAGGAACAATAGTTTCTCATTGTCAGAGAGCCTTTGTTGCTCACGTGACCTTTGGTGTTAGGCAAAAAGTATGACAGACATGTACCCAATTCTGTATAGCTGGTGTATTCATAGATGTTCAGACCTCAGAGTCTCTTCTGAGCACTTTACTGTTTTTACTTCATTTAGCGGTGCCCTTATAACTTTAAAGAATTCATACACCTTCCAGAATACTTATGTTCCTACTCCTTCCTCATCAGAGAGTTGAAGCCTCAAGTGTTTGTCAACTTTAATAGTAGAACAGCCAGTTATTTTACCAGCAAAAGCCAGCTTATTAAGGAATAGCTAGAGGAATTTTGATACTGGATATGCAAACTGTGGTAGACTACAGACAATTCTCAAAGAAGGAGAACTTGCTTTTGTGGGGAAAAGGGTAGAGTTGAGAGGGGCTGTAATAACCAAGGAGTCTATTGGAGGAAGCTGGGAGTCCAAAGTATGGAGGCTTCATTGGTTGGGCTGCTACAGTCTCTGGGCTTTTGTTGGGCAGAGTTTTCTTCCTGCTGGATAGTAAGGTGGGTGACACCTTCCTGTTGGAGTAATTGATGATGCATGGCTGGTCCTGAGAGCTCACTCTGTAGTCCTGTCTTGACTTTAATTTTAGCTGAGGTTTTAGCTGAGAGATTACTGAGGAATGAGAATCTATATTCTAGGATTAATGTAAGAGATCAAGGGAAGATAATCCAGCCACTGATAGAAAACTCTGTATTTAAAAAAATAAACCAATTGTCTATAGTTTAAAGCATCCTCACTAATAAGCATTTGCTTAGGATGAAAAGTATACCATGTCTGGTATGTATTTTGCCTGGGTGTGGCTATATGGTGCTGAGGCAGGAGCAAGGGCCAAAGCTTTTGCCAGTTTTTCCAGGCAGGATTGTATCAGGAATTCCTTGAGAATGAGGAGTTCTAGTTTATGGGTTTCTTTCTGACTGGAAGGAGCATGGGCCTGGGCAGAGCACTGGGCTAGGCGTCAGAAGGCCTAGACTTGTGACCATAAGTAAGGCATTTAACTTAATTAAGCCTCAGTGTCCTCACTTAACACAGACAGAGACATCATGGTGTTGATGTTTGGATGAAGTGAGAGAATGTGATTCTTTGTGGACGATGAATTTCTGTGAAAATAAGATGGTGAGGTAGTCTTGCATATGTGCTTGGCAAGACCCCAAACTTGGATAACTGTAACTGTTTATCCTTTTATGTCCCTGCACCAGTGCAGCTAAGGATGGTTGCAGATGTCATCTAGCTGTGTTGGTTGGTAATCTTCAAAATGATCACTAACTCAAACGAGAACTTCATGCCATTGGCATTTATACTATGTTTAATCAAGACCATTCTCTCTCTCTCATTTCTTGACACCGATTTCATACATTCTCCTCTCTCCTTAAAACTCCAGAATCTCCTTCCCATCCTTGTTGTCTGCTGATAGCCTTATTTCCTGTTCCCTGAGAAAGTTGAAGCCATCAGTTAGAGAACTTCTGAGTTCCTGCCGCCACATCTACCCATCTGTCTGCCTTTCTGTCCGCAGGTGCTGCTGCCACGTCCCTATTACCCAAGCAAGCCCCTGGCCTAGGCCCGCCACCTCACTTGATCTCCAGATTGCATCCTGCCTCACCAGTTCAATACAGGCATGACAGTTCTCTGGCTTTGTTGTCCATACTGCATCTTTCCTGTCAGTGCACAAACATGCTGTTATTATTTCTCCCATTTAGGTACAGACCCTCTCTTGAACCCTTTTCAGCCACTAGCTGCAAATCCATTTTTCTCTTTAGGTAAACTTTTCAAATTTTCTATGTTCTCTGTTGCATTCTTCTCTCCTCACATTACTCTTTGAACTCATCTAATCATGTGTTTGCTACCACCGCTCCACTATAACTGCTCTCATCAAGGTGACTGCTGATCGTCTCGTGGCAAAATCCACTGGTTTGTTTTCAGCTCTTTCTGTACTTGAAGTACTTGCAGCTGAAGCACTTGCAACCCCCTCCTCCTTGATACACTATCTTCTCACTTGCCATATGCTCTGGTTTTTCCCCACCTTACCTGCTGCTCCCTTTCGGCCTCTTTTACTGATTCTCCCTGATCTCTTCCTGCTGGAGTGCTTGGGACGCAGGCAGCAGACCACTTCCTCTTCCCATCAACGTTCCTGTCCTTAGTGGTCTTACCCAGTTTGTTGTTTTAAGTATATTCAGAGGCCAAGATCCCAGGGACTTCTAGCTCAGGCCTCACTCCTACACTCCAGGCTTGTGTATCCACCCTGTCCCTGGAAAGGCCTGTCTCATCCTGCTCGCCCCGCATGTTCTCCTCTGAAGCGCTTGTGGCCACTGACAGGCTGTCGCTGTGCTGCCTGATTGGTGGTTGTCATCTCTGCCCTGCACTAGAATGGAGGCTCCACAGGGGAGGTTTCTCTTTATCTGTAGCCACCGCACCTAGACAAGTGATGTGTTAGGATGCAGTACTCAGTGAAGACTAACAGTTCACTGTTACCACGCCCTGTCTCAGCTCTCCCTACGTCCGACGGTGCTCCAGCCCTTTGTCGATAGGGCTAGTCTTGGAAATCTCTTAATAAATCCATTTTGGCAAAATGGTATCATTATTTCTGTAGAACGCTGTTTAATATCAGACATTTTTAGTATGCAGTATGAGATACATTCTTTATGATTAATTGAGGGGGGCCATTTGGAGTAGTAGAGAGATCTTGACTTAAGAGCCAAATTCTTCTGAGTTTAAATTCTTGCTGTGCCACTAAATAGCTACAGAGCCTTAGTCAAAACATAGCAACCCTAGGCCTTAGTTTTCTCTCATTTGTGAAATGAAGTATTTGTTTCAGAGAGCTGTTGTGAGAGATTGTGCTGAGGATGTAGACTGCAACTGGCATAATTTTTGGCACATAATACATTTTCAGTAATGATGACTGTTAGGATTACTGTCCTTGGTTGTATAGACGATCTGTAAGATTGCTCACAATTTAAAAATTTTGAAATAAAAATTTTGCAATTTTTCAACGTTGGCAGTTGGTCTTTGGTTGAAAACATGATTGTTTAATACAACATTGTTTCTGTGGTAAAAATTAGATTTGATTTACATTGTTTCAACTTACAGAGTCTTTTTCAGGAATTTATTCTGCTGCAGAGTTCAAGGACTGCCTTTCAGTAAAATTTACTTAACCAGAGTGCTTAGGAATGGAATGTTCTGGAGGGATTGAATCTCCTAATTAATGAAAAAGGAACTCATTTTGTGGGGAAAGTTCTTTCTAAAATGCCTTTATATGTACACCGAGCATAATTCCCAAGTGTACACCGTGTACTCAGTCACTACTTGGTTACTTGTCTTTAGCCTGGAAATACTTACCTGAGCTTCTGTAGTGATTACTCTGAGCTGTAAGCTATAGGAAGTGTCATTGATGCTAATAAATATGAACTCAGTATAGGCATGAAAGTATTTTAAGCCACATTCATGATAATTATTGATTGGTACTACCCACTTGGAGGAGGAGGATTACAAATGGTCCCAGCTCAAAGGGAGCTGAGCAGGAAAGTGAAGACAGTGCGTGTGAACACACGTATCTGCGTGCGTCCATGCACACGTGGACTCACATGGTTAAAGACAATGTGAGTGCAAAATGCTGAGTGCAAAATACAGTCCAGTATGTATCACTGGACAGTGTGTGGTAAGTGCCAAATGAGCAGGATAAATTTAAGTACTGTGATTTCAAAGAAGGAGTAATTAGCAGAGGCTAAAAATGGGCAGAGAAAGCTTCCTGGAAAAAGTGAGATTGGAGCTGGGCATTTGGCTGAGTCAGAGCATGTCTCTGTGTGATGCAGTTTATGAGTGTGGTCCAGCCAGGAACAGGAGGATGGTTGTCCAGCCAGTCCATACCCACGTCTGGAATGATGGCCTGGCAATCACCTTACAGCTCCGGCTGTGAACACAGCACATCTTCCCTAAGTCATGTCCTTGTTTGCCACTTGTGATTTTGATTATTGTGACTTCAGATCAAGACTGGTGGTGGGAGGCAGGGTTCTTAAGCTGGAAGGGCAAAGGAGGGAGTTTAGGACCAGGTTTGTTGTGAGGAGGTATTTGAACCATTGGTTTCCTGTGTGTGTCTGACTCTTCCTTTGGATATGGGTCCGTGAGGGCAGCCTTTGGCTGTGTGTTTCTTTCTGGTGATGTGATAGGTGATTGTGGGGGAGAAGAAAAGGAGATTTAGTCTTCAGACAGAAAGAAACATGGCACCATTCATAAATACATTCCCCCATCCACTGAAAGCCAAACACATAGATTATACCATGTGGCAGGGATGGGATGAGGGCAGTGGGGCAGCCAGAGAGTTGTTTTATATTGATTCACTTGCTCAACTGTCTGGATTATTTACTGGGAAACCGTGGCTGTCAGTAGTTGTTTATACTAGCTGGAAGGGGAGAGTGTGGCCAAGAGCCTACAGTCTTACACAGGCATTTGTGTGAGTTGTAGGGGGCTCTCTGTTGGCAGAGAGGCTAGGATGGAGTAGCAGGCTGGAAACGGAGGGGCCGTGAGTGTCACAAGGTGACATCCACACTTCTCCGAAGGAACCACAGGTGAAAGATGCCTGTTTAGGTTAAATATGAGCCCTAAATAGAAAAGTAACCTTGTCTTTTTAGGACCTCAATTCAAGTGCCTCTCTGTATAAGACAGTGATCTTTATTGCAAAGGCTTACTTATGAAAAGGCATGAACCGTGTCACAGTGATGGTGAATCCCAGGCAGTTCAGCTCTGACGGGGCACTGCTGACCTGACCCTTGGCTGCCTGGCACCTACTCTCTAAATAGCTGCTGGGGAACTTCTGACCCTGAGCGACTGGGACTCATAAAACTCCTTGGATGTGCTTTAGACATCACTGTGGCTTTACAGTTGAGAGAGCTGCTACTCAGCCTGTGGACTGATTTCTTTGAGGTCTCCAAGGTGGTTTTGCCTGTCTGTCAGTTGGTCTCTCCCTCTTCATATGCTGTCTATTTGCTGTTGAGTCCCAAATTTATGTATCTACCCATGACCTATTGATCATCTCGACTTGTGTTTCAAAGACATCTCAAACTCAGCACGTCCAAGATGGAACCCAGGTTTCCCCACAGCCTTCTTGTCCCAGCAGATGGCATCCCATCCATCTAGGTGCTGGGACACTCTGAGTCTCAGGATCTCCTGGACTCCTTCTTATCCCACATGTGCCATCAGAATCATTGCCGATCCTGTTCTTTCTGCCTCTGATTTGTCTTTATTCTGTCCACATCTCTTCCTGTCTGCTACTACCTCCCTAATCTAACCCACCATCATCTTTTGCACCTCCCAGTCTCTCCTCCACACAATGGCCAGATAGCCTCATAAGCACAGATCTGAGTGTGATACCCATCCATCTAAATACCATTTTATAGATCCTTCTTAGATGAATTGGATGGGTTTCATATTGGGGTCCCAAGGCTCTGTGTGATCCCTGCCTCCTCTCCTACATCCCTGTCTACTCTCTTCTTTGCCTATGATGCTTCAGCCAATCAACATACTTTTAGTTTCTTTAAAATAGTAAGTTCTGATGGCCACAGAACTTTCACACACGTTCCTTACACCTAGAAACTCCTTTTTTATCCATTAGTTCCTAGCTTAAATGTCACCTCCTTTAGGCCTTAGATAATTCCTCTACCTAAAAAGTTCTCCCATATTTTCTCTGTCATTGTACCCAGCTTATTTTCTTGATAGCATTATCTATAGTTGTTTGTTATTTGGTTATTTCCTGTACTGATTGCTGTCAGGGAAAGGCCTGTGTTCACCCTTGTGAATCCCCCTTTGTCTCCAAATCATGTGCTGTTGCTCTGCCTTTCCTTCACTCCAGCCACACTTAACTCCTTACTGTTCTTGAAACATGCTGCTCTTGCTTCTGCCCTAGGGCCTTTGCGCTTGCTGAGTCACTTGCTCAGAAATTTTTATTTTTAAACCCAGATATTGGCTGCCTTGTTTTCCTTATATTTTTACTCAAAGTTACCTTTTTGGTGAGAACTTTCTGGCTCCTGTGTCTAAAATTGCACCTACCCTGACAGTTCATGCTGCCCTTCTCTGCTTTATTTTTCTTCCTTGTGTTTATCACTGTCTACCATGTCACACATTTTACTTATCTTATTTATTGTCTGTCTCCCCCATGAGAGTGAAAACTCCATGAGTTTCTATTCTTTTACTGCTGTATGCTCAGTATCTGAAACAGTTCTGGGCACATGGGCACTCTATGAATGTTTGTTGAATGAGTGAGCAATTGTATGAATAATGTATGCTCAGCAAGTGGCGCATATTGACCGTTCTATACACTTTTTTATTGTGGTAAAATATACACAAAGTATACCATTTCAACCATTTTTATGTGTGCAGTTCAGTGGCATTAAGTACAGTCTCACTGTTGTGCAACCGTCACTGCCATCTGCTCTGTACTCTTTTCTGAAATGAAAGAATCCAAGAATAAGTGAGGAACTGAGTGAATGAAAAGCAGGTTTACAGTAACGGTGCTGTAATGTGGGGCCTCATGTTCTTGGCACTGCAGCGTGCAGGCCAGGAGGGCTGCAGGTGAGAGGATGCGTCTCAGGATGCCAGGTGGGGACTGCAAAGATACTCAAAAATTTGGCACATGCTTTATGTGGTCTGTGTTGTAAATGACAAGGGCCTTGCCCTGTTTCCTCTTCTCTCCACCGTGCACACCCGTGCTCCCCTGTGGCATCACACACAAGCACGTGCCTTCTGAAGATGTGACTTCGTAATGTTTTGAGTTCGTGGGGTGATGTGAAAGGGAAGTGCTCATTTTCCTTTGAACCGCACTGGATTGGTGTCAGGAGAGGACCTTCCTGCCTCCCTTGGAGCACTCAGCCCCTTAGGCTATTCCGTTGATGGCAGGATGTTTTAATTCTAAGTAAATCAGATTACATGGAACACAAAATGTTAAGTGTGGGTCAAAATCATTGACTATGAAGTTCTCCCAGGTAGATGGAAAGGGAGCATTGCTTCAAGCCCTTAAAACTTTTTTCTCATAAGCTTGTTGGATTCTATAGAAACACACATTTTTGGGCACTTCACCATTTCAGGCCCTTCTCTGCTGAAACCCATATGGTGTGTTCCTGCTGTTGTCTATCACATGTGCTGCTCTGGATTCCTTGGTAACACTGCAGTGGTGTCTTTTCTTTATGACTCCACTGAAGTCTTAAGACAGAAGCACAGGGCAGGCACATCTAAATGTTCGGGGTCTTCTTTATTGAATCCCCCATTTTTTGTCCATCCCTGTGATAGGCTCAATGCTGTGTCAGTCTGGGGTGTTCAGAGAGGATTTGAGCGCAGCTGGGCCCTAGAGAAGCTTACAGTACAGCAGTGCAGATAGAGCTATCCCTACCTGAGTACTTCTTGGTGCCACAGATGCTGGCCTCTTCTGTGCACAAAAGGCTGTGCGAGCTCCAGGGAGGGAGAGAAACTTGCTGTGTGGGGTGGGAGTGCAGGGAAAGGTTAAGGGAGAGTTCACAAAGGTACCTGTCAAGGCCACAAGCCTGTTAGTGTGGTGGGGGGCTGTGGGGGGCAGCAAGGCAGAAAAGGCGGGGTGCGGGGCAGGATTGCGGTTGGGGCCAGCTTTCTGTCTGGTCTTGTTAGTGGTAGACAGGAGCTGGATTTAACCAGGATTATGTTCATTTCTGTTGTCAGCTCTAATCATCTGTTATTTGACTTGCCTTCACTAGAGATATTAGTATCTGTCAGGAAATGACTGAACTTCCACAAATGTATCTGTGGTGCACAGTCTTGTGGGGCCCAGGGTCAGTGGTCATTTGACTGGTATGGACAACATTCAGTTCCCTAAGCTCACAGGATTCCCCAGCCCTGTAGGAAATAGCAGTATGCCTTTAGGTCATTAAATGTTACTCCATGAGAGTAAAGACACATACTAATTGGTTTAATCTTTTTTTTTTTTAGTAGTTACATCCATTAAAAAAAATAACCAGTTTATTCTCTTTGTATATCTTAAAGGGTGCTAGACACTTAGAGTCATTGATGTGGTGAGGCTTGGTGCTAGGTTGTTAATTGCAGTATTGATGACACTTATACCCTACAGCAGAGTGCACACCTTTACCTTTTAATCAGCAAAACTCATTAAGAGAAAGCTTTGATTGTGTTGTTGGAAAGGGAAAAATATCCCTTAACTGGCTTAGTTTTTTCTGTTCTCAAAATTAGCTTGCAGACAAGAAAAATTATTAGTTATTTTCCTGAAGCTATGTGTCATATTGTAGTTGAGAGGAAATGCTTGTGTCTCATGGGCACCTTTCCTCTTACCACTGAGACTTGACAAAGCTGATGGTCCTTGTTGCATCTTTGCTTTATTTGCTCTTCTGGGTGTCTTGGTTTCGGGCCAGATGTAAGACCTGAAAAGAGTTATGCTCCTGTTTTCAAGTGGGACATGTTACTATTTGTTTCCATCACAAAGGCCCATGAAGATTTTGGAAGATGCCACTGACATTTTTGTAATATTTGTTACATATTACACAAAAATAACGAGAGCTCTCAAGTTTGACTTGTAGCCCAGTTTGCTTTCTTAAAATGGCGAGCAATGAACATTTTCTAGTGAGTGCATCCTCTTAAATTTTAAATGGATTCAAGTAAAATTTGGCCTGTGGATGTGCTAATTCTCAGTGAAATCTTCAGTGTGCAGAAATACTAAAAGCCATAATATTCAGAGAATCATTGCTTTCTGTAATGATTTCCTGTAAGAACATAAGAATCTACATCCTCCATCAGACTAATGGGTTTTCCAGTCCAGCCTTCTGACACTGAGAGTGGAATTAAGGGAGTCACTGTTGGAGGACCTGGTGACCCTTTTTGCCATCACCTTAAAAAATTTAGGGGTGTGGTTCAAATATGGATAAATTCCCTTAATAAGCCATTATGGAGCCACTACTCATGTTATTCTTGAATTTGACTAAATTGCTTTTGCAGCAGTTTTTATTTTTGGCCTTGACCATCTGGAATGTGGCAGCCAGTCTGAGCAGCAGCCAATCAGAATTTACCCATGTCAGCAACGAAGGGCTGACGTCCTTTTCCCCATTCCATACTTACTCATTTGATTCCCTAGGTAGAACTGATAAACACTAAAATTGTTCACTTAAATTGTTTCAGATCTTTGTAAGGACATATTATTTTGAATCCTGTCACCAGTACACTTCTGAGGGACATTTTCTCCCCTTCTTGCTGTGGGGGCTCTCAGAGCTGCAGAGCTTCTGCTCAGTAACCTCCATCTTTAAGGAAGTGAGACATGGGCATCTGAGAGTCCTGGGTTCCTTTCCTGGCCCCACCAGGTCCTGGCTGTGTGGCCTTCATGCTTCTCCAAGTCTCTCTCAGGCTCAGCATACTCATGGGTAAGGTGGGGGTGCCGTGTACCTTCTTGTAAAATTGTATTCATTTAGTTTCAGACTCCTGGAGTTGCGAGTGGCAGAAGCCCAATTCAAACTGACATGTACAGAATGGGGGAATTACTAGTTCATACATGTAGCCAGGAGGCCGGGGGGGGCTGCTCACTTGGGCGTCGCCAAATTCCAGCCCTTACAGTGCTGGTGAGGGGCTGTCTGTTTATCCCTCAGCAGTGCTTGTCTCTGCTTGACTGTCTTCTTGGATGTGGTGGCTCGATGGCCATTGGCAGCTTCAAATTCATCTCTTACCGACTTGGCAATCCAGCCAAAAGAGACAGCATTTTTTCCAATAGAAAAATTAGAGAAATCCCATGAAGTCTCTGAATCCTTGGTTTGGGGCACAGCCTGTTCTTGTCCTTTTCACCATGGCCAGGGAGTAGTTTTGGGCCCTGCAGTGGCCAGAGGATGGAGTCATGTCTACTTAAACCACATGAGGAAACAGAGTTTCCCACAGAGAAGGAGGTTCTCACTGGGAGAGTGGGATGGGGCATTCATAGCAGTGTGAGGTACCAACAGTGGCTCTCCTGGTGGAAGGGGATGCAGGCAAAGAGCCTGGTGCAGTGCCCGGCAGACGCAGTCCACTGGATGGACCCTTCCTCTCATGTTCTTCACTTACTCCTCAGGGATGCAGCTTCTTTAGATTGCTTCTAAAGCCACTTCTTTAAGGTGATTCTACCCTTAATATTTCCACAGACTTTTAATTTCACTTACCTGCAACTTTGAAGTGTTTTGAAAAGGTCTTTATTAAGGGGGAGGGGTGGTGTGGGTATGGCTCTCGGGAGTTCTGAGCAGGGAAAAGCCCCTTTCTTAGGGTGTCTACCGGCCAGTTGGTATAGGTAGTGGGTCATGTGTGTGTAGCAACTGTGGTGTGGAATAGAATATGGGTAAGTGCTACCAGGGAAGAGGGAGAATGTGGGGAGCACAGACTAGAGCATGACCCTGTCCCACTGGGAGGATGTAGGAGAACCTGATAGGATCTCATCTCAGCTGGGCCTTGAAGGCAGGATCGGCTGGCTGGCTGGCTGTCAGGAGCAAGATGGGGCAGCAGGAAGGAGAGGGGAAGGAGAGGGAGCTGATTCATCCTTAGGCTCTGAGTATGGAGTTGGGAGGCATGTACCAGTTCCTTGATGTAGTAGGGGAAGGATGTCACAGTCACGAGTGCCCAGACAGAAGTCCATATGGATCTGGGGAGGAGGAGCTGGAAGAGAATCTTCAACTCTCATTCCAGATGGTGGAGGGTGCAAGCAGAGGCAGCGATAGGATGGCGAAAGATGACAGTGGGACTATGAGCAATTTTGTTTCTGGAGCAGGAGGCTCACCTGGAGGAGATGAGCTGGAGCGGGCAGTGTTGGACCTTGAATGTCAAGTTCACACATTCACTGTACTTCTCTGGGCAGTAGTTCTCAAGGGAGGCTTCATGGGCATGTGATTTCTGCAGCTGCACAGGGCCCCATGCGGCTTAATGCTCTGCCGTTGTCATCTTGAAGTTCTTAGTACTTTTAAAATAAAGGGCCCTGCATTTGCATTTTGCACTGGGCTCCAAAAAGGATAGAGCCTGCTGTGGGGTGATGTGGTAGTGGTCTGAGCTGTGCTGCGGGACACGTCCAGCTGGAGTGAAGAAGGGACTGGGAGAAGAGGTGGGACAGTAGTTGGGAAGGTTCATGTAGTTCTGAGGAAGAGAGAATGGGGGCCTGAGTGAGGACAAGTGTTGCACTAAGGATGGAGGGAGAGGGACGCATCTGACACCTGTGGCCAGGCCTGAGCAACAGACGGAACAGGATGGGTTGGGGGAGGGAGGGGCCACAGGTGGCTTCAGCTCTTGACTCAGGGACTTCTTGTGCTCAGTGCTAGCCTCAGAGCTGGGGGACTTCTGGTGGATAAGCCTGGTTTTCCAAACTGAAATTTAGAAGACTGTCTTAATATTTCTACTCAGTAGTAAGCTGAAGCTGACACTGGCAAACTCATTCAATGAATGTAAAATAACCAGAAAAGACATTCTGGAATCAAACAGATGGACCAAGCAATCATGTTTAAAATGGCAAATCACAACTTGAACTTCAGTTAATCATAATCACATTTCTGTTTCTTAATTTCAAAACATCTTCCTAGGTAGTTTCCTGTTTTTGTTTCTTTTATTTATAAGGCCTTATTATAGGGCACCCCAGTTAAAGATGCTTGGTACATGATACCTGATCCCCTAAAACCTTACATTTAGGACATGATACTCTTTTTGAGGTTTTCAAAAGTGGTTATTTCACCTCCTACAAAGATTGATGAGGGAATTTATTTCCCGCAGCAAACATAGAAATTAATACAACTGTGTATTTACTTAGTGATTTTTTCAAAAACACCCTTTAAGTGGGTCAAGGTTGCCCTGAACTTAGGGTCCCAGCCAGCTGTGAGCAGGGCTTCGAGAAGTGGGGCTGGGAGGGGAGTGTGATTTTAAATTGTCAAGTCTGACCCTTAAATACTGAACTGTTTCCTGCCTGGTGCAGACATAGACAAAGCACTTTTGTTGCAAGGACATGAGGTCAAGGCAGTGCTGTCCAGGCTCCAGATGCTGTGCTGGGACATCTTGAAACTGGGGAAACAGCTCAGGGCCCGAAGGAACCTGGGTGTGAGATTTGTAAAAAGATTAAAGGACTTCACTCCCATCTCAGGGGAAGGGCAGAATGCCTTTTCAGAGTTTTACAGAAAACGGGCTCCAGGGAGGTAGAAAGACCCCTGCAGCTTTTGTGCCCTTGTGGTGCCGCCTACACCTGGTCATCCAAAGTGGCTTTCTCTGACCTGGGCATCTTTTCTATGAAAGAAGTAATTTGGTGCCATCCAGATGTACCATGCTCTAAAAATGGGGATTTTACCTGCTTCTTTTTTAAGGGGGTATGGAGGGATGTGTGATGTTATAAATGGGGGCCCACAAAGTTAGGAGAAAAAGGAAGGGTTCCCTTCCTATGCTCTTTGGCCCTGGATGGTTGCGATGTGTTTGAATTCGTCTTGATACTCCTATTGCAATGGGCTCTGTATAGTTAAGAGCCTCTCTCATGATGTCTAGCGAATTGGTGTACTGCAGACACTGGCCAGCTCCTTGGTGTCTCCATGGCACCAAGTGTCTTGCTCTGTGCACAGTAGGCACTTGTTGGATGGATGAATAAATGTTCCATTGAATGAATCCTGTTTGACCCGTGTAAAGAAAGATCCCTGCGCCATCTGCAGAGGGAGAATTGTGACTCCTGCGTGCAGGAGAGCTTTGTGCTAGAGCATCCTCGTAACCTCACCTGACCCTTTTTGGCACCAAGAACTGCAAAGGCAGAGACCATTTCTATTATGCTCAGCATTTATTCCCCAGTGCCTAGTGCAGGACTTGGCGTGAAGCAGGAACATCATAAATATTTGTTGAGTGAATGAACAAATGAATGGGATACTCCTGTCTTTCTTACATTATAGTAGAAGCTCGTTTCCAAAAGAGTCATGTGTGAATGTCTCCAAGTTCCTTTAGTCCTCAAGAGTTGCTCCTTCACTTCCTCCTCCTTGTCCCCCTTCACCACCTCCTCTTTCTTCCCCTCCCCTTCTCCCATGCTCAACACAGTGATTGACACATAGCAGTCATTTGGTATTTGTTCAGGGAATGAAGTAAGTGGCAGTAGGTAAAGGAGAGTGCTGTGAGTAGGAGTTAGAAGTTCTGGAGTATGGCCAGTAACCAGTCTGGAGACCTGGTGACGTAGGCTGAGTGTCCCATCTGCACCCAGCAGAGTCCTCCTTTGTAAAACGGGGTTACCAGTTGCTGCTCTGGTGACCTTGGGGGCTGTTAATGTAGCTCAGAAGAAAGAAGGGATAGGAACTGCTTGGGAAGAGTTAACTCTTGTACCTGTGAGAGGACTACTTCTTGTTACCAGAACATGTCAGAATCCAGTTATACTGGATGTGTGGCTACTGGGTATGTACCTCCTTCCCTGTCTGCCCTGAGAACTGGTGGCTTTATTTTTCCTAGATAATGAGAACTAGATAAATCAGATACACCATCAGTGTGGAAAATTTGGGTATCACAGAAAAGTGCAAATATGAAAACCATAATTGCCCATATGAGGTGGCCCAGAGATAACCACTGTTAACCTTGTGGAATAATTAAAAACTGTCCCCAAGCTGGTGTATACATGCACCACACATCACACCTTACACATGTCACACACACATGCATACATGAGATATGATTGGAATCATCAAACAGTTATTTTTCATATGCAATTTTCTGAAGTAAATTCCTGTCTTAGCTTGGGCTGCTGTAACAAAGACTATAGCCTGGGTGACTTAAACATTTATTTCTCACAGCTGTGGAGGCTGGGAAGTCCAGTCAAGGTGCCAGCAGGTTTGGTGTCTGGTGAGAGCCCACTTCCAGGTGTGCAAAAGGCCGCCTTCTTGCTGTGTCTTCACATGGTGGAGAGAGATCATGTCTCTGTCTCTTTTTACAAGGGCAGTAGTCCTGCTCATGAGGGCTCATTCTGATGACCTCTTTACCTCCCAAAGGCCCCACCTCCCAATCACAATGGGGATTAGAGCTTGAGCATATGAATATTGGGAAGATACAAACATTCAGTCCATAGCAGTGGGTGGTTTCAGGAGAAGAAAGAGCCTTGACGTTTCTTCCTTAACTTCCTCAGGGCCTAGCCTGGTGTGAGACAGAGCAGGTATTTGCTAAATACTTAAGATTTCTAGAACCTCAAGGCTGGAAAGATTCTGAGTTATAATTAAACATTCTCATTTTAAATACAGGAAAACTAAGGCCTAGGGAGGAAGACAGGCCCAGGGCCCCAGGGCTGGATGAGAGCAGAGCTGAAGCTCAGAACCTCGCCCACTGGGACTCCCTGCTAATGAGTGCAGGTGCCAGGAGCTCCATGGGGTTGGCACTTCCAGCGGATAAACCAGTGCTTAGTTAAGTTTGCCTTTATCTCTAGGTTTGCGGGTACTGCTCTGTCCCAGGATAGGGCCTGCATATCTCCAAGCAGCTGTTTCCAATGGTGCGTTTGGACTGTTCTCTCAGCCTTATGCTGATTTCTGTGTCAGTTGACATCTGGGGCCTTCCTGCTGGCTCTCATCATTTGTATTGTACGTAGACTCTGCATTTGATTTAACGTACTCGACTTGGTGGGAATATATTCTCCTGTATTTGTCACTTTTAGATGTTCTAACATTTGTCTTTCCTCGCCTTTAAAGCACAGTGGAAAGTGGTCCTCCTTTCTGTAGGTGGTCCTTGCCTCAAACTCTCACAAGTGTGTGCATCCACCCCCTCCCTTTCCGTGGCTGTCTCCCTGAGCACCCTCTTGTTCACCAGCAAATATTTCATGTGTTAGGTCCCCAGGGAGGCTATATTGTGAAAGATTCTGCATCTGTGAACCCCATGCCTTTAAGGGTGTGAGTCTGAAGACAGTGGCAACATGTATACAGGAAAATTCTAGCTCAGTTTACACAGTGGCCGAGGACCCGAGAGAAGGGCCAAGAAAGTGCTCTGAGTACTAAGTGGCAGGAGGGTAGGGAGATGGGCAGGTGAGGCTTTGAAAGGAGGGGTGTTTGAGCTTGACTTGAAAGATCGATGAGGATTTGAGCACTGGGAGGTTGCAGGGAGAAGCACCCCGGAGGAGGAGGATGAGATGAGAAGAGTGAATCCCTAGCCGGGGGCACCCAAGGAGGAGGGAGCTTCAGGAATCCTCGGGTCTGGGACTCAGGAGAAGCAGCTTGAGTCTTCGCTGTCGCAGGCCGTGACTCGGGGATCACCTGCCTCATCTTTCACTCGCTCCTGCCCTCGTGCTAAGGGTGCACACAGCCTGTCATGCTGGTGCCAGCTTTCCTTTGGGACAGGGCTCTTGACAGGGGCCCATGACCTCTAGGTGCTTTCTAGTGGGTTTCAGGTGGCCTGGGAACTGCCTGAAGTTGTGTGCATGATTTTGTATCTGTGCTCTTTTTTTCCCTCCAGTTTTCAGATCTCTGTTACCCTTGGAAGGATACACACCTTGTAATCAAGAAGGAAGAAAGTTGGCTTGTGGATTAATTTTAATGCCATTTAAAGATCTTGAGTTGTATAAAGTTTACTGGGGCCAGTTTCACTCAGTTGGAAAGCCTTCACTCTTCTCAGGCAGGCACACTGATCTCAGACTGTCTGTGCCCCATGAGCAGGACCATGTCTTGTTCTTTCTCTGCTGTCCCCTAGCCCCACTTCCTGGCTCTTCTGGGACTTTCTGCTTGGTGAGTCTGCACTGTTGACAATCGGGAGCTCTGCCAGGTGAATGTGAGGTGTCCAGCAGAGGGCAGGGCTGCTGGCAGCTGCCTCAACATTCTGTTCAGTAGGCAGGTGAGTCGTGGCCCTTCAGGGAGCAGCTCGGAGCTGGGTTGGTGGCAGCATTTGTTATCCTACCCAATGTAGGCTGCTCTGTAGCTCCATGGAGGACATGACGGGAGAGCAGTGGCGCCCCTTCACAGTTGTTTAAAGTCACGTTTTTCCTTTTTGGAAAGGCACGAGGAGAGCATTTGGTTTCCACTGTTAAGGGATTTGGCCTCTGAGAGAGACCACAGCTGCGGTGTGTAGTGTTCTAGAGTCACAAGCTAAGTTAGGCAAGGCCTAATCCAGGTGGGATCTGGGATCCCATGTTATCACTTCCACACACCCTCTCCTCTGTATCTCGTTCGTCCAACAGCTCATTGATTGTCTAACCTCTGCTGAGAGGGAGGGAGTGAACAGATACACACAGATCCTATCTACAGGGAGCCTTCTAGAATGCAAGATAGCATCTCAGTGTCCTGAAGTGTTTTGAGATGTGTGCTAGTTGCGGAGGTCAGGGGCAGGTAGGGTGAGAGGTGATGGGAATTGATGCTCCTGCTCCTCTGGAGATGCCCCTGTTTTCTTTCTGTTCTCCTAAACCTGCAGAATTTTTACCGCTTGTTTCTGTCTTCAGCACCTTATTGCATTTATAGTCCCCTCCATCATCTGCCATCCATCCATCCATCCATCCATCCCTTCATCCCTTTACCATCCAACATTTACAGGCCCTAAGACAGGAATGCAGAAAAGAGACTCTGTCCCATCTCTCAGAAATTCATGTTTAATTGCTTTCTCGTCATCCAAATTGCTCTGGGGGTTTTGTTCCCTAGTTTAACTGTAAGCACCTTGCAGGTCAAAGATGAGCTCCTCTTTGATAGCCATGGGAGACTGAAAGATTTGTTGTTCAGTAGTTTGCTAGAACTGTAGTCCTGATGTCTTTGCTTAATGAAAAGCTTGAAAGAATTTGTGTCTGCAAAGCACGTCTGCCTTCCTACTTGCCACATTGCGTAGATGTCTCTGTGAGAGGCTTTTAGTTCTGGTTTATCAATCCAGAGTGCTAGGAGGGACTTGGGGGAAAATATAATGTCTCAATAGGCAAAGATCCCCAAAGTGTATTTGTGCTTGAGAAATGAAAAGGCTTAATTCATGTCTTTTCTTTATGCTTCTGCCACTTTTTCTGTTGTTTAAAGAAAGGGATGTGCCAGTTTAAGCTGCCTAATTCATTTTTTAATGTGGGTCAGAGCTGCTGTCTTCATGTGCCTTTGTCTAACCACACCTAGACTTTTGCTGAAATGTTTGCTTCATAAATTAAGTTTAATTAATAGAAATAGGAAGGTGAAACACAGGGCTGCCCATGGAGGCCTTGCTGTCTGAGCTGGATTTGCAGTCGGGGAGCCAGGATTCTGGCAGTCAGGCTGGGGCATTCATTAACAGTGTGTAGTGTAGATTTACTTCTTAGCAGAATCGGCTGGCCCACTTACAGTCCCGATGCCAGAAGAATTGTCATTGTCTTTAAAAAAAAAAAAGAAAAAAAGATTTGACTTAAAAAAAAAAAATCAGACTCAGGGTTGAGGCCAGGTTTGAATCTTAAAGCAGGTTGACCTATTTTCATCACAGCACCATCAAAGCCTGCTTTGTGAGTCTACCTCCCTAACGTGCTTTTATTGGAGTCACATGAATGGAGCACCTGATTCAAGCAGGAGAGAGTGAAGACCTTGTCCAGGGCAGCTCTGTTTCTCACTGGGCCTGAAGGCCCAGCCTCGGGATAATGCCTCCCAGAGCACCCCCCAACTAAGGCTTGCTCTGTGCCTGGGGGAGGGCCTCCTGGGAGAGGGCAGCAGCCTCTTAGCCCAAGTATGGGGGTTACCTTTTACAAAGTGCTGTCACATATCCCTCTTTGACCTTGTTGGTGGCCTGGGGAGGGAGACTGGGTGGGCCATGTTATCCTTGCTCTACAGAGAAGGAAGGGGATGCTTGCAGAGGCGGCTAGTGGGAGGTATATGGCACTGGCTCCCTTCGGGGACTGGTTGGGGCCCCTGCCTCGGGGAGCTTCTGCTCCCTTCTTTGTTCTCTTTCTCACTTGGTTGAAGCAGTTCCAGCTGTGCTTGTAGTTCCAGAGCGAAATAACTCTTCAACTGCATGTGGGATCTGTGTGTGATGGGCTGGCCGGTGAACTCTCCTGAGCATTCCGTTACCTAGCTGACTCTGTGTCGAGATGAGGGAAAGGGCTTCAGTTCCACGTGGGTGGCGGACAACCCTATGGCAAGTGTGAGAGGGAGGAATTCACACAGAGGAGACAATTTGCTCACCAATTTTTCCTTATCTCTATTCTGGCTTTTCCCCCTTGGAAGATGGATAGCTCCTAATCCCCAGGGGCCATCACCTGCCTAGTTATCAGTAAAAGCCTCCTTGTCTGCTTCTCTGACTTTCTTGTTTCTCTCTGGGGCAATGGTTCTTCACCCTTACACGGTCTCCAGGGATAAGAATTGGTATCATAACAAAAAAAGGCAAAATTAACCCACTTCAGCTTTTAGAATTCATTGTAGTCCACAGAAGATATTGACAAGAACTGGAGACTATGTGTTAGTCTTATAAAAACCAACAGTAATAATAATCCCTTACATTCTTGTAGAGAGCCTTAAAACTTTAGACTGTCTTTACTTCTCTTGTCTTACTTGTCATTTCCAGAAACCCTCTGGATTAGATAAGTCCATGTTAAATATTTCCATGTTGTAGATGAGGAAATTAAGACCCAGAGAAGATAAAGTACTTGCCTAAGGTTACTTACCAGCTAGTGAAGAACTGAACCCAGATCCTTTAATTCAAAACCAGACAGGCAATATCTTTAACTTCATGAAGCTTATAAGCTAATTGAAAAGGAAGCTGTTGAACAAATACTAGGACAAATATCTGACTGAGGGATATATCAAGAGGGACCTAAACTGGTCTGGGAGTCAGGCTGGGCCTCCCTGAGACAGTGGTGGGCCAATGAGACCCCGATGCTGGGTTGACTTCCTCTAAGTGAAAAGAGGCATGGAAATTACTCAGGGCATGGCATGCCCGAGGAACTAGATGGAGCTTCACATGGCTAGGTGAGTGTGAGCAGTGGTTGGGAATCACAGGGTCTCATCACAGAGGGCCCTGTGAGCTTTGATTTGATCTAAGGAGTGTGAGAAGCCACTGAAAGGTTTTAGGCAGGGAGTTGACGTATGTTTCAGGAAAGACAGCTTTGACCATTGGATGGATATCTATTGGGGGAAGGGCAAGAATAAAACTAGGGAGCCTGGTTATGCAGCTCCTGGAGTTGTTCGGGGGGAAATAATGGTGACATAGATGATGCTGGTGACAGTGGGCATGGATGGAAGTGGAAGAGTGAAGAACTGCTGAGCAGAGTTTGGGATTATCTGGAGGTGGGAGAGGAGGAGGAGCAAGACAGACTCAAGATTTTGGCTTGGATGGGGGACAGGGCCATTTTTTGAGTTAGGAAACCCTGGGGAAAGGGCCAATGTTGGGAAGGAGGATGTTGGGACATGCTGAGTTTGAGATGCCTGTAAAATACCAAGTGAAGATACCAGGTAGGAACTTAGGAGAGCTGGAGGCTTGAATTTTGGACTCATTGACACAAAGTGGATTGTTGAAATAGGGAGCATGGATTAGGTCACCAAATTCTGTTTTCCTTACTGTACTTCTAGACAGGGTGTTTTTCTCAAGCCTGAATTAGAGCTTTGAGGGAGTTATTACCACGTTTGGAGACAGTTTCATAAAGACTATTCCTCAGGTCTCAGAGAAGACCCTGTAATGCAAAAGGCAAATCAGGTAGGTGAGTGGACCCAACAAAAGAGCTTAGTGTTATACCTGAGTGTTGCTAATTTCAGAACTGATGGTTGGTTGAAGGAATGTGGGGACATGGTCTCCGTGGTGATACTTTTCATTGCTATGTATCGTCCACCCAGTTGTTCTCCCCAAGTTCACTTCCTTAGATCCTTGTGTTATATGTGACACAATTAGAAATGATTCTGAATACTTCCATAGTGTTTTAGTATTTTGGATCAATTCTTTGGGTAGGTGCCCAGCGGTTGCCTTCTGTGGTCCTAGAGCACACACACGTTTTATGACTGCTTATTGTTACTGAGACAATCAGTTGTTCACATCAACGAGAGCTCCGGACTTGCTGGGGTAACAGCTTCACATGTCTGCCTCTGAAAACATCAAAGAGTTGCCCTCCAGGTTTGTCTGTGAGGCACCCTGAGGATGGGGGAGCCAACACTCTCTCACTGGGGCAGGCCGAGTACCTCTGTTGCCACTGGAACTGTGAACCTGACTCAGACCTGGCCATGCTCAGAGTCTTGGGCTGGAGCCTGATAGCTGAGAGGATAGGACACGGATGATTGCCTCTGAGGGTGAGCTCTGCTTTGAGTTCTGTATGAGGTGGGGGTAGTTTCCAGAAGGGAGATGCTCCTTCTGCTTGGGGAGCAGAGAAGTGTGTCATAGAGGTTATGTCAATAAAGTGAGTTGGTGGAGGTGACTGATGGCTCTGTGCCCCTCATTCAGTGTTCCCCTGTATCTGGCAGAGTCAGGGAGCCCTGGCGGCACAGTGGTCAGCTGGTGGAGCCTCAGTTAACCCAGAGCAGGCAAAGGCCCAGGTGAGGACCAGCGCCCCACACCCAGCCAGCTCTTTTCTACCTTCTAGTTCTTGAGGTATGAATTTTTAACCAAGCATTTTCTGACCTTAACTTATTTGATGAGAAATCATTCTAAAAATTGGAAATTTTAAGTTACCTATGATTTATTGAATCAATCCATCCAAATACTCATAGTTAGAGGTATGTAATACCGGCATAAAACTATAACACAGTCTTATCTCCTATGTCGGGGGAAAAAGTAAATCTCTTTCCTGGTAGAAAATGAGAGAAAAGGGCTCAATTAATATAGTGTCACATTCACGTTTTTTGGAGAGCTCTTCCATTTCTTCAGAAGGGGACCTGCGTGTACTTTTCCATCTCGCACAGTGCCACTGCTCTGTTTCTAAAGCTTCCAAATGGTGACAGATGTGGGATTCTTTAATTCTTCAAATCTGTAGGGTTTTCCCTTGTGCAAAAATCACTGCCTTTTTTTCAATTTAATTAAACCTTTAATGAATATTTTATCAAATGAGCTCCATGTCTTGTATTTCATTATTAATGTTGTTTATGAGGGCTTCTCATTAGCATAATTTATAAACTAAGAGATTACTAAAGAAGGGCGACTATTTTAGAGACAGTGGTAGGGGAGCACATCTGCACATCTTAATGTGTGCAAAAGTGGGCATTTAATGATGCCATGGGAGAAGAGGGGCTGCTGGAGCATGGGGGTCACATGGGGTGAATGCAGTTGTCCTAAGTGCATGCCTGTTCCTGCAGCAGTTGGGGTGGAAGGCAGCTGGGAGGGATCATAGAGCAGGGCTCTGGAGGCAGAAGGGCTGAGCGTGGGTCAAGATCTGTCTGGTCCTCACTGGCTCACTTTAGCTGAGCTCCCTTCCCCCATTCAGGGTCATTTTGATCTGCCCACTGGCCAGATAGTGTTCCTGGTTCCCCGATGACCCTGAAACTGGCTTGTAATCTTCCTCTCTGCCTGTTTTGGCTCCATTTTGTGGGTGATGTACATGCGACACTCTGGCTTCTATTTCAAGGGACTTTCTCCTTCTGTCTGGAGTCACTACTCCCCTTCTCATCCCTTGGACCTTGTAGTCATGCGTGATGTTTCAGCTCCTGAGTACCTACCTCATCACCCCTCCCTGCTCCACACTGGCCCTGGGCCTATTCTCCCTCTTCTGTAATCCTTGCAGACCTTTGCTTTCCTCCTGGTCCAGCCTAGGTTCCAGACTTCTCAAGTCACTTCCCCAACAGGTCTCCCAGTTGGTCCTTCCCTGTGCATCTTCCAGGGAGTTCCCAGCCCTGGGCAAATCAAGCCAGCTCTTTACCCCTGGCTGCCTGTCCCTTGGTTGCTTTTAGTAGCCTTTTCTGTTCCTGTGGGTTGGCCTCCTTCCCACCTCAGAGCCTCTTTACAGACTGTTCTGTCTCTTTGGGTTGCTCCTCCCTCACTTCATCAGCTGCTGCTTCATATTCAAAACCCTTATTTGCTTCCTGCAGGGGGGCGTCCTCTGACTGCCTGGTTGAGGTCAGGGTCTCTTCCTGTCCTGGTTCTCTACCTGTGATCATCCCACATCATGTGTGTAGTTCTCTGTTCCAGACCTGGCTCAGGCTTCCCAGGGCAGCCCTGCCATCAGACCTTCTGTTCCTTCTTGCCCATGAAATGCCCCAGAAATTCTATTACTATAGCATCCAAATGCTGTTTCTCAGACTGTCTATCCTACTCAGAAGTGGCTCAGAAATCTTTTGTCAGCACGTGTCTTGATTCTTGGTTCCCAAAGCCCCATGGTCCTCATAGTTCTAACCCCTGGTGTCTGGAGGTGTGGTGAAGTATCAGTGAATGACGCTGGCTTTGGACTAACTTGAAATCATGACCTCTCTACTTACAGCTGGATGGCCTTGGGTCAGGTCACTTCTCAGAGTCTCAGCTTCCTCATCTAAAAAATGATAATAGTAACCACCTCCTGGTCTATTGGGAAGATGACAGGAGAAGGTACAGGTGTGGAGCTCAGAGGGTTCAGGACACAAGGGAGCATTCAGGCAGTGTTGGCTGCTGCCATGAGCTGTTCTCCATTGTGGGGACATAAAGCTCTACCACCTGTGCTTCTTGTGGTTCCCTTACATGTGGGCTTTCAGTAAACACTTGGAGAGCGAAATAAACATTTTAAGAAGGCATTGAACCCCCTTGAACTGCAATGCAAAGCCCTCTCCACACCCCATGCAAAGTGTCTCATTCCCACGTCCCCCAGGTCTGCCCCCTTGACATCATTGCCTTCTCTCCACCATCAGAAAATAAGTGACTCTTCATGTCTTGCTCCTCTCATTCTGTCTGGAATACCCTGTCTCTTTCCTTGGATCCAGCGTCATGTCCACCATCCCCTCTACTACCAACTTCACAAACTCTCAGTGTGTGTCTGCCAGCTCTATCGACCCTTTGTCCACTCAATGCTGTGTTGATTTGCCCTCGTTTGTTGCTTTCTAATTGTGAAATTATAGAGCACTAAAGGCAGGAGTGATGCTTCCTCTTTCCTGGGAACCACACAAAACATAGAAGAACTCAGTCCCTTCTAGGCATTCAGGAGAAGCTCACTGACTGAAGGAAATAACAGTTGAGCTAGTTCTGGTGTTGATTAACTAATACCTGGATATCAGGGGTACCCTGGGATGCTTGTTAAATGCATGTCACTCAGCATGTTTTGTCACCAACTTTTGGCAAACCTGAGTGACAGGATCTTGCCCTCCTGCCCCCTTTCTATTCTTTCCCTGCCTTTCCAGGAACACCTGAGCCTTCTCTGCATGAAGGCAGATTTGCGTGCATTCATTCAGATGTTCAACAGAAGTTGGGTGCCTCCCTGCTGTGTCACAGGCAGGCCCTCATCCAGGCACCAAGGAGCAGCAGCGAACCAGTGAGGGTTCCCGTGGAGCTGTGTGGGGTCAGGGAGAGACAGAAGCGGGCACACACGACAGGGCTGGAACTTCTGTCTTATATTCTGGTTGGGGAGACGGACAGAGTGAGGGAATGAGAGGAATAGAAGGTGATGCACATTTTGGGTGGCCAGGAAAGGCTTCTTTGCTGAGGCAGTATGTGAGCAGAACCTAAATGCAAGGAAGGAGCAAGCCTTGTGGATGGTCCTAGAAAACAGTATTTGAGGCAGAAGGGACAGTATGTGCCAAGGCCCCAAGGAGGAGATGGGAGTGAGTGTGTTGTTTTGAGAAGACAGCAAGGAGGTACATTTGGTTGGAATGGAGTGGCGGTGGGACGAACTGAGGCAGGGAATTAAGAGAGGCCAGGATGCACAGTGTGTTTTCAGCTCCCGCCAGGGCCTAGCATTTTACTCTGAATCAGCTGGAGAACTATTTGAGGGTTTTGAGGATCAGAGGGACAGAATCTCATTTATGTAATGTAACCCCACATCTGTTAGGAGCTTAAGGAAATTGAACAAACTTCAGTAGTAGGGGGAGGGGAGTTACTTGTATTGTAACAGAAGGGCACCTTCCTAATTGCTTTATGGGTAAGGCCCATAAGCAAAACGAGTGACTCCAAATGTCTCCTGCTTCTCTCTTAGCAGATATGAAAGTGGTAAATGCTTTGGAAGAAATTCACGCTGAAACCAGTGGTTGTATTTTTTAATTTTTTTTTTGTCACCATATAACTGTCTTTTACTAACTAAAGCAAAGATCCCCAAACAATTTGTGTGGACGTCACTTTTTTCTTTCAGATTTTAAAATGGTATTGCACACATACCTATTTTTAAAATTCAGGTGCATTTTGGAGGACACAAACAAATCTGAGAAATCGGTGTGAGCAGTTCTGAGATCTGCATTCAGACATTTAGAACCATTCAGCTGACTTCTGAAAAACTCCCACAGGCACTTGTGCCTTTAATGGTGGTGAGAATGTTGTTGATCGTAGCTCTGTATCAGAGGGTGTGTTCGCCTCCGCCTGAGGATTGTAAAATTATCAGGAACATCCTGTTGGTGTTGAGGTCATGAACAAGTGAGAGAAATGAGAGGGAGGAAAAGAGTGGCTGTTCTTCCCCCTTGAAGGATGAGAAGGGCTGGGCTCCAAGACCACCCAAGCAGCTGGATGGTTTGCCTTCTCAGCCTGATCACTCCCCACCCCCTCTCCCAGCAAGTGGGCAGAAGGCGCTGCCTTGCCCGCCCCTGGGCTGAGCCATGGCTTTGTGTCCTGCCTGTGCACCTGGGTCACTGGCAGGGATGGCTGCAATCCCAGCCAGCTTTGCAGGGGTCAGAAATGATGATCTTAGACTCCCTTCTTCAGGGAGCTGTTGCTTTTCTTAGAAGGTATAAAAAAAGAAAGGCGTGAGTAAGGCAGAATCTTAGAAGAAGGAAGAACAGAAATGAAGTTCAGGGACAGAACCCACTGGTCCTGGCAAAGTCTCTGGGAGTACGTGAGGGAGGGAGCGTGTGTGTGCATGTGTGAAAAGGCAAAAGAAATGGGTGACTCTCTTGGACAGAAAGACCCTCAGCCATAGGTGTGAAGTCTGGTTGACATCAGTAACCAGACTTAGACAACGGCTCTAAGATGTATAACAGAATTCCTTTAAAGCATTTGAATAACCTACCTGGTCTAAAAGGCATTGTCTAAGTCTTGAGGACGGAGACAAAGTCACCCAAAATGCTCTGGGCTTACCGAGACTCAAGTTCCAATCAGAAGTTGGAGCCCAGATTTCTCAGGCCATGTTTTTCTATTAGTTCAGTCACTTTAACAAGTGCTTATCACTTTCTTGGTGGCAGGCACTGTTCTCGATACTGAAGCTGTTTGGTGAACAGGCTCCACGTGGAGCTTACATTCTACTGGGTGTACAGGCAGTAAACAGATAAACCAGAGAAGGTAGCTTCAGAGAGCACCTGCCTTACAAAGGAAGGGAAGTGAGCTCATTTGACGGTACCAGGTGGGTGGCCGGGGATGGGGCTCCAGGACAGAGTTTTCAAAGAAGGAAGATACAAAGACTGATGCAGAAAAAACTTTGGGGGGAGCAAAAGGAAGGCCCGTGGATACAGTTGTTTGCATGCACAAGAGAACAGCAGGCTCCTCAAGTCCTCTTACTTCCCTCCCATTCTGGCGGAGACCCACAGCCTTGTATGTGTGCAGCAGGTATGGTCACAGGTGCCAAGGGACCCTCGTTTTCTAAGCTCTTCATCTTCCTCTTGGCCATGTAAAGAGTTCTCATCAGAGCATGGAGACTCTTGAGACTTGGAGATTGTTCTCCAATTGCTTTCCTCCCAGTCACTCAAATAGGAAAATTTGACCTTCCCAAATTCCCCTACTGATCTGGAATTGTGTGCTGGCAGGGGTTTCCCTTTCACTGCTCTCCTGTCCTGTTGTTGCTTTCCTGTCAGCAGCAATTCTGTTTCCTCAGGTTCTAATTTCTGTTTTCTCCATGTCATCTGTCCACGGGGTCTCTTTTGGTGGTGCTAATTGTTTAGCCATTAGAATGGCTCATTAGTTGAGCACAGCGATCGTACACAGCTGTTTAATAGGGAGTTTCACCTTTGTGGTTTCAGTCTATCTTCGCGTCAGTAGTCAGGTTGTGACGACCAGCCCCTCCCAGACAGCATGCTGTTTCCCTCTGGAGAAGACAAAGGACACATCCGTGAGAGGACACTGGTGGGGACACTGAGAGGGAGTTGAAGCAGATGCTAAGAACACTTTAATGTGGAAGGAAAGAATGAGCCAGAGGTTATACCAAGGGATGGAGGAAATGCCACCTCCCCTGGCCCCCAGAACCCTCACCCAATGTAACCAGCTCTGAAGCCCCAGATCACGCTAGAGGCCCCAGAGAACCAGGAAGGACCATGTGTGTGTTCGTGGTCTCCAGCTGGCCTCAGGAGCTACTCGGCATCTGGAATTGCTTCCCTCTGCTCCCTAGCCCAGTTCACCAGAGCCCTGACTCAGCCCAGACCCGCGGCTGTCCTGGGCCCTTGCTTGCCTGCCTTCCATCACCCACTCCAGTGGGACCCCAGCTCCTTAGTGACACCTGCTGACCACATTCAATTTATCTAGAATGCAGTGGAACTTGTAGCAAGGGAAATGCCAGGTAAGAATACATGAAAAAAGTTGTAAAAGTGTTTTCATGGTTCTTGCCTTCAAGGAATTTACAGTCTAATGCTCACGAGGACATGAATGATAAAGGCATTTTGTGACATGTGCCTGGGGGAGTGGTTCAGACAGCCTGGCTGAGCAGGAGGGCAATGTGGGGTGTGTATGGTAAGATGTATTAGTAGGTGTGGGCATCTGTTGTCAACAAACAACCCAGGCTGGTATCAGGATAGACTTTTGTGATCTCCTGGGGTTTCTTTTCAGTTGTAGAATGCTGTCATCATTAAAGAAACAGGGCTTGGCCACTTACTGCTTTAGATATCAAAAAGCAATGGAATGAATGAGGTCAAGATCCACGGGCACTGAGAGCCTCATAGCATGTGCACCACAGGAGCACTCCTCCTGGCTGGTATTGGAGCCACATGACACCGGGAAGGAGGGCTGGACCAGAGAACTTGGGTCACCTCAGGCTTACTGTATAACCTTCAGCCTGGTCCTCTGACCTTTGGGGAACCCTGCTTTCTCTCTCTGCAGTAATATCCTCTACAGTGTGTGTGTGTGTGTGTACACATGTGCACCCATGAGTTTGTAAAGAGGTAACTCCAGTGTCGGAAGAGATTTTGTTAAGAGTCAGGAACCCTGGTTAGTGGTCCTCCTTGTCATTTTCCGTGTCATTTGGGGGAAATTGAGCAGAGTAACAGCCCCCCAAAGATGTCTGCATCCTTGTCCCTGGGACCTTGTGAGTATGTTACCTTACATGGCAAAAGGAACTTTGCAGATGTCATTAAGGAACTTAAACTAGAGAGATGACACTGGATTTTTCAGGTGGGCCCATGCTATCCTTGTAGGAAAGTCAGAGACAGAAGATGTGTTGGTGGAAGCAGAGGTCAGAGGGATGCGGTCACAAACCAGGCAATGTGGAAAGCCTGGAGAAGCTGGGGGAGTCAAGTGAACAAGTTCTCCCCTAGAGCCTTCAGAAGGAGTGCAGTCCTGCCCAGGAAAGGAACCTTCATTTCAGCCCCAGGAGACCCATCCTGACATCTTACCTCCAGAACCTCTAAGATAATTTTGTGTTGTTTTAAGCTACTACATTTATGGCAATTTATTACAGAGGCAGCTAATACATTACTTATTCCTCTAGACTTTGGTTGCCTCAATCCTAAAAAAATCTTGTCTTCCTGATGGCTGAGAACTGGACCATGTGATGATTTTTTCAGCTTTCCTCCAGTTCTAAGATCCATGAGATGAAAAAATAAGCCTAACAGTACATTGAAGAGTTTAAAAGGAAAGGGAGGAAATGGAGAGTTAATCTATGTGTGCCAGATGTTTTCCACCATATGAGAAACATTTTAATTTCTCATTTTAAAAAACTGATTCAACTGATATTGGAGATGCTGTTCTGGGTTCTGGGGATACAGCAGTTAATAAGCTTGACAAAAGTCTCTTCCTTCTTGAAGGTTCTGTTCTTTAGGAAGATGGATGATAAACTGTGAGCATCATAGCTAAGTAAATTATGAATAATGTTGAGGCTGCTATTGGTCTGGGAAATAGAGCAGATTGAGGGACTAGTCATACCCACGTTGGAGATGTGAGAAGGAACCTCAGAGGACTGAGGATTTACTCAAAATTGCAGCATCGGGAAGTGGTAGAGCTGGACTTAAACCCAGGTCTTTTGGGATCCAGAGGCCTGGTCTGCTCTTCCTCTCAGGTGGGTAGAAAGCTCTGCTCTACTTTGCTTATTTGGATTTTACCACTTTTCTGAGGGAGAAGAGTCCCTATCGACAGCTGGTGCTTAAAAAAAAAAGTTGCTGCCCTTCTGGATTTCATATACTTAACTCCTTCCCATCTCTGCAATAAAAATGCCAGAAAGTTAGGGCCAAGGAATGTGGGCAGCCAGCCCAGCTGGTGGTACAGCACAGGGCCTGTGTTCTATTCCCTCTGAACACCTGCGTCCCATCTCAGCGGAGGCCTGAGAGCAAGGCCGTAACCCAGGGAGAAGTGGTGGTCAGTAATCATTGTCTCTTGCACGGCCTTTCTCTGGCAGTTTGATGTGTATCGTTTCCCGTCACTGAGGGATATGTTTTTCTAGGGAACTGTCGGGTCTTTAGAAGGAAACACATGTTGTTCCTTAGAGCCTCTCTGCATTCACTTCTTGACCACATTCGGATGTGACAGTGAAAGGTGCTTGGCAGTAAGACTAATGGAAGTCAAATATTTCAGCATTAAACATTAACAAGTCATAATTAATAAGAAGTTAGTAAGTTTTATTAATAAGTCTTCATAGGCTCAAACAGTAGAGTTTAGAGGTTGGTTCTGGAGTGCCTTCTGTTGAAAGGAGTTTGAAGAAAAGCCTTGTTTTCTGGTTGTACTTGTGTAGAGACTGCATTTCTCTTTTATTTCTACTTACTGCTGCTTCTACACAAACCAAAAGAAAGGCATGTTTCGGAAAAATTAGCCCCGGGCTAGCTGCAGTGAAAGGAATTGAACTTTTGGTTGATCTGTGGAGGCTGAGGAATAGCTGGACGAGGTATGTGCCCAGGCCTGGGCATTGAGAGATTGGGTCTTGGCATAGCTCTGCAGTGGATATCCATGTCATCTAGGAAGACCTTTCTGGGCCCTGGCACAGCTGAGAAACTCAATTTCATTTGAAAATGTTCTTCAGAGCACTAGCAGGTTAGCCAATCCTGGAAGTAAATAAATTTTAGGTGGCCAAATTTGGATACATTATCAGTGTGCCTTAAAAAAGAAAACCACAGGTATGTTCCTGGTAAAAAGCTGTATGTAAATTGAATTTTAAATAGTTTTCCAGTGGAAGGAATCTTTTCCTTTTTCATGTATTAGTTTTTCCTGAAGGTGGGACTCTGCCTGCATTTCCTTTTTCACACCAGGGTAGAAGAGTTTCAAAGCAAAACATGTTCATTTCCGAACATGAAGGAAACATAAAAACAAAACAGTGTACATTTAAAAAAATGAGATCATTTAAACTATACTATTTTGAAACTGAATGACATATTGTGAATGCCTGTGGCCTGTTGTGTGATCTTCTATAATATTATAATAGATATAATATATCTGCATAGTATTTCATTAAAATGCTTGTTCCATTTAAGCCATGGTCTGTTGGAAATTTAGGTGGTTTTCTTCTTTTCATTCCTGTAAATCAGGTTGTGTTGAATATCTTGGTGGCAAAATAACTATGTAAATCCATGATTATTTCCTTAGAATAAATTTTTAGATGTGCAATTGTACAACGAAGAGTACACAGAATATAGAATTCTCTGGTTTTGATGTGAGTTGCAAAGTACTTGCTTTGTTGATTTTTTTTAAAAAAGGGGGTTAAAAACTTGAGAAATTTTGATGTTAAAGTGATTGAATATTCGAGAACTCAGACTATTGAGTTATTTCACACCTCTAAGCCTCAGTTTCCTCCTTTACAAAATGAGTATAATAATACCCTTAAATGAAATGTGAGCATTAGTTACATAGTATAAGTAAAACATACATGGAAGCCTGTTAATTTGTACTGGAACCTCTCATCATTCACCAGAGGCACATGGGGTCTTGCAGTCTCCTCTCTGCCCCACCCAGGCTGATGGCGGCTGCCATCAGCCCAGGCAAGCCCACCGCCGTCATGGTGCGCTGTGACCAGGGCTGAGATGTCTGTCCTAGTTCTGAAAGCCTTCAGACATTAATATGTTCAGACAAACTAATCAGGCTGAAATTTCTCATGCTTATTTGCAGCTAGATGAAGCAATCCATTTAGTTGCTTTGGAATTACCCAGGCGTGGAAGAATTTGGTTTCTCAGCCTTGTGAAATTCTGCAAATAGTAAGGTACTGACAGACAGGCCCTGGTGAAATCAGAAACAGGGGCCGTGGGTGTGGCCCTCGATCAGGACCTCTGTCCATGGCTAAACTGGTGACTCCCTAGGACTTCACATCCGCTTCAGCTCTCCTTTTAGCCAGCATGTATCATGAAGAGGTTCCTGATATCCTCCTCTGAGCTCTGAGCTTCTTACTGAGAAAGCAGAGCTTTGGTTTCCTTTTCCTTTCAGTTTCCTCACTGGTCGATGGAGATGAGACAGTTGCTGATTCTGTTTCTCCTCTTCCTGAGGGAGAGGCCCAGAAGCCCTTAAGTACATAGTTGGTTTCTTTTAAAACCCCACCGATCCAGTATTTGGGCTGTCACGAGGGGCCGGGGGCCAGGAGAGCTGGGGCTGAGTTGGGGATTCCAGATAAGAGTGTGTAATACCTAGTTTAGTCAGTCTTCACGGCCCATGAGATAGGGACCAATCAGGAGACTGAGGCACGAGGAGGAATGTGCCCAGGGACAGGCAGCTGGTGAACGGCAGGTGTCACCGTTGGGTGGGAGCATGCTGAGACAGAAAGGTATGGTCCCTATTCCTTGAGGAAATTTTCATAATCATAGAAGCAACAAAATAACTAAGTTGTTACATGAAAGTAACTCACCTGTTTGAGATACAGATCTAAACCCCCAAATCTCTGAAGAATTTTGCTCTGAATGATCAAAATAGATGATTCCTGCGTAATATACATGCGTCCTTTATGCGCCGTCCCCACCCCTGCTCTCACTGAGCCTATTGATTCTGTCCTTTGTTGGCAGTCTTGCCATGTTGAGTTACCTGCTCTGTAACTCCACCGTTAACTCTGAGTTTGACGTGAGGAGGGATACCATCTCAGGCACACACAACGCAGTGTTTTCCTGTTCCCCTTGTTGAGGTCATGCCCTTTTGTCATGAATATAAAAACTCCAGCCCCAGCCTCAAAGATTCTGATATGCTTCCCAGGATTGTGCGCGTGCTCACTGCTCTGCTCCATCCTCTGTGAGGTTCATTAATGTGCGCAGAGCGTTGTTTCTGCTCTGTACATCCCATCAGCAAAGTCTGGGTCAAGCTTTGCTTCCTGTCATAAGTATTAAGGGTTTTAATTTTAAGCTACAAAATTACATTCTAATGCTAGATATTCTCCTTTCATCTCTACCCACTGCTGTGAGCCTATCCACGTTACCAAGATGTGCCCTCTCTAGGGTGTGCCCCCTGGTTCAGAACCACTGGCTTAGTAGCAAGGGAGAAGGCAAGAAACTGATTAAAACAAACCCTAGGATTCTAAAAAATCCTAGGATTTTAGAAATCCCGGGATTCTAAAAATAGGTAGGATAGTTTGGGGTAGAGGAAGAGAGCCCTGCAAACCTCAGCCCTGAGAATACTCTTCTCTTATAGTTTAATGGCTGATTTTCCTGACTCCATGCAGAAGGTGTTAAATGATGTTGTTAGTGATGATGATGATGATGGTAGTAGCTACCACTTAGTATGTGCTAAGCATTATGTGAGGCACTTTTCATACTTTTAATTCATACAATGACCCCGTTATAGGTATTTCACTCCCATTTTAGATATGAGGGGACTGGCTCATGGAGGTAAGCTTTTCCTGTGCCCCACAACTAGGTAGGGAGGTGCTACCTGAGATCAAAGGCCTGTAGTTCTAAGGCTGACACCCTGTTGCAGCGACACAGTGCTCCTATCAAGTCGTGCCTGCTGCCGTCCCCTGCCGCTGCTGCATCACAGTCGTTTACTCACCTGAATTGTCCTGTGTTGTCCTTGCTGTCACAAACCCTTTCTGGAATGAGGGCTACAAATAGTCTTATTCACATATGGTGAGGTGTTTTGTGATCAGAGCTGATGACTTTTTTATCTTTGTAGCAGCAGTTAATGGAAGTTCTTACCAGCCTTGAGTCTTCATTTTGTGAACAATTCCTGGACTTCAGTGCAGGAGCCAAGACTAAGTTCTGGGTCTTACTTGTCATTAAGTGGTTTTGGGACTTCGGGAAACTCCCTTCCTGTCTGTCCATCACTAATTGATCTTGGTTCCCTTCTCTTCCTTTCCCTTCCCTTCCCATCTTCTCTGCCAGTTGATCAGAGCTCTCATCTGGTTATGTAGCAGGTGCAGCTTTGACAAAACTTTCTCGCTCACTGACCAAGTTGTCCCTCGCAGACAGTGAGGGGCAGCTGAGGTGCAGAATGCTGGGCACATGCCATGCATGTGATCTGGGTAGGACCCCGAAGCTGTGAAGGCTGGGAGGGCTGATGGGGAAGTGGAGGCTTTCACATAACAAAACTCAGCTCTAGATTGTGGTTTTGCATCTGGGGTTTTCTGAGTGGCCTGAGCTCACACATGGGACAGATACAGTCCCCCTTTGAGAGATTGTTCCAGGTATTTTGATGAGCTAGTACCTAAACTCTTTAAAGTAGGAATAATGCTTATGCTTACTCTGGAAGGCAGTAGAGCAGAGTGGTTCAGAGACTGCTGGGGCTTGAATCCCAGCTCTATTGTGACCCGTATGACCTTGAGCAGATTCCTTAACCTCTCTGTGCCTCAGTTTCATCTGTAAAACCAGAGATGATAATAAACCTACCCCCTCGAGCTGATGTGAGGATTCAGTGACTTTCTACATTGGAAGCACTCAGAACAGTTTCTGGGACATACTATATTATAGATGAGACCATATTGTTAGGTCATCTGATTCTCTAAATCAAATGAGAATGCTTCATAAATTGCAAAATACCATTCAGATACTCTTCATGATGGAAAAATGAAGAAATAGAATAATGTTCTAGTCTAAGCTATAGTCAACAATCCCAGTTCACACAGCAGCAGTAAAAGCGACCAGTTGGAGGTGATAGGGAGTCCACAGACATGGCAGGGGAACAGTGATGCCCAAACTCAGCTGTGTACTTGAAATCCCTGGGGAACTTCAAAATCCATAGCACTTCATTCCTTTCCAGACAAGTAGAACCAGAATTTTGTGGGACAGGGTGGACCCAAGAAGTCATCATCATTGTCATTGTTACTATTTTATAAAAAGTTCTCCAGGTAATTCTGGTGCAGCTGGTCTGTGGACTAGTGTTTGGAAACTTCTGGCTTGCATGCCCTAACAGAATTAGTTGGTTATATTTAATGGAGTGTAAGAGAACTTGGTAGAGGGTCTGATAGCAGGTGTCTGTATTTAAATAAATGTTCATAGTGTTGGAGAGGCTACACAAGCAGGCTTGTCTGAAAGAAATTCTAGACATCTAAAGACACCTGAAGCCCAGGGTTGAGAGTCTGGCTCTGTTTCTTATTGAGGTCAGTGTTCACTGGCTTACTCATTCCCTTGTGTTGGGGATAAAGTGATGATGGAGACTGTTAACTCGTCGAGCAGTGGGAAGTCAGTGTAACTGAGATTTGGGAGTGGGCAGTTTTTGGATCCTGGTTTGCAGAAGGCACACTGGATTCCCACGTCGGAATGTGTAGATGAAATTGCTCTATGGGAATAGGATTTTGTAGAAGTGGCAGCTGCAGGTAGAGGGCATGGTGCAGAAGATTCAGGGAGCAGGCATTTGGGTGACTAGACCACAGATGGAGAGCTAGCCTAGTAAAGAGTCATTCTAAACTCATTAGTCTGGGAGCAAGGAACAAGCTGGAGGTTCTGTGCTCAGGGAAAAGAGGGGGCTGGCATATCCTTGAGAAGGAAGATCACACATGGAGGGCTTTTTGAAGGGTCACTGAACACTTCCTCATCCCCCTACTCTGCTCTGCTCCCTGTAGCTAAAAAGCTTCTTAATGAGGAGGTCATAAAAGCTATGTGGGGTGCCAGGATGGGTCAGTGATAGCCCTTGGACCAGCGTCTGTCAGCTGGTTTGGTTTTACTAGCCCTGGCAGTGAAATGGGGTAAGTATCCTGACTTCACAGAGTGATCGGAGAGTTGGAGGAAATGGTGGTTGTGAATGGTGGCTTTGTTACCTGTAAAGTGCCGTTCACACATATGGAAGCACTGCTTGTGATGTAAACATAGTGTGCCCCTTGGTATTGGAAGGAGAGAGCAGTCTCTATCCCTGGGTGGAGTGGGGGATCCTTGCTGGTGAGGGTAGAGCCCCAAATCTAAGGATCTTGAACCTTATACAATCACCTTTGTTTCATGGTCTGAGATGGGGAGTATCGCCTTCCCAAGGCCCACTGCAGGGCAGAGCAGTGTGCTGACTCCTGTGGTTCAGCTGTCATGGCCCATCTGTGAGCGTTTCTCATTGTGGGTGTTGCAGTTAGGTGGCTGGTTATGCCCAGTTTCCAGAGCTCTGCTGTGACTCCATTTCTTTCTCTTTTACACTATTATTACATGTAAGCTAGAGTGAGATCATTAGAGGTAGCACCAAATCCCTTTAACTGATTTAAAAAAACACACAAAAAATAGCCTATTCAGATTGTGCTCCTGTCTTGTCAGAAGTAAATGGATTGACACCCCACACAGCAGTTGCCAGGGCAAGAACCATGACTTCAGGTAGGCAGAACCTTCCAGACATCAACACTTTCCATGCATTTGAGACCACCTGGTAGGCTCCTGGTGTGTTTGGCACTGTGGAAGTTCTTGAGGAGATAAATTGGGCATTATTTTTCTGGTCCTTAAGTACTTTAGTCTTTCTAGGAACATAGTAAATGATCTTGCACCCAAATGATTAGTAGGAGTTGTTTGGAAAGACAAGGGGACTCAAAGTAATTGACATGGTATAATTGATCACAGTGAAGGACAGGTAACTATGGATCTCATGAGTAATAACTTGTATGCAGAGTGTTTTAAATTTTACAGTTTTCTACAAGGATGGTGAACTCTGCCTTCAGGAGCCAGACAGGTAACAAAAATCAGAGAAGCAGTTAGGTTGCTGGGGACTGTGGTACCTGAAAACACAGCAATTCATAATTTAGAATGGAAGCATAACACACTGCTTCTGATTTTCAAAGACCATTTGTAAATATGATCCCGTTTAATGTTCATGGCATCCTTATAACACAGGACTATCCTCCTATTCCAAGGATAATAAAACATCAAATACAGTCAAAGCAAGGCAGAGATAGCATGTGGCTTGGAGGCTGCAGTGCCTATTTGCAGAGCTGTGTGACCCTTCCCTTGGAGGCCTTGGCCCTTGGGACCGAGCCATTTGGGAAGAAGATGTTGTAGCTTCTAGTGTCCGCCTGTTCCCAGAGCTGCCTCCATTGTTCTGAGCATAGCTCTAGGGAGACAGGCCCCTGGGCTGTTTGTTTCTACTCTTACCAAGTTTCTTAAATGACCCAGGAGGAAAGGCTTGGAGAAACCAGCAAGCCTGCACAGGAGTTGAAGAAGGCCATCAACCGAGTCAGTTTTCGGGTCCTTTTGGACATCATGACAGGCCCAAAGTGCTGAAGCCAGCTTTGCTACCATGTCAGATTGGCTGACTTGTGATTTCCCAACTGTCTCTTTCTTTTTATCATTCAGCCATCTTAGTCATTTTTCACTGAAAGAAAAAGAGAGATTGAGAGATCCAGTTGGGATTAGTTGAACCCAAAGTGAAGAAACCCGTGTACTGGGGCTGGATTCCCCTGAAGGAGGGAAGAGGTGTCAGTTACAATTAATGTGAACAGCATCTCTGGCTCCCGAGACCTCTGGTTACAGCAAATGTGACAGCCTGAATTACCTTCAATTACAGTGAACTACACTTAACTGCATTATTGCCTGCACACCTTGATGGGAGCTGGCTGCTTGGATATCCCTGACCCTGGAAGAAAAAGAGAGGAGGGGAGACTTGGAGATGACAGATGTTGAGGATCTGGGCACAGAGCATAGCGGCAGGCTGGGGAATGTGGACTTTCTGTACTGTCCTTAGAGGTTATGGATGGTTTGGGGTCTGCTTCCCATAAGTGCTTGAGGAAGGAAATGACCTGCTTTATTGAGGTATAATTTACATACAATAAAATGCATACAGTGTACAGATCAATGCATTTTGATAGCTGTATACACCTCTGTCATCATCACCCTGATGAGGATACAAAACATTTCCATCATACCATCAGGTTCCCTGGTGTCCTATCTGGTCAGTCTCCACCCCAATTCTTGACTCAGAGCAAACAATGATCTGATTTTTAAAAATTATAGAGTAGTTTTGTCCTTCCTAGAGTTTTATAGAAATGATTCAAAGTGTTCTCTTGTATGTGTTATCAAAGGTTTGTCCTTTTTATTGCTGGGTGATGTTCCTCTATGGATATAGCACAATTTATCCACTTAGCTCCTACTGGACATTTGGGTCCAAACATTGGAAACATCCTTTTGGCTGTTAAAAATGAAGCTGCTGTGAACCTTTTTACACAAGGCTTTGGGTGGACATACACTTTTATTACTCTTGGGAAAAATAGATTAGGATTGCTGGGTCATATGGTGTGGTGGGCAGGATTTTGGCCCCCATGATCTTCGCCCTGCAGGTGATATACCTGTGAATATGTTATATTACAAAAGAGACTTTGCAGATGAAATTAAGTTTGCTAATCGACTGACTTTGAGATAGGAAGATTGTTCTGGGTTAATGGACCCAGTGTAATTACATGGGCCCTTAAAATTAGAAAAGGGATGCAGGAGAGGCAGTTATAGGGATGCGGTAGAAGGAGAGGTCTGAGAGATTCAAGACTGAGAAGGACTGGAGCCAGTGCTGTTGCTGACTTTGTTTGAATGTGGATACACTTGGGCTCCTGTATGACAACGTGACAACCATTTCTACCTAACGATATACAACTAACTTCACTGTGAGTGGAGAAATTCTCACCCATAACCCCAGTGAAGAGACACACAGTCCATTGTATTCCTCTCTGGCTTGGTTAATTACTCCTCAAATTCAGTCACAATCCTGTGGCATATTCTGTTACCTAAAGACTAAATTGTTAACTTCCAACAGCTTGTACATAAAATCAAAATGGGAAGGAAAGAGAAGAAAATAATTAACATGTACAAATAAAAACTACATATATAATAGGCAAATAGAAAATATGCAAATCTGCTGTAGTTCTAATTTCTGTAATTGATCATGTGGCCTCAGTTGCCATCAGTGGCTTCCTTTTGCCACTACGCGTTCTGTATTTGACCTGCTCTCAGTCACATCAGCCGATTGGGGTTCTTTAGTAGAATGACCCACACCTTCCTTCCTGAAGGGTCCATGCCTTCAGTTTCCTGCCTGGTTTAGATTGCTGCAGTTTTCTATTAACCTTTAGTATAAGGCATGGAAGTACTAAGAGGTACCCCCAGAAAATGACCTGGTTTCTGGACTGCCTCCTGGCCTCCATTGTGTAAAAGCAATGCAATTTCCCTCTGCTAATCAGAACTGGTTGCTATAGTCAGTGAATTAGCCCCTTCTCCCTGCCGATTGATTCAGTGGCATAAATGGACCTAAGTGTCCAGGTGGTATTCTCATGTTTAAATTCAGTGTACTCTGTTGGAAGTTTTCCTTCCGTGGGGACAGAGGTCTCCAAACCAGCAGATCACAGTTACTGAGGTGGGAATCAGATAATCCTGTGAGTTGGATATTAGATGTAAAGTAAAAGAAGCCACGCTCACTTCTGTCCCTTAAATTCTGGATGCATGTATTCTGGCTATGAGAGAGACCATCCTGTGCGTTGATTTCTGACTCAAAGCATATGCTGCATCCTGTGAAACAGAACCCCATCCTTTCTGGGTATTCCATTCTTCCTGGTTCCATATTGAGTCTTTAGAAGCCTTTCCACCTTTCAACCAGCCAGCCATTTCTGGGTGACAGGGCACTGACAGTTCTTGATGTTGTACTGATACCAGGTTTCCTGCAGTTTCCATGTTCTTTGTTACAGCTGGCTTGTTGATAATCCCGTTTGTTATCTCATCTGCTTTCTGCCATGCCTTGATGTGCAACCTTAAGTAAATCCTTTCCTCTCTCTGGATCTTCAACTCTCCATCTGAAGAGGGGGAGGTTGGGCTTGATGATCCTTTGAAAACTTTGCAATTCCAGTGTGTTCTTGCTCCAGTGACCTTGCAGGGTTAGTTTGAGATTGCCTGAGACATTGTGGGTAAAAGTGAAGAGTTGATGCGAGGGGTTGTCATGTGGTGGAAGGATTGGGACATGATGCATTCCCATTATATCATCATTGTCATCGGTGTCCAGGGCTTGACTTCCATTCTCTCCGGACCCAAGGGAAGGGTACTGGCCCTCTTATACCACATTGCCATGTCTTTGCCCCAGGACTTTAGGATCAGTGCTCCTTTCCGTGGGTGTGGGCCAGGACCTGTTGGCAGGGATGGAGAAAGGGCCATATTGTGGAGAGATGGTCAGAATAGGACATGTAGTAGTTTGACATTTCCAATCCGCGTCCTGCCTCCCTTTCCTCATCCCACAACACAGCAGAGTTGCGCGCACTCTCTCTCTCTGTCTCTCTCTATCCCCTTTCCAGACAGATACAGATACTCTGAAATCAACCAGCCTTAGTGAGGAGACAGCCACTCCAGTGTCTTCTCCTGCCCGCCCCTGGCCTGTGCTATGCTTGGCAGTTGCAGCAGGCCTACGAGGAAACACGCTGTGCTCTCCCTGGTGGTTGGGGTTTTTTTTTTTTTTTTTTGAAATGAAGACCTAAAAATATTCTACTCTATAATTGGTTATCCAATCAGCCATGCAAATAAGCACTGTGCTAGAGCCTATAGGAAATGAAGCAGGAAGCCTGAACTTGGAATCGTGCCAGCTTGGCCTTTTTTTCTTTTTCTTTTTTTTTTTTTCTTCCTTCATGTGCTTAGGATCTGAGTTTGGGAGTTGATGGGGGAGGAGAGTATGCTGGGCTGGTTTCCATGGAGGCAAGCACTGGACACTGATTTCTGTCTACCTGGTGGGTTGAGGGCAAAGAGGGAAGGATTTGGTGTCACGGGGAGTTTTGGAGGTAGTGTTACTGAATATAGTTGGGACGATTTTACTTACTTTGCCTTGAACATCTCTTCCAGCCTCTGGGCCTTTCTTCCTTATGATGCTCACCTACCCCAGTGCAGCTGCCTAGAATGCCCCTGTCTTGTTTTACACTTTTCCAAATCCTGCACATCCCTCAGGGCCCAGCACTTAATGTGATATTGTCGTGACCAACTATGCATAGTGAATGGCTGCCTTACAATACTCTTTGTCTATAACAGAAGCAGCCTCTTCCCTGTAGCTCTGTGTGGCGCTTGTGTGTACATTATTCTTTGTGTGTACGGTGCATCCCTGGATTCTCCTAGAGGCCCTCTGACACCAGTAGGGGTGGGGGTGCGGGAGGCAGCGAGAGATAATTCAGTGTTTGGACTCAGAGCACATGTTGGAGTGACATCCTTGCTCCTCTCCATGACCCTGGTTAAGTTACTTTGCCTTCTAAACATGCATCAGTTTCCTCCTCTGTAAACCACTGAAGGTGGTATTTCCAGTTTCACAGGGTGTAGGTTTATGACAGCTGAATGACACAATGCCTGTGAAGTACTCAGCAGAATGGCTGCCTCAGAGGCAGTGCTCAGAAATACTCGGTGGTGGTGATATAATTTTGTAGTTTAGGGACAGGAGTGAGGGAACAGGAGTAAGTCTGCTCTCACAGTTGTGGCTCCTTCGCAAGGACTGTGGGTGGTTACCTGAGTTGTTCAGTGCCGGCTCTGAGCCCAGCCCCAGGATGCTGTGCTGGAATGGTGACTGGTGGTCAGGGATGCAGCAGGAATGAAGGATATTGCTGTGAGCACCCAGTGTGCTGGGTGAGGTGGGTGGAGGCGTGTGCTGTGAGGAGAGGACTTGACCTGGACACAGTGCAGAAGCTCCATGAGGAGAGTGCCCATCTGTCCTTTTCACCTTGTGCTCTCAGCACCCATGACAGGGCCAGGCACATAGTAGATGCTCAGTCCTTCTCTGGGGAAGGAATGTCCAGGAGCCCTGGGCCACACCTCTGGCTGTCCCTCTGACCTGGTAACCCTGACAGCTCCCACAGCCCCCTGGTCACGGGGACCCCCCAGCGTAGGATCGGGTTGGGCCTTCTAGGATGCAGTTCTCTGAGGTGTCCTGGCAGCTGCCCTCCACCCAGCATGCGTCTTATCTCAGTGGTGCTTTTGGAGAGCTGGGTGGAGAGGCAGAAGCATGAAAGCCCGACTGGCAGCAAAGGGCGCCAGGTGCTGGCAGTGCTGCAGGCTGTGTGTGGCTTTCCTCAGGTAGCCAGGTGCTCAGCTCATGGACAGTCCTGGTTGTGCTGACACTGAAGGACTTCCCTGGCAGCCAGATTTGCTGTGTGGCTGCTGCCTTGTCAGAGTCCAGAAAGCATTCTGACAACGGGCCCCCCACGTTGCTGTCTCTGCTGATCAGGAGCCCCCAGGATCTTTCCGGCCACAAGATAAAACTTCTGAGCACCGTGTTCAAGGCTTTTGAGATGCTCTGGCCCCACTGGCTTTTCTTGTGTCACCTCCTGGTCGCTCCCAGTCTGTAGGCCCCCAGACCCAAGCTGTGGCCACCTTGACTGTTTGCTGGTCCCCAAAAATATGCAGAGCCCTGACTGTTCCAAGGCATTGATTGTGCCCATCTCTCCCCTGTGCACACCATTGCTCTTTTGGGTTCCTCCCTCCCTGTTCCTCCCTGAAGAAAGTACATTCTTTCCTTCCATTTATAACCTACATCATTGGAGTGTACTTGATTCTGCCTGGCACTTTTCACCTGTAAGGCAGTGCAGTTGTGTAGGGCGAATGTTGGCTTTGCTGTTGAACAGACTGGGATTCCAGCACTGGTTCTGCCATTCTCAAGTTGTGTGATCTGGGCAAGTCCTATAACTTCTTGGGGCTTTACAATGTCATTGGTGAAGTGGGGATAACAACTCTGACATTGTCAGGTTTTGTGAACTACAGTATTTGTAGCCCTTTGCAAGTGTTAGCTAGTAGGCCCCAAGGGAGCTCCTACCAGTGCCATCTCTCCTTTGCTGGTTTCACTAGCCAGCTCCACCTCCTTCCATGTAGAAACAGTGCCTGTGGAGTGTCAGAGGACAGCGGGTCCAGTCCCAATGCAATAATCACACCAACAAAACACTTACCACGCCCCGTGGCTCCAGTTTCCACTCCCTTCCTAACGCACAGTCTTCACATGTCGCACGGGGCTGTTCGTGGACCCAACGTTAGCAGAAAGAGGTGGAATTCGATTTTGTACTTGCTCATGCCTTATCTCTCCTGTCTGTCAGAAAATTACTATTCAGAATTAGGATTAGTTATGGAAATTTCTCCCTTATCTGCCCTTTCCTTTCTCTGTGAAGATCATAGTTTCAGGTTATTTCCTTGAAGTAAGTCATTTTGGCCAACCTTTGTGAAGCATTGGGAACATGCCAGGGCTGTGAGGTGCTGGAGAGGATAACCTGCTCCCCGATTGGGACCTTCACCGGGGCTGACTGGCTGGTCCTCACATCGCTGGCGGTGGCTGAGGGGGCCGCTATTGCTATTCCATCCTTTTACAGGGGACTAGGTCTTCCTCCCTCATCTTCCAGCACTAAGTCGAGTTTTCTTCCCCTACTCCACTCCTCCTTCTCCCCTGCTTGTGGGAAGGTCCTCGGGGGATCCTTTTACAGAGCTTACCCTGGTCACCAGTCCAGAGTGGAAGGCTTCCTTTTGTTCCGTTTCTCTCCGAAGTGTGAAGAAGCCCTGAACAGGTGGAAGATGGGGAAGATATGGCCCCTTTCTACTAGAAGTTTATAAACTGACCACGGTAGATGGCGTACCCCTGTTTCTATTGAACAGATGGTTATGGAGTGTCTGCTCTGTGCCCGGCACTGTCCTAAGAGTTGGTAATGTGGTGACAAAGTAGACAAAAAGTGTCTCCTACGGTTGTAGCTGTGGGCATGTGCAGGTAACAGGGAGAGATAGTCAAAGTAGTTATAGATTGTTATAAGCATTAGAAGAAAATTTATGAAAAATTAAATAGTGATACAGGTCTAATACAATAAGAATATACCAAGACAAATTGTAGGATCACCATGTATCAGCTCTGCAAAGGCCCTTGTCCTGCTTCCCTATATTTAGAGAGATCTAGGCTCTGAGAGGGTGGGGCCCACGTCTAGTGAGCAGGCTGTCCCTAGGCAGTATGTGTGGAAGATCCTGGGGTGGGGGTGGCCTTTTTTGAGGAGGGTATCAAGATCATTAATCTCTATCATTTTCACCCAGTTCTGGCTCCTCTTTTAAAGCAGAAGAAAACCCAAGGGGATAAAATTTGTACTTTCGTGTTGTGGAAATGTTTCTTCCAGCCGAGGACTACCCGTACTCCACCTCTTACAGTCACATTTGTATAAGAATTTGGTTTGCACCCTACATTTGGGGGATAAGCAAATATACCTGGACTTGCACAACAGCAAAGACTAGTTCAGGATGGCTTCTGAAGGATTCCCCTGCTATTTGAAAGATACTAAAAACTTTAACATCAGGGGAGGACTCGGGGCAACAGAAAGGAGGGAGGTGGGGCATGATGCAGGGTCTGAGGCCCAAGTTCTCCCATCGCACAAGGGCTGGCCGTGGCTCTGCCAGAGGAGCAGAGGCCCTGGAACCTGGAGCATGGAGCAGGAAGGGCACCTCCCCCGTGAGGATGAGAATAGATAGTTGCTCACAAAGCCTCCAACGCCAGGCTGAAACTGCATTTCCTCTCCTGCACCGCTTCCTCCCCTTGCCTCAATAGTGAAAAGCTTAGAGGATACCCTTTTATTACAAATGAAAACAAATTCACCCTAAACACTGGGGTAGAAACCCATAACTGCAAATAAAGGAAAATAGCAGAATCAGCCAGGTGTGAATTCACAGAAACCAATGTGCACAGGGTTAAGGGTGCTGCTCCCTTCATTGGAGGCTAAATCTAGGGGGCCCTGGGTTTTGGCTAAGTGTCTCATTTTTATTTTTTCAAAATTTCTGGATCTAAGCCAGAGGGAGCTCCAAAGAGATCACCTGAGGGTGTCCAGAGCCAGCCCTGCTTGCATTGCAGGCTCTGCCGGGTGCTGATGGCTGCCTAGTCCTGGTGGGGAGGAGGTCCTTGGGATGGTGGTGCAGAGAAAAACCAGGTGTGTGCTGCTCAGAAGTTGCCTTGGGAGAGGAGAGAGGGGAAGCAAACCATTTAATTCTACTTCTGTGAGGAAAATCAAAGACATAAGCAAAGATTCCTAACACAGCACAGAAAGCAACCATAGAAGAAAACACCGATGCAGTAGACTTCATCAAAGTCACAAACATGGGCTCATCAGAAGATGCTGTGAGGAAGATGAACAAACAAGCCCCCAGTTGGGAGAAAATATTTGCAAAATGTAACAGATGAATGACTTGTATTCAGGACAGGTAAAGCATACATACAACCCAATAATAAAAAGACAAACATTTCCATTTTTAAAAAATCCAGCAAAAGATTTAACAGACATTTTTAATAGAAGATACAGATGGCCCAAAGGTCCATGAAAGAGTATTCATCAGTTCTGTTATCAAGAAAAATGCAAGTTAAAACCATAATGATATGCCATTACGGTACCCACCAGAGTGACTCAAATGGGAAAGGGTGAGGATGCCAAATGTTGGTGAGGGTGTAAAACAGCAAGAAACTCCTACATGTTGTTGGTTGGGGTACAGTGGTACAAACACTTTGGGAAAATCCTCAGGCAGTTTTTTGTATGGCCTATAACACAGCAGTTTTATTCCTGGATATTTACCTAAGAGAAACAAAAACATGTCCACAGAAAGATTTATACACAAATGATGATAGCAGCTCTACTCACAATAGAAAGAAATCCTAGACACTATAATAGGTGTCCCTCAATAGGGGAATGGATAAACAAACTGTAAAAATTCATACAGTGGAATACCACTCAGCAGTAAAAAAAAAAAAAGGCATGAATTACTGATACACATGGTATCATTATGCTGAATGAAAGAAACATTTCATAAAAGAGTAAATATACTGAGTCCATTTAAATAAGTTCTTGGACAGGCAAAACTAACCTATGGTGGTTAAGAGTCAAACAGTTGTTGCCTCTAGAGAATGTGGGGTGGGGACTGGGTGGGAAGAGGCCCAGTACAGCTTTTCGAGGTGATGGTCATGTTCCCTGTGTTGATGGAGGGAGGGCATGCATTTGTCAAACTCATTAAATAGCACACCTGAGATTAATGCGTTTCTCAATGGGAAATTTTACTTTTAAAATCCTATAAATAAGTATTGAACTCTAGATAGTGATATGCATGCTTAAGGGTTTAAGGATCAAGTATACAGAGGTCTGTAACTTAAAAGTGTATCTAAAAACAAGATGTGTTATGGGTAAATAGTGTGCTGATGAGATACGTGATAAGATCTATATAGCAGAATCTTGAAGAATTTAGTCAGTAGGTATGGGATATTCACTATAAAATTCTTTCAGCTTTTCTCCATGTTTGAAAGTGTTTGTAATAAATGTTAGCATAAATCTGCGCAAGTGGAAGATGCAAGCTGCAGTAATACGAATGAAAAATAATTGTGATTCATTGCTCTTTGTTACATGGGCTGTTTTGCTAATTCTTCTTCAGAATTCCATTAAAACCCACCACAGGAGCCTCTGTAATCTAGCTGGTTTATCAAATTCAGAATCCTTACATCTTTTGTGATTGATTTGATTTACCTGGGTACCTTGGGGTCAGTTTTCTCACCACATGATTCTCTCTCCCCCTTTACTGTAAGCTCCTGAAGGTGTTTTCTTCAGTAATAAGGCGTTGGAGTAGTTTCAGAATCGTTGCTTTCTCTGTTAGTTTGGGGAACAAAAACCAACAAGTAGGAGATTGAGAAGCAGTGATGGGGCAGAGACTCTGGGTTCACTAAGTAATCTGATATGTACTCAGTGACCAAAACAAAGTTCTAGCTTTTCAACAAAGATTTAAATAAAAAGATGAAGTAGTTCATTCCTTCCCTTCTGTCAGCATTTACCCACCTACAGTGTAGTGGTCAGTGTTGTGTACAAGAGCTGAAATGGCTGATCATCTGAACTCTCAGGGCCTGAGACAAAAGTGCTGGAGATACTGTTCAAATTAGCGATTTGGGGCAAGCCTTTGAGTGGGTAGTGGGTGTTACAAGCCACTGTAGATAACCATGGAGTGAACTGAGACAGAGATTAGATCAACACTCATTCCTTTCTCTTTTTTCCTGGAATGAAGTCAGAGCAGCATTGTTCTCATTTTTATTTGCAATGAACCTAGGTTTTGAACTCATCTGTGTAATAAGTACAGGAAACGCAAACTAGAAGAAAGGAGAGTCCGCACATTGACTGGTTAGGTCTTACATAATAATGAAAACAACAACAGAACGTGAACCCATGCCCTCTGGCCAGCCAGGTTCACTCTGCCCTCTTCCCAGGCCCCATCCCCTTCTGCCATGCAGAGCCTTTCCTACCCAGGTAGGTTTTGGGGGCCTTCACTATCCCTCTTCCTGCCAGCCTGAGCCCAGCTGTAATCACTCACCTGCAAGGTGTGTTCTCCTGGTGTTTACTGCCCTTTACATGGCGCTTCACCTGGGAAAAGTCCACCCAGGCACTCTGCTGTATCCCAACAGGCTTTTAGTTGGTGTTAAGTTAGTTCAGTTACTCAGCATAGTTAGTTCACCTACTCAGCACACCCCATAATCCTTGCGCTGTGGCTCTGATGGGATTAGTCATCGGAAATAGAACGTCTGTGAGGGACAGCGAGGTCCCCTCAGATAGGCCCGAGACTGGACCTGTGCAGGTGATGCCAGTGGGGTGGTAGAGGGGCATCGTGGAAATGAGCGCCCTGTTGGTATGTTGAGAAACTCTAAGAAACCCAAAGCATTCTGGTGACCATGAAAATTGCATTGGTAGAATAGGGGTGGAAGAAAGCAGATCAATTGCTACATTTTTATAAAGGGGTAGAGAGGGAAGGGGAGAAAAGAGTGTGTGTTTGTGTGCAAGAGTGTCACAGAGGTCTAAGGGTTTCTTCCATTGTTTTCAGCCCTGAATGAAGAGGGCTCAACTTGTCTCTGAATCGTGGGCAGTAGACAGAACTCAGTACGCAGAGCACGGAAAGGCAAAGACCACTTTTCATTCGTGTCTGGGTCTGTTTCCATGTCCCAGCTCTGAAAGAGGACCCGACAGGAGCCGCAAGGGCAGTGAGGGTGGCTGCATCTGAGCGCTGGTGCTGATGCTGGCGAGATGGACCCTATGGTCTACCCTCCCTATGTCTGGCAGAGCCACCTGGTTATCAGTGTGTCCATGGCCATGTCCCCACTGCCTCCTTTCCTCTTGGTGGTTTAGATGTGCTGCCTTGCTTTTCCACAGCAGCCCACATCTGCCTCTGGTCTCCAGCTCGTCTCCTGAAGACGGTTGTTTCTCTACTGAGCTGTGTGAGGGCCATGGTGGCACTGTTTATACTTCAAGAAGGTTTGCTGCTCTGGGATTTGGGGGTGTTCTCTGCATCACTCCCGTCTCTGCCAGGTTGGTGCCCTGTTTCCTTTCTTTGTCTTTTTTTTTTTTTATTGAAATACAGTCGATTTATAATGTGTTAGTTTCTGGTAAACAGCATAGTGATTCAGTCATATATATATTCCCTTTCATATTCTTTTTCATTATAGGCCTTTACAAGATACTGAATATAGTTCCCTGTGCTCTACAGTAGGACCTTGTTGTTTATTCGGTTTCATGAAGATTTTTCTTGTTGCTCCACTTGTACTAGATTTTCTGCCGGAGTTCAGTAGGTGTTCTGTGAGAGCTGTTCCACATGTAGATCTATTTTTGATATATTTGTGGGAGAGGATGAGCTCTGTGTCCTTCTAGTCTGCCATTGCAAAGCCCTCTCCCTCTTTTCAAATATAATCAATTTTAGGAGGGTGGGCATATTTGTTCATTTACTTATTCATTAACTTAAGTGCCCATTTTGTCTCAGGTATAGACAAAAGGAATTTGCTATAAGTACAGACAATTTGTGACCACCCAGATTTCTATTTGACCTTCAGATCTATTTATGAGTTTGCAACAAATTGAGGAAATAAGTCGTATGATTGGGCCACTGGTCCCCTGGTGATGTGTTGTTGAGGGCGTGGCTAACTGGTGTACAGAGAGGTTCAGGACACCCAGTGCAGAGAGAACGTAGGGGTACATGGGGTCACATGGTCCAACTCCCTGCCTTCAGGGCCAGAAGGAAGCCAGGTGAGAACATTCACAAACTCTGGAGGGAAAAGAAGAGTTTTGTTTTCAGTGCTGCTGCTTTGGGATTTTCTAGATGAGTTTTGAAGCTGGAAACTGACCAATAAGATATATAGAATTGTGGAATTCTAGAGCAGAAGAGTCTGAAGCTCACTGTATCCCCCCTAATTAAAAATGGGGCTCATCAGATGTTTCCAAGTCTGGGCTCTTACTCGCATTGTGTGGTGGGCTTGGGTTGTTCAGTGCTGCACTGGGCCCCCTCCCTCATGATGAGAGAGGTGAAGAGGAGGTGGTAGCTGATGTCCAGGTTCCAGAAAGACCTGCTCTAGAGTCATTTCCTGGTGGCCCTGATCTGGAAATAGCCGAGAATCGTACCGAGGCCTGAGTATTTGGGGACAGTGTGGCCAAAAGTAAGGTCCTGATTGTCAAAGTGAATCAGATGGAGGGAGAGGTGGGGGCAGGCGTAGCAGGTGATAAAGGCCATCTGCATGGAGGGTGGGAGAGAGACAGGAGGGGGAAAGGCTGAGTGGTGAAATGGAGAGAGAGAAGGAATGCTCTCTTAGGAAAAACCCTCAAGGAGGGGAAGACCTGTAACCTGACCTAGACCCTGAGCCAATTCCCCTAAATTTTTTTTTTTTCAAATTAAACATGGATGCAAGTCACACTCAAGTGTCGTCATGCTGGGGAAAGTTCCAGTGTAGCTACTGTCATGGTTTATGATGTCAGATAAGTTCTTTCATCTCTTTGAGCCTCAGTTCACCCCTCCAAATTTCACCAGCTGAGGAATCTCATGTTTTAACATGATGTGATTTGATGTCTCCTGTCACTGCTTTCACCTGGGCTCGGTGACTCTCCTCTCTTGGTTACTTCACAACATCCTGGGAAGACCCTGTAGCTTCCCAGTCAAGCTCAGTTATTGAAACTTCAGTGTTAGAGCCTGATTTAAGCTCCCACTTGCTACGCCACCCGCCACTAGAGGAAGCGAGTGGGTTCTGTGCTCTGCACCCCCCTCTCCAATATCGTCTCGAATTCCTTCCCTTTTTGTGGAAGCAGTAAAAGGACAAATACCTTTTCACTTAATTGGGCTTGACTAAGGATTTCTTCCTGGTAGGTTTTGCAGCTTCTGTAGCTAAAACTAGCCAAGTGGCAGACTCCGTCTGGCAGGCATCCCAATGCAGTGGCCTGGGTGGGGTACTGTGGGGTCTGCTGAGCCCTCCCCCCTCACAGGCCCTGACCTGGGACTCATGGCTCTGGCTCAGTCCCTTTAATCCCCAGTGCCCAGCCTGTGCTCCTAGGGTGACCTCTCATGGTGACCAGTCCCCTCAGGTGAGGTCCCAGAGATAGCTCAAGCCTAGGACCCCCTGGGGTCCACTTGGCTTGTGGGAAGCTCATGGATCCCTACCCGGCCGGCAGGCAGCATGGTGACTGTCCTGCCTCTACCTCTCCCTGTTCAGGGACAGGGACTGGTGGTTCTGGACTGCAGCTGATGCAGAGTCCCCAGGGAACAAGGAGACCACTTTTATGATTCTCTTGAGTCCCTGTCACTTTGATTTAGGAAGGGGACCTCCCTCTAGCTTCTCCTCCTCCCCGACACTGCCATCAACTCTGTCTTCCCCTCAAGCATCATTAGACAGTGGCTGTGGGGGTGGCAGGTGGTTGATGGCAGAGAGAGGGCTGGCTCAGTAAGCCCTGGGCGGGAAGGTGTATAGTCCTATTTCTTGGTTACTTAGAAAATGAAGTGCTTTCGGCAGAGAGCCTTGTCCTTTAATATCTGGGTAACAGCACACATCTCAGCCAATTCCTTTTCAAGTACAGAGTGACGCATTTCACTGTCACCAACACTGCCTGCCATAGCTTATCTGCACACGTGCATGAGTATCAGATGTGGAGCCTGTACCCTTTGTGTGGGACTGTCTTTCCGTGGCTCTGGTGTTCTCTCTGTGATAGCATTACTGAGGACCATTTCTTGTAGAAGGATGAATGTTAAGTCTTATTTAAGGCTGTTATAATGTCACCCACCCCCCAAGCCAAACCTCAAAGGATCAACACGAGCTGTTCTGGGTCTGCTGTACGCCGACATCAGTGCTGACAGACCAAATTATAGTTCTCTCTCACCCAGTTCTAAAGGATGAATGCCATGGCACTTAAAGTATTTTGCAGAAACTATTATTTTAACTCATTTTCACAGTGTCTTTTTTTTTTTTTTACAGTCTTGTAGGAACTTTGGTTAAATACAGAGTAAAAACTGAAAGCTTGTTTGGAAATAATGGGGAGTCAGGTCCTTCAAGGTCTTTTAAAAAATATTCCCTAAATAGCAGTTTCTTTTGTGCCTGCAATTCTGAATTGTAGTTTGTGCCTCCAACGAAGACAGACACCATCTGGGACAGCGCATGTGTGTGTTTCCAAAGCCTCGGCGGTCACTGTAATTTTAGCGCCTGTGTGTTTTCACAGGAAGCAGTAAGGAAGGACTGTCAGGACCTGTTTTTAAAAATGTTTGTGTTTGCAAAGATTTTGGCTAGTATTTCACACATATCTTAGCCATGAAGCAAAAATGTTACACCATATTAGAAAGATCAGGGCTGGATAATCACTAGTATTCTCCTTTTCTTTACCTGGCAGAGAAGCAAAAGCCAATAGCAGTGTATCTCATGGGCACTAGGGGTCCAGAGCAGGGGTCAGCAAACTTTTTCTGTAAAGAACCAAATAGTAAATGATTAAGGCTTTGTAGGCAATGCCGTTTGGGTTGATATCACTCAGCTTTGGTGTTGTAGTGCAGAAGCAGCAGTAGACAGTACCTATGTGAATGAGCACAGCTGTGTTGCAGTAACATTTTAGTAACAAAAATATGGCCAGTGGACCCAGTGTGGCCTGTGGGCCGTGACTGACCAACCCCTGTTCTAGCGAGAAATAGGAGTTTTGAGTAGTCACTCCCCAGAAGGTAGCTGTGCTTACCTGATGGCCTTTTATATCATCACAGTCTCCTCCAGCTGATGATTCATGAGGCAGGACTGGTCTTTGGTCTATCCTGAGAAGATCACCCTGGTGGAGATTTACATTGACTCCCGAGGGAACGCCTTATTTCCCGTCTTCATCTTACTTCAGGAACTGTGTATCACACAGACTGCAATGTAGAATGAAAGAATCCTTGATAGCATAAATGAAGTCATGGTGAAGGTGAGGCATTAGCAATCGGCACCTGGGCAATTTTATGGGCATTTCTAACCAGTTGTGTTTCCACCAGAGGCTGCCAGCCTCTGTTCCCACATGTGACTCTGCGCTTCTCGCTTAAATACGTTCTCTTTCTCACTTGTGCTCACCCACATTGCCTCCCTTCTTTCCTTTTTCTTGCCTTAGCACGTAATGCTGCCACTGCTACCATGTGTGCCCCTCTGGCACACAGGAGGACAGAAGTGGTGACCTAGATTCAACTTTGGAGAGTTTGCCACCGTCAAGCTCGAGTCCCTAGGTGGTGGCGCTCGGTGCTCTGTCAGGGCTTCACAAGTGGTCACAAGAGCAATATGGTATTCATTTAAATCTACATGCGCTGATGGCTGACAGTGCATCTGCACCCTATGATGCAGTTTCTAGAGACAAACTCATGGTGAGCACAGTCAAATGCTATACCTCAGATTGGAGCTGAGGACAAGGTGAGCCCTGGTTAGTCTCTCCAGCCTCCTGCTGCACCTGCTTTTTAATCTGATCCGTAAGTTGGTTATTCTAGAAAGTCTGATAGGGAGACTCATTTAAAGAGTTAGGCTCTCTTCCTCAGTGCTACCTATGGAGGTGGCAGCCATCTCCTAGTCGGTATCATGGCTGCCCTCAGACCCCTCGTGAAGCCCAAGATTGTCAAAAAGAGGACCAAGAAGTTCATCCGGTACCAGTCAGACTGATAGTCAAAATTAAGTGGAACTGGTGGAAACCCAGAGGCACTGACAACAGAGTGCACAGGAAGTTCAAGGACCAGATCCTGATGCCCAGCACCGGCTGTGGGAGCAACAAGAAAACAAAACACATGCTGCCCAGCGGCTTCCGCAAGTTCCTGGTCCACAATGTCAAGGAGCTCGAAGTGCTGCTGATGTGCAACAAATCTTGCCGTACTGAGATTGCTCACAATGTTTCCTCGAAGAACCGCAAAGCCATTGTGGAAAGAGCAGCCCAGCTGGCCATCAGAGTCATCAATCCCAATGCCCGGCTGCGCAGCGAAGAAAACAAATAGACAGCTTGTGCACACTGTATTTGTGTTAATAAAACCATGAAACTGAAAAAAAAATTAGAAACACTTTTTAAACATTACTTTAACCTGGGCTGTATAACTGAACATTGATTTGCCAATCTTTTGGTGTAGGTATGAGAGGTTGTTTTTTTTTTGTTTTTGTTTTTTTTTTTTTTTTAGTATTATGCATCTACTGGTCAGGGTACCATTTTCTTTCTTGTATAAACTACACCTATCAGGTACCTACATTTTCCAGTTGTATTTTATTTAAAAATAGAATAAGAACTTAAAGGTATATGAGAAGAAAGCAGAGAGCAATTCTAAAAGTGTACGGTTTCCCCTTATCCCTTGCTATTATCTCTCCTACATCCAACCCAACAAGAAAACAAACCTTCAGCAGCATTGCTTACCTAGGACTTCTCGGGGATTCAGCCGAGTTTTTGTGGCAGCAGTGACTCTTCGCCCTCATGTTTCATCATTTCAAACAGCATACGATTAAGTTAGGTAGTTAAAGTAACAAGCCCACCTGGTATAAACTCAGGAGCAAACATAACCAGTTCCTAGTAAGCATACAACTCAAGCATTGAGGACAAAAATGTATGAACCTTCTAGAAATCAACCTGGGAGCCACATGGGTTCAGTGTGGCACGAGCATTAGTCATTATCTTTTACCCAGAAGGAACAGGAATATTAGTTCATCTGACCAGATGGTTAAAAGCAAATTAATTTAGAGAGCTTCTGCCGTATTAGAAAAGAGGTCAAGACCTGAACTTCTACCCTCAATTCCCAGTAAAATAATAACCATTTATTGTGTGCATTCTCTGCACTGGGCATTGCATGTTAGTCCACTAATTCCTTTGACAGCACTTTCACTGATTGGGAAACCAAGGCTTGGGAGGATTAAGTGCTTGTCCACAGCTATATAGCCGGACCAAGCAGGAACTCTGAATCCAGACTGACTCTAAAATTCCTTGTGCTCCCCTGTTTAAGACGGGTAGTCAGAAGTCATCCAGCTAGACTGTGGTTTTCCTTATCCTGGCTTGCAGGTCTGGTTGTTTCAAAGTCAGTAGCAAGCTGATGGGGTGTAGGCCCTGCAAGTTTTCAGAACCCGCCTATTTACCTTTTCCTGGCTGTAATGAGGGGTAGACTTATCTCACATCTTTGGCTCTCTCTGTGCTCTCCTTTGAGCTGTGAAAAATTCAAGACTGGGTTTTAACACTTGAACTGTTTGTTCTGGATTTGGATTTTTTTTTTTGAAGTTTGGCATTTGAGCAGAATCACAAGTTGTGGAAGGTGATAATTTCCAGGCATTTGAGGTCTGATTCATCAACACTACTATAATTAAAGGAAAACCTGTATTTGTTTGCTCCATTTTATCCTAACTCACTCACTAGGATGTTTTATAAGTAATGAACCCAGATATTTGGAAAACAGCATCTATTTAGCTGTTGAAGCTTTCGTGGGATCTTCTGTTCGTATGTCTCAAAGTTATCCTGATGACGAGTTTGCCTGAACACTAAATTGGTAGGGAAGTGACTATGGAAAGTGAACTCTACTGGCGTAAAAGGCAGCTTTAAAATACAGAGAATGGAAATTAAACAGCTTGACAGCTCTTTTAGGAGGTCCATTATGAAGCATAGCGAGCTCAAGTGCAGTGATTTCAGTCGGTCACAGGGTGTTAATGAATTTTGAACTGAGGCAATTGTGATTAAGCCTGTTGCCTTTTCCAACACTAATCATTATTAAAATGATGATTGATCTGAGTGATTATGAAACCATTAAAAAGGCATCCGCCTATGCCCAAATGAACAGGATAGATGTCGTTTTTGTAGTTGTAGCCAAATGGGACTTCAGTGATTGTGATTTCAAGGTACTTGTTTGTTTAGGCTCTTTCTTGTATTTTCAGAGCCTTCAATACTATTTTTTGTCACAGGCTTCCAACACTGGGGCTGGGGAGTAGTGCTTGGTGTTCCCCCTGGGCCTCAGTGCCTTGGCCTGTAAAGTGAAGCAAGTATGGTGACTTCTCAACATTCCAGAACCCTACCTTTGATTGGTAAGAGGCTGGCGGAGACTCTCCTGTGTACCGTTTACAGCACAGCCACATGGTGACAGCAGCCACTTTATTGAGAGCAAACCATGTGCCAGGCATTTCTGCCATCAGTGTTAACCCTTAATTCCCTGTTGAGGGAATCAGGAAATGGCTTCCCGAGAACCTGAGCGCTTTCCCTCGGGCCCTGCAGCCAGTCTGGCAGAACTGGGATTTGGACACGTTCTTCACTATCTACAATCTTGTGCTTTTAAAAAAGATTTTCCTTTCGGGAGATCACTGCACAGTCTGAAGAAAGCTCAGGAAAGACTTCATCTCATCCAGTGAATGAAGACACAAAAACAGTCTTCAAAAGGCAAGCCTCAGACTCTGTAGAGCTCTCCCAGCTCAGAGGGCCAACCACCTTTCCCATAAAGCCTCTGGGGAAGAGGAGCCCCTTCTCTCCTTCATGTCCCTGTGTAATTGTAGATGCCCCTGCTCTGACTGCCCTCTTCTCACCTGAGAGGTGTGTGTGCTGACAGCAAGTAGCCCAGGCCTGCTGGGGGACACACATGACCCTCCTTGGCCTACAAGCTCCAGGCTTGGGTGGGGACCATGGCCCAGGTCTCAGATGCCCCTGTGCTCCTATCCTGCTTCTCTGACCTGCTGTCATTCCTCCAGGTGGACCAGGGAAGGCGGGCAGGCTGTGAGGTAGAAAGTCGGCTAGGACCTTCCCTCCTTTCAGCGTCCAGGGCCCAGGTGTCTGCTGCTGCTCTTCCTGCCCCCCCGGTGCTTAATGTGCTCTAGCTGCTATTTCATTCTGTGGCTATCAGTTTCTCCATCTGCTGGAGGGCAGTGCTGCTGGGTCCCCGGAGTACCTTCTGGATCTGTGACTCAGAGCCTTCCCCACCCTATCCTCCCTCCTGCCTCAGTGCCACGCTGCAGACCTTTGTCTTCTTTCCCATCTTGGTCTCACCCACTCTCCTTTCCTTCCTCTGCGGATGACCCTGGAGACAGCTGACTCCCACTGTGGCCCCACTTCATCTTCTGGGAGTGGGAGGGAACTCACTGCCCAACCTTGGCCCCAGCCTCTGTTTCCTTACCTGAAGATTGAGTTCTTCCAGAGAAACAGACTTAGGACATGTACCTCCATCCCTATCACTTCCTGATTTGGCTCTTTTTGAGTTTTGGGGTTGCTTCTTGGGTGTTTGGCTCTGTAGAGTTAGGGATTCTTTAAATACCTTTTAACTTTAAGGTGTTGTGTGTGTGTGTGTGTGTTGGGAGAGTATGTGAGGAAGCCTGAGAATAAGAGAGTGGTTATTCATCTCCACGGGTATCCACTGGTAGGGCCAGATTATTGGCTTCTAGAGCCGTTTCTTAACATTAAAAAAAAATTTTTGGCCAGCAGTAATAGATACATTTTACGTTGTAGCTCCCAAACTATCTAACTAACTAACTATCTATCTATCTATCTATCTGTCATCTGAAGCATGAGTTTTATGAAAATATACTTACTTTTACTGAATTCTGATATTTGCTGTGCATTCTGATGTTTTTCATGCTATTTTATTTCATTTTCAAAAATTGCTGGATGTAAATCACAAAATTAATTTCATATGTATTCCATTTAAATGTCTTCTCCATTGTAGTATAAATTCTGTGAAGACAGGCAAAATTTTTTTAATTCCTATAATTGGTGCTTAATTTATATTGTCAGCTGATTCTTCTCTCTAGGCAAATCCCCTGGAGAAGTATTTCTAAGTGCTGAGAAACAATTTCATTCAAAAGATGAGGTGACTTTTGTCACTGGTCTGATTTCCTTTCACATTAGCTGCTAGAAATCCCAGTGATATTAATAAAAATGTCCTCATGTTATACATCTTTGTAATGGTCCTATTCCTGTTTCACTTTATTTTCATTTCCTTGTTAATTTATTTTTACTTCTCACCTTATTCATTTGTCCTAAATATTTAGAGTTTCAGCTGATTTTAAAAGATGCTCAATGAGAAAAATCTCACTCAAATCAGACAAATCTCTAATCACACAAATCTTTAAAAGTAGAGACAGAAAGTCCCCCATGATCTTGCTCTCAGAGGTAAGCTTCTTCACTTTCTGGTGTCTGTGCTGCAGGCTGGCTTATTAAGAGATCTCTTCAGACATCAAGGGCATCGTATAGTTCATCTTATTCCCGTAGTCATGTGCCACGGACATCCTTCCCTGCCCTTACATGTGTTTCTGCCACGTTCTTTTTAAACAGCCACCTAGCATTCCCTTTCTTATCTACTTCACATTTTTATATTCTTGCTGCCTGGAGTTCTTTTTTAGAGCAAGATAGGTATCGAATAAAAATTTACCTTACAAGAAAAAGTAGAGATCATTAACTAGCCCTAGCCTCCTGACCAAATAGAATCCTCCAGTAACTTCTTCTGGAGCCACCGATTTTCTTGGGAATGGAATTGCTTATAGAAAACCCGTGTGGGTCCCGAACTTGGAGGATGGTGGCAGAGCCCTCCCTCTGGCCTCTGGAAGGTGTTAAGTGGCAGATGAGGGAAAGGTTTGACTGGCAGGACCAGATCAATGCGAGTGATGCTCCCCAGCTTGGAGCGAGTCTGCAGACACTGTGTTCTACTTAGTCTTTGCCTGGTGTATTGATTTCCACTTCATGGCCACAGTTAAGTGGTGCCTGGTTTTTAAGCCACCCGATGTCTTTTAAATTAACTTAATTTTACTTTCTAATACTAAAACCATGATGAATTAGAGGCATGGAGTTATTAATCTTCTGAGTAAATGTATCACACATTTTGTCTCAATTATAGATGACACACTTTATGTATTTTTAAACTTTAATTTATGAATTTATTCAGAAAGAAGTTATCTATGTTCCTGTGGTCTCATGGCATTCCCTGAAGAAAAGGTGCCCACGAATGAGGGCTGTTCATCCCAAAGAGTAGCTTTTATGGTGGAGAGAAACAACCGGTGAGCTGAATTCCCATGCCCATTCCCAGCTGCCCATTCTGCCCTGGACCACAGACATCTGCTCCGTGGCCTGCACTGTGAGGAGAAGGGGTGACCCAGGGCCTGGGAGCTGGGCCCTGCTTCACCTCCTGAGTGTTCTGCTCTGTGATGAATTGTAGACAGGCTTTACTGCTCAGTCCAAGAGGCGTAGGAGCTGGCGTGAATAGGGAAGCTGCCTCCCTTGGCATGGAGCTGGTGCTGACCCTGGGGTGATGCCTGCACTGTGGGTGTGCAGACCTGCCGCGTGGACAGTGAGCTAGACTATTGTCCTGGTGCTCACGTGGTGAGTTGTTAGCAGGTGCTCTGTGCCAGGCCCTGTGCTGTTCCTGGGGTACCGCAGGCCAGGGCTGCATGTTACATAGATGCAAAAGTAAAAAGAGCAAGCGTCCATGGGTGTGAGGTCCACGCAGACCCTGGCTCACGTGTTTTTGCATGTGTTGCCTCATTCACACTCAAGAACAAACCTGGGCTGTCTCTGCCTTTCTTATTCTTATCTTGAGATGAAGAGGCAGCGGCAAAGAGGGGTGAAGCCCGAGTCCACAAACCCAGTAAGTGGCAGAGCTGGAACCTGACCCATATCTCTTTGCCTCCTCTGGACAAGGTCAAAGTGCACCTGAACTCGACTGTGAACATTTTAAAATGGGAGCAGCTCTGCTCCCCAGGTCCCAACACTTGTACAGTCAGCAGCTCCTCCTCCAAGGTGCATCCTCAGGTTGCTCAGTCCAAGCTGCCTGGATGACCCTAGGCTGAGGTCCTGGTGTCATGGAGCTGGGACTCCGTAAAAGCCCAAATGAGGCTGAGCAGGCCTGGGACCGGCGAGGAGGTGGGCTTCCCCACCAGGTAGGTGTAGTCAGGCTTTACTGCTCTCCTCAAAGCAGAGGGCATCTTACTGTTCTTTTTTGTTCCTGTTGACTGTGACCCTCATACATGAAAGGAATAATAATCCCTCCTTTGGCTGTCTTACTCCATAGCTTGGAGAATCAGCTGAGAGAAGGGCTTGGAAAGAGCTTCTTTTCCCAAGTGCCGTGTCCAGGTGTGCACGTGGTGTGTTTACAGGGATACAAGTAAGCATCTGGGGCATGAGATGAGATTACATTTGTAATTCATGTGTGAGAAAATTTAACCACATACAAATGTGGAAGATTTGTCTTCAGCTCTGTTAATGGAGAAATGGAATGACCGCTTTCTTCTCAAATTGAAAATGTTTGATTGTAAACTTACTCAGTTCCTGCCATTGTGAAATGTTTGCTCATTTCTTTCCAGCCAGAGGACATGTTGGGGCACTTGGCTCATGTCAGGCAAATGAAGCAATGCTAAGAAAAGACTTCTTTTCTAAAATAATGGGGTTTGGCAGTTTCTGCATGACCCGAGCCCCCTAGATCCCAGGGAGGCAGCGAGCAACTTTGATCAGCCCCATGTAGGGCCCATAATCCCACTGCCATTTGCCTTGACCTGAGCTGTCAGAATGGGATGTAAAGGCCTGACACGGTTTAGGAAGGAAGCCTAGCTCTATAACTCTACCTCAGAGAGGCGAATGGACCTGGGCCTGCATATGAGACAGTGAGACAAGGTCTCAGCCCAGGTGCTCAGAAGTGCAGCATCAGGCTCTGCCTGCTTCTTTGTTGTGGGTGATGCTGTCATGTTATTTATTGAGGCTGAGCACTCAGGTCTCTGCTCCATGCGATGAGGGGGTCTGCAGAGGTAGATACAGTGGATCTTGCCCTCAGAGTACTGACAATCCATGAGTAAAACCTTCCCAGCTGAAACCAGGAGCTCCTGAAAAAAAGGCGCTCCTTGCCTCTCTGCTCTCTTTCATGACCTCGTATATCCTTGGTGCTCATACATGTGTTGTTACGATTTACTCTCATGATTAAATGCATGTGGTACAACTTTTAATTCTGGGGTGGCAAACAGTTTTGACTCACGTGCCTACTCCAGTCCGGGGGTATGCCCAATTGGGTGCCTTGTGGAACTGCATTAGGATGCGGTGGGAGGAGTGCCTGCGTGAGACTGAGTGAAGTCTGCTGCAGGGGTGCCTGGGGAGCAGAGGCAGTAGGCACATGATGATCATTTGTGTTTCCCATAAGTGCACAGGCTTGCAAAAGGAGGGGCGGAACAGTGCTCAGAGGAAGTGAAACTCCCTACTCTTCCCTGAAAGGGTGGAACAGGATTAGATAAACAGAAGGAAGTACTGTCAGTCATGGAGGAGAGCAATGACAAAGACTGGAGGTTCCAATGAGTATGACACACATTCAGAGTGTCCTGGGAGCTGACGGACTGGAGCAGAGGGAGTCGTGAAGGAGGAAAGGGAATGGGGCAGCCTGGAGGCCCTGTTCCCATTGGAGTAACATATCAGTTGGTTGGTGGTAGGTAGAGCATAGACAGATTGTGTAGAAGTCCTTGGGGATGCCAGATGGAGGAATTTAGACGTGATACAGCCCTATGCTTTTCAAGCTTTCCCAAATGCTCCAGACACAATTAGTTGCTCCATTCCACATCTCCCCACAGGGGATTCCCTGCTTTGGCTTTGATTATCGTCTGCTATGTCTGGAAATGTTTGTGTGTATGTCTGCTGTCCTCCTTCAGGACACAGACAGTGTCTTAGCCATCTTTGAATCTCCAGTGCTTAGGACCACACATGGCATGGAATAGATACTTGATGAATGTGGTTGGAAGAAATTGAAATAGGGTGCCTTGACCGCCAAGCAAGATTGGGTGGAGGCAGGTGGTGCCTTTGTGGTGAAGCTGGGTGAGGAAGTACATGGCTGCTAACTATAGGATATACTGACTACCAAGGGAAATCTGTCTGTGTCCCAGGGTGGGTGGGATGGGAAGCAGGGCAAGTCTGAGGCATCAGGTTTATAGGAATGTATAGAGTCCAGGAGACCAGCTGGAAGTGAAGACAGCAACAGAGAATGAATGAGATGGGAGGAGGAAATTTGGAAAACTGAGCCTAGATGAGTTCCCAGAGGCAATAACTTGCAGGGCTCATGGGTCCTATGCATAGAGAACCCTCCCAGAGCCCAGAGTCAAAAGCAGTCATCCAAGGAAATGGATCTATTGAGAAGTGAAGATTTCACATCTATTGAGATTCTCATAGATGCTTCAACTTTCAGAGAAGCAGAGTGATCCTGTAGGCCCTGGGTATTTAGCTAGGCCTCTTTTGTTTGCAGTGTACCAAAACCCCAACCCAAACTGACTCAGTTTATTAGCTGTTATAACTGAAAAGCCTAAGGTTGGGGGAGAGTTTTGGCTTCAAGTTCAACTTGATCCAGGGGCTCATACAGTGGCATGAGAACCAGGTGCTTGCCTCTGTCTGAGCGTCTCTCTCTGTTTGACTCTCTCCTCATTCTTTGGTTTGGCTTCCCTTGATGTTGACACTTCATCTTCATGTTCCCCTAGTAACTCTAGACTTACAGCCTCTGAAAGCTGAGTCCAGCAGCCAATGACAGAACTTCTGGCCTAGTGGCTACAGTGAAAATCCCAGGATTAGCTCTGATTAGACCTGGTTGATGGGCGCTGGGTCACATGCCTATTCCTGAACCAGTAACCTGGGTCACATGCCACCCCTGTACTTGAAAGTAGGAAAGGAGCAATTCTCAGAGGAAAGTCAGGGTGCTGTTACTCTGCGAGTTTTGCTGGATGACAAGAACCATAATGAGCCATCCTGTGCAGCTGCTTGCTTTAGTCAGGGCAGCAAAGCAGCAGTTGCCTCTGCTCTGCCGATGAGTAAGGAGGCCACATCCAGAGAGAAGGCCCTGTCAGCTTCCTCCACCCTCTTCCTACAGACCAGATGTCTTTAAAGTTGGTCTCCATGGAGCAGTCAGCCAGGTCACCTGCTAGCCTCCTCCGTTTGTCATGTCAGGTACATTCTAGACAGCATCCTGGGCAGTGGCCTGGCCCGAGTGGTCATGGGATCATTGTGCTGGCATTGGTCCTGTGAAGTGTCTGTCCCATCTTCTGATCCCCACATCAGGACTCCACTTCCAGGGCCCAAGAGTGTGGCCTCACTCCATCCTGTCCTATCCTGGGCAGACTCTGATGATATGTGTCTGACAGTTCATGGAGCTCTTCCCTGCTTTCACGTAATCTGATTTTTATTGTAACCTGGGTGGACCAGGGTGAGTATCCCAGTTTTATAGATGAGGAAACTGAGAAGCAGAGGGTAAGAGACTCAGCCAGTGGCAGCTGCAGGGACTACAAATGGACTCACATGTCCTCTAGAATCATACTTTTAAACCAAAGGTGAAGAAGAGGGAAGGCACGCTGACTATTCCAGCCAGTTTCTTCATGTAAACATGGCATTCAGCTACCCATTGGTGGCCCTCTAGGTACGTCATTCATACTTGCAGAGGAGAGCATCACTTCTCTCGGAGCGACCTCCACGACCTGGTCACCTGATGAGGCGGCAGCTGCTCTTAGGCCTTGCTGCTGCTGGTTGGCTGTCCTCCCTGGGGTCCCAGGGCCCTCACAGGATCTCCCTCTGAAGCCTGAGTCTGGACCTTGCTCCTCAGGTCATGGAGAATTGTCGTGTAACAGCTGGGAGACATCTGATTCAGGCTGCTTGTTTTACAGGCAAGAACCTTACCTCACACCTGTGCTCCTGCTGCTCTGGGCCTCTCGACACCCTTGACAGAATTGCCTTTGTGGGTCTTCCTCCCTCCAGCTGGAGGTGGGGAGCCTGTGGGTGCAGGCAGGAGCTGTGAGCCTCTTCCCGGATGTGCAGTTGTGGGTGTTTTCCTCGGACTGGGCCTGTAGAATCATTTTGGGTGGGATGTTCATGTCCCCACACACTCACGTGTTCAAACTTCAACCCCAGTGGGATGATGTTTGGAAGTGAGGCCTTTGATCTCTCTCTCTACCTGTGTATACCCACCAAGGAAAGGCTAGATGAGGACATCATGAGAGGTCGACCATTGGCAAGCCATGGAGAGGGCTCTCACTGGATACCAGATCTTGGCACCTCAATCTTGGACTTCCCAGCCTCCAGACTATGAGAAATGAGCCTCAGTTGTTTAAGCCACCCAGTCTATGGTATTTTGTTAAGGCAGCCTGAGCTAAGACAGTTATGAAAGTTCTAAGCGGGAAAGGCCATTGAATAATGTTTGGTCAAAACCTCTCATTTTGTCCATTTATTTATTCATTTGTAAATATCGAATATTTTTGTGACAGGCTTGAGAATTCAGTAATGCATGAAATAGAAATGGTCTCCGATTTTATAAGAAATAATCATTTATTGGGAGAGACAAATATCAAAGAGAGTTTTTTTCAATTTAGATTTTCCATTGTGAGTAGGGCTGTGCAGGAATGCCGTGAGCTTTGGCAGCATATACCAGCGGGCCCGAATTTTGTCTGGGAAGTCAGCAAAGGTCTCTCTGAGCAAGTGTCATTTAAGCTGAGCCTTGAAGGACAAGTAGAACTTAGCCTGGTGGAAAGGCAGGATTGGGGTGGGGGGCATTTTACAGAGGGGACAGGGTGTAGCCTGAGCCAGTCAGCAGCTGAACTGGGGCTAGCGGAGAACAGGTAGAGCTCCAGGCCCTGCATTCTCTCCACACCCCGTGCAGGGCTCGTGGTAGCCCCGTGTCAGACTTGTGTGCTTACAGAAGAGGGGAGCTGATGTACATGTGTTGGGGTGGGCACACCAGGAGGGTGAGGCAAGGTGGGCAGAGACATGGGGGAGGGGAGGTGACTTGGGAAAACAGTGGGAGGGAGCAGATCAGCCCCTGACTTGAAGTGGAGGCTCCTACAGAAGAGGAGTGAGCAAGTTGGAAGGCACAGATGGATGGAAGGATGAGGACGTTTGGTTGGGATCGAAAGGGAAGGGCCTGTGACACACTAGGATCAGCTGTCGTCTCAACAGTCTGAACATTTATTCCAGGCTTGTTCTAGGAAGGGTTTATGGTAACTTAGAAAGATTCCTACTCTGATTAGTTTGCTTTTGGGTACATAGGCTAGAATCCCAAATTCTCATGTTTTTATACCCCTCATTAGGTCTGGCTTTGCTGCTTAATTCCTTCGCTTTTTTCCTTCTCTACCTCCTGTCAGGACCCGTGAGCACTTTATGTGTGCCCAGTATGGTCTAGATGCTGGGGTTACAGAGACAGTAAGAGATAATCCCTGCCAATGGGGAGCCCCACCCAGCCTGCAGGACACAGAAGGGATATGTGTGTGGAGGGGAGACTATCTTCTCCTGCCGGGGTGTAAGCCAGGAGACCACTGCAAAGACTTGGGGCCTGTGGGTGGATGAGTGAAGCAAAGAGATAAATCTTACCAGACTCATCAGCCTCTGTTGATCTTTTGACAACAGGTTAGGTAGGGATCAGGCTTTCTGAGTAGGACCCAGGTTCTCAGGGATGAATGGGTGGATGATGGATGGCTGGATGTTCATACCACAGCACTAGTCGAGGCTCCTTGAAAAAAGGACAGCTGACGACCAAGTACAGTTAAGGATCCTGGTGTCTCCTACTCCCTGCTAGTTGACAGTTGCTGACAACAGGTTCTGTATAGGGTTAACTGGTTTAGAGACTGCTGGTTAAGAGTTTCTCCTGTTCGGTGAAATTTCACTGTTTAAAGAAGATAAATGAGGTTTCAGAGTTAGATTTGGAGCTTTTATTTCTCTGGTGGCTTGAGTCTCAGAGGGGACTTTAATCCATGGGTAGGGTGGTCTCTGGTTAAGAATTTGTGATTTCTTAAAAGATGATTTGCCTAGCCCTGCCCATGCAGGCCTCCCTGTCGGTGAGGAGAACCCCCGCTGGTGGCTGGGTGAGTGCCGCGGCACATGGCTGTACCTGGCAAGTGCAGGGAGGCTGGGGTGCAGGAATCATTTATTCTTTTTGTTTAGCCTGGGGGCAGACTTGTAAGGTGCAGCCTCTACTGCGAGGGCGCCTTTCACCAGCCTGCTCATTCCTTCATCCTTACCCTTGTTTCTTCTGCGTGCTCCCCTGCATCCCAGCCACTGACTCCGTGCCTTCCCTGTGCAACGTCTCATCCATCCTTCAGCCACTTACATATTCCCACCTCGCCCCGTGAGGAGCCTGACTTTCTTGGCGGCTTCCATTTCAAATGACTGACTCAACATTCTTTTCTCAAATGAACAATCCTGTTGTGAAGTAATTACCTCTGCTTCCCATGACTGTTGTTTTGCAAGGTTTTTTTGAACACTGCATTGGCTTAATGTGGAGGTGTATTTGTTTTACAGGAGTCCTTTTAAACGACAGGGTTGGGAACCAGGATGACACTGGCTTCTAGGCAGATGGATCTGACATGCTCTCCAGGCTATGTTGGCATTATGATCAAGACTCCGTAATAAAGAATCACATTAAAACAAGGTTATATTTCTTATAATCAGTTCCATCAAGTAATGGATTGAGGATTTTGGAAAGAGAAACCAAAGTCTTCAAAAGGGAAAGAGAGGAGAATGAGAGAAGGGGATAAAAGAACCCTAAACAACTTAGTTACACAAATGGCTTTTGTATTACTGTGACAAAATTGCTTAGAAATATAAGCTAAAGAGGGCAAACAAGCTGGGTTTGGTAGGTGTACTCTCTGTTCCCTGTCTTGTTTTTCTGCTCTAAAGTATAGTGCTGTGTTGATGTAGGGATGTAACTGCTATGAATATTGATGGCAGCAAAAGCTTTTTTTTTTTTTCTTTCTCCTGCCTGGCCCAGTAAATAAACCACAAAGGATAAAAAGGGAAGAGGAATTGTAAAATCAGTGTGCTGTTTCCAGCTTATCTTGTTCCCTGAGAACTCTTAACTCTTGAAAACATACTGACAACCTACCTGTAGTGGTCAGGGTCTAATTTGGGTGTAGCAGGTTGGTATTTTCAGGGATTTTTGCTTCTGAAAAAATCTCAAAGTTAGCATTCAGCGTTAGTGTCGCTGCTTCATTCAAGTCTTCCTGGATCTCTCCTCTGTAGCCGGTAGCAAAGTCAGTTGTTGTTGCTGAGAGCATCCACAGTGGTGTGAGTGCACCTCTGGTGGAAGCCTGCCGCTCAGGGCTGTGGCAGTGAGTGGGAAGATGAGCCCTTGCTCTCATGAGGCTCACAAGGACTCCAGAGTAAACAGAGGAGTCCTGGGATGTGTGTGGGGGGCATGAGGGGGCATCTGTGCTGCTGCTGTGGGAGATTTCAGCCACTCATACTGGCCTGGCTGTGTGGAGGGAGTGGGTCAAGTGGTCCAAGAAGGTCTTCACACCCTGCTGAAGGGTGTAGGGTGCATGGGATGAGCCAGGCTGAAAACAGGACCTGTGGGGAGATCTGGAGGAAGCATGGATGTGGAGGCTGGGGATGAGCTAGGCTTTTAAAATTGAAAACACATTGACTCTGGCTAACTTACACCACAAAGGAATTTATTAGACTGCTAGGATGGTGTTCAGAGCATCAAGTGATGCTCCAAGGGCAGGTTAGGAACGACCTGGGGACTTGGGGGTAAAGAACTGATGGAACTGGCTTTTCAGCATGACCACTGGGGAATCAAGGTTGAAGATAAAGGCTGGGGTACAGCTGAGTTTGGATGATTCCCCTACTGGTAAAGAGAAAGAATGCTGTTGCAAGACAGGGGGAAGTCACACCTGGGACTGGGTCTCGCCTGCGACAGAGGGGTAGCCCAGCATGGCTTAGGTGAAATAGTGGTCACATATAACAAAGCAAGTCCTTGCAGGGGAGAAGTGGTTTAACCCTTTGGCCCTGTCAGAGGGCTCAAGATGCAGAACTGCTCTTTGTCAGTTACGTCTCCTAGAAGGTTCTCTGAGCGCACATTAGAAACCCCCACCTCCCCCACCAGACTAAACTTTTCGAGGATGGGGACCATAATGGAGACATTTTTCTAATCCTGGCTTCTGCGTGATGTGCTCCATACCAGAAGAGATGCTAAGTATTTCCAGAAACAAGTTGATTTGCCCCCTTGCACTAGGCATCTTGATAAGTGAATTCTGTGAATTCCATTTTCCTAAGGCATTGGTGACTTTCCCTGTGTCCTACAGAGGAAAGTTTATATTAGAGGACTTTATGGCCCATATGCAAGAGTTTTAATTACCGATGATTTTTCATTTACTTATTATTTACATAGCTTTTTTGCTAGCCAATGCCTCTTGTAAAATTAATCACACACATCCTAGTTAGTCCATATTTCTTTTGAAACCAAAGTTGTATGAAGAAACCTTTATAAAAGAGACAAGAGCCAACATTTTTAGACTTGTTGACAGATGCATTTTCTACAGCTCATGGAATGCCATGAGCTGGAACTGGAAAGGTTCGAAGAGACCTCCAGCCCAAGGGTGGCATCTGGAAGGTCTTTGGCAGTCCGACGGGGATAGCTGCTGGGTCTGTGAGAAGTGGGTTCAGAGGCTGAGTCCAGACTCCCTGGGAACATGTGTGGTGACCCAGCTTCCCTATCAGCCAGGAGAGGCGGCAAGCCAGTGAGGAGGCCATGGGTTTGCCATCCAGATTCCCTTCCCTGACTGCGCTGGTGAGGAAACTTAGGTCCAGAAGGGAAGAGGGACTTGCTGAGGTCACCTTGTTGTTCAGTGACACAGCCAACCCTGTGTTAGAAGTCAGACGGAAGCCCAAGAAGAATACAGGGTCAAGCGGATGCATCTTCCTTTCTTCCAAAGGACGTTCAATTCAAAGCCCTGTGGGAATCTCTGTTGTACCCTTGTGCTTTTCTGGGCCTGATTTGGCAATCTTAGGAGGAGAACATGCTGCATTTGGCAAATGTACGCAAATAACAAGCATGCCATTATGTCCTAGGCAGAGTCACTGCACACACGTCAGGGCAGGTGGCAAAATGCAGCCATGCAGCCTGGGATGAAAAGCATTTTACACTCAGTTGCATATGGGAAATTCAGTGTTAGAATTAAAATGCTTTCCTGGTCCAGATACAGTTTTTATAGTTCCATTTCTCTTAATGAAGCTTTGTTTGGAGAAAAATGCTCTGAGATACTGATTCTAATCCCTATTTCTTTTTCTTCCTCTTCCCTACCCGTCCCCCCATTTTTTGTTTTATTTCTTTGTTTCTCTTTGCAGGAAAAAGTAGAATATGCCTTCCTGATTATTTTTACAGTCGAGACATTTTTGAAGATTATAGCGTATGGATTATTGCTACATCCTAATGCTTATGTTAGGAATGGATGGAATTTACTGGATTTTGTTATAGTAATAGTAGGGTAAGTCCCTTTCATTTGGGGAAATGTTTGTTTGGAAAATGGGAGGTGGGAGTAACAGAAAACAGTCGTCTAAGGAAATAGGGTTGCTCCTTTATGAGTGATTGCAGCCAGAACCTGTCATGAGTTCTTTGAAGCCTGGTGATGCTGTTGTCAGTCTCTGGGCAGAGACTGACTTGAAATTCTCTCATTGTTACTCCCTCTTTCAGTAATGTGTTCTGGAAGAAAGTTTAAGCTCAGCTCGTGATGTGAGAGGGTTCATCTTACCAGACCCTGGGTCTCCACATATAGGCCAGCCCCGCTGGTGATTTGAGTCAAATGGGTAGAGTTCTTCTACTTAGCACCTTGTTAAGTTAAAAAAAAAACAGTGAAAAAGTAATAAATCCTTCATAGGAGTGAGGTACTCTGCCATTTAACATCCCTTGAACAAAGCCATTAATTTTTTCTGCTGACTTGGGGGAAAAGCTTTGGGACGCCAGTATCCCATTTTAAATAACAAAACAAGTGTTTGAAAAATGTCAGATATCCGGCATGAAATGAAATAAGCCAGAAAATGCAGAGAAGCAGGCGTGTTCCCGGAATCCTGTCACGGGAAGAAGACACCAACAGTTTCAGTTAAAGGAAAATATTAAAATAAAAAACAGTGGCCTGTGTTATTCTGGTCCTTCAACACCTGGATGTGTTGCCAGCAGGAGAAAAATGAATCATTGTCAGAGAAATACTGTGTGTTTGGACCAAATACTCGCATAGGAAAATAAGATCTAGCCCTTTGCTGAGTCTTAGTTACCCAGCTATAAAACGGGTTGCTCCAAAAATTATATTTGCTCCTATAGAGAGAGATTGTTAAATGGCCTTTGTGTGTTTTCATCTCCATGACTTCACTCAAATGCCTTTTGCAGTGGAGCAAGGTGATTATTCTTTTGGATTATTCTTTATCATGAATCCTTTGACTTTTCACGAGAGACTAATACTGATGGCTATTGAGAGAGTGGGATAAATTTTGAGCTTGTCTTTTCAAATTTAAGAAGTTAAAGTGGGATCGAAAGTGGTGGCCCAGCAGGATGATTAGACTTCTGGAGAAAATGTTAATGTTAACTTTTGCAAAAAACACCATAGTAAATTGGAGTCTAAGGCATTGCTGCAAAGATAGTGCTAAAAGCAACAGGTGGTAGTTATATATGTGCCATGCCTTCCTATATTTGGTGAACTCTAAGAAGGAATGGCAGACAGGAGCCTTGCAGGTCTGTTGGTTCTGGAATAATCTTGCTGGGCATCTTCTGACTGGACTTTCTGTTTAGCTAGAAGATGGAGATGCTTAGCTCCATTTCTTGTGTTCCTACCCTACAATCACCTCAGCTTTCTGGCTGGAGGCATTTTTCAGACTGTCACACAGCCCAAAGACAGGGAACTCAGCAGAGTGTGATGTTCTCATTGAGTTGAAGAGATAGAGTTCAGGAAGGCTGAGGTGGCTAAAATTTAAGAGGCATATATGAGAGTGGGGAGGGAGCTATTCAGAGAAACAGCTCCATAAATATGCCCTGGGGTCCTCTTGAGTTTTGGCCAAAGACTTAGCTACACTTACATGGGGTAATGCCAGGCAAAGAATACTATTGTGGGGGGAAGGAAAGCTGGGGGTTGGAGGGGGGACTACAGCTGAGTAATAGCTAGAGATCACATAGGTCTAGGAGTTGTTTAAGTTGAGACCAACCAGACTGGAAAGCCCTCATTGAATACCCTGGACTGTCAGTAGAGATCCCAGAAGGGCCATTAGTAGCAGGGCTAAACTAACTTTAGAGCAGAGGTTGGCAAACTATGATCAATGGGCCAAATTCAGCCTGATACCAGTTTTGTAAATATTATTGTCACACAGCCATGTGCATTTGTTTACATAGTTGAATATTTTAGGTCCACAAAGCCTAAAATATTTACTGTCTGGCCCCTTACAAAACAGTTTTGCCAACTCCTGCTCTAGAGTGAAAAACAACTGAAGCCCTTGCTGCTAATGTTTGAAAAGAAGCCTGAAAAGGAGCAAGCTGACGTGCAAGGAACTTAAGTGCTTAACAGAACAAAACTCTTTTTAAAGGAAGACAACAAAATCCAGATACTTAAAGTGTTCAGCATCCGGTCAGATATTACTAGGCATATGAAGAAATATGACCCATGACCAGCATGAAATTCCATCAGTAGAAAAAGACCTAGAAATGACAGAGATGATGAAATTAGTAGAGTATTACTTTAGAAGACTTTTAAAACAGCTATTATAAATATGTTTATGGATTTAAAATAATACATGACCACAGTGAGAAAAGATGGGGCAATGTAAAAAAGACAAATAGGACTTCAAGATCTGGAAAGTATATCTGAAATGAAAAATTCCTGGATTGGCTTAACAGCAGATTAAATACAGTAGAAGAAAATAATCAAAGAATTTGAAGACATAGTAGTAACTCAAAGAATAATGATGGAGACTGAACGAACACCATCTTAGTTACCTGTGGGACAATATCAAGTAATCTAACATACATATGTTTGGAGTCCCAGAAAAGACGGGAGATGGAGGGGAGACAAAAAATTTTTGAAGAAATGAGTCCAAATTTTCTAAATGTGATGAAAAATACAAACATAAGTCCAAGAAGCTCAAAAAAGCCCAAGCAAAATAAACATGAAGAAAGCTACATCAAGGCACATCATGTTCATAATCAAATTGCTCAAAGCCAGAGATAAAGGGAAAGTCTTAAAAGTGGAGAAAAAGACATTGTAGACTTTTGTCAGCAGCTGTGCAAGCCAGAAGACAATAGAGAGATGTCTTTAAAGTGCTAGGGGGAAGTGTCAGTCTATAATTCTTATTTGATGAAGATATCTTTAAAAACTGAAGTAAAAAAGAAAATTTTCAGATAAACCACAGCTGAGGAATCACCATTACTAGACCTGCACCTTAACAAAGGAATTTCTTCACATTGAAGGGAAATAACAACAGATAGAAATAAGAATCTATACAAAAGAAATGAAGAATACCAGAAAGCATAAATTCATATGTAAATATAAAAGCATTTTTCTCATTTTAAAGTATTTTTGAAAGTAATTCTTTACTTAAAGCAAAAATAATAACAGTGTATTGTGGGGTTTATAGCATCTCTAAAAGTAAAATATATGACAACATTAGCACAAAGGACAGAAACAGGGAAATAGGTATATACTATAGAAAACTGCTTGTGTATTTGGTGGAGTTATTATCTGAAGGAAGACTGGTAAGTTAAAGTTGTAAGCCCTAGAGCACAGGCCAGCAAACTTCAGTCCATAGACCAAAAATGGTTTACTGCCTCCCCCACTCACTGACACCACATTGACAAAGTATTTTGCTGTCTGCTTTAGGAGATTAAGTTTTATTGGAAGACAGTCACACTCACACGTTTTATGGCTATTTGGTGTTAGGATGGCAAAGATGAGTAGTTGTGACAAAGACCCTATGAGCTGCAAATCCTAAAATAGTTGCTATCTGGCACTCTACAGAAAACTTCTGCTGACACTTGCCCTAGAGAAGTCACTGGAAAAATAAAGAGGTATAGTTAATGAGTCTGTATTGGAGATGAAATGGAATTTTTAAAAAGCTCAATTAATTTTAAAAAAATGGAAGAAAAAAATGACAATGGACAGGGCAAATAGGAAACAAATACACGAAGCACACACTGATAGAACTGAAAGGGGGGATAGACAAATCTTCAGTTGTAGCTGTATATTTTAATACTCCTCTTTTGAGGAGTGTTGCTAGACCATCTAGACAGAAAATCATTAAGGATATGGGGAGAGTTGAACAGTACTATCTACCAACTTGACTTAATTGACTTTTTGAACACCATACCCAACAAGAGCAGAGTAGACATTGTTTTCACATGCATATTGAACATTCACCAAAAGACATATTCTGGGCCATAAAACAAGTCTCAGTGAATTTAAGAAGATAAAAATCATAAAATTATGTGTTTTGAATGAATTTAGCAATTTTTAAAAAATAAAGTCAGTGTAAAAAAGCGTGTGAATTTCTGTATCCTAGTCATGAACAACGGGAAAATGAAATTTAAAGATAATGTTATTTACTATAACATCAAAAAACATGAACAATTTAGGGATAAATAGCACACTGAAAATGACTAAACCTGCTGAGAGAAATTAAAGAAGATATAAATGAATGAAATGATGTACCATATTCATGGACTGGAAGACTCAATATTGTTAGGATATCAGTTCTTCTGAAATTGCAGTATAGGCTGAATCCTACTCTAAATTCTGGCAAGGTTGTTGTAGAGAATGACAAATTTATTCTAGAACTTATATGGAAATTAGAGAGGCTCTAGGATAACCAAAGAAATCTTAAAGAAAAAAACTGGAACCTGATTTAAGACTTCCTATAAAGCTACAGTAGTCAAGATAGTGTGCTAATAGAGTAAGAAATAGACATAAAGGTCAATGGAATAGTCTAGAAATAGACCCATATGGATGTGATCAATTGATTTTAGACAAAGGTGCCGTGATGAGTCAATGGGTTGAGGAAACAGTTGTTTATCCATATGAAGAAACTTTCCATTCTGACCTCACACCATATACAATTATTGCCTTGAAATGGATCATAGACTTAAATGTAAAAGCTAAAACTATAAAATTTCTAGGAGAAAATATTTATGACTTTAGGGTAGGCAGAGATTTCTTGGGACCCAAAAAGCACTAGCCATAAAAAAAAATTGAAATTTTGAACCTTATTAAAATTTAAAACTTTTCGTCAAAAGGGATACTATGAAAAAGATGAAAAGATAGGGCAGAAAATGGGAAAAAAATATTCCCAGTATATATATGACCAAGAACTTGTATTCAGAATATATATATAAAGAACTCTAACCACTCAAAGGTCAGAATTCAACCCAATACATAGATGGGCAAAAGATTTGAACAGATCTTCACAAAAGAAGATATGTAGGTGGTCAACAAGCACCTGAAAAGACGTTCAGCATCATTAGTAATCAGAGAAGTGCCAACTAAAACAACAGTGACACGGCACTACATATCCACTAGTATTAGTAAAAGGACTGACAGTTAACAGAAGTTAACCGCCATATGGAGCAACTGGAGCACACTGCTTATAGAAATGGAAAATGGTGTATCTCTTTGGAAAAGATTGCTAGTTTCTTACAATGTTAACCATACACTAACCATATGACCATATTACCAGTACGGCTTTTGGGTACTTACCCAAAATAAATCAAAGTACATGCTCACAAAGAGACTTGATTCATAATAGAGAAAAACAAGGAACAGTCCAAATAACTCTCAGCAGGTGAATGGATAAGCCCATTGTGGTATATCACACAAAGGATTATCGCTCAACAATAAGAAGAAATAAACTGCTGATAAATGTAACAGCTTGAATAAATCTCAGAAATGTGGAAAGCAGAAGCAGATGAACGAAAAGGAGAGCATGCTGTGTGATTCCATTTATGTAAGATTCTAGGAAAGGGAAAAACACCCCAGACTGATAAATAGCCAATCACTGGACCTAAAGCTGATTTTGGAGGTAGGCAAAGAGGCAAGAGAGAGCTGTTTGAGATATTGCAAAGGCTCTCTGTCTTGGTTATGGTGTTTTGTTACTTGGGCTTATGCATTTGTCAGAATTCATTGTACACCTTAAATGGGTGTATTTTATTATATATCAATTAAACTGTAATAAAGTTGGTTTAAAAATAAAAAAATCATCTAGGAAACTTTAAGTAGAACTGGACTCGGTTTTTTTCTCATTAAATATGAAAAACTTCAGAACATCAGATTACTCTTTATCTAAAATATGTACTAAATTGTAGTCAAAGAACTCAGAAGGAAAGTTTAAACAGAAAAAGAAAAATCAAATTATTATGTCTTCCCTTGACTCAAATTTCTACTTAAGTTTCCAACTGCAGACTCTATCCTAATCCAATGGAGTTTCCATTCCAAGTCAACTGTGACCTATTGCTTTTGTCAAGGTTCCCAGGAACAGAAACGTTAAGAAAGTAACTGATATTTCTAAAACCCGTTAACTGTTAATAATGTTCAGTGTGTCTACCAGAGCTGATACTATTCTCTGCATAGAAAAGTTTGATCTAAGCCAATTTTTATCCCACTCTTCAAATTTTTAAAATCAACATATTTGTTAAGCATTCATGCTCATCACTAAGCTTTTGGGAGAATGGGAGGTTCACTCTGCTGCTTCTGATTTGTATTGGTTTGGGTAGCTCGTCGCCTTTTTCTCCTGTCTTGCGGTAAACTTTTTATAACAACCTAGGATCAGATACTTTCTCCTCTTGTCCTCATCTCTTCGGGCACATGGTCCTTATTTTGGTTGTGGTGGGGGAGTTGTGAAAGGGTAGAATCACAGAGCATTAGAATGGGAAGTTCAAGGCTCTGGATCATTAATCCAGTTTTCTCAGTTTACAGAGAAGGAAACTAAACCCAGAGAAGAAGAGGGACTTCCCTAATGTTCTAACTCTTAGAAAGAGAAGCCAGCCAGCCCTGACCCCTTACACCCTCTGGCTGTCTGCATACAACAGCCAGCTTCTCTCTCGGACTCAGGCTCCTCTGATGGGAGAGAGCCATTGTTCACCTGTTTTCAAGGGCATTGCTGAAGAACAGGAGATAAAAGGACCATAAAGTGTACACTGCAAAACACCAATACTTGAAAGCAATCTTAAGTCACCACCAGCATAAAGTACTTTCCTATCCCTTTGGGATGAAAATTCCTGTGGCTGCTGCATTTCAGAAGAGTTTGAGGTTTTCTTTCTTCCTTTTCCTTTGTTTTTGTGACACTGTGAACTTGTTTTGGAGGGGAGACTTTTAACTTTAGCCTTGCTGCAGGGAGTTACAGTAATTAAAAAACTATGCTAATGAGAGACCTGTCATAAATTTGATACATTTTCCCAGTCATAACCAGGGAGAGTCCACCCTCTGTACCTTTGAAAAGGTAAAGACCTGACTGATTCCCTCCCTGCTCCTCCACCCACAGCCTAGGTTCCTTGCTAATTGCTGTACTGTTATTAAAACAAAGGACTGATCTTTAAATGCCCCGGAATGACATGACTATGCCCAATCAGGACTGTAATCAGACTACCCTACGTTTTATGGACTCAATGTCTTGGTGATCCTGAGGCAAGCCAGTGGGCGCAGAGCTTCTGCTTTGGCTGCGAATTAAACATTAGAAACCTTTGCTTTGTTGCTGGGCCAATCATCCCCACAATCTGATAGGCCAGAGTTGATTCTATTTGAAACGGACAAATTTCTGTTTATTCTGAAAAACAAGCAACAATTCCAAAGAACAAATGCTTATTTGAAAGAGCAAAAGTAACTGTCAGATGAGTGGATTGCCTGGAAATAGCTTTACTCAGAAAACCTTCTGAGAGTAGGAAAAAATTTGTTATGGCTGCCAGATACAATATTATTCATATTTCAAGAGAGAAAATGATGACATTAATACCTTCCTTTTGGTTACTGCTGTTGGCCTTTGCACAGCTTCTTAGCATCTGGATTTACATCATTACCTGAACATCCCTCTGGAGGTGGAGGGGTGCATGTGCCAGTGACTGTATTGGAAGTGGTGTGATATATTGATTAAGATTGGGAACTTTGAAGTCAATCTTCATTCATGGATTAATTCAGGAGATATTTTTTGAATGCTTCCTGTGTGTAAGGAACTGTTGTACGCACTAAGCTAGAATAGACTAAGTGAAAACGTGAAGAAACAGACTACAATTCACTGTCCTTATGGAACGTACATTCCGATGGGGCCAGCATACCTGGATTCATGTTAGATCTGCCACTCATTTTGTGGCTTCTAGCAAGTTACTTGTTCTCATCCAGTTTGTTTCTTCATATGTAAAATGGAGTTCATGATTCCCATTGCATAACGTTTTTGAGGATTCATGAGGTAATGCATGTTAAGTGCTTAGGATATACTGACTACTCCTGAATGGTAGCTGCTACAATTATTGTCATTGTTATTGCTATTTGGGCAATTCCGTTGTCATCATCGGATACCTGTCATCATCAGATACCTGTCATCATCAGATACCCCTCTAGCATCCAGCCTCCAGGGGGCTGACTAGGATGCTCCATTGGCCGGAAACTGGGTGAGATCAATCCCCAACCCCAGTCCTTTTAGATGTAGGGGCCACGGCCAGGGGTCACAGCCTGATTCTTGCCTCTGCATTACCTTCCCTTTATTTAAGCAGCAGCCAATACAGAATTAGCCCTTGTTCAAAAATAACTGCTATCACCATCCTGTTTTGCTTCCCTGGGTGACAGACTCTAACATTTCCTCCTCTCTTTTTCTTTCAGATTGTTTAGTGTAATTTTGGAACAATTAACCAAAGAAACAGAAGGCGGTAACCACTCCAGTGGCAAATCGGGAGGCTTTGACGTCAAAGCCCTCCGCGCCTTTCGAGTGTTAAGACCACTTCGACTAGTATCAGGAGTGCCCAGTAAGCACGTTTCGTTTCCTAAAGCCCAGAGTTTGTTGATTTTTTTTTTCCTCCTGGGTGGGTCTCGGAATTATGAAATGGGGTGTGATGAGGTGAGTTGTTGCGTAGGAGTCAAGGTCTCATATGCCTTTGCCCTTTATGAAACACTTCTGCTTGTATTGTCACTTTGGGTCTACGTGACAGCCCTGATTCAGGGGCTGGATATGATTGTTGTCTTCTTGATGTTGTGGGAGAAATTTCTCTTGTGGAGACAAAGGAGGTGGTGACGGGAGACCTGGAGGTCAGGCCTCCTGAGTCCAGTCTGGTCTTTGTTCTCCAACACCACACTACTGTCACCTCCTCCCACTCCCAAGTCTGCCCCTCTGCACGTGGCAGGTTAAGTAGATGAGGGTGTTGGAGGGCTCAGCTGACTGCCTTTTTTGCAAAATGAGAGCAACCAGTGGCTAGAATCTTGAAAATTCACTTAACTCTCTAATAGAGAAACTGTTCCTGTCCACTGTGGGGAAGAGGTGAATGCTTCTGTGTCCTCCCCCACATGCAGGGCACAGTAGTGCCTGCTTAAAGGTTGTTGTGAGGACTGAGTGTGGTGATGGAGGGAGAGCCCATGCCAAGGACTGGAGCATAGTCTTAGAGTGAGAGGTGCTATTGTCATCCACTAGGCTACGCTGCCTGTCCAGGCCAGGCGCTACATATCTGGGCCAAGTTCAGTGCTGCTTGAGTTGAAACAGATGCCCCACCTGTGCCCTGGCCAGGAACTTCCATAAGGAGCATGGAGTGTCCTTCACCGAGTTCTGTCCCTGAGAGTACCCCACCCACCCACCTCCTGGGGACTTTGGAGGGTCGAGGTCCTCCTGCCTTTCTAAGGACCGTGGCTGTGAGGTGGCTGCCTGCTTTCAGCTGGAGGACGGATATGGGACTGTGAGATGTGCCTTTTTTTCACAACTTGTAAAGCCATCAGAAGAACACAGATCATGTTTTTGCCTCTCCAGAAGTTCTTCATGAAATTTTATTGAACCTGCTGGCGTTCAGAATGCACCAAAAATTCTCCAGAAAAATTCCAAATTTAACATTTTTAAATGTAGGAAGTGGTGTTTTGTTTTGTTTTTTATGTGTACTTGTTTTTCCAGATGGTTCATTTATTTTCATTGAAAAAGATCAGTGCAAGTCAAAACCACAAAACTGTCTGGAAGCAATTGAGAAAAATAGAAATACGTTGGAAATGATCGGCCCTGTTATGTGTAATATGATTAAATGAGAAGTTCAGTGAGCAAACATGAGGTTTCAGATTCAGTTGTTACAGCTTAATCTAATTTCAAAGTAACCACAACAACTTTTTTCCCCTAAAGAGCAAATGACAGGCCGGCCTGTCTGCGGTATGTGCTGTGAGCTTCGTGGATCTGAGTCATACGTGAGGACTTCTCAGCCCATGTTCTTTAACTGCCCTGGTGGGGAAACTCCAAGTCTCTCCTCAGGCCTGACTAGGCTTTGGGGAGATGGGTCGGGGCCTCTGGGTCAGGGCCTCTGGATCAGGCTCTTTCCTGTGCTGGTTTGCAGCTGTGGACCAGTGATTTCTTAAGTGCCTGAAATTGTTAAAAATGCCAGAGAAGGTGTGACTGTTTACACTTCTCTGGGAACTATCTAATCCCTTCTAAAGAGAACTTGAACTGGTCTACAAGGCATGATTTTGTGTGTGTGTGTGTGTGTGTGAATAGGTGTTCATTCATGGGAAGGTAAAAATGTGTTTCAAATAGAGCCCTTCAGATGTTTATGGAGCTCTTAACCACCCACACTCAGCTGATAAATATGTGTCTGAATCCTCGACTATCAAGTGGGAAAGAACCCTCAAGATCACCCACCTCCACAAGTACCATCTTTTAGATGAGGAAGCTCATGCAAGAAAGAGGTAGTGACTTAAGCAGGTTCTTGCAATTAGTGGGTGACCAAACAGGGCCAGACCCGTAGCCTCCTAGCTCCTAGCCCAGTGTTCTTTCTACTCCATTTCACTGCCTCCTTAGGTTAGAATCCCATGAGATCAGCTGTACATATTGGTTATATACAAAGGAGCCTAATGTCGTGAAAGTGTACACGTTCACATTACATACAATGTCATTATCTCATACATTTGACTAATCCAAAATATTGAAAATTTGAAATATAATAGTGATACTGTATTTAACTGTAACAGTAATTGTTACATTGCACTTAAATGAAATGTATTAAACATAACCACATTTGTGAAACATACTGCTCAGTGCCATAAAATTGAGAGTAACTACTGGATGATGATTTTGGATGGCCCATCCATGTCTTAAGAAAAAAAAAATGTAAAGACAAACAAAAAACTCTTTGTCCAAGTAGATGAGAGCAGATGTTTCTTTTCCACTCCATCTATTCCTTATAGAAGATGAAAACATTAAAAGTCATCCTACTGATCATTTTTTTCCCCAAAAGAAACCACTTGAACATTTAAATATCTGAAGGCAGTACTGAGGATTTTTGTCATAATGAGCATCTGGAAAGAGGCTCTTTGCGAGTCTGAAACTCTGTTATCACTCTTCCCTCCCCATCCCTGCCCCCACCTTTTCCTGTGTACTTCTTATCATGGTGAACTTTTCTTGTAATTGCTGTTATGTGTCTCTACATGGTGTGTTCTGACTTCTAACTCATTTAGTTGTAGCATCTCAACTTCTTATATTCTTTTGTTCGTTGAATATGTATTGGGAAAGTGAGAAGATATTAGAAAAGGCCAGTTTGAAAGAGTGAGAGACCTTGGGGAGAGGAAGAGAAAGACAAGGGGGAAAAGAGTGAGTTATACAGAGGGAAGCTGAGGTCATGGGTGACAGGAGGAGCGCAGGGCACACAGGCGCCTGGTGGATCAGGCAGCCTGGATCTGGTGGGGCTGTGGTTTCCTGCTAACCACTCTCCTTCAGTCTCCTATTTCCTTCCACCCAGTACCGAGTGTTGCCCAACCATCCCTCTTCCCGTGGTCTTTTCTCTTCCTGTACCATGGCTCTGAGTGTTACTCTGTGAGTAGCTTCCAGGTTTCTGTGTTCCTCCCTCATCTCACAAGTCCACGTGTCACCTGCAGACGCTTCCCTCTTTGTGTTAAGCCAGTGATCAAACTCACTGGATCTAGTTGATCTCACCCCTTCAATCCTCTGCCCCTCTCCTACCTCCCTCATTCCTGAGGAGCCTCCTTTTGACAGGCTTATCTTTGTTCAGGCACTAGGATTAGCATCATGACCCTGCCTCCCCGGCCACCTTCTCTCCCTCAGACTTGCTTATTGAGTTCTGATCTCATCTGGATCCTTACCCTGTCCTCCCTGGAGGCCCCACACCCTCCAGCTACTTCTCTGCCTCTCTTGCCTACAGCTACCCCACTTATATTTCTAAAAAGACTGCCTTTTGAATTTTCCTGGATCTCCCCCATGTATACATGTTATTAAACTTTTGTTTGATTTTTTTTTCCTGTTTAAAAATAAAGAGACTTCCCTTTGCTGACGGTCTGAAGTCTGGCGCTGTAATACGAATCCCAAACTCAGAGCTACCTAGCTTGCAATCTGCTTGTCTTTCCCGATACCTTTTCCCACTGCGTGACCGCCAGCTGAGACTCACCACCCCCAGCCCATGTGGTGCAAGCTTGCTTCTGTGCTTTCGGTGCTTTCTTCTCTCTGCCTGGAGTAGCCCCTCCCCCGTGCGTGCCCACACGCCAGTGGAAATCCACCCTCCTCAGCCTTCAGGCCCTCCTGAGAGGGAGACTGCTGCCCAGTCCTCTTTCTTCTTTCATCTGTCTTTAATTTTAACGGTGTGGTATTACTCACCCAGCATCTGTGTGCTACCTTAATTTGTGTTTAATTCTTACGTCTTCTCCTAGAAAATAACCTCTTTGAGAGAAGCCACGTTATGTAACACATCTCCACACTCCGCAAGGCACCTAAACCTTGCGCTTGCTGCGAGGTAGATGTTCAAGGAATTTTGCTGAATGGATGAATGAATGTGTAAATGAGTGACTTTCATATCCAGCAGTCCCCTCTCCCGGCCTTAGTTTTTCCATCTTTTAAGTTGAAGGATTTGGATTAGATGATCTTTAAGGTTCCTTTTTAATTTATCTCACATCCAGGTTTAATGTTAAAAGCTATGGAAAAGAAGAAAAGCTATGAAATAGCCTTTCGAGTTTTATTACTATGTGTCATACACAGATCAGGCATCATTAGGAATTTTACACACACACACACACATACACATATGTCATTGAAATATTTCCTAGCTCACTAACTTATTTTTCTCTTTCCTAGGTTTACAAGTTGTCCTGAACTCCATTATAAAAGCCATGGTTCCCCTCCTTCACATAGCCCTTTTGGTATTGTTTGTAATCATTATCTATGCTATTATAGGATTGGAACTTTTTATTGGAAAAATGCACAAAACATGTTTTTTTGCTGATTCAGGTGAGTAATGAAAATAGTAGATAACCTTACTTTTTAAAAATTCAGCTTTCCCAAAAATAACTTTTGCAGTTTGGGGAAAATCTAAAACAAAATGAGAGAGAGAGAGAGTGAGAGAGAGAGAGAAAAGAAAGCCAAATACACCAGTAAATCTAAGCCAGTTGTTAGTATGAATTATATTCAGAATAAATGAGAATTTAGTCTCCTTTTCTATCTTAATTTCCTATGTAAGGTATTCTGACAAGGACTCTGAAAACTAGACCACGAGGTGAATCAGTAGTGTTGTTCTGTAAAGGCTGAAGAAAGGTTCTGTAAAAGTGAGGACAGAGGAGAGAGCAGTGGACTCTGAGTAGAGGAAATGGCAAATCCCATGAAGGAGGGAATATGTGAAGTGAATCTTGAAGGGCAAGAGGAGTCCAAGACAGCGTAGCTGGGACATAGGGCGTTCCAGGGTCTGGCAAGGGGACAACAGCTTCTGCGGCTTGGTTTCCTGATGCTCCCCTCTCCCTTGAGTTCTGAAGCCTTCCTCCTCTGTTGGCAGATGTTGTAGCTGAAGAGGACCCAGCACCATGTGCGTTCTCAGGGAATGGACGCCAGTGTACCGCCAATGGCACGGAGTGTCGGAGTGGCTGGGTTGGCCCCAATGGAGGCATCACCAACTTTGATAACTTTGCCTTTGCCATGCTCACCGTGTTTCAGTGCATCACCATGGAGGGCTGGACAGACGTGCTCTACTGGGTAAGCAGCTTGAGGAGAGAGTCTGTGGAATGTTCTTTCCTTGGATAGAAGTGTTTCATTAGCTAGAGCCATTGGCTAGAAGAGAAACCCCAGAAGTGAGTTCTTTGGGAAGGGATGCAGACCCTCCCTTCACTCAGGACCTGTCATCCCCACCTCAGGGCCTTAGTTTCAGCTCTACAGAATGTTGGCTCTCTCCCATCCCCAGTCCCACTGAGCTGGTTTTGCCCAGTAGTCTGCTTTTTAGGAGGAACTCCAGCAGGCCAGGGCTGTCCTGATTAAATGCTTAGAAAGCCAGAGGTCATTTCCCCAGTTAAGAGGCTCCTGGACTCCATGGACTAAATCTTGTTCTACTAGGCCCTATACAGGAGATAGACAACATGAATTGGATCCTTTTCATGCTTTCCATAGCTTAGGACAGCCTTAAAGCCAAAGTCGGGTTTTCCCTTATTACAGTATTTCCCTTTTGCATCTTCAGTATTACTATAAATCAGCCCAGCATAAGCCCTCTGCTCTCTCCCTTTCTCTTTGGAGCCGGGACCTCTGGCAGAGCATGCAGAGGTAGCTCGTCAGCCTTCCGGGACTGGTGGAGCTGTCCGTGAACACGGAGGGATACCCTTTGTGTGGTTGCCGCCTGGTTCTTATTCCTGATGGAGCCAGGGGGTGGCTATAAATGAAGAGCAGTCATATTTTAACAGCCTTTTCTCAGAGCAGAGTTTGTTTGTTTACTTCTTTGCCTGATAGAATTGGGAAAAGCTCATAGAAGTTTAGAAATGATTTTCCACGGCACAGAGTTGCTGGAAAAAACAGCCGACTTGCGGATTTTGAGCCTAAACTCAAGTCCAAACAGGATTAACCCAGATTCCAATAATGATTTGTTAAAAGGCAGTTAGTAATAAAATACTTCTTGAATGAGCAGTCTCTAGTTAGAATGCCTGCAGATTGAGAAGGAGCTTCTGACAGGATCTAACTTTCAGACACTTGATTGAATTTCCCATTACTCTGTAACTTCAGAGATTGTAGCATGTAATGGTTATGAATAGATTTTTTGCTTCCCTTCACCAGTGAGCACCATACTTACAGGATTGTAGGAGTCCCTGTATATTCAATGTTAAGCAAAGGAGGTATGTTTTTATTTTCATCCCTCAAGTATGAATCTAGTTTGGTAATAAGGTTTTTTTAAGCATCACCAACATGTTCTATCTTTCCCCCCTCCTTTTCTTATTGTCATAGGAGAGTGTGTGTGTGTGTGTGTGCGCGCGCGAGAGTGTGTGTGTCTCTCTGTGGGTATGCACATCTGTTATTTATATCCATAACACAATGGCTTTCATGAAGAGGAAGAAGGAAAGAGATTCTATTGGATGAGCCAGGTCCATGGCCCTGCAAGGGGACCTTCTAATTATGTAAAGTGTTTGTTTTCACTGTTTCTTCCTAAGTTGCAACTCCTACATAGAGTAGTGACGTTCTCATAACCAGTCTTCCCTTGGAGTTTTCTGATAAATAGAAAAAGCATCATCCAACTAGCCCAAACTGATCCTTCCCCCACACAAAGAGTACAGAAGACAACATTCTGATTGAAAACAAACAGACAAAAAATCTGTGACTCCCCACAGCTCTGTTCTCCCTGTTGTCACAGTGAATTGTCCGTTGCCGATCCAGCATGCCTTGACTAATGGACAGTTTTATCCTTTATTATGTTTCTGTATGTTGATCCTCTCATGACGATGTTCCTGTTGCCACGCAAGTGAAAACTCTGGGAGTGTGTGATGAAAGGAGAGGAAACTCCATGCACCCAGAAACAAAAGTTTCACTTGCTTTCCTGAGAACCGTTAAGTATCACCTAGGATGATATAATTATTACCTCTATTATTCATATGACAATCACAGAGCTAATAATTTGACAATCTAATAATTACATTCTCTATGAATTACATGGCATCTTTATTCCAACGGAGGAACTCCAATAATTTACCAACATTATTCCAGTCTATATCCCTTTATAGAACATCTCAGAAACAGTGGAATACAGACCCCTGGACATCCCCAGGGTCTTACTGCAAGTGCTGTGGTCCATGATCTAAAACAGGGGTCTACAGACTTTTTTATAAGGGGCTAGGCCATATTTGGTCTTGCAGACTGTAGTGTCTCTGTCACAACTACTCCAGTTTTGCCCATGTCACTTGGAAGTAGCTGTAGACAACATGGGAACCTGTGGCTTCCTTCTGATACTTATCTATGGACACTGAAATGTGAATTTTGTAGCACTTTCCTGGGTCATAAGATACTGCTGATTTTTTTCCTCACCATTTAAAAATGTAAAAGCCATTTTCAGCTCATGGGCCATGCAGAAGCAGGTGATGGGCTGGGCTTGGCCTGCAGATCATAGTTCAGTGACCCCTGGTCTAGACTAGAACCCAGCCCTCTGTCCTTGACATTCTTCCACTGTCAGAGGTTCGTGAGCTCTTCTCAAACACTAGGGGGCAGCTCAGTAATGTCTTCCAGAGTGCTCAGAAAGATCTTATTCTCTGAAACATGTCAGGTTGCTTTTAATTACTTGTTGATTGCATTTATTAACTCAGCATAGACTAGGCAGGAGGCAGGGCCCCAGCCTTTTCCATACTTTATGGGCCACGGTTGGCTGGAAGCCACACAGTTCTGTTCCAGAACACCCTGGCCCAGAGCAGGTGCTCGGCAAATGCCAATTACACTTCAGGTGTCTCATCCCATTGCTTCAGTGTAGATGCGCCATGTTTAAATGCCATTTTAATCCACAACCAGGATGTAAAGCGAGCATCTGAGACAGAACTAAGGAGATTCGATTTTAAATGTTGATTGCAAGGAGATTTCTCAGTCCTTTAGGTGTTTGTATATGGTGGACAAAGTCTTTACAGGGATATTTTGCATCTTGTCAAGATCATATTCAGTCAGTGTTCTCAAGCCCGTTGATGCCACAACTCTCCAGAGTGCCTGGCAAGTGGCCAGCAGGGTCTTGACAAGGGAAATGCAGGGGGCCCAGTATGCAGAATGACACACATAGAGCAGAGCCACGTGGATGTGTGGGGAGGGGATTCTTAACTTCTGGAGAAACATAATTTTTTTCAGCACTCTCTTATGAGGTGAATTCCATAGACATAATTGAGCTGCCATCTGACCCACATGTATTTGATGTCCTTAGAGGCAGAAGGGTGAAGTGCAAGGAAAGAGCCTTGAGGCTGCCTAGGGCTGGGCACGTGACCTTGGGTAGGTCACCAAAACTCTTGGGCTTTAATTTTGTTGTCCACAAGATGCAGAATAACACTACTTGATTTCATTTTTTTCTTTCAACTTGGGGGAAATGTTTTTAAGTGTAGGAAATTAAGTAAAATAGTATTGGTTTCAGGAGAGAGCTATCCATATAAACCGTTTATGGCCTTTTGCTTTAGTACCAAGCTCTTTTCTCAGCACATCCATGGCAGCGATGGCTGTCAGACCGAACGGGAAGTTCTGTCTCAGCCAAGCTGACAGTCTCCTTCATTCCTGTTATCTGGGAGACCCCTCTCTAGTTCACCAACAGCTTGCCTTTCTTCGCCTTTCTCTTATTCCATGCTCAGGGAAGTGACCACCAATTTATCAAGTTTCTAGTGGTGTTAGCAACACTTAGAAAAAAACAAAAAGCCTCAGGTTAGCCTTTAATTGGAGACATGGATGTGCATTTCAGCCTTTGAAGTGAGGGAAAACTGAAACTAAATGGATTATTATTTCCTGAGTACCAGGTGACACCACATGAAGACTTTGATATACTTCAAAAATCTAAATTGAAATGCCTGAGCTCATGCCGATTTCTCCATTGTTGACAAAGACCATGCAGACAAAATCCCAAGCACAGTCTCTATTTTCATGTGGGGGTTTGGGGGACCAGCTTGCCAGTTCTGACTTGTCCCATGTGTGTGGTAAGGTCTAAGAAATACTAGCCTCTGAAAAGAGACCCTTGTTGAGAAGGTTTAGTTGGGAGAAAGACTGTCCCCTAAAGCTTAATTTTTGTTTCTCTTTCCCACCTTCTGGAGATTTAAAGTCTCCTGTGGCCTTGGTTTTCCCCTCAGCCCCAGCTGTTGTTCCAGGTAATATTTCTGATTTGAGCAAATGAGAGAATAGGAGTCTGTTGAACACTGATTCCTAAACAATTAGAAGTCTCTTTATTTGGAGGAAAAGTTCCCTCTCAAGTGGGAGCAGACAGCTGTTCCTGGAGCCATTCTCTGGGCCATGGGACTGAGGCCTGGAAGAGGATGGGCAGGGCAGAGTGTCGGCTGACGGCTGACCTACTTTGCCAGAGTGTGGGAGCGCAAAGTCTCCTGGTGGGGGCCCTGGACGTGCACATCCTTCCCTCCCCATGGGCACACTCTGCCCTGCCACGTGCATTCCTCCTGCTCCAGCAGAGAGGAAATGGGCCCACAGAGGTCTCTGTGGAAGGGTCTGACTTCAGGCTGAGCTCTGCCCACTACCCCAGGCAGCCTGTTTCTTCTCCTCTGCTCATAGGTTTTTAAATAAGTTTAGTGGCACAGTTGCTTTGGAAGAATTACCCTGGGCCTTCCTGCTGAAATTAGTTTATCCAACTTAATTAGATCAACAATTGCAGCCACGGCCCTGGCTCATTCATTACCCTAATTGCCAATGTAAGATGTGCAGACTGATATGAGTTCTATTGAGCACATCAATTTTCATATGGCCAAACAGGTGTTTCAGAAGGGATTTAATACCCTCTCCCTCAACTTCAGCAACAGATGTTAGGTTTTTTTTTTTAATGTTTTCTTTTTCTATTTGGTTTCTGCATGAAACGAACAGTGAAATGCATGAGCTTCATTCTGTAAAGCTAAAACTAGAGCCAGATAATGTAGAGGAAAGCGCATGCTTAAAGTCCTAAGGGCTTGACCCTGCACACAAGAACCATGAATCGGCCCAGACTGTATACTGTTCTATTAGCTGGAGATTCTGGGTGTTCTAGCAAAGTCAAGCATGACGTCATTCATTCTGTCCCCTGACTGGTCCTTAACAACTTCTTTCTGGGAGAAGTGTTTGCCCAATTTAATGCTAACTTGTGCTGCTGGAAAGTTCCATCCAGCCGTGAACCTTAAAACACCTGTTTATTCCAGCAGGGAAATTGCTCATGACTGAACCTCTCCCGGGAAGATGTGTTGGGGCAGCCACGTCTGACTGCGCTGCTTGAGCTTGTCCCAGAATTAGGGGCGCCAGATTCCTTTGGGAAGCTCACTGCTGGAGCCAGCTCTCCAAGGGTGGGTCTTGTTGGTTCAAGCTAGGTGTAGGGGAGAGGGGCTTTTTTCTTTCCCTTCTCCTAGGTCCTTCCCATGGATGCAATTGGGAAAAACCTCATTCCCCAAAATACCCTTGAATGTGTGTCAGTTAGTTGACTTCTGAATACTTTCCTTCTTTGAATTAATTTAGCTGTGCTTGCACTCACTGATTGCAGATAATATAGGTTTAAAGTAGATTAGGTTTCCTTGGATAGGTTGGCTACTAATGGAAAGTTACTATTTCAGGGTTGTTTTTTTGTGGGGAGGAGGGAGAGGAAGTTAGTTTTATTCATTTATTTTTAGAAGCAGTACTGGGGATTGAACCCAGGACCCTGTGCATGCTGAGCATGTGCTCTATCGATTGAGCTATGCCCTTCTCCCTCAGGGTGTTTTGTTTGGTTTTTAAGAAAATAATTTATGGAGTTAAATGTTGCAAATTTGTCCCCATAACTAAGACTTTTCCACCATCACAAATTTTGAAAGCAAAAATAGTACTAATAACTTGAGAAGAGTAGAAAATAGTTTCCAGCTAAGCAGCAGTTTTGTCTTCTACTAAGATCTTTTCTGAAAAACCCCTTATCAAGACAGTTTCCTGTGAGAAAGAGCCAAATCCCAGCTGATTTCCCTCCCAGTGGCCAAAGGTTGCTATTGCTATTATTTGCCCAGAAAACTTTGGTGATTCTGTGTGTGTGTGTGTGTGTGTGTGTGTGTGTGTGTGTTGAGAATATATAATGAATGTGCTTTGGCTACTGTTGTTTGATTTGAAGCTAAGTAAATATTTCATTAAATGTATAGAATGCTGTCTCTAATGTGATCCTCTCTCCTTATTAGATACTCTTTTTTAACCCACTCCTATGAGACCGTCTTATTTCTTGCAGATGAATGATGCTATGGGATTTGAATTGCCCTGGGTGTATTTTGTCAGTCTCGTCATCTTTGGGTCATTTTTCGTACTAAATCTTGTACTTGGTGTATTGAGCGGGTAAGCTACACCTCTTTCATTTTGAAAGCAGAGTTCTGAGGACAGTTGCCAAGACCACACAGGCTTTGTTCGTGGGGGCCACCAGGCGGGTGCCAAGCATTTTCTGTGTCCTCCAAGATGCTTAGCTTTCTTTTCTGCTGAGGCTTCCCAAATCAAGCTGATTCCTGGAACCTCGCCAGCCTTCATGAAGGAAAGCTATAGGATAGTTATTGACCAGAAATTAATCAGTGTTGTCACTTGGGATTTAAATAGTTGGCATTGCTTGCCCATTTGTCTGTCCTAAAAGGAGATATATCTATAATTGCTTTATTGGTCTGGATCCAAATGTAATGCAGATTAATTGGTACAAAGCAGTAGCTAAATGACTTTTTGTGGGCCACATTGGTAGGTTTCAGCAGCAGAACATGTCCTCACTGAAGGAACCAAAATGGAAGGCCCTTGGCGGGGTCCCATCCTAGGAGCACCAGTCTTTGGTCAAAGCCCTAGTGGTCTGGCAGCTGGTCCTGGGGCTCTGCTCTTTGGCAAATGGATAACTGATAACTGATCTCCTTACATTTTACAGGTAAATGATGCGATAGGATGGGAATGGCCATGGGTGTATTTTGTTAGTCTGATCATCCTTGGCTCATTTTTCGTCCTTAACCTGGTTCTTGGTGTCCTTAGTGGGTAAGCAGTTGGATCCATGTTCCACATTCTGCTGCTGCCACATGTCAGGCGGCTCTGCGTGTCCCCTAGCTGCTCCCTGCGGCTTTCTCTGCATGCGTGTGGACTCTGATGTCCCCTCTGTGTGTTGCTTTTGGACTAAACTGTGATTCTTTCTGCTTGTATCTGTTTGTGAGATTCTGTGTTTATGATGCTTGCCAAACACAAGTAATTTAATGAAAGTGTTTCCCTGAAGCTAGTCACATTAATATGCCCGTGTGTAGAAGTGGATTAAAACTGAGTAAAAGGATTCCCAGCCTTGGTCTCACCCAGGAAAGGGCCTTTGTCTTTTGTGGTTTTCTTCCCTTTGGTACATACCGTGGCCTTTTTAAGTTACCCACAATGTATCATGAATGTTTCCAGTGGTGTTTTAGATTTCATGGTAAAGGAGAAATAGGCCTAGGTTAGCACATAAATAATAAACAGTTTCAAAATTGCACATCCTTCAGATCAGGATCATTTATTAGCTCAGGATCATTTTCTGCTGCTGTCATTGTGAGAATGTTCCCTCAAATTCATTTTTAATCATAACTTGTAGAATCTTTCTTTAATGCAGAGTAATAATCAGCTTTTGCACCTAAATTCCTATAGCCTTATCCTTGTCCTTGTCACTCAGTCACTGTTTTTGACATTTCATTTTGTTGACCACCTCGGCTCTGTGGGTTGACCGACCAACAAGGGGTTTCAGTGGAGACTGGGTCAGGAGGGGGCCTTAGCCCTGCCGGTAGTCACCATCCCAGAGCCCTTCTGGGCAGCTGTGCACCCTTCCCATCCCACAGCCACCCCAGACAGGGGAGGACCTCAGACAAGGGAGGACCCCAGAGAAGGGAACTGGGGCTCCCAGACTCTCAGGAGCAGTGCCAGGTTATCACCATTGATGGGGTGCTTGGAGTGGCCAAAGCCCAGGAGGCGCCCATCTCCCCAGAGGAGGCTTTGTCACTCCCTGAGCTCAGACATCCTCAGGAGAGAGATCCTGCTGATAGACTTGATTCCAAGTGAGTTTATCTTTTCCTCACTCCCTTTATCTTTGTCTTTCTGAGCTTCTATCTAGGGGAGGTGATGTCTTCATGCAATACTGAATCAATGGAGAGACCTTTATCGCACTTTTCTAAATGCTGCTTTTTCCAGAGCAGAAAGCAGAGCTAGTTACCCATTTCTGCTTCCTTTCCTCATCTTCCCTCTAGCCTCCCCAGCCTGTTTTCAGGGGATAACAAATTTAGAATTCTGTTTGACTAGGTGTGGTCACTTTTTACACCATGGGCACACCCTGTCATGTGAAACCCCTGTCTAGAAGTGTTCAGGAGCCTGTGTCCCACAGTGAGAGGAGTGGTGGGAAGGTGGGCTGGGACTGAGGTAGGGATGTGACAGCATACCCCCACCCACCACCCTGACCAAAGCTTCTTTCTGCAGATGAATGGCCCCCAGGCCTCCTGTTCTTTCACTTAAAACTTTAAAAAGTACCTTCCTCCTAACACCTTCCATCGCCTTAGGTTAGCGTTGGGATTGTAAGGGTGGAATTTATCCCAGGAGAAACAGCCTCATGTTGATTTCACCACAGGAAAGGCCCATACAAGGTTAACAGCAGCTCTGTTGTGAATTCCTTGGCGCCCCATGTCTCCTAAACCCAACTAAACTGAGGCCATGGAAACGACTAATTTTAACAGTGCCAGTGACATGCCTTATCTTAGAGCTCCCCAGAGCAGGAACATCACCCCAGCAGGATGGAGCATCTGAAAAAGAGGAAAAAATGGGGGGGAGGGACTTCTCATTATCATGGAGAGTTTTAAATATATGCTTCCCCCACCAGGGGGTACCCAAAGCTGGAAGATGAAAATAGGCACCCACCATGATAAATCGAAGAGTTTACTTAAACATAGTTTAGGAAAATAATAAGTAATTGTAAAACATTTTTGTGTTATGTTTAGGAAAATAATAAGTAACTGTAAAACATTTTTGTGTCAGAACAAAACTAGATCCTTTATGAAGGAGTCAAATGATATGTGAACTTTAAAAATAAAATCTAAGACTTCCTAGCAATTGTCCATGAGTTCCACATTGTGCCCCAGCTCCTGGGGGCTGCACACTGACTCTGCCCTACCTGTAAGGCCACTTAGTGGGAAATGCTGGGGGGCACTTTGTGGAAAGTAAGAACCACGTCTGCAGAGCAGTCTCTCAGCGGTGTTTGCTCATTCAGTCAGCATTTCCTGAGCTCCTGTTGAGTGCCCGGCTCTGGGCCAGAGGCTAGGGTGCCAAGATGTCTGAGACATAAATGGGGGCCTTATGCTCAGATGTTCATCGTCTGGTGGGGGAAACATTGTTAAGCAGTGCAGGATGGCCAAGCTAGATAGAGGTGGAGACTGAGGGGCTGTGAAAGCTGCCTGTCTGTGAGCTAGATCTTAAAAGATAAGGCATCTGCGGGGGCATGGGTGGGGGGAGTGTGATTGGGGGTACTGATGATGAGCTGGCGTGTTCCTTCCTCCCCTAAGAGTTAGCTACCTGGGCTTCTCTGTCCTCCTTGCCTCTGCCCTCCTTCCTCCTTGACTTTCCCCCAAAGCAACAAAAAAAATCTAAATGGGTCATTTGTATTCATTTTCTTGTTAAAGCTGACTTAAAAATTTTTTGATTTTAACCTTAGGGTTCTTTCCAGTTTTTTTGGGGGGGGGCACTCTAGAGGGAGTACAAAGCCTGAAGGACGTAAATGTTAAAAGGAAGATGACTTAGGTCAGATAGTCCCTTAGAGACCATCAGACTGACACAGATGTAATCTGGAAAGCCCTGAATTAAAAGGCTCCCATTTTAGACACTTAAGACTGTGCTGCTGCTTTCTGATGAAGAGTCATTAAATGATGCTGTGTGTCTTTAAGTCTGTTAACCATGTGGAAATATTTGTTTCTGCTCCTTGGCTCCTCCTTTTTCCTGTATGGCCATGCCATCCTATTGTATCCTTGAACGGATTTTAATCTACACGCTTAATTTCATGTTGGTACATTTTTAAAGCATTGTTAAGACTGATATACATTGGGAAAATCTTTGGTTTTACCGCCGACCCTTTTTCTCAAGGTGAGTATGAAGTTTGTGAACTTCAGCCCCATGTAGCTGAGCGTGGTCCTGGGTAAATACGACTTATCTCTGGTGATTGTGTGCCATGGGAGGAGCCGAGAACATCTGTAACCAGGGTGGCTATTTCACATTAAGTCGTCTTTAAGGAGATGGTCCCATGATGACCAGGGTTTGGAAAGGCTGTCTCAGTGAAGCCTACGATTCAGACAGATTATGTCTCTTCTTCGGGTGGCTTTGATGGTTTTTCACTTCTGAAATGGTTCACTTAACTCCTCGTCCCCTTTGGGGTTTGTGCCAGTAGGTAGGTCAGATAAGAACACGCAGTGGTGTTTCAGAGCTTTGCTTCTTTAGACACGCTGCCGGGTTCTCCGGGGAAATGGTGATCATGGACAGGGGCCCGCAGTTGCCTCTGCAGGGACCCATCCGATGCCAGGCATACCCGCGGTTAGGCAGAGGGCCCTCCGAGCCCCTGAGTGGGAGTGAAGACCCCCAGGAAGGGACTGGTAGATGAGACAGGAACTGGAAGGCCTGGTTTCTGGTCCTGCCAGTGTCACACAGCAACTCTGTGACTTCACCGAGCAGCCAGGACTTCAATCCCCTCACCCTCAAACGGGGGTCCCGCCGTGCTGCCTTCCCTGCAGGGTGGTGGCTTGAGGTCAACTAATGAATGTAGAAGTGCTCTGAAGAATATATCCTATGAAGAATTGTACTCATTGAATGTATCTTAAATCCACGGACCTCCTGCTAGTCCCCTCCCTGAGTGAAGTGGGAACAACTAAGGGGGCTGTTTGGAAACTAAAGTATACCGTTTTCTGGACTTCCCAGGAGGTGACCAAGAGAAACATCCTTTGTACGCATGTTAATACTGTACTCAGTGTCCCAAGGAGGCTGTGGAGTTTCTCTGTCAGCTCTAAAGTATTATGCAGCTCTAAATTATCATTGAGGTTATGTCTGGTTTTTCCTCTTGCACAAATAGAGGAGAATGGCATTTCTGTAACATAGTGGTTAAACACCAGCTTTAGAGTCGAATAATCAAGACTGGACTCTTTGCTCTAGTTTTTACCAACTGTGAGATTTGGTAAAATGACTTGGGTTTTTGAGCTTTACTCTCCTAGTCTGTGAAATGATGTTAATAATATGAACCATGTGGAGTTGCATGAGGAGTCAGTGAGCTGGAGAGTGGAGAGAGCTTGGTCACTGTTAGGATACTTACTTGAGGAAGAGCATATAGAGTGAGATTTGATCCAAGAAAAATCTAATCAACTCAGTCTTTTTAAACCAAGTTTTTTCCTTGAGAACCAGGACTATAGATTGGGGTTAATTTGCATGTTGACTTCACTCAGGAGTTAATAAGCTAAATAGTCTCTGTGCTTTCTGCTTTTAGAGGATCTAATGTTCAGCAATGCTATTAGAGGTGCAGGAGGATAAAATGGAAATTATTAAGAAGTTGGTCAATTATAGGACCTTGTTAAGGAGACATTTGATTCGCCTTTGTCTCTGTCCAAGATAGACTAAGGACCCACAGTGCTTATTAGATAGGTTCTGGTGTCTATTAGATGGATTTCTCCTGAGAAGTTTAGATAATCTGATATTTATATAGTGGCAGTCATATCCCTGGCATTTAGCAGTGGCCAGAAAGAGATTAGATAAAAAGACCCTTAAGAGATTAGTGTAATGTAACCCAGACTTTGATGCATCTGCTTTCTGTTAGCCTTTGAAGTCAGGCCCACATGCCATTTTTCACAGTGAATCCAAAGGGCAATTTTAGGATCCTATGGTATGAATAAGTTTTCTATTCAGTTGTTTTTAATACTGTTGTCTTGGTGCTTGGATCTTCCTTCGTACATAAAATATTTATCCACACAGATCTCTTTTCTTTTATAAATTCAGTGTCATAAAATGAAGGCTCTATAATTATATACCAAACTGACCAATATTGAGATGAACCTCTATCTTAATCACTTTTTTAAAGAAAAAAAAAACCTGATTGATTAATTTCGTCTCCTAATCCTCAGACTTCATTCACATTTGTCCAGGACACTCCCATTTTTCTTCAACCCATTTGGTTTCTTTTAATCCGCAGTAACTGGGGGAAAAGGATGCTTGGTGATAGTGGAAAGAGCTGGAATACAAAACCTAGATAGAGATTTGGACATGGTTACTTTACTTGTGTAACTTCTGGTCCAGGGGGATGCAGAGGGAATGTGGTGGTGGTGTGAGACTGTACTGTATTACATCAGAATTTTACAGAATAGGTTCAGATTTAGGAGCCAGCATAATTTACACCCGGGTCCATTAAATTCACACCATTATGAGCCATGGTAAATCAGAGATTGCCTCTGATTGCCTCCCCTTAAACGTTGGCAACCCAGGTAGGTAGATGGTGGTGGTTTTGCTTGTGATGACATACCCTCTGGAAATAGGCATTCTTATAAATTATTCATGACTGGGATTAGATTTTGCTCTCATTCAATACTTTACCAACATCTGAACAACAAAATTTCTTCCTGTACATACACATATCTGCATCTTAGAAGAGTAGTTGAATTGCTTACAACATTGAAATAGAGTATTGTTAGGTAATGGGATAACCAGGCTATCAGCATGATTGGTTACCACTATATTACAAAATAAAATTGTATTGAGTTAATGAGTTGCTTCCATATCTTGACCAACAGATTATGAAGGCACCTAGAGGTCTAGTCTAAAAATAAAGGGTTCTTTGTAGAGAGTTCATCCAGTTTAAAAAAAAAAAGATTTTCCTGTGTGTAATTATTAATGATGGTCAGACTGGCAGAATTCCAGGCAAAGATGTCCTGAATGATCATTTGTAGCTAAATACTTGCCCATATTTAGCTGGATTTGTCTTTGGTTTGATTAGGCTAATATGTGAATAATTTGTCCACACAGTTGGAGATCTCTTTTCTTGAACTTGGAAGTAATGTTGTGAGTGGGGTTGAAAGGCTGAGAGAAAGGTCTGTGGTCCTTTAGTAACTTCACGTGGTTTGGCTTTGGTAGAACAAGAAATTAAGCCCCATTTCAGCTTTACATGGAAGAATGCTAAATTTCCTTTTTCTAACGAAGAACCAAGCTAAACATTTCCATATACTTTTAAACACTGAACTTGCTTGTTGCAGAGTTAAAAGGCTGTCGGAGGTAGCTGACAGCAAGATCCTGGTGCTGTTGGTACTGTGGTACCTGAAATGCACAGGCTGGTAGCCACACCTGATGTCAACAAGTGAGTGGTAACCTCTCTGCTGCTGGCTCGCAGCTGCTGTTTCCATAGAAATGACTGTTGGGATCGGTGGAAACGAGGTAAGTGAAAGTTTTCGCTGATCCTTGTTTCCATCAAGCTGACATCTGTTTCCCTGGCAACAGCAGTGGACAGCAGCCAGGCACTAGCAGCAGATTCAGCAGAGCTCTCTCACTCATCAGCTGCGGCTGTCATCTATTCCTGACTGAATTCTTTTTTTTATAGCACGTAGCAAAAACCTCTGAGGACCCAGGAGGCACCTCTGGCCCCATGTGCCCTTCTGAGCGCCCATTTTGCCAGTGGAGAGCTCTGTCCTAAAGCAGAATTCATCACAGTGCTTTCATGCACAGGCTCAGCTCTTGATAAAACTGCTGGTACCTTAATGGTTGAAATTAAAGCCGTAATTTTCCTGTGTTCCCTGTTCGGTTGGTGGTACTAACAACTGCGATTACTTCTACAGTGAAAGGGTTATTTATGAATTTAATAATTTAACTTCTGTGAGAAATGTTTTGACAGCTGCCCTAAGGTGCTACTGTCAACCTCTGCCAGTTTTTTTCCCTTCTGTGTAATATTCTTTTATAGGCTGATAAAATTGCTTACAAAAATCAAATATTGATGTAGTGGGGCAGCTCAGTGTACCAAGACCTGTATGACCGTAGTACAGGGAGCTCTTCTTAAAGTTCAGCAGTTGTTCCTTTCCTAGAACATTTTAGTGTTTAAGCAAATGAGGCACCCAAGATGAAAGTATCCTTCTCCCCTGTGAGAGCACTCGCAGGTCCCACCAGGCAAAGGAGAGCCGTCATTATTGCCCTGGTCTGTAAGATGAGAGTTTGTGGGGAGGGGCACAGAGTGAGTTGCTGGACACTGTCTTGTTTTAAACTCTTTTTTTTTAACATTTTTTATTGATTTACATTTTTATCATTTTACAATGTTGTGTCAAATTCCAGTGTTCAGCACAATTTTTCAGTCATTCATGGACATATACACACTCATTGTCACATTTTTTTTTCTATGAGTTATCATAACATTTTGTGTATATTTCCCTGTGCTATACAGTGTAATCTTGTTTATCTATTCTACAATTTTGAAATCCCAGTCTATCCCTTCCCACCCTCCACCCCCCTGGTAACCACAAGTCTGTATTCTCTGTCTGTGAGTCTATTTCTGTCCTGTATTTATGCTTTGTTTTTGTTTGTTTGTTTTTGTTTTTGTTTTTTAGATTCCACATATGAGCGATCTCATATGGTATTTTTCTTTCTCTTTCTGGCTTACTTCACTTAGAATGACATTCTCCAGGAGCATCCATGTTGCTGCAAATGGCATTATGTTGTTGGTTTTCATGGCTGAGTAGTATTCCATTGTATAAATATACCACGTCTTCTTTATCCAGTCACCTGTTGATGGACATTCTACTTCAGGATGACACCTGCACCCCAATGTTCATAGCAGCACTATTTACAATAGCCAAAACATGGAAACAGCCTAATTGTTTTAAACTCTTAAAGGTAGTATTAAAGATATTTCCTCTGAAACAAACAAACAAACAAACAAAAAACCCCTCTGAGAGTCAGAGCTGTATCTCTGAGAAGGAAATGAAGGTACAGATCCACAGCGTTATGAGAATTTGGATGGGTCAGGGCTAAAAGAGCACTGGTAAGTGGTGAATTACCTGTCTTGGAGGGCTTTCTGAACAACTTTGTTCCCAGCAATCTGGACGAGGGCAACTGTGCGTGGCCTGGAGGTGATATTAGGGCTGACCCTGTACTACCTGGTTGGGTTCAATGTAGCAGACTAATAAGAAGCAGAAAATCTTGCTAGGTATTTTTCTCTTAGATTCCTTAAGAAGAAATTGCTTAATCTTCATTCAATGAATAGTTTTAAAAATCTTTAATGGAGGTACTGGGGATTGAACCCAGGACCTCATGCATGCTAAGCATGCACTCTACCACTGAGTTATGCCCATCCACCAATGAATATTTTTTGAGTGCCTACACAGTGGTAGATGTATTTGCCAAGCACCTTCCTAGACACTGGAGTTTCAGTGGTGAAACAAAATGGAGTCTTGTCTTCATGAAGCTTATATCTAATGAGGGAGACAAAAATTATAAACTTTCATGAGTTCTTTGAGAGAAAGGTACATGGTGCTGTGAGAGTGTTTAACAGGCACAATGGATCTCTAGGATGAAGAGTCCTGGAGGAAGGGAAGGATGAATGAAGAGCCATTATATCCAGGCAAGATGGGAGAGGATGCTAGGGGAGGGTATTACAGTCAAAGGAAAAGCCCATGCAAAGGCCCTACAATGGGAAGGAGTAGAGGGTGTTGGAGAAACTGAACAGAGCTGGAATGGCAGGTACCCTGGGGGCTGGAAAGGAAGAGTGGAGAGAAGAGAGACTGATCAGCAAAACCCAGATCATAAAGGTCCTTCAAGACCAAGTCATGGGTTTTGGCCATTAGCTAAAAGATAAAGGAACCCATGATGATTTTTAAGCCAGAAGTGATGTAATTTATATTTGTGTTTCACAAAAATTACTCTATGTTCTGATGTCTTCAACTTACCTTAAAATACTTCAAAAATAAAAAGGTAACTTTATGGTTGTATGTAGAGAGATAAGAGATACAAAAAAATATTAGCAAATGTTAATTGTGGAAACTAAGTAGTAGGCATCTGTGTTCACTGTATAAGTCTTTCTACTTTTATGATTGTTTAAAATTGTTTCCTAATGTTGGGGGGAAAATCAGCCTGTAAAAGTCACTCTGGCTGCAGTAGTATGAATGGACTGGATGGATGCAGGACTGGATGTGGGCGGTTCGAGGCTATTGTAATCCTTTTCTAGCCACAGTAGAGTAACAGGGCCAGAATGGACCTTTTACTATAAACAACTATAAAACTGGCCAAAATATATGAAGCAGGTTTTTTTTTTTCCAGAGATGGAAATAGGCAGCATAGGACTGGGTTCCTTAAGAGGAGGGAAACACATGAAGTAAGCGCCACAATTGTCCTGGCTTTCTGCCCAGTAATGCTTTTAGAATTGTGGCTCAGGGAGGCAGAGCCCAGAAGAGGACGGTGGTCTATTTGCTCAAGAGGCAAAGAGCAGAGTATGGGCTGCTGAGATAGAGATAGCTGGAGTTCTCAGGGAAGAGTACTGGAGAGAGGTGTGCAGAGACAGGGCTCCGAAAATCTGAATAAGGATTCTCTGAAATCTTTGACCATGTACTAAGCTGTCGTGTACCAAGTGAACTTAGGGAGGCATGGTAGAGAATAGCTACTACAAAGCTGGGAGCTGCTGGAAATCTCAGTGTTGGGAGACAGGGATTCTGACCAGCTGGAGAAGGTTGATCTTGATGAATACACTGGACGTTCAGTTGAGACCACAGAAAAGCCAGGCATTAGGGGTGAGACTATAGCCCTGGGGTAAGAGCCGCTCTAGACTTGCCTTAACAAGTCTTATAAACAAGCATCAAAAGGATCAGGTCAAGTGGTCAATTAAACACCTGCCAAAACAAATCAGCACCCATTAAAGGAAGACACTAAAATCCAGATGTTCCCCAAATGTTCCCCCATATCATTAAAAGTTACAGGACATAAAAAGAAGCAGGAAAACCTGATCTATAATCAAGATGCAGGCAGTCAATAGAAACACATTGAGAGAGAACAGATAAGGAAAAAACATGGAATGAACAAAAAAAGCCAATAGCAAGATGGTAGACATAAACCCAACTGTATCAATAATTGGATTGAATGCAAATGAGTCCATTTTAATTAAAGGACAAATTGTCAGGCTGAATGCAAGATATTACAGATGTAAAGACAGATTAAAAATAAAAGAAAGGTAAATACATTAGTACCAAATATATAAAATAGACTTCTATACAAGGAATATTTGCAGAGATGGAGATATTTCAGAGATAGAGACATTTCATGTTCCTAAAAGGGTCAATTCACCAAGAGAACAATGATTCTGAATGAGTTTGTATCTAATAAGCTTTAAAATACATGAAGGGAAAGCTGTCAAAATTACGTGGATAAATCAATTCACAAGCAGATAAATTTTGTAGCTCTCTTTCAATAATTGAAGAGCAAAGGGATGAAAAAAACTAAATATAGATAACATCTGAATGCTACCAACCGAACTGACCTAATTGATACTTATAGAACACTATATCCAATAACTGCAGAATACACATTCTTTGCAAGAGCACATAGAACATTCACCAAGATAGATGACGTCCTGGCTGTTAAAAATAAAAAGTCTGTCTCAGAAGATTGAAATCTTGCAAAGTGTTTTTTTCTAATAGCAATTGATTTAAAATAGAAGCCAATAACAATGATCTGTCTAGAAAGTCGTTCACAATATTTGAAAATTAAGTAACACATCACTAAATAATTTAGAATTTAAAGAAAAATAATTTAAATGAGAAAATTTTTAAACTGAATAATGAAAGTACATCTCAAAATTTGCATTATCCATCTAAAGGAGTGCTTAGAAATTTATGGCTTTAAATACCTATGGTAGTAAAGAAGAAAGGTTTAAATTCAGTGATCTATATTCACATCAATGGCTCTAGAAAATAAAAGCAAATTAAATTCAGGGAAAGTAGGAAAAAAAGAACTCAGTAAAATAGGAAATGCAAGTAATAGGAAAAGTTAACACAGAGTGTACTCTCTGAAAAGCTTAATAAAATTAATAAATCTTTAGCAAGACTAATCAAAAAAAAAATCTGTTAGAAATGATATGCTTAAATTGTGTGCATTTTATTGTTCATGACTTGTATCTCTATAAAATTGATTTAAAAATACCATTAAAATAGAATTAAGAGTCTTCTGCTTCTGGTCAAGATGCAGTAATGGATACCAGATTTACCCTCCCACTTGAAACAACTGTAACAAAACCAAAACCAGACAATATATGTAAAATAATGGTTTTCAAGACCCTGGACATCAGGCAGGGAAGAACATTTCCCTGAGAACTGGGAAATCAAATAAGCTCCATGATTGTCCCGGTTTACTGGCTTAAGAGAATTCCTGGGCCCCGGGACAAGGAGTGGGAACCAAGGCAGAGCCCTGTGATCTTCCTGAGTTGAGAAGATGAAGCTAAGACTCTGAAGAAGCCAAAATAACTAAAATATGAACAGTGTAAGGCAGGATAGAGTACTAGAGAGAATTTCATAGAAAGAGAACTTCAGAGATCAACAGAAGGTCCCCCTTAAGTATTCAGCAGAGTACTTTTCAGCACGTATGTGAGGTATCTAACCCAGAGCTGGGGAAAGAACGTTTGAATGGATTACAAAGGATGGTTTTGGTGTTCAGTGCTCAGGAATATTGCTTATTTTCTCCAGCCAGACTGGAAAAACTCATGATTCACAGGACATTGGGTGGAATACTCAAAGGATATGTCTTAATACTGAGGAATTAATTTGCCCTAGACTAAGTAGTGCTCTAGAATGACCTAACAAATCATTACAGCAAGACCTGAAAGGATAAAACAGTTTGGTCCAAGTTACTTAACTGCATCCCAGAACAGAGTAATAGAGTATTTGTAGAAATACAGAAGTACCTAGCACTCAACAAGGTAAAACTTAGGGTCTACCATTCAATTAGAGGCCACTAGGCATGCAAAGAAGCAGATACCATGGCCCATAAGAGATTTAATCAGTCAATTGCAACAAACTTGGAACTCACTCAGAAGTTAGAATCAGCAGAAAAGGACATGAGAAGAGACGTAACTATATTCCATGTGTTCAAAATGTTAAACAGAGACATGGAAGATGTGAAAAATAGACTAAAAAAATCAAAATCCTAGGAATAAATTTAATGAAAGGTATAAAAGATCTCTTCACAAAACTGCTGAAGGGAATTAAAGAGGACCTCAAAAAAATGGAAGGACTAGAAAACTGAATTTATTAAGATGTCAGCAGTCAGGTAGTATTAGGAAAAAATGCTTTTCAAGAAGAAAGGAGGAGGAGATGGGGCAGATGTCAGTTTGGTTTGGGAGTGGGAAGCTGTGAGTAGTCCTGCCTGAGTAGTAGTTTCTCTGAAGCAGGAGACGGGGTTCACTGTTGATGATGCTGGGGTAGGTGGCAGAGTCGGGTCTGAGGAGAGAGAGTGGGGGAAGGCTCAAGGTAGTCACTGTAGGGAGCTGGGAGCAGAGAAGTGAGGTGGATGATAAGTAGCATTGAAGTCCTATTTGAAGCTGGCAGTGGTGGATCCACACTGGTGTCAGTCCATCCCACTGTATGGCTTTCTGTAGCCATGTTTGCCTGCTCTTACATATGGAGAAAAGGGGTGTTTGAGTGCATGTGGGGTGAAAGTCTTGCTGTCTCTAATAAAAAGACGGAAGACAGTTTAGGGTATCAGCAAGAACTTCATTGAATGGATTACTGATGGATCGTGAAGTCTAAGATCAGGAGGGAAGGAGAGGCCTGATGGACTGAGAAAATCGGGGAGGCCAATGGACTGGACATTTCAAAGAGGTTAATGTTTATAGTGGGAGTAGTTAATACAAGCCAACTTTCTGAGAGGAGGCTGTGGTCAGAGAGCGAAGAGCTTGAATTTATGATTAAGGGTGGTAAAATTGGAGAGTTGAAAATATATCAAGGATTTGAAAAGCTGAGGGTTGGCAGGGTCAACCAAGGGCTACTGGAGTCCCCCAGGAAGATGAAGATGGTAGAACTTGGGATGGGGAGGAATGTTGGGGGCCAGGAGCCTAAGACTTCAGGGGGTTAGTAGAAGACAACACAGAGGAAGGGTGAAAGGTCGCATAGCCCATTGGCACTGTCCTCAAAGGAACAGGGTTTTTTTGGTGGTTGTTTAATTTTTATAGCAGGATGAGGGAGTATTGGTCAAGATGTGAGAAAAACATAAAAGCAAGGAGGCTGTCAGCTCCACCTTGAGACCCCGAAGTAGATGGGGTCTGGAAGGGACTGCAAGGGAAGCAAAGCAGTAAGCTCCAGGGTGACCAACGTTTCCAATGAAGTAAGGAGGAAGGGGGAATCCCTTTGAAGAGGTGGAGGGTGCAGGAGAACGTGCCCTCTGCAGCAGCAGTTTCTGAGGGCACAGGGAAGGGCTGAAGCGTGAGAGGAGGCCGAGCTGGTGACAGGGAAGTTCAGAGGACTTCAGGGATGAAGATGCACTTGGTGATGGGGATTGGGCCTTGGACGAGTGCCCTGCATTTTAGACAATTACTGATGGCATCAGCGAAGAGTGCAGAGGCTTAGTGCGGGTGAGGTCTCCCAGTGGGGGAGGGTCCTCGGTTACCAGAGACGCTGGCTGGCTTGGTCTGGGACGCTGTTGCCCAGCCCCTGTGGTCTGGGCTCACCTGGCCTGAGATGTGTGCCAGAAGCTTCAGTCTACAGAGTCAGCCTGGAGGTGCTGGTAATTCCAGCAGATGTGGATGGCCTAGCCGAGGGTCATGGCCTTGCTGTAGCTGGGGATTCTGAGCGCTCCCCCCCACCCCCCCACACACACACACTGTGCTGACTCCTCTGGCCCAGGGGATTACTAGTTGCTGTGGTTATTGGTCTTCGCATGTCGTAGTGGGGAAAGTGTGAGTTTGGAGGTCAGGGTCCTGGTTCTTGTCCCAGTGCTACACTTCCTGGAGATGTGACTTTAATCAATAACTTCACTTCTCCAAGTCAAGGCTTTGACCTGCCTAAAGTCGATGGCCCCACGTGCTGTGCAGTTTTTCTTACAGAGCTGTCCTGAGAACCGAGGAGAGAAATGGATGGGAAGGGGCTGTGGAAACCATAAACACCTTTGCAGATATGAGGTGTGCTCAGCGTTGGCTAGCTTGTTGCCTCCTTCTAGGAGGCTGCTCTTGTGAGTTTGAAAAGCCTTCTTATTTGCAGTCTGAACATTCACTGGCCAGCTCTTGTCTCCAGGGCCCCTCATCTTTCTGGGACCTGGAGTGGCACTTAAGCACTAACCTAATTTCTCTAAGTCTGATTGTCATAAGAGTTTGTTTTGGATTCAGGGATGAAATATTAATCCACTCGGAAATAGATCATTCCCTTGAAATTCTGCTTTAAAATAAATCTTTGTTTAAGTTATCTGCTGGCCCATTCAGAGCCTCTAAGCATTTGGGGCTTTTCAGCTTCTGAGTCTGGGAGGCTTTCTGGAGGGATCTGAAGGATTCTAATCCAGTGGGTGATGGCACCCCACCTGCCCAGAGGCCCACCTGTCCTTGAGTCATATGCTGTTACTTACGGACAGGCTCACAGAGATAAACCAAGGAGCTCCATGGCCCTCCCTGTGAGGATGCCAACAACTACACCGCCGTCCCGCCGTCTGTCAAGAAGCCTTTAGCGCCATCTGTGCTGAGCAGTGTGCTCTGGGAGAGCAATGGAGGGCTGGCAGGGCAGAGAGGGCTCTCCTGAGAAGCCGGACTCAGGTGGGTCATTGAAGGAAGGATATTTGTCAGGATGTAAAGAAAGGAGGACTTGGCCCAGATCCCGGAAATGGTGGGGAAAACAGGAGCTTCAGGAGCCAGTGAGTTGGCCAGTGGGGCTGTCGGGTGCTCTGTGTTGTTGGGGAGCAGTGGGGCACAGGGAGGGATGTGTAGTTGGGAATACCAAATGAGGGACGCAGGGTTTTGTCTTTAATTTATGGGAGCTGTTGAGGTGTTGGAACACTAAGGTGATGGAGGCGAGCTGGGCCTAGAAGGCAAAGCTGGTGCCTCCCTGGGTGGAACAGTGGGGGCTGTAGTAGTAGGGTGGGTGTGAGGAGCTGGAAGTCCAGGCTGGGGTAGAAATGAAGGAGACCACATGGAAGATGGTGTGGGCCAGTGTCTCTCAGATGAGGGGAGATCTGTGGATTTGTCAACTCTGGAGTATGGATTATGTGAGAGAATTTTTCTTTACTGCTCATTGTTAATATAGCAGCTAAGATAGATGCCCAGTGCTGGGCTAAGTGCCTTATATAGTTTGGTTCATTCCATCTTCTCAACTACTCCAGTGAAGTGTGTTTTGCCTCAGTTTTACAGATGAGGGAAGCAAGGCTCAGAGAGGTTTCGATTTTTCTCAAAGTCACACAGCAAGTAAGGAAGGGATTCTGAGTAAGCTCGGGATGAACTCGGGATCTGCTTGTCTCCAGTGCCCAAGCTGCTCTCTCATCAGTTGGAAGCTTTTTCTGTGTGTGGTGAGGGGGATCCCCATCTACCAGATGGGGTCTGTGCTGATACATCCTGACCTGTTCCATTCTTCATGCTTTGTCAGTTTCTTTCTCTTTTCCAAATTAATTACTCAAAGTAAAGGAGAATCATGAAATACAAAGACTTCAAAGAAACTGGTTTCTTTGTCCTCTTAAAACTGCTTGTGAAGAAGTCCCACTCTAGTTCAAGTGGTCCTTTGGGATCCTGTTTCTGAGAGGTAGGCCTCTGAATCCCTGAGTCTTCCCTATGATAGGATGCTGTTGCCTTATTCTCAGATAAGTCTGATTGTTCAGAGAGGACACTTCACCCATCCTGCCCTTCAAGGAGGAACTCCTGGGACAGAGCCCACCTCCTCTGGTGCCTCTCTCCAGGCACTTTGCCTTTGATGTGACCAGTGAGTGGGGCTTGGGTGGGAACTCCTACAGGGATTGCTTTGAGGACATCCCTGCTGGTGGGCTCAGTTTCAGCTTCTTCCCCTGGGCCAGTGTGGCTCATCTGTAGTCAGACCCAAATCACCCCCTGCCCAGCTGCCCTTGAACAGTGCAGCTGTCTGTCCATCTTGTTCTCTTTAACCAGGCCCTTAGCAGCAAACTGTGTTGGAGCATAAGCAGGATGGGTCTTGGGCTTCTGGTCCCACCCCACATGTTGATTTTGAATGTTTCTGCTACCTTCCCAAGTCAGACTTCAGGTACACGTTTTCCTTATTTTTCTTTCAAACCAGAATCTGACAAGTCTAGGCAGGTATATTTCTCAGGTGACTTCTTAAGGAGCAGTATTTCAAGAAAATATATAATGAGGTTGACGTGGCTCACTTGATTGAAATATTTCTCTTGGAGAAAGGGATGTCAGACAAGAGGCCCATGTTTCTTAAAGAACTGCTTTTAAAACACGTTTTTTAGAAAACAGATTGAAACAAGAAGTCTAACTTTTTAGCATGCAACCCGCATGAATCCTTACCATTTGGGGAAATGTCTGTGGTAGCCATGGAAACTAACTCTTCAAAGAAAGAACAGCTCTTCTGTCCTCAGACAAGATGTGGGGAAAGGAAAGCATATTTCATTCTAAGACACTTTATTTCCCTGGATAACTTCTTAGACTTGTCCAGGACTCTGGTTGGCTTAGATTTTTTGTTTTTAATGGCAATGATGGATGTGGTTTTAGGAGATGGAAAGTTACATGGGCATTTGTGGTCAAGTACGTGCCACACAGAGCCCACAATCCGTGTCATTGACATGATTATCATTAATGTGGGACCTGAGCCTATGAAACTAGCCATTAAATTCAGCCTATTCTTATCGGGCAACTACTAATGGCCAGGTTTTGTGATAAGGAACTGATAGACCAAGATAAGACAGACACAGCGCCTTCATCACAGAGCTCACAGTCTGGTGTGTAAGAGACTATTAAATAACAAATTGCAGGGCAAATTGGAGAAATGTTTTTATAGGCTGATCCAGTCAAGTAGGGTGGGATCTGGAAGAGCAGTTAGTTGAACCTCACTTAGAAAACAGCTCACAGTGGCCTGGAGCTGAAAGAGGTCTCCGGGGCCTTGGAGAAGATGAGGGAACTTGAGGACAGCTGGAGCTCCAAGATCAAGCCAGGGAGTGGTCAGAAAGGACCAAGGGGAGAGATAAGACAGCCAGACAGATAGCGCATTGCTTCACTCGGTCCCCACTCCTGATCCTCTGGTGCAGTGTAAGTGCCACACGGACCCGTCCCTGAGGTTTGGTGTGTTCAGTCCACCTCACTGCTGTTCACAGCAGATAACTCCACCTAGTCATTAAAAGCTGGGAAACATCTACTTTGAAAATGGTTCATCTCAAAATGTGGAAACTGTTTTCTATATAAAGCATCTTCACTTTTAAGTCAATACAAGTGGTCAAGGACATGAAAAGGGGAGGGTTGCCTTGAGAAAATCTCTTAATGCAGCCAAACCTTTAAGAATAGAAAAATTAGAAGGCACCGAAGCCCTTTATGCAAGGAGTCTATTTCAGTAATGAGAGAATAGTCATAATGTAGTTGGATTATTGGAAATGTGATTGGTTTTTTTTTCCACTCCTTCCAATCTGCTGAAATTTTAATTTTCCATTATTTTTGCCCTGATTCCATCTTTTTCTTTCTACTGGAACTTCAAGTGCTTAATCTTAGTCCTTCTCAGTGCTTTCATGGCTCCAGGTACCACCTCATACTCTTGTTTTACTTTTCTTTCTCCACCCAAGAAATGTGACTGTTAAACATTTTTCTCAACATGCTTGCTGTGTAAACAGGGGTCCTGCATTTTCTCTTGCCCCTTCTGCTGGCCAGTGGCTCCCCTCCGCTTCCTGGTGGCCAGTGCCTAACCCCACTGACAAGCGCTGTCACAGGTTAGTCCTCTTTCCCCCATGAACGTTACCTGCAGGCGAGCAGATCTTACTGCCAGTGCTGCCGTCCAAGGCCCTCCGCCCCCAGTCTGGCCTATTTATTTCATGCAGAGAAAACATGTTCTGGCTACTCCTGGTTTTTTTGTGGTTCAGAGAAGACTGGAACAAAGCCAACGATTTTGATGAATTTTGAGCCAAACCAGTGCCAATAGTCAAAAAAAAAAGAAATTGGTATGAAGCATCACACATTATTGTTGTTGTTGTTTACAAAATACCTAGTTTCTTTGAACACGAACTGAACTTACATACTTTCCAAAAAATTAAATGTAAACATAAAAAATTTTTTTGAATCAAACTACTCTTTCATTCTGTTTTATTTCCTTATGTCTGTGTAGGGGAAATAATTTAGGTCTAAAGAAGACTAGCCTCTGCTGATAAAAAAATATCAGGGTGTTAGCTCTTCTGTGTCCCCCTACTCTTTGCCTTTTTATAAATGTTGCTTTCTGGAGGGTTTGTTTTTGTTTTTGATGAATTTTTGAGTCATCCGTTTTATAAAAATCTGAGTCCTACTGATTTGGTTGGCCTTGCTCACTAGAGGCTTTTACACTTGTTTGTGTCTGTTTTCTCTGCACGCGCGCATGTGTGTAAATTTCAAAGCATTTAGCTTGCCTAAATTTTATTTGTGTGGGTTTGGTTGAAACAAATAGCATTACAATCCAAGAAACAAACATCGTCTCTAAATCACTGTGATTTCCAGTGGCCCACTTACTTTATGCGGCATTTGAGAAACCCCAGAGCAGACCGTGTGTCGTCCTTCTGCATTTGTGGCAGTCATGTTTGACCTGCACGATGATAGTTTTCTTTAGGCTATGTGCTCTCTCTACGGTAGTATCTACTGAACCAGGGCTTCTGGAGGTTGGGGTGTCAGGCCTTGTAACTCCTGGGCAACATCGGGGTTTGGGAGGCTCTGCAGAGTGTGGGGTGTGAGCCCAACTCCTGGGGCTGCTCCATAGGGGCTCCCAGCAGGAAAGCTGGCTGGTTCCAGGCAGGGAGACTCTCCCTGGAGTGGTACCCTCTTGGGAGTGAGGGTCAGCAAGCGGGGAGATGAGCAGGAACGGTGCTGCCCACTTTCTCTCAGCCCAAGTTGGCTCTGGAAGAAAATCAGAATGCGAGGGTAAATGCTGCTTTCCATCCCACCCCTCCCTTCCTGTCCTGACTAATAAGTGTCCATCCTACGCATCTCCTGAGCCAGGAGGCAAAGATTGGGAATCCTGTGGAAAAAGACCTAGGTTCGGAGCTGGGTTCAGAACCTGGTTGTCCTGTTTACCTGGCATGTGACGTGGGTCAGTAATGTCACCTTGTTGAAGCTTAGTTTTGACCTTTGTGAGATGGGAGTGAGGATCCTCATCCTGCCGTCCCACACCGAGGTAGTGGGCCCTGTGGACAGGGAACATTAAGACACTCTGAGGACTCCAAATAAAGATCTCAGTACAGAAGAGGGTTCTTTCCGTTACTGTCAGAGAATCTTTGGGAAACCATGTCAGCCCCAGCCGTGAGGTCCAGGCTCTCTGGAGCTGCTGCTGTGGTTGGCTGGGACCCAGTGCCAGTGAGCGTGCTTGTGGCTGAGGGGCTGCTCTAGGTGGCAGGGCTCAGGCTGCGAGAGCTTCCTCTTGTCCTCTTCTGTGGGTCTCTATCAGTGGAAGGTCTTTGCTGTGGCCTTTGTGAGTACCAGCAGGTGGGGCGGAGGGCTATACCAAGGCTCTGCAGCCAGAACTCCTCCTGGCCATTCTTTCTGATCATTCTCAGCCCTTCTGCTTTTTGGCTGCCAGGTCTAAGAGAGGGTGCCCAGCTGCTGCCCAGGGAAGGAACAGAAAGTGGGAAGGGACCATTTCACAGCAGTTGGGTGTCCTGCATCCCTCTGAGCCACAGAGGAAGCCGAGGAGACTCAACTTACAGCTACAGTCAAATGCAACACAGGGCAAGTACTGTCCTGAGGGGGATAGTGGATGTGGTGGGGACTGGGGAAGACAGACAACAGGTCTTTATAACACCCCATATGCCAGCTTCTCCACCGATGGCTAATCCTTCTCTACCACAGGTCCCCCTCCGCACCCTCCGGGAAAGTTGCTGCTTCCAAGGCTCTTCGTTCCACCTTTGATGGACTTGGACTGTTCAAAATTTTTTCTGATGTTGGCACTGAAAGCGTCTTCGGAAACGTCCACATGCTCCTTGGGGCCCACAGTGGGTCTGCTTCCTCTTTTCCATGGCAGCTTTCCAGAGGCTGAGGACCAGGAATGTGGCTCTTCTGAGACCTTTCTTCTCCACTAACCTCCTGTTTGCCCTTCCTCTGCCCTTGGTCCTCCTGCCTTTCTTCTCTGAACACTTAGGCAGGGAAAGTTTACCTGGCATGTCCTGCAGGAAGATCCGCATTAGCTGAGAAGACAGCGGTGGGTGTGCGAGTGAGACCTAGGGGGCTAGCAAGGACAGTGTGGAGGTGAAAGGGACCGGTGAGTAGGGGGTGGGGGTGCAGGGATCAGTGGTGACAGGCCTCACAAGTGCTTTTCCAAATAGTAGCGGCAGAAAGTTGGTAATTTTATCAGGATCCTGTTATTTTTACTCACATTTTTATTGATGTTTAATCCCTCACCCAGTGTTGACTGAATGCCTTCTGGCCTCCTTACCACCATTTTCTCCTTATTTTGTTCTGTCTCCACATATCACTTCTGTGAGACAAAGCTGATGGCTGCTTTCTCCTATCAGACTTCTGTTGGTTCCCCATTGCCTAAAGGGAGCAGATCGCTCAGTTTGGGGTTTAAGGCCTTTCCTGGACTGACTGTAAGCTCATTTTTTATCCTCATCACTTCATGCGTCTGCCCTCTTCCTCCTCTGCCTCCTGTGTGCCATGTTGAGGTCCTTAGGAAGGTGGATTCAGGAGTTGGATGGGTTGTGTGACCAAACTCCCTGAGCCTCAGTGTCCCTGTAACAAGAGTGATAACGTCCTTCCGTCACCAGCCGCCCTCTCCAGTGAGGATGAGGTGCGAGGAACTGTGCTGGACTCTGAAGTACGCCACTGAGGAGGTGGGCGGGGTGAGGGCACTCACAGGTCCACGGCTGGTGCTCAGTGAGGGGAGCTCTGATGATTCGGAGGAGGGCAGCACTCAATGGCTGGGTGACCAGGGAAAGCTGTATCTTGAAAGGGGAGCTGGAATTCAAAGGTAGGAGAGGGATGCTCAGTGGACGGAGTTCTGTGGACAGAGGCTCACGGGGTTGGGAAAGTGGGGAAGAATGTGGCCAAAATACAAGGTGTATGTTTATGAGAAGGGGAAGGGAGAAGGCCAGAAGGCCCTGAGCACCAGGCTGTGGAGCTGGATCTTGATTCCTGAGGGCAGCAGTGAGACGCCCTGAGGCATTCCGAGCAGACGGACAGCGTCCAGGTCTGCAGTGGTGGTAACCAGCCGAGAGGGAAGCAGGCCCCTCCAGCTGTCTCGGTGGGCGAGGTGTGTGCAGACGGGCCAGCATGAGCCCTTGGGGATTGTCAGGTACGGTTGACAGGGAGGCTCCTCACTGAGAAACTGCCCCTTATGGGACATAGACCCAGAGGGAAGATGTTCTAACAACCTGAGACAGAAGATCCCCCTCACAGGCCTGTAAGTGATTAGGGAAAATGGCAGCCTGGTGTGGAGGCTGCTCAATAGTGCCCATGGGCTCAGACACTCAATTCATAGGCATCTACCCACAGAAGACTCTAATTCAAAAAGATACGTACACCTCAGTGTTCATAGCAGCACTGTTTACAATAGCCAAGACATGGAGGCAACCTAAATGTCCATCGACAGATGAATGGGTAAAGATGTAGTATGTATATGTGTGTGTGTGTGTTTACACACGCGCGCGCTCATGCAATGGAATATTACTCAGCCATAAAAAGAATGAAATAATGCCATTTGCAGCAATGTGGATGGACCTAGAGATAATCATATTTAGTGAAGTTAGGCGAAGACAAATATCATATGATATCACTTATATGTGGTATCTAAAAAAAGTGGTACAAATGAACTTATTTATAAAACAAAAATAGACATAGAAAACAAACTTCTGGTTACCAAAGGGGAAAGGGGTAAAATTAGGAGTTTGGGTTAACATATATGCTATGTTATAACTACTGTGTATAAAAATACATGAACAAGGACCTGCTATGTAGCATAGGGAACTATTCAGTATCTTGTAATAACCTATAGCGGAAAAGAATCTGAAAAAGAATATATAAAATAACTGAATCACTTTGCTGTATACCTGAAACTCACACAACATTGTAAATGAACTATACTTCAACTTTTTAAAATATACACTTATTTCAGGCTTATGAGTGATCCCAGGAACCATGGGCTCTCTGTCCTGAGGCATTCTGGCCTCTTCAGGAGTAGGGCTCATTTTGTTGTGTGTGGTATTTTTTTTGTACCTAGTCTCCATGCTTGCTTGAAGGGGCCTCCACAGGGGAGCAGAGACGAGGAAAGGAAAACTTAGGAGATGGATAGCATTGTCCATTCCCATGAGGAGCCTCCAGTCTACCTGGTGAGCTGAAATGAATGTAAAACAACATAAACTGGCATTTGATTAGTATGGTTACATTTTCTAAACACTTTGAAAAAGTTTTTGTTTGGGAAGTAATTTCAAATGTACAGAAAAGTTGTAGGAATAAGAATAGCTTAGTGAGTAATCCATGTGTCCTTTACTCTAATTCATTTATTATGAATATTTTATTAATATTTTATCTCATTTGCTTTTTAATTTGTAAGGGGTGTGGACTGACTTATTTTTAAATATTTAAAAATGTCTTACTGTTTTTAGTTATTTGGAGGTTCAGATTATCCCAGATCTGGCCAGTGGGAGGTGCTTCTCATGCCCCCATCATAATATTTTTTGGCTGGTGTTTTTTGTGTGTTTTGCTTTGTGTTTAGCACTTTCTTACTTTCTTAGTCCTGTATCTACCCTGCCCCAGCCTTGGAATCAGCCATTTGTCGAAAGACTGCTTGTCCCTTTAACAGGAAATGGTATTGGAGCCCGAGATCTGGGTGCCAGGTGTGCTCATAGCTACGGGGGGGATTTCTTTGTTTCTAGATACTTCCAACAGAGCTAAGAGGTTCATGCATTTACATACACATCCTTACCTTTATACATGTAGTCACATGCCTACATCTTTAGAAGTCATGAATCACATCAGTACCCAGAGGGTTCTTTCATCTTCTGCCTCTCATCTTTCTATATCCCTTCCATAGGGAGAACCCTGGCTCCCAACAGCAGTGACACATTAACTCATTTGCTAAATCCTGTAATACATCTAAAATAGTTTCAGCATGATACCATCCATATTGCTACAGAAAACCAAGCCGACTAAGAAGAGCTCAGCATTTGTCTGTGGTTCCACCCTCACTCCAGTCCTGCCCACAATCGGGAGGATGCAGTCACATGTTCATGAGCTACTTGAACTAGTTTTATCTTTCTTCTTCAGGGTGGTTGTGGTGTTCCTTTGAAGTACAACCAGATTCATTTGTTTCAGTTCACTTCTGTTTTAGAGCTATTTTTCCCCCATCCCAACATTGTTGGTGTAATTTAAAAATTTAACGTGTAGAACAGTAAAATGATTCCAAATGTCCAAATTATAGAAAAAAGTATATTTGGTATCACTCCTACTTTACTCCCTCTGCTCCCTTTGTCCCCGGCAAAGGAGACGGCAAGAAGTAAGGGTTAAGGGAAATAGTGGTTTTCACCAGCGATCCATTTCCTGTCTGGGAAGGGAGAACAGGGCTGTGAAGTGGGGTCTGCCCTGACCCTGTCCAGTGCTCTGGCTGGAACCTGCAGGTGGTGGGGGGCCGGGGTCTCAGGGCTCTTGGTTCACACAAAGGGGTCAGTACACTAGGAGTGCTAAGTGTTAACCTGAATTTATGGAAGAAGCCCTCTTTGACCTTATTTTGTGCTTCATCCTTCAGATACTTCCTGTGGTAATATTCGTATTTCCTTGTTTCCTCTTCTTTTGCATCCAAGGGGAATGGCACAATATATGTGCTTTTTTGTCCAAGCACTGCTTAAAATCTTTTTTTTTTCCCCTTCTAATCTGGAACAGGTAGGCTTCTATCACATGTGAGTTGTCAGGTCTCTAGTCACTTGTGAAAGCCGGATGGTTTCTACCAATAGCTTTGTCAAATTAACTTTTATAATAGTGACTATTATTTAATCCCTTAGTCATAGGGTTCTAGAATGATGAATTCTGATGCAAATGGAAAACTGTCTTTTTCGTCAGCCACTGAGGGTGATAAAGATTCATTGGACTCAGGCGAGATTTTCTGGAATGTAGGGTTTGTTGTGACAGGAATGAGTTATTTTCCACTGAGCAGATAGTGGTGCAGGGCTGGTAGGGCGCTTGCTGGCTTATCGAGGTCACTCTGAGCCCTAGGATCCCGTGTGTCCTTTTGTGCTTCTCCCAGTTTTGCTGGCATCATGCAGCTTAGAGCCCATTCAGAGCGGTTTGCAAGTTTTCTCCTTTTGGTATTTGAGAAACCTCCTCCAGTGGCCTTTTATTCCCAGATTCAACAACTGTGATACATTTGAACTTCACATTGGTACAGTGCTTTCTGATTTTCACAATAGCATTTTATTGAACGTCTTACCTGTTCTCCTGTCTCACAGGGATTAAGTATCATGTCTGCTTTGCAGGTGAAGAAACTGAAGCTCAGAAAAGGAAAGTGACAGAGAGGGGCCTAGAATCCAGATCCTCAGACTTAGAGCCCAGCATGGTCTGGGAGGACCAGCAGGCCAGCTGAGATTATCCCAGAGCCCTCATGTCCCTGCACCTCCTCTTCTGCAGCTCATGGCTGACAGGAGGAGATGCATGCCTTGTAGATCTCAGTTCTGTCCATATCAGCAAATGTTATTTGCCTGCTAAGTACTAGGTCATTCTAAAGGGACTGTCTCAGATCAATTCAGACCATTTATATTAACTGTTTTGTTATATGAACAGTTATAATAGTGATTATTATTTAATATAAACGGGCTAAAAGTGAGGACTTGGCAGTGTGTTCTATTCTCTGAAATTTTAATTCGTAGTAGGATCTTACCTGGGCATGCCTTGCTGTGCCCCAGCAACCAAGAATGTACAACAGTGATACAACTTGTTAGAATGGATTTGTTTTTTGTATTTCTAATGTTTAAAAAAGCTTCATAAAGGAAGATATTAAAGCAAAGTTCCCTGTGAAACTTAAGGATAACTCTTCCGTTATTTTAGTATTTTTTTTTTCAAGAATTCAGATCAGATATGTAACCAAAATAAGAAGACCCTGTCGTATGTGATGTGAATTGAGTACTCTAAGTTCAGAACCAAAACATGCAAAAAGATTTTTTCTGGGATATTTTTGGTAAGCAACAGAATTGAAGGCCCACAGACTTGGTCTTTACAATGTATTTAAGAAAACAGACGACATAAAAAAAAAAAAAAACAGACGACATGATGCATCTTCATGTTGACATGTGACACTCCAGGGCCTCCACGTGAGATTTTGGTTTGCATGTGACATTCTCAGAGTTCAGAGTCATCTGGTGAACTACCCAGGACAGTTACGCTTGTCCTATCTCTCAGGAAGCCAAGGCTCTGGGTGTGGTTTCTGTGAGTGACAACATGCCTGCAAAAGCCTTTCTATTTTGAGATGGGAAGATGTTCTCTCCGGGAGGAAGGGCCCTGGGCTGGGAGTGCAGAAAGCGTCTCTGGGCCTTGATCAGCTTCATGGACCCCTTGGAGTCAGCTCCCCTGCTCTGGGTGCCCCACAGCCTGGCCTCCTCACTTCCCAGAGAGTGAAGGTGGGAAGGACCAGCCCTAACAGAGCCAAGGACAGATCCTGGGGTGTCTGAAAAGTGGGGGATTTGGGGACAATGAGGGTGTCCTTTCTATCTGGGGACAGAGGGTGGCACCTCGGCGAGGCTTCCAGTGTCTTACCTGAAGTATCAGTGTCCCTGGGTGTTCAAGCATCTGCTCAGCCCCTCGACAGTCCAGAGTGGAGAGTGGGAAGGAGGAGAGAAAGTAGAGGTTGGCTTTTTATGTAAGCAGGTGACCTCCCTTCATCGGTCTGGTTGGGTAAGATTAATGAGATCCCTGAGAGGGAGATTTGCCAGCTTTGGATTGGAAGGAAGACAGATGTAGTGTCCGTCAGAATCCCGGGGTCTGTGTGCAGAAGTTGCACTGCCTGTAACGTCACCTGCTTTCTTAGCTGCTCTTTAATCGTACTTACTAAATCCGTAACATGCATAACTTGGCTCCTCTTACGATTCACTGTTGGAAATGCAGATAGATGGTCCCTTGTATATGAAAATTGGGTAATCAACCACCTGACTCTCCGACTTGCCTGAGCGAATGTGGGATTCTGTACATACGCAGAGATATAGGCCTGCGGACATGAAAGGTAGAGTAAATGATGAACAGTTGGGAACATTGACAGTCTGCCAGAACCTTTCCAGGCAGGTGTGCCCATGAATAGGCAACAAATTGTACTGCCTTTTCACCTCCTACAGGGGAGACTTTTGGGGAAAAGATCATGGCAAGAAGCAAGGGTTAAGGGAAATAGTGGTTTTCACCAGCGATCCATTTCCTGTCTGGGAAGGGAGAACAGGGCTGTGCAGTGGGGTCTGCCCTGACCCTGTCCAGTGCTCTGGCTGGAACCTGCAGGTGGTGGGGGGCCGGGGTCTCAGGGCTCTTGGTTCACACAAAGGGGTCAGTACACTAGGAGTGCTAAGTGTTAACCTGAATTTATGGAAGAAGCCCTCTGTGACCACAGCTTGGCCCTATTGGGTCCTTTCTTTCTGAAGTGTGATGCTGGCTGTCTGGGGAGGGTATGGATGAGGTGGGAAATGTGAGTCCACGCCCCTGGTTGGGGGTCAGGAGGCCTGCCGTGATAGCCTGTGAGGTTTGGGGCCTCAGCTCCTGGAGAGCACAGAGCTCCTGAAGGGAGTTCGTTTTCTAGAGATGGTGCATGTGTTGGCGTGGTCTCTGCAGCTCTGACCCCCACGGTCTTGCTTGGGGAGGCACTGTCCTGTGTCCTGTCCACGTGTGTGGCCCCTGTTGCTGTGCTCGTGTGGCTGTCCTTGGTGCTGTGTGTCCCGCCACAAGACTTGTGTGCGGCAGGGCAGATGGCTTGTGGCGCAGGTCCCGGGGGACGTCCTGATGTGTGCTGTTCTCTTTGCCTCCCTCAGAGAATTCTCAAAGGAAAGGGAGAAGGCTAAAGCCCGGGGAGACTTCCAGAAGCTCCGGGAGAAGCAGCAGCTGGAAGAGGATCTAAAGGGCTACTTGGATTGGATCACCCAAGCAGAGGACATTGACCCTGAGAATGAAGAAGAAGGAGGCGAGGAAACCAAACGGAATAGTAGGTGGTGCCCCTCCCACTCTGGACCCGACAGAGCCTGTGTGCCGTTCAGACACCCTCCCACAGCCAGTGTCTCCCTGTGACCCAGTCTGAGGCCGAGGCCTTCCTCCAGCCACTTGGTTCCCCTGCTGCACATCAGAGAGAGCAGTGCCTTTACACTGACTGAATTTCTGCCTGAGGTGTGGGGTTTAGCTGCCTATCTCACCATGAGGCCTTATGGTTGAGGGGGGTCAGCCAGATGTGCTGTGAGCCCCTTCTATGCGGGCAGAGGCCTGATAAGATGTGTATTTGCTGTGCACTGGAGGAGGAGAAGTCGAGGTTCCTTCACCCTAGAGTGAGCAGGGCTGCTGGAAGGGAACTTGAAGAGCAGAGTCCCTCTCACCCAGCTGCTCGAGCCATGGGGCGCCAAAAGCTTAGCCCATCAGGGGACTGGGAATGCACCAGCTCACCATTCAGGGCAGTGTTAGGAGGCACATGAGTCAGTGGGGCTGCTCCGGAGCCCACCCTACCAGTTCCCCAGTGGGACACTCGGCACCGTAAAACCCTTTCTGCAGTAGGGGGGCCCCACACTCCCTCTACCACTGGAATTAATTGCCATTGTCAACCAAAGCATTTCTTTTACCATATACTTTTCTGGCTCTCATTCTTCTCGAGGCCATCTGTGCCTCAGGTGAAAGAGGCAATTGAAATTCAGCAGCAGAGTTGACTAAGACATTTGTGATGTGCTTCAAATCTAGACTGGCTGGTGGTAGAGACTGAGGGTGCTTGTCCCTTGAGAGGCCTGAGAAACCAGGTTAAGCCTCAACCCATGGAAAATGGCTGAGTCAGTCCCACCTGGAGCACAGCCCCTTGATTCAGCAAGACCGGGTGCAGGATGCTGGGAGAACCCCTGAAATTGGCAGGATGAGGTTTGCTCCTTCTGGGGAAGGCATTCCCTCACACACATGAATGCAGCACAAGGAGACAGGTGTAGGTGGCAGGAGGAGGCAGGATGTGTACTGAGGGGCTGAGGGGAAGAAGGGCTGGCTGCAGGGGGCTAGGAGAGAGCTGTGGGGTCTTGGGGCCTGGGCCTTGAAGGATGGATGGATCTGAGATAGGTGAGGAAAAACATTCAGTCAAGGCAGTGGTATGAGAGGGACCTGAAGTTTGGGCAAATGAAGGCTCAGGGAGAACGTGACAGGCTCATCCTTTAGCTGGAACCCCAGGGGTGTGCAGGTCAGGGCAGGTCAAACTGGGGAGGATGGACAGGCCGATGGGTGCCCCCTCCCTCAGAAGTGGAGTGGGGAAGCTGAGGTCGGGACCTGTGGTGTAGAGGATCCCTAACAGAATGGGACTCTGAGTCTGTGCTTCGGCGGAGAGTGGGAGTTTCCTGTTACCAGGGGTATATGCTCAACTCAGTCCTGTGTGCTAATGGGGGGGCAGTGCGTGCAGGCTGTACCCCGCCCCGCTTCCCACTTCCCAGGCCACACCCACTGCCACCTCAAGGAAGAGCCTGGGGGTCACCCCCTGAGGGTGAGGAAACCGGGGAGATCTCTAGGCGAGGTTCATTGAATACGAGATGAGAGTTTATAAGTGGATGTTCACATGCACTCCACACCCGTGACACGTCCTCCCTGTGATTATGTGTAAGGAGTGTCTGCGCATCTTTGGTGCAGCTCCATCCCAGGCATTGGAGCCAGAGTCCTGCGGCCTTCCTGGAGCTTCTGCCCCTGCGGCAGGGCCACGACAAGGCAGACTGCCCGACTCTTATCCTCTTCATTCCCAAGCTTTGGGAGTGACGCTGCCCTGCAGAGGTCCACGATCTCAGCTCAGCACGTCGCCTGTGTTGTGTAAACCAGCAAAAGCTGTGTCCCTTCTTCTGAGCAGAACACCTTGCTTTGCCAGCGTAGATGTGTCTGTAGGGGCAGAGCAGGGCCCTCTCACAGGCAGGTGTCCTTTTGTCCCCCTATTGCTCAACCTCTAGAAACAGACAGGGGTCTGTGTGAGTGTTGTCATCGCCAGTTGTGCTGGAACTCTTTTTATGGCTCGTGATTTGAGGACTTGAGCCAGCCTCTTTCAGTAGTCCTGAGGGTCCACCCTTGTTTCTTGGCCTCACATTTGCTGTGTCCCACCTCTGTCTGTAAGGAACCTTGGCTGTGATGATGAAATCAGTGCCTCTGCCTTTGGAGACCTTCCCATTGGGGGTAGGTGTGGAGGTGGTGCCTTAGGTAAGACAGAGCAGAGAAGCTGGCACTGTAACCAAGGGCCAGCAGTCTGCGGTGGGAGCTGAGGGGCGCAGGGATGCAGGGAAGGCCCTTGGGAGAGGCCAGGTTCCCACTGTGCTCTGAGGGACGCGTGGCCTATGGCTGTGGAAGGTCAAGGAGGGGGGTGATTTTCAGGCTGAGGAAATGGTATAGACAAGGGGCGAAGGTTATAAATATTCAAAGCCCTCAAGTGCATTACTTAGTAATGTAATCAAGGAAAGAAACAAAGCCCCTTTAAGGGTTATAGAGCCTTGGAATTCACTGTGTAACTAGGGCTCCAAACCCCATGAAGCCGTGCTGTGTCTCTGGAAGGTGAGCATCATGGCTTTTGCTGCATGCTGGGATGTATAACTCAAAATGTGGGGCCAGCTTGGTGTTGGGTCTGGAATAGCATCTCTTTCTGGTGCACCCTGGTTCTTCATCAGCTCTTTTGCTAGGTGCTGGACTTCCCTGTGCAGTGAGGCGCACAGTATTTCCCCAGTTGTCAGAGTCCCAGCGCCTTGGTGGATTAGGGTTAGAAATGAAGCTGAAATCCCAGGCTTTGGGAACCATGTAGAAATTGAACTGGCTTGAGAAAGAGGAAGCCCCCTCCCAAGGAGGAAGTGAGCCTCCCTGAGCACATTTTCCAGCAGCCCAGAAGTTCTGAGAAGCCTGGGACCTCAGGTGGCTGCCAGCTATTTCCTCCTCACCAGCAACGGTGTCTGACAGCCAGAAACACAGGGGGAGAGGGGTTCACTGTGGCCCATGTGGGCCTCCTCACCAGCAAACCGTGGCTGACTTACCTACCGCCTGCACACCGTAGGTCTGATCTCTGTCACCTGTTTGCAGACAGTGAAGTGTAGGCATTGCCAGCGCCAGCATCCTCCCTGGGTATGTAAGACTCACCATACACCTTCCACCCTGGCCCTGCCCTGTCTTCTCTCTAGGGAAGGAGGGGCTGCTCCCTGGGGCTCCTGACTGTCCACACGGCTTCAGGATATTAACGCCACTGACTGTCGTTTTGGGTTGGGTCCTGGATGCGTTGGGACTGTTTCCCCCCAGACATGAAGGATTTAAGTGACAGTGTGAGAAGCCTCCCTGATGGCTGAGCCCAATGTAGAAAGAGGGGAGGGGAGTATTGGAAGCCATTAATAACGGCCGATGGCATAAGCCCACAGAAGGCAGGGGCTGGGCCGGTGGGCACTGTGACCCTTCTCAAGAGTTGGCTGCAGTTGAGTTTGGTGACTTGGATTTTGAACTGGAGTGTTAGGCACATCACCCAGCATCTCTGAGCCCCAGTTTCCTTGCCTGCAGGAAAGGGATAAAGATATTTGCCCACAGGTTTGTCATGAGGATTAAATGCTCGATAAGGAGCCTTTGTAGCTGCAGGAATACTTGCTGCTGCTGCTGTCGTCAGACTCCAGGACAGCGTGACCTAAACAGAATTCTTCTTGGGGATTCCACTAGACCTCACCCCAGCCTCAGGCTGAGGACCCCTTTTAGGACCAGGTTCCTATACTTTCCTATTTAGGAACTTTAAGTTTCTCGAGCATTGATGGAATATAAACCTGTTGACTTTCAAGATACAGTAGCACAGCTCTCTGGCCCTTGAAGTCCATTCCTGGCTTGTCGCTGCTTGCTGTCAGAGAACGGATGTCAAATCGAGCTCTTGGAGATGCGCTTACATTATCTTTTCTCTCTGATCTACTGAATGTCACTGTCGGCCTCTGTGGTACCCAACTCTGGCTGTACGTGACAGTCACCCGGGGAGTGAGGGCACATCCTGATGCCATCCCCACCCCCATGCTGGTTTGTCTATCTGTGGTGTGACCTGCGTGTGGTTCCCTGGAGGTTCCATTGTGAAACCGGGAGTGGGAGCTCCTGAATGCCAGCACACTGAATATCACGTTTGAAAGAAGATAAAAAGAGAGGCAATCAGGTCCCTGACTTCAGGGCTGTCTGGTAGCTGTGGTGACAGGTAGCTTCCGCTTTGTGTGTCCACACACTATTTACATTGTCACTTCCCTAGATTTGCTGTTAGAAAGCTAGTGTTGCACAACTAATTGAATGGACAAGATTCCCTTGGCAGTTAGTTCCTGAGCATTTGGGAAATTTTCAAGGATAATTTTATTTAATTTTTTGCTGAGCTTCGAGTTTCTTAAGAAACTCTGCCAAATCTCAAAGTGATTTTTTAGACATGTGCAGCTGCTTCTGAGTTAACAATGGAGTTTTGCTAGGGCCATTAAAATCTGAAAGCCTAAAATTCTATTTTAAACTCTTCTCATTGTCAGTGATTAGTCTTTTTAAAAAATAGCATTACAAATAATGAAATCTTTTTAAAGGAAGTTCATTTTAAAATTCTGGCCAGAAAAGCAAGGCCTTTTCCTGGGGGAACTATGAATGATCAGTAATCCCTGTGAGGATATTTGATGCCCAAAGGAAGGGAGGAGATACCTGAAACTCCAGCTTAACCACAGCACAGAGCCTCTGTCTTCTCTTCTTCAGATCAGCCATCCTGGAGGCTGGGAGCCCCTTGCCCACCTCTCACTGGGACGCTGCCCCCCCCAGTTGTCTCAGTGCACAAGGTTGTCACAACTGTCACCTCTGTTCTGCATGTACCACCTTGATGCCTTTTTCTGCAGTATTTGATTTGGGGGTGGGCAGAAAACCAGAGATTGTATTAGCTGTTGGCAAACACCAAGCATGGACATTTGTTGGCCCTATTTAAAAAGGTTGTGTCTCCGAATTTTGATTTAGAAAACTACTTTCATCACAGTTAAAGTACCTCAGGGCACAAGTTCAAAATGGAAAACATTCAACTAAAAGCTGTAGAGCAAACAGCAGCAGTGAGAGCTGCAGGCGGTAAACACTTGTCCAAGATAACACCCTTCTCTGGGGAGAGCCCAGTACTGGAGTTACAGGAGACACCCTCTCCCTGGAGTTGCTGGGAGTCGTCCTCTGCCCGGGGCCGGCCTCACAGGAGCTGGTGGGAGATGGATTTGGGGACGGTTGCCCCGCCGTGGAGAGAAGTGGGCCCTCCAGCCGGGTTTTTGGAGCCCCAAGTCCGGGTTGTTTTTGATTTTAATATATCTTGATTGCATAAGCAATATTGTCCACTGTAAGGAATTCACAGAACAGCAAAGTATATAAGGGAAGAACATCTCTCGCTCCTATCCTTAGAGGGAAGTAGGCTTGGCAGTTGGGGCCTGTTCTTTCTGGCCTCGTCTAAGCACATGAGAACCTGGTTTTGCACAGATGGCACGCTCACTGGTCCCCACCATTAGGTCGTCCAGTGCAGGTGGTTCTTCAGCTTGCCTTTTTCACTGCACCAGGAACCATCAGACATCTTTCCATGTTTTTTAAACAACATTTTGGCTGTTTTTAATAAATGGCCATTATGAAAGCTGCCACAGTGGGCTAGATCATCTGTAGAGCACGTGGACTCTACTTGAGCAGTTGTCGGAATGGCGATTTTACGCTTGGCGTGTGATTGTCTGGTTGCTGTCTTCCTCCACCATGGAACTGAGCTCCAGGGGAGCAGAAGCAGGGTCTGTTTCTGTTCTGCACTGTGTGGCTGGCACCTAGTGTGGTCTTTTCCACCTGTGTGAGCTCCCAGTGATGACTTGCTGAACGAGAGAACACCAGTTGGTATCTCACGTGTGTCCAGTGCTTCCTGTGTGTCAGACACTGTTCTGAGGGCTGTGGGGTACCTTAGTCGTTACTCCTCACACAACTCTGAGACCAGAACTTGGCAGAGGAAGACTGCAGAGCACAAAGAGATGAAGGGCCGAGTGATGGTTAAGTGGCAAAGCTGGGATTTGAACCCAAGTATTGTCACAGTCCACACGGTAGCCACCATTCATCCCCCAAATGCGACACCTGCGTGTCCACCCATGCTCACCTTCCTAGGGGAGTGGTGACCAGAAAGGGTTCTGCTGGGTCCAGGAGAAGGCTCATTTTGGAAATGTGAGTGGTAGGCCAAGTGACCCTAGTTTCCGTGCCCGCCAATCCAGCGCAAGTGCCTGTTTCTCCTGAGTCCTTGCCCACCCAGCATTCCTTCTGCTGCCCCAGCAAGGGTTACCTAACCTGGGGCGGCCATCATATCACAGAGCTGGAAGGGGCTGGAGACCCTAGAATCATTTTTTTGTGTGTGTGACCCGGTGGCCATGGGAGATTGACCATGGTTGACTATGCTTCCCCAATCTTGTATCACTGTATCTACCATTCACCGCTTACAACAGCCCTTGGAAGTGTGGGGTCAACTGTTACTAATGTCTTACGAGTGAAGAAACTAAGGCTTAACGCAGTGGGGTAACCTGTCCACAGTCATCCGTCCAGTGAGAGGCAGGGCTGGGCTGGGACCTGGTCTGTCCAAATCCAGAGTCCACCACTTTAATCCTGCGTGTCCTGCCGCATATAGCGGTCCTGGCTGCACTCACAGAGCCAGTCAGCACCCAGGACTCCTGATGAAGCGCCCACTTCCTAATGCCCTTCCAGAGGGGAAGCTAAACCCGAAAACCTTTGTCCAGAGTGGGTTAGGACAGATTCTCGAAGACAGGCATATGTAGACTAGCTACAGAAAGTGCATGTCTGCTCTGCAGGTCAGATCCTAAATTGTAGCTTTCTGCTTGGGAGGAGGACAGTTTGGGGGTTCATGTGCCAGAACCCATGATGGGGCTGCCTCTCGCGTCCTCAGGCCTGTTTGCATTGCTCTTGCTGCCCTCTACTGAACCATAATGAAATTGCCTGTGTTCCACCCGAAGGGGTCACAGTGGCCGATTTGCTAAAAGAGGATAAGAAGAAAAGGAGGTTTTGCTGCTTTCGCCAGCACAGGGCTAAAGATCACGGTAAACTGCGGAGACTGAACTTTCTCTTCGGGAGACTCTTCTCCCAAGACCTCTGATGCCTTTTCCTTACACACGGGCATGGCGTGGGGTGCATGTGCTGTGTGGTGTGTTTGTAAGATGCCCATGTTTTAATTTGATTTCTTTGAAACTTGGTTGTGTTGTTTTCCTCTTGCTTTTCCCCCAAATGTGTGTTTTAGCCAAGACTGCCCTGGAATTTCCTCTTTGAACTGTACCTTTTAAAGAAGCAGCTGAACCAACTCAGAAAATTTATTTAATTCAGCATGAATATTCTTAGCCTGGAAGACAGACTTTTTAAACACTTTTCCCCAAATGATGCTTTTTAATCTAAACTGTTTAGAAATTCCAGTGGTGGTGTTTGATTGATTTTTCTTTTCCAGGTTCCATGTTTCAAATGGCCTCTGGGTCTTCCAGTCCCTGGCTGGTTTGCCCAAGACCAGGCTAAAGCTAGTAGTGCCAGTTTAAAGAATGAAGTTAAAAATAGACTTCTCTGATACCAAGATTTTGGGGCATTTGTCTTTGCGAGTAGGAATGGGGAAGGGCTTATGTGGGAAACACTTAGGTTTCAATCTATGCTCTAAAATAATGCTTAACATAGCCCCTCATCAGAAGCCCTGGGATTAGCATAGGACCATCCCCATGCAAGGCAGTTATGCAGACAGCTGGTGTCTTGCCCCATCTGCCTGAGCCACCACTGTGGTCCCCAGCCCCACAAAGCTCTGCCTGCGCACCCTAGTTACCGCCACTGAGGTCGGCCCTGGGCAGACGACTCTGGAGGAGGAGCCTATATGAGAAGAGTCAGACTAAGGGACACAAAACCAGCTGGTAAGAGCAGAGCGGAAAAATTGCCCTGTTTTCTCAAGAGTGGTCTCAGCCATTCATGGGAATGCCGAGCACAGAGGTAATGGGAATTAGACTTGACCAAGCCCTGGATGGTCTGAATGAATGTTGTATCAGAGTCCTCCTCTCATCAGAAGACCTGCAAGTGGAAAGGGACAGTGAGTGTCAGATTCGAGCCCTTTGTCATTCTGTGAGCATGTGGTGGCCTTGAGAGGAGGAGCTTGCCTGAGGGTGGGAGCGAGTCTGGGTAGAGACAGAGCTGACCTGTGCAGCTTTAGTGCTTGCAGAGGGTTTGCAAAGAAGAGATTGGGCTTGGTACAGCCATGAAGGCCTCTGCAGGTAAAGGGGGCTTCAGTTTAGCAGGAAATACTGCGATGGCCATGAGAAATACGTTTTCAAAGACTAACTTAGCCCTACAGCTCCAGGTGGGTTACCATGAGCAGACGAGTGGTTCCTGTCCCAGGGGAGCAGAGACCACCTGCCTTGGGCATGCAGGCATCCATCCTCGTGGATGGGGGGAGCGAGGTAGGGTTTGGGCCTCGTGGCTTTTCAAGGATTCTAGAGGCTTCTGGGTTAGCCTTGAGATCTGTAAGAAGAGGAAGCAGCCTCATGTCTTCAGGAAACTCTGTATTTTGTGTATGTTTTTGTGGCAGGGGGTGGTCTTTTATTGCCTGAGATACTCTGGACCCTAAAGAAGGCCCCTGACATTGCTGGTGATCCTGCTGGGATGGGGGCCTCTGTGAAGATGCTGTGCTCCCCATCTCCCTGGTCTTACAGAAATAGTTCTTGTCAGGGTATGATTCTTGCTTTAGACACAGAAACCTTGGTCTGGCCTTGACCCACATTATCCAACAAGAGTCTGGCTTCTTTACAGCAATGAGAGTCTGTTACCCTGTGACGGCTAAGTGTGTCACCACTAGCAAGCACAGGCAGATTCCTGCAGGGGATATCATGGCACTGCTCATGCTTGTCATGAAAATAAGATAAAAACCCAAGATCTTGGCTTCAGAGCCCCTGTCCCCGAGGAAGACAGCCATGATCCTGCCTGCTCAGTTGTCTAACCTCACCACCTCCCCTCCTTTGAAAGGGAGGAGTGAGGAGCTTTAGGCTGCTGGGGCACGGAGGGAAATGCTGAAAGAGACCTCTGAATATGCAAGAAAGCCCATTCTGTAGAGAGCAAGGGAGCTGGGGTCCTAGAGGCCAGGGACATCTGTGAGTGAGGCTGTCTGTGTGATTGGCTCCAGGACAGGGCTGGGGACTCCTGGGCTCACTTGGCAAGGGACCCAGGGCTGGCAGAGGGCTCTCGAGAGATGCTCCTTCCTGTGCGGCTCTACTCCCCAGGGCGCTCTGCCTGGAAGTGCCTTGGAACCCTGAATGGTGGGCAGCCACTCACAGTACTGCTCATGACCTGCTGTCGTTACTGAGCTGGGGGTTGGGGAGAGTACAAGGGAAACCCCCTTGGCGATGGTAGTAAAACCAGACAATCTGTGGATGTTTTCTCTTTACAGCCATTCTGTAAGGTCAGAGGTAAATGGGTCTTAGAGATGAGATTGCCTGACAGCAATAATAAATTGGGTACCTAAGTCCGGGGAGGAAAGGGGACTTGTCCTGTGTGGCCAGTGACAGAGACCAGGCTTCTCTGACTTTTGTCCTAGAGTCTACGGGCTCAGTGGCCTCCATCATTGAAGGAAGTTGGTCTGAGATTTTGCTGTGCCTGTTCGTGGTGGGCATAATTTGGGGGCTGTCTATTTGGACCCTCACAGACTCATTCACCAGTGTGTGTGCACGTACACACAGGCCCATGCACATGTGCATGTATCTATTTTTGTGTTGGTTTCCCTCTGGATTCACAAGCCAGGCAGATAAGGTTGAGAAGCATGTTGTCCTTCAGAGTGAGAGTAGATAGAGGAATATTCCCATGTTGAGGAAGATGCTCTTGTGCTTGTCTGAGAAGCAGCGTGTTTCCCTGATTTGTCTTGTGTGGCATTACCCGTGATGGCGTCCGGGCCCTACAGTTAGATCCTAAAGAGAAATAGCATGACCCAGTATCCAGAGACAGTTCTCCGAGTGGAGGCTGAGCCCAGGCTGCCTGGGGCAGCCCCGGCAGCTCTCATTTACAGTCTGAGGTGTGCTGGGCTACTGGCTGGCTGGCACCACCCCTCGCCGACAGCAGCGCTGGGCACGCCCACACTCACAGCCGGAAGGTCTACCCTGGAGCTCCCCTCAAGATCCCAGTGCCTGGAATCGATTGCAAAGCATGGGCCCTGAGCTTGCCCAGATTTTCAGCAGGCAGATTGCAGTGCAGGTCAGCATCCCATCACGGGCGACACGCTTGTCCTAATGCCTGATTTCAGCCAGAGTCGTTGAAAATCGTTTTCACATTTACGCTTTAAAAAGTGGAAACTTCCTCAACAAGTCTCTAAAGTTTCCTGAAATGTGTAAGGGAAAAGGACTTAGAGCGTGTCTCTGTGTGCAAATGGCCCTGGCTTCTTCTGCAGGAGGGACTGGTGCCTATAGATCTGAGGGTCTCTCTGCTGTACCCCTAGTTATATCTAGCCACTTCCCTGCAGCAAACCCTGAATCCCTGCTGAAGGGGACAGGGCAATCACCGTGAATGGGGCAGTCATGGCACTGTGGCAGCCAGTTAAGGAGAAGGGCACATGTTCTGGTAATTCGCCCGTGGGTTTACTCACTTAGGTCTTTATAATTCTTTGTGTTGGCATTTTTATAAAGTCCCAGTTGTCCCCATCTCACCTGGATTTTTGTACTCTTTCCCATTGCTGAGCTGATCTCCTGGAAGTGGTCTGGCTGTACACCTGGTTTCTAGGGGTTAATAAAGGTCATCAGGACAGCACACCAAGGCTGGTGGGTAACAGGCTTTCTTGGTTTCTGGAACTTTGGGATTTGTGGTTTTTTAGGTATGTGTCAACACATACCAATACCGAAACATACAGCAGCATATTTAAGTAGGTACTGGAACCACAGGGGTGGGTGGTGTGGTGGGAGGGGCGCGGGAGAGCTTTCTCCTCACACATCTGAGCTGCATGTCCCGAGGCAAGTGGGTCAGTGCGCTCATCTGTGAAATCACAGGGTTTGTTCATAAACGAACATGAACTCAGAAGCCCCCTCCAGTTCTAACAGTCTGTGATTTTCCTCTCTTGGATTTTTAAAACGTAGACGAGATCTTATTGGGGCTGAATGAAGTGAAACGCATATCAATTTATGAACATTAAAAAAATGAATGCCTGGTGCCAGTGAAGGGTGAAATGTTTTAATGTACAAACAGGCTCTGTGGTTGTGCCCTCTGGGCCTAGCGTCTTCTGTGCTTCTGAAAGAGGAAGTGCTCTCCTCTCCTGTGGCCAGGAGGGAGAGGCTGGGGCAGAGGGAAAGGCTGCCGGATCCCCCCGCCAGAGTCTGGCTCCTCGGCTTAAATGGAGGGACTGGTATGAGATCCGTTTCTGGGACCAAACAGGGTCATCACGTTCTAGCATGGTCACTGTCCTCCCCTCCTCCTGCCCCATCCTCTCCTCCTAAGCCCTGGTGACATGATTCTGGAGCAGATTGATTAGATTAGGGGCCTGTGGCTCTATGGGTGTCAAATAATTATGACAGAAAAGTTGCTCTCCTTACAGCCGGCTAAGTGAGAAGTAACTCAGTTTCAGACAGAAAAGATTCAAACTAGGAGTGGTGGACAAGGCTGATGCAGAAGTGTGGGTGGTTGTTCACACACGAATCCTCTGTGCGGTAGTGGACATGGACAGCGTGAAGTGACACTGGGTTCAGACCATCCTGGGGGATGTGGCCTTGCTTCCAGGGAGCTCCAGGAAAGCTTTTCTGAGATGATAGATTCATTTACGAGCCTTGCCAATTGCCCGACACCGTGGACCCCTCTGTATCTTACCTCCTGTAGTTCTGCTAATGTCCCTGTGAGGTAGGTACTCCCCATTTTACAGGTGAGAAAATGGAGCCTTGGAGAAGGTCAGTCACAGGCATGGGGTTAAACTTAGATCTGGCCAAGCTGCGAGCCTGCTCTTAACCACCGTCCTACCCCACCTGAAGGATGGAGCCTGCTTGGAGAGTAGGAGGACCTCTCTCCATCAGGGTAGCCCTGACACTGTGCCCCACAGTTAGCCTCTCTGTTTCTGCTTGGGGAGTTGGGCTTTATTTCTTATTCCCCATTTAGTCTTAGTCTAGGGTGCAACTTATACATTTCGTTCACTGGTGGTTGGCACAGAGCCAGGAATACAAAACAAGTTGATTCAACCCTTGAAATGTCAGAAACGTTTTCTATAGGCAGGGTGTAATTTATAAGATTATTTGAAAATCAGAGCTTTAGGAATGAAATACAGCTATTTTATTGATACCATCATAGGATATGGCCTCAAAGTCACAAAGATTTAACCCATTCAGAAGAGTTTTGCTCTTCTGGAAATAATGACTGAAGCTACAATATGATTAATAACCATGAAGTATTAAACAATTAGAGATGGAAGAGGCCCTCAAGAGTGTGGAGTTAGTGTCCTCATCCTACAAACAGGACACTGAAGCCTGGAGAAGGGTAGGACTCTGCCCTGGGCAGAGCCAGGACCTAACTGGGGCATGAGAACCCTCCCAAGCTTTCCCCCATGTTCTGCTGTTTTCAGCTTCTGTCCCCTTAGTAGTGGCAGTAACCACCAAGAAAGACGTTTCACAGGGATGACTCGTCACATTTGTCAGGGTCTCCCACCATGATTTTTCTCTGTCCTATTCCTGGAGAGAAGGGTGTCCCTATGGGAGGTACCTGTAATGGTGAACTTTGCTGACTCTTACAATTTTTTAGTCTTTTGCTGAAGTCAGAGTACGGGACAGTCATGGGGAAGAGAAATGCATGGACTGCCTCCTGTGTGTGTGTGTGTGTGCCTCTGTGGAACTTTTGAATCAAAGGTTTTTCTGTGGTTGGACTGTGGATTTTTTGTTTGTTTTTGGTTTGTTTGGTTTTGTCTCTGTTTTTTGTTTTGTTTTGCATGAAGTTGTGAAAAAAATGAATCAAAGTTTGTAGTTGGTTTCCTCTGACTTAACTAAGGAAGAAAGAAGTTATTCTGAGAATACAGTAATATACCATGCATCTGTAATTCTGCTCATTTTGCCTTCACTTTTGAAACCTTTGTCTAAATGTGCCTGGAGATGGCTGTTGAGAACTCCCCATCCCAACCCCCTGCCCCAGCAGGCTCAGTTCTCTGGGTGCTCACAAAAAGAAAGAGTCTTCTTTCATGCCTCAGAAAAGATGTTTCTCAGCTGTCTGGGCCGTTTGAGTCAGGTCCATGTTCATCCATGTCATCCACATCCTGTCTCCTGAGCAGGGTCAGCAGAGATGCAGCTGCCCAGACAGAGCTCACTGGTCCTGCTCCTTTGCCCTGTATGCCTGGGCTGGCCTCGGACTCCTCACTGCAGCACTCCAGGCACCGCTGCCAGGTTTCACAGATGAAACAGAGGCATCCTGCCTAAGAAGAGCCACATGGGCAGAGCCCATGGCAGGAAGGACCTTCCTGTTAACACCATTAGGTCTATAAGAACGATAGGCCTCTGTGGCTCAAAATTATGCACCAGGGAAAAGAAGTGAATGTGTTTGGGTGATTCGCCTGTGTTTCGACTTTCGATGACCCCAGAGCAGAATTAGTCATTCCTTACTATGTGTTTCTGGAGCTCCTGACCCCTGCGGTAGCTCTTTTCCCAGAAGGTTGAAATCCCCTGGGGGCTGCCTCTCCCACTGGGCCTCCAGGGCAGGTGCAGAGCCTGGGCCCTCATTGTATCCTGCACCTCCTTTACTGCCTGATCTCCTATGCACATTTGTGACATTTCTAGGGTTGAATCAAGTGGAGGAAAAAAACACCCACGTGCCAGGTGGTGGCTCTGGGTGGGTCTCTGGGCCTCCCAGTGCTAGTGGGTGCTTTTCCACATTTCCTCTGCTTCTGCTCAGCGTCCTGCTGTGGGAGAAGGAGACTTACCCAGAGACCCTGGTTGCACTGGGACCACAGTCAGCTTTGCTTTCTGGTTGCTGATTTGAGGAAAACCCTGTTCTACCCATAAGATTATACTTCTTGGTGCTCTGGTGCCAGCATCTTTGGTCTGCATTTTCTGCATGTGGGTTTTACGAGCTCGGCGCAAGAATAGCAGCTAAATTAACTGAAATGATTCGAATCCTTAAATTTTTGAAAAGATCATGTGCCTGGTACCTTCATGCACTCCTCCCTCTATGATACTGTCTCTCCTTCAGTGTATTTAAAATAAGAATTTGTTTATGAAATAATAGGTTTATTCACAGATTTTCTAGAGTACACCTGTGGGGATGAGAAAAGGTGTGGCTGTAATGGAGATATTTTGGGGACCTCTCAGCAGAGACCTGGAAGTCAGAAGAGTTGGCTGGTGCCAGGCACAGCGGCAGGGTTCTGTGTGGTCCCTAGTTTCCTTGGAAAGTTGGGTGGACAGGATTTCTTCCTTTTGGGGGACTCTGGGCTTCCTCAGCAGATCATGGAAGTGAGGCCCCCCCACCATGGAGGCACCTGGCTTCTCAGCACTTCCTTTTGCTGGTCCAGCCCATGAGGACCCTTCCGCACCCTCCTCATCCTCTTGCCAGTTTCCCAGAGGGTCAGCCTGGAGGCCGAGGTCACATCTGTCCCGCCCCAGGCATGCAGTGCATCCATCACTGCATCTCCAGTGTTTCTTCTCCCCACAGCCAGCATGCCCACCAGTGAGACAGAGTCTGTGAATACGGAGAACGTGAGCGGGGAAGGCGAGAACCAAGGCTGCTGTGGGAGCCTCTGGTGAGTGTGGGAGCTCCTTCCCTCTTGGCTCCTTCTGGCTTCTTAGAGAAGCAGTTCTGAGGAAGACATCCCGACTTCAGTGGAGCCCTGGGGCCGTGGCCTCAGTGCAGGAGGGGTGGGCAGGCTCACTTTGGACCCCTCGGTCCTCCTCCTCCTCCTATCCTAGGGCCCCCAGGCCCCCAGCATTTCACCTCCACTTCCTCCAAAGCAGTCTGTCCTGCTGAGGTGGAGCCTGCTGTGGGGTGAGCCAGGTAACCTGGCCATCCCTTGTGTCCACTAGGTGCTGGTGGAGAGGAAGAGGCGCTGCGCAGGCCGGGCCCTCTGGTTGTCGGCGGTGGGGGTAAAAGGCCGATTCTCCTCCAAGTTTGGGGCTGGCATCAGTGCTTTGACTAAGAGCTTGTATGGCAGAGATGCTGATAGAATGTGCTACACGTTTAAGTTTCCTTCACTCGCAGGATCTCCCACCCTCATGCATAGCGGCTGGATGATGAGGCCACGCCCTCCTCCACTCCTGCACTCTTTCTGTGGAGCCCTGCACCACCCTCTCCGCACCATGGAGGACACATGAACACCCACTGGCTTATTTTCTAGCTGAGCTGGGCTGCAGCAGTGGGCACACCAGCAGCGTGGAATGTGCAGAGTCCCGCCTGCCTTGGGGGAACCCCTTGCAGTCCTGTTTGCTTCCTGCTGGTGTCCCTTAGGTCTTAGGTCTGTCCAGTACAGATGTCATTTCTAAGAGAATCTGATCTCCTTGGCAGAGGTCCATAAAGATAATGTGTTAGAAGCAGAAAACTCAACAGTTGATGAAGTGAGTTTGCCTCCTTTCTCTTGCTCTGCCCTCCTACAGTAGCATGAAGTAGGCAGAGGATGGGTTTCTCTTGCCCTTTTACAGCTGAGAACACTGAGGCTTGAAAAGGTGAGCTGCCTGCCAGAGCTCCCGCAGTTAGTGAGGAGCAGAGCTGGGGCTCCCAGCCCAGTGCTCCTTGGGCTATAGTAGCAGCACGTGCTGCTGGTGAGATGAGAGGCTGGGCTGTGGGCGGGAGAGGCCCTGCTGGTTTCAGTTTGAGGAATTTAGGGTGGCGGGGAGAGGAACCCCTGACTTCGCTGCCTGTACCAGGGCTGCTCGGGGCATCCAGCTAAGAGTGTTCTCTTGCCTGGCCCCCTGCTTGCTCCGCTGTCACCCTTGCTGGCCAGCTGCAAGAGCCGGGGGTGCCCAGGCCAGGCTTCTATGCATGGCTTTTACAGTATCTCTGCCCAAAGGTCCGGGGAGTGTACGCTCAAGCCTTCCTAACAGGTGTCATATTCTTTTTGTCTTTCTTTCAGTCAAGCCATCTCAAAATCCAAGCTCAGGTCAGTATCTTCTTTCTATTTTTTCTTAAGCCTGTGTATGGGTTTTTTACATTCTAACTTCTTAATTTTACGTAGGATTGCTCTAGACTTGATTTTCACTCTGTGGGCTCTAACATTCACATGGAAGATCAATCTGCCCAGTGAACAGTAAGTACCTGCTTTGGAGAACAGTGTAGTAAGGGCCAAAGATCTCCCACCAAAACAAATAGACTGACAAGATGCAGCAATGAATGATGTTTTTGCCTACTAATCAACCTTTCCTATCCCCTCCCAGAGTCATTTCTCTAAGAGATACCTTGTCATTTTTATGCTTAAAACTTTTCCACGAAAGTAGGTTCAAGAAGTTTCCTGAGTTGCTTATAACGTTCTGTTTCTTGCTCTGGGTGCAGGTTACATAGTCAATTAGTAAAAACTCATTGAGACATATACCAAGGATTTGTTACTCTTCTGTATAAATACTATTTTTCAGTTAAAGACAGCATTCTACCACTGTATACAAAAATTAACTGGAAATGGACATAGAACTAAATATAAAACTTTAAAAATTCTAGAAGAAAGCATAGGAGAAAACCTTTGTGACCTTGGGTTAGGCAAAGGTTTCTTGGGTATTACACCCAAAGCACTGACCATAACAGGAAAAATGGAAACTACTTCTCTTTGAAAGAAACAGATCAGCTGTAGACTAGAAGAGAAAATATTTGCAATATTTGCAAAACATAATTGATAAAGGACTAGTATCCAGTATAAAGAGTAGTGTCAAAAATAAGAAAGCAACCCAATAAAAAATAGACAATAGATGTTTAACAGGCATATAGCCGAAGAAGAGATATGGATGGCAAATAAGCACATGAAATGACTACTGGTCGTTAGGAAAATGCAAATTACAATCACAATGAGATACCACTACACACCTATAGAAGAGATCAGATTTAAAAATCGGGCAGTCTCATGTTTGGCAAGGGTGCAGATCAGTGGAAATTTTTACATACTGCTGCATGTCAAATGACATAGTCATTTGAAAAGCAAGTTGGCAGTTTCTTGTAAAGTCAAATATGTATTTACCGCATGACCCAGCAGTCCCCCTTCTAAGGTATTTTTATAAGAGAAATGAAGCTAGATGCCTACACAAAAAATTTTGCATGAATGTTTATATTCATAAACATTAAATATGTATAATTTATAAATAAAAAACTCCAGAAAGATCAACAACACAAATGAATCTCCAGTGACTCACAACACACATGAATCACAAATGAATTTTTGCCAAGAGAAGGAAGCCAGTCTCAAAAAATTATATATTGTATGATGCTATTTATAGGACATTCTGGATTAAGCAAAATAAAAGAGAAAGAAAACAGATCAGTAGTTGTCAGGGGCTGGAGTGAGGAGAGTGGATTAACTGCAAAGGGCCATGAAGGAACTTTTTTGAATGATGGAAATATCCTACATCCTTTAAAAATTTAAAAAAAAATTTTTTTTTTACAGTTTTAAAGGTTACTTTCCATTTATAGTTACTACAAGATATTGCCACTATTCCTTGTGCTGTGCAGTATATCCTCGAGCCTGTCTTACACCCAACAGTTTGTACCTCCCACTCCCCCACCCTGATATTGCCCCTCTCCCCGCTCCCCACTCAAGGAGTCCGAGCTTTGGACGACTCCCCAGATGTCAAATGGACAGGCGGTCTATTTCTTCCCACCTGAGTCTGTTTGGGGGAACTGAGTGGAGTGCCCTGCCCTCTGCCTCCTGGCTAACTCTTACTCAGCTATTGAGAGCCAACCCAAATCTCAACTTTTTGGCTAAGCCTTCCTTGACTCTTCCAAAGATCTGTTGCAGCTCCTTTCTCATTGTTCCTGAACCCAGTACCCTAGGCATAGTACTTGGTGTGGATTTGTAATTGCCACAGCCCAGCGTGCTATTCGTGGATGGGGGCCATGGACCTGCCTTCTTCATCTCCACATGCCCAGTGCCCAGTGCAGGGTTTCAGGGGCTGTGACAGTGGGGTTGCCTGAATTTGGGAGGCACCTGTGTCTTGTCACTGCAGCATAAATAGACCCACCTCTTGTTGAGGCCATCTTGCTTGTGTGTCCTGAATTACGCATCACAGGAGAAGCCCAGACTTGCAGGGAAAGTCTTTAGTATCCTTGGTGGAATTTTTCCACAGTTATCCTGTTTCCAGCTGCTATTACCATTGGAAACCACACAGCAAGAGAGATAACAAAATGTACCCTGCTTGTCCCAGGTCTTGCTGAAGAGTTGGCACAACTGTTTCTTTGGTCCCTGGGTTACGGTGTTCTTAGCAGAGCAGTGCAGCTGAGTCAGCAGGGCTGCAGCCTGGAGACAGTTTAGAGATTCCTCTGACTCAGGGCCTTAGAGCAAGTGCCCACCTCCCCCGTCATTGAGCACAGGGCTGATGTTGCTATTTGGCTGGCTCCTCCCTGGGACCCCCTTCACCAAGCCATCCTGTGGCAGGGAACATTGCCCATCGGGAGATGGCTAAGGGAAAGAATAATTCCTCTGATTACATATGGAAACTGAAAGTTGGTAGAGGACATGCTACTTGTGTGTTTGGCTCAGCTCATTTTATTTGTATGGAAACATGATTCAATATTGGCTCTTCTCCTAAAGGTGTATTTTGAGCATCACTAGTTAGAAAGGACACCTGATGACTCAGTAAGACTCACGTCCTACTCAGCATTGACAACTCTGTGTCAGGCTCCAGAGGAACCTCCCGGATTTAAGAAAGGACTGAAAGTTTCTCTAAAAGGAAATCTCAGGTTTTTGAGCACTTCGCTACCTGATAATTCTGTATGATGATTGAGATAGATGCTGTGAGAGATGTGTATGGAAAGCTAGTGTCTCTCTGCACCAAGAGCACGGACAGCTCCACGGGCCACACGGTAGAAGTGTGAACCACGTACGTGTGTGAGCTCAGTTTTGCATCTGCACGTGATTCTGTGAATATCTAGATTTCCTTACCACTTTGAGGACTGCATATGACAGATTATGGAGTTATCTAAAGCCATAGGGAGGAAACTGATTTCATGATCAAGTCAGGACTAGTTTTAAAAGTTGTCTTACAAGCTCTGGTCATTACTGTGCCGTTTGTTCTCCTCTCTCCTTTCTGCACGCCCACCCCTATCTGGGCCTCTGGGGCGCAGTTACTCCTCAGTGGTGGTGATCGGGGCTGTGTCTGTCATCTAGGAAGTAACGTTTGCTTCTCTTTCAGCCGACGCTGGCGTCGCTGGAACCGCTTCAATCGCCGAAGATGCAGGGCTGCTGTGAAGTCTGTCACGTTTTACTGGCTGGTTATTGTCCTGGTGTTTCTCAACACCTTAACCATTTCCTCCGAGCACTACAACCAGCCTGACTGGTTGACACAGATTCAAGGTATAAGCAGAGGTTTTTCTCTTTTTGTTCTGAAGAGGGGATTCCCTGAGGCTGTCCGGCTGCGATATAGTCTTTTCTGATCGATGTGTAATAGTGTATAGGAACATTGCCAGTGATTAACTTGGAAGACGGCAGAAACGTGCAGATACGAAGTGCACTTGGAGGAGGATTGTGATCTGTGCCATGAAGCACCTTGGAGCTGATGAACTTCAGAGCATTTCACGGGCTTGACCCTGGGACCAGCCGAGGATCACAGAATCTTGCAGCTGGAAGGGACTTCATGTCCTTTCTCCGTGCCCCTCTGGAAGCTTTCTTTCCCTCTCTCGTATCCTTGGCAATGATAACTGTTCCTCTACCTCAAATGCCCCAGCAGTGTGGTTGGGGAGCTCATCCCATTCTGAGTTTTAATGGTTTTGAGCTCTTGTGAAGTCCTGCCTGGCATTGTCAGATCTGTTCAACTCTCTAACCTGCTGGGTGTGGTATTTTCTGAAATGACCTTGATAGGCAACTGCTTCTTAGATCGTGGTGCTGTAAGCAAGACTAGACAGATCTCTTGGTGACTAATTGAAACCAAAAAGTGTGATGATCTAAATGCAGAATCATATGCTCTTAGTGCTTGGAAGCATCAGAGATTATGTGGTCAGCAGCCCCTCCCCATTTCACAGTCAGTTAAACTGAGGCCTGGAGAAAGCAAGGAACTTCTCCAAGAGCCACATGTCTAGGTAGTAGCAGAAGCAGGACTAGAACCTGGCAGACAAATGGACTGTAAACATTCATACCATATTTCTGTCATGGGGAGAAATAGCAAAGACAGGGACAAAGGTACTTGGGGGCACTTCCGGCAGGGACTGGTGGGAGAGAGATGGGGAGAGGGGAGTATGAGCCTCTTCCCTGATGAGACCCTGAAGATGTGTGCCCCTTTGTCTTTCCAGACATTGCTAACAAAGTCCTTTTGGCTCTGTTCACCTGCGAGATGCTGGTAAAAATGTACAGCTTGGGTCTCCAGGCGTATTTCGTGTCTCTTTTTAATCGGTTTGATTGCTTTGTGGTGTGTGGTGGAATTACCGAAACCATCTTGGTGGAACTGGAAATCATGTCTCCCCTGGGCATCTCTGTGTTTCGATGTGTGCGCCTCCTGAGAATTTTCAAAGTGACCAGGTGAGGACCAGCACGTCTCACTGGAGGCATTTTCTGAATGTGGGTGGTGGTCAGCCCTATCCCCTGTCCCTGCCCAGGGGACATTCTCCAACCCAGTTGGCACTCTGGGCTCACCCCCTTGTCTTGACTTGCAGGCACTGGACGTCCCTGAGCAACTTGGTGGCATCCTTGTTAAACTCCATGAAGTCCATCGCTTCGCTGCTGCTTCTGCTTTTCCTCTTCATCATCATCTTTTCCTTGCTTGGGATGCAGCTGTTCGGCGGCAAGTTTAATTTCGACGAAACGCAAACCAAGAGGAGCACCTTTGATAATTTCCCTCAAGCACTTCTAACGGTGTTCCAGGTGAGTCCTGCCCTCCCCTCCCCGGGCCGCGCCTTGTGAGAGGCCACTTTGTCCACGATTCAATAGGACAGAATGATTCCATTGTTATTGTATGAGGAACCTCTGCCCTAATAACAACTCTGATGAATTTTGTGTCATTTAAGTCATTTGTTTAGTATCTCACTCCAGCAAATCTATGTGCTGTGATTTCATGTTTTTGTGAGACCTCTAGATGTATTACAAAATGATAAACTGAAAACTTCTGTGTGATTCTATGAGGTTTCTGAGGTTCCTGTGAGATAGACTCTAAAATCCTCTTCTTGTCCTTTGCTAATATTTGATTTCAGGCAAGTTTATAATCCTGGTTATAACGGATTTTTGCAAAGAAGTGACTTCTGAAGCCCTAATACTTCGGTCTACAGTCAGGGGAATCAGGGTGATTAAGGAGTTGTGACAGCTTTCTGCCCCTTTGTTGTCTTCTCTCGTGTGATGTAATGGGGATATATGGACTCTTAGGATGTCTCTGCTGTTGAGCTCTTTTCAGGCATCAGGCCGAGAAGGGAGCAACAGTGTCTGAGGTTCCCAGGTTGCCCTGTGCTCAGAGGCCCAGCCTCTCCACCCAACCTGGCTCTAAGCGGAGTGTTCTAAACCCCCTTCTTGTATATTGTGACCTGAAACCCTTCCTTGGCAGGTAAATTTAAAAGACATGTATGCCCTTGTTGGTTTTCACTTGCGATCTCTCCCCTCCAGGAGAGGCGGGAAGGCCTGGTGGGAGGGGCAGTGAACATGGACGTCCCATGTGCTCAGCTCTATGACCTCGGAAAGCCCCTGTTTTCTGAAAAATGAGAGCCTAGACAGAATGATTGCTGAGGTTCTTGCCCACGTGGTCATTTTGAAGTGATTGAAATTATTGTCACTGTTATATAGCAATATAGTATGATATAATTCAATTTTTTGAACTATGCTTAATTTCTGGCCACTGACAAATTATTATTTTTTCTGATTTCTTTCACAGAAATCTGTATGGTGGTTGTTGTTTTTATAGTACTTGTATGTGTGGCACAAAATTCAAATATTAAAAACATATAAAGTAACAAGTCTCCCGCCAACCCAGCCCCCAATTTCCCCTTGTAGGAGGCAACTACCATTACACGGATTCTTGTATGTTCTTCAGACATAAATACATTTGCCCACCTGCATACCTACATAGATGAATTTACACAGATGGTAGCTCATTCTACATGCTTTTTTTTCACCTTTCTTTTTATCGCCTAGGGTGTCCTTAAGACCCTTCCTTACAGGTCCATAAACAGCTGCCTCCTCCTTCTCAGTGTTGTGTATTTTTTATGGTGTGAATGTGCTATAATTCATGAAGCATCCCCTGCTGGTGAATATTTGATTGTATCTAGTCTTGGCTCAGTGGGTGACCTTTAACATACACCAGGGGGCACGTGTGTGAGTAGATCTGTAGGATAAATTCCCCCGAGTGGAATTACTGGTTTAAAGGGTGAATGTCCATATGCACCTTTGACACTCTTGCCCAAGTATTCTCTTTAAGACTGTGTTAGTTCAGCCTCCAGGGATGGGGTGTAGAGACTGCCTGTGGCCTCACTCCCTGTCACCACAGTGAGTGTTCCAACTTTTTGATGGGTACCTGTCTGGTAGATGAAAATGGCATCTCATTGTAGTTGTAGTTGGTATTTTGTCAGGAGTGAAGCTGGATGTCTTTTCATATGACTCAGAGCCATTTATAGTTCGTTTTCTATGAGTTGCTTTACTTTTTCAAATCTGAGTATGATTCACATTGTAGATACAGTTTTCCATTTCCACAGTTAATTAGCTATGAGGAATACTATGCAGTGGTTAAAAACAATGACCATGAACCTATTGACACAGAGGGTCTCAGGAGTATGTTGTTGAGTGGGGGGAATAAAAGCAAATTGCAGAAAATTCCAATAGTATGATACCCTTTATGTCTAAGAAATTAAAGAAGACACCAACTTCCTGCTTTCTCAGAATGTGTACATATGTGTTCAAATGCACAGACAGAGGTCCTGGAGAGGTGCAGCAGCAGCATTCTCCTGGGGAGGGGACTGAATTGGCTCGCATATAATCAAAGGGTATACACGTCTTATGTGGAATGTTACCTTATTTTCACCACAAGAGTTAACTCATGAATTTGTGTGGTTAAGAATAGTGTTTTGAAGACTTTATGGAAGAGTGGATGGATTTGTTCATTGCAAACTGGATTGTGAGAAGCAGCTTACAGCAGACATGGGAAGCCACCAGGAGCACTGGGAGGACATGGGAATTGTAACTCCACCTGCCAGCTGACTCCAGTCTTGACCTCTTAGATTCTGACAGGTGAAGACTGGAATGCTGTGATGTATGATGGCATCATGGCGTATGGGGGCCCATCATCTTCAGGAATGATCGTCTGCATCTACTTCATCATCCTCTTCATCTGCGGTAACTGTATCCTTCAGAACGAGCAGGGCCATCTCATCTCACGGTCTTGTTGGGGGTCTTCCTCTCTGAGTTTTCCGATAGCAGTGGTGGTAGCAATTGTGTGGGGGAGGGGAGTTCATGTGCTCTCCTTCACTGTTGCTGGGACGGCATGGGAGAAGCAAGTCTCAGACTTTGAGGAGTGAGCGCAGCCAGTGGGAAGGAGCCTGAGAAGGCACGTGGCCATACCAGTGGTCACCTACTCGGCATCACATCACGTCTCCTGCACAGGTCCTGAGGGAGGGCTTCATGCAAAGGCACGTTACTCTCTGTGTCATCACTCTTAAGTGTGGAGGGAGTAAAAATGTCCCTCTGCCTTCTAGGTAGAAATCCGTAGGTATGGGACATAAGAAGTGACCAAAGCAGGCTGCTTATATACCTTTTTAGAGAAGGAATCAGTTCTTTGTGAAGATTTGACAAAATGGAAGGGTGTTTGCTTGGAGTAGCAAGTTGATGGAGAGGTAACAAGCATTGTTTATATATAACTGTCTCAGCCTCACATTCCCTGTCTCCAACAGCAAGGATGTTCTCCATCCTCCTGGCTTGGGGAGGATGCCTTTCTATGGGAGCTTTGTTTCCTGCTTTTAGGGAAACAAAAGGCAATTCAGAGTTTTACTTGTACCAGCTCTTTCTCAAGTAACTTTAATTCACAATCATCAATACGCCACCTTGGCATGTTTTGGGGTGACCTGGTCCGAGCCCCATTAAGAGGTTAGGGGTATATCTATATTTTCTTAAGACCCTTCATAACAGATGGGGACCCATCTTCAGTGGATTGACCTAATTCTGCTTTGCTGATCTGTACGTCTTTGGGGGTCAAGCACCCATTGGCCAACTGCTCTATCCTGCTTAGTGACTTTCTCCAACTTAATCCTCTTCCCTGCCAAGAAGTACTCTCTAATTCTAGGCTTCTGAAAATTCAGATCTCTCGTTACCTCACTCTGCCCCTTCATGACCCTGTGACTTCAGTTGTGTCTGCTTTCTCTCTGCCCCTGCCCCGGCCCCAAACCTGTTATGTGCAGGTCCTCAATAAAGGTTTGGTCAAAGACCAAAGGAGACCTCTTCATCTTCCCTGTTTTATTTTAAAGAATCCTAATCTGGATTCTTCTCCTGAGGAGTCCTAGATCCTTTGAGCTGTTTTCCGCTTCTTCTTCTCTTGCTTGTTAGTGAATTTTCTTCAAGGTGGTAATCCAGTGCAGACCTGTGGGGATCATGCTTTGTGCTGCAGTTTATTCTATGGAAGTCCCTCTCTCAACACAGAAATCCTACAGCGCCAGCCTCTGCTGCTGCACGGAGCCACCACTGCCCTCCTCCTGCCCAGGGGTGAGCTCTCCTGCTAGGTTCTGTGCCTCTTACTGCCTGTGGGGTCTGCTGTCTGTTGGATATTGGGGTGACATTCCTCCATCTTCCCAACTAGATGAGAATTATCCTGAGTCAGGAATCTTGTTTTGTATTCACATCTCTCATGGCTTACACCACAGGGTCTTGCACATTCAGCCCTTGGTAAATACTTATTTAGTGAATAATCAGTATTTTCTTTTACTGCTCACTTCATGATTAGGCCACAGTGATATCCTGGCTTTAATCTGCAGACAAGTGTTCCCTGGCCCCTTTCTATCCAGTTAGATGCTGTGTTTTCTTTGTAGCATGTGTACCGCTCTCTGAAATACTTAAATCATTTATTTTCTGTCTCTCTCAACTAGAATGGATGCTCCTTGGGAGCGGGGACTCCAGTCTGCCTGTTTCCTCCCATGTTCCCAGCACCCAGAATGGTGTCTGGCACCTTAGAGGTGCTTAGCAGGTCTTTTCAAATGAACTCCACAGCACACCACTGTTGAGGAGGATCTGGTGGATAATGCCTCCAAATACAGATGAAACACGGGGTATTTGCTCTTAGAAACCATCTGTTACGTATATGCAAGATTTTCCTGTGCTTTCTTACTCTAGATTTGCTTTCCCCTACCTAAGAGAGTTTCATGTCATTGTGAGACTAGAGATGTAGTGTTTTTTTTATCGGGATCACTAGTAGAAATTCTCAATACAGGTAGTCCCAGGATTCATTGTTCTGTGAGCCACAGTCACCCCACGCCCCTCAGAGGAGTGTTCCTCTTGCCGACCATCACCTAGTCTGGGACAGACTGCTGCTTCAGGCTCATTGCAGCTCTGTTTAAAAAATAGTCTAATGTGTCAAAGGTGTTTTGAAAGTCTTAATAGAATTCACTCACATTTAAGCTAGCTCACCATCGGTCCTTTGTTAGATTATGTTTGTTTACATGCTGAGAGACCTACCTGCGAGTTCAGATTGCTCAGGGCTTTTGGGACCGTGGTGTGCCTCTTCTGTCTTGGGGTCCCTGGGTTTTCTTCATCTTGCATGTGGGTGGCTGGGCATCAGCCAGAGGGATGCATTAGTCGGAGAAGGGAATCCTCTTGACCTATGGCCCTCTGATCCCTGTGCTTCTCAAAAATGGTACAGAAATGCTAGCAAATAAGAAATCTTCTGATTTGGGAATCTTATTCATAGTTTTTTTTTCAGTCACGCAAGGAAACCACGCATATAGCATTATAGTAAGAGCTCAAAACCTTTTTACTATTTGCAAAAATTAAATTCAACCACAAGAGTCAAAGATACAGCCACAGTGGGACAATGCAAAATAATAGTCGGGCGCCATCTGGCCGTGAGTCAGGCATGCTCTAGACAGTGTTTGTGGAATGAATGAGTGAACGAGGTGTTCACAGATTCAGATGATCATTTCAGATGAGAAAGGCTCAGACTGTCTTGTGTGATGGGATCATCATTTGAATGATGTGTAGCCTTTCATGAGGTTTATTTTGGAAAACACCCCAGATAAATAGGTGTGGGTGGTGTGTGTTTTAAAAGAAGTAAAATGCATAGAGTGAGATGCATAAAAATGCCATTTGTTTGTCATAGGTTGTTTTATGCAACACGTGTCACAGCCATAGAGACCTAGATGTAGCGACACGCACATGCCCAGGCACACGCAGGGGCGGAAGTGTTGACGTTTGCAGGTTTTCTTGGGTTTCGGTGAATCTTAATTTTGCTTTTTTCCAGATTATCTTCTACAGGCTCTAGTTCTTTTTGAAAAATGGGGCTCTGGCCCCCTGGCTTTACCAAGTGAATATAGCACTAGGGGACAGTCACCTGTCACCAGCCTCCTGAAACACCGAGGGGTGTGATGTTGCCATTGTTCACTGTATGTAGCTGCCTTTTGAAACGTGTTGTACCCTTAAAACATTCAAATTAGATATTCTACTGAATGTCTTTTTGGCCATTGCTGTAGACAACTTGGCTGATGCTGAAAGCTTGAACACTGCTCAGAAGGAGGAAGCTGAAGAAAAGGAAAGGAAAAAGATTGCCAGGTAACCCCGTTTTCACCTGAGGGTTCTAACCCGCAGAGCCAGTTGCAGGTGGGGCTTGGTGGGCAGCACGGACTGCATGGCAGCTCCCAGGCTGCTGTGTGGTGGGGATCGTGGATGGCCCTGTGAGGTACATCAAAACGGGTGGAATCTTAGGCAGAATCCAGGCCCTTGACTCTCAGCCCCTCAGAGCTGGGAGTGGGAGTCGCACATCCCCATGCTTAAAGAATCACGTGGTTAATTTTGGTGTCATAAAATAAATGATGCATTCAACGCTGATTAGCTCTTGGATGAGAATTTTAATAAGATGATCTGTGTAATGAATTCAGTGCATTGAGATGAACAGGAAGCTCTGAGTGTGGGTTGTGCTGTGTTCTTGCTGTTAGGGTTGTTTCCAATTAAATTCTGTCCTTCTTTGGGCCACTGTTGATTCAGAATGCTGATTAGCTTTTTTATACAAAACAATATGGTTACTTGGTTTCTTTTGTTCTGTTCCCTTCTCTATAGAAAAGAAAGCCTGGAAAATAAAAAGAACAACAAACCAGAAGTCAACCAGATAGCCAACAGTGACAACAAGGTATGTGTTATGTTCTCCCCTTTGTTTCAAAATGATTCTGTTGATACCACCGTAAATGTGCCCTTTACACCATGACAGTGATGTGTGTGACATTTGGGTGTGAGAGTATGTCACCCTATCACAGACGTTGGCTTTCCGGGGGCTTCTGAGTGACTTGAGGCACTTGGCTGGTGATCAGTAGTATTTCACCAGGGAACTGGTATGATAAATATTGAACTGGTCTGACCACATGTATTTTCTTGATTGGAATGATGTGGCCAGACCTGACCTGTGTTAGTGTCTTCTCAGTGAGGTCCCCTGTAGGGAGGCAGAATCTGCAGTGTAGTTCTCATACAGTGTGTGTGACGGCGACGGAGAGGAGGAGGGCAGGGATGGTGCCGGCTGTCCATGGCTGGGTAGGAGTGACACATCTTCTCCTCGTCTGCCCTCAGAGCAGAGTCATTTCTGGGGGGCAACTGCCATCCCAACACAGTCACATACAGCACACACTTTGGAGACGACTTCTCTGCCCTGTGCTGAACGGCAGAGTCAAGTCTTTGCCCCTCGCTAGTATGTATAAGTCAGAGGCTCCCTTCCTCCCCAGACCTCTCTGTCATCCCAGGTTACAATTGACGACTACCGAGAAGAGGATGAGGACAAGGACCCCTACCCGCCTTGTGATGTGCCAGGTATGGTGGCAGAGGCCATAGACAGGCTCTCAGCTCTTGAGGGTGTGACTTTGCTCCCTCTCTGATCAGTGGCTGAATCTGTGGCCAGTTGGCCCAGCTGGGGCACACGCAGGGCTGCTGAGGCTGCCAGGGCCACCAAGGCCATGGATCTAGTCCCCATGTGGGCCAGTTAGCTCTGCGTTTTCTTATGGTTGTAGGCAGCTTATGTAACCCAGAATCCAGGTGGAGAGGGGAGAACTCGGAGGTGGAGCAGGGCAAGCCCCGCCTTGCCCAGGACATCTCTCAAGGAGGCAACCAGTTATCAACATTCACCTGACACTTTGACATTGACCGGGGCCTTTGTTGGCTGACGTAGAAGGGACTGTGACATTGGGGAGCCTGGGGGACTGACTGTATAATTTAAAATCCCACATAGTTTTTCAGGCTAGAGCTGAGCAAGGAGGTTACTGGGGAAGCAGCCAGGTGCTCAGAACGCGGCAGTGGGAATCCCACTGCTGCTACCTCTACCTGTGCTCAGATCTTAAACGCATTCCCACAGCTCCACACGCTCACCAGACAGGCATCCTTTTCAGGCCCGCCTCACCCCCTCGCACTCTCAGTTCATATATGGAAGGGTTTTGATGAATCTAAGCTGATAGATGATGATACATTTTAAGCCAAATTTTCATGTGAAATTGAGAGTAATAATTCCAAACCACATGCAGTCTTTGTTTATTTCATGTCTATAAAAAAAGTGTCTCCTTTAAAGTAGGTGAAGAGGAAGAAGAGGAGGAGGAGGATGAGCCTGAGGTTCCAGCTGGCCCCCGTCCTCGCAGAATCTCTGAGTTGAACATGAAAGAGAAAATTGCCCCTATTCCCGAAGGGAGCGCTTTCTTCATTCTTAGCAAGACCAACCCGTAAATATCCCCTTTCTAGTCTCTCCCAGGACCCTACAGGTTGCTTGTGGGTGGCTGGGGATGGGGTGAGGGTAGGTGGTTCACAGCCCCTTTCTGCACCTGAACATCAGGACCCCCGGGCTGCCTCTGACGCCTGTCCTGCTCCAGCCTAGCTTTTGCCCTCTATTCATCTCTTCCTCACCTTCCTGTGCCTGGACCAGGGGCCATAGGGGTGTGACCAGGTCCTGGGAGGAGGACCATTCCAGACTCTCGTCCCTGCTAAACCCTGCACTAGGACAGCAGGGGTACAGTGCCTGGGGCTTGGTTGGAGCCCGCAGCTCTGGTGCTCCATGGGTTGTCGCCTGTGTTTTCCATCCAGAGGAACTTTTCTTCACCAGGGGTCTTCTGTGAAGATGGGGCTGAGGATTTTTGACCAGCTTATGCACAGCATCTTCACCCAGTGACCCAGTTTAGTTGATTACTTTTCCCTATTGAGTTTTATGATGGTAAAGTAATATCAGTCAGTGATATTTTATAGGTGGTATCTATTCAATGCAGCTCCATAATATCCTGCTTAGAGTAGCATTTCTCCTGTTAAAAGATAAGGTGCTCACCAGGAACATGGTAATTACTCACAAGTACTATAAGACGAGATGGGGGTTTTCTAGCTGGTTTCTGGGCTTTAAATCACCTGGGATGGAGTAAAATGCTACAGAAATAGATGGCTCTTGTAAAGGTGTCTAGAATTGCGGAAGCAGGTCTTGGCTGCCAGAGAAGAACTCTGTCAATTCACAGGCTCCAGGGAGAGACAGGTGGGAGGCAAGGTAGGCCGCAGTCCTTACAAACTTGAAGATTTAATGATAGTCTTCACAGGTCATCACTGTTGAGAATTTGGATATCTCTTTAAAAAAGTTACTCAACCGTCATTACTGACACCGACAGTCTCATTATATTGGAGGAATGGATTGATTTTCCCCCAAAGCTGTGAGCACTCCTTCCTTCATAGCCCTGGAAAGCCTTCCCCTGCTGCTAATAGCTTGCAAGCTCTCCAGGAGAGACATCCCAGCATTAAGCAGACCCAGAGGGGTGATTGGAAGCAAGGGGTCACCTTCATATAAAATTTGACTCTGGCTGTGAAAGTGAAAAAATCTTTTCAAAAGGAAACCTACATGTATTCTATAGGGGGGGAAAATCTTTAAATCCAAAGTCAGATACTGAGGTTAAAGGTAGTTAGGCACTGACTGCACTAACTAGCCCATAGGCCCTCAGGGGCAGCAGGAAAGGCTCTGATGGCTCATGGAGCCATGGGGAGAGCCAGGGCTGGGGTGCTGTGCACATGCTGCTCTGCCTTGCTGCCCAGGACCGTGGGACCCTGTGATGGCTCCATCACACAGTGCAGTAAGATCTTTGTAAGATTGTGTAACTGTCACTTCACTTTCTCAGAGGTACTTATTGTGGGTCACCTCCCTCCACCAAACAAGAAAAGTAGCACTTAGTACAGAACATCCACGTAATAGGAGATTCCACCAAGCCCCGCTTACTGTGGTCCTGTTTTGGTACGGCCCACGTGCAGTGCAAGAAAGGGGTTGCTTGCATTCTTTGTGAGCTGTTGTGATGAGCTCTGAAGTCCATCTCCTTTCCAAGGCAGGGAAAGTGAGCCGCTGGGCTTCTTGTTATAGTGAGAAAACGTCACCATCAGATCTGGATTGGAAATCTGTCCCTGGTCCCTACTAGTTGTGTCACCTTAAGAAAGTTCTTTCACATGCTGAAGCCTTACTTTTTCACCTTGAGAAGGACCATATCCCCACTTCTAAGGACTCAGTGAGTGGTCTCTATGGTGTGGCCACCCGACTCCTTGAGGTCTGCTGTCTCGGGGTTTCAAGGGCCCAGTGGTTCCAATCTCCTGGGTGGGACAGCCGCCTTCTGCCTGATCGGTCACCACAGTGGCCCCAGCATGCGGGAGGCGGAGGGTCGTCTCCCCGGCCCTGCCTGGGGTTGCGTCTATGCCACGGCTCTCCCCACAGGATCCGAGTGGGCTGCCACAAGCTCATCAACCACCACATCTTCACCAACCTCATCCTTGTCTTCATCATGCTGAGCAGCGCTGCCCTGGCGGCTGAGGACCCTATCCGCAGCCACTCCTTCCGGAACACTGTAAGCCCCCCAGCGAGGTCAGCAGGGCGGGGCTCCTGGGGGTCAGTTCTGGGCTCTCAGGCAGAGGCTGTGGTCCAGGCAGGACCTGCAGGGGCCACGAGGGTAAAAGCTGGAGTAGACCTCTCATTCACCTTCAGGCCTTTTATGTTTCAGGTTTGTAAGTGCCAGACAGCTTTTGTTTAATGGACACAAACCTTCATGGACTCATGCATGTTACACTTCATTTTAAATACTCTGCAGTAACTTAGTGTATTCAGGGACTGTGCCTCTCTGCCTCCCTGTTCCTTGTTGCCAGTGTTTTGGTCCTTCTTTTCCCCTCCCTGGTCAAATTCACACGCACACCTATTTCGAGATTTCTGCCTGGTGGCAGCATCCAGCAGGAGAGAAAGTAAAATTGAAACCAAGGGTATCACATGCCCAGGAGCTCTTATTTAGGGTTGGCGGGAAGACTTCTCTTACATGGATTTAGATTCCCAAAGCCACATGGCTCCATTACTAAGGAGAAATACAAGTTTGGGAGGTGACAGGTGTAGGACTGAGGGGTTCAGCAGAGAAGAACTATGTTTTGGAGGGGCAGGAGGTGACTTGACACAGAAAACAAGCAGAGCGTTTAGTCTTCTATCATTAATCAGTTTCATAGTTTAGGGATAGCACCCCTTCTAAGCGTCTATGCTGGGCAGAGACTGGTACCTAAATTAGTTCCTGCCTGAGCAGTTCAGCCTCGGCAGGTCAGCTCACTCAGCACTGAGAACAATCAGAGGCAAGGCAGCTTCAGAGGACAGTAGCCTGTTGCCTCTCCAGTCTTGACCGTAGTGCAGTTCCAGATGATCACCAAGAAACCCGCCCAGGGAGGGAGGCCTGTGAGTGTGCGAGGCTGTCAGCTGTCACTGCCTTGCCTGGTCGGTACTTCTTTCTGTACAAGAGATTTTTAGAAGTGTGAGGATTTGGACAAATCACTAGATCATTGCCCCCCCCCCCCCCACCGCCCAATTCCGATTGTGACGACGACACCCCGTGTTCTTTCCATTTCCTGTGCTCTTGGTTTGATGCCTGGCAGACTCAGCCTGTCAGACTGAAGGAGCATGGGCACTCTGGTTTGAAGATGAAAAGATCTTTCCCTCAAAACATGTGATGGTATAAAGATGAAGGCCCTGAGCCTGTCTTAACCTGTATTCACAGGTTAGGGCTTTTGTTAGAGATCCCCGAGGCTGTCTCCTTCTAAGTGCTCAGAAAGAGCAAAGACCTCTGTGTTGTCAAGTCCACCATAAAAAGAAGCCCCCAGCCGGAAACACTGTTTAGGAAGAAATACTGTTCTGTGACAGACTAGGTCCGGAGCCAGTCCTCGAACACAGATTATCGAAGAATTAATTTAGATGGGGGCCTCATGTTCTAAATTTTTATTGTAATTATTTCCCCATGAGTTTACTTCCCTGCTTCTTTTCCCAAGAATGTTACTGTCCTTTTTTAATAGACGTGTGTGTGTGTTGCTTTTAAAATACCAGTGTTTTTATTCGACTGTGGTAAGAACTCTTAACACAAGAGCTTCCCAAACAAATTTTTAAGCACACAAGACAGTATTTTTAACGCTGGGCACCACGTTGTACAGATCTCCAGCTCTTACTCATATGACGGAAACTATCCCTGCTGAACAGCAGCTCCCCACGTCCACCTCCCCCAGCCCCTGACAAGCACCATCCTGCTTTCTGCCTGTGAGTTTGACCACTTTGGATACTTAATAAGACTGGAATCGTGCAGTGTTTTGTTGTTGGTGGTGGTGGTGTTTTTTTTTTTTTTAAACTTTAGCTGAGTTACTAGTGAAAAAGAGAAAGGAGGCAGAGTGAAGAAGGAACAACCTGAATGCAAGAGCTTTGCCCGTGGGTACCAGGCTGAGTTGACTTGTTGGCAGCCGAGTCTTTCTTGGCTGCCCACGTGCTTTCCGCATTCACAGCTCTGCCGTGACTGAGGAGGGGCAGGGTCCCCCGTGGACAGCCTTGTTAGTGCCCTTGGAGGTACTTTTCACTGCCTGACCACAAACAGAAATACACAGAAGTGTTCCAGTAAAATGTATACATCTGAAAATGGGAACAGTTTGGGAAACAAGTAATAGCCTCTGAGGAGAGAACTTCAGTGAGGAGGGCTGGCCTCTGAAGCAGAGGTCCTCGCCTTAGTGTAACAGCAGTCAGGGCTCACCTGGGGTGGGTCCCACATGTACACAGTGGGCCCATGGCTCCTGATGGCACCCCGCAGCCTGGCTCCCTGCTCAGCAGTGCTGACTGGTGCATGGCCTGAGCAGCTGCCCCTGTTCTCAGCGGCCACGTCTGTTAGATACACAGAATTGGCCTGGGTGGGCTCCCCGGGTTACCTTCCCTCGCTGATCTCTGCGGTTCCTCCAAACCACAGAGCACAGTTATTATGCAGATGAGCAGCCACCATGGCCTCTTCCACCAGCAGAGCTGCAGCTGCCGTCTTTGTGGCTGAGGGTTCCCTGTGAGCAGCCTTACTTGAGTCCACAAACTTGCTGTGGGCCTCCTGTCCTGCCCACCTGCACCCATGGTTCTGAGTAGAAGCAGGGACCCCAGAAGGGGTTAGCTGAACTCTGCTGGTTGGAAAGTAGATGGTACTTAGGAGTGCTGATGAAGTGGCCTGGACTGATCATTCAGAAGCCAGGTCAGTCTTTTCTTTGAGTGGGCCCAGCAAGGGAAAAACCAGCCTGGAGGCAGAACAGTGTTAGATGCGCAGCGGTGCACAGGCAGAGGCCGATAAATGAAAGCCGCCCTCACAGGTTTACCCAGCCTGGCCCATCGGCGGCGGAAGAGTGTTTGCTCCCTGATGGAATGAGCTGGAATTGGAGGGGCAGGCAGCCTGTTTGATGCCACTACGTCTTTGTTTACATTTGCCCTCCAACCTGAAGCTCAGCTGAATGACAACATATTTCATTCAGCCAACAAGGCAGTTCAAAAGCTAAAATGTGTGTGAGACCAGTTTACCCAGTGCCACATGTAACTCTGTATAGTCACAGAGTATAGTGTGCTGATAAGCAAAGGTTGTTAGTAAAGTACTTTTTAAGTGATCCTCTCTCTGGCCAAGACATGAGACTGGCGGGAGCGGGGAGGTTCAGCACGAGTGGTCACAGGAGGTAAGTATCCCCAAAGCTCTTATTGGTTACAAAGATGAGCTGTAACTGGACGGGGTGGGGCACTTTGAGCGTCTCTGCACTTCCCTCCAGGGTGGCAGGCTCATCTGGGGAGAATGGGTCTCAGATCACGGATGGGGGTTCTCCCCATGGGCGCGGAGCTGTCGGGGTTTGTCTGGATGCCTTTTTCTCATCTCCCGTGTTGTGCCTTGCAGATACTGGGTTACTTTGACTATGCTTTCACAGCCATCTTTACTGTTGAAATCCTATTGAAGGTAATGGCTTTTTCATTGATCCTCGCATATGCTAAAGCAGCCGTAGCAATAATGGTTGCAATTCTTTGTTTACCTTCCAGATGCTAGGTTATGCAGATTATGTCTTCACTGGTACTTTTGCATTTGAGATCATTTTGAAGGTAACACGTTCCACAGGAGTGTGTTTTAGGGGCCTGCTCCTATGTGTGACACACAGCCAAGACGTGTGACGTGCTTTTGGCCCTTTTCAGTTTTTGTCCTCTGTGATCAAGCTCCACTTTTTTTTTTAACCAAAGAATTTTTTTCTGTAACCATTCAACTTGGTTTTGCTGTTTCTTTTTAACCTTTGAATGCATGAGGGAGCTCCTTTGGCTTCCTAATAGCAATTGGAAATTCCTTTTTGCTCCATTTTTTTATATCCCCTGAATTTGTCAACTGGTAACAGGTACAACACTATGTGTGAACTTTCTTCCACCCTTCCTGACGTCAAAGTCAGAGGAAAAGCATTTCTTCGATGAAGGGGATGTCTCTCTTCTCATTTCTTTGGCTGCATTTTCAGTGCCCTAAAATAGTAACACACTATTTTCTTGCAAGAGGATATTTGCAAGACAGTGTTGGTCTCTTTGTGTTAAGATATTTTAATGGATGGGCTTACATTTGCTCAACGAGAAGAGCTCCCTTTGGGCAGGGCTCCCGGAATGTACTGCCCATGCATGAGCTACGCGTTGCCACTGCTGCATGTGGTTTGTGTACTGGTTGTGAAGGCCACCTTGGGGTGAGCTCATTCCAATGTACTCCGAGGTCTGGAGACCCGCAGCAGAGAGCCCAGAACCCCCAGACTTGCTAAGAGGTGGGCATCGCAGCAGCCCTGGGACAGTGTGGCCTCTGACAACTGTCAGAGCACTCATCTCCTAGTGGGGAGGCAAGCTGGGAAATGAAGGCTTTGAACCACATTTTTTTAAAACCATTTTGGGTTTTTTGTGTGTGCATCTCAGGAAAAGAATGTATTTTATGTTAGACTACTGTGGAACTTGGGCTCTTTACAAACTCTTCTATAAAATGAAACCTCAGTTAACATTCCAGGCAATAGAGTATTTAGTTATTTTCTTTCTTTTTTTTTGTTAGTGAAAATATTAGCACAAAACCAACCAACACCTCTTTAAACCCCTGTTAAAAATCTTCTAAATATTTGAGTTCATTTTCTTGCCTTTTTTGCCAGTAAACTTGGTTAACAGTTGTCCTAAGTGAGATGTGTGCCTGGGCTAGTGAGCGGATTCTAGCACCTCTCCGTGGCACGGGGCATCGATGCAGAAGGCACAGGGCGTGGGGTGCAAGGACCCTCGCCTGGCCTCTGCTGGATCCTGAGCTGCCTCTTTCTCCACTCTCCCCCCTTTTTTTTTCCTTTGTAATTTGCCTTCTCCTCTAACTGAATAGAAAAATGTTCTACTTAACCTGTTAGCCTGGTTAATTGAGGTTTTATTTTACTTTCCACATTTTTAAGTTGTTCAATGAATATAGTTACTGTTGGGCTTCAGAGTTTTCCTTTGTTTAAAAGAAAAAACCCATGTTGCTGCTTTTCAATTTCTGTATATTTGTCTCAGTGACTTAAATCTTTGAAGTCAGTCTTCATTTTGAAGGTATCTTGGAGAACAGAAAATAAGCTAAAATAAGGATTCAGAAAGTGGGAGGTTCTCCAAGAAGTAGCTGACATCTGAAAGGGTGGTTCCTGGTGGCCTGGGGAAGATTTGGGAGGCTGTTTGGTTACTAGGTTAAACCATTTGAAGTGGCCTTTTTTATGTGTTAAAAAGGGTTAATTAAGTATTGGCAGATACATATGGTCCAGGGTAATTAGTTCCTGGCTCTGCATCTCTTCTCTTATACTTATCTGAGCCTTTACCCATTTTTTTTTAATAAGCAGTGAACTTCATGTTTTAGAGTGTTTAGAGCACTTCTTTACTAAACTCCTTTTCCAGAGTTGCCCGCAGTGGTGTCCGGGCACACAGGGCTGTGACTTTGAGAGCGGTGAGGCTCACATGGCGAGGCCAGGGGACGGCTTCCTAGCCACAGCTGGCACGTGCTAGAGCAGCTGGGCTTCAAGGAGCTTTTTATGGCTGTATCACCAAGGACCATTATCAGCAGTAAGGGGCCTGGAGAAGTGATTCAAGTTTCTATGTCAGCAGAGCGTGGGAGCCCGGGACTCCAGTGCATCTTCTAGCCCCAGCTAAGAGGCCTGGATGGGAACAGTGTGAGCTCTCCAGGGGTCTCCGAGGGGCCAGAACCAGCATTTTACCATGACAAACCTGGTCACATGAACTCTTTCCTGAGACAGAGCCTTAGGACATGCCAATGATATATTCATACTTGAAATGTGTCATCGCTGTAACGAAGTCTACATTGGTCTCTTCTTTTAAAATGTATTGGAAATGAGCTGCCTTTTTTCATTTTTGAACAAAGCATTCAGTTGCTCTGCCTTGTTGGTTTACATTTCTGGCACACTTGTTCATAAAGTCATATTTTGCTCAAGATTTTGTAAAGAGCCCAGGTTTCATTTTCTCTGGAGAGAAAAAAAAACAGTAAATTCCTCATGTTTCTGCTTCTAGATGACAACTTTTGGAGCTTTCCTCCACAAAGGGGCTTTCTGCAGGAACTACTTCAACTTACTGGATATGCTGGTTGTTGGGGTGTCTCTGGTGTCATTTGGGATCCAGTAAGTATTCTGGGGGGGGTGTACACAGGACCGTTGGGCAGGACGGTCTCTGCGGGGAACTTTAACATAATGCATAAAGCCTTGGCATTGTTTTAATGATGACACTCCGCTATCTGGGAAAGCTTAGTTAGTGCCCATGTCAGAAAGCATTGGGACAGCTCCTGCATTTTTGTGGTTCTGTTTTTCTTTTCATGCCCTCTGTTGGGTTGGGCTCAATACTCTGTGATATTTGCTTTCAACAGAGGGTGAAAGATGTCTTGACTAGGAGGGAGAGCAGCTGGGCTGTATTCTGGATTCTCCAGGGGCTGGCCCAGGGCCTGGGAGCCGGGGATCCTCTCCCAGAGTCTCAGTTCCCCATCTAGGAGGGTTAGGACTAGGTGGCCTCTCAGACCAGCTTGGATATTGAAGGCTTTCCTTTATCTCCAGGATAGATCAGCTGCTATGACCCTTTTCTTTTGGCCTCTACAGTTTTCATCTAGGAGGGGCCAAAGCTGCAAGTCAGAGCCCCAGGGCCTCTCCATGGCCTTGTGGGATTTCTGGTGGGGAGTAGCCTGAGCTGCACACTGCCTGCCTGCTGTACACGGGGGTTTGGGGCAGAGGCTCCAATGGGAGTGTCCAGGGGTGGCCTTGCTTTCCTGCTGACTTTGAAGCACCTCTGCTTAGGTGCTGACCATCAGTAGCCCCCATATGAGAGTGTGGGTACGTACATGACCTCTGAGCTAAAGGTGAAGGAGAGACTCTGTCCCCCTCAGAAGACCAAGGACCCCTGCCTGAAACTGCCCTATGTGCTCATCTTCATCCTCGCCTCCCATCATTGCCTGGTGGGAGGGAGCCACATAGTCACAACTTGGAAAGACATTCTCACTAGTGTTTTTGCAACTCCTCTAAGCTCCCAGCTGTGCCTACAGCCTCCAGCTGCTGCCCAGTCCACTGCCTCCCAGGCATGTGCTTGGGCCGCACTCAGCCACTTGCCACTACATGAGCCGCAGCTTCCAATCTAGGGCCTTCGCAGGTGCTGCCCCCTCAGCTGGAGCCCCTTCCCCCTTTGTCTAGCTAAATCCCACTCCCCCCCTGGGATTCACCTGGACATCACTTCCAGGGAGCCATCCCGGACTCCCTAAGGCATGGTCCCCTGGCATCACAGACCACCTTCCCTCTGTTGTCACACCCACATGCTGGGTTACAGCCCCATCTCTCCTACCAAAGAGTGGACTCTTAGGCCAGAGAAGCCCGGCACCAGGGCACTGCAGCAGGCCTCCAAGCAGAAAGCCAAACCAACACAGCTGAAGCCTAGAAGCCGAGTGCTACCTGGTGTTCACATCAGGTGGGAGCCATGGGAGAGATGAGCTCCACTCCCACATGGTGCATAGTCCATATTAAAGTGAAATTATCTCCAAGTATTTTCTCCCATTATAATACATCCTGCTTTCTTGCTTTCCTCTGTTCTTTCCCTTAGATCCAGTGCCATCTCTGTTGTGAAGATTCTGAGGGTCTTAAGGGTCCTGAGGCCACTCAGGGCAATCAACAGAGCAAAAGGACTTAAGGTTTGGATTCCTCTCTGGGTTGGGTGGGCTTTGGTTGGGGTTAGCTGTCCTCACTGACCTCTCTGGACTGGGGCTGGGCTGAGGCCTGATGGATTTTCAAGTGGGTTATACATTTGAAAAGGACATTTCTGGGAGGGCATAGCTCAGTAATAGAGTGCATGCTTAGCAAGCACAAGATCCTGGGTTCAATCCCCAGCGCCTCCATTAAAATAAATAAATAAACCTAATTACCTCATCCCACCCCAAAACAAACAAAAGTAGCCTGAACATGGTAGATTAATTAAACCAGGTTATTAAAAAAAGAAAAAGGAAAGGACATTTCTGACCAACAAAGCTGCCTCTGCCAAGTGCTGGTAGCATTTTTTAAGTTATTATTTGTTTTTGTTAATTTATTTTTCTTTATTTGATTACTATTTATTACTTTTTTCATTATTAATAATTTTTAGCCTTTAAATCTGTTCTCATGCAGTTCATATGGAAGGCCAGAGGGTTTGGCACTTCTTCTGACTAAGCTCACTGCTTTAGAGGACACCAAGGAGGGGCTGCTAACAGGGCATTCCTCCCCGGTGGCCACAGCGCACTGGGGGCAGCTCCCCACAGATAGCTACCTGAAAGAGGAAGCACAGGGAACTGCCAAGTTGGAAAATCATATAAAAATGCCCTTAAACATAGAAAATCCTGGCTGGTATTAGCTCACCCTGTGGCTAAAACAACACAGACAATTAACACTCCCCTGTACCCTCCCTGCCCCATCTCCCCAGCACGTTGTCCAGTGCGTCTTTGTGGCCATCCGGACAATTGGCAACATCATGATCGTCACCACCCTGCTCCAGTTCATGTTCGCCTGCATTGGGGTTCAGCTGTTCAAGGTACTGGGAGGGCCTTCATGCTCAGATCCCATCTCCTCCTGTAGAGGAAGCCTGCGTTTGACAGTGTGTGTGTTTTGTACCCAGGGAAAGTTCTATCGCTGTACCGACGAAGCCAAAAGTAACCCTGAAGAATGCAGGTGAGCGTTCTGAATGCAGGAGTGGGGAATTTGGAGGGACAGACAGAAAGCTTCAAGAATTTGCTCGTCCCAGTGTTCTAGGAGTTGTCGTCGTGGACGATAAGAGGCCTGAGTGCTCACCTCACGGCTGAGAGGTGGAGAGGTTTTGTTTGGAGGTGAAATTCACCTAACAAAATTAATCATTTTAAACTGTGCAGTTCGGTGGCATTTCGTGCAGTCACGTTGTGGTGCAAGCACCACCTCTATCTAGTTCCAAAGCTTTTCATCATCCTAAAAGAATGGACAGATGGCTTCTGATGTTTGGTATAGAGTCAGTAAACTGGTGGGGGGGCACTAAAACTTAAAATAACATTATGAGACGCCCCAGAAAACTCTTCTCACAGACATGTGGATAACTTTTTCCCCAAGCCAGAACTCGAAGCATAATTTCCTGGTGTTCAGGAGCTGGCTGCCCTCTTCTGACAGGTCCCTGGCTACTTCTTCCCTTGCTCCCATCACCCACATTTAGGCCATGTTTCTATTCACAAGAACAGGAAGAGGAGAAAACAGGTGGGAAATAGTCACTCTTATCCCAACCCATCCAGAAGACTATGAAGACAGATCAGAAACCACTGCCTGAAGTTCTGAGACTGTGCAGAAGTCCCCGTGTCCCTGCCCTTTTGTGATGTCCCTAGTCAAGGCCTGGCACTGCTTGTGTTCGTTTGGGGTTTCTTCTCAGCAGAAGGTGCCGTCAGAGAGCACCAGTTGCCACGTAACTGTGACCGTGTACCTCCGGGGGCACTGTTCTCACTGTGGGTGAGGGTGGCCCCCGGAGGGGACAGCACAGCAGTCGTGTGAAGATGCCTCCCCTTCCCTCCCTACGTCGGCTTCCTCATCTGTGAAACAGAGACATTGGAATCCTTCCAGAAAGGAAATTCTGTGAGCGGTCTGGTGTGCCAACCATTACAGAGTTCTTTTGGAAAGAAAAGTGGGAATATTGTTAGTGTAAGAGAGGAATTTGATTAAAACTAAAATGCAGACAAGAAGGTTCCTGGGCTTGTTTCCCAGAGCTTGTGGAATTCTCCACGGCCAAAGCGTTTGGGTCTTCATTGCACACTTGGAGCCCGTTGTATGAGAGATGGGTCTTGTTGGCTAGTTTTCATTTGTGATCAGGCACATGCTGGGTGTCTGCCTGGTCACTGTGGAGAATACTCATGTAACTAACCATTGCTTGGCATTTATTTGAACCGTGGAGTAGATTAAATGCAGGGCAAGATATGGAGAAATGCAGCCTATGAACCAGTGAACCAAGCATGACCATGATGCCTGGGGGAGGGACTGGGCAGGGCGACCAATTCCATGTTCAGCTGGGGTGACCCCCACTTCCTTTCCTCTCTAGGGGGCTCTTCATCCTCTACAAGGATGGAGATGTGGATAACCCTGTGGTCCGTGAGAGGATCTGGCAGAACAGTGATTTCAACTTTGACAACGTCCTCTCGGCCATGATGGCTCTGTTCACAGTCTCCACGTTTGAGGGCTGGCCCGCGTGAGTACTGGGATCTCACAGCTTTGCCGCCACTCTGGGCTCAGCCGGCTCTCCTGCAGCGAGTCCTGCTGCCTTTCTCCACTTCTGCTGGCCTTTTCTATGACTTGCTAACTTTGGGCTACTTTTCAGTCATTTCCGGGCCCAGGAGGCTCCTCTGTCTAATTAGGCAAATGACTGACCTCTGTGGCCAGCTGCCGGGGCTCTCGGATTTGAGAAGCAGGGGTGGGGTAGATCCCAGGTGGTGGCGCATCTCAGCTGGCTCCTAGGGAACGTCCCTGGAAGGGAATGGGGAGACCTGAGAGGCATTTTTCGTGTCAGTTCCTGTGTAGCCACATCGGTAAAACTGCCCTTACGCTGTTCCTAAAGAGGGCCGTGACAGTGTCCCAGATGGTTAGTTCATTGATTTATTCATTTCTCACACTAATATGAGTCATTGTGCCCTGTCTTTCACTGACGTACTCACTTGCTCCTTCGTAAAATGTGCTTTTGAGACCAGCTCCATGCAACATGTGGAAGGAACAGAGCTGTCCTGACGTGGTTTGCCCTTTCAAAGCCCTTATCTAGTCAGTGTCTGGCAGCCAAGCCAGGCAGGAGGGTCCTGGTGCATCAGAGACATGCAGCACAGGGTCCTGAGGAATGGCTAGGATTTTGTGGATAAAGTCAGAAAAACTGAAAGATGGAAGAAGACAGGGTACAGAAGGAGAGTCTCTTACATTTTTATTATTCCCTGCTCTCTGATAGCCCACCGACTCCTGCTACTAGAACACGTATACATAGATGCAGTTCTGAATGTCAAGTTCTCGTGCTCAGAAGAACTGCAGAAGGTGGCCAGGCTGGCAGGACTCTCTGGGTGCATGGGGTGTCTAGAGTCCTGCAGACTGAAAGGACAGTTGGGTGGGGCTTGTTCATTAGGGAATTTATCTTGGGAGAAGAGGAGGATAGAGTGAGAGCCTACATTCTACAGAGCCACGGGCTCTAGTCTCAGATTTTAAGCACTGCACTGTAGCAGATGTGGGTGGCCACTGCCACCAGGGATAGCAGTAACATGAACAAACCTGGGACTTGGGGCTCAGATGAGTTGATCCCAACTTCCAGCTCTGCCCCCAGGACCGTGACCTTGGGCACTTGGGTCTCTCTCTGAATTTCCTTTAGATGGGGATGACAGCCTTTCCAGATGGATGTGAAAGTGTCTAGCACAGTGCATCCTTGGGGGCAGGTGCCTGAGAAAGGCTGAATCTGCATCAGAATGGGGGTAAATTGAATTGGAGGCTGTTAGAGTAATTTCCCTTCTTCCTGTTCAGAGTTCTCCTTGGCATATATTAATTTTAGTGCACATTTCAGTCTGGGGATCCTCTCTTAGTTCTTTGGAATTACTCTGGCTGTCCTGTTTACAGCTTTCAGTTCTGCCAGTGTCTTCCACATGATGTTCCTCCTTCATTCTATCTGTGAATAGAAAGGAACATTATTGAATATTTGTAAAGTCTTTTGCAGTCCTCAGAGCAATCAGTCAACAAATATATCCCAGGTGCTCACTCCTCAAGGTGCTGGGCATGCTGGCCTAATGCTAAGGAGGCTTCCTGAGAGACTGCTCTGTGTCCAGGGACCTTGGGGTGGGCACTGACGGTCATTGCCCCCAAGGTGTTGGGAAGAGGGACACCTGCAAAGGCAGTGGGGCTGAGCTGCTGGGGCCGAGCGGTTGGCGGTGCTCACTGGGCACTTGTGCTCCCCAGGTTGCTGTACAGAGCCATCGACTCGAACGGAGAGAACGTCGGCCCCATCTACAACTACCGCGTGGAGATCTCCATCTTCTTCATCATCTACATCATCATCGTAGCGTTCTTCATGATGAACATCTTTGTGGGCTTCGTCATCGTCACTTTTCAGGAGCAGGGGGAGAAAGAGTATAAGAACTGTGAGCTGGACAAAAATCAGGTTAAAGTCACACACTGTTTGGGCTTCCATCCCTTGAGCAAGAGAGGACTGATTTCTCTTTTGATGACTTTCCCCTGGGCAGAGAGGGGCGCCCACCTGCTGTCTGTCCCTGGGCTTGGCTTCCCGTTCAGAGCATGCATTCAGCCGGTTTGAGTCATTAGTGTTGAAGGTTAGTTTCCCAGATGCAGATTAGAGTGTAATTTTGAAATTTACCCGCAGACTTGTAGGTGAGAAGTCAGAAGGCTGCCTTCTGTGGTCATGACCCACTAGTGGCAGCTCAGAATCATGTAGGGTGGTGTGGCTTGGGTCCAGAAAGCACTCACTGACAAGCACACAGTCCCTACTGAGGGAGTCTTTTATCTGGACTGTTGACATTTGAGGCTGGATAATTCTTTGTTGCGCTCTGTGTGCTGTACAGGATGTTTAGCAGCATCCCTGGCCTCTACCCACTAGATTCCAGTAGTACCTTCTGCCCTCCCTCACCCACCATTCCCGTGCCATTTCCAGTGACAACCAAAAACATTTCCAGACATTGTCAGATGTCCCTAGTTGAGAACCATTGACCTAGGAGGAAGTACCCCATCACACCATAGGGAAAGTTGCTAAATTTAAACTCAGGTCTAAGATTACACTGGCATCACTCTCTCTTGACCTAGCACCCCTTTTTTAACCAATCTGATAGAAGCAAGGCCTTTGGCTCTGATTGTGTGATGATGTGAGAGAGCCAGGAGACCTGCGTTCTACCTGCACTTACTCTGTGACTGAGGGTGCATCCCTGCTCCTCTCTGGGCCTGCTCCCTTATCTCTAAACCAAGGATATTAAGGAGTTACTCTTAGAGGTCCCTTTCAACTCTAAAATGTTGTCTCTGAGATGGAGATTGTGTTCTGGGCGTTTCCCCCGGTCCTCTATCAGAAGCCATCTCTGTTTGGTGATGACTTAGTGAGCAAGAATCATCAGGCAGCTCAGGCTTCCTGCAGGGAAGTGGCCGTGCCTGGTGAGGCCGTCTCTCTGGTGTGGCTGTGAACCCACTGGGGGAAGCATGAGGACAGCACCTAGTTTGTTTGTAGGAAGATGTTGCTGTGAGTTGTGAGGGCGTCCCTGCAGATCCATCCACGTCAGTCTGAGGGAGGCCTGGCCCAGCTGTTCCCATCCCCTCACCCCTGCCGAGGAAGAAGAGTGTCAGGCCCAGGCCCAGGCCAGCCAGGCAGCACCAGAGCTGAAACTAGGTCACCACCCGAGGTCCAGAACAAGCTCCTGTCAGGGGTCCCTAGAGTCAGCCTGTGAGGTCACAGCAGGGCCAGGTCCTGGACAGAGAGAACCTATCTGAAGTCAGAGCCAAAGCAGGAGAACAGGGTTCAGGCTGGACCTAAGAGCAGGTAGGGCCTGATACTGAGCTGAGCTGAGGGCTCCTGGGGCTGGAGGCTCCCTCTGGGCTTTGCCATAATGGGTGGCCCAGTCTCAGCTGCAGCGAGAGGAGGCAGGGCGGTGCTCTGCCATCATCATGGACCACGTCCTGGGGATTCTGATGTGAACACTACAAGCTCCCAAGTCTCAAAAGCCCCCAGATGGACACACAGGTGCCTCCCCACTAGACACCCAGGGTTAACATGCTCTGGCTCCTGAGAGGCGTCTCGTGTGGTTCCATCCTGGAGCAGCCAGGGACCTCCAGTCTCAGAGTCAGCCCAGTTCCTCTGGTTCTTGAGAATTTCTGTGCCTCTCACCAGGGGCTCTTTTCCGTGATGCCCAGTGGTCCCTGTGGAGGGTGCTATGGCCATTTCCACCTTGTCCTTGGTCCCTCCCAATAGATGTGCACCAGCTCTTGGAGGGCAGTCAAGAACTGTGTCCTTCTTCCATAGACATGCTCAGGACCCCCGTTTCTCTTTTCTGCCATTGCAGCGTCAGTGTGTTGAATACGCCTTGAAAGCTCGTCCCTTGCGGAGATACATCCCCAAAAACCCCTACCAGTACAAGTTCTGGTACGTGGTGAACTCCTCGCCTTTCGAATACATGATGTTTGTCCTCATCATGCTCAACACACTCTGCTTGGCCATGCAGGTAAAAATGGAGACAGCCACGAGGATCACGTCTGGGGCTTGGGCGCCGCTCCATGCCCCAAATTCTGAGGGTGGAGTGCACTCCCTCACCAGAGGAAGGGTTTGATTTTCTGATGAGTCTGGGCTGTAGTTTGGCCAGAGTCCCATTCTGGCTAACAGTTGCCACGGCAGGAGTTTGCAGTCTCTCTTTTGCATAAGAGACTGACTGTATAATGTGACTGTAAGCAACATTTACACGGAGCCCAAGCATGGCGTTCAGTTGTGTAAACCTCGGCTGAGGGCCTCCTGTGGCCAGGGAGCAGTGGAGGGCTGAAGCTCTGTCTGTGTGGAGTTGGACAGACAGGGATTTCAATCCTGGCTTGACTCCTTACCAGCTGGGTGATCTGGGGAAAGTTATATCCCCTGAGCCTGGCTTTTTTTTATTGGTTAAATGGGAACTCTGTCACACCTACCTCAGAAACAGAGTTTGCCAGGTCATTCGTGTCAGGCCCTTTGCTCTGGGCCTGTCACAGAGTGACGTTCTGTCCTCAAGTCGCTGTCAGTACGGCGGTGGGAACTCATCCAGTCCGTGGGATACTGGGTCTGACCTGCATCACAGCTACTCTTTGCTCGCCCTGGAGGCAAGGAATACAGCTCAACTCACTTGGCTGTGTTGGGGCACATGGAGGTATTAATAACCGCGGACGTTTCCAGCACTCACGTTGTCTAGTGGATGTTGCATTGGGACAAGAGAGACCAAGGTCTAGATTCATTTTCCCACTGACTTGAAGAATTTGAGCAAATCAAACCAACTCCCAGTGCTGTCTGGAAAATGTATCTAAAGACACCCAAGGATACATTTTCTGGCCCTTGCCTTAAATTTTAGAATTCTTTACGAATGAGAAGGCCCATGTGCTGATGTAGGGAAAAGTGTGAAGTCAGGATAATACTGACTTTGATGGAACATAAGCCTGAATGGGATAAAATGTATCCCTAACCAAACCTTCCCTTTAGTTACAGACTGTGGGTGTGCTCTGCATTGTGCCTGGGCCGAGGCCCTGAACATAAGTCCTGCCGGAAGAAAGGGTGGATTCCCTTTGTCCCGAGCAGAGGAAATGGATGTCTTTCCCCTTCATCGTTCAATCACCCTCATCTTGTCAAGGCCTTCCTGCGCTTTGTGGGGCATTAGCCGTGTGCCCTCGCAGTGTCAGTGACATCACTGGGAGTGGGTGCTGGCCCGTGGGGTTGCCTCCGTGTCCAAGTGAAGGACGGACGCCTGCAGTGGGTAAAGGGCTGGGGCGCCTCCTTTTGCAAGTCAGGAACGTGCCTCTGAGAACTGTGCCTCTGTCTTCATCCACACAGCACTACGAGCAGTCCAAGATGTTTAATGACGCCATGGACATCCTGAACATGGTCTTCACTGGGGTTTTCACTGTCGAGATGGTTTTGAAAGTCATTGCTTTTAAACCCAAGGTGAGTTGCTGAACCCACTTTTCAAAGGCTGTTGCTGAATCACCCCAGAGAAGCACCCACTTCCTGTCAGTCTTGGGTTGCTGAACTGTGCTGAATTGTTCTGGCCGTTAACTAAGTTATCACCTGAGAACTTGATTAAATCAGTTAAAATCTGATTAGGGCATCTATGTACATATGAGAAAATAAATCTGCAAAAACAAAACCTCATAAAAACAATTCTGAGAAAAAGAAGGGAAGAGAGAGTTGGGAATTTGTAGAATTGAGAGTGTTTTGAAACCTGATGTTCTGTTTCTCGAAGAGTGTTGTCATGCTATCTCATGGAAACTTGCGTCGTTACTCGAGCTCTAGAGAAGTCATCTTTATATAACCCCTCAGAGATAATTCAACCCTGCTTTTACTTTTAGATCTCCATCATAGAGACTGTGGTTTTATTTGTTCTTGGTCTACAGCATCTTTTTCACCTTTTATGGAAAATTCTGCCAGCTGCAGACCTCTCATGACCATACCATCTTTCGTTTGTTTAATTTAGAAAAATTTCACTTGACTTTAAGGCAAAACAAGACATGAGCCTTTTAAACTTTGTTGGACGGCTCAGCATATTATGTCTCCTTTAGTGGGGAGAGAATCCAGTCCCACAGTTGTCAATGTCTGTAGTGTAAGAGACAGATGGTACAGTGTCCAAGGGCACGCGTGGTTCCGAAACGAGACTGGATTCAAATTCCCAAGCAAGTTACTTAACTGTTCTGTGCCTCTATTTCCTCATCCATGAAATGAGGACACTAATAGCCCTATTTCATAGGGTGGCTTAGAGGAGTGAAGAGTCACCTTATGTGCCATACTTAGAAGAGTGCATGTCATGTAGCACCATGCTGTGGATGTGTCAGTACTGTTACTGTGACCACCACCATCATTGTCATCGAGTGATGATATTCCCATGTCCGAAACCCCAGGCAGAGAAGAAGCAAATCCAGGCTGAGCTGTGGGACCCTCAGTTTCTTTTCTAGCCAAGCCTCCATCTTTCAGAGTTAGAGAATTAGCGCAGTGACCCAGGTGTCTGTTCACTGGTGTGTAAGGTATCCAACAGCACTAATTGAAGTAAGACTTGGATTACGAAATGATGGTTTCACGTCCTCCATACTTGCGTGGAATTCTAATTCAGAACTGTTCCTTTCTTTAATTTGAATTAATTTCTATGCAATCTTTGTCAGGTCTTTGTGGACCAAAAAGAAAGGACACTTGTAAGTGATCGATCGAGGTGATTGCAGTGGGGTCAGATTTGGCACTTTTGCATGGCCAGATGCTGTATACTGTGACTTGTCCATATCTCCATCCAGACACATTTCCTCCCCTCCCAAACGCCTCTGAATTTCTTTTGAGATTTTGGTTTGCTTCCCCCTCCCCTTTCCGTCTTTGAACAGTATTTGTCGGGACTAATGGCAAGGTTGCCAAGTAAGAACATCACACTTGAGGTGTGACTCGGAACGTATCTGTGGAACATTTCCTAGGTCCGCTTGCCATTCCTTCCCCTGCCTGGTGATTAAGCCCTGAGAAGGCATGTGTGTGTGAGTCCTTGTGTGTCTGTGTGTGCCCTCCAGCAGCCCAGGTGTCAGTGGCTGTGCCCGATGAACCACTGATACCAAACCTGGGAGGAGAGTTGAGTGGCGTGTGAACAGACTGGTGGGGCCAAAGGGAAGTGAGTAGCTAATCTATAATCAGTACTGATCAATCAGAGTTTTAAAATGAGTGATTTCCGCTAGATGTGCCGCTTTGTGGTTTTCTTCCATGAGATATTTTCATAGCAGAAGACGTCCTCAGATGACAAGTGAGAGAAATTTTAAAACAGCAATAGCAGCATCTCTACGCTTGAGGGGCACTGTCGCTGTGTTTGCAAAGCAGAGAGATTTTATGCTGTTATTGTGTGTCTGGAGGAGTGGGAGTCATTTCACGGAGAAGCCAATCTCTTCTTAAAACTCTCCCTGACTGTCCTGTCTCATCTCCAGTGTCGGCAAACCACGGCCAGGCGAGTGGTCTTCCACAGAGCAGTCGGGGGGCAGTGGGGCTGAGGAACCGTGCAGCACAGGCGGCCGGAGCTCCGAGGGGATGGCCGCAGGGGCAGAGGGCTGGGAATTTGGCCCCTCAGTCTCATCTCAGGAAGTCTTTGTCTCTCGTGAGGAGCTCTGTCACGGGGTCCTTTGGGGCAGCATTCTCCACAGTGGGGGGCACACCTTCTGGGAGAGCTTGTCAGCATCTGTTAGGGGAGACGGGGGTGGCTGTTGTCTTGTAATACAAGTAGGAGAGTGAAGTTGGACAGAATCCTTCCTGGTGAGAAGGCATCACAGGAGCCCGGGTTCGAACAAGTGGAAGATGTTCCAACAATCCTGGCGATGCCTTCCATATTCGAGGGCCTGACAGGTAAATGGGGCCTCCTGAGAGAACACATTTAGAGGGATGTGGACTGAGGATGTGCAAGGTGAGGTCGTCCAGCCTGCCTAAGCAGGAATGGCTGAGGTAGGGGGACGGGAATAGGACACCTGAGCTGGGAGCTTCCCTGGTTGGGAAGGCAGGCTCACTCCAGGGGAAGAGTGTGGGTTGGACGAGTGTGGAAGGTGGTGAGAAGCCAGAGAGTCAAGGAGTGAGACCAAAGCAAGCAGGCTCTTTGGTGGGTAGTGTCATCTCCCCAGGGAAGGCCCACCCGTTGGACATGGACCTCATGCACTTGGAGTGACCGAGCCACCCTAGGATTTTAAAAGGTGGGCTGTGTTGTAGGTAAGAGACCAGCCCTGTTCCCCAGGCCTTCCCCTCCAGGACTCTCAAATGGCAGCCACTAGAGTTCTCCAATGAGTTCTTTTGCTCCAAGGAAGAAGATTGAAGAAGGGCCTTTCCCAAAGTGCTGGCTCCTGCAGGTATAAAGAGCACTTCTGATTTGCCTGAGGTCCACTCTCGTGCTTCCAGAAGGTGCCCATCGGATGTTGTGTCCAGCCCATATTGGAGGCCGCGTGCCCTGCCTTGGATGTGGGCTTTCCCCTGGGAGCCACACTTTGTTCCCAAATCTTAGACCTGAAAGCATTTTGATCTTGGTTCTACAGTTGGCCCTTGAACAACATGTGGGTCAGTCCAGGTATAACTTAAGAGTCACCCCTCTGTATCCAAGCTTCCTCTGTAACCACGGACCAGTGGCTGTGGTATTTACTGTTGAAAAATATCTTTATATCAGCGGACCTACACAGTTCAGCCCCGAGAGTCAACTATACTTTTAAAATGTCTAATTTACATGCCCAGCCACTTGAGCTTGGAAGAAGAGTTATCAGTTTTAAGGAAGGAAGAAAGTGGTTTAGTGCTGTCCTCATGCTTTTGGACAGGGTGGACATGCAGTGGGCACTGGATCATCCAGTCCCGTCAGCCTCTGAGGACAGCACTCCGTGCCCAGAGGCCCTGGCAGGAATGAGACTGCTTCAAAAGCCCCAGCAGCTTTCCTGGAGTACAGAGTTCCTAGAGTGACTAATGTTAATGCCGAATAACACCCGACAGCAGATATTTTTCTTCTCCTTAACTAGAACTTTATGCCAGACTCCTCCAGGGGCTCAGCCTGCCCCTTCCGTGTCGGGGTTTTCCCGGGCTCTCTCCTGGTCCCCTTCTCACCTGGTAAAAGGCCAGCATGCCTGGGGTGTTAGTGGCCAGCTCCACCTCGCCCCAGCCTGCACTGCCCTCCTCCCTCCTGAGCTGCTCTGATGGCTGAATCATCCCTGCCTCTAGCCTCAGCCTGCCTCCCTTCATCCCCCACACGCTCCCTTTGTAAACCCAAAGCTGACCGTGCCACCTATGGTGTGAAAGAAAAAAATCTGTAATTTCTTAATTGAATATTCAAAGTCCTGCACCAAACACTAGCCCACTTACATTTCTGCCTCACTGCTAGCCTCACTCTCCTGGCCATTCCTCCTCTCCACCATGTCCCCACTGCTGGCATGCTGGACCTTTCCTTGGCACAGGCTTCTATGTCTAAAGCCCTTTTTCCACCTTGTTACCCTTTAAGGCCTGTCAGGAATGTGGGCTTCTCCGTGACAGTGTCCCCCAGCCCAGCCAGGTCAGCTCTCCTCTCACATGTGCTTCTGTTAGATGCTCACGGTACGTTGTCGACATCAGGACCACCCTTGTCTCTCTCCATTAGGTGATGAGCAGCTGCTCAAGGTCACAGGTAGGGTTGTGTTTGTTTCACGCAATGCCTGCTACACGCTGGTTACTCAGTAAAAAGTGATGGAAGGAAGACAGGAGTGAAGGGATGAGCCTGTGAGTGTAGCCTCTTGGTATCAGATACTACCTGCTTTTCTGTCACAGATTTGGGCAGAGCAGAATGGCCAATTGTGAATGCATTTTCTTTTGAGCCTCCACTTGACCTTTGGAAAGGCTTATGCTGGTTAGAAAGCTGTCAATTACAGTTTCTGCCCAAAGTCGGCACTGTGGTCATCCATTGGGTCGAATGCTACCCAGGCAACCCCTGGAAGGAATTGGTAAGTGAGCTGACTGCCTCAGTGAACAGCAAGGTGCCGATCACTTGTCCAGATATCTTCAGACCTGCAGAGGTGAGAGACCCCAGGCAGCAGAAGGAACCTGGACTTGGGCTGCCTTTCTCATTTCCATTGCACAGACCTTGCCTCTTACTATGTGCCACGCCCACACTCTGTCCTGCTGGGGGTCCAGGCTCTGCTTCCAGGAGCCTGGAGTCAGGCGGGAGACCACGTTGATGACAGTCAGGATAGAGTTCTTAGAAGCAAGGGAGCTTCCTGGCCCCAAGCCCACATCAGTCTGGTTTATGATTTTAAATTTCTGGAGTCAGAAGTGTTTCTGAGTAATAGATGTTATTGCATGTGGCTGACTTGCTTGGTCCTTTCAAATGGGTGAGGCTGGCTCTGGCTGGGCTGGTAGGGACTGCTGGTTCCACTGAGGGGACCCAACTCAGCATTCAGTTGTAGGAGACCCTGCTGTCACCGGCCAAGAGGGGAGAGCATGGTGGAAGCCCTTGCCTCACCTTCTGGTTACCCAGACACTGCGGTGACTTTGTCAGCAAAGGTGGGGGGCTGAGTCATACTCACTTGACAGTGATTTTACTACATAGGCGGCTACTAAACAGGGAAACGAGATGTGGGAAGAAGGGGCGGGCTGGCATTTTCTGCCTCCCGTGGACCCCTGGCAGAGCCACCTGGTCAGAGCCTGTGACTCCAGCCACCTGCACCGACTGAAGCCTCCTGTCACCTAGATTAGTGGAGTCAGCTTTCAGTCGAGGAACCCTCAGGAATTTCGGCACAGTTTTGTGAGCGCAGTTGGATACTCTGGAGAGTGAGGATGAGATGATTGGAGAGTTCCAGGACCCCACACAGTGCATCAAGCCCTTGTCGTGCTAATTTAAAGTGACTTTCCACACCACAGTGGGCCAGGACTGGCCAGTTGGAGAATGGTTTGTAGGCTGATAGGAAGGACCCAAAGGTGAATACTGATAATTCTGCAGAGACAGAAGCAGAGAGAGAGAGGAGCTATTCAGGAACAAAATCTAAAGTAGGTGAGAGGGGCATTGAGTCCACAGTGAGTGGGCGCGGCCTCGGTAGATGGTGGATATCAAGAGGTGGAGCAGAGCACGTGGCGCAGCCGCGGGTGGGGCTGGCCGTGTGCCGGGACGGGAGAGGAGGGACACCGGGTCTGCCACCGCTCTGTACCCTGGAGCCCCAGTTACTGATGACCATGCATTTATAAGGCATCAGCTCCTGCCTAGAGGTGCAGGGAGGGATCACCAGGCTCTGGAGCCTTGGGTTGCTGTTAACCCACATAAAAAAGGTCAGGCCCTGCCCTCAGCAGTTGGGAGAATCTTACATTATTTAAGATGGAATTTGAAAAACAATCCCAAACCGTAAGTCAGTGTTATAGCTCCTCCGTAAACGCACTTGGGGTGATTAACAGTGACTAGAAGGAACATCCCAGTTACCAGAACAGCTAATGTGTCCTCGTTCTCTGCAGTGTAATAGAAGGCGGGGACTCCGCGGTGGCTTCCTCTGGGCCTGCACTGGATCACCAGTTCATGGGACCTGACACTTCAAAGGGCTTTCCGTTCTGGTTTTGAGCACCAAGTGTACCCAGTTGTAAGCACACTGGGCTCCGTTTTATGTAATTCAGACCTGAATTTTTATTTCCAAAACATGCTCCAACTTGTTGAAAAGATGCAGTTGAATTGCAGACAGAATCGTTGACCTTGCACCCAGAAGCCTCCGTGCTCCCCGCCTCCTACTCCAGTTGAGAGCTTCCTGGGGGGAATCAGGAGACAACAGGCACTGATTTAGCACCTACTGTACTGAGCCCAGAGGAGGACGTAAAATGTATGCCATGTATCTACAGATTTATAAGTCACAATCTTAGGGATGTTGTACCTTCAACGAGATATGAGAACCTGAAATAACAGGAACCAGGTACAGTTGAATGACAGGAGGGTGCAGGTTAGTGGAAGGAGGAGGCTTTGCCACAAGTCAAGCACTAACTGGGTTCATGGCTCTGGGCTAGGTGGTGGGATTAGTGGAGGAGGGGACAGAGCAGTCATCACGGTCCCCATCAGAGGGCTTTCTGCAGGATAGGCCAGCAGGCAAAGACCCCAAATTCAGACCTGAAAGAGATGCAGAGTCACCATGACAGTAAGTGCATCAGGAGCATCTGAAAAGGAGCCATCGGGGAATTGGCATTTGATTTGACCGTGAAGGAGGAAGTGGATTTGGGCAGATAGAGGCCTGGATTGCAGAGGCATCAGAAGGTGGGGAAGAACCTGGTGGTGGTTTTGAGGGATGGAAAGGTGTCCTCTTAGCCTGGAGGATGCAGAAGGAGGGGAGGAAAGCCAGAGCTGTGGTGGAAGGAGAGCGTGTAGGGTTTGGGCCTTCTTTGGAGGACAGTTGAGTGGCAGCATCGACCCTCAGTACTTCTTTCCCTGGGAGACCTGCCATGGCCTCCCTGCAGCGATCCCCAGGCCCCACACCCACCTCTGTGCCTCGGACCTCATGCATCGCTGTGCCTGTCTCCCTGTGAGCCGTTGCCACATGTCTGTGTCCCTTTAGACACAGAGCTCTGTGAGGACCACCTGCCACAGGGCACACCCTTTGCAATAGTTGCACTAGTGGACAGGAGGAAGGGATACTGGTTTGTTTCAAGGCCACAGAAGTGACAATGTGTGAAATGTCAACCACAGTGCTCTTAAAGTGGGAGAAGAGAAGAAAGTGGGGTGATTGGTGACCCTTCTCCATCATCCAGTGAGGGGTTGGGGTCATGACCCTGGGTGCCAGGGCACGGTCACCAAATGCCTCTCTCTGTCCTGCAGACACTCAGCTTGGTTCAGTGCTGTCCAGGACCGTGATCTGTGTGTGTGTGTGTGTGTGTGTGTGTGTGTGTACATACGTGTGTGCCCTCACACATGCAGGTGCCCCTGCCCCATGTCACTCTCCACTGGTGGCCAGTATCATCACTTCCCTTTGGCCCTTGAACCCCACTGGATTGCCGTGGGTGCCGTGGGGCCCAGGTGTGTCCCCACGTGGTCAGCATGGCGTCTCATTGCTATGTGCTCATAAACGTCTGCCCCGCCCACTCTGTCCAGGGGTACTTTAGTGATGCCTGGAACACGTTTGACTCCCTCATCGTAATCGGCAGCATTGTAGACGTGGCCCTCAGCGAAGCTGACGTGAGTATGTGCCCGCCTGGGGCGCCCCCCTCCCATCCTCTCTCTGTCTGTGCACCTCCACTCCCGCCCTGCACTGCATCACCTGGACAAGTCACAGAGCCCAGTCGTACTTGGTCGAATACCAGGAGTTTTCTAATGAGAGCTGAACAGAAGAGGCCTTTTAGGGTAGAGCCTGATCCTGGGCCTTTCTCAACGCAAAGCACCTTAGGGAGGGCCGACTGCTTTGCACTATCACCCAGGTCACTGGCAGGCAGGGCAAGAGAGGCATCTGGAACTGTTTTATCTGCTGTGTCAGAAGTGGTACCCAAAGTGATGTACCTACAACATGTTTGCTTTAGGGCGATTTTTCAAGTAGCCAGGTGGCTTAATGCTAGAATGTTCCCCTTTTATAACACTGTCCTTTTCTTCTTTTTTTCCCCATTGTGCTTCCTCTCTTCTGTGGCTTCTGAATGCTTGCCCTCACAGCACTATTTCACTGATGCATGGAACACTTTTGATGCCTTAATTGTTGTTGGTAGCGTCGTTGATATTGCTATAACTGAAGTGAATGTAAGTAGCAAACTTTGTGTCCTATAACCTGATTGTTTTCGTTAAGTCTAACGAGGAGGAGACCAGAAACCCTCCCCATGGATCTCTGAGCACTTTAGAAATTCATGCACACATTCATTTCAAAAGGCGAAGAACAGTTTGTCGTCTTCCCTCCCTCCCCCTCCCCCTCTCTCCTGAATGAGAGTGGGGAAGTAAGTGTAGAATTGCTATTTTGGAACAAATACATCATTTTAAAAGGAGACCTTATTAGGACAGTATGGAGGTTCCTTAAAAAACTAAAAATAGACACACCAGCAATCCCACTCCTGGGCATATATCTGGAGAAAACTATAATTTGAAAAGACATATGCACCCCAATGTTCACAGCAGCACTATTTATAATAGCCAAGACATAGAAACAACCTGAATGTCCATCAACAGATGACTGGATAATGAAGATACGTGTGTATACACACACACACACACACCCCACATGATGGAATACTACTCAGCCATAAAAAATAGTGAAATAATGCCATTTGCAGCAATATGGATGGACCTAGAGATTATCATGTTGAGTGAAGTCAGACAGAAAAAGACAAATATCATGATACCACTTATATGTGGAGTCTAAAAGTAATGATATAAATTCTATTTACAAACTAAAAACAGATTCACAGACATAGAAAACAAACTGGTTACCAAAGGGGAAAGGGCAGGGAGGGATAAATTAGGGGTTGAGAATTAACAGACACACATTACTATATATAAAATAGATAAACAACAAGGATCTACTGTATAGGACAGGGAACTATATTCAATTTCTTGTAATAAGATATAATAGAAAAGGAAAAAAAGACCTTATTAAAATGTTAAGCGCCAGGAGTTAATTATGTGAGTATGTGAACATTATCGCTCACTAGCTGTGTGACCTTGGCAGGACACCCGGCTGCTTTGTGCCTCAGTTTATCCATTTGGAAAGTAGAGCTCATAATATTTGCCTTGGTACCCACTGTGGCACCCACCATGGTGGGTACCAAGGCACAGGGGGGATGCCCCACAGCTGTGCCCTGAGCACATGGCCACCACCTTGGGTGTCCTCACCTGTACCCTGTGTCTGCCGAGTCCTACCAGTGACCCTGGGTAACATCCCTGTCCTAGCTCCCCAAACATCAATGCAGATTGAAGGCTGCCCTTGGCTAGGGGACAGAGGGCCTAGTGTGTATCAGGGGAGGGTGTCTGTGCTCGCTCGTTTGTTGCACCCAGTTGAATTCTTTGTCGAGGGAACAAGTGCAGTAGCAGCGTGGTAGCTTGAGTGAACCTCCTGTAAGAAGTACCCTGAGAATGCTCCTCAGAATTCAGGGGCTCCAGAAAGGGGACCAGTGCCTCCCACTCGCCCCTTTTGGATCTGACCCATGCCTAGACTGAAAGGGCCCGAGGCCAACAGAAATGGCCCTGCCCACCTGGCCTGTCCCCGGTTCATCAGCAGGTCTCTGTGGGTGTCCAGCATGTGCCACTAGGTTGTGTGAAGCCCTTTTCGGGGATGGGTGGAGCATGAAGGAACTGTTGGGCTGTGCTGGCTTCTTGCTCCACACTGCCAGCCTGGCCTTCCTTCCCCAACACCTGGCCGGGAAGGGGTCACCATGCTCTGCCTGGCTGACATCTGTGGGACTGCATGGTCCATCCTGGTGCCTAGACAGCCTGCCTCACATAAAAATGATGGTGTCTCTGAGTGCCACTAGTTTGGGGGCCAGGCTGATTGTGGAGTGTAGAATAGTGGCACAGCCACTAGCCTGGACCCCAGCCTCTGTTCCCTCATGGGTCCACTGGGGTGAATGACACCTGCCCTTCCTGCTTTGTAGGTACATTGCAATGATAAAATGATAGGAGTAGTTGTGAAGATACTTGTTCAAAACCCAAAAGTGTTAGGGAGACAAAATGGAATTATTTTAAATGTAGATTTTCCCCGTATTAATAAGGAAAATGAACTGTAAGACTTTACCACGTGCGTGAGGGTGTGAGTCGAGCCTCATGACACTCAAATTCGTGCCATGACAAAGGAGTAAAATGGTATTTTCCTAGACCTCAGTACATGCATCCTCCAACCTCCAGAATCTCAGACTTGTGAATTATTTCACACAAAGTGGAATTCATATAAATCACCTATAAAATTGGCACTTATAATATGTAAATTATGCTTGGTTATAAAATAATCTTATACTAATGGGAGAGCAGCAGGGCTGCTCACCAGGCTGCCGTGGGCTCTCTCCTGAGTTTATGACCAGACATCCACCTGCTTAATCATCTCACAACATAAAGCACTTACAGCCTTCATCAAAGTACTCTTACTTGAACATTCTGGAACCAGACCCTTATGTTAGTCAGAGGCAGCCTATAATGGAAGTGGAAAAACCATAAACAACAATTTCAGCAGGTCCCTCCGTGCTTCAACTGTTGTGCAGGTGGTAGGGTGAAGGCTTCGTTTCTGGGCACCAGGATGTGGCCAGGGTTTGTTCACCCAGCAGACAGCCCAGCTCTCTAATGCCTGACCCGCACGCTGGCTGCCGGGTGCTCGGTGACAGCACACGCCAGTTTCTGGGCTGCCTCGCCGTGTGCTGCAGGCTGGCACCCACTGCACCTTCTCCTCTGGTTCAGCTCTGCTCTTCATTGTCTCCGACATGTTCCCCTTCACCTTCCATCAGTCAGGAAAGCCACAGGTCTATAAAAGCCCACATGAAGTTTTTTAGGTAGCACTTGACATTGGAGTGTCCATACAATCCAGGCTTTCGTTGACATTCAGTCATACCAGTTAACTTCCTTGTACTGTTTTTCAGTGTGTAACCATTCTCCTGGTCAGATGAAGGCTGAGACCAAAGCTTCCTGAGCCCAAAGCAATGCCAGTTCAATGCCCTGGGCCAGTAGAAACCCCCTTGGGGGACCTTAGGTATTCCTGTGCTTGGCCTCAGCGCAGAGGGAATGCTCAAGGGCCCCTCTTGATTCGGTCCTTTGTCACATCTTTATTGGGCATCTACAAAAAGAAAGAAGAGACTGAGTGCCCCTACCCTCTGCTGACATAACTGTCTGCGGGGAGTTAGTGGTTCTTCCACCCCACCTCCCGCACATCAGGTTCCCCAGGGAAGCAATGCACATCATTTTCCTTGGTGGCCTTGCCCCCCAAGCTCCTGCGTCAGCTGAGCATGAATATTCTTGGTCCATTGTTGGCTGTTTTTAGCTACCAAACGTCATCATTTTTTGCAATGTTTAACTTGCTGTGCTCTCTCTCCCAACCTCTGTTGATCTTTCTTTTCTGTTGCCTAATTGATTTTCATGTTGGTTTTATTTTTAGAAAATTGTAGCGGCAAGTATATATAAACATATATACGGTGAAGTCGTTGTTAAAGCAAAAGCGCTCGAAAGACTGTATACTTGTCTTTGGCTTCCCCACCTTTGGTTTTCACTGAGTTTCACAGGAGTGCAGTGGGTTGTGGTCATCTAAATTGTTTGCTGTGCCCTATTTCATTATCTCCAGCCTGAGGCCTGAGCTGGGGCCGTCTTGGTCTGTCACGCTTGGCTCTGTGACATGCCAGGATAGTCTTCAGAAATGAATGATCTGGCCTGGAAATGAGAAATTGAGCTTGCGTTTGCATTCTTTGTGCAGACATTTTGGATGGCCCTTTCCGTTGTCCTGCTTGCACGCTCACCCAGCCCTCTCCATCTTGCTGCCCCGCTCCCACGCCCCACACCCTGCCACGGTCATGGTTTGATAGCTTTCGTGGACTTGTCTTCATCACAGTTGATCGTAACTACACCAAGCTGCTAAAATGTCAGATGAGGAATGGCAGGCTCACTTTGTCCCCTTCTCCGATGCTTGTTTGTCCCTTGAATAGTGAAATGACCCAGCGTCGTAGTCACCCTAACCTAGGGAATGGCCATGGCTGACATTTAGTCTTTTCCGTTATCGTTATTGCCAGGGAGGCAAAATGCTTGTTTAGAAGCCATGCCTGCCTTGTTATTACGTAAGAGCATGTAAAAAGTCAGTAGGAAGCTCACTCCCAGGGACCCAAGATTGGCCCCTGACTTGTCACGTACTCAGGTTAGACAGGTGGCCAATAGCTACACTCAGCCTCTTTTCTGAACCCCTGATCAGGTTATTCAGCCCTCCATTCCTTATGCTACCCTTTTCTAGGGACCAGATTGCTGGTTTGTGGACACAAACTCAGCAATCCCAAGTACAGAAGCCCTCCATTCCAGAGGTGTTACAAACCAGGTCAGAAGTAGTCAGAGGGGGCTCCTCCCAAAGATTCTCCAGGACGCCTCAGGGTAACTGGTTTGCTGGGATGCTGGTTTGCTTCTTGTCTGAAATGGAAGACTGCATCATTTCAGCTTTTCCAGAAAAACATGGGAATGAATGCAGAAGGTGCAGACCCATCCCTTTGATGGCACTTGGGAAACTCAGGGCTGGTTTGGCTCCATGGTTGTGGGGGGCTGGCCCAAAGCCTACATTGCTAGAACCTGCTTGGGAGCCCTGTGGGGAGGAGCTTTGCAGACCCTGGCATATAGTTTGGCTTCCTGAGGCTGAAGGCCCATTTCCCTGTAGGGTTTCTAGATGAAGGATGTGGCATCTCAGGAAGGAGTTACCAAGGTCATCTAGTCCAGGCCCTGGGATGACACTGGAAATCCCTCTATTGAAAAGCAATCACTCAGCCCCTAGCGCTGTCTTTGGAAAGGCCCCTGGGGAGTGAGTTCTTCCCCAGTTTCCCAGGCTCTACAGGTGTCCTGTGATCCATCCTGGGAGTCTGGCAGGACGTCAGCTTGCTGATGGTCCATTCCCACCCTCCAGCAGCTCCCTGCATTTCCAAGCCTCCTCCATCCCTTGTAGGGAAGGCAGAGAGGGCATCACCTCTCTCTGTACCCTTCTGAGTACTGAACCCTTATCAACCCCAAGAGAACCCTTTGCTGAGCTGTAACAGCCTGAGTGAGCTTTTCTTGTGCTCCCGCTCTGTGTGGTCACTCCAGACCTCCAGGGAATGTGTTGGTGTGGGTGACCAGCTGAAGACATGGCCCAGCTTTACCCTGGCCAAGGGCCACCATCCTCAGCTCTGGCTGTAGGTTGGTATCACCTGGGAGCTTTTAAAATTCCCAAACTCGGGCACATCCCAGATAATTCCATAAAAATCCTTGGGGTGGGACCTCGGCACCAGAGTTTGTTAAAGGTTCCCAGGCAGTCCCAGCGGGCAGCCCGGGGTGGGAGCTGGCCTGCCCTTCTCCTCAAGCTGGCGTTTGTAGTTTAGGCAAAGCCATCCTCAGGGTCCCTCAGTGTGTAAGATATTTTGGCAACTTGCACTTTCCCCTAGTGCTACCCGTGACATCCTGCCCTGCGCAGTCCTCCCTGCCCAACATGGCATAGGGGGAGGGAGGTGTCACAGGCTGCACTGGGGGTGCACGCAGCCTGGTGTGCCGTTTGCTCTGCCCTTCCTTTCTTGCATGTTGTGCTGCCTTGCCCCTCCACAAATGCTGTCTCTTCCTCTTTTTTTTTTTTAAACTAAAGACTACCCATGGTTTCACCTTCATAGCCCAAGATTTGTCATGCTTCAAAGATATCAGTTGAAAAGGAGATGTGCGCTTCAAAAGTCAATTTGGCTGCTGACTTCCCCGTATAAGAGGGGCATAGCAGGCCCATCAGACTTGGGGTAGGCTGGGGAGGGGCAAGCAAGAGAAGCCGTGGCCTGGAAGTGTCTTCCTCAACCATACAGCCTCCTTATTCTCTTGCAGGTCCAAAGTACAAGTTATGGACATTGCAAAAGTATACTGTAGAGTGTCTGTCTTATGCACACTCTGGTCCCCTTGAGCATAGGCAAGCATACAAACACACCCCCCACACACTCCAGCTGCATGGGCGAGACTGGAGCCTCCTGCACACAGCCCGTAGGGAGATGGTGTGGGAGAGATTGAGAACTTTGGGAAATAAATTCCTTCACTTGATAAAGTCATTGAATTAAAAACCATCATCTGTCCCTTTAAGAAGATGAGATAATAGAGGGAATATAAAAAGAGTGACTGGGCTTTGACCAACCTATTGGAGAGTTCACATTCTGAGCATCCCAGGTGAAGCAGACACCTCTTTAGCCCCAGCAGAACCTGTTAGTCCAGGGTTCATAGTCTTGTTGAATTTTAGTTGTGATGTGATGTGCTCAAACTCCTTATATTTTTTGAATTTTATAGAGTTTTATGTTTGGTCTCAGGAGGCAGCCGTTGATGAGAGTGGGACTTTAGAACGGAGTTTTTCCTTTCCCTGTATCTCCAGGGAGGAGAGCCCATTAGATGAGGGTGTGTGACCATGCGTGCACACACATCCCTTAGCTGTGCAGACACCATGCAGAGAGGCTCCCTAGAGCCCTGGAGAGTACTCAGCCATCCAGGCCCCCAACCAGAAGAGCCTCCTTCCTTTGCTGGCTGCCAGGTAGACAAGCTGCTTCAGCTGAGGTGACCCCCCCCCACCTTGAAGGGAAAAGAATGGCTGTCATTTCCCGGCTCTTGTTCAGTCTCTACTGTTTAAAGATGCCTCCTGATATTTGTGAGTTTGCTTACAATCTCTGCATTCTCATAAACACTTATTGAACCTCTAGTAAGTTCCAGACACCATGGTGGGCACTGAGTGGAGTGAGGCAAGGTCCCTGCCCTCAGGGGGCTCACAGGCTGAGCGGGGAGGCAGATGAGCACAGGGTGACAGTGCAGGGATTCTGCACCCTGGGCCCAAGTGGCAGGAGCCCAGCCAGACCTGGGGTGAAGCAGCACTGCTGAAGTTCAGGGCAAGCTGCTGCTAAGTTGTTTCTTCCCAAGAGCCACACAGAGCTAAGCTTTCTGGGTTGGGCAGTGAAGGCTTCTGGAGGGAAACCAGCCCCTCTCCTGCAGTGCCCGGCTCCTTGGCTGCCGCACCAGAGAGGGCCCCACTGGACACGTGCTGCCTAGGTGTGCGGCTCCGGGAACAGAGTAGGGTCCAGGAGGCCTGTGGACCACAGGGAGCTCCCACCCTGTTTGCCTTGTTTAGTAGAGCCTTTCTGTTCCTCAGGGTTAGGGATGGCCTGCCGCAGAGTGGTTAGTTCCTCAGACCCACAACCCTGACAAAGAAAAGAGAACCAGTCTCCCCCCAGAAGCGGAGTCCTCCTCTGCATTTTCGGGTTCAGAACACTGAGGTCTTGCAGCATTACCTTTTACTGGACGTCTGTCAGCCTTGGAACATTACGTCCTGGGTGTGAGTTAGAAAGCAGCGTGTCCGAAAGAAAAAAATGAAAAAAAAAAAAAAAAAAGAAAGCAGCGTGTCCGAGCCTGTGTCAGCACTGCCCGCCCTCAAGTCAGTTCCAGGCAGTGCCGCTGGTGTTTCCTCAGGAAGGTAGCAGATGTATTACCCTAAGACATTCACCACAAATTTTTAAAAAGAGGGAGGGGCCGTCCTCCTGACCACCTGCTTCCTTCCCAGTTCATTAATACATTTTCAATCTTTGATTTCTTAAAGCCAACTGAAAGTGAAAGTGTCCCTGTCCCAACTGCTACACCTGGGGTAAGATCAGTGACTAGTCCCCGGGGCCTGGGCCTTTTCCTTGAGTTTATTTGACCATGCCGAGTTTTCCACTAGTTGTTCTGTATTCTCCATGATTGTCCTTCCAGAGCAGTGTCTGCAGTGGTTTGCGTTCATCATCAGTGTCCAGTACTCTTGACCAGCCCAGCGTCCCCCTCTTAACACACTAGACCATGTGGACATGCATGTGCTGTGTGGACGCGGTTTTCCAAGCCCTGTGTTGTTAGCATGTAACTTTTCCTTTCATATCATGCTTCTTAAGGTGAAAAGGCCCTAGAAACACATCTTTAATTCTTACCTCTGCCACCTTTGTTTGCATCTGTTGCTGTTTTTCTGAAAGTGTTGCATGTTCTACTTTCCATTGGGTTTGACCTCTCCGTAATAACCCTTCAGAACTCTGAAGAGAGCAATAGAATCTCCATCACCTTTTTCCGTCTTTTCCGAGTGATGCGCCTGGTGAAGCTTCTCAGCAGGGGGGAAGGCATCCGGACATTGCTGTGGACTTTCATTAAGTCATTCCAGGTAAGCGCCGTGCCCGCAACTTCTTTGTCTTTGAAGAATATGTGTGAGTCGGCGGTTGTCCTCTAGCGTGGAGGGTCCAGACTCCCTTCTGGGTGACCACCTGGGTCTGTAGAGAACATGGGATGCTGAGGAGACCCGGCCCAGCGTTGCTCGGGTAAACCCAACAGGATTACTTGCTTAAAGGAAGCAGAGGAGAAAGCAGTAAGGACCAGTGGCTGAGAGATGGGCAGCATTTCCCAGGCTGACTGAGATGCGGGGCTCCCCACCCCTCCACCCTCCTCAGGATGCCCCGTGTGAATGGTGATGTCTGAGCATGTGAGGGTCCTGGCCAACTTCTGGAAGCCAGACAGCTTCTCCCCTTAAGTCTGCCACAGTCTTTGTTGTCCTCTGTTGGCCAACCTAGATACGAATCAGAGACCACTCGACTGGGGCCGGCACGCCATCCCCAGTCACGAGTTGTCCAGTGCCTGGGAGGTTACAGAGTGGAGGACATCTGGGTATGAAGTAGGTCGTCTTTGTCATCTGGGACTCTCCAGGCTGGTGCATCCTAGTTCCAGGCGGTTCCCCAGCAGAACCCAGCTTCTCCTGTGCCTCCCAGCACGCACCCTGGATGTTCTAGCCTCCTGGACTTACACCACTGGGGAGGGGCACAGATTCTTGTTACTAGGCGCACCAGGTGGGGAGTTTGAAGGTGTGCATGAACAGCAGAAAGTGAGTCGCTGATCTTTGTTTCTTCATCATTTGACTGTTCTTAATTCAAAGGTAGTACCTGCTCACACTAACAAATGAGGTTACCCAAGGATACACAAAGCACAAGTTCCACCCCCACCCCCACTCCCACCGCCTCTGAGATAACTGGTGTTACTATCCCAGGAAACATTTTTCCACAATGGGTGGGTGAGGTGGTAACAGGTAAAGAGAAGAAGGGATGACATCTAGGGAAGGAGGTAGATTCAAAAACTGAAAGAAGGAAAATCACAAGTCCTTTTGGGGAAAATGAGGTTGTAGGAGGAACGGGAATGCAGCTCTGAGAGAGGCAAGGGCAGAGCAGGGCCTCAAGCAGGTGAGCCTTGGTCCTGGAAATGGATAAAATCCTAGATGGTTGCTATAAATACAAAGTACCACAGTTTGTGGACAAACTTCCATAAAAATAGAATGAATTCATGTAATAATGTCATTCTTACTTTTTAAAAGAAACAGTTCAACTTTTTTTTTAAGATTTGATTATTGCAGATAAATTCGTGTCTCAGAGTAGCAGTTGATAAAAATTGAGAAACGGTGCCACTAAATTTTTAAACATTCACTAATCTAGGAGAAAATGCATATAGATATAGTGAGGATAGCCTGGAACCAAGGCTGTGGGACCCTGTTAGCCAGTCCAGCTGTGAGGATGGGGCCGCTGCACTAGCCCAGCTGGCAGTCACAAATCCAGAGCTGGCACAGTCAGAAAGATTTTTAGCCATTGGCTTTCAGGTGACTTTTCTCAGCGGAGAAAGAGGAGGCTTTACGCATGTGTGCTTGGCATTAAGTTTAACAATCTGGGCGCTCCCTGGAGGCCTGCCACGCACACGGACACCTTCTGTCACCTGCGGTGAGGAACCTTGGATTAAGGAACCAGGGGTCTGACCCGACGTGTGCTGGTATTTGATGTTCCTAAGGGGAGCCCAGGCTTGGTGACTGCTCAGCCAGCTCCTTTTCTTTCCTGGACCAGCCGCCAGCTCTGCTCTTCTTTCAAAAAGTGTACATTTTAAGAAAGGTGCCTTGCCTTCAACAGCCACAGCCAGAAAGTGGTTCTTCCACTCTGACCCAGTGATTCCACTCCTAAGGCTTCACGCTAAAGAAGTACTTCAGCAGATGCCAGGTGATTTTGCATAAAGATGTTCCTTTGTAAAGTAGCCCCTTGGTCCAACCCCAAACACCCCCACAATAGAAAGTGGAAGCCATCTAATTATCCAGCATTTTGGAATTGTTTCATCAATTACAGTAATTTCACAAAGGAATCCAGCGGTGAATTTAAGCATTACCCTGCAAGGGAATTGTCACTGTTTGACACTGTTCAGGATTAGGATATGCTGTTAACAACTATGTAAAGCACGTCCCACCTGCAGCTTCGTAACACAAGTGTGCACGGGCTGCTGTACTCAGGGCTGAAGTCATCCTGCTGGGCTGGGGTTTAAAAAGCTCTTCCACACCATTGACATCCTTTCAATATAACACAGAAAAGAATACTGTGTGTGCCCCACGTGGGTCTGCAGTCTGTCCCCGAGCAGTTGCTGTCAGGGCTAGGGGCAGGAGGCCCGCATAGAGCCAGGTGCTTCCTTTCTTCCAGGCGCTCCCCTATGTCGCCCTTCTCATAGCCATGCTGTTCTTCATCTACGCGGTTATCGGCATGCAGGTAAGCTCCAGCCCCTCTGTCTCTGAATCCCCTTTGCTGGGTTGCCCCAGATCTGTGGCAAGATGTCCCTTGGGCAGGTGGGCTGGAAGACAGGTCATGATTTTTCAGCCAGCAGCGATGAGAAAGATGTGGTCCAGAGAGCCGGGCCCAGAAGGACATGGGGAGGTTGGAATATGTCAGGGGAAGCTAACCTGGGGACCCTCCCCATTCCCAGTCTGCATCTCAGGAGAGCCAGTCAACTGAGAAGACCCATCATTGATTGTTGCAACAGCAAATGCCATACTGAAAGAAGCCCTCATTGCCTATTTTCTGCACCCATGTTGCTTAGAAAGTAGTGAGTGAGACAAAAGTCTGTTTATCATCTGAAAACATTACAAATGATTTCCAGATGCTGGCTGCTGAACTCAACTCAGCAGCACCCCTCTAAAAAGAAGCGTGAAACCAGGCCCTTCTGTGGCCTGGGCCTGGGGGCTTCCAGCCCGTCCTGGGGTGAGGAAGGGAATTAGGACTTCACTCACAGCTAAACCCTGCACACAGTGGGTGGGTAGGGGGCAGAGCCTCCCGGAGGAGAGGGTGGTGGAGCAGCTGGTGGCACTGGACCTCCCGAGGCCTCTTTGCTACATTCTCTGCTGGGCAAGGTGCAGCCTTTCAGATAAGGGAGGTTGTGAGTGACAAATAGGTGAAGCATCCCCACAGCAGAGAAATGGTGGTGTGTGCCTTTTTATTCTGAAGACAGAGAAGTATTTGCAAGTCATTAGGAATCTTACCAGGAGTTTGGAACGAAGAGTTAGCATGCTTGAGTCCCTCCCTGTAATTCAGCAGTAGGGGATGCCCTGAAGGGTCTTTGATGCCTTAATGTCCTCTTACAAAACTAGAGTTGTCTCAGAGAACCCCAGACTCCTCACACACGCCACTGCGGGTTTACTCTTTGCTAGGCATCACGCCCTTCTAAAATGTCAGTCTGTTTCTGTAATTCCCACAAGTGAAGTATTTACTACCTTCCCCTGGCCCTTAGGGCAAAGCCCATCCTCCTTCCCGTAGCCCAGCGGCCCCCCAGGCTTGTCGGCGGCCTGGTCTTTGGTCTGTCCATCTGTCACACTCATGGTCTTTTCATTTCCTGGAGCACCTGTGCCTAGTGGCCTCTGTGCCTTTGCAGGCAGTGCTCCCTCTGCCTGCAGCACTCTTCACCTCCTTGTCACCTGACTGGCTTCTCCTTATCCTTCAGTTCTGAGCCTTCACCTCATTTCCCCTGGAGGCCCACCCTGCCCCCAGCCCCGATCTGTGAGCCTGGCTGTGCCTCCCTGTCGGGCTGGACTAGCCCAGCTCTCATCGGAAGGGGCTGCTTGTCTGGTTACTTCTGCACCCCTTCTCCCAGGTGGGGACTCCTTGAATGGAGGATATGCCTGACCTCAGCGCCATGTGCCCAGTGGTCAGTATGGTGCCTGGCCCAGTTCTGTTGAATGAATAAAGCGCCAGGCACTCCGAGCTGGCCCTCGTGGGTACTGACCAAACTTGAGTTCTAGATTCATGTACAGAGTTTTGGAGAGTTTTCTGCATGACAAAAGCTTTTCTTTTTACCCTAATACTTTCTCTCTATAGATGTTTGGGAAAGTTGCCATGAGAGATAACAACCAGATCAACAGGAACAATAATTTCCAGACCTTTCCTCAGGCAGTGCTGCTGCTCTTCAGGTGACTGAGTCCAGCCCAGAGCAAGCCTGTCTCCCTCTGGGCTCCCAAGTGACAGGAACACGTGTTACTCCAGCAGCTGGTCATGGTGGCTTTTTGTATTTGTTTGTTTTGTATTCTCAAACAGACACACGATCATTTTAGTCACAGGGGAATTTTGCTGGATTGTGGTCATTCCAATTGTGATGGGCTTAATTAAGGTTTTCCACTTGGGAGTGAGAAGGTCTAGGGAGGCCACCGGGAGGGTACAGGATCTGTGCTTATGCGTGGGAGCGAGTGCCTGAACGCAACCAGGAGAAGCGGACATTTAGCAGGAACATAGGGGCCTTTTCAGAGCCAACATGGAACATCCTGAGATGTGCAATTTCAAGTTTTATGGGATTGTTTTAACTCCATTTAATAACTGCAAACAAAGGGCCATAAAGTGAGAGAACTTTCTAGAAATCATACAAGTAATTCCTAACAACTCTAGTGAGTGGAGAGCAAGTCATCTGTGAGTTAAATGGTTTCTAATTCTTTGCTTTTAACAGAATTGGACGGGGATCTTATGAAGTTGTCAGATGTTAGGTCATTAAAAATAATTAATAATCGTTTAAAAATTATAATATGTGTTTAAAGGAGAGAAGACACCAAAACAAACATCCCCTTATACAAAAAGAATTGATGTTCTTGTCTCAGATGGTTAAGGTCAATCAGAGGGAGTTGCAGCAGGGCCTGCACTCACTGACAGAAGCTGCATTTGAAAACCAGTAGGAATTTCAGTTTATGAACTCTCACTAATTCAAACTGGCTTTTTCCCCAAATTACTTATGTTTTGCTCTAAATTAAAAAAAAATTTTTTTTCCTTAAGATTTCTTAAAGGTTTAAGCCTCAAAAGCCTTCTTCCCCTATAAAGACCTTTCTTTGCTTAATCCAAAAAAGGTGTGCGACGGGGGAGGCCTGGCAGGAAATCATGCTGGCCTGCCTACCGGGGAAGCTCTGTGACCCCGAGTCGGATTACAACCCCGGCGAGGAGTACACGTGTGGAAGCAACTTCGCCATCGTCTATTTCATCAGTTTTTACATGCTCTGTGCGTTTCTGGTAAGTGATCAGAATCACCCCACCCCATCAATGGACAGATACTCCCATAGCTTTTTGGGATTCAATGATGTCCTGTCAGATTGCTACAGAGTACTTTATGCTGACCAGCACTTTAGACTCCACTGGGCAATAGAGGATTTTGCTGAATGAGGCCTGTTTCACTAGCACCTTTGTTGTGAGCAGAGGTTGGATGCTAACTAACAGGCTTCACCACCCCAGCTTGTTAGGGCTGCTGGTTCCTTTATAAAAATGTCAAAGCTGCTGCACATAGCAGTGACTTGAGTGTGAGCTATTTGGTGCCAAATTATAAAACTGCAGTGTGCTTCGAAAGGTCAGATAATACATTCCTCCTGTCCTCCTGTGAAACTATATGCTATAAAGCTATTTTGGAAAGCTAGAAGCCTACCTTTTTCTTAAGTTTTAGAAGCCTACCTTTTTCTTAAGTTCTCCAGAAGGGAAGTTTTTACAGCCTCTCGGAGAAGTGGGTCCAAATGTTTTGTGACCGTTATAATTAGGAAGCACTTTCTAGGGTCTAACCCAGCTCAGCCCACGAGAGCTGAAGCTCCCTCTTGATTGGCTTTTACAGATCATCAACCTGTTCGTGGCTGTCATCATGGACAATTTTGATTATCTGACCCGGGACTGGTCTATTCTGGGGCCTCATCATTTAGATGAATTCAAAAGAATATGGTCCGAATACGACCCTGAAGCAAAGTAGGTTGTGTGGCTTGTGTGGGCTGTCTCTGGATATTGCCTGTGCATTTTGTGGAAAGTGGGATGGACTGAGAGCTTAGGCTGGCCAGTGCTGCCCCACACTTCATGCCATACTTTGTCTCCAGGGGAAGGATCAAGCACCTGGACGTGGTCACTCTGCTCCGCCGAATCCAGCCTCCCCTGGGATTTGGGAAATTGTGCCCACACAGAGTAGCCTGTAAGGTAAGTATCCTGTTCTCATGCCTGACAGCCTCTCCTGTGGGGACTCCCAGCTTCAGTCAGCAAACACTAAGTGACGTTCTCCCAAGCCTGATGTCAGGCACTGGGGCTGCCTAGATGAGTGATGTGTGGTCACTGTCCTGAGGAGCTTTCAGATGTGTGACTCTTAGGACACTCTATCAGCCAACAGTAAGAATAGGAAAGGAATTATGTAATTTGTCATCAGGTGGCAGGAGCGGGTGCTAACAAGTTGCATCATGTCCAGCAGGAGAGAAGTAGGAGTTTGTCAGAGCGGGAAGAGTATTTTGCAGATGGGGAGTCTGGACAGCCCAGATGTGGAGGCAGGAGAGTAGGGGGTCATCGGTGTGGCTGGAACACAAGAGAGAGCAGCAGAAAGCCCCGGGCTCAAGCTGAGCATGGCTGTGAGGAGCCTTCTGTGCCAGGCTGAGTCCCTCAGAAGAATCGCAAGTAGACTTCCATTCTGGAAAGTTGACTCTTGGCAGTGGAGAAGTGAACTGGGGACAGGACAATGCCCAGGGGAGCTGTTGCCATCTTCTCACTGAGGAGTCCGGAGAGCCAGAGGGAGGGCAGTACAAGTGGGCGTGGAGAGGAGGGAGCGGCTGAGGGAGCTCCTTGGGAAGCAAAAGGGAGAGGACCTGGTGGCCTGGGCATTTCCCAGTTCATGTGATGGTGGATGTGGTGACGTGCCCCTCCACTGCGGGAGCTCCTTTGCTGGTGAGCCTGCGTCAGGCAGTGACTTTGCAGGGTGGATTCAGCTCTCCCACCTCACCCCTTTCTGAAGTTTTCACATCAGACTCTCTGCGAGCCCTCGTCGAGATTTGTTTTCCTTCCACAGAGCTCATGTTGCACCACCTTGAGTCAGCTGTCACAATAGAAAGGATTCCCCCTTTACAGGAGAAGTGCAAGATTTGGCTTTGGGAAGTCTATCCTATAGAAATCCGACTAGGAATTTAAATGGGATGAATCCTGTGTACACAAGATTTTAGTCCATTAATAGGGAGGAGAAAAGGCTTTTAAAATCTTTCTCTTAGAACACCTTGTCAGCCAAAAATAAGAAATTTGGAACTATTAACATTTATAATTCTTTAGCATTTACCAGCCAGGCACCTAGCTGAATCTCAGTGTCTGTGGTCTCCTTTAACCCTTGCCCGAACCCTTTGCCATGAGCCTGGCACCTGCATTTACAGAGGTTACTGAGGCCAGAGAGGATGTCATTCATCCAAGTTCTCTTCAGTTCTCAGTGCTGGTGTTACAGGGGCTAGGGGAGAAAAAAGAGAAGCAGAAAGTGGGGATCCAGCTCTGGAAGACCAGACACTCAGAGAAACCACGTGGTCTCGTACACAACACTCCCCAGTGGTCACATCAGGGCAGGGTCCTTGAAGGATACTCCGTGCCTTAGGAATAGCAACAGACCCTAACCCCGCAACAGCCTTAAGGACATGCCCAGAATGGAGGCCAGACCCCAAGACACTGGGAGAGCCGATTAATGAGAAAGGGAGAGGAATGCGTGAACAGTAAGGGGACTGAACCGTTTTGAAAAACAAAGTACATCATCCAAGTGCCAGCTTTGTCTTTGACCTTAGTCATCTCAGAGCCCCTTAACTGGTAGATGCCCCCCAGAAGGCCGTTGAGCTCATTGAGGATTGATGAGAGAGAAGCAGAGTAAACATGGAAAAGGGATGCGGCTGTCATTTGTCATTTGCCTTCCATTGAGAAACATTTCTGTTTGCAGAGACTAGTTGCCATGAACATGCCGCTCAACAGTGATGGGACAGTGATGTTTAATGCAACTCTGTTTGCTTTGGTTCGAACGGCTCTTAAAATCAAGACGGAAGGTGAGCCCTCCCTGGAAGCAGGACAGGTGGGAGAAGAGGAAGGGAATGCTGTGTCCCACCTTGATTCCGATCCGGGTCTTTTCTTGTCCAATAGGGGATGTCCAGGGAAGGGGGCAGGGAGGGTAGTGAGACCATCTGTGCTGGACCCTCTGGCCTGGCCTCCCTCCCTCCCTCCTCCCTCCTTTCCTCCTCCCTCCCCCTCCTTTCTTCCTCTCTCTCTCTTTTCCTCCCTCCCTCTGTCTCTTTGTGTCCTGGAAGGTTTACAGAGGGACTCATGCCACCTGCAGCCCTGGAGAACAGAGAGGCATTGCTGAGTAAAAGAAGCCAGGCTTGTTTTCCCCTCTTCTTTTTGAATTCAGGGAACCTGGAACAAGCTAATGAAGAACTCCGAGCTGTGATCAAGAAAATTTGGAAGAAAACCAGCATGAAACTTCTTGACCAAGTTGTCCCTCCAGCTGGTGGTCAGTGTACTTTATTTCCTAAGTAGTTCTTGGCCAACACACTGGTTTCAATGACAGAGTCTCCAGGAAGCCCAGCATGTTTGCAGAACACTCAAGGTATCAGCCAGAGCAGTAGGGCCAGCAGCCGCAGAAGGCCCTTTGGCCATTGGTGCAATTATCTGGGTTAACGTGAGACCATTCCAGACAAAGGAGAGACTTCAGTGACAAGGAAACCAAGACCCAGATGACTGAAGCTGGGTTTTCTTGTGGGTGGAGGAACTAGGAGAATAAGCTTACTGCCTGAAAACCAAAAGCCTGTATTTTGGGGGCCCAAAGTGAAATATTTAAAACTAGTTTCCATTTATCCTTCAACGTATTGTTGAAAAAGTCTCACAAAAAAAATTTCAGAAAATGATATTTTCAAAATGTTCTCGTCAAAACCGATTCTATTGCCCTAATTACCAAAAATGTCCCTTTAATTAGAATTTAGAGACAGAATAGGCATGCTTATTTCCTTCGTTGTTTATCACAAAATAACTTACTAAACTTTTTTCAGATTTATATATATATAAAATACATATATATATATAAGACAGATACTGTTTTTTCATTTTGGTTGAAGTACACATGAACTTACCAGTGGAGGTGGTTGTTTTTTGACTGTTTTGTTTTCAAGTTTTAAAGGTGCAGGATCGGTTTGCTGAGCGCCCCTACCCCTGGACGCATTAGAAGCATTCCGTGTGTTTTATAACCAACTGAACTTTTATGTGTCACTGTTCCTGCAGCCTTCCAGATGGGGCTGGCTCAGGTCTGGAAGCTGACTCCGGAACCCCAAGCCAGGACGGTGGCCACCGTCTTTCTCTCTGAGAAGGTGACAACTCTGGCTCTTGGTGGGGCAGAGAGAGTGGCACACTGGCCAGCTCCGCTCCTCAGCATGACTCGAGAAGCAATGTGAGCTTTTGTCACTGCCACCCATAGCTGGCAGGGCCACTGGCTCAATGCTGGGAGAGATGGCCCACAAAGAAATGATAAAAAGAAAGTGCAAAAAAAAAAAAAACCCAGAAAAAACACAAACCAAAAATCCTCCCACCTAGGGAGAGAACCCTGGCTCTCCACAGGAGAACTGATGCTGCACTTTTTAAAACAACTCTTTGGTTTTCGTTCTTTTCTTTTTAGCTGCACACCCAGGTGCTCGCATGGCTGAGATGAATTGCTTTTTCAAATCGTTGTAATGATGTGCTTGAGCTTTTTCTGCAGCCTCCATTCCTTTCAACTCTCAGTCTTTCAGAATATTCTGAAGCAATTCTGTTTTAGGGTGGTGGCATGGAATCGGAGTTATCTCTTGCCAAGTGTATTCCCCGACATGTTTCTCAACATACAGATGCATGCTTCAGAATAGCGGGTCATGCCTGTCTAGGTGAACCTCCTCACATGGTCCCCCCACCTCCCTTCTCTCTTGAAATGCCCCTTTCCTTCCAGACCAGTCTCTCTCATGTCAGTGTCCATCCTGGCAAGACTCACCTGGGGAAGGTCATTCGCATTATTGTGACACTTCATGTCTTTCCATTTCACCAGAAAAAAAGTCCAGTATTTGGCTCCCTTCCTTTGAAAAACTGATCAACTTTTTACCCTCCTAGGCTTCTCATAAAGGCTACGTAGTCTTCTGCTTTCTTGGCCCAGCAGTGGCCCCTGGCTTTTTCTCCATGTTTCTTAACATGGATTGAGGTTTAGGATGACGGGTTCATCCCTTCTAGAATGGCAGCAAGAGTACCAAGAAACAGCGCCTTAGCAGGGGATGGAATGCCCCAGAAGCTCCATGGCATGGGTTGTGGGTGTGCCTAGTGTAGAGCTTACCAGGAAGAATCTCAGATAAATGCTCTGTCACTGAGTTTCCAAAGGCAGTGACTTTTAGCCTTTGGTGACAGACTTGATTGAGTTGTTGGCCAGGATCTTAGCATCTGCATTCACCATTTATCTCTTTATTTTTCTCTTTGACCTTCCAGTAGACTGTGGGTCCCAGCCTTTCCCACACTATGGGGCACTTAGAAAACGAGGACATTTATATAGCCCTCTGGGCCAGCAGAGGGGTAGCTCCCATGGCTGAGGGGCTCAGTGTCCCACTCAGGTTCCAGGAGCCTGGGACCAGCCATTGTGGGGCACTCAGAGGGCACCTTACACCCCTGGTGGCAGAGCAAAGTAGTTGCCCATCTTAGGAGGCTTTGCCGGCTCGGGGGTGATGGGAGATGCCCCCCAGGCCATTATGAGCTGGATGAGATGATACTCGGGAATGCGCCCGGAGCCCAGGTTGAACTCCATGCTCTCAATGGTACCTTTGGCTACGGGGACAGCCTGTCTACTCTCTCTGCACTGAGCTGTCTCATGTCCCATTTGAATTTTTCACATGTTCTTACCTGCACTCTTGAGTCTTCTGCCATTTCACTGATCTCTCCCCTCCTTCAGAAGCCCCATCTTTTCCCAGAGACTGTCCTTCCCTTCACTCCTGGATTTAGAGTAGAGACAGAATAGGCATGCTTATTTCCTTCGTTGTTTATCACAAAATAACTTACTAAACTTTTTTCAGATTTATATATATATAAAATACATATATATATATAAGACAGATACTGTTTTTTCATTTTGGGTCTTCTGTGCCCTGAAGAGTGCTCGGAGCTGACACCATCATTCTCTGCAGCCCCGAGCCCAGATAGCCTCCTACATCCTTCCTCTGCTTCCTTCCTTTTCTGTGCTTTTGGACCTTTGGCTTTTCCTGTTCTTCAGACTCTTCCTGGGCCTGGTCTCAATAGCTCAGCATCTCGGTGTGAAGACCAGGTGACCCTTGATCGCTGCCCTGCAGAACCCTAGAAGGGTGCCTCTGCCCTGGAGCTGCCGCTTGTGCAGAAACACGGGCCACCCTCTTCACTGAGTATGTCGCAGCCCCAGACTCTGGGCCAAGGAGAGCCAAGACCCTCCCAGAGGAGCCCCTCTGAGCCCTTCCAGGTTAGCACCATCCAGGCTGGAGGAAGGTAAAAGTTAGGCCTGCTTTTGCTGGAAGCATTCCAGTGAGGAATGAGGTGGGCCTTCTGTAAATTCAGCAAGTGTTTTTCTTGGAGCCCACAGAGAAGACTTGAAACCCTGGCCTGCAGAGGCTGGCTAAGTCCCTGGGATTCTCTGCTTGGTCCACAGTCAATCCACCTCCCACATGGAGCCCAATAGAGAGGTAGACTTGGACTCTGGGAGAGGCAGCCCCAAAGGAGCAGATGGTCCTAGCAGTGGAGGTAGTGTGGAGGAGAAGAAGAGCCCGGGCCCGGGGTACCTACATCCCAACTCATCTGGCCTGGGGCAAGTCATGAACCTCTGTCCACTGCCCTCTCGCCTTCCTGCCTCTGGACAGTGCATTGCTAGACCATTTAGATCAGCACAAGACTGATGAGGGACCTGGTTTTACATGATACCCAAAGACTTAGGTTCACTTTGGTGGCCTCCATGCCACTGTAGGCCTTGCCGTTTTGGGTTTAAAAGGAATGCAACACGCTTCTCAAGGCTGACCACCCCAGGGCATCTCGTCACATAGTTAACACTGAGTAGCTTCTGACAAGGGAGTTTGGGGGGCAGCCCAGAGTGGCCCAGCAGTGTCCAGGCAGGGATACTTACCACATGGGCACAAAATGAGCCCCAGCCAGGAGGGTCCCAGTGTCTCCACCTGTCATGCTCTCTGCTCCACTTCAGTGGATGTCACTATTGGCAGGTTGTAAAATAATAGTGACTCTGATGGTTCACAGTCACGTGCCCCCTGGCACCTACGACCACCCAAGCCAGTGGCTGAGTGCTTTATGGGCCTCTTCTGCCGTGATCCTTACAGCTCTTCCAAGAGGCTTAGACCCATTTAGGAATGAGAACACAAGCCCAGAGAAGCTGAGTCCCTTGCCCCAGATCGCATGTAATTTGCAAGGGCAGCCTGGCCCCAAGTTGAGCTATGCTATAGCCTGAGGGCAGCAGTTGCTACTCCTCCCAGCCTCTGCAAGCCATGGTCACCAGTTCCCAGCCCATGTGGGGTGGGCTTCCCAACCAGGGATGCACCGACGCTGCCAGGGTAGCTTCTGAGAGACAGCCAGAGCCTCTATTCTGCCTCATGCATCACCTTGTCATGCTCAGGGAGGTCCAGTCCCCCAACAACACATGTGGGGGTTGTTTCTGAACAAAGCCGAAGTAAGTCAGCTCAACTTTGAGGTTAGTTGGAGCTGTCTCTTGCAGTATCGAAAATAAACAGTTGTGATTACAAACTGAGAAATGGTCTACGGAGGCTATTGGCAGAGAATCAAGGGGGCATATGAAAATCTGGGTTTGCAGTCACTCTTTGGAAATTTCTTCTTCTGAGCTTGTCTGTCACCTTTCTGAGTCTCTATCTTTATCTCCAGGCATCGGGATTTGGATGGTTAATTGTCTTTGGTGTTCGTGGTAATTACACATGCAAATCCCTATGCACAGGGGTGAAAATATGACCCATGAAACCTTTTTTGTTTGTTTCGTAATTTTCATTTTGAGTCAATAACCAAGATGGCACTTCATAGTGTTACTAATATGCTGCTCTGTTGATCTCATGACAAGTATGTTATTTTCTGCAATTTTGAGTACCAGTTTATTTAACTGACTCTAATTTTGAGCCTTAACTGCTTTGCAAAACCTTGCTTTTCGCTAGATTTAGTCTCCTGAGTCCCAAGCCGAGAGCTCAGTGCCTCCTGCACTATCCTGCCCCACCCCACCCCCTAGCCAGCAGCGAGTGTTAAGGCTCTTGGTGCAAATGTGCTGATTCGGGAGAGCTCTGTCTGGTCTCTCCGTTTAGATGATGAGGTAACCGTGGGGAAGTTCTATGCCACTTTCCTGATACAGGACTACTTTAGGAAATTCAAGAAACGGAAAGAACAAGGACTGGTGGGAAAATACCCCGCGAAGAACAGCACAATTGCCCTACAGGTGAATTGTTGTTTTGTCTTTTTCTCTTTTCACTAACGATTTTACAAGCTTATTTGAAACACTAGAGAGCTGACTATTCATGGTTGAGCAGTACCATCAGGATTTTGTTTAAAGTGAGATACTGCACACTCCCCCAAATGTGGACTAGCCATTTCTGGGCCACCAGGTAAGTGCCTCCCCTCCCTGCCTTCTCTGTCGTGCCCCTGCATCTGCATCCACCGCGGCCCATGTGGCAGGACCTCCGGGACAGCGGCCAGGGCACATCCCTGGCGGGAAGGGAGCCACAGCTGCCCTCGCACCCTGTCTCCCCCAGGCTTCTCCAAAGGCAGTGTCCTCTGAGCAGGCACCCACCTTCCCCCAGCCCCGGGCTTGGGCCCCAGCTGCCCACAAAACAGCTTTCCATCTGAATGCAAGTGCTTTGTTTTGTTTCTGTTTGTTTCTTACCCCACTGCTTGTTGGTTTTCGGTCCATTTCAGTAACATCCATCACCTCCTAGTGCGTGTGTGCGTGCGTATGTGCATAAGCGTGTGTATGTACGTGCGGCGTGTGTGTCTCTGTGTGTTGTTTCCTGACGGCCCTGAGGCTCGCTGTGCAAACATTGTTCTCTCGCATCTTGGCCAGCCTCTGGCCCCTATGTCAGCCTGGGCCCTGCCCAGGCTCCTGGAGGGGCTGTCGTTCCAGGAACCCCTGGTTCTAACTAGGATCTTTGCATTCAAGGGTGTAGAATCCTAGATAAACCTAAAGCCCTAGGTGGGAAGCAGGTGTGTGGGGAAAGGGAGTCAAAGTGGAAATCTGCTAAGAGGTGCTAGGAAGAGAAGTTGGTGATTCCTGTGGTGAAGAAAGAGGGGTGGAGAAGGAATGGGGAAAAGATGCTAAGCGCTGCAGAAAGGGGACTGCAGAGGTTGGCAAGCTGTCAAAGCAACTGTCCAGATTAATCAAAAGCCCTGTCATCTCTGCTGTCTGGAATGTGTTAAGTCCATCATGAATAAGATAAAGAATCTTTCCCTTTTAAATTTATTTCCTCCCAAATCACTTTTGTGTCCCTGTTATCACCATGTGTCTTAAATTGGGCCTTGTTGGTATGGGTGAGGTTCAGTGTGAAATAGTCCTTCGCTTTTCTTCTAGGGGAAAATGCCCAGCCTTGTTTTGTGTTCTAGGTGATGGTAATTACCAAAGTGTGAAGACTTGTCTGATCTCTCTGAGAGAGAATGAACACGAATAACAATGAATGAGTGAAGGAAGGAGTGGGGGGGTGTGCATATGGCGGGTTCGGAGATGACCTGGTATGACCGTGACTTGTTGATTCATGACGAAACCTGGGCTCTGCCCAGACAGCTACAGGGCGGGGGGAAAGATGGATGCTGAATCTGACCAAAGACAATTTCTGGTCTTTCTTCCTCTGATCACATCTTTAAAGGTAGCTTAGTGAGTCACAGGCTCAAAAGCTGACTGCTATCTCAGGTTGTACAATTTGAGTAAAGTTCTTTCACCTCTGGCTGATCAGTTTGCAAAAATAACAGCCCTTCTCCTGATCACAGTTCACAAGTAGACTCAGAGAGCCTAGCACACTGAAAAGATGTGTTTGCAAATTTAAACATAGTTCTTGAGGGCAGTGTGGCCGATTTGGGTGCAAGGACAGGGAGTGATAACGTGCTTCCACTGGCTTTTCTCTAATGTGGCCCTGGGCCTGGAGGACTTGGCTGGCTGGATTTCAGAGTGTCGTGGTGCCCCCACCCACACCCCTCCTGTCCATTTATAGGGGACCTGCTTGCCGTTCTCGGATTCTAATTGGTGGGTGTGGTAGAACTTGATGACTTTTCTAGAGGGGGAAACATACTCTTTCATGGATGACTATGTTGTAATTCACAGTAACCAAGGTAGCACTGTGTTCTGAGACCTTCTGTTTTCTGTGGAAGGCCTGTGTGATGACCACCTGGATACAGAGTTATACCTTTACTGAATCCCCAAGATTTCCCACTTAGATGGCTTCAGTGCTTGCTCTGGTAGCTGGATATAATATTTGGGTGTTCTAAAACCTGAACAATAACACATGGCTAAGTAACTCATGGTCACATCTCAAGGGTGGGTTTCACTGAGTCTTCAAGTTGAAGGTTGGAATGATGCTTAAGCTACATGTATAAGTCATGGGTTAAAGACTGTTACATTGTGTCACAGTAATGTTTTACTTTTTTCATTTTGCTGTTTATAGAAAGTTTCATTTCCTTGGTGAAATTAAAATATTTTCAGTTAGATGCTAATATCAACACACTCTCACATGGTTCCACTGAGAGTTGAGGCTGTGACTATAATTTATGTTAAGTACCCAGCCTAGGAAATTAAGTTGTGTTCATAATCTTGACAGATACATTCTGAAAATGCGTTTGATTCCTTCAGCAAACATCAAAAATAGAAAATTTTTGTCTCCTTGAAGGATAATTCTAATTACATTTTTGGCTTCTGCTGCTCTAGAAAGGGCTCTAAATGTGATTTGTCACTTGACTTTGAATTAGCACGACAAGGCTCTTCCTTTCTGCATTGGGGAAATATTATGTGACAGTGTGGCAGTTAGGGAAACGGGGTCTCAGGGCAGTGGGAGGAGAAATGGATCAACAGTGTCACTAGGTTGAGTGCACAGATCCTCAAGGAAGCTCCCCAAAGCAGGCCCAGCCTATTGAGAAGTGGGGTGAGCTGCTCCTCCTGGGACTGGGGCGCCGCCAGGCTGACGGCTCCATTGCTGTTGGAAGGTGGAGTGAGCACAGGAGTCAGGACGTAGGCAAGTGCGTGCTTGTGCTGCGTAGAGTGCAGTCTGTCTGAGCAGGGTCGGAGCTGGTCCACGTTCCTGGCCCCACCCCACAATGGAATGGTTTTCGAGGGCACACAGATGCACTCTGGTTACCAGCCTCGTGGGCTCCATTCGGTGTCCCTCTGTTCAGACCAACCACAGTGCCCCTTCTACATGAAGGGGAGCGGCTTGAGGAGGTACGTGCGGGTAGGAGCTCGGCACCCGGTGTCCTCTGGCCTCTGTGGTCTGAATGAGTGTGCAGTTTCCATCCGTACATCCATCTTCATCCTTAAAGCCGGCCTTCTCTCCAGCCCCTCTCCAAAGGGAGTCAGAGAGAAGCTGCCTCAAGCTTTTCTTTTTTTTCCTCACCCATCCCCTACATGCCACATTCACTTTAGTTTGACTCAGCCTTTGCTCTTCATCCATCGTTGCTGCATCCCAGTGACCCACGAGTTTCCACAAGGAGCAAGTAAATAAAGGAACACAGCTCTGCAGCCACGAAAACTCTGTCCCTTCCCAGCAAATAGCAATGCCCCATCTGACCTTCCAGATGAGGACTTCTGTGCAAGATACAGGCGTGAATTCGTCCTGTGTCTCATGGATTGGGAGGGAAAGGATCCCAGAGTGGGGAAAGTTTTGTTCATTTCTTTTTCTTTCAATACTCAAGGATGTCCTTTATGCAAAAGACATTCTGGTGGAATCTGAGGAGACTGTTCTCCACTCATCCCAGATGGGATCCTGCCCATCTTCATGACAGGAAGACTTTAGAGGGATAGCCTTTCTTTTTCTTTCTTTCTTTATTTCTTTCCTTTTTTTCTTTTGTCTGTTTGGAAGTTGAGTTTAAAGAGGAGACCATCATTTACAGCTTGTAAAGAATTAGGCGGTTAGGCTTTAACCTAATGTGAAAGCCAGAGACCCAACAGATAGTGATGTAGGTGGCCCAGTGGAAAGGTGGGTGGTGTACCAGAATAAAATGACTCTTAGTCCCTCCTGAGAGAGGCTCAGGCCTAAAGACAGAGGAAAACGGGACCCACAGACATTTAACCTGTAGAGTATCCGACACCTGTTGTCTAGTCCCCTTATTCTAAGAAGTAGCAAGATTTTTTGGTCTGTTTTTAAAGCATGATTCCATCGAAAGCCATAAAAAGGCTTTTCCTTTTTAATCTAAGAGAACAGATGCTAACAGATGAGATTTCACTGGCTGATTCATTTGTTTCAGATGCTTGAACGGATGCTTTAGAATTTTCTGCCTGAGCTACAGCACCAAGCTCGTTAGTCGGAAGGCGTTGGTGGCTAAGGCCTTGAAAGGGAAAAGTCTCAAGTGGGCTTATTTCTACTGAAACAGCATTTCGGGAGAAATGCAGGAAAAAGCAAACCCAAGGCCCCAGGGAGACCCCTTCCAAGCAAAGCACTCCTCCGGAAGGTGGAAGCGAGGCCGTGGCTCGACTGTGGAGCCGTGGCCTCCTGTCGCGGACGCTGCTCGTGGTGGCTCCTTTTCATGAAAGGGAACATGCAAGGCTTAACAGTTTTCCCTTCTGAGCAGAGACTCAGAGAAAGGGAAAGAGTGAGAGAAAGCAAAGGAGGTGGGCAGCCGCCCTGCAGAGAAATGAAATGAACACAACTTCCTGATGCTGGCCAGTAAAAAAAAAAAAAAAAATTAATAAAAAGATTAAGCAGACCTGCCTAAGGTGGGCAGCTGACTCCATTCCAAAGTCCTGCATCCCTAGTTTGTCCGAACTACCAAAGACTGGCAGGCCCCTTGGCGCTGAGCTGACAGAGTTCCTTTTCTATGCCAGTCCGTCATGACCTCCTGACCATCCAGCTCCGCTCTCTGCAGTGACCAGTGCAGGATGCAGTGAGATGGGGGCGGGACAGGACGCTCAGACACACCCATTTAAATTAACACATACACCTGCATGCCCAACCAACCCAGGCAACACCTCAGGTTCCATCTTAATGCGTCCACGGGAAATACCACCACACCCCAACCTCATCCGACATTGTCCGTCTTTAAGTCAAAGCCAGTTTGGGGATGCCTCTTTGGAAGCAGTGTGGTCTAGTTTCAAGGACACTGGGAGTCAGGGAACCTGGGTTCTAGTCCCAGCTCCAGCGTTCACTTGCTGCGTGACCTTGGGCAAGACACTTAACCTCTCTGTGCCTCAGTTTCCCCATCTGTAAAATGGGGGTAATCATGTCGACCTACCTCACAGGGCTGTTGTGAGGAATAGCTAAGTGATTGTAAAGCACTTTGAACGTATAATTGCTTACTATTAAGACTTCAACAATAATAATATCATATGCCTGTTTACTACCAGAACTTTAAGAAATTCTTGTTTTTCTTTGATCTCTTTTCTGTTCTGTACTTTAGTGATCCATTGAGAAGGAGAATTCTCCCTTTTTTGAGATATCTAGGAAATGCATAAAGATGTAAACAGAGGTAATTCTACAGGCTGTGTTTTCACATCTTATGGAAAGTAGATTTTTGCCCAAGAAGTTGCTTCACGAGGGGGTCTCATCTGAAACTCTCAGCCAATTCTAGGCAGTGGTTGAGGAGCCAGTACATCTGATGCTGAGCCCATGATACCCAGAGGAGCCAGTTAACGTTTTAAAGTCAGTACTCAAGAGTACCCTTGAATTCCTGAAGTGTCAAGGGTTATAAGCTTGGTGCAGATGGGGCTGCGTGCGTGGCGGGCGCAGAGAGCGGCGGAATGTGGGGAGCCGGGCCCTGGCTGTGCTCATCCCTGACCAGGCAGAGCTGGGGAGCCGTGTCGCCAGTGGAAAGAGTGGTGCTAGCGGAAGCCCCCCGGGCCTGTCCTACGCGTGACTGATGGAGTCCCTTCCAGCCTTGAGGTTTGTTCCAGTGATGTCATCTGTGCTGTGACCTTTGCCCTTTGGCCCCAGTGGCTCACAGTACCAAGTGGTCTGCCCTGCCTGGATTTAAGTGGACTCCCTGGCCCCACTCTGGAAACAGACCCAGCCCCAGATTCTGCTCCCACGTGTGCAAACTGTTGTCAGTCTAGGAGCTCATGGTGGTTTTTATGGCGTGGGGATGGTGGTGAAAGCCAGCTTGCTCCACTGTGGCTGGACCCCTGTAAAGATGTTGAAGCTTGTCTGTATCTGCTGGGTGACAGCTGTAGCCCCAGCACCTTGAGTCTCCTCACCCTCTGCCAGTACCCAGCCCCTCCCCAAACCTCTCTGTGATCCAGTAGCTAAAGGGCTAATGCTTGTTGTAGTGGAGGCCTCTGGGACCCTATTTTGGGCTGAGAGCCCAGCTCTACTCTGGGTAGTGCCCAGAGGTTCCAGTTATAAACTGTTTGGTGTATCATCCCTGAAAAGGAAGCTGGTCAGCCCTGTGGGCACAGGTGAGGGGTTTATCCACCATCAGACAAATGGTCCTTCTGTCTCTGGCCCACTCTGATATCAAGTTTATGAAACACCGAAGGGAGCATATGTGCTCACCCCTCTGTGTGTGGCCCTGGTCTCAGGAGGCCGGTTGACCAACTGTCTTCTAGATGTGAGTGTCTATGCACTAAAGCCTCATAGAGCAGCCCCAAGCAAGTCGCGTGGCTGGTGTTTCCTTCCAAATAAGTAAAAACTGGAAAACAGTAACTTTCTAGCTGGGATTTAGGGAATGATTTAAATGAAACAAGACCATCTTGCCCCTCGTGGGCCTGGCCTTGTTGCTGAGTGACAGCACTGGCTGTGGTCGGTGGCCGAGGCCAGTTCAGGAAGGACAGCCAGAAATTGCAGGGGCTGCCTGTGGCCTCAGCTCAGAAGGAAAACAAGGCTTCCTCGAAACTTGGTTTACAGTCAAACTGCAGACACCTCTTTCCTTTTCCCTAAGACCCTGGCAGACGAGTATAGCTTTAAATGTAGAGGAGTTGTAAGAGACGACTCAAGTTTATTATGTCAGAATCTTCCAGACTCACTGAGCAAACTTGGTGCCCAACCCCAGAATCCATGGTGCTAAACTCTTAAGCTCCTGGATGAAGACACGATGCTGGCCAGTATCCATCCAGGGAAGTAGATGGAGGATTGGGCATTGGGCTCTTCTTAAATAACTTATTCTATGGTGTGACCTAATCAAAAAATTAAATTGATCTGCAGGACTACGGGGAACTGGATTCTCTACTCTTTCTGAAAGACGGGAGATCTTTCCCTTCTGAGAATAGTAACTGTTATTGTCAGAGATCTTTGAGAAGATAGAATTGCTGAAAAGAAGTAGAGGAAAGTTACGTTATGTAATAGCAAAAGGTCCTAATTACTGAGGCGTCTTACTGAATAATACCCACCTAGTACCCCTCATCAGCGCAAATATCCCAATTCAATTGCCCAGGGGGAAGAACTTGCCGACCCTGACGGTTCATTGATTGGGGAGGCACCTGCATGAATTCGTTCTCCTTGGCACACCGTAGCCCTCAGAGAAGTGGCTGTCTGCGGATAACGAGGGCACATCAGTCTAAGGCACAGTGCCAGAGGCTGGCTCAGAGAAGCCACGAGAAGGACGTTTCTTCCCAAAGTGGAGAAAGGTCAGCGGAATCCCAGGGGTCCTGGATGGGGTGAAGAGTCCAGTGCCTGAGGAAAACATGGGGTTGCCTGTCTGAGGGTGGGTTATCAGCAGTTCTCCAACTCTTTGGTCTCAGGAATCTTCTATGCTCTTAAAAAGTATTGAGGACCCTTATGTATCAATATATACTGCATTAGGAATTTAAACAGATTTTAAAAACAGAATATGCAAGCACAACAATGCTGGAGAGATGAGATCCTGTGAAAAACCCCACTGTGCTCTCAGGAGCGAATGAGAATATACAAGGCTGAGAGCATCCTAGTTTTTAATTATGCAAATCACAGTGACCTCACAGACCCCTGAAGGTGTCTCAGGGGACCCCAGGGTCCCTGGGCCACACTTTGAGAACTGCTGCTCTAGGGGATTGATCCCATACTCCCTCTAAAGGAAAAGGGTGCTGGAGCTGCTTTATGATCTGTGCACAGCACTGCCCCTACCTTGAACCGTTCCCTCCCTCCCTCCTTCCCTCCCAGGCCCGTCCCCAGCCCCGGCCCACTCACCTAGACACGGAGCTGCCTGGGCCCCCAGTGTCAAGTTCAGGCTGATTGTCAGACTGTACATGCCACGTCTCACTGCCTGTGCTGATCTGAAAGACGGATGATCTGAACTGGTGTGTGACAGATAAGTATTCATAAGACTCGCAGCTCATCAGAGTGGCACGGCTGAGACAGGAGTGTGCTGAGTGTAGCATCGGTTTGCGTGATACCTGGTGATCATCCGTCATTGCCGTGGTGACTTAGTGATGCAGGAGCTCTGCTAAGTTAGTTGAAAGAAGGTTCACCTTGATTGAGTGGCACTGCAGTCATGTGGAGCCAGTCATGAGTGAGCACGTGACTGAGACCTGATCCCAGCACTCTTTACAGTAGACCCAAGAAAGTGGGGTCAGTGGAACTGCAGGCCTGGGGATCAAGATTCCTGCTGAGCCTTCGCCAGCGTGGGCAGGTCCCTTAGCCAAATGGGAGTAGTCTTGGCCCACCCGCTCTCCCTCCCAGGGTGTAGTGGGATAAAGTATGGGATATCATGGGGGCAGGTACAAAGATGCCATCAGAACAGAGGTCGTGATTTGTGACTTCTGCCAGGCCCACTCTCTCTGTTAATCAGGAAACTGACAAGCAGTTCTCCGATTCTGGTGTTAAAACCACAACCAAGAATCAAGGTGGAACTAAAACAGGTAGCGCTGTCAGATCATTTGCAGGGAGACGTCAGAGATCGCTTCAGGTAATTTTTTCTAAGGTTTCCTGTATCTTTCAGAGTGATGGTGACAAACCTGGTATATACAGCTGAGTGCCCCCTGCCAGGGTAACTTCTGTGGTAACGTTGCAGCTGACTTGTCAGTGAGGGTCAGAGTCACTGTGGATGACTCACGGGAGTGCCGTGCTCATGATTCTAGCCCTTTATGTTTATATATAACTCGAGGATGGTTCATAATGGGACACAAAGGCCACGCCATCCCATTTTCCCTGGCGGAGAGCAATGACAAAGTAAGGGGTGTGCCTGTGTGTGCTGTGTGTGCGTGGGGAGGCGGGAGACAGCTTGTAGATGAGCAGGTGTATTCTGTGAGAGTTTCATCTCCAGTCCTTTCTTCTGAGGGAGCTAGTCTACAGTGATCCTTTCTGATTGGGTAGGGGCAGGATTCTGCTAAAGGGTTAACCAGAGCTCGCCTTTAACCAGATGACCACAGGGCCAGCCCTAGCTGAGCGAGACCTGCCTGTGGTAGGGAACAGGCTCCGCCAGACGGCTCTAAAGGCTGGATTCTGGAAGCCTGGCACTCACACCCGAAGATGAATGGCCTGGCCCAGTCCCGACTGGAGGCTCACATCTCTTATCTGCACTGTTATAGTGTAGGTTCGGGAGGGGTTGCTGGGCGTCTCTACGTGCTGAGAGCTGGCAGATGGCGGGTGTGTCTGATGGCGCTAGCTTAAGGGGACAGGCAGTGAAAGCATTTCAGATGCACCAGGTAGGAAAAACTTAACCCTGAAAGTGGGCAAGAGAAAGGAAGGTAAATGAATGTTCCTGTTTGATATTAAAATGTCATACTTTATTAATGCTATTGCTTCAGAAATATTTAGAGAGATTTTATAGTTTGGGGGGGTTGGTGACTTAATCATTCAATAGAGTAAATATCGATAAAATTCCAATTAAATGGTGTCTAAAATTTAAAGCAGCAGTCTACAGGCAAAGCGCCAATATTTCTTTAAAAAAAAAATACTCATGAGAACATCTAGCATTTAAAAATCAACCAGAAACTAGGCTTGATTCTGTTTAATGTTTTATATGATTGGACGTCTTAAAACAAATCAGTAATGTTTATATTTTCTAGCAATTCTGTGTTTCTTCAAAACCATAATTCTACTGTGATGTTAATGGAATGACTTTATATGGCTTAAACTGTGTTGGGTTAAGTGCTAATGACCACGTTTCAAATTAAAGTAGTATTTTGCTGATAGAGGTAGGCACAGATATGAAATACGAAAGAATAGATAATTTTACTGATTGTAAAGTGTTTGTTTCAAGAAAAACATAGTTTTGTTTTGTTTTGTTTTGTTTAGGGCTGTAGAAAACAGTAATTTTTTGAAGGGTTTAAGATAGATTTCTGCACTTTGGGAATTGGAACTTGTGCCTATGGAATTTTTGGAGCAGCGTAAGCTACCTTTTAGCTGGATATGTGTGCTAGAAAATTTTTCATTATCATGTTTTGTGATATGTAATAAATTCAGGGTGCTGTGCTTAAGCTTCGTTTCAGTTCAATTTTGGGAACATGTGTTTCCCTCCTTCCCAGCCCTGGTGACACCCCTGTCCCCTGTAGTGTCCCCCCGCCCATCCTTCCTCCCCTCCCCTGTGAAAGAGTAAAGTCAGTCCCTGACTGTTAGAAGGTATGTTTCTTCCTGCGTGGAACAAACGAAATATAATCATGTTCTCTAAGCCTCTGCTTTCCTGTCTGGGAAGAGTGATGCTTTCTCTCCTCCTTTGATGTCTCTTTAATAAATATGTTGTTGTTATTTGTCTTTGGAAGCGGTCTCTTGGGCCACCTCTCAATTTTCTCCGTGATTTATGTTGCAAACAAACCCTCTGTCTTGTGTCTGTTCACTGCTCTCTCCTAATCTTGTGTATCATTGAAAACATGCTGAAGACAGTTTTTATTTTTGCAATTATGTTATATGTGTATTTCAGTGAAATGTCAACCCGTCAACAGAGGATGATGTTACAAATTATCCAAATAAATAGTTTTCTATTTCTTCTAATCAGACCTAGTCCAATCAGTTGAATGACAGTGAATAGGATGATCTGGTGTTATTTAAACAGAGCGTTCCTGGCCCACGATGTACATAGTTTACCTGGGGGTGCTGACTTGGTGCACTGTCACCTGTGTGTGTTTTGTGGCACTGGCAGTGGGTGTCTCAAACCTAGTCTCTTGTTTAGGAGCCTCAGATAGGTAACAGCGCTTTCTTCCCAGTGATTCAAAATCAGATGGTGAAGCCCTGGCTTAGTTTATCTCCCCTTGATGATTGTGCCCTAGAAAGCACTGCCTGGATGAATGGCAGGCTGTTGGGTAGAGCTGGGCTCAGCCTTGCTGCCCCGGCCTGCAGCTCTGCCGGGCAGGAGCTTTCACCCACTTGGCATTCAAGTTGCTGTCTTGTTGTTTCCCTGAGAATGGTGTGGGTCTGCTGCTAAGCCAGACGGTTCCCCAGGCTCGAATGTGCTGGAGGCGGGGATCCTGAGAGGAAAGAGTGAGTGAGCGTGTGTGCGTGCATGTGTGTACATGTGTGTGCATGAGCCTATGATCAGAGGGACAGGAGAGTGAGAGGCAGCCTCACTGACCGCACCACAAACTGTCCAGGGTTTGGCCCTGGGACACAAGTCATTCCCCTGCCAAGACCACAGCATTCCTAGCCTTGAACCTTAAGGCTTTGACTCCAGGCAGCTGTTTCACCCCCACGATTCATAAAATGGAACGACTTGCTGCTCCAATATTCAAAGAATGGTTCAAACCAGACCCAGCCTGGTGTGCCATCTTTAAATATATTTTTATTGAGGTATAGTCAGTTTACAGTGCTGTGTCAACTTCTGGTGTACAGCACAATATTTCAATCATGTAAGAACATGCTTATATTTGTTTTCATATTCATTTTAACCATAAGTTACTACAAGATATTGAATATAGTTCCCTGTGTGGTGTGCGGTCTTTAAAAGGATCCTCTCATAGGTTGAGTGCTATTACGAACAAGGCCATTTGCCTAAAAGCCTCTTGGGAAGGTCTGTACCCCTTGCTGTTCTAAATTAGTGTCAGCACCACTGGCGCCTGCAGGACACCAGGCTGCACTTTCCCACATCAGTGGGCCTAGGCTTGTGGAATCTGGCAAGACTACGGCCACCATCCCCTCCACCCTGCACACCCCCTCCACCACAGGCATGTCTCAAACATGGCTATCACTCTCTGTCTATGTGCTACCCCCACCTGCTGCTGGGGGCTGGGGAGGGGGGACAGGGGAGTGGTCTCCTCCTCTGATAACCCCCTGCTCAGCCCAGTTCTCCTCTGCAGGCTGTCCTGATGTTGGGGAGTATTAGTTGCAGAAGGAAACCCTTACAGCCAGGGTCTCAGACGCTTTCCAAGCCTTTAGCAGCTCCTCAGGGACAAGCAGACTGCCAGCAAATGAGGGAGTACTGCCTGGGTACCGGACTGGTGGCCTTAGACCCGGGGCAGGGAGGAAATGCCTCTTTCAGGTGCAAATCTTTTTGTAGCAAAGGATAGAGGAGCTATACTGTCCCTATTAATGTGCCATTTTTCTTCAGATTGATGGTCAAAACATAGTCTTCTCAGAGCCAGCAACTACCTCTTCCCCATAGATAGTCTGTAAGCATCTCGAATATTTCTCTAATGAGGGCAGTTACACGGAAGGCTTCTCCCAAGGGCTGTCTCAAAGGAACCCGGGCCCAGGGTGAAGAAGGGCGGCTGTGAGGGCCTCAGGGAAATGCAGACTGTCTGAGCAGCCTGGAGGGGTCCCCTGGCAGACCTTGCACTGCTTCCAGAGGTGTATGAGCCCCTTTCGGTGTGCTGTGGTCTTGAAGAGGGTGACCCGACCATTGGCAAGTTCTCAGCTTGAACACAGACTGCAGGCCAGGGTGCCAGGAGATGGCCACAGAGGCTGGCCCTGCACAGCGGCCCAGGTCTGTGTGTGTCCGTCTGTTGCGTTGTGGTCCTGAGTGTGCTTGTGGTGGCAGTGTGCTGTGTCGCTCCCTTGTTCCCATGGCTTTGTAGCAGAACCGGTGGCCCCGATGGCTGCTTGGTCTGCCTGTCCTCCAGCCTCTGCACAAGCTTCCTCGTCCTGGACGCAGCCAGCTAATACATGGCACCCTCCCTGTAGAGCAGCCTGGCGCTGCTCCTCCCCGCACCTGGGGCTGCAGGAGATGGTGCTCTGCAGGCCAGCCTTCTGTGAACTGTCGTCTAGGTGTGGACCTGGGCTGTGGCCATGGCAGACCCTAGGACTAGTAACCAGGGCTAGTAACTGTTCCCTGCAAGTGGGGGTATTTGAAAAGAAGGTCACTGGCCTCAATTATCCCAGCCTAGGACCATCCTGAACTCCTGGCCACACCCTACAACCCTGAGGCTGTAGGGACACATTTGGTTACATTCGAACAAGTGGTCAGGTCCCTGCTGTGTCCTTTGGAGAAACCTCCCCCTCCCACAATGGAATCAGGCAGGCGCACAGCCAGGACCCCGTGTTGTCTAACCTGTTCTGCCGTTTCCGTTGATCTAGGCGGGATTAAGGACACTGCACGACATTGGGCCAGAAATCCGGCGTGCTATATCATGTGATTTGCAAGATGACGAGCCAGAGGAAACAAAACGAGAAGAAGAAGAAGATGTATTCAAAGTAATTATTCCACGCCTAGCTACACACTGGCCACTTGGAAATAGTGGGGCAGGAGTCCAGTTTGGGCAGTTAACGATCTGCGAAAGAGCCTGGAGAATGCACACCAGCCCCAGGACCTAAAGGCCCTGGTGGCCCATACCCTCCCCAACCCAGCAGACCCTGCCCATTCACCAGCACCCCTTGGAGGGCCCGGCCTGCTCCTTCCCTGAGCTTGCTTGCTCCTCTGCCCTACACTGGCCACTTCAGAGGAGCTTGGCCACAACCACCAGCCTTTGTGTATGAGCATCCTGGGTCCTTCCAGCAGCTGCCGGCTCTCCCTCCGTCCTCTTCCCTGGGCCAGTTTTTTGATCTACCAGCCGGCCCTGTGCTTCCCAGACCCCCCAGCCCAGAGCCGGGCCTGCTGTCCAACCTCAACCACTGGGGCTGCCAACAGTGCTGCTGGGCAAGTCGGCTGACCCTGGAGCAGCTGGAAGAGCCCACTCGAGGGACAGCAGAGAGCTTGCCTCCCCAGCCTAGGAACCGGTAACCTTCCTCATTCCAGGGGGACCAGCTGCCACCCAGACAGTCACCCTGATCACTGAGGCACTCAGATTGTTTTACAGGGATCCTACGGAGCTTACCTAGAATTTGTTGTTCATGTAGAAAAAATTACCTAACATAGCTAGCCTGCATCAAATATTTGTTCAATTACCTGGTGTTGTCTCCCATTATTTTGCAGAGAAATGGTGCCCTGCTTGGAAACCATGTCAATCATGTTAATAGTGATAGAGATTCCCTTCAGCAGACCAATACCACCCACCGTCCCCTGCATGTCCAAAGGCCTTCAGTTCCACCTGCAAGTGATACTGAGAAACCGCTGTTTCCTCCAGCAGGAAATTCGGTGTGTCATAACCATCATAACCATAATTCCATAGGAAAGCAAGTTCCCAGCTCAACAAATGCCAATCTCAATAATGCCAATATGTCCAAAGCTGCCCCTGGAAAGCGGCCCAGCATTGGGAACCTTGAGCATGTGTCTGAAAATGGGCATCATTCCTCCCACAAGCATGGCCGTGAGCCTCAAAGAAGGTCCAGTATTAAAAGGTAACCTTGAAAATGTATTTGTACTTGGTAACACAGTGTTGGCCCAAGGGGGGGGTCTGTCTCCCTCGTGCTCTGGTACAGGCAGGAGATTCCCCGTGGGCACTTGCAGTAGGACCTGTGAGTGCGTCAAGGCACTGGCCCTGTGACGAGCCTGTAGGATAGCGGGCCTCCTGCCAGCCTGTATCCTGCTCTGTGAGATGCCCCTGAACACAGCAGCAGCTGCGAACTCTGCCCTCTCCAACTGTACTGCATACTCAGGGACAGGGACTGGCGAACTTTCTCGGTCAAGGGCCAGAGAGTAAACATTTTAGGGTTGGAGCATTGGACAGTTTCTGTCGTAGCTACTCAACTCGGCCGTCAGAGCAGGAGAGCAGCTGTAGATGCAAACACGTGGGTGCAGCTGTGTCCCAGTAAGACTTAATTTGTGGACACTGGCATGAGCTTCACATAGCCACACGTGGTGAAATATTTTTCTTCTTTTGATTTTGTTTCAGTTCTTTGAAAGTATAAAAACTGTAGCTTGTGAGCCATACCAAAACAGGTGACGGCCTACATTTGGCCCTTGAACCATAGTTTGCCGACCCTGCTCTGGGAAGTAGCTTGATAGCTGCTTTTTCAGTTTCGTTGGAAATATTTAACTTTTATCTTCTCCCTCCCTCCCATGGTATGCCTTTCCTGGATAGAACCCGCTATTATGAAACTTACATTAGGTATGTGCTCGTTGCCTGTTTATGTGTTAACGACCATGTGTTTTAAGTGTAACCATCTGGCCTCTCTGAATGCTGAGAGATGAGAAATTCCTGGGAGCCAACTAGCCTAGGGTAGGGTGTTACAGCCCCTAACTGTGGACTCAGCAAAGGTGATTGCTTCTTTGTAAGAAAAGGAGCTTTCAGATCCCTCTCTGCATAGACTCTGTTACCACCCAAGGACCGACACACCCCACAGGCTCGCCCCCCAGGCCTCATCACCGTGCTAGGAAAACCCACTGTGCACTTTTGGGGTGTCTAGTCTAGGCCTGTGGAGCTGAGCAGTCCTGCTGGTCTCTGCGGTCATCTCATGGGGGGCTTCATAAAAATGTGACGCCCACCTCCTGAAGACCAAGAGCCAGGCCTTGTCCTTTGTCTCTCGGGCAGCCCTCTAGCCTTGGGCAGTGCACCCACTCCACGTCTGTTGAACCCATTTGAATTTGGGATGGGATCGTCATTGTGTCGGGGCCAGGGAGGGTAGATCTCCTGGTTTAATTATCTCAAGTGATATTAGAAGTCACGTGAGCTGGAGGAGGGCAGGAGAGAGTGAAGAGCTTGGGGGAAGCGCAGTCCTTTCTTTGGAGAGTGGTGATGTCACAGAGTCTGGCTGGTTTTCCTGAGGACTGAAGCCAGGACAGCTGGGTTTTGGGGGACATGACAACAGTCGTGGGGCAGGGCAGTCTTTGAAAACTCAGTGGACATTATCCGGGTGCATCTCTCTCCCCTGGAACACTGTATTCAAAACTCCTATCCCTCTTTCTGGGTCAGATGTGGTGCCAAGTTTGGATCCTCTCTTTCCCAGGCTCTAAAGTCACATTGGGCCAGGTCAGGAGGACCAGAGTTCAGAGCAGGTGGCCTGGGCACCCATCGCTATAGGTTTCTAGGGTGGGTGCCCATCGCTATTGCCGAGGCCCGGCTATAGGAGCTGTCTGCCGCCTGCCCAGACGCTCAGGCCCTCTCTCCTACTGCAGGTCTGACTCAGGAGATGAGCAGTTCCCAACTATTTGCCGGGAAGATCCAGAGATACACGGCTACTTTAGGGACCCCCACTGCTTGGGGGAGCAGGAGTATTTTGGCTGCGAGGACTGCTACGAGGGCGACAGCTCGCCGACCGGGAGCAGGTGAGGGCCCTGTGGCGCGGGCTGCCATTAGGAGGCCTTGCCATCCCCCGTCCCTAGGGCTCCTGCGCTGTGCTCGGGACGGTCCTGGGAAGCGAAATGGGAGCACAGTCTCCAGGTGACCGCAGAGGTCGGGGCAGGAGAAAGAGGGCCGCAGAGAAGCAGAGTGGAGGCTGGTTTTTCAGGGCTGTTGACTCATTTCCACCAGGAGCCTATGCAGCTTTTAGCAAAGGTTCCAGAAATGAGAGCCTTTACTAAACCCTGGGGGCTCTGTCCACGTGGCAGCTCGTCCAGCCCAGAGCCTACTTCCTACTTCCGTCCCCTGGAGATGAGGGGACATGAGGACAGAGTGGCATCACTGAGCAGATGTGCCTCTCCAGGCTTCTGAGACAAGAACACATGAGGTTAAAGTGGGCCCTTTGCTCAGGACATGTAGCAGGCAGTGCAGGGGGACAAAGGCCACCAACCACCCTCTGCTCTGTAAACTGCATCTCACGGTGACCCGTGGCCCACAGTAGTGGGCGAGGTTCTATGGTGAGGTCACTCTGGCTTCTAAGATGTTAAACATTAGCCTCGTGTTCCAGGCCAGCCACAGCCTGACCTGCCCTCACCCTGCTCTCCCCCGCGTCCTCAGATAGGCCTCCCAGCGCCGCACTTCCGGAACTGCTGGTCCTGAGCTCATTCTGAGTTGCCTTCTTCAGAGCCTTCCTCACGTGCGACCAGCCCTCGGACTCCCTTCCCCCATCCCAGCTGGCCTCGTCCCACCCTCTCTTCAAGGGTCTGCTCCTCACTCCCATGACTGGAATCGAAAGGCCTCCCCCATGCCTAGAACTCACAGAGTCCACCCTGAGCCCCCTCTTCCAGCGCTGACCCCCGCCAACCTGCATTAGAAGTCCCTGCACCTGTGCTATTTAAGTGCATTTGGGGGAGTTGGAGGGCACAGTGCTTTCTGCATCCTCGCGTCCCAGTGCCCAGCCCAGCAGCTGGCTGAGGGCAGATGCTCCAGGAGGAAGTGAGTGGGTGATAGTCAAGCTTGCAGGGCGTCCGCAGTGCACATCTGCCCTGGGTCTGAGGCTGCCGCAGGGAGGGAAGCCACCGGCACCTCACTCGTCACAGGGCTGCCGTCCTGAACCTTCCTGTAACACCCCTTGCCCTCGATCTAGAATCTCCCATGGAGCTTGTTCTCAGCTAGTCCTACTATGTCCAAGGAAGTAGGGAGAGGACAGTGGGACTGTGCGAGCTGAGGGCAGCCTTGTTCACTACGTCCTCACATGCCCCTCGCTCTCTTCTGGCCTTTCCGACCACCAGGCAAAGCTACGGCTACGGCTGCGGCTACTACAACCGACACCCAGGCAGCAGCTTGGATTTCGAGCGGCCCCGAGGGTACCATCACCCGCAAGGCTTCTCGGAGGATGATGACTCGCCTGTTTGCTACGATTCCCGGAGGTCTCCAAGGAGACGCCTACTACCTCCCACTCCAACATGTGAGACCAGGTTTTTTGTTTGGCGGGGAAACCTCGCAGAGACCAATGTGCCTCTCCCCATGCCCTAGCCTGCGGGTGGTGATGCCACGTCAGGGGCCTTCAGTCCTTAAGACCAGTCCCCTGGTTGGAGGTCCTGTGGGCTCACCTTTCTTTCTCATCCATGTCACACGTGGCAGGCTGAACTGCTTCGACGCTGAGAACAGAGAAAGGTAGGGTGGGGCCCTACAGTTGGACAGCGTGTAGTGCCCGATGGGGGGCTCTCTGTGCACATCATCACTGCCTTTGACTGGGGATCTGCCCTGAGAGGTAGGCAAGATGTGCCCAATGGTGTAGACAGACTCGCTCCCTGGACTGGGTAACTGACCCTCAGAGGATGGAGGATGGGCCTGTACTCAGAATGGACCTGAGCCCAGGCCTGTCCTACCAAGTCCCAGGCCTCTGAGGAGCATCTGGGGATTCCTGGTATCCATCCCTCCTCCTTCCTCAGCTCTCTGGCTTCTTCTGTCTCATCTTTGCCTCTGTCTGCCAGTACGCTGTGCTCACAGTGTAGGTTTTGGCCTTGGTGATGACCTCTAGGGTAGGCGCTCCCATCCTGGAGCCAGGGAGTCCTGTCCCGCTGAGAAGGGGCAGGGGCTGGCTGCTGATCTTCTTGGGCAGGTGGCCCCCTGGCAGCGCCTAAGTGAGGAACTGGGGCCACGGAAGGAAATGCAGCAGCGGCCCCACCAGCTCCCGGCCGGGCACTTTGATTTGGGACATGTGGGCATTTTGATGATGGTGAAAGAATATCTGTTTCTGGTGATTCTAACGAATGAGGCATATTTAGGGGCAGGACTCTAATCAGTAACCAAAAATAGCCAAGACACGTCGGTTTTGAGTCTGCTGTCTACGTGCACAGTAACAAGTGTGGCTGGGTGGTGCCCAGGGCCTGTTCTCTCTCCAGCTGTCACAGCCTTGCTGGGGAGTGTAATCAGCCCCATTTCCATGGTTAATATTTAATTTCACAGCCCCCCAAACAAGCTGCTAAACAGAGCGGCTCTGGTCTCCATCAGTACGGGGATGACGCACTTGCAGGCAAGGCCGGGAGGAAGCCTCTGACCTCGTGACTTCCACTGCCCTCCTGAGACCTCCCTCTCTCCCTAGGGTTCACAGGCACTGCCTCCATGAAGCAAGGACTCTTGAGCTGGCAGCTGTGGCCACCCTCTTTGTAAAGGGGAATAAACTAAATGCATTTTATTTGCTTTGCTAGCCATCCATTCAGGCCTCAGGCAGGGAGAACATGGAACTCCTGTGTTCTGTGCTACAGGGGATTACTTCCGCTGTTAGAGATGGGTGTGCAGAGCACACAGGTTGATGGGTGCACGTGGATTCATTTCCAGAGCCGAAAGGCGCTATCTGAATGCGAGCGATGGTGGTTTTCCTCTCCTGGCTCGAGCCTCTGGCCCCGCCATCTGCTCCTATGAGGGCCTAGAGTTTGTGCTGACCGTGGTCAGGGGGGTCCTCCCCTCACAACACTTAAGTGCGGCCCTGCATGGTGCATGGAAGGAAGGCTGCCTGATGTGGAGAGCAGGTGTCTGTGTCCCATATGGGCAGCTGGACGAGGAGGCCCAGCAGGCCCCAAGGTGTATGTCGGGCCTGTGAGAAGAGACTGGTTGTCTGTCTGGTCCCTCCCCGTTGGGCAGTGGCTGGCAAGGGCTCAGCCTGGTCTTCGTGTTTGGAGCCAGGCCCTCACACAACCTGCTCCTGCAGCTTTTTGTACAGCCCCGGGCTTCCCCGGGGGCCCTCCCAGGCTGGCCCCTGCAGTTTTCCAGTGCAGGAATTAGGGGTGTCTGGAGTCCTGATAGGGCGAAGGCAGATTCAAGAAAGGAGTGTTGAGGTGACTCAGTGCTGCCTTGCAAGTGTCTGGAGAGGCTGCCGAGGCAGCTCTGCGGTGCCAGCGCCTGTGGAGATGTGTCCTGGGGAGGCCTCTGGCCTGTGCTTGCGGACTCAGAATTCAGACCCATCTCCCAGGCCTGGTGCCCTGTGAAGCCACGAGCTCCGGATCATCTTGTCATCCCTCAACCTGTTCTAAGCCTCTGTTAGAAGTGGCCATTAACAGGACAACCAACCACATTCTTTAAAGTTCGACGTTTCCTTTCTTGTTTGTTTTGTCTTTGGTGCTGGGGAAGCTGGGTCTTTCCCAACCAAAGAATGTGCTTATTACCTGAGTGGGTGACAGGGCAGGTGGCAAACAGAAATGTAAGTGCAGAGTCCCAGCAGGGTGCCGCACCTCCCACATACACTCAGGAGGCCTGGAAGGTGAGGACAGGGCCGTTTGCAAGTGGCTCTGGGATTCTAGAATGAGGTCATGTACTTGACCTGACATGCTGTGTCCCCACCTCATGCAGGGCCAGGGGCTTCAAGTCAGAACAGCTGCCCTCTGGCTGCCTCTAGTTCCTGCCCTGGAGAGCAAGTGCAGCAGGGATGAGAAATCAACTTGCACTTTTTGAAAACATAACCTCAGTTGGGCTTCTTCTCCCAAAGTTCTGAGACCTCACTGCCTAGTGCTTTCTCTCGGATATGGTGCTTGCTTCTTCCTGGGCTCCCTGCTGAACGTCCAGGGGGCTGCCCCGACCTAGAGCCCCGGGGCCCTGACAGAGCTTGTTTCACAATGGCATGGTGTGCTCTGATTTCTCAGCCCACCGGAGGTCCTCCTTCAACTTCGAGTGCCTGCGCCGGCAGAGCAGCCAGGAGGAGGTCCCGCCATCCCCCGCCCTCCCCCACCGCGCGGCCCTGCCTCTGCACCTGATGCAGCAACAGGTGAGCAGGCCCACCCGGCCCTGCCCCTACAGCCGACGGGCACCCTCTTCCCCTTGGCTCCCAGCGCCGGTGGGAAGTGGGGAACCTTCACATGCACTCTGGTTCAGTCCTATAACCCCGCCAAGTAGAAACAATCGTGAACCCTCTCCTATGGACGAGCAAACATCAGAGAGGGAAGGTGACATCCCTGAGCTCACACAGGAGGTGAGTGGCTGACTTGGCTTTTGAGTTCAGGGCCACCAGCTTCCACAGCTGGGGTCTTATCCTCAGTGCACACCTTTCCTCGGCACTGAAGGCAGGGCCTGGGACAACCCACGCCCCGGGGAGTGGCAGCCACTTGACTGACCCTGAACAGTCAGTGCTGCCCTTTGTTTGCTCTGAGAGGTTGTCCCGTCACTTATGGAGCCCTCTGGGGCCAGGCCCTGGGGTCACGAGGGTGGATGAGCCTCCAACCTGCCTGCAAGGGGGGTGTGGTCCAGGGAGACAGACCTGTCCAGTGAGGGCGGCCAGACAGGAAGGAGCCTACTCTCCGGGGCTTTGCCTCCAGGACAAGAATGTGGTACTTTTTCTTCCTGAGAAGAGCACATGAGAGATGCTGTCCTCTCAGGTCTGTGGGTCTGGGGACAGGTGGGAGCACACACCGTACAGTGAGCGTACAGGGCCAGCCTTCCCGGCGAGCTTCCTACCCTAAGCGTCCTGAACACATGAACACCAACTGCCATTTCAGAGTCTCTGTTCAGGTTTCTCTGCCAGCCTTTTCCTTTTCTGCCTTCCATTTTTATGTTAACTTTCGTGTCCTGCTTTGTCATGGATGGAGGACAAACGTTGGGAAGGCCCAGGCCCTCAAACGCCACATCCCCCACAGGCATGGAGGTCTATCCCGGCGGGCTTGCGGGTGACAGTGCCCTTCCTCTGCTGCCCACCCTGCCTCTCTCCAGCCATACTGGCTTCTGATTTGGCTACAGGCCTGGCTGTTCACAGGACTAGGCCTCAGTGTGCCCCTCTGCAGAGTGGGACACCAAGGCGGACCTGCGTGGTACCGCTGTGGGTAGGAGAAGCAGGTTTGTACTTGGTGCTTCAGAACAAAGTGCTGGCCGTGGGATGCGTTGCCCTTAGGAGAACCAGCCTGTTTCCCTATGAGCGCTGGGCGCTGTCAGTTTGCCCTGAGTGTACTTCCCTGTTCAAATCCAGAGTGAACTGGGTGGCATGTTCATACCCCACGGCTGGTGTGTCTTCCCTGAGCCATCTTTGTTATGAAACAATTTCACAAATTAGCAACTGATTCCTACTTGGGAAGTCATAGGAAACATGTAGACTTGGGGAAAAAGAATTCCCAGTTTGTGAGAAAGCCAAGTGTTTACGGCCAGCGCTCTGAATTAGTGTGCTCCTGTCCTTCCGAAGCCCTGTGAAACAGCGCCTCGTGCCTGGCCTGTTCTCGGGGGACCTAAGGCTGGGACTGCTGAGGACCTCTGGTCTCCCCACTTCCTCTTTCTCCTCAGATCATGGCAGTTGCTGGCCTAGATTCCAGTAAAGCCCAGAAGTACTCGCCGAGCCACTCCACCCGGTCGTGGGCCACCCCTCCAGCGACCCCATCGTATCGGGACTGGACGCCATGCTACACCCCCCTGATCCAGGTCGAGCGGCCAGAGGCCCTGGACCAGGTCAACGGCAGCCTGCCGTCCCTGCACCGCAGCTCGTGGTACACGGACGAGCCTGCCATCTCCTATCGGACCTTCACACCAGCCAGCCTGACCGTCCCCAGCAGCTTCCACAGCAAAAACAGTGACAAGCAGAGGAGCGCAGACAGCTTGGTGGAGGCAGTGAGTTGGCCACAGGAGGGCGCAAGTGGGGAGAACCACGCACAGCAGGAGCGGGTGTGGGTTCTGAGGGTGGACGGGCTCAGAGTCACCCTGCCTGGCTTTTGAACCTAGACACCGTCTACTCCTTAGCAGCAAGGATGGTAATTAAAGGATGAATATAGAAACACCACCCCTGCTGGGTTTCATCAGTTAGCTATGCCTAGGATTGTGTGTGCTGTTCCTGCAGATACAACTAGTTTATACTGAAGTACTTGCCCCCCATGCATTTCACTCTTGTTGGGCCACGTGCAGTTTTTGAACTCCTTTAGGTTTTCAAAGCCATTTACCCTCACCCTGTTATCATGTATGGGGTCACGTATCGGGGACGGGCTGAGTCCCAAAAGCATGTCATGCAGTCGGTGCTTCAGGTGGTTTTCCTGTCATTTTCCATTCACACCACTGATCCTCTTTCCTGTCTAGGTCCTGATATCTGAAGGCTTAGGACGATATGCGAGGGACCCAAAATTCGTGTCAGCAACAAAACACGAAATTGCCGATGCCTGTGACCTGACCATTGACGAGATGGAGAGTGCGGCCAGCACCCTGCTGAACGGGAACGTGCATCCCCGGGCCAACGGGGACGTGGGCCCTGTCTCACACCGGCAGGACTATGAGCTCCAGGACTTCGGGCCGGGCTACAGCGACGAGGAGCCAGACCCTGGGAGGGACGAGGAGGACCTGGCAGATGAAATGATTTGCATCACCACCCTGTAACCTCCAGGGAGGGGCAGACTGGCTCTGGCCTCAGGTGGGATGCCAGAGGGCCAGGGGAAAAGTGCCTCTGTAGTTAGGAAGATTTAGGCACTAGTGTGGAGTCCCTATTCAATTAGACGTTCGTATAAGTGATGTCATGCCTCAAGGAAGCCATAAACCTGGTAGGGAACAGCCGTGTCCATGTGCTCAGCCCCAGCCCAGCTGCAGGCAAGAGCAGGTCCAGCCCTCCCGGAGAGGAACAGCGAGAAGGCCGGACAAGCCTGCCCGCTTGTGCTGGTCCGGAGCGCACACCGGCCACCCGCAGGCACGGGGAAGGCGGGGAGAAGGTTTAAGGTGATGACGATCACCATACCTGTGTCATTACCTCAGCTGTCAGTCTAGCATATCAGACGTTCACTGGGCCCAGCATATCCATTTTTAAACTCTTTCCCCCCAAACACACTGCTTCCTGGTTCCCGTGCAGCTGTTCTGAAATACAGTGTGTAATCAGGACCCACCTACCAGCCGCCGTCCTGAGGGGGAGCAGGACCCTGTCGACAGGGTTTTCTGTGACGTGAGGCCAGTTTACAGGAGAGAGCATCACTCTGACGGTCAGTCTCTGACTGTCGGGGTAAGAGCAGCTGTAAACTGGAATAATAATGCACTCGCAACCAGGTAAACTTAGATACGCTAGTTTGTTTAAAAATTATAGATTTACTGTACATGACTTGTAATATACTATAATTTGTACTTGTAAAGAGATGGTCTATATTTTGTAATTATTGTACCGTATTTGAAATGCAGCAATATTCCTGGGTCCTAATAATTGTAGTTTCCCACTGAAATCTAGAAACTATTAGTATTTTTACTCGGGCTATACAGAAGTAGAAGAAATAGAGCCAATTCTCATTTATTCAGTGAAAATCTTTTGGGGGTAAAATTTTAAGTTTAAAAGAACTTGACACTACAGAGATTTTTTCTAAAATATTTTGAGTCACTATAAATCTGTCTTTACACACGAGATACCAGATGACTATCTGCAGTCTTTTCTGTGGGCCAGGGTTCTGTGATTTGATATTGTACCTTCCGATCCACCATGGGTTGCAGCTGTCTTTTGTTTTACTTTAATACCCCTCCAATGAGTTCACTGCAGAGTAGGTCGAGCTGGCTCCTCTGACCCTGGGGCATCACAGCCGTGGTCTTCTCAGCTGCCCCCCACAGGACCTTTTTGCCTTTCCGGTGCAGAAATAATCTCACAGGTGAATGAACTCTCTCTGCTGTTGTCCCCCGGGGACTGGTGAGGCTGCTTGCTTGTCTTAGGAAACATGGAGTCCTGGGGCAGGGGGCCGAGGGGGCCAAGTGCTGATCTCCAGGCCCAGATGTCGGGGTCTGTACGAATCATATTGTTGCCTTTTTTACGAAACACTGCTGTACTGTGTGTTCTCTTTGAGGGCTTTTATATGCAACTGAACGAGGGCTGACATTTTCATTAGAATGCACTCACTCTCCAGTTGGACTTCCTGATGAAAACTCACTTTTGGATCATGAGACCCATCGAGGTTTCCTTTTCTGTTCACAGAATTATGCCGACTTTGTCAAGTTAGTGACCTTGGCGGGATTCCCTGCAGTCAAAAAGACTGGTAGCAATTTTTGGTTTGAAATTTTTAATTATATCATCTATTAATGTTTTTTTGGGGGGGGGTTGGTTTTGTAAATAACACTTTGTTATGAAGACCTTACAAACCTCTTCTTAAGACATTCTTACTCCAGATCCAGGCAAAAACACTTCAAGGTTTGTAAATGACTATTTCCTGACGTAAATTCTTTTTTATTAAAATGTAAAATCAAACTGTGTAATAATTTTATTGTATTTGGGAGCTCTCCTTGCAAAGAGCTGGTGTTCGTCAGTGAAAGCTTCAAAAGGGGCAGGTACTCTGAGGACAAGTCTGTAATTATGTAGATTTTTTCTTATCCTCACAGCTCCTTGGATGCCAACGTTAACTTAACACCAGCTGCAGGTAGCACTGTTTCTCCTAAAGGGCTAACTCACTGACACTGTCATCTCGGACTCTGTCTCTCCACCGGGTACTGGTTGACTGTGTGGCTTACTGTCATCCGTCCACGACTGCCCTGCCCGGACGCACTTCTTGGCACAGGTGATGACCTTTCCTAGTCAGCACTTAAAACCTGGCATTTTTACAGGCTGCACCACTCCTCATGTCTGTCAGCTAACATTAAATTTTCCTTTGTGAGAAAAACTTGAAGTTGCAGAGCATGGTTTTTACCTTTTAGGAGTTTTAAGATTAAATGTCTCTCCTCTTTGGTTCCTCTCCCCACCCCTAAAAAGTCATTTTGTCATGTCCCCAGGAATAGTACATTGTTTTTTTCCATCTTGTGTTTTCTGTGATAGCATAAGATGGAAATGGCAGCTCTAACTACTGACACGCAAGAACTTCATTAACAGCTGTCTCCGTGATTTCCATCAGACAGCCGAGCCAGAAGGCACCTCCCAGCTCCACCCTGAAATGTTTCAGAATCGGGCCAAGGCTGGGAGGGGTGCATTGCAAAGGCCCCAGAAGCTTCTCGGTGTACAGAGTGGGCTTCAGCTGCCCAGCGAACCTACTTTATGGCTGATCCTGCACTTAGGAGAGAAACCAGAGCAGTTAATGTCATACTGTTTGTTTTTCAGTCCTAAGTAAGTGTCTTTGCCTGTCTTCCTCAAAGGTTTTCATTGTGAGGCTGTGTGGTCAGTTTGTTCTGAAAACTGGTTAGTGTCACAGAGTTCCAGTTCCTTTATTAGCCTCCCTAGACGCAGACTCCTGCTGTGCCTTCACCTGTTGAAAAAGTTTTAATTTCTCTAAAATGATACTCCTTTCCTACTGGGACTAGGAGGCAGGTGAGAAAGAGGAGCAGACCTGGGGCCTTTGCTTCCAGCAGGGAAACAACAGTGTTAAGTGGCCTTGAGGGCGCCCCGCGGGGCCGGGGGCAGGAGCTCCCCTGGGAGACTGCCCGGGTCTCAGTTCAGGGCCAGTGGGGAAGGCTGTGTGCTTTTCTCTGGCTTTTAAGAGAAAAGCTCCTACTATGAGATCTGATGTTCAGCTGTTCAGTGGAAATAAGAAACAACCTTTGGGCAGAAGACCATGGTTTGGATGGAGAGGAGACTCTATTTGAATTTATGGACAATTCCTGAGCCTGCACTGGAAACAGAAGGGCCGCACATGAAGGCACCAGAGCCCCGCTTCGGGACCTGCCATTTCCTGGTCACCTGCAGGTAGGCTGCTCCTTTGCCCCTTTTTCCAACCACGAATGACCTGTTGAGGCTGCAGCTTAAACACTGGCTTCTTCACGTGGGTCCGTGTTCCTCAAAGCCTGGGCACAGCTTTCTGTTAGGCTTTTTCAACCATTTTTTTTAATGTACATTTTTCCTTAAATGTACATTTTTCCATGTTGAGGGTCTTGCAAGCTTGCAGCTAAGGGGCTTACCTGACAGTCTCCCCGGTTCCTCGAGAGGCTGAGTGCCGGCTGGTCTCTGTGCCCTTGGGCCTCTTGACTGTGGTCATCCTCCGTCTCTGGCTTCCTCAGCCAACGACCCTCCCTTCTGAGGTGGAAGGTTCCCTCGTGGTAGTGGGACTTTCAGACACCCCATTGCTGGGACACTGCTCCTCTCTGCCCAGATGGCCACAGCACTCACCTGTCAGGGCTCGAGTGAGGAACCACTTGTGGTCACAATATTCTGTCCGCGGTCTGAACCCCAACAGCAGTTTTCCTGTGGGGTGCCGGGTCTCTGACACTCATGGTCTCCTGTGAAAGGTATTTCTGTGTGTGGCGGTGCCGTGGGCTCATGCGGAACAAGGCCTGGGAAGCAGGCGGGGGAGCGGGGCCTGCATGTCCCTCCGACCGTACAGGCTCCTTGTGGTATGTCACCATCTACCAAGTCAGCCACTGTGTCAGAGGCTGGGCCCGGCCTGGCACGCAGAGGTGGCAGAATGAATGACCAGCACCAGAGATCAGCAGTCACGGTCAGGCCTGGGACCCCCCCCCACACACACACACACATACCCCTAAGGTGTCACTTCGTGGCCCTCAGAGTGGTGGGCTGGCACCTGCACTCCTGCTGCTCCTTAATCCCTGCAGGAGGCTCCAAGACCCAACAGATGCCTGTGGGGCAGGTGGAGACGTCTCTAGGAGAAAGAAGGCTCTTGGCAGATTTAAAATTTTCTTTCTTGACCCTCCCTTGGAACAGAAAATAAAGATACAGTTCAGATTAAACAAGAATTCCTTACACATTTTTAAAGGAAGCAAGGTGTGACAGTTTTCTTCTTTCCACTTTTCTGGAATCTTTCTCAGAAACATAAATTGCAGCTGTCAGGCCTCCAAGCCACCTCAGTCCACTGTGATCTGGGTGAAGCCTGGAATGTTCCACTTTCCTCCCTTCCTGATTCTGGGCCCAGCACGACAGGTTGGACTAAAACTGCAATTATCTTTCCTGCCACAGACTGGGTATCGCCAGAAAAATCAATCCAAAGTGTTTTCAAGTTTTCATTACCTTGTAACAACAGTACGGATAAGGCATCTCAGTTCAAAAATAAGTTACAGAATTGCATTGCTGAATTATAAATTTAAAGATCAGAGAGCTGTTTTAAATGCTACTTTGTATTTGTTTTCCCCCTAACCTCAAATCTTCACCAATTTATTTTTCTTTCACTCAGTTGTGTTTTTTACAGGATCAGGATCACAGTTTCACTTGACTGCTTCTTCCATCAGTCTGGCTCCCGCCTGGCCCATGGACGTGGGGAGGATGAGAACTAGCCAGCCCTGGCCGCTGCGGAGCCGCTCCGCTCCCCAGGCTGAGGGAGGCCTCCTCTCAGCCTCGCAGGTCTGCATGGAGCGGGGCCAGGGATGCAGGTTTGCTCTGGGTTTCTAGGTTTCCTGGCAACAGGAGAATCTTTAAAAATGCTAAATCATGAAACCTATGGTAGTGAAGAAGCCTTCCAGACTCGTTTCCTGGAACAAGGTCCGGAACTCCTCTCATCGGGCGGATGACGTTAATAAGAACCGAGCATCAAGACGCGGGTGGCAAGCCCTTCAGCAGGACCTGCCTGAGCACGGGTTCCTGCCTCGCTGTGGGACTGAAGCCAGGAAGTGGCAGAGGGAGGAGCAGCCTGTGTCTCCCAGCAGGCAGCTTTTCCTTCTGGACGGGGATGCTGGAGGCTGTGCCCATTGCGGCTGCACTTCCAGTTTTCAGCCAGGAGGACGCCCCAGCCTCCGTGCCAGCACCCTGCTCTTTGAGGAGCTTGCCTCCAGCAAGAACCACCTTCTTCAAGTCCTCCTGGGCCAAGGGAGGCAGCAGGCAGGACGCTGGGTTGGAGAGCACCATGGAATAGAAGGCAAGGACCTGGTAGGAGTTAACCCTTCTCCACCAGACCCCCCTCCCCTCTGCTGTCCCACCAGAAGGCAGGGAAGAGGGACCCCAACCAGAACGCTGGCCTTCCCCAGTGGGCCCACAGGGACATGCTGGGAAGAAGGAACCTGATTCACTGTCCAGTACTGGTCTCATTTCTTAAGAAATTACCCAGTTCTCAGCCACTGAATCATGACATGCTAGAGAAGTTCAGGGAAGAGTATTTGAAGCAAGGGCTGTGCTGGGCCTTCTCAGGCAGAGATAGCCTCAACGCTGGGTGGCCAGGGTCCTGGGCTTGTAGACGGGGACATTCTCGTCCCAGAGTGCCGGCCGCCCCCTAATGATGTCAGCTGCCTTCTCTGCGATCATGATGGTGGGGGCGTTCAGGTTGCCACTGACCACACTGGGCATGATGGAGGCATCGACCACCCGGAGGTTTTCCACCCCGAGCACCCTGGTCTGTGGGTCCACCACTGCACTGGGGTCAGAGGGCTGGCCCATCTTGCAGGTGCATGCCGGGTGGTAGGCGCTGTCTGCTTTTGCTCGCACGAAAGCGTCTATCTCTGTATCTGACTGGATGTGGCTTCCTGGCTGGAGTTCCTGCCCCCGGAATGGTGCCAGGGCTTTCTGTGCAAAAATTTCCCTAGTTAGCCTCACACACCGCCGGAAGTCATCAATGTCAGCTTCTGTCAAGAAGAAACAGGTGAGATGCCTCCTCTTACCATGCTGGCTTTGTAGGAAGGTTCTCTAGGTGAAGAGGCTCAGTAAGCTGCCTGAGACGACACTTCATGGGCACAGAGGTCCGAGCTACCAGGTTGCCTGTCACCTACCTGTTGGTGGCTACAGGTCAACCAAGCAGAGTCCCATGAAGCCCAAACAGGCAGCATCCTTGACCGACACAGCTTGCTCCAGAGGCCCCAGGTTTAAATCAGGGATCTACATTTTATCCATAAAATGGAGGTAGGAATACATGCCCTGCCCAGTGGGGACCATGCATTTTTGCTGGCAGATCCAGGAATGTAACTGGCTTTTAGAGGATGTGCACAGGAACAGTACAAAAAACGCTCTACGAGCCATCTATACACAGCCAGATCCCTTTGTATCTCTTGGGAGATTGTTCTGAAAGCTACACATTCCTTGTAATGTGTAAAGTGATGTCCCAGAGTTACTATAAGTGACCCACACACTACATAGCGGCATGGGCAAGTTTACAGCCCAGAGCTCTGGGGTGGAGGGAGGGCAGGCAGAGCGTGACTTGTGTCTCAAAAAGTGGGGGCCAAGAGTAAGATTCAGGGTCCACCATGAACCTCATAAAGGCACTCACTCATTCAGTGCCCCGGCAAGCCCGGACCCAAGGGAGACAAAGGTGTCTGGTGGATTACCTGTTGACAAGTAGTTGGGCTGGATCACAGGGTGGTCGTGGGGGTTGGCACTTCTCAGTTTGAGCCAGCCCACACTTGTGCCCCGCATGGTCCCCACGTGCACCTAGAAGAGCCCAGAGGAAGCGGTGACCTCCATCAGCCCCCCCAACTCGGCCATTTAGAGAGGCCCCGGGTCTCCTGTGAGGTGGGGCTCAGCACCAAGACAATTAAGAGCGGATACATTTGAGCATCCGCCTGCATCTTAACCCCCCCCACAAGGGATCAAGCCACCTCCATTAATCACTCCTGCCTCCTCGCTCTGTACCTAATTGTCCAAAATGTTCAGGGGCTGGCCATCCCTGGGCAGAGCTGACCTCTTTGTCCACTTCTAGTACTCAGGCCCCAGAGCATCTGCCCTGAGCTGGGTGCGGTTCTCACCTTCCCACGCACCACGCAGTCTGCCTCACTTCACCTCTCGCTCCCCTGTTCCCTCCCCTCAGATACTCTGAGCAGCTGGAGGGCAGGGTGCAGGCTTCCAGGCCACCCCTCCCCCAGCTGAAGGCCCTGCTGCAGCAGAGAGACCACCTGCCCACCTGGTAAGCCTCCTGCTGCGCGGGAACCCGCCCGTGGTCGATCACCTGGGACGGCAGGAAGTGGAACTGGATGTCCGGATGGGGGACACCTGCCTGGCTCCGGATGAACCCACCTGTCTCCAAATGGGCTGTGGCTCCATCCCCTGAGAATCAGAAGATGGTGAGGCAGAAAAGCAAGTCCGGGTGTGGTAAGTGGCCAGCCTCCTCCTCCTCTTCCTGTCCTATATTCCAGTGCCTGGACCCAAGTCCTCAGCTCTGTCCTCTTTCCTCCAGGTGGGCTTACCCAGCACCAGGGCTTTCAATGTCAGCTCTGGGCCAAGGGGCTTCAGCGTTGCCTCCTCCCCTAACTTCACCGCTGCCACCTTGACTGTGGGACCTGAGGTCCCATGGGCATCTCAAGCCCAGCTCAGCCCCGCGTCCACGCCAGACTGCTCCTCTCAGTCAAGGCTAAAATCAGAAACTCCTCCCTCTACTCCATTGCTCATGATCAAGCCCATCAGGAAGTCTCATTAACTTCAGCTCCAAAATCGACTTCACTCACACCCCAACCTCCAGCCACGTCCAGATCGCCTCTTAAGTGGTGGCATCCTTGATGGGATCTGACCTACCTCTGTGCTTCCTGCAGCCCACCCTTCACACACAGCCCTGATCAAGCTCAAGGCCCTCCTCTTCCATCCAACCTCCCATCACTGCTGCCTCCTCCCGGTGCTGCAGTCTCCCTGACCCAACAAATTCATTATTCACTCACACACACTAAATGCCTAGCCGCAGGGCCTTTGCACGTATTCTTCCTGCCTCTCAGACCCCCTGCCACCATTCTCCAGCTTAATTAACATCCTGATTGTTCCTTCACTGTACTTAAAACTTAGCATGTTGCTTGCATCATTAGCACTTCTCACCATGTAGCCCAGCACACAGTAGGTAAGCAAGGAATGCATGCTGAGCACGTAAGTAATGGTGCTTTTCAAAGCACCATTTCCTGGCAAAACAGTTCTCTGAGATTCAGCTAGGAACCCAGTGGAAAATGATGAGAAATGGAGGCTGATTCTGTAGTCTGGCACCAAATGCTTTTTCCATACCTTTTGTCCTGGCCCCTTAGACCCCAGACTGTGTCCAGCATGAGGCCATCCCCATCCATGTGTCAGGGAGAGCAGCACCTTACCCCTGCGGACTCACTTCCGCAGATGGGAAGACTGAGGCTCAAAGAGCTAAGGTAATTCACAGCCCAGCTTTAAACCAGGAACCTGGGGCCACAGCCCTTGCTAGGCACCTCAGGAAGGAGGCCATGCTGGCACAGACCCTCTCTCCCCAGGTCGTGGACGCGCACACCCACCTGTGAACTTCCAGAGCCACTCCAGGCCAATCCGGACCTTCCTCAAGGGCTTCTGCGCAGAGTGGAGGGTGATGGGGCGGGTGCACGCCTGCTGGATGTACACCTCCAGGTGGTCTTGCAAGTTCTGGCCAACCCCTGAAACAGGAGGGAGTGGTTAGGAAAACAGCTCCTAAGGCGGCTTAGCTTGGCTCTCAGCGTCCCCTGGTCTTGAGAACGTCTCCCCCATCCACCTACCTGCCAGTCCCGCTCCTGCTTATGCCCAGGGACACCATTCCCACACTCCCGGCCACCTCTGGCCCTCTCAACTTGCCCCCAGGGCAGCACCTGTCACCTTCCAGGTCCTTCCTGCCCAGCAGCACCCTCCACAAGGGCAGGGCCCATGCCTGCAGCTGGCTCCATGCAGCGAGCTGTCCCAGCACGGCTGATGGCCAGATGGCCTGACAGCCCACCCTCACCCCTGGCCTGGGGAGGAGGGAAGGTGACCTGTGCCGACCCCACGTGAACTCATCCAAGCCCGGGGGGTGCTGGGCAGGGCAGTCACAGACCAGCACTTCCACAGGCCTCTTACAATGAAGCCTTGATGCAAAAAGGCCCGGGCCTCTGAGACTGGATTATGAGAGAGGGCAAGAGGGACAGGACCCAGCCCCGCAGGACATCAGGAACAGCCTATAAAATAAACATTAGGCCTGGGAGAACTGTCGTAGCATGAAGAGCATGCCAGGGTAACTGGTAAGTCCTGAGGATGGAAAACACCAAGGCCTGGACCCCTCTCACCACAGGGCTGCCCTGGTGACCTGCCTAAACCTGGCCCAGTCGGCTTTTCAGGGTGAGGCTCCCTGCCAGAGGGACATGCTGCTGGGATGGATGGGCTGGCCAGAGAAGGGAGGAAAACCACACGAGGGCTTGGGGTCCCCCTGGGAGTAGGAGTCCAGGGAGGCATGGGGACCTTCAGGCTCATGAGAAGAATGTGACAGTTCTGTGAAGCCCTGACTCTTGTTCCCTCCCCACCCCATGCTAATAAAATACAATAAACCATTTTATGTAGCAGAGACTGCTTTGGGGTACAGTGCGGAAGGGAGCTCACCAGGAAGGTGGCACACCACCGAGATGCCCAGTTTCTTGAGGTCGTCTGCGTTGCCCACGCCGGAGAGCATGAGCAGCTGCGGAGAGTTGATGGCACCTCCACTCAGAATCACCTCCTTGCTGGCATAAGCCTAGAAGAGGCACAGGGGCATGCAGGTCACACAGTTCCCAAAAAGCCAGTCAGAACCCCAAGAATGCAGCCATGACATACCCCAGTGGTGGCTGGGGATCCTGCTCACAGGCCCAAGAGCGAGGAAGAAGATGCTTAGGGCGCCACTACATGAAAGCAGCCTGCACGTGCAGCTATGGGGTATGTGTGGCCATAAACAGGGGTTCATACTCTGATACATTCTGCAACAGCCAGGCAGTAAGGATGGTCTTAAAAACAGGGCTGCAGAGCTTAAATTAGATAAATGAAAGCAGGCACTCAAGTGAGCAGTTGAAATAAAGCACGTGATGACCCAGGTCTTCACGTGGGATGCAGAACAGTCCCCACATGCTACTGGAAAACAGCACAGTGCAGAAATAAGGAGTGTGAGCCCATGGATGGTTTTTAGTCTCTAATAGAAACCTGCCAATTTTTGGACAAGTGTAGAAGGCAGAAGCAGCCAGAGGCTCATGGGGGCACTCACGCCAGGGCACCACAGGCCCTTTGCAGGTGGCTGGACTGCAGCTTCCTCACCTCTGCCAGGTCACCACCTCCTGGAAGGCACTGGGGGGGGCAGTCTTTCAGGCCATTGCCACCAGCTGCTCACTCCTAATCACCACGAGGATGGGGACTGGAGCATGGCTCCGCCCACACTAAGCACGACCACGAGGTCACTGCCCACTCTGCCTGCCGTGTGAGCTGTCCAGGCCTGGCGGTAGTTCACTCACCCGCTGGCTCTGGCCGTTCTTGACATACTCCACGCCCACTGCACGGGTGCCTTCAAACAGCACCCTCCTCACAAACGTCTGGGCCTCAGCCGTGAGGTTGGGGCGGCTCAGCGCTGGGTGCAGGTACGCACAGGCCGTGCTCCAGCGCTTGCCTGCACAGAGAGCAAGGAGGTGAGGCACAGCCCTGTTTGTTCCTGGGCACCTATCCTGTAGGAGGAATTGAGTAAGGACTAGAGAAAGGGAATCTGCCTTTCCCATGACCGTGCAAGCTTTGCCTTCAAAGTAAGGCTGAGACCAAAACACCCTTCCCAGCCAGAATCCACATCTATCCGGGGCCCCTGGATGCAGGTGGAAAAACATCCTTCACCCTCTGCAAGATGACAGAGACCAGGAGTGGCTCATAACGGGGTGAGAACCCTGTAGAGGCAGCAGGAGCCCTGGGTTCACCCCTACCTTGCATCTGCCCTGCTGCAAGCAAGGCCCATCACTGCTTCGTGCCTCCGCTTCCCCCCATCTTAAGTCTCTAAAACGGGCTATGTAACCTGAGAGCTGACTCTACTATCCACACCAACAGGGACCAGAGGCACAGAGGATACTCAAGGAGTCACCCTCTTTGAATCACTTCACATTGGCTGTGGGTGGTATTCTGTCACACCCCCCTCTACCTCATACCACCCCAGTCTGTCCACACTGACCACGACGGGTGGGGGCAGGAGGTACGGGGCTGTGACAGAGCAGCTTCTTGTTTTTAGAGGAGGAACCCAGGAGATGTGGAATCGAGGGCCCCGCGCTACCTTCGTAGATGGTCATGTCCATCCAGCCGAAGCCCTCTTGCTGGAAGCCGTTCATGTCCTCGGTGAGGGGGTAGCCGGCCTGCTGCGCCGCCTCCAGGAACGCGCGGTGCAGCGGGTGGCCGCTCTTGGCCCGGGACACGCGCAGGGGCCCGTCGCCGCCGCGGTACCTGCCGGCGCCCAGCTCGTGCGCCTGCGCCTTGCGGAAGTAGGGCAGGCAGTGCGCGTAGTCCCAGCCCGCCGCGCCCTGGCGCTGCCAGCGCTCGTAGTCCTCGGCGTGCCCGCGCACGTACACCATGGCGTTCAGGGACGACGAGCCGCCCCAGACCCGGCCGCGCGGCCAGTACAGCACCCGGCCGTCCAGGCCCGGCTGCGGCTCCGTGTGGTAGCACCAGTTGTACCTGTCGTCGCACAGGTTGGCCACGAGGGCCGCGGGCATGTGGATCTTCCACAGGAGCCGCTTGCTCCCTGCGTACAAGTCCTTGGGCCCGGCCTCCAGCAGCAGCACGCGCCCGTCGGGGTCCTCCGTGAGCCGGCCGGCCAGCACGCAGCCGGCGGAGCCCGCACCCACCACCACGTGGCTGTACTCGTCCGCATTCCGGGGGCCCGCAACGGCCAGAGCACGGACGCCCGGGGGCCAGTGTGGCCCCAGGGCTCCCCATGGACACAGGCGCCCTCGCCTCCAGCCTCGCAGGATGCGCCACATGCTTCTAGCCCAAGTCCTCTCACATCCACTGAGGGGAATGCGATGATTTACTTTTCCTGAAAGAGGAAAAGAGGCTTTGAAAAGTTTAACTCAGCATGCGCATACAGAATCAGCGCAAAGCTGGGACAGCCACACTGGTGCAGCAAAAGGCCACTGCAGGCCCTCCCAGTGCCCCGGGGAACTGGGAGGAGGGAGCAGAAGCACAAGCAGGAATATCAGTCTTGTGAGATCTGTGCCAGGACTGACAAGCACAGGGCTGGTTGCACAGGAGACAGGCCCCTCCCCAAACCGGGGGGGGGGGGTTCCCCAGAAAGGCATCTCTGTGACACATGTGCATGAACCTGGAGGTGGGGCAGGACTCAACCTGCTAGAAAGCAGGGGTGATAAGGGCTTTCAAGGTTTGCACTCACTCCTTATCCATTCGAGATAGTTGCTGAGCACCTGCAGCATGCCAGGCACCATTTCATCTATAGCAACACTCAGAGAACAAGACATCTGCCCTCAGAACTGATGGTCTGCAGCCAGGGAGACAGACAAGACATATAATTGAAGGTCAGGTTGACAGGCTGGAGACTACAGAGCTCAAAGCCTTTGACCTGAGAGCCACCGAGTGCACAAGAGGGCTTCTCAGAAGGGATGGGGTCAGAACTACAATCTTCAAAGATCACTCTGTCCAGTGCTGGAGTTTCAACAAATGCCAGTAGCTTCTGGATGGTCCTTTCCCAAAAATGTTCATATCAAGCCCAACATGCACAGTGCACAGAGGTGGGAAAGAGCCAGGATAGTCCATCAAGGCCTCTCCTGACACAGGAACCTCTAGAAAAGCCCCACCCGTGAGACTCAGGCACACAAGGCCTGCCCAGGACTCAGGCTGCCATAAGAGAACCGAGAAACCTCAAGAAAATCCTGATAACCACCCCCCTCCACCTCCTCCATAAGCCTGCACCAAGAAAGAGCTGCAGCCTATCACTGGAGGCAGGCTGAGAGTGGAGAGAAAGATTCCCCCCTCTTCCCACCCCTCATTCTTGCAGGCACAGGAGAAAGAGGCAGCTGGGCCTCCTAAAAGCTAAATCTGAAGCAGGAATTCTGAGATGAAATCTTCCAGCACTCCAGGCCTCATGCCTGCACAAGGTAGCACCAGCCCACCGCTCAACTCCCAAACGGGTTGGCTCAATATTCCACACTAACGACCTGATAGAATAAAAGACATGCCCTTTTCTAGGCATAAACACTGTTTACCTCAGTCTGCTATCCTGTTACCAGGTCATGCATTCAATAAAAAATTAATAGGCACAAAAATCAAGAAAAATAAACAACTCATTATAAATTATGGGTGGTTGTAGGGTTGGTCCCATCCTCTGTGGGGGAAACCACAAGACAAAACAATACCACTTACAAGAACATTGGGAAATTTGACATAATTAGGATTAGATTTAACAAAACATGTACAATACATGGGCAACACGAAGACAACATTGTTGATAGAAATTAAAGACAACCCAAATATAGAGAAAGAGATGCCATGAATAGGAAGATCTCACATCTTATGTCAGTACTCCATAAACTGATTTACAGATTTGGATGCAATGCCAATCAAACCTCAGTAGGAATTTTTTTTTGGAAATTGACATGCTGACTTAAGAATGTATATGGAAATAGAAATGACATAGAAAAAGTTGCAGTCAGATACAAAGAAACTCCATGTGGCAAGGAAAATGAAGGAACCATAGCAACTCTATCAAATACGGCTGAATTCTAAAAATACGTACAAAATATAAAAAGTACACTATAAAAATATGTTCAAAATATAAAAAGTATGACCTGCATGAGACAAATAAAGTTTAGATAAAGTTTTAACCTGAAATTGATATATGTACCCAACATCAGAACCCCAAAATGTATAGAGCAAATACTGACAGATCTGAAAGGAGAAACAGATAGTCCTACAGTAATAAGCAGAGACTTCTATACTCAGATTTCAATAATGGATAGAATAACCAGACAGAAGATCAGTTAGGAAATAAAGAACTTGAATAACATTACAAACCAATTGGACCAAACAGATATTTATAAAACACTCTACCCAACAAAGCAGGATACACACTTTTCTCAAGTGCAAATGAAACGTTCTCTAGGACAGACCATGTTAGGCCATGAAACAAATCTTAATAAACTTTGAAAGATTGAAATAATACAAAGTATCTTTTTTAAACTTTTTTTATTGAGTTATAATCATTTTACAATGCTGTGTCAAAATCCAGTGTAAAACACAATTTTTCTGTTATACATGAACATATATATATTCATTGTCACATTTTTTTTTTTGCTGTGCGCTACCACAAGATCTTGTATATATTTCCCTGTGTTACACAGTACAATCTTGTTTATCTATTCTACATTTTGAAATCCCAGTCTGTCCCTTTCCACCCCCTGCCCCCTTGGCAACCATAAGTTTGTATTCTATATCTGTGAATCTTGTTTCTGTCTTGTATTTATGTTTTGTTTTGTTTTGTTTTTTTAGATTCCACATATGAGCGATCTCATGGTATTTTTCTTTCTCTTTCTGGCTTACTTCACTTAGAATGACATTCTCCAGGAACATCCATGTCGCTGCAAATGGCATTATGTTGTCGGTTTTTATGGCTGAATAGTATTCCACTGCATAAATATACAACATCTTCTTTACTCAGTCATCTGTTGATGGACACTTAAGCTGTTTCCGTGTCTTGGCTATTGTAAATAGTACTGCTATGAACATTGGGGTGCAGGTGTCATTTTGAAGTAGGGTTCCTTCTGGATTTATGCCCACGAGCAGGATTCCTGGGTCATATGGTAAGTCTATTCCTAGTCTTTTGAGGAATCTCCATACTGTTTTCCACAATGGCTTTTCTTGCTTCCCTCTCCCACTCTTAATGATTTAGATGTCTTCTTTTACAATTTTGTTTATTCTTTTTGTAATTCATGGTAGTTATCTCCTTTCCACTTATGAGTTTCTCATTTTTGTAGCATCCTGCTTCTTTTCTATTTAGAGTAGGCTTGTCAATATTCCTTTTAGCATGGGTTTAGTGTTGCTAAACTCTTAGTTTTTGCTTGTCTGTGAAGTTCTTTATCTCTCCTGTTCTAAAGGATAGCCTTGCTGGATAGAATATCCTAGGCTGCATCGTTTTTTCATTCAGGGCTTTGAATATATCTTGCCACTCCCTTCTGGCCTGTAGTGTTTGTGTAGAGAAATCAGCTGAGAGCCTTATGGGGGTTCCCTTGTAACTCACTCTTTGTTTTTCTCTTGCTGCCTTTAGGATCATTTCTTTATCCTTGACTCTGGCCATCTTGATTATGATATGTCTCGGTGTGGGTCTGTTTGGGTTCTTCCTGTTTGGAACCCTCTGAGCCTCCTGTACTGGGATATCTGATTCCATCTTTAGGTTTGGGAAGTTTTCAATCATGATTTCTTCAAATACCTTTTCAGTCCCCTTTGTTCTTTCTTCCCCTCTGGGACCCCTATTATGTGTAGATTGGCATGCTTTATATTATCCCATAGGTCCCTTATATTGTTTTGTTTTTTATTTGTTTTTCTCTCAGCTGTTCTGAGTGGGTGCTTTCTGTTGTCTTATCGTGTAGGTCACTAATTTGTTCCTCTGCATTAGCTAGCCTGCTTTGTACAGCATTTAGATCAGCTCTCATCTCAGCAAATGAGTTTACCAGTTCTACTTGGCTCTTCTTTATAGCTTCAATTTCATTTTTGACATATTTTATATCTCTAAACACTATCTCTTTTAGTTCCTTCAGTACTTTGATCACTCCTTTTTTGAAACCTTGATCTAGTAGGCTATCGATGTTTATTTCATTGATCGTTCTTTCAGGGGATTTCTCTTGATCTTTTAATTGGGAGTGGTTTCTCTGCTTCTTCATCTTGCTCATCTCTCTCTGACACTGTGGCTTAAGGAGTATCAGTTATCTATTGTGGTCCTTAAGGAGTTTATCTATCTAAAGTCTATGCAGGAACAATACTTTTAAAAAAGAGAATTTTAAAAGAATGAAGAAAAAAGGGTTTGAAAAGTGTATAATCGATAGAAGAGCAAGTTGAAACAGAATAGCAATTGAGTTGAGATCTCTTTTTAAAACCTTTGAAAACCTTTAAAACCTTAAAAAAAGAGAAAAAAATCAGAAAACAGTATTTGAAACCCGTGTATAATCAATAACAGATCAAAACCAAGAAAAAGAAAAGTGAAATCAGGTGGATTTTTAAAAATAATAAAAATAAAAAGATTTTAAAAGAAAATTTTTGAAAGGATTAAAACTGGAGACATATACAATTGTTTAAAAAGTAAAAATTAAAAAGTTAGTAGAAAATAGAAGATATAAAAAAGATTAAAAAAAAAGCGGGGGTGTGTTCTGGAGACTGTGCAGTCTTAATGATTTTATCGAGAGGTCTTTCTGTCTTCGCCCTGTTTCCTGAACTACGCTTGCTGTTTTCAGAGGCCCTCCGTTGGCATCCTCATGTGCTGCTCCCAGTGCCTGTCGGCAAGCAGATTGCGGCCCCTCCCAGCAGTGGGTCAGGTGCTGAGCTCTTACCTGGTGGGCAGGCGGGTCACTGCCCCTCCTGATGCCGCAGTCAGATGCTGTGCTTCGGCAGTGAGGTAGGCGAGTGGATTGAGCCCCCTCCCAGCGCCAAGGTCAGGTGCTGTGCTCCTGCCAGGAAAGCAGGTGGCCACCCGCCCTCCCAGCACGGATCGCTCCGCTGCTCTGTGCAGCTGCCCGCTCTGCTTCCGGTTGGCGCTTTGTAGGCGGACAAGCGGAAGACCACGGAACCACCCCGCCCCTGCTCCAGGCCAAAACCCAGCTCCTTATTTGTTTCGGCGGCACTAGTGTTCTCTGAGGTACCAGGACAGAAAGATCCTATCTGCCTCAGGCTGTAAACAAGTCTCAGTCCTGCCTAGGAGGTTGCAGAGTCCCCAGGTGCGAATTCAGGTCTTGACCACGCCCCCACCCGGTGCTGCCCACAGGAGGAGATGGCGGCGGTGGCTGCGCCCCACCTCTCTTCTCTTGAGAAGTGCCATTACTGGCGCCGCGGGTCTGAAGAGACAAAGGCTACGGCGCCCCTCCCCCCAGGACACATCAGCCGTGTTGTTTACGGAGGGCCCAGGTTGTTCTGCCCTGTGCACCCACAAGCCGCAGTGCGCAGCCCCCTGCAGTCCCCCGGGGCCGCCTCTTTGCAGCCGCCCCAGTCCTCTGCCGGGCTCGGGCCACCTGTCCCAGCCCCCAGCTGCCTGCTTGCGTCTTGGGTTAGGTGTCGCAGGGACCCTCTGTGCCCATTTAACTTAGTTCTGTCGGTCAAGGGATGCTTCATACAGATCTGAGCCTCAGAGGCTCCCCCTCCGCCCCGCTGGCCTCTCCCTTGGAGAGGGGAGATTCAGTGAGGGAGCGCTGTTCCTCCTTTGTCGCTCCCTCCCCACGGGACCAGACCCACACTGTTTTGCTTTTTCTTCTTTCTTTTCTCCCTTTCTCCTACCAGATTCGTGGCGTCTTTGTCTTTTGAAGAGGGTGATGTTCTGTTAGAGTTCAGCAGGTGCTCTGGTTGGCTGGGTGGGTCCGTGGATGTGAGTTTTGGTGTATTTGTGGGAGAGGGTGAGCTACGAGAGTCCTTCTACTCCGCCATCTTGGCTCCTCCCAGAGTATCTTTTCTGATCATAATGGAATGAAACTAGAAATCAACATCAGAAGGAAAACTGAAAAATTCACAAATATGTGAACATGAAACAACACGCTCTTAAACAACCAATGTGTCAAAGAAGAAATAACAAAGGGAATTAAAACATACTTTAAGACAAATGAAAATAAAACCACAACATACCAAAACTTATGAGATGCAGCAAAAGCACTGCTAAGGGGAAATTTATAGTTGTAGATGTTTACATTACAAAGGAAGAAAGATCTCAGAAAATTACCTAACTTTACGTCTTAAGGAACTAGGAAAAAAAGAGCAAACTAAACCCAAAGCTAGCAGATGAAGGAAATAATAAAGATTAGAGCAGAGATACATGAAATAAAGAACAGAAAAGCAGTAGATAAAGTCAAGCCTAAAGTTCGTTCTTAAAAAAATTTTTTTTTGACAAACTTGTAGGTAGATTGACTATGAAAAAGAGTGAAGACTCAAATTAGTAAAATCAGAAATTTAAGTGGGTACATCACTACTGATTTTACAGATATGAAAAGAATTATAAGAAACTACTGTGAATGACTGCATACCAACAAATTGGATGACTTAGATGAAATAGAAAAATTCCCAGAAATATACTATCTACCAAAACTGAATCATGAAGAAATAGAAAATATGAGTAAGCCTATATAATTAGTAAGGAAATACTTAGTAATCAAAACCCCCTCAACAAAGAAAAGCCCTGGACTAAATGGCTTCACTCATTAAGTCTACCAAATATTTACAGAATTAACATCAATTCATCTCACATTCTTTCAAAAAATTGAAGAGGATGGCAAGTTTTCTAATTCATTATCTGAGGCATGCACTAACCAGATAGCAAACCCAAACAAAGACACTAACAAGAGAACTACAGACCAATATCTCTTACAAATACTAAACAAAATATAAGCAAACTGAATTCACCAGCATATTAAAAAGGATTATATACCATGACTAAGTGCAATTTATCCCAGAAGTGCAAATATGGCTCAAGATACGAAAACAAATCAATATAATACACCACATTAATAGAATGAAGGAATAAAAACCACATACTCATCTCAACTGATGCACAAAAATCATCTGACAAAATTCAACACAGTTTCAAGATAACACTCAGTACACAAGGAACAGGATGAAACTTCCTCAATATTATAAAAGCCATATGTGAAAATCCCTGGACTAACATCATACTCAATGGTAAAAGGCTGAAATCTTTACCTTAAGATCAGGAACAAGACAAGGATACTCACTCTTGCCACTTCTATTCTGAAACACAGCACTGGAAGTTCTAGACACAGGAATTAGGCAAGAAAAGGAAATAAAAGGCATCAAAATTTTAAGGAAAGAAGTAAAATTATCTCTGTAGATGACATAATCTAACATGTAGAAAACCCTAAAGATTACACACAGACACACACAATAACTGTTAGAGCTAATAAGCAAATTCAGCAAAGCTGCAGGATATAAAATCAACACACAAAAATCAGGTGCATTTCTAGACACTAACAATGAATAATCTAAGAAGGAAATTAAGGTGACAATTCCATTTATAATAGCAGCAAAGAGAATAAAATGTATAGAAATAAATTTAACCATGGAGTTGAAAGATTTAAGACTGAAAACTACAAGCCACTGCTGAAAGAAATTAAAAAGAAGACATTAAAAAAAGGGCAAGACATCCTGTGTTCATGGATTGGAAGATTTAATATTGCTAAAATGACAATACTACCTAAGGTACTCTACAGATTCAATGTAATCCCTAGCAAAATCCCAACACTGCTTTTGCAGAAATAGAGAAACCCAGCCTAAAATTCATTTGAAATCTCAAGGGACCCCAAATAGCCAAAACAATCTTGGTAAACAACACAGTGGGAAGACTAACACTTTCTGATTTCAAAGCTTCCTACAGAGGTGCAATAATCAAAACAGCATGGTGGTGGCATAAGGACAGACATACAGACCAACAGAGGACCCAGAAATAAACCCTCCTATAGATGGTTAATTGATTTTTGACTAGGTGACAAGACCACTCAATGGAGAAAGGATCATCTTTTAGGCAACTGGTGCTGGGTTAACTGGATACCTATATGCAAAGGCATAAAGTAGGATCTTTACCTGAACCTTGAAAACATGCTAACTTTTATTATAGTAAAATATACATAACATTAAAAATTACCATTTTAACCATTTAAAACATGTGTCCTATCCAGCAGCATTATGTATATTCACAGTGTTATGCAGCTGTCAGCAATATCCATGTCTAAAACTTTTCATCACCCCAAACAGAAGTTTCAAATAAAAGCTATTTATGACAAAAATAAAAGCTATTTATGACAAACCTACAGACAGCATAGTACTCAAGGGCGAAAAACTGAAAGCCTTCCCATTAAAATCTGGATAAAGACAAGGGGGCCCAGTCACACCACTTCTATTCAACATAGTATTGGAATTCTAAGCTGGAGCAATCAGGCAAGAAAAAAAATAATAAAAGAGATCCAAAATGGAAAAGAAGAGGTAAAATTGTCACTATATGCAGACAACATGATACTACGTACAGAAAATCCTAAAAGCTCCACACAAAAACTACTAGAGCTGATAAAAGAATTTGGCAAGGTAGCAAGATACAAGATTAACATAAAAAAATCAATTGCACTTCTTTACATTAACAATGAATTAGCAGGAAAAGAAGATAAAGAAACAATCCCTTTTAAATTGCTACCAAAACAATAAAATACTTGGGAATAAATCTGACCGAGGAGATGAAAGACTTATACAAGGAGAACTACAAAACACTGATTAAGGAATGAAAGATGACTTAGAAATGGAAAGATATCCCATGCTCTTGGATTGGAAGAATCAATATAGTTAAAATAACCATACTGCCCAAGGAAATCTACAGATTTAATGAGATGCCTATCAAATTATCCATGACACTTTTCACAGAATTAGAACAAATAATTGTAAAATGCATAAGGAATCACAAAAGACCCAGAACTGCCAAAGCAATATTGAAGAAAAAGAATGAAGCTGGATGGAATAACCCTCCCAGACTTCAGACAATACTAAAGAGCTACAGTAATCAAAGCAGCATGGTATTGGCATAAAAATAGACATAACATACAGATCAATGGAAAAGAAGAGAGAGCCAAGAAATAAATCTACAGGCCTATGGTCAAATAACCTTCAACAAAGGAGGCAAGAATATACAGTGGAGAAAAGACAGTCTCTTCAGCAAGTGCTGTTGGGGAAACCGGACAGCTGCATGTAAATCAATGAAGTTAGAACACTCCCTCACACCACACACAAAAATGAATTCAAAGTGGCTTAATGACTTACATATAAGACAAGACATGATAAATATTCTAGGAGACAACATAGGAAAAACATTCTCTGACATAAATCTTAGCAACATTCTCCTAGGGCAGTCTACGCAGGCAATAGAAATAAAAGCAACAATAAACAAATGGGACCTAATTACACTTAAAAGCTTTTGCACAGCAAAGGAAACCATAAGGAAAAGAAAAAACCTATGGAATGGGAGAACATACTTGCAAATGATGCGACTGACAAGGGCTTAATTTCCAGAATATATAAACAGCTCATAAAACTTAATAACAAAAAACAAACAACCCAATCCAAAAAAGGGTAGAAGACCTCAACAAACAATTATCCAATGAAGACATACAAATGGCCAACAGGCACATAAAAAAAATGCTCAATATCACTAATTATCAGAGAAATGCAAATCAAAACTACAATGAGGTATGACCACACACCAGTCAGAATGGCCATCATTCAAAAGTCCATGAACAATAAATGCTGGAGAGAGTGTGGGGAAAAGGGAACTCTCCTACAGTGCTGGTGGGAATGTAGTTTGGTGAAGCCATTATGGAAAACAGTATGAAGATTCCTCAAAAAAACAAAAATAGACATAGCATATGATCCAGCAATCCCACTTCTGGGTATGTATCCAGAGAGAATTCTAATTCAAACAGATATACGCACCCAATGTGCACAGCAGAACTATATACAATAGCCAAGACATGAAGCAACCTAAATGTCCATCAATAGATGACTGGATAAAGAAGATGTGGTATATTTATACAATGGAATACTACTCAACCATGAAAAAACAATGCTATTTGCAGCAACATGGATGGACCTAGAGATCGTTATTCTAAAATTAAGTAAGCCAGAAAGAGAAAGAAAAATACCACATGATATCACTTATCTGTGGAATCTAAAAAAAAAAGACAAATGAACTTATTAACAAAGCAGAAACAGACACATAGACATAGAAAACAAACTTATGGTTACTGGGGTGCAGTCTGTGGGAAAGGATAAATGACAGTTCGAGATTTGCAGATACTAACTACTAAATATAAAATAGATAAACAACAAGTTTATACTGTATAGCACAGGAAACTATATTCAATATCTTGTCATAACATACGGTTGAAAAATATGAAAACGAATATATGTTCCTTTTTGACAGAAGTATTGTGCTGTACAGCAGAAACTGACACAACAGTGTAAACTGACTATACTTCAATAAAAAAAATTTTTTTTAAAAAGTCCATGAATGATACATGCTGGAGAGGGTGTGAAGAAAAAGGAACACTCCGACACGGCTGGTGGGAATGTAGTTTCATGCAGCCAGTACAGCAAACAGTAGGGAGATTCCTCAAAAAACTAAAAACAGACGTAACACATGATCCAGCAATCCTACTTCTGGGTATATATGCAGACGGAACTCTAATTCAAAAAGATACATGCACCCCAATGTTCATAACAACACTATATGCAATAGCAAAGACATGATAGCAATGTAAATGTCCATGGACAGATGACTGGATAAAGAAGTTGTGGTATATTTACACAATGAAATACCACTCACCCATCAAAAAGAATAAAATAATAGCATTTGCAGCAACATGGATGGACCTGGATATTGTCATTCTAAGTGAGTAAGCCAGAAAGAGAAAAAAAAAATACCACATGTTATCACTCATATGTGGAATCTTAAAAAAAAAAAAGGATACTATGAACTTTTCTACAAAACAGAAATAGACTCACATACTTAGTAAAGAATCTTATGGTTACTGGGGAAAGGGGGTGGGAAGGGATAAATTTGGGAGTTTGAGATTTACAAATGTTAGCCATTATATATAAAAATCAATTTAAAAAATAGTGTCTTTGTATAGCACAGGGAACTATATTCAATATCTTGTAATAACCTTTAATGGAAAAAATATGAAAATGAATATATGTATGTATATGCATGACTGGGATATTGTGCAGTATGGCAGAAATTGACACATTGTAATTGGCTGTACTTCAATTAAAAAAAAGAGAAAGATACATGCACCCAAATGTTCATAGCAGCATTATATACAACAGCCAAGACATGGAAGCAAACTAAATGTCCATGGACAGATGACTGGATAAAGAAATTGAGGTATATTTATACAATGGAATACTATTCAGCCATAAAAAGAGTAAAATAATGCCATTTGCAACAACATGGATGGACCTAGAGATTATCATTCTAAAATGAAGTAACCAGAAAGAGAAAGAAAAATACCATATGAAGACCAACGGAGAAAATGGCGGAGTAGAAGGACGCTCATAAGTCACCCTCTCCCACAAATACACCAAGACCCACATCTACAGACCCACTCAGCCAACCAGAGCACCAGCGGAACTCCGGCAGAACATCGCCCTCTTCAAAAGATTAAGACGCCAAAACTCTGGTAGGAGAAAAGGAAAAAAGAAAGAACAAAAGGCAAAGCAGCGCAGGACGGGTCCCGCGGGGAGGGAGCAGCAAAGGAGGACTGGCGCTCGCTCGCTGGGTCTCCCCTCTCCAACTGAGAGGCCAGCGGGACGGAGGGAGAGCCTCCGAGGCTCGGATCTGTACAGAGCAGCCCTTGACCAACAGAACTAAGTTAAACGAGCACAGAGCGTCCCCGCAACACCCAGCCTGAGACGCAGGCCGGCAGCGGCGGGCAGGGCCAGGCTGCACAAGGCGGGCAGAGGACGGGGGCGGCTGCACGGATGCAGCCCCCGGGGACTGCAAGGGGCTGGGCGAAGTGTCTGTGGGTGTACAGGACAGAACAACCTGGGCCCTCCATAAAACAGCAAGGTTGATGTGCTCTCGGGGGAAAGGTACATACCCCCATCTCTGAAAACCCGTGGAAACTTTTCGGGGGAAGAGAGGCGGGGCTCAGGCACAGCCGCCTTATCCTCCTGCGCTGAGCACCCAGGCGGGGGCGGGGGCGAAACCTGCAACCGCACTGAAGGGCTTAGCAGCCTCAAAGGCCAGACTGAGACGGGCCTACAGCCCGGGGCAGATAGGATCCTTCCATCCTGGTCCCTCAGAGAACCTGCTCCACAAAGACAAACAAGGAGCTGGGTTTTGGCTCGGAACAGGGACAAGGCTGTCCCTCGGTCTTCTCGGAGCCCACCTGCGGAGCACGACCAGGGACCAGGGCGGAGCGCACAGCCGCACAGAGCAGCGGAGCTACCGTCGGCGCAGGGAGAAGGAGAGCAGCTCCCCGGCTTTCGGGCAGGAACACAGCCCCTGACCGAGGTGCTGGGAGGGGGCACGACCCGCCCTCCTACCTGGCCAGTCTGCAACATCTGACTGCGGCATCCGGAGGGGCAGCGACCCGCCCGCCCACAGCAGAGGAGAGCTGCACCTGACCCCGTGTTAGGAGGAGGCACGATCAGCTTGCCGACAGGTGCTGGGAGCAGCACAGAAGAGGGCGCCAACGGAGGGCCTCTGAAAACAACAAGCTGAGCTTCCAAAACAGGACGAAGACAGAAAGACTTCACATTAAAAGCACACAGACTCCAGGAGAACACCGACAACCTCCCCACCTTGTTTTTTTTTTAAATCTGTTTTTACCTGTTCTATTTTCTATTACTCTCTTAATTTTTACTTCTTAATTCATTTCTATTTCTCTTGGGTTTTGATGTCCTGTTATTGATTAGACACAGGTTTCAAATACATCTATTCATCTCCCCCCCCTTTTTTTTTTTAAAGTTTTAAAAGGACGTCTCAACTCGATTAATACTCTGCTTCAACTCGCTCTTCCATTATTCATTATACACTGTTTTCAAACCCTCTTTCTCCCTTCTTTTAAAATTCTTTCTCTCTCTTCTTTTTTTCTTTTTTTTTTCCTAAGTTCTATTCCTAAATAGGCATTAGATAGATAAAATCCTTAAGATCCAAAATAGACAACTGATACTCCATAAACCACAGTGCCAGAGAGGTATGAGCAAGATGAAGAAGCAGAGAAACCCTTCCCAATTAAAAGAACAAGAGAAATCCCCTGAAAGAAAGATCAATGAAATAAACATCGATAGCCTACTAGATCAAGATTTCAAAAAAGGAGTGATCAAATTGCTGAAGGAATTAAAAGAGATAGTGTTTAGAGATATATAATATGTCAAAAATGAAATTGAAGCTATAAAGAAGAGCCAAGTAGAATGGGTAAACTCACTGACAGAGATGAGGAATGATCTAATAGCTGTGCAAAGCCGACTAGATAATGTGGAGGAACGAATTAGTGATCTAGAAGACAGGGCAATAGAAAACACCCATTCAGAAGAACTACAAGATAAGCAAATAAAAAATAATGAAAATAGCATAATGGACCTATGGGATAATATAAAGCGTCCCAATCTTCGCATAATAGGGGTCCCAGAAGGGGAAGAAGGATCAAAGGGGATTGAAAAGGTTTTTGAAGAAATCATGACTGAAAACTTCCCAAACTTAAAGAAGGAATCAGATATCCAAGTACAAGAAGCTCAGAGGGTCCCAAACAGGAAGAACCCAAATAGACCCACACCGAGACATACCATAATCAAGATGGCCAGAGTCAAGGATAAAGAAATGATTCTAAAGGCAGCAAGAGAAAAACAAAGAGTGAGTTACAAGGGAACCCCCATAAGGCTCTCAGCTGATTTCTCTACACAAACACTACAGGCCAGAAGGGAGTGGCAAGATATATTCAAAGCCCTGAAAGAAAAAACGATGCAGCCTAGGATACTTTATCCAGCAAGGCTATCCTTTAGGATAGAAGGAGAAATAAAGAGTTTCACAGACAAAAAAAGCTGCAGGAGTTTAGCAACACTAAACCCATGCTAAAAGAAATATTGAAAGGGCTAGTCTAAATAGAAAAGCAGCAGGATGCTACAGAAATGAGAAACTCACAACTGGAAAGGTGGTAACTCATGAATTACAAATAAAGAAAACACGAAATTATAAAAGAAGACATACAAATCACTGAGAGTGGGAGAGGGAGGCAGGGAAATATAAAATATTTTTTCTTTCTTTTTAAAATTTTTTTAACAGTAGGATGGGTTTGAGATCATGTTACTATCAGTTTAATAAAAACAGTTATAGTAATGGGTTAATAGATTTACAAAAAAGGGTAACCACAAGTCAAAAATTTACAAGGGAGTCACAAAAATTAAATAAAATCCATGATAATACAAAGGAAAATTACCAAACCACAAAAGGAAGAAGAAAGGAACAAAGAGGAGATACCAATTCAACTGCAAAGATAAGTTCAAAATGGCAATAAACACACATCTATCATTAATTACTGTAAATGTTAATGGACTAAATGCCCCAGTCAAAAGACATAGAGTGGCAGAGTGGATAATAAAGCAAGAACTTTCAATATGCTGCATACAGGAGACCCACTTTAGGGAGAAGGACACATATAGATTGAGAGTGAAAGGATGGAAAAGGATATCCCATGCAAATGGAAAAGCCAAAAAAGCAGGTGTTGCAGTACTGATTTCAGACAAAATAGACTTTAAAACAAAGGCCATAAAGAAAGATAAAGAAAGACATTTTATAATGATTAAAGGAGTGATACAAGATGAAGATATTACACTCGTTAATATATATGCACCCAATATAGGAGCACCTAAGTACATACAAGAATTACTAACAGAGATAAAGGGGGATATTGATGGGAATACAATCATAGTTGGAGATTTTAACACTGCATTAACATCACTAGACAGATCTTCCAGACAGAAAATAAACAAGGCAACAGAGAAATTAAATACTACAATAGAAAAACTAGATTTGGTGGATATTTTCAGAGCATTACACCCCCAAAAAATAGGATATACATTCTTTTCAAGTGCACATGGAACATTTTCCACGATCGATCATGTACTTGGGCACAAAAGAAACCTCAATAATTTTAAGAAGATAGAAATTATCTCAAGCATCTTTACTGACCACAATGCCATGAAACTGGAAATCAACAACAGAGAAACAAAGGAGAAAGAAAGGAAAGCATGGAGATTAAATATGTTATTGAAAAAACAATGGATCAATGAGGAAATCAAAGCTGAAATTAAAAAATACCTTGAGACAAATGATAATGAAAACACAACCACTCAAAACCTATGGGACACAGCAAAGGCAGTGCTAAGAAGGAAGTTTATAGCGATACAGGCCTTCCTCAAAAAAGAAGAACAATCTCAAATAAACAAGTTAACCCACCACCTGAATCAATTAGAAAAAGAAGAACAAAAAGCCCCAAAAAGCAGCAGAAGGAAGGAAATAATAAAGATGAGAGAGGAATTAAATACAATAGAGATTAACAAGACCATAGAAAAAAAATCAACCCAACCAAAAGCTGGTTTTTTGAAAAAGTAAATAAAATCGACAAACCTCTGGCCAAACTCACAAAGAAGAAAAAAGAGAGAGCACAAATTAGCAAAATAAGAAAGGAAAATGGAGAAATTACAACAAACAAAATAGAAATACAGAATATCATACGAGAATATTATGAAAAACTATATGGAACCAAACTGGATAACCTAGAGGAGATGGACAAGTTTCTGGAAACATACTGTCCACCAAAACTGAATCAAGAAGAAACTGAACACTTGAACAATCCGATCACTAGAAAGGAAATAAAAATAGCAATTAAAAACCTCCCTACAAATAAAAGTCCAGGACCGGATGGCTTCACCGGGGAATTCTACCAAACATACAAAGAAGAACTCATACCAGTCCTTCTCAAACTCTTCCAGACGATTGAAAAGGAGGGAATACTCCCAAACTCATTCTCTGAAGCCACCATCACCCTGATACCAAAACCAGACAAAGACACTACAAAAAAAGAGAATTATAGGCCAGTATCACTGATGAACATAGACGCCAAAATCCTCACCAAAATTTTAGCAAATAGAATCCAACAACACATAAAAAAGATTATTCATCATGACCAAGTGGGGTTCACCCCAGGGACACAAGGCTGGTTCAACATACGCAAATCAATCAATGTAATACATCACATCAACAAGAGAAAGGACAAAAACCACATGATCATCTCAATCGATGCAGAAAAAACATTTGATAAAATTCAACATCCATTTATGATAAAAACTCTTGCCAAAGTGGGTATAGAGGGAACATATCTCAACATTATAAAAGCTACAAACCTACAGCCAGCATAGTACTCAACGGTGAAAAGCTCAAAAGCTTCCCACTAAAATCTGGGACAGGACAAGGATGCCCACTATCACCACTCCTATTCAACATAGTCCTGGAAGTCCTAGCCACAGCAGTCAGGCAAGAGAAAGAAATAAAAGGGATCCAAATTGGAAAAGAAGAGGTAAAAGTGTCATTATATGCTGATGACATGTTAATATATATAGAAAACCCTAAAAGGTCCACACAAAAGCTACTAGAGCTGATTGAAGAATTCAGCAAGGTAGCAGGTTACAAAATTAACGTTCAAAAATCAGTTGCATTTCTTTACACTAACGATAAATCAACAGAAAAAGAAAGTAAAGAAACAATCCCCTTTAAAATAGCACCCAAAGTAATAAAATATCTGGGAATAAATCTAACCAAGGAGGTGAAAGAATTATACACAGAAAACTATAAACCATTGATGAAGGAAATTAAAGAAGACTTTAAAAAATGGAAAGATATCCCATGCTCTTGGATTGGAAGAATCAATATTGTTAAAATGGTCACACTGCCCAAGGCAATCTACAGATTTAATGCAATCCCTATCCAATTACCCAGGACATATTTCACAGAACTAGAACAAATCATAATAAAATTTATATGGAACCATCAAAGACCTAGAATTGCCAAAGCATTACTGAAGAGAAAGAGGCTGGAGGAATAACTCTCCCAGACTTCAGACAATACTATAGAGCTATAGTCATCAAGACAGCATGGTACTGGTACCAAAACAGACATATAGACCAATGGAACAGAATAGAGAGCCCAGAAATGAACCCACAAACTTTTGGTCAACTCATCTTCGACAAAGGAGGCAAGAATATACAATGGAATAAAGACAGTCTCTTCAGCAAATGGTGTTGGGAAAACTGGACAGCAGCATGTAAAACAATGAAGCTAGAACACTCCTTTACACCATATACAAAAATCAACTCAAAATGGATTACAGACTTAAACATAAGACAAGATACAATAAACCTCCTAGAGGAAAACATAGGCAAAACACTATCTGACATACATTTCAAAAATTTTCTCCTAGAAGAAATAAAAGCAAGAATAAACAAATGGGACCTAATGAAACTTACAAGCTTCTTGTACAGCAAAGGAAACCAGAAGTAAAACAAGAAGAAAACCTATGGAATGGGAGAAAATTTGTGCAAGTAAAACCAACAAAGGTTTGATCTCCAGAATATATAAGCAGCTCATACGACTCAATAAGAAAAAAATAAACAACCCAATCCAAAAATGGACAGAAGACCTAAACAAGCAATTCTCCAAGGAAGACATACAAATGATCAAAAAGCACATGAAAAAATGCTCAATATCACTAATTATCAGAGAAATGCAAATCAAAACTACAATGAGGTATCGCCTCACACCAGTCAGAATGGCCGTCATTCAAAAATCCACAAATGACAAATGCTGGAGAGGCTGTGGAGAAAGGGGAACTCTCCTACACTGCTGGTGGGAATGCAGTTTGGTGCAGCCACTGTGGAAAACAGTGTGGAGATTCCTCAGAAGACTAGGAATAGACTTACCATATGACCCAGGAATCCCACTCCTGGGCTTGTATCCAGAAGGAACCCTACCTCAGGATGACACCTGCACTACAATGTTCATAGCAGCACTATTTGCAATAGCCAAAACATGGAAACAGCCTAAATGTCCATCAACAGGTGACTGGATAAAGAAGATGTGGTATATTTCTACAATGGAATACTACTCAGCCATAAAAACCGACAACATAATGCCATTTGCAGCAACATGGATGCTCCTGGAGAATGTCATTCTAAGTGAAGTAAGCCAGAAAGAGAAAGAAAAATACCATATGAGATCGCTCATATGTGGAATCTAAAAAACAAAAACAAAAACAAACAAACAAAAACAAAGCATAAATACAGGACAGAAATAGACTCACAGACAGAGAATACAGACTTGTGGTTACCAGGGGGGTGGAGGGTGGGAAGGGATAGACTGGGATTTCAAAATTGTAGAATAGATAAACAAGATTACACTGTATAGCACAGGGAAATATACACAAAATGTTATGATAACTCACAGAGAAAAAAATGTGACAATGAGTGTGTATATGTCCATGAATGACAGAAAAATTGTGCTGAACACTGGAATCTGACACAACATTGTAAAACGATTATAAATCAATAAAAAATGTAAAATAAAATAAAATAAAATAAAAATAAAAATATACGCTGTATCAAGCAAAAAGAAAAAGAAAAATACCATATGAGATCATATGTGGAAGCTAAAAAAAAGGAAAAGGAAAAGGAAAAAGGACACTATTAACTCAACTACAAAACAGAAACAGATTCACAGACATAGTAAACAATCTTATGGTTAACAGGGAAAGGGGGTGCGAAGGGATAAATTTGGGAGATTCAGATTTATATATGTTAGCCATTATATATTTTTTAAGTCTTTTTGTTTGTTTCATTTTTAAATTTTTTCTATTTCTTTTAAGTGGGGGAGGTAATTTTAGGTTTATTTATTTGTTTGCTTTTTAAACAGACGATACTGGGGACTGAACCCAGGACCTTGTGCATGCTAGGCATGCACTCTACCACTGAGTTAGCCACTATCTATAAAATAGATCTTTTTTTAAAAAGTTTTTTCTGTAGATCACAGGGAACTATATTCAATATCTTGTAATAACCTTTCATGAAAAAGAATATGAAAACAAATATATGTATGGATATGCATGACTGGGACACTGTGCTATATACCAGAAACTAACACACTGTAACTGGCTGTATTTCCATAAATAAATAAATGAATCAATCAATAAAAATACACACACACAAAGTTCCATACCCATTAAATAGTAACTCCTCATCCCCTCTTCCCCCAGCCCCTGGTAACCTCTTATGTAGTTGCTGTCTCTATGAATATACCTCTTATAAGTGGAATCATACAGTTTCACTTAGCATAATATTTCTCCAACTGTGGCTCTGTATGTCCTTTCCTGTGAGTCTCAGCAGGAGAGGATGGAGCTCAGCTGATTACTGTGCATGGAAGAGAGGAGACTTCCATCTGCTCTGCCTCCAAGGCAAGGGGAGAAGACTCCCATCCACACTCGCCCTCCTGTGGCACAGGACAGCCCACCAAGCCACACATGGCATCCAGCTGGTCACCCTGGAGCTGGACACCCAGGCCCTGTGGCACCTCTGTGTGGGAATCAAGGCTTTGGTCAATTCAGTTCCCCCCGGCCAACACCAGCGATGGACACAGCAGGTATGGAGAGACAATGTCACATGGCGAGATGACATTAAATTAGGGGGAACACAGAGGCCACCACACCCTTCTGAGTACTGCAGGTTTCATCACTACAGTCTTTGGTAGCAACTAACAATTCTCATTTAAATCTGAGGTCTGTAGGTGAAGACTTGTATTGAAAAATTGGCCAAATTTTATGCTCAGAATACTGATTGCCTTGTATGACAAGACAGAGTTCCATGTAATTTTGAGCTTGTGACTAATTGCACAACAAATCTGATAATTCTGGTTGAGTCAAACTGCAAAAGAATAGTGACTAGAATAAAATGCTTAACCACCACACACAGAGTATCCGTACTTGGGACACAGTCTGTCTCCAGAGGCGCACAGCTGGAAGACTGGCAAAACCTTCAGAAACAACCCTTTGAACAGGCTTCTTTATAATTTCTTGGCATGCACGTGTGTGTGGGGGTGGTGTATTTGGGTGTGTGTCTCCTTTCTAGCTCTGGGCCAGTGCAATATACCAGGTTAGAGTCAGACCCTTGGGACTACTAAGGTCTTGGTTCTCATTAGTTACCTAAGAAGAGATGACAGAACTCTGGGCAGGTGCCGGCAGTCTCAGCGAGGCCTGCATGTGAAACGATGCATAAGACCTGCGTCAGCCTTTGAGAAGCTCAGCCGGGCAAGGCCAATAGCAAAGAGTGACTATTTGGGGCGAGCTGGGAGGGTGTAAACATTTCTAGAAGGTAATGGACACATCAGGGTTTTAAAGGTGCAGCCCTTTGTCTCAGCAATCCCACTTCTAGGAATCTCACCCAAAGAGAACTCTGCACAACTGTGAAAAAACAAGCATAAGAGGTCTGTCTTGAGTTGCTGATGCTGGCAAACAATGGAGAAACCCTAACTGTCCACTGATGGGGACAGAGCAGTCAAAAAGGGCCCATTCACAACAAAGGACCCTGTGAACCATTTAAATTGTGGCCACATATAAAATGGCCATACTGCCCAAGGCAATCTACAGATTTAATGCGATCCCTATCAAATTACCCAGGACATAATTTTTTTTTTTACAGAACTAAAACAAACAATGCTAAAATTTATATGGAATCACAAAAGACCCAGAATTGCCAAAGCAATACTGAAGAAAAAGAACGAATCTAGAGGTATAAACCTCCCAGACTTCAGACAATACTGTAGAGCTACAGTTAAGCAAAACAGCATGGTAATGGCATAAAAACAGATATATGGATCAATGGAATAGAACAGAGAGCCAAGAAGTAAATCCACAGATCTATAGATCTATAGTCAAATAATCTTCAACAAAGGAGGCAAGAATATACAATGGAGAAAAGACAGTCTCTTCAGCAAGTGCTGTTGGGAAAACTGAAACACGCCCTCACACCATACACAAAAATGAACTCAAAATGGCTTAAAGACTTGAGTATAAGACAAGACACAATAAAATCTCTTAGAAGAAAACATAGGAAAAACATTCTCTAACATAAATCTTAGCAACGTTTTCCTAGGGCAGTCTACCCAGTAATGGATATAAGAGCAAAAATAAGCAAATGAGACCTAATTAAACTCATAACCTTTTGCACAGCAAAGGAAACCATAAGCACAACAAAAGGACAACCGATGGAATGGGAGAAAATATTGGCAAATGATGCAACTGACAAAAGCTTGATCTCCAGAATATATAAGAAGCTCATACAACTTAATAAGAAAAAACAAACATCCCAATCGAAAAATGGGCAGAAGACCTCAACAAGCAATTCTCCAATGAAGACATGCAAATGATCAATAGGCACATGAAAAAATGCTCAGTATCACTGATTATCAGAGAAATGTAAATCAAAACTACAATGTAGGATCACCTAACACTAGTCAGAATGGCCATCATTCAAAAGTCCATGAACGGTAAATGCTGGAGAGGGTGTGGGGAAAAGGGAACCCTCCTACACTGCTGGTGGGAATGTAGTTTGGTGCAGCCATTATGGAAAACAGTATTGAGGTTCCTCAAAAAACTAAAAACAGACCTACCACCTGATCCAGCAATCCCATTTCTGGCTATATATCCAGAGGGAATTCTAATGTGAAAGGATAACATGCACCCCAATGTTCATAGCAGCATTATATACAATAGTCCATCGACAGATGACCGGATAAAGAAGATGTGGTATATTTATACAGTGGAGTACTATTCGGCCATAAATAAGAATAAAATGGTGCAATTTGCAGCAACATGAATTGACCTAGAGATCATCATTCTAAAATGAAGTCACCAGAAAGAAAAATACCATATGATATCACTCATAAGTGAAATCAAAAAAAAAAAAAAGGACACTATGAACTCATCTACAAAATAGAAAGACTCACAGACATAGTAAACAATCTTATGGTTACCAGGGAAAGGGGGTGGGAAACTTCAGAGTTTGAGATTTACAAATGTTAGCCACTATATATAAAAATTGATTTTAAAAATTTTTCTGTATAGCACAGGGAACTATGTTCAATATCTAGTAATAACCCTTAATTAAAAAAATATGAAAATGAACTTATGTATGTGTATATGCATGACTGACACATTGTGCTGTACACCAGAATTTGCCAGATTGTAATTGACTATAGGTCAATAAAATAAATAATAAATAATTTAAATTAATAAATTAGTAAATAGTGACCACATGGCTCTGTTAATACAGACATGGCTTGAGCAGACCTGGATACAAAGCTCAGCTGCTCATGGACACTAAGCCCCTTGGTGCCCTGAGGCTGGCACTGTCCCCAGAGGTACTTGACATTCACACCTGTCTCTGAACGCATGGGCCAGGGTGGTGATAATTCCAAGAGAAAACTGCAGAAAGAGCGGTGGGGGCACTGCCATCCTCCCCTGTCTGGGGGTCTTTGGGGGTTGTTGTCTAATGGAGGATTCAGGGCAGGCCACCTGTCCTTGACCTGGCCTTCTAGTCCCAGCTTTGACCTGCTCTCCTGCAAGACCTCCGACAGGTTCTCAGCCTTCTAGGCTAAGCTTTGTGTGAGTCAAATGAACAATGCTCTGTAGCTCCCATTATGTGTTCACAAGTAAGTCATGGAACCAGAGTTATAATTATAATATATATATAATATATATAATTATAATAATAATAATGGGGCAGCCACCCATCCTGAGCACCTCGTGTGGGTTACCACGCACTCTGAATCCCCCAAAGACGCTGGGTTGAGGGCTTCATCATCTTCATTGTCATCACCATCAGTCCCATATCACAGAAAGAGAAACAAGCCTGAGGGGGAGCCCCTGTCCCTTTTCAAGTCAGACGCAAGACCTGCCCAGCACAGGCCTCACCCACCAAGCCACATCCCTGGAGCTAAAATGTTACCATCAGCATATGGAAAGGGTACAAGGTGCCACATGCCCACCAGGGCTCTGGAGGCCAAGAAGTGGTGAAGTTCAGTGGCTTCCCTGAAGCTTGGCAAAGCTTTGCCAAGGGCAAGGCTACCCAATTGCCCAGCCCTGGGGGTGGGAGGTGGTGAGTTTGGGATGGTGGCCCAGGGTGGGACGGGTCTCATTCTAAGCGATGAGACCTCACTAGGTGGTAACAGTCCTGTGAAGAACCCTGGGCAGCTGTCTCCTCCTCCCATAGGAACCTATCACCACTCTCAGTCCAGGAAACCCTCCCTCCCAAGGTGGTAAAATGAGCTTCCTCACAGCCTCAGGGCCCCTCTTGTCTCAGGAGCCCTGCCCTACCTGTCTCCTGCTCCACCCACCCCTCACCAAACCACGAGCCTCACTCTCTGTGTTCCAGGCACCTGGACCACCTTCCCTCCCCTCTCTCGCCAGGGCCTTTGAACATGTTGCTCCTTCTTCCAGGTACAGGGTCCCCACCTCCTTGCACCTGGGTCCCTCCTCACTTTCCCTCAGGCCCCACTCAACTGACGCTTCCTCCAGGGAGCCTTCCTTGACCACTGGCCACAACCATCCTGGGACTTGTCTTTGTACTAATGACTGGGACCTCAACCCTACGAGTGAAATGAGCTGTTGAAGGCCCATTCTCCCAGCTGAGGGCTCTGTGGCCTTGTCCTCAATACGGAGCCTGGCCAGAGGCTGGCCCTCTGTAATGCCGGCTGAGTGGACACATGTTGGAGACCAGCCAGCACGCAGCCTACAGCTCCCACACCTGGGTGGGCTGAGACTGGGACGCTGAACTCACGCATCTGTGCCAGGGCAGACAGAGGCACCACTTAGAAGGGGAACAAGGAACATTCCGGATCCTGATCTGGTGGTAGTCACCTGGTATATATACAGATAAAAATACACTATCAGTATACTTTCACTGTATGTCTGTTGTAGCTCAATTTCTTTTTAATTAAAAAAGGCATTTTCTTCAAAAGTCAACTTTCTCTTCCTAAAACTCTCATCTCCCACATATTGGTGCAGAATAAACAAATGAGTCACAATTAGCTAATCATTTTTCTCCTGAAATAGCTAATCATTTGCTGCTTTGGAGACAACTCTGGGCTGCTTGGGCAGGGCCCACTTGTCCCTGGGCCCTCCTGGTGCTACGGGTGGGACATGGGACAGGGCAGAGCTGGTCAGGCTGCCAAGAAAGCCCCAGGGGGAGCCTCCAAGTCTGATGCCGACCAAAGGCTTTCATCCCCAGCTCTGCTGGGACTTCTGCGTGACCCGGGTCAAGAGTTTCCTATTGTTGACACATGGACACCGGCTTCTGCGGGGCCTCTGATGTTTGCAGCTCCTCCTTTCTCTCTTCTGTGGCCCCACGGTGCCCACAGGGCCTTGCACCCTGCATTCCAGGCATCTGCCCTATGCAGCCCCCACCTCTCTCTAGTTAGTCTCCCCCCTTTCTAAAACCTCCACAGTGGTGGTCCCACCGAAAGCACTGTAGGGTAGGAAAACCCAGAGTCCTAATATCTGAGGGCAGCTCCTCCCCCGCTTGCCTGCCACCTCTTTCCCTCGCAGGCGTGTCTGTGGATCCAGTCTGAGCAGGTGGTGTGTATGCATGAGGTGTGTTTGGGAGGCAGGTGTAGTATCAAGATCACTGCTGAGGGAATCAATTCCCCCAGGGCCTCTCCCAGAACCAGTCACCTGACGGACTCAGGGGCAGGGTAGGAGCATCTCGGGCTGGCCTTTGACGTGAACCTCCCTGAACTCTGGCCTGCACGAAGCCTGAGTGGGTGGGCTCCTGTAGCAGAGAAGGCCCTGGTGAAAGTGGGAATGTGGGGAACCCAATGGTGGGGGCACTGCTAAGTCTGAGCCAAAACCAGAGGAGGGCTGCAGGGATAAAAGATCCTGGTGCCCTATCCCTTATACAGAAAAGACGTAACACCAGAAAGAGGAACTGCTCTCCTCTCTCTGCGGTGTTGAAGGAGGTCTTTGGGGCAGGCACAGTGGCCTTGTGGCCTCATGAGCTGCCAAGATTTCCACCTCGCAGGGTCTGTGCTCAGAGCTGCAACCATGTTTGCTCACTCTCAGTCAGCAGCGGGGAGCTCATAGCTCCCAGGACCAGGCACACAGCAGGTGTTCGATAAATGCTCCTTATGTGACTAGTGTATTAAGAACACATTGTTCACTTCAGGAGAGGAGGCAGGCATGGAAACTGAGGCACAGCGGGGCAGTGATTCTCTTTAAGGCGTGAGGCCGGCACTGCTGCATCTGCCTACTTTGGTCCACCCGTAGGTCAGGCTCCATTATCTCCCACCCGGACCCTCCTGCCTGCGTCCTAGCAGCATCACTGCATCCACCAAGTCCCTTCCACGCCACCTCACCATCTGTCCTCCACATTGTAGCTGGAGGATCTCATAATGGACAGGAGCCTGGCAGCCGCGGAGGGGTCAGCTTGGGCCTCACGAGAGTAACTTCACGCACAGGGAAATATTAAAAACATAAATGATTTCTCCTTCAAGTGGAGACAGGGGTCTGAATGAGAGAAAGTGAAAAAGCCTCACCCAAAACTCCAAACCGGAATCTGCTCATACATCTAGGTCCACCCACTGATTCGGAGGAAATTCAAAACTCAGGGGAACATGTGGAAGGACACTCAGGGACACCAGGCCAAGGGAAACTTCATACAACAAGTTTGAGTGAAAAAGAAACAAGACAGAGAGAGATGGAGGGAAATCCATAGATCACGGGGAATAATGTATGAATCTCATTCAGATCCTGGGATTCAGACACTGGGTATCTGAGGACGTTAAGAAGTCACCGTTTGTCAGGTGTGACCCCAGTCCTGTGGTTCTGTTGTTTAAAATGACTCCAAGATATCTACTGAAAAATTAACAGAGTAAAAATGAACCATATTTGTGATTTAGTTTAAAATAATCCCAGGGATTCCAGGGACAGACAAAACCCATGAGGTTATAGGACGTGGGGCTCAATCCTCTCTTCTGGCTAATTTTGTACGTGTTCCAAAATTTTCCACGACAAAAAGGACTTTTGTTTTTGCTGTCTGTTTTAAATCTCAACTATCTCTGCTAAAGGAGTGAGGGAAAGAAGGCAGACTGGGAGCAACTCACAGGCCAGAGCCCTGTCCAGGTTGAAGGGCTCCTCCCTTTTCCACAGAAGTTCGGAGCCTTTGATAAAGGCTTGCTACCCACTTCCTCTTTCAAGCATGCTTTCAACTCATTTTTAAAATCTCAGTTAAAATCCCCCACCTCACACCCAGAGGTGAAGGAGTCGGGGCTCGGAGGCCAGGGCCAGCCCACGTGCTATTTTCCTATTTTCGACTGTCTGAGGAAGATAAGCACAGAATGGAAAGGCAGGGTTTGGCAGTCTGACCAGTGACTTGTCAGCAGAGAACCCTAATAAGGTAATAGGCTTAAATGCGGTGTATCTTTGTTTTTATAACAATTTCTTTTTTTTTTAATCAGCCCATTCAAGATTAAAATTTAATAACCACACAGACGTGGTCCTTCACCACAGGGAGTCTGGGATTGTCTATTAAGGACTAGACCTCAATCCCCTGGAGGGCAAACCCACGGGCTCAGGTGGTCCTGCCCAAGGCCCAGGACAGAGCTTCCCTCCCCACCACATGCAGCCGGATTCCCACCTTTGCTACAGACACACGACTGGGCAGCAGCAGAGAGCAGCAGCGCTGTGGGGCCGGTTTACTCTTTAACCCATGGTCAGTCAGGCACTGTTACAGGCTGGGAGTCACACTCCACCAACGGCCAGCGAGGCCCAGAGGCACTGAGTACCCCGGGCAGGGCGCCGGCCCCGCCGCGGAGTGGCAGGGGGCAGGATCACAGCCCGGAACCAGCCCACTTTCGTTTATAAACCAGCAGCAAGCAGATGAGTCAGCCAACCTTCCCACACACGCCCACTACTGTGTCCCTTTCAAACACCTGGAGGGGCTTAACTGCAGAGGGTCCTAAGGACTGACAGGCGAGCTGCTTAAAAAACGCCCACTGCTTCCTTGTGTAGACACAAAGGGCTCTGTCACTGAACGGGGGCATGGGAATCAGGCAGCGGGGCCAGTGCAGGCCTTCAGTGAGCACCCACAAACCCCTAGGCCAGTGCAGGCCTTCAGTGAGCACCCACACGTTCCCATTTCAAGGATGTGCTAGGGGAAATAGCATCGCTATTCTATGATATGCAAAAAAAAAAAAACCCACAAATATGAACTTATAAGATAAACTCACACCAATATGCAGCATCTCCTGTATCTGTTTCCTATATTGCAGTTCCACGTTCAAATTTGACTACTTTTTTAAAAAGTGAAAAGAGATGGAGGTCAAGATCCTTGGTTTGCAGCCCCAATTCTGTCACTATTGGTTTAGCAGCTCTGGGCCTCAGTTTCCATATCAATAAAATGGGAACAGAGCTGCCCATTTCATAGATTTGTTAGCAGAGAAAAAGAAAAAAGAGCCAAAACCACTCTTCAAAGAATTACGAGTGCAAAGTCAAAAGCACGTGGCGGCAGCTTTATCAAGTTCACAGCTTGGCCTGGGTCCCTCCCTGCTCTCTTCCTTCCATCCTCACTCATCCCATTTCCTCCTCCATAAAGTACAGAGAGTGATGCTCCAACTATCAGCAAATTACTCATAACAGAGTAGTTAAAGTATCATTGATCAAGAAATAGATGGCTGTCCCTGCCATATGAGCCCCACACATGCACACCACTCCACCCCCTGATATCTCCAGTAATCCTCCCTCCAGCCCTGGGAGGCCGACTCTGTCACCCATGTACAGATGGAGCTTTGAGAGAGAAACAGTACTGGCCTCCTCTGTGTTCTGGACTTCCTTCGAGGCCCCACTGTGACAACACATTTGAAAATCGATGCAAGTACACACAGGCTGTGACTTCACGGGGCTCCATCCTAAGAACTGGTGGGAGTAGTACTGAGGTGCAGTAACACCACAGCCTGCACCTGTGTGTGCTCCTAGGCCAACCCCTCCTCACTGGAGCAGAGAAGATGTCTGCGGTTCTGTGGCCCTGCTGGGAACCAGGAGCAAGCACTCAGTGTGGCTTCAGAGTTCCTGGCTCAAAGCAGGCACAGCCACTGACTCTGCAAAAGTCAAGCAGCTGGAGCAGAATAGGGTGCGGGGTGGTACCGAGGGCAGAGTGCTCCCAACAGACCCTGCCCCACTTCGGGCAGGCTGCCTGGGCCCTGGGAGGTAGCCAGGGTTTGCCAGAAACAGCTTGCTCTTCACAAGACAATAAGTCCACTGTTGACCGGCTGGTGCCTTGATTAATATTTGAAAAAAAAAAAAAAAGAAGTGGAAAATTCCACCTGTGTGGGCAGAGGCTGGGCCTGGGACCTGTCAACAACCCCAATGGCCTTGTTCCCTTGGGGATGGACAGGGTAGAAAAACAAAGGTCTGATAAAAGTGACAGACCCGAGGACATCACGGCACTTGGGTCCAAAGAAATTTCCCTATTTGGGCCATGAAATTAATTTGTTTTTTTTTTTTCCTGTCCTGCCTCTCTTGTCCCTAAATTTACACAGCACCTTTAAGTCCTTCAACTTTCTTCCCACCTCTTCATAGTCTTCCAATAGCCCTACCAGGCCAGGGGAAACTGAGGCTTCAGCCTCACCCGAGGCCAACACTGGTGAGTGAGTAGCACAGCCAGGCAATCTGAAATTCTGGCCTCTCAACTCCCAGCGGTGGCACAGAGCCTGTGCCCGGGGGTCTGGAGTCAGAGTCATGGGAAGAGTGGTCTTCCAGGCTCAGTAGAGGCGAGCTTCACCTACCAGAGGAGGAAGGGGAGAAAGACGAGGAAGCCCAAACCAGCTCTCTGGCCTGGCAGGCTTAGGTGCAAGCTTAAGCACCCGCCTCAGAGGAAGGTGTGCCTTCATTCATTCATTCATTCATTCAAGCATTTAACAAGTGCCTACTAAATACCCAGACCTGAAGGCACACTGCACAGTGGCTGTTCCAGAAACCCGGATCTGGCAGAATTTATGACTGAGGTGGGAAGGTCAGAGCATCTGCAAAGGCTGCTTCCCTCACTGACTTGAGTCACCTCACTTCAGCATTGCCATTACACTGTCTCATCTGCCCCACTTTACAGAAAAGGAAACTGAGGCTCTGAAACAGGCGGTGACTTCCAGAGGTCAGAGAGAGAGAGGAAGCTTCGACCTCTCGACCTGCAGTGGCCCTGCCTCCAGTTTACAAAGTCACAATGCTACTGGGCTTAGGCAGTCAAACAAATGTGTCCCTTACAGCAGGCCACGTCAGAGGCTGCACGCTTAACTAACAAGGACCTCTCACGGAGGGACACTTTTTGGAATGACATTCTGATCCAGGGCAGACCTCTCCCCCTCGAGAAGACAGGCAAACACACCTTGTCGGCCCACAGAGAACACCAGCCGTGGCTGAAGTGCTCTCCTCAGGACTGCCCACTCTGGAGTCCTGCCTACAGACTGCTGTGGGCATCAGAGAACCAGGGCCAAGGTGGTACTATTTCTGTGCCCACACACACCCAACCCAGGACCCAGGACACTGGCAGGGCTTGCTCAGTCTGTGTCCCGAGCCAACGGCCAGCACCCACTGCCCAGGTTCCCTCCTTCCTCTTCTATCTGATGCTCAGCCCCCTGAGCACCTCGCTCACCTTATCTTCCCTCTCCTCTTTGCCCACCAGCTTCATCCCCTGGAGAAGGACTCTCAGCCTTGCCCTTTCTTGAAACAAAGCCACCCCACTCCACTCCCATCTCAGAACCCACTTCCTCCCATGCTTGTCTCACTCCCTCTTGCCAAAGACACTCCTGATTGCCAAAGACCTAAAGCAAGGGCCTACCTCAGACTAGGCCACCCTGGCCCCTCTGCCCCATGTGACATCACGGATGCCCCCTCACTCCTAGGTTTTCCTGGTGCAGCACCTCTTCGCCTTCATCTCCAGGAAATTCTCCCCTAGAACCCTATCCTCCTCCCTCTCTACCACCCACTATACATGTCTGATGCACAAACTGGATCTCCAGGACTAACCTCTGCACCCCTGGTTGTCCCCAAAGCCCTCACACTCAAGGGCCCAAGCCCCTGTAGCTAGGCCTACTTTGAGGCATGGCTGTAAAGCTGGCACAGCTCAGAGCCTGGCCCAGGGCAGAGACTCAGCTATTGGTCCAGTGAATGCATCTGGGTGAGCAGCTGCCTCCTGGCTGGTCTCACCACCTGACATAGCCACGCAGGAGGCCTTTCTGAAACTGAAAACTGACCACCACCCAAACGTCTGCCATGGTTCCTGAGCACCATGGGACAAAGTTCATAATCTCAGAGCTGGAAGCTGTCTGCATCTGTGCTTCCACAGCTGGGCGGACACATGTGCCCTTGAACATGCTCTCACCACACTCATCTTCAATCTGAGAGCACCAGTCAGCCAGCACCCTGCACATGACTGTTAAGACAACTATTAGAGCTGGAAATTATCTCAGGGACCATAGGGCTCAAAGCAACTCAGAGAGGTTGAGTGGGGGGCCCAGAGTGGCCCAGCCCCAGACCTGAATCACTCTTTTTGGTCAGAAATCAGACTAATCCCATGGAAATGTTACCTGCAATCCACATGTGTGCATGCCAGAGCCCCCCAGCTGACCTTGAGACTGGCTCCCACTCCATGCAGGCCCAAATCTGAATCAGGCACGTAGGCCAGGCCTGGTGCAGAGAACCTCAACAAAAAGAGCTGCTTGACCAAGTCAACCTCTCACAACCTGACAATTCCATCCTTAAGTCCCACATCCCTGTCCAGGTCTTGGCCTCTTCATCTAAAGAATGGAGTTAACTTGGCCTACGAGTTTAACGGACCTTGAGTTGGTCTTGTTCTTTGCAAACAGTGGAGCTGAAGCAGCAGAGTTGCAAGCTCTGCGACCCACTGTTGGCCCAGCTGATTTTTATTAACCTTTCCCCAAACCACTGTCTCAAACAATGGTCCTGGTCCACCTGCCCTGAATTACAGGGGAGGTCTAAGTTAAACGCAGATCCTGGACCCTGCCCAGACCTGAGGGACTGTGTCTGCTCTCTTAGGAGAGGACCAGAATTTGCACTTAACGCTGGCTCAGAGATCAGGGATGCCGTGAAACTCGAGAACCCCACCTCCAAACTTTAGGGTGAAGGCTTCCGCCTTCCGGAGACCCAAGTGTTAGTGTCAGGATTCATTTTGTGGAAATACACATTGACCAGAAAAATCTGGGAAAAGGGAGAGTTTCATTACACGAATTACATATTACTTAGTTCCTGCGAGGAACTAGTTTCCCAGAAGAACTCAAGACTTTGCTGCCCGCATCCCACCGCTTTTGTTTCCTAGGACTCGGCCGCAGCGCCCAGTGGGGCCCCAGCTTTGGCGTTCAGACCAGGTCCTCCCAACCTACCCGACCTCTGGGCCTGAGGCCGCCCGGGACTCCGGGCTTCGGCCAAGTTGGTTCGGGGCGGGTGGACCGGGGATCGGGCGCGTCCCCACTACTCACCGTGGGCAGCTCGGTCGGATCGACGGGATGGTCAGCGGTGGAACCGGAGGAGCTGGCGGCGGCGGCGGCGGCCTGGCCCTGCCCTGCCTGCCCCGTTACACTTTAACTGAACGCGCCGGAGCTCCGCGCGCTACTGGCGGCCAGGAGGAGCACCACGGGCAGCTCGCACCCAATCTGCTCCCGGCGGGCCGGGCTCGGGAGGGCGGGGCGCGCGTGCAATCTTGCACCTGGCTCATTGAACGCACGTGTGCGCCGGGCGGGCGCGCCCGAGGCGACTCGAGAGCCGCTCGGACGTGGGTATCCCTCCGGGCCCCTCCGACCGGGCGCTTCTCCATTCCCCGCCCCGAGGGGGCGCCAGAGGGCCTCCCCTGACAGGGTGGCGCTGGCGGGGTGGGGGTGGGAGGCGGAGCCGGGAGGGATGGCCTCGGGCCAGGATAAGAGCGCCGCACTAGGCTGGGTCGAGCCGGCGCGTTGGCGGGCGGTGGCTCCGCGATGTTGTTAGTGATGCTGAGTCTGGCGGCGTTGTGCGGGGGTGCGGTGACCTTGGAGCCGGTAAGCCCCCTTGCCCGTCCCTTTCTTTCCAGCGTTCCCGTCCCTTGAGCCCGAACCCTGAGAGCATCGGTCAGCTCATGTTTCTCTGGGGTGCTTGGCGAGGACCCTTGGGAGGGAGCACCTGTGCACTCTCTGGGGCAGCCAACTGGTACCGGCCGGGAGGGCACTGGGCATCGGGCTGCTTGAGTCAGGGGCGGGGGAATCAGACAGACCCGGGTTCAGATGCCAGAGTACTCTGGATTCAGCTGGTTATCCTCACTGAGCCTGCGTGTCCTCATCTGTGAAAGGATACATCAGGGTGTAGTAAGGTCAGCAACAGGGGCTGCAAAGCAGCAGCAAAGAGCCTGGCATATGGTAGGTGTTCAGTATGGTTACTGCCTAGGGTCTTGAGGTCTGCCCACTTCGTGGGCTAAGACCTACTTCTCCATTCCACTTGCCTTTTTGGCCATGTTGATTTGGCTGTGCTGGGGCCCTTGCCCCCAGAGCTAAGCTTCTGAACTCTACCTTTGGGTTTCCTTCCTACCCCTATGACTTGAAGGACTGAAGGAATCTTCTGGGTCATCAAAGAAGAAAAAGCTTATCTGCAAAATAGCATTTGAAGTTATCTCTCTGCCCTTTTAGCACAGCACGTAGCATAAAAGCATGGTGTTACTTGATGGTGATGGACAGACCCCATTCCCTGCTCTGTCTTCAGCTGCTCTCCTTGTCCTCTGTCTTAGCAATGAGACCCCCTGGCCTTTTCCACTAGAGGAAGAATTCATTGTCTTTGCAGTAGTTGCTATTAGGCCAACAGCTTGAACTCTGTAAAGTTTAGAGCTGATGCTTTGCTTCTTTCTAAATTTTGTCTCACCAGCCCTTTGACAAAAACTTAGCTCCCAGTTTGCTGGCTCATTTGTTCAAAGAGAAAAACAAAACTGATGATACCCCTTAGAATTCAGCTTTAAAAGGACAAAGACAAGCGACTGAAGTTTCACCCAGCTCAGATTACTTGAACCATCAAGTCTTGCCTTGTGTCTTACAAGGCATTTGGAAACGTTGAGGCTGAGAGGACTCAGATTCCACAACTGGTGGGGTTATCACCTTGGGTCTTGTAGTTGGAATGTTCTGCTGCCTTTTAGGTTCAGGTTTTTTTGTTTGTTTGTTTAATTACAAAACCGAAGTACTAATTATTTTTTCTTATGAAAAGACATAAGCAGTTAACCTCAAAGGATTTAGTGCTGGCCTTTCTTAGACATTGATGATACTATTTTTTTTTAAAGTTCTTTTAAAAAGATAACATGATGAAATCATAGTTGCTTTATGATTTTGTAAATAGCTCAGATGAGTCTTTCTATATTAAAAGAGGATTTTTTTTCTAAGAACCTGGGGAAGGTACCACAGACTGCATTCACAGCTTCCTTCTCCTCATCTTCTTGGCACAGTCAGTCCTTAACCTGGGGAAACTCAATAAATATTTTAGACTGTTCTGAAAACCTACAGTTAAAACGTTAGCATGAAGGGGCCTTCATAATGGTCCAGAGTTATCTCCTGCTTGCAGCGTGGAAGGCCGAGGTGAAGAGTGGGTGGAGACCCACCTGTGGTCTCTAAGGGAAGTGATGGGCAGACTTGAGGATCATGCATACCGGTGGCTAACCTACGGTCCACCACAGCCTACCATGGTGACACTTATTCTTCCCCAAACTGTGAACAGAATCCAGTGAAGTGGAACTGGCTCAGCTTTTATTTGAACATTCATCACTTGTATATGCATTTAAGGAAAAAGATGGTGTTTTGTCTAATTTGGCAAATGAAGGCTTGTGGTTTGCCGGCATTCAACATGGCACTTGGTTTCTTTTTCTCTTGCAGACAATTCAGTGTGGCTCTGAATCCGGTAGGTGCACTAGGAAATGGGTATGTGGGGCTTTACATTGAAAGCACAGTTGCACTTTTAAGGGACCCAAATCCTGGCAGTGGGTCATTAGGGACCAGGCGCAGGGTAAACCATTGCTTTGTTAACTAATGCGGGTGAAGCTTCTACCTACCCAAGGCAGAGCTCTCAGGGTTTTGGGTGGGCTGGCCTCCTGGCAGGAAGAGGCACAGGCAGGGCAGGAATCACCATGCAAGGCAGAAAAGAAAGGCTGCCTCTCCTCAGAGGGAGATCAACTGCCGTGGGATGGACGTCACTTATAGCTGGGGACAGGAAGCAAATATTTTAGAGAAGGAGGAGTGTTGGAGATGGTAGCATCTGAAGAATGAGTGGGCTTCTACCCAAGAAATATGGATACACAGCATGAGCTGAAGGAGAGATGGTACTGGCAGAAACAAGGTAGGAAGGAGTCATGTGGGCCAGCTGGCTGGAGTCCAGGCTGAAGCATGAGGAAGGCAGGACTGATCCTCATAAACATACCAAATACATTAGATACAGACATACGTACACAGGGACCTGGAGTGATCCCACGTGCTCTGAGGCTGGGGCCAGGAGGTGAGCATCACCTCGGCTGTATACCAGCCAGCACTGAGAGGTGTCTGGCCTACCTTAGCAGGAAGAAGAGATGAATTGTGAGTGAGGGGTGGGTCAGAGTGTGTCACACAGAACAACAGGTGGCACTAGACTGCTGGAGAGAGAGTGTCATGACCAGTCTCACCTTCTCCCAGGACCATCTCCAGAGTGGATGGTCCGACATACTCTGACCCCAGGAGACTTGAGGGACCTCCGAGTGGAACCTGTTAAAAGCAGTGATGTGATGGAGGACTATTCAATTTTCATGAACATAAGCTGGATACTCCGGGCTGATGGTAAGTTTGCATCAGTTAAAGATAAGGCCTAAAGTGTCTACTAAAGCAGAAATGGGCAGATTCTACGACTCATTACTTCCCCTCTAGTCCCATACCCAACAGGATACATACATGCATGCACCGAAGCCACATACTAGAATGTTCATAGTAGCAGTATTCCTAACAGCCAAAAAATAGAATGCATCAAATGCCTGACAGTAGAATTGGAATCACAAAACAGAATCCAGTATAGCAATGAGCAAGAACAATCTATAACTACACACAATATGGAGGAATCTCATAGACAGAAGAAGCACACATGCCTGCAGTCGCAGCCATCAAATGATTCCATTAACAAAAAGTGCAAAACAGGCAAAACTACTCTAAGCGGTCGGAAGTCAGTACAGTGGCTACTCTCGGGTGAGGAGTGACTGAAAGGAGGCCGGGGGACACTCCTGGGGAGTTTCTTTACTTGGGTATTGGCTGCATGAGTGTGCAAACTCATCAGGTACTACACTTGTATGCTTGTCTGTATGTTATGCTAGCCTTCATGGAAAAATGGGTTAAGGCCAGAGAAAACCCCCCAGCTTTAGGAAAATGTAACTTTTACACCTCCCAAATGGCATCATGGAGGTCCTGGCATTTCCCAAGGCACCTTGTGAGTTCTTTGGAAGAACCAATCCTTGGGGCCTAAAGACCATGTCTGTGTGTTCCACCCACTAAATTCAGCGAAATTCCATCGGGTCAGTAATCTGGGAGTGCCAGGCACGGATTGGTGAGTCAGCTATAGTCGGATTCTCAGAGGGTCAGGAGGAGGCAGACACTGGCACAGACACAGTCAGAGGAATCCCAGAAGGACCTGTGCTCCAACTGAGGGGGTGGGAGAGCAGGAGAGGGCCCTGGTGAGACCACATTAAAGTCAATGTTGCAGTAAGGCATTTGGCTTCATCCCTGGCATAGAGCGAGCGCATTTTTGTTAGCTGTTGTTATAGGCGGTGGTGCATGAGTTGGGCCTTGAAGAAGTAAGACTTGGAGAGGCAGAGAATAGGAGGCGAGGGCATTCCAGGGAGAAGGATCAGCATGGATAAAGGTGCGGCCTGAACAGGCACAGCTGGTGATGACACTCTGGAAGGCCTCTGGGGAGTTCTACAAAGCAGCCTGTTCCTCTTAAAAGAGACCCAAAATAGTGCAGAGTTAGAGTCACCTTTGCAGGTTATCTGTGAAATCAGGCTCAACAATGAGGAAGAAGGGCTTTGGAATTGGAATCCATATTCTGCCGCTGATGGACTCTGTAAGCTAAGGCAACGCTCCCTGAAATTCCCTAAGCCTCGCTCTCCCCATCTGTAAACTGGGGACAACCACAGGGCCTACCCTGGAGGGCTATGGTGAATGTGAACTAAGATGAGGCAGGGTAAGCTGTCTAGCATCAAGTCAGCCACATAGGAAGTGCTAAATATACAACTGCCCCCTTGCTACCTCGGCAGCCAGCATCCGCTTGCTGAAGGCCACCAAGATCTGTGTGACGGGCAAAAGCAACTTCCAGTCCTACAGCTGCGTGAGGTGTAATTATACCGAGGCCTTCCAGACTCAGACCAGACCCTCTGGCGGCAAAGTAAGTGCTTGGAGACACTTGGCTAATTGTCGCTAAAACCAGGTCCTTTGCTGGGGAGTGTGGATCCTGTGACATACACACACACACACACACCCACACACACACACAGGCTGGTGAACAGCTATAGCCTGGAGACTTGAGCAGGACACCTGGGTTCATATCCCATTTCTGGCCACTTCTCTTCTTTGTGCCTTGGGCAAGACAGCATCCCTGGGCCTCAGTTTCCCCAGCAGCAAAGTGAGGGGAACTGAACTTAACTTATATCCAGGCTCTAGAATTCCACACTTGTCTGATTTTCATGAGTTATACTGGCAAATTTTGTGGGGTCTATTTCCTTAGCAGACATTGGCTAGAGACATGAATTTCAGCAGGAGGTTAAGGAATGAAATCATAAATGAAAAGGACTTGGAAACTCAGGGGTTCCTGCTTTGCCTTGCAGTGGACATTCTTCTACATAGGCTTTCCTGTAGAGCTGAACACGCTCTATTTCATTGGGGCCCATAATATCCCCAATGCAAACATGAATGAAGATGGTCCCTCCATGGCTGTGAACTTCACCTCACCAGGTAAACTTCCTCACTCTTTTCTTATTCTCGTCTGGCTGGGACACCTGCTTTGGGGCATGTGGTTTGGTAGAGAGGCCAGGGTACCCTGGACATGGTGTTTAGCCTTGCTGAGCTTTGCTTTCTCATCTGAAATATGGACACAATAGTAACTGCACCTGACTCACAGAGGAGAGGACAAAGTCAGGGAAAATGTAGGGGAAAGCCCACTCCCGTGTGTCAGGCGCTGTGCTGAGCACTTGACATGCATCATCATCTCACTTAAGCCTCCAACAGCGCTGAGGTGGGGATAGCCCCGTTTTATAGATGAAGAAAGTGAGGGCCTCAGTAACTTGCCCAGTGTTACACACACAGTAAAAGTGAAGCTGACCTTTCAGACTTTGGTTCTTCTTGATTGATGCACTGTAGCCACTCTTTGTCATTGATGTAAAACATTTGTTCTGGACTCGGCTTCCTGGCAGGCTGTGTAGTTTGACAGCGTGTGGCTGGTCTCTGAGGGTGTGTGGACTCCAGTAGGCTCTTAGGCTGCAGTAAAGAGGCAGGGTGGCACAGCGTGCTGGATTCTTACCCCTGCTCTATGACACCCGATCAGCTCTCTGGTGTCACACCTGCAGTGTCACGTATGGGACTGGGGCAAGGCTGAGACAGGATCGTGCATGTGCAGGGTCCAGCATGGTCCCTGGCTGCAGCAATTCCCATGTCACCTCCACCCAGGCTGTTGGGGTGTTCAGTACCTGTTCAGTACCCCATGCCTGACCCTGTCTCATGTACAGCATCAAAGCCAAAGGGGGCAATTTCTAATCCATCATTGTTCCTTGAGACTGTGAGCCAGTATATTCTTGGTATCACATCATTTACCACACAGTCGTTCCCAGCATTCTTGATGAGACCAAATCTCATTTAAAAATGTTTATATTTTGGAGTAATTTTAGATTTACAGAAAAGTTGCAAAGACAGTACCAAAAATTCCTGTATACTTCTCACAGTTTCCCCTGTCGTTAACATCCTACATTTCCGTGGTTCATTTGTCAAAACTAGGAACCAAACTTTTGTATATTTCTGTGACTCTAGACTTTAGTTGGATTTCACCTTCTTTTCCATTCATGTTCCAGTTACATTTGGTCCCCTGTGCCTCCTTGTGTCCTGTCTGGTATGTGACAGTTTCTTAGTCTTCCCCTGTCCTTCATGACCATGACAGTCCTGAGAAGTGCTGGCCATGCACCCCACAGGATGTCCCCCGATCTGGGTTTGTATGACGCTTGTCTCATGATTAGACAGGGGCTCTGGGTGTTTGGTGAGACTCCCACAGAGGTGAAGCAGCCTTCTCATCACATCTGGTCAGGGGTGGGTGACGTGCACAGGACGTCATCGCTGGTGCTCACCCCCATCATTTGCTTAAGTGGTGTCTGCCAGGCTTCTGTATCAGTCTACTCTTATTTTTCCCCTTCTCTAGTTTTTGGAAACAAATCATTAAGTCTACCCCTCCACAGGGATGGGGGTGTTCGGGGTGGGATTGAACTCCACCTCCTCTTTATGGATGTTACCAAATCTCATTTTTAAAGACTGGTTGGTTTCCAAGTCTTCTCTTGAGGGGATCATAGATACTGTTTTGATAGAGACTGTATTTAAATTACACTCTGGTTATCACCTCATGGGTAGATAATCTTCTGTTTAATAGTATAATGTTAGCATCTCCTTTTAAATCTGCTCTCTTACCTCACACCTGGAATGTTCTGGCAATTTGTTACAGGTGTGATGAGCATATATATGTACACAATTGTTGGCAAGGGGGAGGAGCATTTTTGTTTTCTAAAATGTAAAAATGTTCAAATTTCCAGGCTGCCTAGACCACATAATGAAATACAAAAAAAAGTGCATCGAGGCAGGTAAGTAAATACAGCATTTGCTTTTGTTATTAGAAGAAACTCGTAACTTGAGCCAGCACAGCTCTAGTTTTTTTTTAGGATCAAGGAACTGAGGTCTAGAGTGGGGCTGTTATGAATCCAAGTTGCTCAGACAGTGAAGGCTGATCCCCAGCCAGCCCTGCGCCCACTGAATCCAGCAGCCTGTCCAAGGATGGACAGACTCTTGGTAGGTTTATGTGGGGAGCAAGTCACAGAAAAACACCCTCAAACACCTCCCACCCTTGGTTAAAGTAACATTTTAGCCCAAACCAAAATTAAGGTGGTGCCAGTCAAAGGCCCTTCCTGCCTGGACGGGAATCTATAAGTCCTTCCCCAGCTCAGACACTACTCGGTACCACTGAGCTATGGCCATGGGGATCCTGTGCACCTTCGGCCTAGGTTTGCAAACATTCAAGGTGCTAGTGTTAGCTACAGTAATGACCTAGAACCATGCTTTTAACCTGTGACCTCACAGGACTTCACCTCTCCTAGGCCAGACTGTTAGAACCTGCCCCTACTTTTTGAATTTTGAAATAATCCCCTTCAGAATAATCAGTCCTAAGTATCCAATTTCCAAGGAGTTTACAAGGATTTATGCATTTCTGGGTAATACAGTCTTAGGGTGCTAATGAGATTAGTGGTACTTGGGGGGATCGGTCCCTGTCTTGCAGGCACCCACACCCCCAACAAGGCACCGCTGCGAACCCTGGCTGACTGAGCTTGCTGGAAGGCAGACTTCGAGCACTGTGCTTCCTCTCTTGCCTCCTGCTGCGAGAGATGTGGAGTATGAACACTGGGGGATGTGAGGGGGTCTGGGGGTCTCCAATCAGTCCTAGTTCCCAAATCCTAAAAACAGTTCTGAGCTAGGGCCTGAAACTGTCTCCTGTGTGGGGAAAACAATGCAAACTATTCTAGATCCTGTTCCTGGAAATTTACTGAGTGCTAATTTGCAAGCCACGTGAATTGGAACAGCCCACTTTTTCTTCGAGTAGGCCTGTCAGGGTATTGTCTAAGCTATGAGGCATTTCCTTGTCTCCTGATATTGGGTAAAGCTGTGGCAGGATGCTCTGAAGGAGGGAGCTCCTGGAACCCAGAATGTTCTAGCAGCTGTGGTCCTGATCCTGAATTCACTTGCTCTATAAACTGAGATATGTCTAACCTGTGGCTCCTGCTACCTATCCTGGAAAGGAGGAAATCCTGACCCCAGCCTTTCACTCAGAATGATGTTGAGAAGTGAGCTGTAGAACCCGGCCTGTGCCTCCCACCACCCCCAGCCCAGGAAAGCTGCTTTCAGCAAAAGTAGTGACACAGGTCACCAACTTTTGCTTAAAACTTTTCTTGGGCAGACATTACGTTAAGATGATAAATAAAAGGTACCTTGTATAGAAGAATCTGGATCTCTTGGATGTGTGCCTGAGAACTTAGAGCTGTATCTGTCAAGCCCTTCTGGGGACTGAAATGCACCTCCATCCTTGTGATTCTCTCTCAACTCACAGGAAGTTTGTGGGATCCAAACATCACCGCTTGTAGGAAGAGTGAGAACATGGTAGAAGTGAATTTTACAACCAGTCCCCTTGGAAACAGATACATGGCCCTTATCCAAAATACCACTGTAATCGGCACTTCTTATGTGTTGAAGGTACATTTCCCCTGCTTCATTTCCCTACCAACACCCCCATCCTCAACCTCCAGCCCTCCCCACCTTGTTGAAGAAGAATGCAGATTCCCTGGACAGATTCTTTTGAGAGAGCACAGGCAGGACTGTCTGTTGTTCAGATGTGCTGGGCTATTTTGACCAATTTAAATAAAGAAAAACAAGTCCCCGGGGGTCATCCCCAGGAACAGCCCTGTGAATCTAAACCCAATCAAAACTAGAAGTCTCAGAAGTATGGTGTGCATCCTGATTCACAGTCTAATGAGTTCAATGCCAGCTTGGGAAGAGTAGTGTTTTCACTGGCAGTCTTTGATCTACCATGTCGTATGGCTCCTAATTCTTGATTTTATCTCACACAACAGCACCAGAATGAACAAACTCGAACTTCTGTGGTGGTTCCAGTGACCAGGGAAAGTGAAGGTGCTGTGGTCCAGGTAAAGTTGAATGAGATGCCCTGGGAAGGGGCGGGAGAGGACTGAAGACCTACGGCACCGCTGTGAGGTACCTTGGAGGAGTCCTTTCTAGTTGGAGCAGATGAGTTCTCTCCCCAGCTTGCTTCTGCCAGCAGTCTACATAAAGTAATGCTCACAGGGAGTCCTGGCCTCAGTCTTCACAGTGAGGTCAGGAAGCTGACTTACTGTCACAGTCCTTTTTGCTTCTGAGTGGCTGTTGACTTTCCAAAGTGCTTTTATTCCCATTTTGCTCAGAGGAATTCTGAGACAGGAGTACCAATTTATTTCCCCAAACCTGTTTTCACCACAAATTGAAGTAACAAAGGATTTGAAATCAGAAGGCTGTGGTTCCTGATCAACTTATGAACTTTGCAGGGCAACTCTGTTCTCTCAGGGCCTGAGTTTACTCTGCTGGTGAACAGGAAATTGGAGTAGCAGATGCTGTCAGGGCTCTTTCAATTCCAAGCTTATGCCATGGGGCCATGGAGGGCCTGGGTGGGACACAGCTACACACAACATAAAAGGAGCTTTTGTTCTTCATCCTCTGGGACTTACAGGCAGCGCTTAGACACACCAGGTGGTGCAGATAACTCTCAGCATGTTCTGACCGCACCCCTTTTCCAGGGAACCAGACTCTCCTTGTCGCAGGGGACTTACCAGTCATAAATCAGACGTGGGTCAAGAGGAGTCCCACTGCTGTTTTTTTAAGAGGACATATTTGCATATGTATTAGGATGTGACCTAACCCTTTTAGAGAAGGAAACAAAGATGTTAGCAACATGTACAAGGTTTAGGGTCGCAACCCAGGAGTCTTAGCAAGTGTTTGGTCTTCGGCCACTGGTCTGGATTTTAGGGCTTTGTTTGAAAGTATGACCAAGGGGAAAAAATGTCCTATTAGAATGCTAGAGAGGGGTTGAAATCAGAGAAAAAAATGACGAGAAATTCTGGTGGAAGTAGGAATCATTCTGAGACTGAAGCATGGTGAGAGCTTTCTGAGCCCCTTATTTCTCCGCAGCTGACTCCGTATTTCCATACCTGTGGCAATGACTGCATCCGACGCAAAGCAATTGTTACGCTTTGCCCACAAGCAGGGGTCCCCTACCCTCGGGATCACAGTAAGTACCCAGCCATTTCCACGAGCCCATCAAAGAGGCTCAGGACAGGAAGGCCTGTCCTCACCCCCATTCAACATGTGACCGGCTGTGTGTGGGGGAACATGAGGGAGGGAGTGTCCCTGCCTCCGTGGGCTGAACAGGGTGCCAGAAAAGACAGCAGTGCTGTGCCCAAGAGCTGCAATCTGAGTAAGAATAAGGCTTTGTTTTTAAGACTGAGATCCTTTACCCAGAAGGGAATACACGAGAAGGGGAAAAAAAAATCAATAGTGCAAAACAGATGTTCAAAGTGCCACAAGGATCTGCTGAAAAGTCACTAGAGTAAAAGGACCGATTATATGAAGGAACCCACATTTCCCTGTGTTCTGACTTTCTTATCTGTCTCAGTGGCCCAGGCCTGGCTGTTAATGTAACTTGATGTGGTTACACAGTCAACATTTGGATAACAAATTAGGAATAGTGGCACCAAAAGACACACCTCACTGGTGTCTGGGAGCAGCTTATTCTGGAAAATGTCTCTCTAAATTTAGAGATGTTAGTTTTCACTGCAGGTAAACAAATAAAATGCTTCCAGAACTAGCCCAGGGGTGGCGTCAAAAGTGGAAAAGTGTTTTTCTTAGAAACCCAGCCTCCTAACAGTCCTGACTGCTATGTGGGCCCAGTACCTATGGATTCCTGAGCACTTTGACACGCCAGAGCTTACCCAATCCTCAACATTCCTGTGATGGGGTGGCATTACCCTCCACATTTGTCAGCCTAATAAACAGCCTTTAAAATCACCGTCTGTGCATACTGTATATTAAGTAATTGCACCCCAAATTACATTAATTTGTCAAAGAACAAAAAAGCGAATGTAAACTCTGGTTACCAGAGTGAAAATGCCTGCGTAAATATGGAGTGAGAGGCCAAAGTGATTTTAGAGGACTGTTCCTAATCTCCTGGGTCCCCTAGCCCTATTGAGAATCTAATGAAAGACCTGGACACTTTACAGAAAAACATACCAATCTGCAGACCCCCTCTAGAGATCTACTAACCCCTGGTTTTAAAGGGACCAAAACTTACACAAAGCATTGAGCAAAATTTTGCTTCCAAATAGGAGAAAAATTTGGATTGTTTTGCTGAAGATGAGCGAGCTCTGTTTTCTCTAGGCAGAAGTGTCTTGGGTGGCTGGCTGCCTCTCCTCCTCTCGGCTCTGCTGGTGGCCACATGGCTGCTGGCAGTTGGGATCTACCTAACCTGGAGGCATGGTAAGGGTTACAGTTCAGTTCTTTAGAGAAACCTAGATGAGGAAGTAACAATGAATTTTTTGTAAAAGAGATTCCTCCGGAGGCAATCACATTTTGGCATTAGACAAGAGTCAGACAACATTTATTTAATGCCTTAGAGCTCCCCTAAAGACTGATATAATGACTGGATCGCATCTGCTAAGGGAAAGCGGGGATCGGGACCTCCAGAACTGCAGACCATCACCTGTTTCCTGTTTTACCATCAAGGCATCTACAAGGACTGAAATGGGCCAAAGATAGCTAATAACAAATTGCACTTTACCGATGATAGGTACTCTATGTTAGTTCCTCCTTTTTAAAAATAGTTCTTCCAATAACACTCACTTGGGTTCATATACTCTAAGGATATGGCCAACTCTAAAACACTGAGGACCTGAATAAGAAATCAGAGTATTTATATAGATACAGAGTTAGAAGGAGGTCCACTCAAAATCTCTGCTTCTCCTCCCCTCCACACATAGACAATATAAATGCAGACTTTGTGCTGTCAGAGATAGGACAAGATTAATCCAATGTTCTTTCTGAGCTAAGAAAGCCACATGGAAGGCTGACCGTAGAAATACTTGTATTTAGGGGGCAATGTTTGACCTGTATCCAATAACAGTAGTTTCATACCTAGTATCTGCTCTGTAGCACACGCAGGACAGAATCCCAGTTGAATTCCAGCTGAAATGGGGTACCACTTAACCTTACGGAACTGTAAATAAACTCCACCACCTGTAGGTAGAAGATGGAACAACTACTAAGTTGATCCAACTCAAAATGAGATGTGACGGGCAACTGGTCAACTGTCCCTGTTCATATGACACTAGAAATACTAAAGTTACAATCACCCACCTGACACAGACCACCTTAAACCTAAACAGTTTCTATGAATTTATTTGAAAAGATATGGCTTGATTAAGAATTATTCAGTGACAGGGATTTAGAAAATATATCTTTTACAATATCTTTAAAGTTTAAGCACTGATGTGTTTCAGCTGATGTGTACAAAAGGAGCATCAGGGATATCTTCCTCTGGCAATAACAACATCCCTGGTGCTCCAGCAAGGGATCATTTACCAGTGATGGTTTAGACTAGAGTGAAAGAAAGCCTGCTACTTGTTGTTCACAGATAACAAATGTGTCTCTCCCCCCACAGAAAGGATCAAGAAGACTTCTTCCCCTACTTCCACTCTACTGCCCCCCACTAAGGTTCTTGTGGTTTACCCATTGGAAATATGTTTCCATCACACGGTTTGTTACTTCACTGAATTTCTTCAAAACCACTGCAGAAGTGAGGTTATCCTTGAAAAGTGGCAGAAAAAGAAAATAGCTGAGATGGGTCCCGTGCAGTGGCTTACCACTCAGAAGAAAGCAGCGGATAGGGTCATTTTCCTTCTTTCCAATGATGTCAACACCATGTGTGATGGTACCTGTGGCAAGAGTGAGGGCAGCGCCTGTGAGAACTCCCAAGACCTGTTCCCCCTCGCCTTTACCCTCTTCTGCAGTGATCTGAGAAGCCAAACTCATCTGCACAAATACGTGGTGGTCTATTTCAGTGAAGCTGATACCAGAGACGACTACAGTGCACTTGGCATCTGCCCCACATACCACCTCATGAAAGACGTTACCGCCTTCCGCAAAGAGCTTTTCCACATCAAGCAGCATGTGCCGGTGGGGAGAAGGCTGCAAGCCTGCCACAACAGCTGCTCCTTTCTGTAGCCACCCACGAAGCAGGTGACCTTAAAGCCTTACTACCCCTCCAATTACAGGGAAAAAAGCATCTGTGATGATTCTGAAGTTTCCTGTACAGGTTACTTGTAGGGAGTATTACAGTCAAACCTTGAACCACCCAGGGATTAAGGATTCTGACATTTTAACTCTTCCAACTTTTTCTCTGAAAGCATCTTTTTCTTAATGCAGAGATCACCAAAAGGCTGTTTGTATTAGTATTTGTATTTTCCTAAGAATGCTTATTTTTTTCACATAGTCCAAGACTGTCTGCTCTAGAATGTGGATCAGTTACAAGTGGATGACTGTTAAAATGTAGATTATCCTTAAAGGGCCATGCCACTCCTTCCAATACACGTCTTACAGATAAAGACCACAATGAAGAAACAGTGTCCAGATTCATAAGCAAATACTTTGTACTGCCTGAGACAATACATTTAATGTGAACGTTCACTTATTTGTCATAATCAGTTTTCAGTGCCTGTAAAAGAAAGTGGACATGGCTTATGTCAAAACTTGGACCAGAAACCAACTTGAATCAACACCTACCAGTTATAAGAGCAATATGCTATTAGGTGAAAAACTATCATAAACAGAAATACTTAATATGCTTTTAGAACTAAGTAGCCAATACTAAATTGTGTTGAAGCAGCCTAGAAACATAAATAAAAAGAAACATAAATAAAATCAGTATTGTATAAATTTAATTATTTTGTTAAAAACCTAAAAACAAAAAACAGCAAAACAATTTTCAAATTGAAGGCAAACATCCTAAGTAGTACTAGCACGTAAAAATTCTATTACACTGGCAGATTCTTCGTTTCCGACCTACTGAGCAGATCCTTAGGATGATTTATGTAAAATGTTCCAGTGCCAGCATTTTTCCATGTCCTAAACCTTAAACCTCTCACCATCCTTATTTTTTCTATATTCCCCTTCACCTGCATCTCTTATTTGCACCTACATTCATCTTACCCCACTCCCATTCTTGGGAGCGAGAAGGTGCCTAGCAGACAGTGGCAGGAATCACGTATCCTCTGCATCCTCCCAGGTGTCTGAGCCCCCAGGCTGTGCTCGCTGGCTGCTGTCTCCAAACCTCCTTCCTTTTCTCTGGCCAGAGGCTCAAAAGGCTGGACCAAGGCCTGGACCACTGGTGGTAACAGCTGTCTGTATTTAAACTTTAGTTCAGACGGCTCACAGATTAAGGTCAACTGATCATACTGAACAAAAAGAACTCCAAAAACTTTCACTTCATTTTCAGATAAAGGAAAATTGGGGACCTAATGATTAAGTTAGTAATTGCAACAGTCACCTTGCTTTTCTGTATGACACATTAACAAGTCTAAATTATACAAAAATCATTTCTACTTGGCTTTAGGAAGAAAATGAGTTTTCTTTTATGTGTTCCATTTTTTTTTGTTCCATTCGGGTCAAATAATGATTGTTCTCCTTCCCAAGCCCACCCCAGCTCATGCTGGTAACAAAAGCCAGCCAGCCCAGACTTAAATCTTTGCCTCTGAAAATCTAGACCTGAATGGGCCCCAAACTTTTTTGTAATCCAAGAGAAAATGAAAATTTTTTTAAAAAGCAGCTTCTCTTCCTATCTGGAATTCCAGCAGCACACAAGAGTCATGACGTAAGTGCTTGTTGTACTAGACGAGAGAAAATTCGTAACCAGACATTGCTCACAATTTGGGTACACAATCACACACCCAACCCTCACCATCACATGAGACTGCCTGATGACACTCTGAAGGCAACCTATATGAAAGATTTCACCACTGAGAACTGCTCTACTGCAGCATTTTACATCATCTGAAGTTTGAGACCCTGAGAAAGGCGCAGAGTTTACCACTGGAGTTAATATTTATTCTCAATTGTCCTGACTACAAAAGCAGCTCAGTTTTTACACCAATGTCATGTCCTCACATAGAAGTTAAAATTCATTAAAATAAAGTTAAAATTTTCATGAATCTTATGCACTAGGTCAATAAATTAGAATACAAATATTCTATAAGAGTCTTTTATACCACGAGGCATGTTTTTGGTGTTTTTGGTCTTCAACAGTGACTGTTCTGTCCATTTCACCACACAAAAGCAGCTCGCTCTCGTAGCATGCGGACACCAAAACGCTGCCATTCTCTCTGATAAATCCACAGTTCCTGTGTCGTATCCAAACAAGCCAACACTGCCCCTCCTTTCCATGCAATCAGCCGGGGATCCATGTCCTAGGGAAGTGATACACAAGGATATTTCGATGTAAGCAGGTGACACATACACTTAATCATTTATTTGAATTTGGGGGTAAAAAGAGACCCACTGAGTCAATACCTAATAAGCCAGATTTTCAACTTGCATTAAAGACCCATGAAGGACCCATGAAGTACAGACATCTTTCTATTTCAACTGACAAGAAAACTTTTTAGTTTTTATTACTGAAGATGCTACTATTCACTACTCACCATCATTCCACAATGGTTCCTATAGTCAGGAACATATGTAAGGAAATATTTTATTTTAAAGCTTCAGTGTAATAAATATATCCCACAATCCCTCCCTGAAGATTAAAATAAACATATTCCCAGGAATTGTCAGTGAGATACAATAAAATACAGGAACAATCTGTTCCTAAATTCCTGAATGTGTTTCTTTTCAAGATAGTTCAAAAGCAAAAGATCTCTAACAACCACCTGGCCTATGGAGCAGCAGGAAAGCCTCAATATGAAAGAGAGAAAGATGGAATTGTTCTGGCTGACAGCTGAGAAGGGTCAGACTTTTCCCTGCCCCACCCAGTGCTTTTACAAAGGTGGAACTCAGTCATGGTAGTCTGGAGGACACAGCAGGGACTAAAACCCAGTAATCAGGATCCCTAGTCCACAGCTCCTTTTACCACCTCTCTGACCTGCTGAAAGTAATTCTTCCACCTGCTCCAAGCCCTCAAGAACTCCCCAGACACAAACGCATGCGTCCCAGGATTTTCTGTCCATACATGACATAACAATTAATCAATGCTGTTTCATCTGCATAGAGTCCAACTTGCACTAAAAACAACATACCTTCGGTCTCGTGATCACATCCACATTTTCAATAATTCGCCTGAATGAAGGTGGCATTTTATTGAGAATTCTGTGCTGCAGAAATTCTTGAGCTTTATGAAACATCAAACCACCTCCCACCACCAGGATGGAGCTGTACATCTTCTTTTTGGTATCATCAGATGCTGAAAAGACAGTGAAATCCCTTCCACACTTTTTCTCTGTCCATCACCGCCCTAGACCAAGCCACCATCATCTCTTGCTTGGATAACTGCAGGAGCCTTCTTGGCCCTCTACAACCCATCCCTCAACAATGCTACAGTGCAGCCAGAAGAACCCTGCAAAACACAAATGTGGGCATGTTGCTGTCCCCACCCCTCACCCTGCTAATAGCAGCATTAGGACCAAAATCTCTAAGGGGGCCTATCAAGTCCAGCATGGTGTCTACCCAACTCTTTTATGGCCTCCTCTTTGCACCCTGCTTCCCAGCCACACTGGCCTTCACATAGGCGGCTTCTTCTTCTGCCTGGGATGCCACCCAACCTGTGACAAGAAAACACCCCACTCCCTGCTAGATCTTTCTCAAGTGGCTCTTCTTCAAGAAAGCCTTCCATGCCTCGCATTCTCCACACCTCCTCCTGAGTAAACATTCCCTATTAAATCCCTCAATCAGAAGCTCTCAAAATCAGTACCCTTTAGTTCAATTTTGTAGTACCTGCTACTTATAATTTCACACCGTGTGATTATTTGACTTCTTTTGGTCTCCTGCACTAGGCCTCTATGAGGCCAGAAACCAATTGCTAACATCTGACAATGCAGGCATAAAGTTGGTGCTTAACAGTTTTTGAATTAATATGCTGCAGTGCAAAACTACACCCCAGCCTGAACCCTGCTCTCTCCCAGCTCCCCAGATGTGCTTACAACAACAGTCTATGCTATGAAGGATGGCTTTATCCAGGCCCAGAGCTTTCCCTTCAAACAGTGAAATGGCTGTCTTCCTGGACATCAGTGCAGTGAGAGCCTCCTCAGAATCATTGCCAGCCATCAAGCAGTCTCCCTGTGAGGACCCCAAATCCACCTCCTGGGAATGCAGTCTTTCTGGAAGATCAGAGGACTGGCCACGAAGATCCCCTTCAAATCCAATGGGTTTAGATGCAGACTTTCGATCAGCAGTAGCTTTTGCAGACTTTAAAGCAATCAAAAGGACAATCAGAGAGATGATAACACTATCATAGAACACTGTTGATGTTTCCAGCTAAATCCACCCCTCCCTACCTCACTAATCTACACCACATAAAACAAAAGCTGTGCCTGCAGAGGGGAAACACACCACAGTATATGACCAAGCACCCAGTTCCCACCCCTGGATAATCTGGGAGTGACAGGCGGTGTGCAGAAGATGAGGACATGCTGACAATTCCAAAGCAATTGCTGGCAGGCGGGCAGATCACAGAACTTTACTCTTATTGATTGGGTTTTAAAACTGAAAAGTCAGCGTAGATCAACTTTTTCACCTTTGTACTGAGTTTTTACGTGGACAGGTGGCTGTTACAGATCCTCATTTCCAGATCTTATCTGATCACTTCATGTTCAGCTTTGGGATAGGAACCAAGACTAGAAAAGGTTTACTGCCCTCTACTTCTCCCCATCATGAGCTGCTGTTTCATCAGCAGACAAGAGCTTTAATTTGTACACTTGCATCAGACATCCTATTCCTAGAATCAGTTTTGGACAAAGGAATTCAGCTCTTTGTCTATGCTACCCAACTTCTAAGTGATAATTAAAAAATAGATGGGATTTTATGGAAAATACCACTGGATAAATATTCAAAAGAAATAATGCATGCCAACAGGGAAGTATCTTCATTAAATTAACTTTAAAATGTGTGACTGGTATTCTGAAAATTGGTTTGATGTCTGCTGAATAAAGACATCTGTCATCTGGATTTTAAACACAGACTTCATTTCATCTACAGCCCTAAAAACAGTTATCAGCTTTAGTATGCTGTCAGACGAGAGTGACTGCAATGATCCATTAATTCAGCCAAACTTCTGCACATCCAAACTGCCTCCTCTCATACCAGAATTAACACAGACCTGTTCTTGCTTGCTCTGCGTGGCCAGCAGGTAATGTTCATCATGAGGATCCTCAGGGTCACCCTGGGATCTGTGCTGCAAAGTTGTCATTTTCTGTCCAACAATTCCAAAAGTTGCTGGATAAAATAAAGCCATCGGAGCCTGTGCATAGAAGGAAAGAATGACCAACCAAGAATACTACCTCTTGAAAAAACTGGTCCATCAAATTTTGTTCTTCCACAAACAAAGTTGGCAAATCAGGTCCTATAAGTTAGACCAAGTGAGTGCTCTCTTTTGGGAGTAGCATAACTTCTTCAGTGCATGACAGGCCAGAAAACTCACTTCTCATCAAACTGAATGGGTGATATGACACCAGAGAGAGAGAGAGATCTCACAGTAAATGTAAAATAATTGCCTAGTAATCTACTTTACAATTTCCTAATAAGAATGGTGCCTCTCTCTAAATAACAATTCATCACACAGTGGCCAACTAAAAAGATGGTCCTCAGATCTGTTCTAATCTGTATTTTATCAGTGGCTTAAATGTTGGGTTAGCAGCTAAAAAATCTACAATCAGCTGACATTCTGACCTCATAAGGTTTCCAGCAAGTACATATCCTCTCAGTCTGGCTGAACCTGGCTGGCTTTCTTTCTATCCATAGAAATATACACTCATATGTTACCTGGAGTTTTTCATCTCCTAATCGAAACTGGTAAAGGAGGGCAGGGGAATCTGGATGTCGAATCTGAAACTCATGGTCCTGAAGGCCAGAGATGTCCTGATTTCCGGAAAAGATGATGTCAGTGAATCAGTAGAAGCGCATGTAAACTCCTCAAATGACAAGCCTCTCTGCCATCTAAATCTCACCTATAAAAGGGGTGCCCTACAACTTTCTATCACTCCCATTGGAACTTAACGAGAGTTCAACTGTACTTTGCTTCTTTTTTAACATTTCTGAAATTCCCACCATCTGTGTTCATGTTTTCCCCATTATCAATACACACTGATACAAATAATGGCCCAAACCAATAAGCAAATTTCCTTAGTAACTGGGAAATGTCACTGTCTTATGTTTCTCAAATTTCTTTTTAAATTCAGAATTATATTTGAAAAAGTTAAAAAACAGTCTAAAACAAATAGCATAAAAAGGTACGAATTCACATACAGCAATGATTAAATGTTGACTGTTTATAATACTAAGAAAGTGCTTCAGATGAAGCCATTTCATTAAATGTCTGTATCTACATATTTACCTGCTACTATTCTTTCCACCTAAAAGTTTACCTTCATCCTTTATTAAAAAGACTAGAGATCCTAAAGTGAGAGAAATTAGCTAAACTCTCTTAAAAAAAAAAATAGCTGTGTTCCAGAGCCTGAGACATATTATTACAGCTCTGATCTTACCAAAAACTCACTCAAGAGCTTCAGCCTCGAGGCTTTATCAACTTGGATTGAATGGGTAGCGTAATATTGTTAAATTTTTAATTATCTTTAAATATCTCAAATTTTTCCTGAAAACAAAAATAATCAGCAATTTTGATTCTGCTCCCACCTGATCTAAATGACAAAAAGTTTCTTTAAGGTGCTGCAGAAGAAGGCAATCCATTTTATTTGTTAACTGGCATTCTCTGTAAGGAAACCCAGCTCGCTGCATCAGCCAGTAAAAACATCTCGACACGTCAGATCCACCATATGCCAGACAGAGCCTAGAGTGAAGAGAAAAGGGCACATGGAAATTCTATTGCTTAAGAAGGTAGAGGGTGTTTTGAAAACTCAGGCCCAGTGAAACATAGCAAGTTTCCAGAAATGTTGTAGGAATAAACTAAAGAATGAAAGGACAGAATAAATGGATCAGAGGAAGAAAGGAAACCAGCAAAGACCAGTGGTGAGCACCTAGAAGCAATCATGCTATTTGCAAAAAATCTCCAAGAAACAGAATACGCATTAAATCTAGCTCATTTCCAAATCAGTATGCTTAGCACATTACGTGATAGTCGTTTGCCTGTCTATGCTCACCAGCACATAGAGATGGCAGGGACACCAGAAGACAAACTTACGGGAGAAAATCTTAGAGAATACTATCCACTAACTGAATGTTTCTACAGTTTGGAAAGATCACTGCTGTTTGTTTTGCTGGTAGAAGATCTGGGTCCTGTGTTTTCTCTATACTTTGGGAACTAATGTCATTAAATAACATACACAAATGAGCCAAAACAAGTCATACTGGGTTTTAGAATGCACTGTAACTTGGCATGGCAGGAAATCATTCTCACGGACTGCTTGGGCCCTCATTTAAATTTGTTTCTATGCCGTAGGATTCAAACTACCTATGTGAGGGACAGGAAGAATAAAAGCTTCCTGAAGAAGCCATCCTGGGAGCACAAAACGCTGCAGGGAATCCATATGTGCACTACCTCAATGTGCTCACCTGTGCTGGGCTTGTCTCAGAAAAGACAAGCAACAAACCTGCTTCTGATAGATATCTTATTAACTCCTCCATCAGTGATGACATAATAAAAGGACTTGACAAGTATAAAATTACTTATCAATCACCAAACATAATTATGACAAGAAAAGCAAATACTCAAAATGCTAGCTAGCTAGAGAAGTCAGACCAGAAAACTTATTTTCCCCTACATTACTTGCCTAAATAAAGCTTTGCTGTGAATGTGGTTGGTATTTTTCTGCTAGACTACAGCAAAAGACACAAAGCTAATATACACAGCTCGTCTGTGGAAAAGCACACAACACACACTAGGACTTTCAGGACCTGCTGATTTGAACTCAAATTAGAGACTCCCAATGGGAAGGGTAAAATCAGTTTACAGCCTTGTTAGAATTTGACAGTCTTGCTGGTTTCCTATGAAAAATTTAAGTATGTAATTCCTTAAAAAAAACTTCTTTCTAACTCGTGATGCTTTCTACTGAACAGGCTGTGTGGAGAGAAGGAGCAGGGAATACCACCTCCCAAGTTCCTTACCGAGTGTTCCGATGGGAGACCCCATCCTCCACACAGCACACGCTTGTCTTCTGGTCTCCAACATCTACGATACACGTGCTGCTTAAACCACTTCCAAAGGTGGCGCACACAGACTCCTGATGGACCACAATCCCTAAAAAACAAAAGGTAGGAGCGCAATCAGCTAGGGAGCAGTAAAAATCCCAAGACAAACAGCCAATTAAAGCCTGGGAATCTCTGGGCAAGCATCCAAGCATAATCAACCCTCCCAGAGTAGGTATTTCAATAAAGCAGTGAAACAGATTAACTTTGTCAGGAAAAAAGACAATCTCATTTCAAGCAGATTTCACTGGAATATCAGACATACCTGAAAAACCCATCTTCATTAGGATCATATTCACTAATTCTTTCACATGCTGTTTATTATAGATATCAGGAATTAACAAGATACATCTATAATACTAAAAAGAACAAAAGGAAAAAAGATAAAATGGTTAACACTCAAGTTGTAAAACTTGTAAAATGAAAAATAAAACAACTGATGTGTCCAAAAAAGGTCCAGAATGAAGGCATCAATGTGAGCAAGCTTGCTGACTGTGCAGAGCAGAAGAAAGAAACACCAAGAGACAAACAGAATGGGGGGAGTTCAGTGAAGAAGAAAAGATATCCTCAGTACTTCAAGGTCAAGAAGGCTTCAAGGATACTGCATTATAGACAACTGAACACAGTGTACTTTTATCAACCAAGAATCTGAGAGACAATCCAATAACTGGGAATTTGTTTACCTTTAAATCTTTCAGGGGGATTTCCAAGTATTTTTGTATTGCATGAGACCATATTACTTCAATATCTGCCAGAACAGCTGTAAGGGAGCCCCCAGGTCCTGGGTGAATATTTAACTGACCTCTTCTGATAGGCCAGTGAATATTGTAACAGTCCAATGGATTGACATACAAGGCCTGGAAAAGAGGAGAAGATGAATACATTGTTAAAATTCTTCTCTCTAGGTTTTCTGGTTTCACATTAAAAAAACCTAAGGCCAGAAGTTATCATTAACAATGCTGACTGTTCTAATTTGAGAGTAGAGTATATAAAATCTCAGGAGCCACTGTCAGTATCTGTTCCTCAGAGCAGGATTACAGAATGCTAGGAAACAACTAGAACTGCCTGGCAAAGCAAGTAAGTTTTAGTAATAGGATCCAGGTTTACTTTTTCCATTTCATTGTAAAGAAGTATCCTACCTCTTCTCCTACCAGAAACTCAGGATGATGAGATGTGTTCGTCCACTTATTTCCAGAACAGTGATCTAAAATCGCGGGTCGCATCTGCTTGTTGTAGGAGCGTGCCTGAAATAAACAAGGACCAGAAAATTCTCTGAATTCATGCAAGAAAAAAATGGGCTGTCCTCTTTTCCTCACTCTCACAGACCAGATAGAGCGACAAATTCTAATCGTTAATCCAAGATATGTGGCAAAATATTGATGAGTCACAAGTGGATTCTCCTGCCCTTTTTCACAATCTTGATTTTTCCCATGATGTGAACACTCAGGCTGTGATTCACAGCCAGTCCAAAATTAATACTGCACTCTGCTTAAAATTGAATACAGATTTGTATATCATACACTCATGCCCACTCCTAGCAGTACTGGTTTATCACAGTAAAGTGACAAATGTCCCAAGAATACACCTTCCCATTAAGATACACTTAAGACTGTATAGGTAAAGTGTAAATCTTCAACAATTTGCAGTAAGAAAGACCACCTTACAAATTACTTGGCTTGCCTACACATTTGTAACACTGATTCAGGTATTCTGTAGGTGGTTAAGAATGGTTTTTCCTCCTTTTTAAAGGAAATCTCATCTTTAATTCGCATAATGAAACAGGGAAAGCACATGAATGCATTGTGATATAATAGCACTGGTAAAAGAATGAATCAGAAGAAAGCGCTGAGGCTGAACCTGCTCAGGGGACACAGGGATCCTTCGTGTACCATTTGACATCTTTTTAGACCATATTGCTTGATCCACCATTTTAAGGCCATTTTGTCTTTGTTCATTACTTTCAGGTTTCTGGGGAAAAAGGATGAGAGATGAACAGTATAAAGGATTTAGTGAAAAGGGAAAGAAATATGGTAAATAACTAATTTAAAAAATCCAGCAATAGCAAATGCTCCCTCATCAACAAATAAGCACAGCCTTAATTTCTGTCTTGTGTATTGATCTTAAGAATTCAAAGTAATCTTTTTATTGTTTATTAATTAACAATTATTAATTAAAAACTCAGAAAGGAACCATCACCATAAACTAATTATTTGCAAAAACCTATAACCTCAAGTGACTCTGACTGGTAACAGAGCACATCTACTTTATGTTTACAAAGTATTTCAGAGACTTTTCCATGTATCTATATAATTCTGATGTTTACAATTTTTTAACATTTTATTCCTTCACCTGTTATTTTGCTTAAATAACAAATCTTCAAGTTATTGTAATACTGTACAACACATAGCCATGAACATTTTTGTGGAGATGTTATTTTGTTTTCTTTCAATTTTCATTCCTGAGGTTTATTCCCTAAAGTAGAATTATAACATCCAAAGATATAAATGAATTTTAGACTCTTACATTGTCAAGTTATATTTAAGCTTAGAAATGGACTTAAGGACAGCCTGCTAGTTATGCCTAGAAGTGAACCCCTAAGGCTTACTATCAGAATTATAGAAGCTGCAAGTTCCTAAAACTTCCCCTTATTTAAAATTTAAAAGTAGATTACAATGCAATATACATATTTACCATCTATCATGAAAATGTTTCCTGATAATTACCTCTGCAAAACTGGATGCTTACTATATAACAAGTAAATGCTTACTTTACCCTTGTAAGGAAATACTTTTTTTTGCATTAAAATTATGTTTTGATCTGAGATCATAACAAGTGCTTATTATAGCAATTCAGTTTGCTTACAGATTGAAAATATGAGCTCAATTTAAACTCTAAGTATCTGGGAAAAAAAATATAGCGGTCAGTTAATGCATCACTTTAAGTGAATGACAATTCTGCATCTTCCACTAAAGTTCACCTTCATCAATACCCAAGTTATCCTGATGGGTTAAAAAAAAAAACAACAACTGGATTTACTTTCATTATAATTATTTCTGTACAATCTAAAATTGCTAGCTCAGTTAAAAGAATGATGTTTGTAACCCCAAATGATGTAATTACTTTAAAACACATTAAAGCTATGAAGATGTTCAAGATTACTGCATATACTAGAAAGTCTAAGTCCTCCCAAGGGGACAATCCTGGGCTTTCTCTCCAGGTCCTCCATTTCTGACTTACATTTAATCCCTCCCTTAGAAGCCAGTTGTCCTTGTACAGGGGCTGCCCTTGTTGTTTGTGTCTTCGTGCAATGACATGAGGAATGCTGGCAGGAAGTGTGTCTGTGGCTCGACCGATCCTTAGAGTTGTTGAACCTGGATGTATGACAACAATGAAGTTGCTCTGGATTTGCTGCAAATATAAAACATAGGAGTGTTTTACACGCAGTTAAAAAGTTAAGTAACATAGAGGTAACAGGCTAGACTAAGAAGTCAGTTTCCTGTAATGACTATCAGACTCAAAGGTATCAAAATAGTTCACTAAAGGGAGTCCTTTGAGAGACATCCAGTTACTGCTCTCTGCCCAAATACAAACTCATTTTGTATCTCTATGTTCCCAGGATCTGACTCAGGGTACATAGATCAACAAATATCTGTTTAAACGAATAAAATCTTATTTACCCAATGCAAATCAACCTACAATTTTTGTACATTTCTGTGCCAAGCACTGTGGGTACCATGGTGACCAGGAGAGAACTTTCCTTTAGTAGGGAAGATAGTTAAACAAAGAATAAGAAGAGTATGGGGAATATTATGACTTGTGAAGTGCTGAGCTGCCTAAATATGCATCACTTAAGATGCTTGTTTTAAAAAAATTCCTAAAGACCCTAAGCCTTCACTATGAATTTTCTGATTCAGAATCTCCAGGGAGAGAAAAACTAAACATCTGCAACTTTTAAAAGCTCCTAAGGTGATTGGTATGATCACTCAGATTTGGCAACACAGATTGAGCAGGTGAGGGAAGAAATTAATGTAAGAACAGAATCACTATTTTGTAATGCTGGGAAGTATGGCTTTATACATTAACCACTTCCAAGGATATAAAGAAACCGTATTTCAGTCACTGTTCTTAAAGCACTTTATCCTTGTTGGTTCTGTGCTACCTACCTAATCAGGCAAGAGTTTAGGGTTAAAAAGCCAGAGTTCACAATTCTATCCTCAAAGGTCAGAAAACTCTGCTGTATGCACTTCACTTTCCATTCTTTGGAGACAGTGAACAAGGACTGATAAACAGCATCAATCAGCACAGTGGAGTGATGACTGTGGACCTTTGGAGGATAATTGTTTTAGATCTGTAATTCTCAAGGGGGCATGATATAATCTGAATTGCCTGGGGGAATCTTTACCACGCAAACTTTTTGAGGGACCCAGTCTCAGTAGGGAGTGAGAGAGGGAGGGACTCCGACAATCCCTTTGACAACAGGATGCCTCTGTTGAATTACCATTCCAGTGTGACTCCTCAGTCAGCACCTCCTCGGCCCTGCATTTAAACTATAGTTGTGTCTTCTTGGCAGGTCTCTATTCAAACATCTCTGTAACTTGCCAATAAGATAAAGTCCAGAACCTGCAAGATGAAGAACCTGCCTACTTCTCTGGGCTTCCTCTAGAACCACTTCCTTTTCAGTCTTCTTCATCTTCCCAATTCAGATGTCTCCTGATATCTTAACTCACCATGCTGACTTCTAGGCCTTCACAAAGGCAATTTCCTCTGCCTGCAATGTTCTTTCTCCCTGTTAAATATTACTCCTCCCTTCAGGTCTGAAGTTAAATGTCATCAGACCAGGTTTGTTTGTCCCCCTGCAATCTAATCTTACGTCACCCCTTCTTTTCATGACACTTTGTCATTCTTGTAGTGATTTACTGTCTGCTCTCACAGCAGACAAAACCCTTCACATAAGAAGGGGCTACTGTCTTGTTTGCTAGTCTACGCCCAGCGCATGGAACACAGAAACCTAGAAGGTATGTGTGAATGATCACGGCACCACTTTCACATGACATGGCACTACGTGGTACATTTCCCAACCTTTTGTGTGCTACGGCAGACAACACTTGTCTAGCAGACTGAGTTAAACAGATGAGGCTACTTGCCATCATGGATACTTGTACCTTATTAATGGTACACAGGCAGTAACACACTGACTGGGAAGCTCTGGGGAAGTAAATGCAATTTTTCAAAGTGTGGACAAATATTTTTTAATAATTACATATTTACTTTAACATATTGGAAAAAAACTAGCCAGAAAATCCCATACTTCACTTCCTGGATATTACTGCATAAGATAAGATTGAGTAAAAAAGTTATTCAGCAAATAATGATATGAGAGCCAAAGAGGATATGGAAAAACCAAAGGGCGTTATATAACTGACAGAAGTTAAGCAAATGTTGCTATGGTGGTTAAGGGCCCAGGCTCTGGATACACAGATCTGGCTTTGAATTCAGATTGTGCCACTTCGTCGCTCTGGATGAAGTTCCTACCTCAGAGAGCTACTGTGAGGATTAAACGAGCCTGGCTAGCTCTGTTCTACATTGCCTTCAAAAGTCAGATTTTTTGGCTTACATGACCCTCATGATAATAGCTCTGTTAAGATCTTCAGTCTTCCATGGTCCTCCGCACTAGCCCATCCCACACCACACCCTGATACCTAATGCCTAACCCCCACTGTGAGCTCTCCCCTGCCTCCCCCTCACAATGTGGGAGCATCCCAGAGGGTGGGAATTGGCAAGGCCCTTACACATCATCCAGTCTGTTCCCTCAACTAGAAGTCTGGAGAAACTGAGGCCTGTGCAATAGTAATAACCTCCCTGAGGGTTTACCATGTACCAGGCACCGTGCTATTTATTTTAAACTGCTGGGCCGGTTGAGAATTATCCTTAACCCATCTACCAGTAAGGAAGCTGCTTTAAAGACATCTAACTTAAAATTCTGAGCTTTTAAATACCTCCTTAGTTTTTGCTATGAATTTGCCCATTTTCCTGTGGGAATGTTTTCTTCACTGATTAGTAAGAATACACACACACACACACACACACACACACACACACACACACACACACGTCTTCTGCCTGCCATGCTCCTACAAGTAATTTTTTTCTGGTTAGTATGCGTTTATCTTTTTCTGGTTTTAACACACAATTCTTAAAGTCTATTTAGACAACTGTATACCTTCTCCTTGTTTGTGCTTGAAATGACCTTCACTACGTGAGATTTCCTTAACAGAGAAAAAAGACTGAACTCCTGAGTATCTCTTACCAAGGCGCGGTGCTAAACTACCTGAAATCACTTACACTTCAGTTGGGAGGAAAGTGACAGCCCTGTCCTGGTCTCAAGACCAGGAAGACTGGGGCTCGCACAGCGGTTGGTGAGGGCGGGCGTTGGAGACGCAGTCAGCGACCTGGTCGTTGACTCTGTGCCCGCGGAGCGACCGTGGAACGACCTCCCCCCACAGCACCACCCACGAGAGTTGGGGCCTGATGCCCTGCAAACCTCAACCTCCCCACTCTGTCCCCTGCGCCCAGCACCGCGGCCTCCACCCCGGCCCGGAAGCCGATTCCGAGGCCCGCCCCCGGCGCACCTCCTGCAGCGACTCCGGCACCAGCGCGGGCACAATGGGTCGTTTCACTCCGCGCTGCTCCTTCTCCTTCTCCCCGCCCTTCTCCTTCCCGTTCTCGGCGTCCCCTTTCTCAGCCTGGGTCATCTTGGTCGCCGACGCTCACCAGCCTCTAACCTCAGGGGCGCGCCGCGACCACCAGAGAAGAGCCTCCTGCAGGGAAAAAACGCTCGGCCGGCTGCCCACAACCAAGATGGCCGCCAGAAGTCGGCCCAGAGCATTCCGGGAAGGAGGAAGGGCGGAGCTGTCCAGAGGAGGGCGGGGCAGGGACTGGATTGGGTGGCTGTTGCCGTGATTGGTCTTGGCTGGAGCATGCCCACAACGTACTTGTGTTTTCTTTTGAGCGGTTGCTGTGGAACACCTGACAACAGGAATCTCACTTGGTCCTCACACCTGCCTCTTCTAGATTCTCAGACACCACTCATAGTTCTGCTTATACTTCACTGCCATGCTTAGTCCAGCCTCTGATGTTAGGATTCATTGGAGTCAGGGCTCCTCTCTACACACTCCTTGGATGACTTTATCCAGTTTCATGGCTTTGAAAGAAGATAAATCCCAAATATATACATTTCCAGTTTAGATCTCTCCCTAAGATCCAGACTGATAACCTATTGCTTCCACTTAGATGTTCACAAGGCATTGCAAACTATGTCCAAAATGAACTCTTGATCCCCACCTCTGGAAAAAAAATCTACTCCCACTCTTACCATCTCAATAAATATCACTTTGTTTCTTCACTTGTCCACATTTTCTACATTCACATCCATCAGCAAACCCACAATCTCTCAAATGTATCTTGAATGCATCCACTTCTCCATTTCTACTGCCTCTACCTAGTCCAAGTTACTATCTCACCTGGATCACCACATCCTCTAAACCAAGTCCCTGCTTCCAGTCTTGTCCTCCTGTGATCTATAGTTGCCCACGTGTCAACTTTTAAAATATCATGAACTAGTTAAAACAATCAATACTATGTACTCAGCACTTCACTTAACAATGCCAATGAGTTATCTCAAACAAAAATTAAACCCATGCTTTAAACTCTCATGATTTCCCTTTGGTCAAGGAACGGAATCTATAGCCCATAACGCCATACTTAATCTAGTTCCTACTACATTTCTAACTTCACACTCATTTCTTCTCTCCCCCCTCTGGCATTTCGATACTCACTTTCGTTCAGCTTCTCAGACATGCCAACCCCTTCCCATCACTGGGCCATTGAACTTGCTGTCCTTTTTGCCTTGAATGCCCTTCCCTTGGCCCGTTCTGTCTCAAATGTCACTTCAGAGATAACTCTCCATGTTCCTTGTCATCTTGTTTCCTTTGAACTTGTCTGCCCAGTTAGTGTTTCCCACAGACAGTATGCCCCATGAGAAGAGGGACTTTGTCTTAATCATCAGTTAGCTTCAGCACATGATAGGTGCCCAGTAAGCACTTGTTGATTAATTACTGCTGAGTAAAGAACCTCCTGAGGCAGGAATTTAATCCCTATCTTACAGATGAGTAAAGTGGGAGAGAATGACCTAACTCACTCAAGAGCATAACTATTAAATAGCAATGATGTGGACACAAACTACTCAAGAGGCCGTGTTCTGTACTACAGTAGCATCCCTCACATGCAGAGGGAAACAGTTAATGTCCAATGCAGTCCTGACTCTAGGATAAGCCCTAAGGAAGAGTCCTTGCAGCAACAGTCCAAAGGGGCAGATCACAGGTCATGTGCACAGAAAAGCCACCACTTTCTGATACTGCCCTGGTCACCCCCACCACAGCCTTAGGTGGAGGTTTGACAGCATGACTCTGCCATTCACTAGCCGTACAATCTAGGAAGTTACAAAACTTCCCTGAGCCCTTGCATGTATCTGTATAATGCACCTATAACCTACCTACCTCAGTGTGTCAGAATTAATAACATGTAAAAGGTAAAATGTCTGACACAGACCTGAGTCATCAACAGACTGTCTTTATTAAACCTACCCTTAAAATTGTGTTCTAATTGCCTCTTTCCTTATCTTTGAAGACCAGTGTACTATGGCACTACAACTCCATTTCCTGGCAAACAGAGTTGAATAAATAGTTATAAACAGATATAAAAAAAGCTCTTATCTTTTCAAAGTCTGTTAAACATAAATCTGTATTATCTACCTTACCTATAAATAGTTCAGTGCCTATTACATGTCGTCACTGTTCAAAGCACTGAGAGAAAGAAGACAAAATCCCTAACCTCAAAGAACTTCTAGTGAAAGAATGAGTTACCAGCATTCAGATGGGGTTAAAACCAACAGGCAGTATCTTAAACAATGGTTTAGAATTAAAATTGGTCAAAATAGAATTGAAATTCATGATTTTAAAGACCACCTAGCAAATCTTCATTTTGTAGCTCAGGTTTGTTAAGGCTTTATAAATACCCAGATAATTATATTTGGTAGCAATAAGACACACTGTATTAAAGATCCATGAATTAATTCAAGACAAAAATTAATTCAAGAGCACAGATATTGTATGCATACTAATGAGATAAATACAATGTGATTTATTTATAAATGAGAACAAAAAAAACTATTTCAGAAGTTGAAAAAGGTGACACTAATAGTACTTAATACACAGTCTTTTATTTTTCTTCAAATTTGGAATTTTTTTGTTTTAACTCTATAAAGATGAGAAGTAAGTTTTGTAACCTAAAAATATTTACTTATTAAAACTATATTAACACTTTCATAAACGTTACAAAAAGATGAGACAAATATGTGCATTTATAGAATTGCATATCAGTCATGCCAGTTCCCTGCAGAGGGAATTCCCAGCACGACCTCATTCGTCTGTGAGGACACAGAGCAAAACTCTTGTTTAGACATACACATTCATCTACTTGTCCAGCATGGTCAGCACTCCATTTCCTGATGGTTTCCTTCTGCTATGAATGTGCATGTCCAGTTGTCTGCTTCTTAGAGCAGACATTTACCTGCAAGAAAATGTTATAATATTAGCTACTAGTTAGTAATTTGGACTGTATGAAAAATCCAGTCATTACATACATGCTTTAAAACCTTCTTCAAAAGACATTTTGATTCAAAAGACAATTTTTCAAGGCTTAAAATATATTTTTCCAAATAAGATGTCTGAGTAGTTACAAAATGTTGTGACTTGTTTTCCCAAAGAAAACCTTCCTAAGAAGGCATTTTCAAAATGAAATCCCTGCAGAATAATTGCAGATTTTAAGTTACCTTCCTCATCCTCCAGCCATTGGAGGAGGATTCGGGCCACGCAGATGATTAATTCGACCCATTCTTCTGGGGGGGTTTCCTGGTGGCCTAATAATAAGACAAGTTAATTTCTACTGTTTAGTAGACATTACTCCAATTAGTTCCTTTTAAACACTCAAATAGACCTTTTGCTTTGTTTAAAATGGGAACTACCATTTAGGTTGGGAGTCAGAAGTTCAAATACTGAAAGAGATCAGACAAACACACATGAGAAAAGAGAGTCCAGCAAGGATTATGATAAACTGAACAGAACCTCCTGTAAATGGCCAACTGAAACCCAGCTCCAGCAGAGTTTTGCCATATGGAACCACAAGCCCCACCCAGTGCTGCTCGATCTTCTGAGAATTTCATTAGCAGCTAGAAATCCAGATTCTAAAGTGAAATCTCTAGATTTTAATGTTTAATATAAATGGCTATCAGTTTTCATCCTCTAATTTAGACTTTTCCTACAGGATATTTGATATACATTTTAATTTTGTCAGATTAACTCTGGTTATCATTAATTTACAGTAATGCATTAATCTTGCGAAGTAGAATTTAAGCCTTTAATTTCCATAAGCCTGACTATGTCTATCTGTCTGTCTACCTATCTATCATCTATCTATCTATAATTTAACTAAATTGTATGGAGAAGTAAAAACATCTTTTATCAATGTAAAAAGCTATACCCTCTTCCATCATCGTATCTGGAGTCAGATGAGCTTCCATAGCCTCTTCTCGTTTTCACATCTTGCTGAAGCAGAGTTCTGAAACTGAAACAAGGAGCAGAAAATAACAGAATTTCTAATTTCAACATTATAAAATGTATTTCCATGGTTTTAACTATCATCTCTGTGGGAGGATGACTAAACTAACAGCTCCAAACCCACATTTTTGGAAGCCAGCTGGACACCACGACCTAGTGCAAGCACATGTCTAAACAGAGTGTGCTATGTTCTGTGCCAAACCACCATTCCTTGTCTTATTTGCTATAACTCTTCTAGATAGAGTCTAGGAATGACTCTGAAATCAGAATCATCTCCAGCTTCCTTCCTCTGCTCTCTATTAGCTGTCAAGTCCCAGAGTCTGCTCTTACAGTATCGCAGGTCCATTCCCCTGCTGACAGCTTACCTAATGTTACCTGCAGGAGGGAGATGTGGAGGTGGTGTGCCAGTGGCAAAGGGCCTACTTGGAATCCATTTAAATGGAATTTTCTTTATTTGTGGAGGGGGAAGGATTTAACTAAATTAAGATTTTAAATAAACAATATGGAGTAAGTGAAATCTGTAAGAGATTGCCAAGAAGTTTTGCAATAAATAACTTAACTTGGGGCCTTTCTCTCCCCTGTTTTGTTTTTCTATGGAACTGACTCTTCTGTTTAGCACTTCTAATTTATGCTACATGCAGCCATCAGATTAATCTTTCCAATCCACAGCTACAATCAAATTAAATATAAAGATCACTGCCTGATTTTCAAAATTCTGTCATTTTTCCTATGCTTCTTCCACCTGGAATAACTTCCTCTGATGTTTACCTCCCACAATCATGCCCACCCCAAGGTCTTCTGTAAAGTGAGTATTTACTGACATTTAAGTCATCAAAGGAAGGGACTGTCTCTCACATGTCTCTGCTCATGAGACACTCAGATATGTATTTAAACTTTGGATGTTATTAGTAGCTGATGAACAATTTTCGTAAAACAAACAGCATATGAAAAAGAAGTTTAAATTGCTGTCTCCTCTGTATCAATGTTAACAGTTCATTAAAAAAAAGTTTACGACTTGGGAGCTTTTAAAAATCAAGATCTAATTCTCCTTGTTTACTTACTGTACAATACACAATGAAAGTGTCACATACACACTAAAGGTGGGAATAGCAGAGAGAAAGCGAGATGCTGACAGTAGAATGAGCAGACCTGGCCCCATAGCTGCAGGCTGAAGTGGTTACCACTAGAGCTCAGGCATGGTCAAGCTTACTAACTCAAGGAACATATTTATAATCCTAAGATGTTTGGGGGCAGTTTTATCGCAAGACAAGCCCTCACCTCCCTTAGAAAAGCTATGACTTAAAAAAAAAAAAAAACCTACAGTTAAAAACTGCTTCTGGAAAGCTGAGCTTCTTTTAAGATACCAACATAATGTACTTAATGTACTTCTGTCAACTTAAATATCAGGGCTACTAAGAGCACTACTACACTTACAACAAAACCACGAACTCAGCTATTCCCCAGAAGAAATCCGTTATAAAAGATAATCTCCATGGGGACTGACTCCGGCTGTCCAACACTTGTCCTAGAAACAAGAATAAAGAAACTTCAGTTAGTGCTACAAATCCCTGATACAAGATGCATAACATTTTATCAGCTAGGTAACACTTATGGACTTAGTTTTCAACTCGTCCACTGTTCCAAATGGTCAACACAGGAGAGGTCTGTTACATGAACATCGTTCTAAGGAAGGGTTCAGGGAAGTAAAGCTCTGTGATGTAAGGTTCACTCCTTTAATATGTCTAATTATGCCTTTTATAGTTTGTAATTTTGGTGGGTGACACTTCAAATTTTTTCTTTTTTTATTGTGTTAAAATATACACAAAAAACTTTTACAATTTTAACCATTTAAAAAAGTATACAGTTCTATGGCATTCAGTACACTTACACTGTAGTACAACAATCAACACCAGCCACTTCCAGAACTTTTTCATCTTCCCCAACTAAAACTCCACACCCATTAAACACTAACTCCCCATTTCTCCCTTCCCCCAGACCCTGGCAACCACCATTCTACTCTGTCTCTTGAATTTGACTGCTCTAGTAACCTTATATGAGGAATCAAAGAGTATTTGTACTTTGGCAACTGGCTATTTCACTTAGCATAATGTCTTCAGGGTTCATCCATATTGCAGCATGTATCAAAGTTTCCTTCCTGATTAATACTCCATTGTACATACTTACTACGTTTTTGTTCATCCATTCATCTGTTGATGGACACTTGGGTTGGTTCCATCCTTTGGCTACTGTGAAAATGCTGCTATGAATATGAGTGTATGACTATCTGTTTATTCAAGTATTTTGAAGAAACAAATGGGATGGGTGAATATAAAGAATGCTAATACCACTTCAGAGTATCTTTTTCACTTGTGAGGTCTGTTGCCTATATAAAAAGATTGTACATACTCTTAAAATTCTTAGAATCAGTTGTTATGTCAAAATTCTTATAAATCAAAGATCTGTGTGCTCTAAGTACTGAAGAGAATTTGGCTTGTTCATTAAAATGACCACTATTTTTCTTTATAAGAATATTGTTGATCCTAATTAAGATTCCAGCTTTATCTTACAGAAAAATGGATCTATTTTTCAAACCACTTTAAATAACAGAAACTACAACAGAAAAAGTTAATACTCTAGAGTTCCAGCCCTGCAAATCATCAGGTTAGAGTATTTCGGGAGAAGAGCCATCTGTCAACTCCCTTTCCATTTTTCCTTCAGCTTCACCACACTCACTGCCATCTCCCCCACCCCCACCTCCAATATGGTTTACTTTTCTTCTTTCCTTCACCAGCTTACTTTCAGGCATCTACTTGGACCTGAGCTCTCACAGACCTACTGAGAAAAAAGGGCTACACTTAAAGACAGCATGAGTGATAGGCTTGGTTCTGCCTGTTACTAGCTCCGCTTTGTTAAGTGATGTGACATTTTCTCTGAGAAAAGTATTGCAAGGCTAGTCACCATATAGGATTGTGGAAAAAAAGGTCATCTGACACTAAGGAATACTTTGTCAACTATGAAATGTTGATACAGCCCTTTTAAGAAAAAAGATCTAACTGGAACCCATCAAATTCTTCCTATGTGATTCTAAAGAACCTATTGCATGCATTTGTATCATTCTGACTTTTTGCACTTTTACTCCTGGTTTCTGAAGGCAGAAACCTCCCCTCTCAATATTCTTAGAAATAGATTGCTTGAATGCAACTGGCATTTCTCAATTATAAAAACGAGATTAAAGGCCCTAATAGGACCTATATGTTATTTATGTAGATCAATAATACAACAGTACATACACAATAAGACACTAAAAATACAAAGAATTATTCAATAATGTGTAAGTAATAGAAGCTGCCAGCCTTAAGCACAGAGGATATAACACAAAGTCTGCAAGTGCCCAAAACTAAGATGAAACTCTGATCCTTTTCTTTAATGCTCATCAACCTACTTGTTTTGAAAAATTGTAAGTGAGAGACAAGGAGGAGAAAGTGAGACTGAAAAGCAAAGAAATGCAAAGTGCACACAGACAGAAGACTTCTCACTGACTTGAACATAAATGATTCAAACAGAACTAGGGGCTGGTTCCAGTGACCCAAGGACTACTTGTCAAGAGTGCACCAAGGCATTTATTTCACCTGAGTCAAACAGGTGGGCAGGCAGTTCTGATATTGTTCTGACCCAGTCATACTGTCTTCCCTTTACACTCCCTGCCTTTGGGGAGTCACAAAATTAAGTCTCTCTCAGAGTCTCCATTCCGGTAATAATCAACTTGCTCCTACAGAGAGTGGTGTTTCTCCCCGTGCTCCTTGAAATCAAGGCAAAAAGTTTATGCATGACGAATTACCTCTCTCCTGAGGGAAAAAGCTTTCACCCTATTCTCTCACAGCGTTTAGAAAGAGGCAGTAGGATAAATAACCGCAAGGACGCTGACGTCAGCCCACCTGCGTACGAAACCCAACTGAGCCCTTTGTGACGCTGGGCAAGCTATTTAATCCGGCTGCGCCAGTCTCCACTCCTAAAGCATCAAATAGGGTATTACCCAGATAGTGCGAAATAAAGACCGAATAGGTGGATAAGAGAACAACGCTAGAGCAGTGCCCCAGACATAAGTGCTACGCAAGAAGTGTGGACACTCCAGTCATTACTAATTAAGGACAACGACGCCCGATAGGAAAGACCTCTTTCCGAGACCCACAATCAGAACTACCACGACGACGAGGACGCCGGGCATCCGGCACCGCGGTTACCACAAAGGCCTCGGCCTCCGCGGCTGGCTCAGGGATGATGGGCTGACGCGCCGCAGGCCGGAGCGACTTCACCTCCAGCTCCGCCTAGCCAGGGGCCGTATCCGGGAAAGCCGTGCCGGGCCCGGTGGGCAAGGACAGAAGAAACTCGGGGCCCAGCCTCAGAGGACGAAGGTCGCCCTAGTATCCTCTCCAACTCACCATTCGAGATGTAAACCATCTTGCCTCCTCCCAGCCTCCGGAGCGACAGAAGTGTCTGGCCCCTCTCAGCTTCCGTATCCCTCTTTGCGCCCGCCCTCTGACGTCACAAGGCACGTAGCGCAAAACGGCGAAGAGGAGGGAGGTGGGCAGAGTTCATTGGCTCTGGGGAGACACGTCCCCGGCCGGCGTTTGGTTTCGTCAAGCCAGTGACTTCTGGCGTAAAGCGGAGGCTGACGGGCAGATGACCGGATATGACGTTGGGATTTAGCCGGTAAACTCGCGCTTTACTGTCTCCTTAGGGGTTGGATTTTGGAGAGCTCTTTTGCACCACCTGGAGAAGAGATGCTGGTTTCTAGTTGTTAGAAAGGCCCAGGGTTGGGGAGTAAAGGCCACATGTGAAGTGGCTTGGAGAACCGCTAGCGGGAGGAAGTTCCTAAGAATTTTCCGGAATTGTGGATCTTTGAGGGAGTTTCGGGCGGAGGCGGTGATCAAACCATAAAGAGCTTTATTGTCAAGCCTTCGGGAATACACAGGCATCTCTGGATGATGTACTTATACTCTTTAGAATCAGCGTTTCTGCTCTTGGTTCACCAGAAGTGGTTGGAGTTTTTATCAGCTCTTGTGAAACAGCTGGAAAATACTGTAACCCAGAATAGCTCGAGACCTTTCTCTGCTTGTTTCTCATTCCTGGCTACTGCGTGATATGCCAACATTGTGGAGGTGAAGGACGAATTGATGTCTCGTGGTCTTTGATTATACATGGACTGCATACAAAATGCTGATGGGTATTTACTCTGCATCAGCCACTGGGCTACTTTCTGGTCGTTGACCGTGGCAATTTAATTCCTCTCCTTTTGCTTTTGTATTTGGCTGTTCTTTCTGCGCGGAGGCCTAATTTTTTCCCCCCTAGTTCTCAAGCCGTGTGTTGTTTCCTTAGAGTTACAAATCACCTTAACTAAAATGAAATTGAAATTTTGCTTTTAAGAGTGTGCTAAGATTGTATGTTCCAATACCTAAACATCTTAATATTGACTTTTTGTAGCATTTTTCCTCCTAAAAGTGCATAAAAGGACAAGACACCATCCTTTATATTTGAAATTTTTGCAGCGGTATCATGAAGGGTTATTTTTGCACAGATATTGGGATGGGATCATTACTTTTCCCAAGGACCTTTCTTAACCTCAGCCATAACCACCACCATCTCTTACCTGCTCTTCTCTAGTTGCCTTCTACCTAAAATCACAGCTTCCACCTTTACCAAGCTTAAGCAGCTTTTCACACTGCAGCAAGAATGATCTTAAAATGGAAATCACTCCATTCACTTGCTTGCAACCTTTTAGACATCAAAATTTTGTGATTTGCTATTGCTTGTATGATCTAGTTCCTTGTCATGGTCTAGGCCCATCATGACATATCTATTTAATTGCCCCTTTAATTACACCTCCTACCACAATCCCCACCCAAACTTTGCTCTAGTAACATTGTTCTTTAAGTCCTGAGCACCCAAGTTCTTTCATGCCTGCAAGACTCTGCACATGGTGTTACTTCTCTACCAGGGTGCTCTCCCGCTGCCTTCTTGCATATCCAGCTCCTTTCATCTTTTAGAGCTCAGCTTAAGTGTCACCACTTTTGAATTCCTTTTTCTGGCCAATCATCTCCATGATTATTTTCTTCATAGTACTTACCACAGTGTGAAAATATTTTATCTCATAATTGGCTTTTGTCTCTCTCCAGAAAATTTTAAGACTTAAGAGGTCAGGAATCTTACCTGCCTTGTTCCCTTTTATATCTTCAAGGTCTGTCATAGTCCTTGGCAAGTAGTAGGTACTCAGGTATTTGCTGGTAGAGAGGGAGGGAGAGAGACCAAGAGCGATCTTTCTAAAAGCTTCCTAAAAATCTCCGCAATCACCAAAGGAGGAAGGAAACTAATACTGGGATCTCCTGAGTACCAGACACTACTGGGCTGTCTCTTCCTCTTCATCCGTCTGCCTAGATTGTTTCTTCCTAAGATACAGTAATTGATACAGTAATTCCCTAATGAACTACCTCTAGCCTCTCCCACTCCACTTCGTGCTCTATTTAGTTACTCATTTAAACCAGTCTTGCTTCTTTCCCGCTCACACCTTTGGTTTCTCCTCACCACCTGACAGTTAACACCCAGCCTCCCTGGTCTGGTATTGATGACTTCCATGATATATTTTCTTAGGTTTATCTCTATGACTTCTAATTTCCTAATAGATCCCTTATTTTCCTTCCTTGTTTCTGCTCATTTATTTTTCCTCTTGATGGGAATTTTCCCCACTTCTTAAAATCTAATCCATCCTTCAAGGTGAGGCATGTTCCTATCAAATGAAATAATGAATATGAATGGGCTGCAAATTAAATATATATATTTATAATATAATATATATATAATTAGTAGCAAAATGGGCTGGAGGACAAAGAACATTTCCCCTTTCCCAAATCTTTCATGTAAAGAACTGCAGGTTAGTTACCAGCCACATGTGGCTGTTGAGCGGTTGAAATGTGGCTTGAGTCTGAACTGAGATGTGCTACATGTGCAAAATATTCACTAGAGATTTAGAATGAAATAATGTCAAATATCTCATTTCTTATATTGATTACATGTTGAAATGATTATATTTTGGGTATTGGATTAAAATATTTTATTAAAAGTAATTTTGCCTGTTCCCTTTTACTTTTTTAATGTGAGTGCTAGAAATTTTAAATTACATACTTGACTCACATTTATGGTTCACATTATATTTCTTTTGGACATCACTGGTTTATAATGAAGACATTATTGGCCTGGCACAGAAAAGATACTCATTAAATATTTATGGAATGGATGAATGAATTAATGGATGAATGGTCTTAATAGTGGATAATATTTATGTAAGTTTTGTTATGTGTCAAGTACTATTATTTCATTTAACCCTTACAACAACAATAATAATAGCTAACATTTATATAGTACTTACCCTGAACCAGGCAATGTTCTAAGTGCTTTTTATGTATTAATTCGTTTAAACCTCAACCTTATTAAGTGGGCTCTACTATTACTCCCATCTTACAGATAAGGAAACTGAGTCATAAAGAGCTCAGGTGACTTGCCCAGGGTCACACAGCTAGTAAGAAGCAGAGCTGAGATTAAGACCAAGAGTGTGGCTCTATAGTTTGTGCTCTTGATTCCTATGCTACCCTGCCTCTGCACACATAAGCAGAAGTATTCAAATAGGAGGACACAATCCAATGTGGTACTCAAAATATAGAATGGGAGGTGGTTTCTGGAGACAGTTTAAATGTATCTCAGTTTTCTCAAAGATACAAAATAACTTCCCACAGTTTGTCTTTTCTAGACACCCTAAGCATAAAATTCCCCTAAGCATCTCTAAATTGTTACCTACACATCTCAGTACCAATCCCTTGGCCAGAGGATGGGCTATTCTGAATGACAGCTACCTCTGGAGCTGGAACTGGAATCAATCCCACTTAAGCCACACTGGTGAAGAGAGGTAGTGCTAACCACATTATAGTGAAGGAGTTCTGGGTTACATCAAAACAGTAAGATGCCTTCAATACTGCCTTCAGGGAACATGGGAAACAGATGGCATTTATATTCTTCATTAACCTTTTATGTGTTTGTTCTTACAGTTATTGCCTTTGTATTCTTTATTTCATCTGGGCTCAGATATCTTAGCTCTCTGTCTCATTTTTCTACCGTATATTCTTTACTGATGTTTTTCACAGTAACTGTTATTTCTTATTTTTATTTCTTTTAGTTTATGTAGCCTCAGGCTGGACATGCTGTGCAAATCATTTCTGAGCCAGTAAGCACCTCATACCTTCAGCTGAACTGATGGTTGTACTGCTCTACAAGTCGCTTTTTTTTTTTTTTGAGTAAAGGTAGACTTATTCAGAGAGATACATACTCCATAGACAGAGTGCAGGCCATCTCGGAAAGTGAGGGAGCGAGAGGCTACAAGTCACTTTCTTAAACTACTTGAACTCATTTTCTGCATCAAAATGGGAAAATGTTCATAGAAATTCACAATGCTATCTTCCTGGGAGAATTTGGTGGATTAAGAAGTTAGGGATTTCATCTGTAATCTCTAAAGTATATCACAAAGTTAATTATATTATCAGTTTCATTAGTGTGCCTATGTGGTTAAATTTAAACAGTATCTTTAAATGAATAAGTAATATCTAGATTCAAACCGTGGTTCTGTTACAGGAAAAGAAATACTATTCCACTTATAATTTCTAACCTTCTAAACTCATGATCTAGTTTTAGCAACGTGGTAGTGTAATGGAAACTGTTACAGTGGTAAATAGAAAGAAATCTTGGGGCCAGTTTGTAAAGTAAAACCATCAGAGATTTAGGTCTTCTATTATAGATGCATTAACTGATTATCAAAAACACATTTTTAAATATTTTTAGAATTATATTCTATAGTACAGAAACAGTATTACTTTCCAAGCCTTATGTCTAGATTCCTAAAAATGGAGTAAAGAAATATAACAGAAGTGTACTTTCTCTCACTGTGTCCATAAGTCTCAAGATAAAATTGATTTTTACATTTTGAAAAAGTTAGAATCTAGATATGTGCCTGTTGAATTTAAGAAACATTTAATTTTTCTTATTCACTAAATGGTTTGGAGCAGAGCATCTGATAGTCCTCAGATCTTTTTTGTTTGTCAATGTGATACCTGTATATAATATAAAAAGCAAAAGATACAAATGGATAGTCCATAAAGCATAAATCTCCTATCTTCCCCTGTAAGCCAGGATTCTAAATTTCCATCCTGTAGCTTAGCGAAGCTGTTATTAGCATTGCTTGGCAAATTCTTTTTGGGCAATAGTAGCCTCAGTGAGAGACTCATCTGTCTGAAGTTCCATCTTTTCTGGGATCTTGGCCAAGTAATTCTTCACTTACTAGCATATTTAATGTTTAAACGTTTCCCCCCTTTATTTTATCTGGATTTTTAAAATTGCCCTCAGCAGAAGAGTTAATATAAATTACTTAATCCTTCATGATGAAGTGGAAGTTGATGTGTTGATTTTAAAAGTTCTGCTACTTATGTGTAAATAAAATTTCCAGAGCAACTGCTATTTTTTCTAATACAGTCAAAACACATATGAACAGAAAGGATTATTGTAAGTAGTAGATTAAAATGTGTGGGTGATTTTAAAATATATTTGTTTGGCCAATAAACATTCTGCTTTTAATCTTTCCACAACCAAACAGATGAACAAAACCTTACTCTTTGGTTTGACATTCTCGGTCCTTTTTATGAAAGGTTCAATGAAAATGGACTCATTTTGTAGTCTCTTAGGGAAAAGATCTTTATGACCCAGAGGTGAGTGTTCCTGGAGAAAATTGTTAGCGAAGCTCAAAAGGATACTCTTAGGGAGGTTGCTGTTGCCTCAACAAGGTAACTAGGCAGCTGGCTGTTGCTGATGCCTCAATCTCACCTTACTTTTTCTTACTAATTATATAACACAAATTGGTTAATACCACTCAAGGTCAAATATGGCTCTCAATTTCAAAAAATCATCTTTCACAATTATCAGTAATTCATCTCTTTTGCTATTAAACTCTAACTTGTTTTTGATGAGAAGTATGAAACTGAGACTCTGAAAATGGAATCTGGCAACTGCAGAAGTGTTGCTGGATGTTATTTTTCTCATTTCATTTCAAATGCATTTAGCTACTCCTTGATGGCACCCAGTCTTTCACATTCAGAGACATTTCACAAGTGTGTTGGAGACCATATGTGCTGAAAAGTGGAGGAGCAAGTGGAAATGGCTAGAGTCATCTTGGGTTGCTGACCTATTTGGTCTCCCCAGTTCCTGTGCCGTAGTCAGCTGGCTGGCAAGGGAGCGAGCAGATGTAGAGGCTGCCAAAAGGGCTGGCACACAAGACAGGCTCAGGCTTACTGCTGCAGTGGTGGGGCAGTGTGAACAGTTCACACTGGCATTTAAAAGGCTAACCCAATACCGGGGAGCTCAGCTTTGGAACTGTTTCTGCACAAGGAAGCCACCCAGAATACGACTCTAGCCATTTAAATTGGTTTTAGAAATGTAAAATTATTTTAAAATCCAACTAAAGTACATTTTCCATCATAAGTCTTGAAAATGGTCATATCCTTAATCCAGCATTTCAATTTCTGGAATTTATTCTAAAGAAACAATGAGAGATGTTCAAACATGAATTCATGTACAAGGACATTTGTCCCAGTGTTTTTTGAAATAGAAAAAAAAAGCCATATAACTGTGCAACAACGGGGGACTGGCTAAACTTTGGAATACATAGCATATTGTATATTAAAATAGTGGGAAATTACTTATGATATATTAAGTGAAAAGTGCAGATTATGAAACGGTATGTAAAGTATGCTATCAATACGAAAACATATACAGAAATACACTAAATATTATGGGAGCTGTAATTTTTTCTTTGTGTTTTTCTATGGTTCCCAAATTTTCTACAGTAAACATGTATTCCTTTTGTAATTAGAAATAAATATCAATAAATTTTTAAAGATACATTTGCTAGAAACTAAGGGTTTATCTCTAGTCTCATTTTAATCGCTTGGAAAATTCTTAAAAATATCTTCTTCTAGCAGAAGTGATAGGAAATTAATAGCCAAAGAGGTAGTTGTTAACTTTCAGCATACATTTTAAAGTCATTTTATTCTAGGTTGTCTTTGCTTTGTCTGATTGCTCCAGTACACACAAGCATACACATGGGCACCCCAGTCAAGTGAGTCAGTGTTTTTGGTTTTCCCTAAGGATGAATAGTGTCTAGTAAGAATCAAGTAAACATAGTTTCAAATTCCTTGCTATTTAGCTCAAAATAATTCTGACTGCTGATCAAAATAAAGACTTATGTGTTCACATTTTGTAAATGATCTATTGGCAACGTTACTGAATAAAACCCTCCATTTAAAACATTTGTTTTTACAGAGAGGTCTATCATACTGCTAAATAAACTCTTTTAAAAAGAGTCCAAATAGGGCTAAGAACCATTATAGCTCTTTAGACCTTCTTCTAAGCAGTTGCCTGATTGTCAATACACTGTAGAATCATCTTACCAGTATTCTGACCATGCTGGAAAAAAATGGCCTGTGAAGCAAGAAAATTTATGGTATTTGATATGATGGCAAAAAAAAAAACTTAAACAAATTCTCAAAATATACAAACAAAACAAATCCAAAAGGTTGCTGTATGAGTGTTTGATCTAATGTGCCTTCCTTTAAAATAGGATTTAGTGGGTATAAAAAATACATTGTGACAACTGAGCCTAATTTTTCAGGGGATGAAATTAGAGTCCAAACCAATGATTTTTTCCTCCCTGCTGGAAGGCAACCCTGGAAAGAGCAAGCAGGGAATCAATGCTGAAAATAAGTAATTTCCTTTAAATATGGATACAGTGAAACTTAAACCTGATCTGCCTTCTAAAATAGAGAACAAAAGAGCTGCAGAGACCCTGGTTTGTGCCTAGGCTCTACAAGCGCCAGGGACAATCTGGGGAGGGAGGTCTGTCCGTGTAGTGCCCACCAAGTATGCTTTGGACTATCCTCTATGGGCAGTTTGTTTCTTTAGCTCTCACTCCCAAATGAGCAGTATCTCAGCTTTAGGGATAAGGAAATTATTTTTTGAAATCTGAGACTAGTGAAGGAAATGGCTTCCTTTGATCCTCTGGGTGATACAATACCTATTTAAGAGCTTGCCTGGTTTTTATGATACAAGCCAGAACAACAGCAACAAAAAGACCTCTGGATGCTTTAGGGTATTCTCTTTTCTTTTTAATGAGCTGTAGATTTCAGGAGAGAGCTTCAAAAAATACCTGGCACTTTACTTTTTGCCCTGGATCCTAAAGATCCATTAAAGTATTCAATCACTCCTACTATGAATTCAGTTCAACTTGACAAACATTTATCAGGCTCTTATTGTATACAAGTCATCATGCTAGGCAATGGCACAGATAGTAGTAATAACTAATATGTATTTAGCATTTTGTGCCCAGTACTGTTCTAAGCACTTTCCATATGTAAACATTGTATTGAACAAAACTTACGAGTTGTGATCAAGAATTTTATTTTTGTGTTCCAGCACTCCTTTCATTTTGTTCAGTGGGGCTTTCTTCTATGTTCCTAAATAAAAACTTGGTAAACCTCTTAGAAGAAAACAGGCAAAACATTATCTGACATAAATCTCAGCAACGTTCTTCTAGGACAGTCTATCAAAGCAATAGAAATAAAAGTCAAAATAAATAAATGGGACCTAATTAAACTTATAAGCTTTTGCACAGCAAAGGAAACCATAAGCAAAACAAAAACACAACCAATGGAATGGGAGAAAATATTTGTAAAAGAGAAGACTGACAAGGGCTTAATTTCCAGAATATGTAAAGAGCTCATACAACTTAATAAGAAAAAACAAAAACCCAATCCAAAAATGGGCAGAAGACCTAAACAAGCAATTCTCCAATGAAGACATACAAATGGCCAATAAGCACGTGAAAAAATGCTCAATATCGCTACTTATTAGAGAAATGGAAATCAAAACTACAATGAGGTATGACTTCACACCAGTCAGAATGGCCATCATTCAAAAGTCCACAAACTATAAATGCTGGAGAGGCTGTGGAGAAAAGGGAACTTTCCTACTCTGTTGGTGGGAATGTAGTTCGTTGCAGTCGTTATAGAAAACAGTACGGAGATTCCTTAAAAGGCTAAAAATAGACTTACCATATGATCCAGTCCCACTCCTGGGCATATATCCAGAGGGAACCTTAATTCAAAAAGATACATAAACCCCAATGTTCATAGCAGCACTACTTACAGTTGCCAAACATGGAAACAACCTAAATGTCCATCAAAAGATGACTAGATAAAAAAGTTGTATATTTATACAATGAAATACTACTCAGCCATTAAAAATAATAAAATAATGCCATTTGCAGCAACATGGATAGACCTAGAGATTGTCATTCTAAGTGAAGTAAGCCAGAAAGAAAAATACCATATGATATCACTTATATGTGGAATCTTAAAAAAGACAAAATTATTTACAAAAGAGAAACAGACTCACAGACATACATAACAAACTTATGGTTACCAGGGTGGTAGTTGGGTGGGAAGGGATAAATTGGGAGTTTGAGATTTGCAGATACTACTATATATAAAGCAGATGAACAATATGTTTATACTGTATAGCACAGGGAACTATATTCAATATCTTATAGTAACTTATGGTGAAAAAGAATATGAAAATGAGTATATGTATGTTCATATATGACTGAAGCATTATGCTGTACATGAGAAATTGATACATTGTAAACTGACTATACTTCAATAAAAAATATATATACAAAAAAAAAAAAACAAAACTTGGGCAAACCCCATGACTTCTCTGGTTTCTTATAAGTCACACACTTGGTCTCAATTTAGTAATAAGAATGTTCAGGGCTAATTAATAGTAAAGTATGGAAACAGGATGCTTGATTGAAAATTAAAATTTTCCCCTTCCCCAGGTGAGGCTTGCAGGAAGTTTGTATTACTAGACAGTTTCCTCTCCTTGCCCTGTACCTGGAGCTGACTTATTGTGGCTTTTGACCCTTCTGGGGATGAGAAGGGGAGCTAAATGGACCAGAAAACTTACCTATGGTCCTTCATAATCTGGGCTGATACTCTTTCAATCAAGCTTTCGTGGGTTCTTTGGAAATTCTCTTAATTGCTGGGAATCTGTCACAAATAGTACCTTTGATAAAGCCAAAAACATCTCCATTCCTTTTCCTGACTTGCTCAAAGATCCTTCTTTTATTCCTGGTAATCCAGGGTTTACCTCCAGCCTTTTCTGCTCAAGTCCCTCCACCCTGCCAGGCAGCCACCTTGGCAGGGCCAGGTCAGCCCATGCCAGCTCTCTCCCATATCCTTTGCCTGACAGATTCTGGGATTGCCAGCTAAGTCCAACACAGCAGTAACGTCTTCACTCCTGCCTTTAAGGCAGCCATCCAGACCATCCCTCACCTTTTAGGTTTTCTAGGCAGAAGCCAGACCTACTTCTGTAGTCAGACCTAGCCTATTGTGTTTCCGTCATGTGGGAAATTACCTTGACGCAAAGGTACCTTCTGGTACACCCACCAGGCAAGCTATCCCAGAAGTCACAGAACAGAATCACTCGCAGACCAAAATGGGATGCTCAAATGATACAAATTAGTCAATCAATTTAAAACACAACAAAAAGCAAAGATAAGGAGATGGGGAGGCTTATCACACCTTAGGGTAGGATACCAGCAGGGTAGGAGGATTACATTCCTGAGTCCTTTGTCATTCATCGTTCATTTGTCCTCACTTTTTGCACCTCCGGCTCCCTTCCCCTACTCCGGCCCCACGCCACAGCAGCCTCCCCACTGATCGTGTGGTTATAAGAACCAGACTTGAAAATGAGTGAAGGGGCTCAGCAAATGGAAGGTACAACGTGCTTTCTCGGTCAGAGAGACACAGGGGTCTGGCCATTAGCCATACCTTGACAGTTAGCTCATTGAGCAGCAATGGATTTTATGTGCATCTCCTGGGAAGAGCACAGTGGGTTCATAACAGGACCATAATGGGTATCACAGGTGGGTGAACAATTTAGGGATAACATACCTGTCAGTCTGAGGTGGCTTGATCCATTTCCTTATAACTTGGTCTTTCCATCCTTTTCTATCCATAAGACATACTCCTGTTCTATTTTTTAAGAATCATATAATCCACTTATTCTCTTTATCTTTAACATGTCTTAGATGTTACTAATATACTATCTTTCTAACATCCATCCTATTGATTTTTCTTGTCTTCTATAGCAGAGCTGCATTGTCTTACATATAATAAGAAGACATTACAGTCCTTTCAAAACGTAGGGATGCATATTCATCTCTCCAGGTGGTTTCCTTACAGACTGTCTCTCACGACTTGAGATGAAAGGAGTGAGCCTTTGGGTGGGTGGGATTCACAGGATAACTATCTCCACAGAAGTTTTCTTTTAAAAAGCCTCCTCAGTATCTACTCTTGAACACTTTTGTATCCGCACGTGAAGGGCTTAAGAGTTAAGGAACTGGTTTTCAGAGGGCTCCTTTGAAAAGATACAGCTTGCTCTAGGTCCTCTTTCCAAACATCAGATCCACTTAATCCAGGTGCCTCAGTCAAGACTTCCATTTTAACATGCTGCTGCACATGTATCATTCCCCTGAATCCTCACAACCACCTGATGAAGCTGGTATGTTCTCAGCTCCATTTTATAGATGAGGAAATTGAAGCTTAGAGAGATTCTCTAACTTGTTCACTGCTAACAAATGGTAGAACTGGGATTGTAACCCAGGAATCTGGCTGCAGAGTCTCTGCTCTTCAAGAGACCCTTTCATTCTCCACAAGAAGGAGGGGGCTTGATGAAAGCACAAATGACTACTATACAACTGAAGAAGGTCAGGTGTCCTGAGAGAATCACACACTAAGTACCCATGGGGTGAGGAGGAGGGAGAGCACATGAGACGTGGAGGGAATTAGAAAAGGACTTCTGAGAGTGACAGCTGAACTGTATTCTGTGAGATAAAAGAGTATTTTGACAGGGGCAGTAAGGAGCTAGAGATGAAATGAAGGAGGTATGATGAGGTTGCATATGTCCTCCAGAAATCCTTTCACTTCAGCTGCGTCTCCAAACGATCACATATCTTAAACCTAATAAGACTTATGGACACCCTTTTCACCTTGCCAATTGGACATATGTCTTTATTGGTCATTCAAGTGGGACAAAGGAGATATTCTTTTGAAACTCAAGCAGACTAGGTGTTTGTCTTGTAAGCTGTCAGAGGAAACAAATTGTGGGGGAAAAAAGACTTACAATAGAATTAACTTGAATTGACTGATTTTTTTTAAAGCATCCTGTTTCCATAGTTTATGAAAGACAATTATATTGTCATTGACTTAGATTTGTTATCTACCTGTTAAAACCCACCTGGTAGGCTGTTGCATTAGAAATGTTTAATTAGCATCAAGTTGCCTATGATATTTTTCTGCCTCCTTGGAATGCTTTGTATATGGGCAAATGTTACATCTTAAATCAGTTTTGTTCTTTAGAACCAAATGTGTAACTGCATTATCTGCTGACTAAACTCAAGTAGACTTCTGGATTATTGCTAATTGTCATCTCCTATTGTCAACAAGCCTTTGAAGCACACTAAGGCAGGAGCGCACACTTGGGGGGGAACTGTGGCAGTTAGAGAGTACCTATGCTTTCTAAAGGGGACAGAAACTTTTCAGCTCCAGCTAGTTTTCACTATGTGGGATGGGGGTCCAGTGTGGCCAGTGCTTCTGATGATTTCAACAGAAGCTTGAAATCTGGATGATAATCCAAAATGTCCCTGTTTTAAAATGCTAAAATATTAGTAACTAATTTATGTTTTTTAAAAATACATGGTGCTAGCCAAACAAAACATGCCTATGGACCAAATACAGCTGAAGAGCTACCTGTCTGCAAGCTTTGTTTAAGACATACCCACTAGAAATTGCTAAAATTCCTCACAGGCCTAGGCTTGAAGTAACATACATTAAAAACAAAAACACCAACCATTCTATTATGGAAAATTTTGAGCACTGAAAAGTAGAATAGTATAATGAACCCCTTTGTACCCAATACCCAGGGGTTTACACAACTATCAACTCATAGCTAGTTTTGTATCATCCCTACTCCCACCCACTTCCCCCCATTTCCTCAGATTATTTTGAAGTGAATCCTAAACATCATATAGTTTCATCTGTATATATTTCAATATGCATCTCTACAAGAGAAAAACTTTCTAAAAAAATCTTGGTGCCATTTTTCTCATTAACAAAAAATTAACAATAATTCCTTAATATCATTAAATGTCCAATGTTCAGAAATCCCCTAATTGTCAAAAAATAGTTTTTATTTTTCAAATCACAATTGAAATACACTGTAGATGGCTGATATGTCTTGATAAATCTTTTACTCTATAGAGGAACACAACATTTTACTAAATACTAAAAATTTATAGTATTTTAAATACTACTAAAAAGAAAACGTTTTAATAAGGAAGAGAAAACCAACAAAATTTGTGTCCATGGGAGAAAAATCCACTGTTCTAGTGATGTGATTAATAATAATGTCACATATTTTCTTGTAACTAGGAAGGCACCAAATCGTGTAAGTGAAGTACCCTCACCATCACCTTATTACCAGAGTATTTTTAAAGAAGTAATACTTTTCAAGTAAAAAAAAAAAAACTCATAAAAATAATACATTTGGAAGGCATCAGCAAAAATGGTGGAATAAAGATCTCCCCCAATTCTCTCCTCCAGAAAAGCAATGAGAAAACCGGCGAAAATTGTCAGAATCAACTCTTTCAAAACTGTGGAAATTAACCAAAAGCTTACAGCAATCTGGATAGCCTTTATTCAAGAAAAATGGCCGAATCTCAATGAGAACAGCAAACTTTCTGGCATGTTAACTTTCCCTAGTCCCAGTCCCACTTCTCCAGTTCCACAGCAGCCTTGAGAACCAACAGCCTGGCAGCCACCAGAGGGGCAGAAAGGAGCTGGAGCACCTTTACAGCTTCAATCATAGAAAACTGTCATTATCTGAGCTGTCTGGAGGTTCCCTAAAAGACACCAATAGTAAGGCTGTCAGAACTCACAAAGTGTGAAAAAGACTTTGCCCAGGGACATTTGTTGAAAATACTTCAAAGCAATTGATTAACTTTGTGACTGCTTGAGGCAGTAAATAATAGTTGGGAACACCAATAGGATAACCAAAAGGCTTAAAAGGAAAAACTGGGCAATAAGATATCCATAGGGGCTTTGAAAAGCTCTGACATGTTTCTGGGAATCTGGAAGGCCACCTGTAGGGGTAGGGCTGTGCACATGCTTATGGCTGTTTGCATGCTCAAGAAAGACCTTAGAAAGTCCTAAGTTCTCAACTCTGGCTGATCTTGAGACTCTGCACAAGCAAGAAGTGAAGGGTAAGGGAGAATTGCGAACTGCCTGACTAAACATTGAGGTGTGCCCCAAGACACAGAGTGCTTTAGCAAAGACTGGGAAACTTCCTGATTGTAGATATTTAAAGAAATCTTTGAGCTGACCACTAAGCTAACTGGGCAGAGACTTCAGTGGCTATAGATGATAAAGAATACAGTCTTTACAGAATTAGTTTAGAAAAGTCATTAAACAAACAACAAACAGCAACAATAACAAATTGGAGGAGGTGAAGAATCTTATTTGTGGAGTTGCAATATCATATTAATTAAAGTGTTCAGTTTTCAACAAAATAGATATATTAATAAAGAGATAGAAATTATTTTTAAAAGAGAGTCAAATAGAAATCTGAAGGTGAAAGTTATGGTCACTGAAATAAAAATTCACTAGAGTTAGTGACTCACCAGCAGAGTTGAGCAGGCAGAAGAAAGAATCAGTGATTCTGATGATAGATTAATTGAGATTATCCAATCTGAGGAACAGAAAGAAAAAAGAACAAAGAGAAGTGAATGGAGTTTCAGAGACCTGTCGAACATCATCAATCATATCAAAGCATACATAATGAGAGTTCCAGAAGGTCAGGAGAGAAGGAAGCAGAAAGAATATTTGGGGACAAAATGGCCCCAAACTCCCTAAATTTGATGAAAAATATTAATCTCTCTATCCAAGAACGAAAATAACTCCAAGTAAGATAAAAGTGAAGAGATCCACATCTAGATGCATAATAATCAATCTGGGTGTCAAAAGCCAAAGTGAAAGAGAGACTCAAAACTAGCATGCACAAGGAATCCTCAATAACATTAACAGTTGGTTTCTCATTAGAAATCATGGGGAATATATGTATGTTCATGTACAATTGAAAAATTGTACTCTACACTGGAATTTGACACAACATTGTAAACTGACTATACTTCAATTTAAAAACAAGTGAAAAAAAAACAGAAAGAAAAAACAAATCATAGAAGCAGAAGGTAATGGGATGACATACTCAACATGCTGACAGAAAAGGATTGGCAACCAAGAACTGTATATACAACAAAACTATATTTAAAAAATGAAAGAGAAATCAAGATAACATTTTTAGATCATCAAAGCTGAGAGAATTCTTTGCTATAAAATCAATCTTACAATTCATAAATCCTGCCTTATCAATAATTACATTAAGTGTTAATGGATTTATTCCAGTTCAAAGGCAGAGATTAGCAGAATGGGTTACAAAAAAATCCATGTTATATGTTATCTACAAAAGACATGTTAAGATTTAAATATACAAGTAAGTTAAAGTAGAAGGATGAAAAAAAGCCATGCAAATAGTAACCAAAAGATAGCTGGAGTGGCTATAGTTGGAGTGCCTACACTTATATCAGACACAGTGACTTTAAGATAAAATTTGTCACTAAAGACAAGGAAGGACATCTTGTAATGATAAAATTGTCACTACAGCAAGTATATATAATGATTATAAATATATATGCACTTGACAACAGAGTCCCAAAATACATTAAGCAAAAACTGGCAAAACTGAAAGATAAAATAGATAATTCAACAATAATAGAATGATACTTTAACATCCTACTTTCAACACTGGCAAGAAGAATTAGACAGGAGACAAACAAGGGAATAGAAGACTTGAACACTATAAACCAACTAGAATATATCCAAGGTACTCTATCTCAAAACACCAGAATACATATTCAAGTACATATGGAATGTTCTTCAGTATTGATGATATGTTAAGCCATAACAAGTATCAATTTAAAATAATTGAAATCACACAAGGTATCTTCTCTGACTACAAATGGAATGGAATTATAAATCAATAAGCAGAAACAAATTACAAATAAGTGGAAATTAAATAACACACTTCTAAATACCAGTGAGTTAAAGAATAAACCACAGAGGAAATTAGAAAATAATGTGAGATAAATAAAAAGGGAAACACAACATCCCCAAACTTATGAAATTCAATGAAAGCAGTGCTTAGAGGACATTTTATAGCTTCAAATGCCTGTATTAAAAAAGGAAAAAGATTTCAAATCAATAACCTAATCTTACAACTTAAGAAGCTAGAAAAAGTAGCGCAAACTAAATCCAAAGCAAAGAGAAAGAAGGATAATTATGGAAATATAGTAAAGAGAATAGAAAAAATAAACTCAAAGTGGGTCGTTTGAAAAGATCAACAAAATTTATAAACTTTTAACTAGACCGATCAAAAAAGAGAGAGAAGACTCAAATTGTTAAAGTTTGTAATGAAAGAGGTGACATTAATACTGATCTTACAGAAATAAAAAGGATTATAAGGAAGTACTATAAACTTATTAAGTATGCCAGTAAATTAGATAACCTAGATGAAATGAGCGAATTCCTAAAAAGACACAAACTACAAAACTGACTCAAGAAGAAACAGGCCTATAAAAAGGAAATAGATTGAATTAGTAATCAAAAATATTCCTACGAATAAAAGCCTAGAACCAGGTGGCTTTTCTGGTGAATTCTACCAGACATTTAAAGCATTGATACCAATTCTTCACAAACTCTTCCAAAAAATGGAAGAGGGAGGAATACTTCCCAGCTCATTTTATAATATCAGTACCACCCTGATACTAAAATAATATAAACACATAAAAAGAAAATAAAAGTACAGACCAGTATCCTTGATGAATAGAGAATTTAAAACATCCTCAGCAGATATATTAACAAACTGAACCAGCCACATATTAAAGGATTATACACCATGACCAACTGGAATTTATCCTAGGAGTGGAAGTTTGGTTTAACATCTAAAATCAATCAACATAATACACAGTATTAGTGAATAAACGCAGAAACGTGTCATTTTAATAGTTGCAGAAAATGCATTTGACAAAATCTAAAACCTTTCATGATGAAGTCGATAAATGAGAAATAGATGTGATCTCCCTCAACTTTATAAAAGGCTCTATAAAACAAAACAATACATCATGGCTAAGATTATATTTAATGGGTGAAAGAATGAATGCTTTACCCATAAGACCAGGAATAAGATGAAGAAGTTCATTCTCACCATTTCTTTTAATATTATACTGGAAGATTTAGCCAGGCTACTTAGGCAAGGAAAGGATATAAAAGGCATCCAGATTGAAAAATAAGAAATAAAATTATCTTAATTTGCAAATGACATGTCCTAGTGTGTAGAAAATCCTAAGGAAAACACATTCATGCACATGCGCATGTGTGCATACACACAAACACACTTAGAGCTAATAAGTGAGTTCATCTAGATTGCAAGATTCAAGATTAATATACAAAAATCCATTATATTTCTATACACTAGTGGTGAATGATCCAAAAATGAAGGTAATAAAATAATTTTGTTTACCATAGCATCAAAAAGAATAAAATAGGAATAAACTTAACAAAAGAAGGGCAAGATTCACACACTGAAAACTTTAAGATATTGTTGGAAGAAATGAAAAGAAACCTAAATAAGTGTAAAGATAGCTCATGTTCATGGATAGTAAGACTTAATATTAAGATGATATTATTTCTCAAATTTATCTACAGATGCAACAAAACCTCTGTCAAAATCCCAAATGGCTTTTTTGTAGAAATTGATAATTTAATCCCAAAATTCATATGGAAATTCAAGGGATTCAAAATAGCCTTTGTTCCAGAAAAAGAACAAAGTTGGAAGACTCAGACTTTCTCATTTCAGAATTTAGTACAAAGCAACAGTAATCAAGATAATGCACTGGCATAAAGGTAAACATAGAGTTAAATGGAATAAATTCAGTGTCCAAAAATAAACCCATATATCTATGGTCAATTGATTATGGCAAGAGGGCCAAAACAATTCAATGTGGGGCAACGATAGTCTTTCCAATAATGGTGCTAGATATCCACATCTAAAAGAATGATGTTGGACCTCTGACTTACACCATATATAAAAATTAACTCAAAATAAATCAAAGTTCTAAAGATCAAGAGCTAAAATTGTAAAACTCTTAGAAGAAAACATAGATGTAAATCTTTGTGATCTTGGTTGTAGCAATGTCTTTAGATATGACATCTCAGGCACAGGCAACCAAATAAAAAATAGGTAAATTGGACTTCATTAAAATTAAAAGCTTTTGTGTATCAAAGGACACTATCAATAAAGTGAAAATACATAGAATGGGGAAAATTTTTATAAATTGTGTATCTGATAAGAGTATTCAGAATATATAAATTACTTGATAATAAAAAGACAACCCAGTTGAAAAATGAGCAAATGATCTAAATAGGCATTTCTTCAAAGAAGATATATAAATGGCCAATAAGCACATGAAAAGATGCTTAACATCATTTAGTAATCAGGGAAATGCAAATAAAAATCACAATGAATTATCTCTCATACTAGGTGAGTGCTCTCACATACTAGGATGGCTATAATAAAAAAAGATGGACAATAACAAGTGTTGATGAGGATGTGGAGAAATTGGAACACTTTTCATTGCTGGTGAGAATGTAGAATGATGTAGCCCCTCTGTAAAACACTTTCACAGTTTCTCAAACAGTTAAACACAGAGTTACCATATGACCTAGCAATTCCACTCCTATGTATATACCCAAGAGAATTAAAAACACATGTCTACACAAAAACTTATACCCAAATGTTTATAACAGCATTATTCTTAGTAACCAAAAGGGAAAAACCAAATCAAATGCCCATCAACAAATGAATGAATAAACAAAATGTGGTACATCCATACAATGGAGTGAACTCCCTCAGATTTTGTTTTTCTGAAAATGTCTTGAATACTCCTTCATTTTTGTGTCTTTTATCAAGTTTGGGAGGCTTTTGGCCACCATAAAAATGTTCATGGTTTAATCAATTAGTACCCTCCCCTTCTTCTCCCTTTCCCCCCTTTCCTTTTTTGATGACTAATGATCAGAAATTCCTTTGTGACCAACTTTATTGCAGGTTTTTACTTCCTCTGGTAGACCCAACTTAAGTTTCATGGTTTAAATACCATCATGCATGTCCAATGGCAATTAAAAGAATAAAATTTCTCTCTCATCTGGTCTCATTCAGTTATCTTGGCAGAAACAAATGTGGTAATTTATGGCCACATTTAACCCTCAAGCTCTGCAGAATAAAGGTTCATAGGTCAATGCATTCAGACAATTCATGTTGTGTCTGAAGAACTGGAGAAAAAAGTGTTTTCTAGTCAGTTGGAACCTGCTTGACTCCATGAGATCCAATCACTACTTGGCAGAATCATTATTAAGTTTCCAATAGAATCAAATTCAAATCAGGACATTTATTGTAAATGTATTGTATGTCAGGCACTATTATCTAGCTTGAAATTGTGAGTTTGCTGAATCTAATTATGTTTATAAATAGGTCCCAAAGGAAAATTTGGAATGTCTTGAAATGCATTATATCACTAAAGATAATTTTAGAACTTTTAAATTATTTGTTACGGGTTGAATTGTGTAGCCCCTCAAATTCACATGTTTAAGTCTTAACCCCAAGCACTTCAGAATGTGACCTTATTTGGAAATAGGAGTCTTTACAGAGGTAATCAAATTGAAATGAGGTCATTAGGGTGTCTTAATCAAATATGACTGATGTCCTTAGAAAAAGGGAAATGTGGACACAGAGATACACATAGAAGGAAGATGATATGGAGAGACATAGGAAGAAGAAGGCCATAAACAAGCCAAGGAGAAAAGCATGGAACAAATATCCTTCTCTCACAGCCCTCAGAGGGAACTAACCCTGCTGACACCTCAATTCTGGACTTAGCTTCCAGAACTATGAGACAGTAAATTTCTATTGTTTAAGCCACCCAGTTTGTGGTACTTTGTTATGGAGGCCCTAGCAAATGAATACAGGACTTGTATGGTTTTTTTAAGGCAGCCAACTTTTTACAAAAGCTGCAGAAGGCTACAGAAATGGGAGTATTTGTGACTATTCTAATTGTGTGATTTTTAAAGTTTACAAGAATTTACTGATTATTTCTATGCCACACATCTTTTCTTATTGGAAGTCTAATTTCATGCCACGAGGAAATAAATATTGCACTGGCCTCATTTCTTCCCATTATTTAAAAAGAATCCCATGACGTGATGCTTCAGCTAAGTTTTCACTTTCATGTATCTTGCTCCAAGGGACATTCGCTTTTGATGTTGTTCTACTTATGACTCATCAAAGGTTTCAGAGCATCTGTACTTCATGGTTCTTGGCAGAGTCACCTGCAACATAGTCGAGGTCTGAAAGCCATCTTCCTCACAGCGCCTTGCAGACTGATTTGTAGGTTGCTGAACATAGCTAAATTGAAAACTGCCCTATTTGAAAGGAAATGGATGTCGTCAATCCTTCCAAAATATCAAAAGCTACAGATAGCCCACAGGACAGATAGCCCACAAAATATAATGACTGCCTAGAAAGCCACCTGGAGAACGGCAGCAAGGGTAACCTGCGGAATTTTTATCATCTCTGTGGCATATCTGCTATGGAATCATTTAATTTTGAAAGCCTCGTTCTACATTTCAGTGGCCTGTGCGATAACCTTGAGGAATATTTCTATGATACCTTTATTAAATTGTGACCCACCTTTTACTAGATTCCTCAGAACAGAAGGACAGAGAGCAGGCCTAGAAGAAATTAGCTGATCCCAATTGATTATATGACTCACTTGGTTGGCTAAGGTAGTGAGCTTTCAAGTTTCCTGCTTCCAGGTTCTTTGATGGAATTGGGCCTCCAAAATCTTTTAAGTCTCCTGAATTCCTAAATTAACCCAGAGATATATGTATTTGTGAGGATGGACATGGGTGGACTTGACAGATTCTTTCAAATGTATTGACATTATTATCAAAGCTGAAGAGGGAACTTTACTTGTGGGAAGACTTAAAAGTTGTTATGCAGTGACTAAAACAACCAAACCTTACATTGAAATGCTCAGGGTGAGGCTGAGTTAATACTGTTTCATAGGTAGTCAAATGGAGGGAAACAGATACAGGGGGACATTTTTTGGGAGGACATGGAGCAGGAGTAGAAGGCAGTTAGGGGAACTTTCACATTTTATCCTACATGCTTCAATTTGGCTTAATTTTTATTGAAAATGAGACTATTTGTATTATGTATTCATCTTATCAATGAAGATAAAAATATAAATTTTGGACTAAAATGAAAACAAAACCCCAAATACTTGGGTAATTAACGCCAAATGTTTTGGGACCTTTTTTTGAAAATGATAAGGGGAGTGGACTGATGAACAGAAACATAATTATCTTGTTTTCTCCTTCCTGCCTCTCATGTTACACTCCTAAAAATGCTGTACCCATAATCCATTAAAAAAATAACAGTAGCCTATACTTCCTAAGTATGTTCCTAAAGTGTTGGACACTGTGTTAAGTGTATCACAAATGTCTTCACCTTGAATCCTTACCAGAATCCTAGGGAGGAAAAAAGGGTGTTAGAGAGTTAACCATGGAGATGTCACCTACAGCTACTGCAGCAAATGCATTATTCTTAGGATTATGTTGTAAATACTGAACTCCACAAAACATCATTTGGAGATACTGTCTTTTCATTGAATTTACTATCAGTTTGATGAGTTGTTCAAGCAGAAATAAATATCTATCTCTTTCTCTTTAAGTCATCCTGTTGCTACTAGAAAATAAATCTCTGATGGTCACATTATGATGTCTCTCAATACATTTGTAGAGACAGCTGATGTTCTGGAGTTGTGGCTTAAAGATAAGATCCCAGGCTAGAAGAAACAAAATGTCAAGATGTATCCAGAAGTGAATTTAGTAGTATAAGATATTCTGAAATAGTCTTAGCTATCCCACATAGTAAATTCTTCAGATAACTGATATTCAAGCATCAGAGCTTTTAAAGATTTATTCTTTCTATTGGAAGTCTTTCAAAATTACTTACCATGCCTGTGGTAAACAGTAGACTACTTGTAATTTAATCTTGAGAGCACAAACTTATCATTATAAATATCTATTATTGTTCTGTGCTAGACTGTGAAAAAGTACAATTCACTTAGAAGGCTTTCTTAATGTATACCTCCAACTGGATAGAGTCCTTTTTCGAAAATTATCTTATGAGGTTATTATTCTCTTCTAACAAAACTGGTACTGTGTACAACGTTTGCAACTCTTCCTTACAAATAAATGTTCTACTAAGCCACATATTAAGATTTCCTTAGCGGTGGAATGATCGCATCTTCTGAAAGTAAATTTGATTTTTGGAAATAACTTGTAGTCACTTGGAACCAAGTTTAACTTACCACCTAGGGTCAGAAACAACCTATCATTAACAAACAAAGAATGCAGTTTGTCACTTGCCTTGGGTATTTTCACTTGCCTCTACCTTTGATATCTACTTTTGAGATCTCCTTTTTATTGAAAAAGCAAATACATTTCATTACAGTCTAGAACAGAAGAATAATGCATATTTATAATGATAAGCTACATTTGAGACTTTGAAGAAATAGATGCATAGCTAATTTTTAGGTTTTGTTATGGGCTGTGTCACATAAGTTGTCCCTTTCAAAAGACCCTCAATAAAGACTCATACAGAAGAGAGCGGCCAAGATGCTGGAGTAGAAGGACCCTAAACTCACCTAATCTCACAAGCACACCAGAGTCACAACTAACTGCAGAACAACCACTGGTGAAAAAGACTGGAACCTACCAGAAAAGATCTTCTACAACCAAAGACATAAAGAAGAATTAAGATGGGACAGAGGACAAGCTCGTGATATAATCAAATTCCATACCCCCTGGGTGGGTGACCCACAAACTGGAGAATAATTATATGGCAGAGGCTCTCCCACAGGAGTGAGAGCTCTGAGCTCCACGTCAGGCTCCTCTGGGAAGAAGAGGTCCAAGAGTGTTGGCTTTGAAGTACAGTGGGCGTGACTGCAGGAGCTACACAGGACTGGAGGAAACAGAAACCTCACTCTTAAAGGGGGCACACAAAATCTCATGTGTACCAGGACCCAGGGCAAAAGCATAAATTTGATAGAAACCTGGGCCTACCTGCTGGTCTTAGAGGGTCTCCTGGAAAGGTAGGAGGGGCAACTGTGTCTCACCTTAGGGATATAGACACTGGTGGCGACACTTTGGGGGCCATTCACTTGCTGAGCTCTCCTGGAGGCTAACATCTTGGTACCAAGTCCTGGCCCCAGCCAACAGCCTTAGGCTCTAGTGTTGGAATGCCTTCAGCCAAACAACAAACTGGGCGAGGACACAGCCCCACTCACCAGCAGGCAGGCTGCCTAGAGACTTCTTGAGCCCACAGTCACCTCTAGACATGCCCCTAGACAAAGACCCAGCTTCACCTGCCAGTGGGCAGGCCCCTCCTGCTAAGAAGCCTGCATAACCTCTAGACCAGCCTCACCCACCAGGGATCGATACCAGAAGCAAGAAAACTACAGTCCCACAGCCTACAGACCAAGTCCACATTTGCAAGCCAGACACTATCCTGGGACCAGCTGGCCCCTGGCCCTTGGGTGGTGAGAAGGGAGTGCACTGCTGGGATGCACAGGACATTTCCTACAGTGGACCACTTCTCCAAGATTGAGAAATGTAACTAAACTACCATATGCACAAAAATACAAGTAGCAATTTAGACAAAATGAAGCAACAGAGGAATGTTTCAGATGAAGGAACAAGATAAAACCCCAGAAGAAGAACTAAGTGTCATAGAGATAGGCAATCCATCTGAGAAAGAGCTCAGAGTAATGATCATAAAGACGATCACTTTTACTCAACATAGTTTTGAAAGTTCTGACCACAGCAATTAGAGAAGAAAAGAAAAGGAATCCAAATTGGAAAGGAAGAAGTAACACTGTCACTGCAGATGACATGATATTATACAGAAAATCTTAAAGGTGCCATCAGAAGACTACTAGAGCTCATCAGTGAATTCAGTAAAGTTGCAGGATACAAAATTAATATACACAAATATGTGGCATTTCTGTACACTAACAACGAAATATCAAGAGAAATTTTTTAAAAATTCAATTTACCATTGTATCAAAAAGAATACAATGCCTAGGAATAAATCTACATAAGGAGGCAAAGACCTGTACTCCAAAACTATGAGATACTGATGAAACAAACTTTAGACAACACAACCAGATGGAAAGATACATTGTGTTCTTGGATTGGAAGAATCAACATTATCAAAATGGCCGTACTACCTAAGGCAATCTACAGATTCAATGCAATCACTATGAAATTACCAATGGCATGTTCCCTGACTACACTACAAAGCTACAGTAATCAAAACAGTATGGTACTGTCACAAAAACAGAAATATAGCTCAATGGAACAGGATAGAAAGCCTAGAAATAAATCTATGTACTTATGGCCAATTAACCTATGACAAAGGAGGCAAAAAATATACAATGGAGAAAAGACAGTCTTTTCAATAAGTTGTGCTGGGAAAACTGGACAACTATATGTAAAAGAATGAAATTATAACATTCTCTAACACCATATACAGAAATTAAACTCACAATGTATTAAAAGACCTAAATGTAAGACAAGATACTATGAAACCCCTAGAGGAGAATATAGGCAGTACACTCTTTGACATAAATAGCAGCAATATTTTCTTGAATCCATCTCCTAGAGTAATGGAAACAAAACCATAAATAAACAAATAGGACTTATTTTAAACTTAAAACCCTTGCATAGCAAAGGAAACTATACACAAAATGAAAAGACAACCTACAGAACAGGATAGAATATTTGCAAATGATGCAACTGACAAGGATTAATTTCCAAAATATTCAAACAGCTCATATAGCTCAATATCAAAAAACAAACAATCCAATTAAAAAATGAGCAGAAGATCTAAACAGGTATTACTCCAAAGAAGACATACAGATCACCAACACGTATATGAAAAGATGCTCAACATCGCTAATTGTTAGAAAAATGCAAATCAAAACTACAGTGAGGTATCACCTCACACTGATCAAAAAGTCTATAAATAATAAACGCTGGAGAGGGTGTGGAGAAAAAGGAACCCTCCTACACTGCTGCTGGGAAGGTAAATTGGTGAAGCCATTATGGAGAATAGTATGGAGATGCCTTAAAAAACTAAAAATAGAATTACCATATGATCCAGCAATCACTCTTGAGCATGTATCTAGAGAAAACTTTAACTCAAAACAGATACATACACCCCAATGTTTATAGCAGCACTGTTGACAATAGCCAAGACATGGAAGCAACCTAGATGTTCATAAAGAGATAAATAAATAAAGAAGATGTGGTATATACACAATATATTACTCAGCCATAAAAAAGAATGAAATAGTGCCATTTGCAGCAACATGGATGGACCTAGAGGTGACCATACTAAGTGAAGTAAGTCAGATAAAGACAGGTATCATATGATACCATTTATATGTTGAATCTAAAAAAAAATGATACAAATGAACTTATCTACAAAAGAGAAATAGACTCAACAGACATAGAAATCAAAAAAAGGGCAAAAGGGGATGAGGGATAAATTAGGAGTTTGGGGTTAGCAGATACAAACTACTGTAAATAAAATAAATAAACTAAGTTATGTATAGCACAGGGAACTATATTCAATATCTTGTAATAAACTATAATGGAAAAAATCTGAAAAACTATATATATATATATATATATATATATATATATACACACACACACACACATATATATATACATATACACATACATGCATACATAAATATATAAAATTGAATCACTTTGTTGTACACCAGAAACTCACACATGGTAAATCAACTCTACTTCAATAAATAAATAAATAAAATTTTTAAAAAGACTTAAAAAGTTTTCCTCAACATTTTATGATGAAAATTTTCAAATATACAGAAAAGTTAGAGAATTTTATAGCAAATACCTTTATATCTACTTCCTAGTTTCATCTGTGAACATTTTATTATATTTGCTTTATCTTCCCATCCATCAGTATTTCATTACTTGGATCCATTTCAAACGTCTATCTTTGTTCTTTTAAAATATATTTTTGGGTGTTCTAGGTCCTTTCTATTTCTATATACATTTTAGAACCAGCTTGTCAATGTCTACAAAAATTCCTGATGGAATTATGACTGAAATTGTGTTGAATCTACAGATCAATGTGGAGAGAATTCACATGCTAATAATATTGAGTCACCCATTCCATGAACATGATATATGCCTCCATTTATTTAGGTTATCTTTAAATTCTCTCAGAATGCTTCATGGTTTTCAGTATAGAGGTCTTAGATATCTTTTGTTAAATCTATCACTTTTTTCCCCGTAGTATTGGTAGTGGAATTGATTTAAACATTTATTTTCCAGTTGTTTGCTCTTATATAGAAAAATATAATTAAATCTGTGTATTAACCTTGTATCCTGCGACCTTGCTAAATTCACTTATTCATTCTAGTAGTTATTTTATAGATTCTTTCAAATTTCCTATGTAAATGTGAGGGAAGAAAAACTTCCTTCTACACTCTTCTGTTCTGTGCTGGACCTAAGAATTAAACTGACAGAAGACAGATTAATAGGAGAAAAACATACACATTTTATTTACTATTTTTACATGTACGCAGGAGTTTTCAGAAGAAAAATGAAGACCTGAAGAAGCCATTAGGCCCCAAAGCTTATGTATTCTTAAGCAAAGATAATAAATGATGAGGATGTAACAAGACAGAGGGGCTTGGTCAAGAGGCAATAAATTGTCGGACAGTGACTAGGGAATATTTGCAGGAAACTAATGGAAGATAAGGGTTATTTTAGTAGTTTTCTTGTACAGGTCCGTTCTGGTGTCAACTCCCAGTGTCTAGTGGTAAGAACGTTCTTTTCCGACTGCAGGGAGGGCACCTTTCTCATGGGAAATTTTATGACCTGCTTTTAGGTAGACAGGGGGAAGTCAGAGAGCCCTTTCTGTATCTGCAGTTTCTCAAGTGCCTTCAGCCCAAAATAGTCAAGTGGCATATTTGGGGGGGGGGGGTAAGTTCTGAACTTCTTAAACAAGCATGTCATCTGTAAATTTTACTTTTTCCTTCTCAACTTATGCCTTTTAATTTCATTTTCCTTGTCTTATTGCACTGGCCAGGACCTCTGGTACATTGGCAAACAGTTGTGAGAGGGAGCATCCATACTTTGTTCACAATTTTAACGTTAATATTTCATCACTAAGATAAAGAACATGTGGTATATATACACAATGGGATATTACTCAGTCATAAAAAGAATGAAATATTTTCATTTGCAGCAACATGGATGGACCTAAGGATTATCATATTAAGTCAGTCAGTCAGAGAAAGACAAATATATGATATCACTTATATGTGGAATCTAAAAAAAATACAAATAAACCTATTTACTAAACAGAAACAGACTCACAGACAAAAAACAAACTTATGGTTGCCAAAGGGGAAAAGGAGGTGGGGGGGAAATTAAGAGTATGGGATTACAGACACACACTACTATGTATACAATATCTAAGCAACAAAGATTTACTGTATAATACAGGGAACTATATTCAATATCATGTAATAACCTATAATGGAAAATATGAAAAATATACATATGTAACTGAATCACTTTGCTCTACACCTGAAACTAACACAACATTGTAAATCAGCTATACATCAATTTAAAAAGGAATAAAGACAAAAAATATTTCACCATTAAGAATAATGTTAGCTATAGGCTTTTCACAGATACTCTTATTAGACTGAGAAAGTTTCCTTCTATTTCCAATTTTCTGAAAGTTTAAAAAAATCATGAATTGGATTTTATCAAGTGCTTTTTTCTATACATATTCAAATGATTATATAGATTTTCTCCTTTATTATTTTAATACTGTGAATTAAATTGATTGATTTTGTATGGTAAGACAACCTTGAATCTTAAGAGAAGCCACCCTTGATCATGATGCATTATTCTTTTCTATATTTTCGCACTCAAAGTGTCATACAATTCACAAGTCTATTCTTCAGATTCTGAGGGCAGATTTTTCTCTTTTTATAAAAAAATAAAAGGCTCAGTTGAGTAGTTTGGTCCTGGCATAGTTTACTGAAGAAAGTTTAAGAAAAAAACAACTCCCCTGGAGTGCCTAAAATCAGAACCTGAGCAAGACTATGAAAATATGTATATAATTAAAAAAATGATACTTCACTCTTAGTCCCCAGTTCCTGCCACACAGCTCCTAAAGCCCTGGAATCTCAGGAGTGATGAGTGTCTTTTTTATGTTAATGAGATGGTTAGTGTCTGGGGGCTCCTAGATAGTTTCAGGAGGGGGGCTGAAACCACAGGAAAGGGACCACACCAAATGACAGAGGGTTAGAACTTTCAGCCTTACTCCTTCTGACCTCTGGGCAGGTAAGAGGGGCTAGAGATAGGGTTCAGTCAATAAAGCCAAAGATTTAATCAATCATGCTTATGTAATGGGACCTCCAGAGAATTCCCTAAACATGGGGTTCAGAGAACCTCTGGATTGGTGAATGCATCCATGTGCTAGGAGGGTGACCTCCAATTCCATGAGACATAAGCTCCTGTGCTCCAGATCCTTCTAGACCTCATGCTCTGTACCTCTCTTCATCTGGCTGTTAATTTGTATCCTTTATAATATCCTTTGTAATAAAGTGGTAATAGTAAATAAAGCGCTTTCCTGAGTTCGGTAAGTCATTCTGGTGAATTATTGAATTTGAGGAGGGGGTTGTGAGAACCCTCAGAATGTATAGCTGGTCAGTCAGAAGTCACAACCTGGGACTTGCAACTGGTATATGAAGCAGGGACAGTATTGTGGGCTGAGCCCTTAACTTGTGGAATCTTAAGCTAACTCCAGGGAGGATGTGTTAGAATTAGAGTAAGTTATAGGACACTTAGCTGGTTTTGAAGAGTTGGAGAAGTGTTGGAAAAAACACCATGCATTTGGTGTGTTAAAAACCAAAAATTCAACCTACTAAACTTAAAGATCTAATTGGCTTTATTCACAGATCACTGAATCAAGTAGTATGCTGCCCAGCAAAGAGAAGGGCTGTCTGAGGGGGTGTACACAGTGGAAGGTTTTTATAGTTAGAAGGACGCTGGGGCAAGGAAGCTATTAGCAAAAGGAAAGCAAGGATCGTTTCAGACCAGGTCACCTTACTTGGGGGAAGGCCTAGGGTCTATCATGCAGATCACCTCACTGGTGCTGGCTGTAGAATCCCAGGCTGTCCGATTAAGATGACATTCCTGGGGAAGGTTGAAAGTGCACTGAGGTCAGGTAATAAACCTACGTTTGGAATCATGGGCTTTAGCACAAGTGACACCATTTTGGGCCTGTGGTTTCCCTCTTTAACAGGTGTCAGAATATTGACAGTAAAAATGGTTTGGAGGGGGACAAAACCATGGCGGGTTCCTCCTGCCTTTCCTCTCATTCCCATTCCCATCTCTCCCTTCCCAGGCTCTATCCTTCTCCCCACAACTGCGTTTGCTCCATCTTCACCAAGGTCTAGATTCCAGCTAGCTGCTGGAACCACACAAGGAACTCTCAAGCTCATCTAGTTTGATCCCATATACATTACCCTTCTCGCACCTGTTATTGAACCAGGTCCGTTAGTCCAACACACAGGAAGCCGACACGCTGACATGCCAAGGTTTGCAGCAGAGAATTTCTTTGTAAGGCAGCTAAGTGAGGAGAGGGGAGGACAAGTCTCAGATCCACCTCCCTGAAGGTGAGAGGGCTTCAGATACTTATGGGTAAAGAGGAGTGGGGAGCGTGGGGAAAGGTGACTGGAGGTAAGAAATAGGTGAGGTAATTGTCATTCTAGCAGGTGTAACTAAGCTATAGGCTTCTTCATGGGCCGTGTGTTCAGAAAACAGTGGGTTCACATGCTCTGAGGGTGGAATTTGGGGCCCTCTGATGTCAAAAGATCACCAAGTGGACACTGGCACATGCCCAGCGGGAGGGTGGGTGGTCTTAACCAGAACCAGAGACTCCAAGTTCCTGGAAAAGCAGCTCAGGCAAACATCTTATTGTTTAGGTTCCCTGCTGCTTGGGGGACATGCAAGGTTTCTTTTTGTAGCAACAATGGAAGCAAGCTTGGCCAGTGAAGGAAGGTTCCAGGTGTCATGACTACCCATGGTTTCACTCCTTTAATAGTCCGCTGGTCCCAGCTTTAATTTATGTTCTTTCCTCAGAATGTTAGCAAGGCTGAAACTATTACCACGTCAGGGTCATAAGTTCTTAGGATGTGTTACTAAGGGCTGCAGCAGGTTTTTCAGGGCCAAAGTAATGAGCTGCAAAGTGATGGAGAGCTAGGCACTGATACAGGTGAGGAAGGAAACATCTGGGAGCAGAGAAATCTTTTCAGCTTCCCTAGTATCAGACTAAATAGGCCGTTACGAAGTCTGCCCATCCTTAAAGGGACCCTGGCCAGCCATGAGGCCCCTTGCTTTAAGTGATGTTGTTATTTCCAGCTTTTGAATGGCTATGTTTCAGGCTTCTCTCAGGCCTAATGCAAGAGTCATTTCTGTCGGAGAAGTGTTTTGGACAGCACAGCATTTATTAACTTCTCACCTCTCTGCCTTATCAGGTCACAATGGCTTTAAAAGGAGATAAAGGCTACATATGTTGTCAGCCATGGAGGAAACATGAGAGAACTTTTAAATTAGAACTGGTGGCCCTGCCCAGCCTAAGGTGCAGTTTCTATAACCTTCAAGGAAAGAGTCACCAAAAATCGATTTTTTCTTAGGCTCCTGCTTGGGTGCGCCTCTTCTTTCTCCCACTAGGTGTCACCACACTACATGGTAAAGAAGGGAAATGACATAAGTGACTGGCTTCTAGACTTTGGAGAAACTTTTTTTTTTTTTTTTTTAAGCTTAGCAGCAAACTAGGCCTAATTAGTTTGTTTCATAAGATGTATCTTTTAAGATATGAAAATCACATATAGTCAGCATAGAATGAACGTCACCTAGTTCATTTAGTTTTAAAAGGCTATCAGTCCTGGAAACCCAAGCAGAGAGAAGCTGACAGTCACTCTATCCGTAAAAACCTGGAAGGATTAAATCAGCTGATGACCCTGCAACAGTGAGTGGATCTCACCCCTCAGGATATTAAATCTCTTTGTTGAGAGGTTGGATTACTGCTAGATCCCTTTATCACCAGAGCTGAGCTCTTGCGGCTGCTAAGGATTAGATATGATCCTTCTCTATCCACAGCACTTCCACATCCTCCCTCCTCCCAGTGCCTCCTTTGTGGTCACTCTTCTGTGAAGGCGAAGATAAGATGCCAGAGATAAGGGGGGAGTGAACATGGCAGCCTCTGCAGCATTTCACTCCCATCACCCCAGTGGCCAAGCCGTCCCCCTGGTAGCATGAAGGATCCTTCCTGTCCTCCAACATCCAGCAGCCTCTGCAGGCCAGCTTGCTCTCAGATCTCATTTAGGATGTCAGGGGGCTCAGGGGAGGGCAAAGCACAGTTACTTCTACGCATCTCACAGGGTGAGTGATAAACATCTGTATCTAAATCTAATGAAGCTTAGCTCCACGAGGCTGACCCCTTCCATCACCCACACAGATTTCCCTGTGGACTACCATCTAACTTCCCACGTGTAATAATTTAACATCCAGGGGTCAGGAAGCTGGTGGGTCAGTGATGACTCTGTGTTGTCTTTGACAAGGACAAGATGCCACTGACATCTGGTCTTCCTTTTGGTGCAAGGTTTAAAATTTCATTTCAGCTAGGTCATCTGAGATTGCTGCTAAAACGTCCTGGGAATTTGCAGGCTCTCAGAAGGAGGATTGAGATTCAGTCACCATCATTAACATCAAGCAGCATTTATAAACGATCTGTGTCAAACTTAGCATGTCGGGTTTGGGGTGGGGGTGTCTTAAACGTGTTTACACAAAATAGAACACCTTCCCCTCCACACTTCTAAATGAAATAGGCAAAACCAGAGCTGCCTTAACACAGTTGAGCATGACTCTAGGGGGTGCTGTTTGCAATGTTGTCTGTGTAACCATAGGTGGTGCCTGGGCAGCACCCCAAAATATAAAGCAAATAAAACCAGTATTTATTGATATAAAAATTGTACATTCTAATTTTGAACCTTTATATAAAAGCCAATAGGGAAGGAGGGTATATCTCAGTAGTAAAGTGCCTGCTTAGCATGCACAAGGTCCTAGGTTCAATCCGTGGTACCTCCATTAAACAATAATAAATAAATAAACCTAATCCCCCCCCCCAAAATTTAAAAATAATAAAAACGTTTATAAAAAAGAAAGAAATTTTTTTAAAAGGCAATCAGTTGGAAACACTCTTTGGATGAAAATCAAAATTTGAAATTGTGAGTTGTAGTTGAAAGTTGCCCTCAGTTGCATCTCAGATTGTGCAGATAAGCAGTAGAAATCTTAGAAACATTTTTAATCAAACAGATCCAGACACTCATAAATAAGAGTGGCAGGAATCACAGATTTTGAAATTTGGGCAATCTCTCTGGAGCAGAAGAGAATATTGATCAAATGCATGCACCGTTTAACCCAGCAATTCCACTTCTAGGATGTTATCAGATATACTTTCAACTATGAGAAATGATCTGTGGACAAGAGTTATTCACTGCCGCATTGTTGGTAACAGCAAAAGACTGGAAACAACCTAAATGTCCAGTAGAGGACAAATCACACAATGGAACACTTGGCAGCTCTCACAAGGAATGAGGAAGCTTTCTATGTGAAGCATGGTCTGCAGATAGTCCCAGGAAAAGAGCAAGGTGCAGAAAAGAGTAAATAATACGTTACCTTGAGTGTGTTTTTATATACCCGCTTGTATATGCATGAGAAATTTCTGGAAAAGCACCCAAGAAACTAATAATAACACTGTCTAGCTCCAGGACAAGGTACTGACTACATGGGTAGGGACTTACTGAATACCTTTTGTACCTTCTGAATTTTGAGCTTCATGAATATATTACCTAAGCTAATAACAACAATAATAGCAATATTAATAGCCAGATTCCTCCCCCTGCCACAGCCAAAAATCATCCAAAACATGTGATAATCACTGTACAGTCTAAGATAAAATATTCTCACAGCGTAGCCCAACCCAGATTGCTAACTCACTGTGGTGGTACAGTATCACAACTGGATCAGCTCTGTTACTGACAGAACAGGGTAATTTAGTGCTGGCGTTTAAATTCTGCTTCTATTGCTTATTAGTTTTGTGACTGAGGGCAGATCTACTTAATTTCTCTTGCGCCTCAGTTCCCTTTTTAATAAGTGATGGTAAATCCTACCTTGAATTGTTACTGAGAGGACTGGACGAGTCAGTCTCTGTTAAATGTTCGATGAAATGTTTAAAAAGAACATAGCAGAACGAAGAGTCCACAGTGCCCAGCTTTCATTATTGAGGTGTGCAGGGATGCAGTGGGAAAACTGGTAAGTGGGGGGATATAAGTGTAGCCCTTGACACATGGTAGATACTTAATAAATATTAATTCCCTCCCTGCTCATACTTACTTGGGCTGCCAGGGGCTTTACAGACTCTCTTTCTGAGCAGACTGAGCAGTAATTTCCTACTGGACATATTTGTGATCTCTCCATTTCAGTCTGCAGATGGACCCTTTGAGCTGTCTTAGACTGGGTTAGGGTGCTTTTAAAATGAAAAAACTGGTTGTATTATTTCCATGTCAGTTTCTTAGGCTTATCTAAGTAAACATTTCCACATTTTTTTGTCCAAGTTTTATATGGATTAAATCGTTGCAGTGGAAACACGCCATGCCATAAAGTGCAAACTCTGTGGCTCAGACTTTAAGCATAAATTGAAGGAAAGGTATGAGGCAATTATACGAATAATTGTTAGAAAAGTGGAAGTAAAAATGGAATAACCAACATTTTTAGAATATTAGAGACTGTTCCCAGCACTTTATAAGCTTTATCCTTAGCTGCTTTGAGTTAGCTATTATGATCAGTTGCCTTATTCAAGGTTACAGCGTAGTAAATAGTAGAGATAGGATTTAAACTCAAGTCTGGATAACCTCAGTTTCTAAATTTTGGGTATACACCTCTTCTTCTGAGGCAAATTGTCATGAAACTAAATGTATAAACCTTAAACAGAAATTGCTAATTGATTTTAGGATGTAGTTTTCTAAGTAAGAAAGGGACCACCATCTGTTTGATTTCAATGCATTCTTGGGCCTTTGTGTGCAATGTCTTTTATGTACTTCATGTACCCTGTGAGTTAGGGATTGTCCTCATCTTTCAGGCAAGGAAACCAACACTCAGAGATGTTAGGTAACTTGCCAAAGATTGCACAGCAAATGGAGGAGAAGACATTTAAACTAAGGTCTGTCTACTTCCGTAGCACTCAGACTTACAGTTCTTAAGAACTTCTAGTCATCTTCAGTCTTGTTTTTTCTCAAACCCTCTGCTGGCGCACACATTCAAAGGAAGTTCTATGCGAGGCCTTCAAAATTTGTCTCCTGGAGTTGTTTCAAATACCTATGCAACTCAAAGTAAAAAACAAACTTTCACACTGAGTTGAGATAAGCCTCTGTCTCTCTGTAACTAGATTCCATCTACCTCTATCGAATACAATATTTCTCATAAAAACATACATTTGTGACATGATTCTTATAACAATGCAATAGTTTCTGCAATTCTTTATAGTCTGAGTTGTCAGTGCCTTAAATTAGGTGGAACAGAATTCCTTTCAGCCTAGGAATATCTGACAAAGTTTGTTTGGATTCCTTTGACACAGCTGTTTGCAGCCAGATTTTCCCTGTCTGAGTGCTCAGAACCTGAGGAGACTGACAAGTGATAATGGGAGACCCTCACGCAGAGAATGCTCTGGGAGGAGTCCTCCAAGGGAGGGAGAGAGACTGGTATAGTGGGTGGAGCCCTGGGTTCCACACAGAGCTTTGCCATTGCTGGCTCTGGGATCCCATATCTGTAGAATGAGGTTGGCTCAGGTGGTCTCTAAAGTAGGTGTAAGTCGGGGAGGGTATAGCTCAGTGGTAGGGCGCATGCTTAGCTTGCATGAGGTCCTGGGTTCAATTCCCAGTACCTCCATTTAAAAAAAAAAAAAAAGTAAGTGTGAAACCAAGAGCTGGATTATGGCTTCTGACTGAGGTGAAGGTGTTTTCCATATATGAGAACTGAAGGCTTACCATGTGCCAAAGGGTACACTGAGCACAGTTCAGGGATGATTTGATATCATCCTTACAACAGCCCTCTGCAGTCGGTTCTACTAGTACCCTCATTTCACAGATGGAAAATCTGAGATTCTGAGAGCTTCACTCATTTTACTCCAGGTCCCATTGGAAGTGGCAGAATGGGGATTCAAACCCAGGCCACCCAGCTCAGGAACTTGCCCCTTCACCATGTAGCTCTACAGCCCTGGAGCTAATAGAATTACCCCTCATCCCACTGCCCAGAAAGAGCTCATTCTCTGTGCAAATGTATTCACATGCATATTGTACACAAAACCGATGCCTACTATGGGTACTGTTTGGCAGTTGTTTTTTTCTTTTCCTCTTAGCCATATGCCTGAAAGTTGATCTTCATTTATAAGATAATCCCTCACTTCCCTCTTGCAGGCGTCTCCCTGCAGAGCCAGGCAGAATGAGAGGTGGGCTGCTAAGAGAAGCACAAGGGCAGTGTGGAACTCACTGTTAAAGATATGTGCCAGGGCCTTTAAATGACCCCCGAACAGCCAGATCCTATTCAGCAGAAGGAGAAAAAAAAAAAAAGAATTTTCTTGGCTGTGTTTTGTAGCTTCCATTAGCTTCACTGTCACCCAGAACAATGCTGAGTCAGGGCCTGAATGATCTTTTCCTCTGCCTGGGTTCTTGTCTTTGGCTTGCAGCCATTCTCTGCGTGCTACAAGGCATGAAGGCAGGTCTCCACCTCATCCGTCTCTCAAGAAAGGTGACAGGTATCATACATATTTGAATAGGCAGCAATATAGCGTGTGGGTTAGGAGGAGGCATTCAAGTCCTGGCTCCAGCTCTGTAGAGCCGTGTGTCCTTGAGCATGTGATTTAATTCAGAGCCTTGGTTTCTTGTCTGTAAAGCACATAGTCTGAGACTGCCTCCCTCCTAGAGCTGTTGGCAGCTGGAATCCGATAGGCAGGAAGGTGCTCTGCACAGAGTCAAGGTGCCAGCCTAGCCTCGCTGGGAGGCGGGATTCTCCTCCGTGCCCTCATGGCTGCTGGGATCCTGTTGCTGTTCCCAAGCCACTTGCTCAGACTACCTGGGCCTCTCTGACTGGCCAAACCTCACCACACAGGGTCTGGGGAACTCTGGGTCTTGCTACCTACCAGGCTCGCTGGGGACAAGGGCAGAGCTCTCCCCTTCTCCAGTGTCCAGATCTGCCCTCCTTGTCACCAGGATTTGGCTCCGAGAGACAGGGTGCAGGGTACCTTTTCAGGGATGCGTCAGCATTGTGATTTTCTTTTCTTTTTTTGGCTTCCCCTCTTTCCCTGCTTGCTCCTTCCCACCAAGCCTAGGGGATTTTGATCTAGCCTGGGGCGGGGGAGGGAGAGCTGTTGGACAGGAAAGCTGTCTCCTACCACACTTTCTTAAAAATCTTTTAAGTAATTTAAGGAGAGATTTTTAAAACTCAAAAGCCGAGTACTGATCCCTATAATATTTGTTGTGTTCTGCTATTTCAAGATAGTCTCCTGCCATCGTAATGTGGCTTTATTTTATGGAGAATGCTAAGCAGCTGAATACCTTTGGTTGCTTGGCTAATACCTGAATAGGGTGGCTGTTTCGGAATCCCTGTGTGAGCACCACCATGAGGAGCCTGTGAGCTCCTCAGTCTTTGGCACTCAGCACAGTGTCTGCCTGGTACACAGTAGGTGTTTCATACATGTCTGTTCAATGACAGCCTGTTTTACTCGAGAAATACTCTGCTCCAACTTGTTAAATGTGATTTTTAAGGTCCTCAATGGCAGTTTTTGTGCATGACAGAGATTATTCATAAGTATGAATTTTTATGATTTTTAAATTAGTCCTCGATTTATTAAAGTTAGAATTTTTTTTAAAAGCCTTGTATTTCTTAAGCTTTTAAGTTTAGATTACAAATCTTATTATTTCGCTGATAAGCCCAGCTAATTCTAACAGTCACTTTTAAGGGGCGTTTGATTAATGTTTGGTCCCATTTACAAACCTGATTAAACTTTTAAATTGCTTTTATAAATTTAATATATTCAATTTCCTTTTAAGTGCTATAATAGTCTGGTTTAACAAAACCTTCCTGAATATTTAAGTAACTCTTATAAATCTAATACATTAAACTATAACTATGGTAAACCTTTAGTTCTATTGAATTATTCAGTTCTGTAATAAACTTATTAAGATTTGAACTTAAAATCCAAGTCTAAATCAAGTACATATTTAAAATTAGAATCACAAGGATGACTTCCTGCTTCATTAGGCCAGTTCTCTTAAATATTATAAGTACACAAAAGGCCAAAAATCTACTGATTCCTTAACATGAAAATATAAATACTACACATTGGAGATCTTTAAACATTTCTGTACTTACTTTTCAGTCATCCTAGAGGTAAAAGATACTGCAACACCAAGAAAATAAATACACCATCCCAAACAACCTTCCTTTCTTTTATTTTTATCTTCTTTACATTTGTTCCCCAACCAACTTGACTATGTCCCAACGAAAGCCTTGCCACCAAATGCCTTGGTGATCTTGGCAAAAGCTATTGCCATCATAGGTTTTCTGTTTCTCTACCCATAAAAAAATGGGTGTAATTAGGTTAGATGATCTCTAAGGTCTTATCTATACAATTCTGGAATTCATATTTTTATGTTTATTCACAAGTATGGCTTTCCATTTTGGTTAATAGGAATAGACAAAATTACTAAATCAGAGCATCTACTGCTCATGAAAAGCTACCATCACAGAGAATGCCCACCACTGCACATATTGTTTCCCGCCTGCTCCTGCTCAGTGTCACCCATTTGGTTGCCTGGACCCTAATGATTTTCAGGCCTCTGACCTCAGAGCACAAGAAGTCAAGAAATCACATCTGGGAATATCCAAGAAGAGTTTTAAAACTAGATGGATTCATTTGCAAAGTATATGTTCCAGTTTATTTTGAAATTCATCCCACTCTTTGATGGCTCATGTCATTGCTAAGGCTTCTGAGTAAAATTTGGGAATTGAATTGAATTAGATCTCCTTTTGTTTAAGTCCCAGATTCACTCCTTAAAATCATGTGACTTTGATGATCAATTTTATGCAAACAAATCTGACAGCTTAAGATACAATGAACAAATTCCTAGAAAGATATAAATCACTGAAACTGACTGAAGAAGTAAAAAATCTAGACAGACATTTAACAAGTAAAGACATAATACCAGTACTGTACAAACACTTCCCCCAAAACAGAGGAGAATAAAACATTTCCAATTCATTCTGTGAGGCCAGTATGACTCAGAAGCTAAAGCCAGAAAAAGACATAAGAAAGGATAACTAAAGACCAAGGCCCCACAGGAATATGGATGTGAAAATCCTCAACAAAATATTAGCAAACCTATCCACATCCAACAATATACCAAAAAGATTATACACCATGATTAAAAATGACTTATTTCAGGAAGGTAGTTTAACACCAAGAGATCAGCTAATGTAAAACACCAAAACCCACATGATCATTTCAAGAGATACAGAAAAAGCATTCACCAATGTCCAACACCCATTTGTATTAAAAGCTCTTGACAAACTTTGAATAAAAAGGAACTTCCTCAATCTGATAAAGGGCGATATGAAAAACCTACAGTGAACATCATACCGAGTGGTGAAAGACTTAATGCTTTCCTCCTAACATTAGGACCAAGGCAAAAATATCTGTTGTCACCTCTTTTATTCAATATTGTACAGGAGATTCTAGACAGTGAAATCACACAGGAAAAAGAAGCAAAAAGCATACAGGTTAGAAAGGAAAAAGTAAAATTGTCTTTATTCACAGATGATATAATCCCATATACAGTATATTCTAAGGATATTCTACACACACACACTCCCAAACTGTTAGAACTAATAAACAAGATCAGCAAGGATGCAGGATATAAGATCAAATAAACAGAAATCAATTGTATTTGTACACACAAGCAATGAGCAACCCCAAATAAAATTAAGAGTATAAATAGTATCAAAAAAATAAAATACTTAGGAATTAATTTTTTAAAAAGAAATTCAAAACTTGAACACTGAAAATTACAAAACTTTGCTGAAGGAAATAAAAGAAGATTTAAATAATTGGAGAGACATCCCATGTCCATGGATTGGAAGACACAATATTGTTAACAAGTCAGTTATTTCTAAAGTGACCTATAGATATAATGCAATTTCTGTCAAAATTCCAGCATGCTTTTTGGGACAGAATTGATAAGCAGATCCTAAACTTTACATAGTAATGCAAATATCTAGACCAGCTAAAACAATTTTGAAAATGATATTGGAGGATTTTCATCTCCCAACTTCAAACTGACTATTCAGCTACAGTTATCAATACAGTGTGATACTGGCATAAGGATAGATATATAAATCAAAGGAACAGAATTTAGAGTCCAGAAATAAATCCTTGTATCTATAGTCAATTGAGTTTTTACAAGATGCCACGGTAATTTACTGGAGTATGGATAGTCTACTCAACAAATGGCTGAGATAATTAGATATCCATAATTCAAAAAAATAAACTTAGACTCTCACCTCACACCATATACAAAAATTAACTTAAAATGGATCACATAAGAAACAACCAAACAACTCAATCCAAAAATGGGCAAAAGACCTAAACAAGCAATTCTCCAAGGAAGACATACAAATGATTAATAGGCACATGAAAAAATGCTCAATGTCACTAATTATCATCAGAGAAATGCAAATCAAAACTACAGTGAGGTATCACCTCACACCAGTCAGAATGGCCATCATTCAAAAATCCACAAATGACAAATGCTGGAGAGGCTGTGGAGAAAGGGGAACCTTACTACACTGCTGGTGGGAATGCAGTTTCGTGCAGACACTGTGGAAAACAGTATGGCGATTCCTCAAAAGACTAGGAGTAGACTTACCATGTGACCCAGGAATCCTGCTCTTGGGCTTATATCCAGAAGGAGCCCTACTTCAGGATGACACCTGCACCCCAGTGTTCATAGCAGCACTATTCACAATCGCCAAGACATGGAAACAGCCTAAATGCCATCAACACATGACTGGATAAAGAAGAGGTGGTATATTTATACAATGGAATACTACTCAGCCATAAAAACCGACAACATAATGCCACTTGCAGCAACATGGATGTTCCTGGAGAATGTCATTCTAAGTGAAGTAATTCAGAAAGAGAAAGAAAAATACCATATGAGATCACTCATATGTGGAATCTAAAAAAAAAAAAAAAGCAAACAAAGCATAAATACAAAACAGAAATAGACTCATAGACATAGAATACAAACTTGTGGTTGCCAAGGGGGCGGAAGGTGGGAAGGGATAGACTGGGATTTCAAAATTGTAGAATAGATAAACAAGATTGTACTGTATAGCACAGGGAAATATACACAAGATCTTATGGTAGCTCACAGAGAAAAAAATATGACAATGAATATATGTATGTTCATGTATAACTGAAAAATTGTGCTCTACACTGGAATTTGATAAAACATTGTAAAATGATTATAAATCAATAAAAATGCTAAAAAAATGGATCACAGACTTAAATGTAAGATTGAAAACAATAAAACTCTTACAGAAAAAACATAAGAGAATCTTCAAGACCATGAGTTAGGCAAAGATTTCTTAGGCATAATATGAAAAAAGCAAAATTCAAAAGTCTGTACTTAAAATGATACCATTAAGAAAATGAAAAGACAAGAAACAGACTGGAGGAAAATATTCACAAAACACATTCAGTCAAGGCCTTATGTTAAGAATTTATAAACATGTAAGTACAATTGATGTATAAGATAAATAATCAAAAATGGGCAAAACATATAACTAGACATTACACATACACAAAAAGACTAAGAAGTACATGAAAAATGCTCAACATTATTAGTCATTAGAGAAACCTTAATGAGATACCATTTCAAACTCACTACAATGGCTGTAAGAAGTGAGACAGACAATAACAAATGTTGGGGAGAATTTGGAGAAATGGGAACTCTCATATACCTGAGGGGAAAATAAAATGGTGCAGCCACTTTGGAAACATTTGGGCAGTTTCTTAAAAAGATAAGCATAAACACTATATAATATGCAATTCTATTCTCAGATAGAAATGAAAGAAAAATGAAAACATAAGTCAACCAAAAGAACTTATACACAAATGTTCGTAACAGTGTAATTCATAATAGCCCCAAACTGGAACAGCCTAAGTGTCCACCAACTGGTGAATGAAAACATAATATGACATACTTGTACAATGGAACACTATTCAGCAATAAAAAAAAAACCCCAGTGAACTACTGACTCATGTTAATCATGACTGAACCTGAAAAACCTAATCCTGAGTGAAAGAAGCCAGACACAAGAAACCACATATAGTATGATTACATTTATATGAAATGCCCAGGATATAGAGCAGAGAGTAGACTGGTGGTCGCCTGAAACTCAGAATATAAACAGAGATTAAGTGTATATGGGCAAGAGAAACCTTACTGAAGGGATGAAAATGTTCTGGAACTGATTTATGTTGATAGTTGTACCATTTAATAAAGTTACTAAAAATTATTGAATTGTACACTTGAGATAATTGTATGACATTTGAAATATACCTCAATCAAGTTGTTAAAGAAAAAGTATGTGACTTTGGGCAGATGACTAACTTCTCTGTGCTTTAGGTGTTTATCTGTAAAATGGGGATACTGAAAGCAGTTACCTCATGGAGTCACTGGACAGATCAAGAGAAAAAATATACACATAAATGGTTAAAGTTAGAGTGCCTATCACATAATAAACATTCAATGAAGTATTAGTTCCTATGATTATTTTGAAACATCAGAACAAAGAACTGAAGAAATAACAGAAGTTTGTTTCATTTATGGAAAATATTGATATATTAAAAACTACCTGAAAAGACATGAATGCGTATTAAAGTAAATTACTAGGTGAAAGAAGCCAATCTGAAAAGGCTACATACTATATGATTCCAAGTATACAAATTCTTGAAAAGGCAAAACTATGGAGACAGTAAAAAAATCAGTGGTTGTAAGGGGCTGGGGCACAGGATCGGGGTTACGATGAGTAGGCAGAGCACAGGATTTTTAGGGCAGTAAAAATACTTCATATGATACCATAATGACAGACACATATCATACATTTATCCAAACCCATAAAATGTAAAACACCAAGAGTCAAATGCAGTGTAAACTATGGACTTTGGTTGATGATGTGTCAATGCAGGTTCATCAATTGTAACAAATATACCACTTTGACGGGGATGTTGATAATGGAGGAGGCATGTCTGAGGGCAAGGTGTGTATATGGTAACTCTCTATACCTTCCCCTCAATTTTGCTGTGAATTTAAATTATTTTTTTAAAAAGCAGAGTCTTTGTAATAATTTAAAAAACCCACTTACCTCTTTTCTAACTCCAAATTCTCTTATCTGTACCATGGAAAAACTGGTAGGAAAGAAGAAAAAAAAAAACTTGTGGGAAACAAAATTTGGCTTAACATGTCAAATAGGCAAAAAAATTTATTTTAAAGGGATAATAAAAACTAGAAATATCTGTCATTTCCTTTTATGAAATTCCAACTTGGTGGAAGTGAAAGATTTTGTTAGCTAAAGTAAACTTCAATTAAGACCCAGTAAATGTTTTTTATAACTTAAAATGCTTAAGTATGTAAAACATTTTTATGGTTCCAAAGTCAAAATTACACAATAAGACACATCAAGAGTCTAGCTTCCATACTCATTTCCTCTATCTTGTCCCTCTTCCCTCTAAAGGTACTCATGTTTTTCGTTTTGTTTTGCGATTAACTCTCAATTTTTTTCTTTTTTTAAAATTATATGGAAATATGTGTACTTTATCATATCCCCTTCACCTTTCTTACCAAAAGATACCATAATATAAACCCTGTCCCCCTGCTTCTGGGCTTCTTGTTTTCACTTAGCAATATATCCTAGTGATCATGCCACGTGGTAGAGAGCTTTCCCTTTCCTCTGTTTCTGTGGCACAGTCCCTTACTGTGTAGTGCACCATGGTTTATTCCACCAGTTGGTTGGTTCCAGTTTTGTTTTACTATTATACATAATGCTGCAATGCATAGCTTGAAGTTGCAGTAAATTTAAGGTGAACATTCCTTGGCAACTGAATATGTTTGTCCTTTGGCAAAGCAATCTAGCTATGGCTTATATAACTGATCCAATATTGTTTGTGATGAAATTCCATTTGGAGTACCTGTTGGTTTAAGTCACTTTGAAATTATTCTTTTGCCTAAGCTAAAACATTTTGCAAACAAATCCTTGCTACAGATGCCATTTCTTATTAACCATCTTATGTAAATATTGGACTGTTTTAATACCTACAACCAAATTGTTTGACTATCTTTAATTAGTATTTCTGGGACTTTCCATTTCATTGTATCAACTCCTGCTAAAGTGGGGAAAGTTGGGGTCTAAAAAATTTATCAAGTCAAATGTCAGATATTTGGAGTTTGATAGAGCCCTAGATACATTTTGCAAAGAGTATTAAATGTCTTGAGTCTTTTACAAACATTTATATTTTTAACTTTCATTGATTTTTTTTTCCACACAAGTTTCCTGTGTTCACTGGAGAAAAATTAGGGAAGTTCAGACAAACAGAATGAAAAAAAGTAAAAAAAACTACCTAAAATCCCAACCCTCAGAGATAAACAATATTAGCATTTGTCTTTCTAGACTTTATCAATGAACATAAACTGCTTCTCTATCCCAACACATATGCTTGTGTAATTTTTTCACCTTTTGTTCTATATATAGTTTAGGGAAATTTCTTTTTTTTTTCTATTTATTAGGTTTTTTCCTTTAACTTTGCTGTTTGCACACCATACAGTTTTGTTTTGTTTTTTTTCTGTTTCCTCATCATAGTTAGCTCTTTGTTTTTCTCTCTATAGTGTTTACCTTAGAAATCAAAAATCGGGTTTTCTTTTTTTCTGGACAAATTAATTAAAAGCCCCTAATATTTGTTTCCCATGGTCTTCTAAGTCCTTGAACTTCCCTCTGTGTTTGCCTAAGGGCAATTTACTGCCTCCTAAAAGGAAATAAGTATATGAGACCCAGCAGAGAACTTTTCTTGGAGAGACTGGTTGTGCAGAAATACAAGTCAAGCAGATTCTCCATGATCATTATTCTGCTATTCAAAAGATTCACTGGAAAAGAATAACTCCTGCAAGTGCTTTCTGTGGTCATGACTGCCTCTATCTTATTCTAACAACTAAAACTAAAAATCTAATTAAAATTTGACAAGTGAAATATCAGCACATTTACCAAAAATAATTCCTGATAATGAACTGAAGTTTAAAATTTTCTATATGGATGGATTCTGACATTTTGAACACTAGAATTGGGTATCTAGGGCAGAGGTGGGGCATTTTTCTCTACCACGGGTCACTGAAATCAGGGGCCACATGAAAGTATTTTAATTATTGAGAGAGAGATACATATGAAAGATAAAACTAACATATACAGGATCTTGTGGTGGCTCACAGTGAAAGAGAATGTGACAATGAATATATATATGTTCGTGTATAACTGAAAAATTGTGCTCTACACTGGAATTTGACACAATATTGTAAAATGACTATAACTCAATAAAAAAAAGTTAAAAAAAAGAAGAAAGATAAAACTACCCAATCATTTATTTAACAAGTGGGAACTGAAAACATCATTCACTATAAGTTAAACTTTTAAATATGCTTTTATGTCATCTTAGTCAGTTAAACAGGGCGGTAAAACAATGATGTGGTATAAGTAGACAGAAGTGGAGAGGAGACTAGGAAAATGAAAAAGACAGAGAAGAACGAGCAAAGAATAGGGAGAGGTAAACTAAATACCAGCCCCCAAAGCAGGAGAGGAAAACATGCAGAGAAAAAGAAGTTGGTTAAGAAAGTCATTTAGAGAGCAATTTTAGAGAAAGTCAAATTAGAGAGCAATCCATCAAATATTTAAGTTCCTAACTCTTTAACAGCAGTATCTATACCACAGAAATACTCATGTAGGTGTGCAGGGATCTTTAGGGGAACATGTTTGTAACAGCAAAAAAACTACGGACAATTTAAATGTTGAACAGTAAGAAAAGGGTTAAATAGATAAAAGTACATTCATTCAGTGGAATTCTAGGTAGTCATTGAATAGTAGTTATGTACACTGATGTGGAATGAGAGGCACGTATGTGAGAAAGTAAAAAAAGTATGTCGCTGAACATCATGTGTAGTACAATTCCAATTTTGTAAAAGCAAAAAGTGTGTGATATTATATGTGCCTACTTCGGAAAATACTTTAGGTGGATAAGCTTAACTGTTGATAGGTTCGGACAGGTGAGTTTAAACTGTTACAATGGTATTTGTCAGTCTTTGAGAAGATGAATATAAGAGAATAACTCACGCGTCCCAGCACATCGAGAAGAGATTTCACAGCTGGGATTGGGTTGTTCTCTGAGTTCTAGTAGGAGCCCAGACAAATTCAGTTTAGGGCTGAGCCAAGCCTGCGTCTCTTCCCCTTTTCTAGGATACACAATAGAGCCTGCACCTATGGAGTTCTGTTCTTGCATACTAATAGACAATTTTCATTGCAACTGTGGGATTTGGGGGAAAGCCATTGAAGGAAAGGGGATTTTTTTCTCATTTATAATTTGGGGATAATAATATTCCTCACCTTAAAGGATTATTTTGGGTGTTAAATGTAGTTCTATATATATACATTTATATATATAATATATATAAAATGCCTAGCTCTGTGCCCAGCACATGGTCAGGATTTTAAGTGCAAGTGTATCAATATTTTGGAAAGGTTTGGGATCAAATTCCCATTTTCTAGCCTTTATGTTCTTTATTTATGCTTCCTTGTAGCATTGAAAGCAATCTGATGTATGAAATTAGAAGTAGACAAAATTACCTAAGACTTTATTCTGGGCTATCACAGCTTAGTTCTATGTCTGTATGAGGAAGAGTCTTTTGTTCATTTTGACTCCTATCTCATCATGACTCAATTATCTGATAATTTGTATTAGTCATTAAGGCAGCCCTTAGAAGTATCTGTTCATTCCTTGAGTGTAGACTTTTAACTTTAATAATTTATATAATAACTTATATAATTTGGGGCATTTTTTATTATTTTTAAATGAAGCTACTTTCAACATATTAAATTTATTCTGAGAGATGACATTAGGCCATGTTCTTGTCTGCTTTCTTGAGTAGATTTAATGTACTTCCACATTCTTAAAATGTTTTTATAATAGCTTCATAATTACAAGTGATGCTTTTTAAATGTGCTGTCTTCTCAGAAAAGAGTGGCTCTGACTTGTAGTTTTTATGAATTTTGCTATTTCCTTCATATTTCAGCTTTACCAGCTCACAGGAAGAAAAAGGTCAAGTTACACAAACAGCCAGTTCGGCTGTAGACGTTAGGAAAGCCAGGCAGCATTTATTCATGGTTATGACGTGTGGCGGGAATGAGGCTGTTGTGTTCCTGACCATATTTATTTAATAATTTAATTGAATAATTGGGAAAACTGTGTACTTGGAAAACATCTGTCCTTCAGTGGAGACACATAAATAGGGCATTTGTATTTTTGAAATTTTTTTTTTAAATCAAAGGACCAAGGATCCCCTTAAGTGTCATAATAATTCAGTACCCTCTCTCCAATATGCATTATCATGGCTCGATGCCCGTACAGGGCGATATGACACCATATACGGCCCAAAGGCTGCTCCTCACCTCCTCCAATCCCACTGCACCCACCCTCATTCCCCATCCCGCATCCTTTCCCATCCCTGCCCACCCTGATCCATGTGCCGCACATCTGTGACACACATCACTAATCATTTGGCAAATGTTTTGCCATTGAGTCTGCGTGTCACCTCAGAATCCCTTGAAATACTGAGTCCCAAGTAGCCACCTGCAGGCAACTGCAGCAAGGGAAGAAACCTATCAAAATTCTAAGATTTATCAAATACTGACAACATATCTAGCCAGGTTAGGCTATTCAGCTCCTAAAGCAATTAGTTCAATACTCAAAAGCCAGCCAAATTATTTTTGGACATAATGTAAATAAAAACACTTAATTTTTGGCAGGGATTTTTACTTTTCAAACCACTGTTTCAACACTGGTAAAGTTTGAACAACTAACTCTAAAAGTACAATGATAAGCAGCATTATATGAAGTAAATCTGATTGTGAAATAGCTGACACTTAGGCAGGATCTTACCAGCTAAGCGTGAATATGCCCCAAACCTCTCTTGCTTTGAAACAGATTTCTCACTGACCTTCTTTGCTGTCCTCCCAGCTCATAGTATAGTTGCTGTTTTCTGCCCCATGAAAATTCAGCACCATATCCGAGCATTGTGGCAGATGGAGAGATCCGTGGCCCAGCATCTCGTTTGGAGATCCTTCCTGCCTATCCACTGCTGCTGAGTAGTTTTATGACTTGGGTTCATTTAGTATGGAAGGGGAAATAAATCTGACCCTCATGCCATATACCAATCAGAGGCATAAAAATACCTCAGATCCCTTTCTAACAGCGTGGCCAAAATAATGGCACTTGGGAGCTATGAATGTGTTTCCTCCTTTTCCCCTTAGATTCTGTTGATATTGTACGGGATCTGCAACAACAGGCAATCCCCCAGACTGAAAACCTAGGGATATAGGGCCCCTCTGTCTCCCCTTTGCTTATGCCTTTCTCAGTCTCCTTTGATATGCACAGAAACAGAGCTGGGGAGAAGCAGGGGAGAGACTCTTTTCCCCCAAGCACAGTCTGTAAGACTTCTGACTATGGGGAAAAGGCATGAGAAAAAACAGTGTGAAATTAACATAAGAAATGTATAGATATTCAAAAGGGTTTCCATTTTTAGATGCTTGCTTCCTTACCAACCACCAGGGCCCTGTCCCTGTCCCTGTGGGACTCCACCCTGGGCTGAGTCATCTTAGTCTTAGCCTATTGCTAGGCCTCTGACTGGCCTCTCTGTGTGAATGTTCCTGCCCTGCCTACTCACGAACTTGGGACATGCCACAGGGAGAGATGTGGCCCAGGAGAAGCTTGCACGAGTGCACTCAGTATGCTAAATGTGTTCTTACAAGAGCCACCAGCTCCATCTCTCTTATTCATTGCCCTCTAAGGTGCCCTGGCAGCCTGAAGCTTAAAGCAGGGACCCCAATTTGCGGTTGTCAGGACAGCTCAATTCCTCAGGCTATAAAGGTAATGTAATGACTGACTAATTAATTCTTTTTTCTTTGAAAATTGGAGAAGTTTCTGTTAAATTCCTTACAATGGGACTTTTGCTCTAAACTGTCTCTTAATGTTGTGTTTGATAAATAATTAATGGCTCACTGCTCACACTAGTCAATAATTACTAATGCCTCATTTGCATGTGCAATGAATGATGGTTGGTCCGATCATTTAAGCCTAAGCCAACAGGAGGAGGAGGCATGCTGACTTGAGCAGAAGCTTGGGTTGCAATGGAATAAATGACTGGGTCAGTATCAATACTTTGATGCTCTCATGGCCTGTGCTAGAGACAGGTAATAAGGGCAAGTTTTTCAGTTTTTGGTGATGCCATGCAGTAACAGACTTGTTCTGAATCCCAGGCACCATGAAGATTATTTGATCATGCAACAAATATTTGTTAAGAGTCCCACGGTGCACATACCGAGCCCAGAGCACCTGTGTTAGACACTTCCAATGGTTGTTAAGAATGCAGGAAAGAAAACAAAAAATTTAATTCTGCTTTTATATGGAATTGGTTTCCAGGCCCCAAGCAGAGACTACTGTCAATGCTTTGAAACCCCCTGGTTGCTTGACATCTGTCAGCATTTGGTGATAAGCCATGTAGCCAGAAGGTCTTCCCCTTGAACCTTTGGTTCATCATCAATTACAGTTATCAATTATGATTAAGTTCATCATCAATATTCTGTTAATAGACAAATAATATTTTCTTATATGATGGGAGTGCCAAAGCTCATTTTTATCAATCCAAGAATATAAAGATGAATATTTGCTCCTTACCATAGTGTAGTGGACTTTCATAAACACATGAAGAGTAGAATCTGATGGCTTAGGAAGTCAGTCAGATAAACTCCAGCTTGGGTGTTATGCCAGGGATGTCCTGAAATGATGTTCCCTTCTTTGGCGGCGGTACTGAGGAAAATACTTCTGTTTCATAGATGGGCCATGTACCAATCAAAACAGGCAATCTTCTGTTATTTTAAGGGAGAAGAAATACTTTCCCCTCCACTCTTCTGAGTTCTTGGCTGAGATCCCTGTAATGAAAGACAAATTAAGAAGAGAAAAACAAACAGAAGTTTATAAACATGTATACCTTATATATACATGGGGGAGACCCAGGGAAAATGAGGAACTCTGAGGTGGCTTAGAATTCAGGATTAAATGCCATCTTAATAGGGAAAAGGGAGGGGGAATGTAGCCCCATTAGGGGACAGTAAATGATTTTTAGGAAAGATGAATGGGCCCTTAGAAGAACAGATGGGAGGTATAACAGTTTTTCACAAAGTTAGTCTGTGTGTGGTGTTGACTTCTAGTCTTCTCTCCTGTGATAAAAGTCAGTCTTTCCTGGCTGATGAAACTCCCTGGGACAGGATTTATGACAACTGAGTTTCTTTCGAACAATTTGTCTTTAGGCAGACAAGGAGAGATCAGAGAAAGCCTTTCCCTGCAAATACTGTTTTCAAATGCCTGCAGTTCAAAATAGTCAATACACCAAGGTGACGTATTTTGGTGTGGCACATTCTGCTACCCTTCATAAAAATCACCCCCAATTTTACTGGTGTAATGCAAAAGTTTATTTCTCATTCATTCAAAATCTACTGAAAATCAGAACAACTCTTGAAAGCAGCTGCCCTCTTTGTGTTCACTCTTCATTCCAGGATGTGTCAATCTTATGCCACATCCATGCTACCATGCTCTTCTGTGATCACTGTGTCAAGGAAACAGAGGACTGGAGAGTGAAGCAATGACAATTAAATGTTTCCACCAATAAAATGTAGCAGAGGAGATCTGTGCCACTTCCAGGCTCACGGAAGGACTTCAAGTCACTTGGCCACGTTCACCTTTAAGGAAGTAAGCTGCCATCCCTCCATGAGCATGGAAGTAGCGATGTCTGAGCACTGATGAAAAGGATGCTTGCCTGTTGGCTGACTTGAGAGCATTAGAAAATTCAGAAGAACTTTTATCTTTCCTTTGATTAGTAAACGTGAAAAACTAAATAAATAAATAATAAATAAATATTCCTGAATGAGATTTTCTTTAGTATGAGGGTGATGATATAAATGTGGGAGTTGCTCGTAGATTATGGAAATAACTGTGTCACAAAAATTAAAAGTAACTGTTAGTAATCTACGTATTTTGGTATCTTCAGAAATATGAACTTATTAAATCTCTTGAGGGAGACTATACTTGGACTTCTTCTTAGAGGACTTATATTGTGGTTGGCAGAATGATAATGCCCTGAAAACGTCCATGTCCTAATCCCTCGAACCCGTGAATGTGTTGTCATGTGGCAAGGAGGAATTAAGGTTGCAGATGGAATCTAATTAGCTGACTTTCAAATAAAGAGATTGTTCAGGATTACTTAGCTGGGCCCAAAATAATCAAAGCGTCTTTTAAAGTGGAAGAGGGAGGTGGACGAGGCCAGAACCGAGAGATGGCAACACAAGGTAGGACTGGGCTGATAGTGCTAGCTTTGAAGACGGAGGAAGCCAGGGTTTGATAGCCTCTAGAAGCTGGCAAAAGGCAAGGAAATGGATTCCCCCGACACCCCAACCCTCCAAAAGGAATGCAGCCCTGCTGACACCTTGATTTATCCTAATGAGACCCACTTCAGACTTCTCACCTCTAGAACTGTAAGATAATAAACTCGGGTTGTTTTAAGCCACTAAGTTTATGGAAACTGGTGTTATAGCAGCAGTAGGAAACTAATATATGTTCCACGCCTTCTCTAGAAGGAAGGTTAGGGCAGAACAAGTATTCAGGCGAGTGACAGATGGATGGCTTTGGAACAGGTGACGGCTGGGGTTGATATGTTAAAAGGTGACTTTGTGTATGATGCTCTTTTGGTTAGGAAAATAATTAGGATGGCATGCACAACCAATCTACCTTGAATCTAGAGTGTAGCCAAGGTTAATAGAAAAGTTCCTAGTTTCCAAGGTATGTTGTATGTGCCATTATAAAAACTGTTTTTGCATAATGCATGACTCTCTAGTCTCTGTATGTGAATATATATGTGAACATATACATATATATGAATATATATAGCATACATTTCACTCCCTTGGAAAGACTCCCAAACAATGTGAAATACAACAAAGTTGTTATTTAGAAAAACCGGCAGCTGAAACACATACAGAGAGACAAGAATTTGGCTCAGAATAAAAAACTGTTGAAGACTATTCAATGAGAGGCCCCAAAGATGACCAATGGTAGACACCCAACTAGACAGTTTAACAATCATTTACCTTTTACCGAATCCTGATAGACAAGCATCCTTTCCGTGTCTATTTGCTGAAATTCTGCACTGATCCGAATTAGAAGTACTCCTGAGCTCCTGTCTATACTCACCTGTGCCACCTGCCACCATTCTCTCCCCACTTCCTACCCTAACCACCGGGAGCCACGCTCTGCTTGTGTGTCATGTTTCGGTCATTAGTAGCTGCTTTACAATAATGATGGCGAAAGAGAGCTAATAGTTCTATTACTTATTTTCACTCCCACCTTGTTCTAAAAAGAATTTAAAAAGGGTTGCAAAAATACATGCAATATAGCCAGATGAAACAAAGATTAGCATAGTGAGAAAATTAAGGCAAAAGAAAGATACAGGTGGGAAAAATAAGAAACTGGGAGTACAAAATGTGCTCCATGACGTTCTGAACCTTTGACAGGGTAGGACCGCAATTTTGGCCCTGGCTTTCTAGTAACCAGCTCAAAAGGGGGAAAGCAATGTGTGACATGAGTCACACATCAGCTGGTCAGAAGCAGCACAGTAATTTCTGGAACCTGGACAAGAGAGAAGTTTCTCTCACAGGACTCCATAAAGAGGACCTCTGTGGAATTCTCTACCTGGAAGAAACAATAAATTCCTCAGGGCTATGTCTTGTTGCATCCTTCAGTATTGGTCTGTGACCTCATCCCCCAGCACAGGTCAGCAGAAACCCTCTACAGAGGGCCAAAGGGACAGCTTCCTGGTCCTCGATGCGTTGCCGGTTTAATCAAGGCATAGAGTTAAAGTGTCTAGAGGAGCGGGTGGTGAGCAGCCCTTCACAAACACTGTTTCTTTTCAGCTGAGCCCTGCAGGAGTTAAAAGCATGCGGTGCTTCAGCTAAAGGGAGAACAGTCAAGGCATTTGCAGAGAGCTTCCAGTCTCCTTTTTTGTGTTTGGGGCTCTAAGAGGAGAACCCGGCAGGCTGGGAGGAAAGAAGGCAGGGTGGGCAGGTACATGTGATGTGTTACAAAGGTGGGGAGGCGGAGTGGTGGTGGTGTTGGCTCACAGGCTTCTCCAGGGCGGGGACGGTCCGCTCCCAGCAGCAGAAGCAGCCCAGCTCCTCACCCTGTTGCCTTCCAGGGTGCCTGGGTACAGGGGTTGTCTGGCAGAGCCCACTCCCCTCTGTATGACGAGGATCTGGATGGTGCCCCGTGAGTTTGGTGGTGGGGGCCTCTCCGCCATCAGGGAGGGTTGGTCTTCATCTCAGCCTCCCCACCACATGCAGGCCTCCTCCGGGGCCCTGGGTGTTCATGTGGTGCCCTGACATGCTGTAACAAAGACCCCTGATGCTGTGCCCCAGCAGCCCAACACCTGCCCCTCAAAAACTCCTGAGGCCTCAGTGAGGTTTGGGAACCCCTCCAGGCTCCAGCAGTGGGCCACTCACTTTTTTCTAGTGGCATTGTCCTTGGACATTTTTGGCAAGAAGAAGAAATAATGAACATGTGTTCTTCCAAAAATACTCCAATTCATTTTCCACACTACAGTCCCTGCAATCTTTCTAAAACGTAAATCTCATCATGTCACTTCCCTGATGAAAACCTGTCCGTTCTTTTCACGCCCCTCAGGATAAAGCTGCAGGTCTGAGTACAGTTAAGTAGACTTGTAGCTACCTCTACAGCTCCGCCCTCCCCATTTCTCCTCCTTTCTGTTTGTCACAGCCGCTTCTATACAGTTATCCACACTTTCATCCTTTAGGCTGACCGATGTCTATCCCAGGTTACAGCCCAAAATGAATCCCTCCAGAGAGTGGTCCTGGAGGTGCCTCTGCTGGGTGCTCCAGGGACGTCCTTTGCTTTCTCCAACCATAGCACTGTATTAGGAAAAAGCCAACTGCAAAGACAAACTCCAACATTTCAGTGGGTTAATGCAATAGACTTTTACTTCTTCCTCAGCTAACCATCCAACGCAGGTGCTCCTGGTTGTCAGGTGGTTCTCCCCAGGGTTACTCAAGGCTCCAAGCTCTTTCCCTATTGTAGCTTTGCCATTTCCTAGGGCCTCTGAGTCCCTGGCATGCATCTGGGGCAGGAGAGACAGGGGCTGGAAAGCACATCTGTGCCTTACTGCCTTGATGTGAGGGCATCACTTGTCCCTTCCATCCCAATTCCACTGGCATGAACAAGGTGTTATGTTGTTGCCAGGGGCAGCTGCTGTCCGGTGACAGTGTTATAATATGGAAGGATCCCTTTGCCAGCACCATCACCAGCACTTTGGGGCAGAGACTGCCAGATGTGCGCTTTGGCTGGAGGAGGGAGTGGGTCATGGAGATGAGGCCTCCTCTTGCATATGCTCCCCGATATTGTGTCAGAGCTGGAGAGAGCGAGCCAGCAAGCAAACAGGTGTTCCTTGCTGCTGCTGCTGCCCCTCTAAAAAGCGCCAATTCCCTTCACAGGAAGGCATTTATTGTGAGCAGAGAGGTTCTGTAATCACATATGCCTGTCAAGGCGCGGGCCTCCTCTTGGCTGATGAGCCTTCTGATTAAAGACTTGTTGGTACTTCACAGGGCAGAGAGAAAACGCGCTGCTGTCGGTACTGGCATTGCAGCTCCAGAGCACATCTGGCACCTGCCTCTGGGGCCAAGGAGATGGGTGCTGAATGCTTTTTTTCCCCTTCTTTATAAACCAGCCACATCTTTAAAATGTCTCTCCACAAGCCATTTTTTGTGTGTATGTTGTTATGAGCATGTAACAGTAAGAAGGCAATCACCTATCATACTGTTTGGGTAGAGAAGGAATCAACAGACTCATTGACTTAGAAAGTAGAAAAACAGAATTCACCATCTCGAGCAGTGCGATTTTTCTATTTCTGAATATCCTCAGGTAGGACAGTAGTGCCTTGACTTGTGAAACTGGGATCTTACTGCTTTACAATTTGAGGCCCAAATAGTGGTCCAAGGTGATGTCACAAATGAAAGCCCTGGAGTGCCCTATCCCCACAGTCCCATATGGGGAGGAAGTCTGGTAGTCCACTCTGCAAGGTCCCCTTCTTCTAAGTCAAGAACCCCAGGACTTACTCAGTCCCAAGTGTTCAGTGTTCATTGCCTTCAGTGTCACTGCAGAAAACAGAAAGTCCAGCGGTCTTGGTGATACAGCTCCCCCAAATCTGACACATTGGCATACTGAATATTTCAAGCAGGAAGGTCACTCTGACCTTCTACCCCCTTGCCCTTCTTCCCTGACACAAATCATAAAACCTTCCTGTGAGGGGTGCCCTCCCTATACCTGGAGGAAAGGGCCATCCGTATCTCTGAAGACAAATGGACATCAAGAATCTGGACACACAGACCTTGCTAAGTTCCCCCCAGTTTTCTGCACTTATCTCATACTCATTAAGCTATCCTATTCCTCTGGGAATGTCCACTTGTCATCAGACTTAGCACAGAAATACACAGGTAGAACTCGTTTGGGGGGGGTTCATTTCAGTATGAAGGCTCCTGTGTCATGTAAAACTCAACATTAGTTGTATCTGTATGCTTTCCTCCTGTTAATCTGCCTTTGTCCATTGACTTTTCAGGCCCAGCCAGGGACCCTAAGAGGGTGAAGGGAAACTTTCTCCTCCCCAACACCAGGCAGCCCCCACCCAGTGCAGGGGGTGTGGTGGAGACCCAGTAGCAAGTTGCTGTCTCCAGTCTTGCCAGTTTCCTCAGGGTTTGGGGGAAGAAGGAAGCCTACCTCCTCCCTTGTTAGTGGTCCTCTCAGCCGTGGGCACCACAGGCCAAGGGGGTAGTAGGGAACCAGTTTACAGCTCTCTAGCGAGATGGTCTATTTAGGGCGGTGATGTCTCCATGTCCAGGAGAGCCAGGGCAGATGCAGGAAAACAGATGTGGGGCATGAGAAGGGCTGTGTCCCAGGCTTCGGTTGAGCCCCTGGGATGTGCCCCGCCAAGTGTGGGTCCTTGGCTTCACGCAGTTAAGAATTCAAGAGCGAGCCACAGTGAGTAAAGGTAGATTTATTCAGAGAGATACATTAAAAGGCAAGAGAAAGGCCACAAGGTGTGGGGGTTGGGTGCTCAGATTAAAAGTAGGTACACACTCCATAGACAGAATGTGGGCCATCTCTGAAGAGGGAGAGAGAGGGGCTGCCAAGAGGCGCTGCATTATGTTTTTATGGGCTTGGTGGCTTCATATGCTAGTAAGTGGAAGGGCCAGTCTAAGTAGCCTGGGGAAGGGGCTGGGATTCCCAGGAAGTTAGCCATTTCCCACTCTGACCTTTTGTGGCTAGCCTTGGGACTGCCATGGTGCCTGTGGGCATGTTATTCACCATGTTAATATATTACAATGAGCGTATAATGAAGCTCAAGATCTACTAGAAGTTAAATCTCCCATCAGCTTGAGCCTCAAGGCCTACTGGGGGTAAAATCTTTCACCATTTGATGTTAATTGCTGTAGCATTCCTTGAATGGCTGTGCCCTGCCCCCTTCCATTCTGTCTCAGTTTGATGCCTCTCTGCTCAAGGTCAAAGAGCCAGCCCCCTGGGCCTGGTTCTGTTGACCCTCAGGGTCAAGACGATGGTAATCTCATTGCCTATCCTGAGCACTCAGCTTCTGTTACAGCCATTTCCAGGCCTGTGACTTTGAACCTCAGAAATGTTCTTGGTTCTTTTCTTCCAGGAAGGCCCAGAATATCTGACCCTTCCCAGGGCCACCCTTCTGTGAACAATGAATCCCTACACCCTCAACTGCTAATAAAAATCACTAATATTTTCCAGCATATACTACGTGCAGGTATTGTTTTACTATGTGCAGGTATTGTTTTGAATCTTTTTATGGATTAGCTCATCTAATCTTCACACACAGACACAGATTAAGTAGGCCTTAATTTTCTCATTTTATGTAGGAGGAAATTAAGGCACAGAGAAAGTAATTGCCCCAAATTAGGCAGTGTCCAGTGTGAACCCACACTCCACACCCTGGATTCTTCACCTGCTCCCTGCTGTCTCATTTACACCACAAAAGTCACTTCTTCTCAGAACAGAGATGGGCCTAAGGCCACTAGACTTTCCTGCTATTGTCACCAGCAAAGCTCACTGGGGCCCCCCCTCAAAAAACCAGATAGAATCTAGATTATAAGGTCTAACCTTCTGTGCTCGGTCTAGTTCCATTTGCCTGTAGGGGCCCATGTGGCGAGGCCTTGGACCTACCACATAAGATTAGAGTTCCCAGCAGAGAACCCCTGAACCCGACACCCCAGGTTGGCTTACCACGTTCAGAGGCCGGTGCAGGACACCTCCGTTCATGCCGGCGCCAGTGAGCCACGTGCGGAGATGCCGTGCCGGCACTGCCAGCTGGAGCGTGAGCAACGCGCCCGCGCCAGACCCGAGCGCTCCACCCGCTCCCCGCAGAGAAGCCCTGTCCGCAGCCTGTCCTGAGAGCAGCTATTTCACAGTGTGAGCAGGCACCTCTCTATTCTTTGATCATAGAATGAAGCTTTCCTTTGTATCAGAACCGGATTCGTAAGGGCTGGTAACACTATCATTACTAAAAATGTACACAATGAAGAAGTTTAAAAAATACAGAGTAAACCCCTTAACCCTCATTTAATCGTCCCTCACCAGAGGTGAGCACTGAGAACAACTGGGTATGTGTCCTCCAAACCGTCTCCCCGCCTTTACGAACGTGCTCATGTGTTTCTACAAAACCAGAATCTTTTCTACAAAATAAAGAGTGGAATAGCTGGTGGTGTCTTTTACAGAAAAGTATTTTGTAAGAAAGTTCAGTCTTTGGGCACCTTGCTGTGCTTATAACTCAGAGAGGTCTCCTTGACCACCTTTGCAAAAGTAGCTCCAGGGATATAGACTGAATGCTTGTCCCTCCCAAATTCATATGTAGAAACCTAATCCCCAAGGTGATGGTATTAGGAGTTGAGGCCTTTAGGAGGCAATATGGTCATTAGGTATTAGGGTAGAGCCATCATGAATGGGATTAGTGCTCTTTTAAAAGAAACCCCTGAGAGCTCTCTTGCTCCTTCCACCATAGGAGGTTACAATGAGAAGATCTGTGAACCAGGAAGCAGATTCTCACCAGACAGCCAGCCCGCTAGTGCACTGATCTTAGCCTTCCCAGCCTCCAGAACCGTGAGAATAAATGTTTGTTGTATAAGCCACCCAGTCTCTAGAGTTCTGTGATGGCAGCCTGAACAAGACAGAAATCAGGCACAGCACACACACAACTACTCTCCATGAACCCGAGTTAACTGCGCACGAGAGAAGGATTTGCTCTGCTTCGTGTCTGGTGCCCTGCATGCCAGCAGAGTGAAGCACGGGATCTGTGAGGCGCTGCATCAAACCAGGATGCCCGTGCCACCTCCTCCCTCTGCCCAGCCCGTCTATCTGAAGCAGAGCAGCACTTCCTCGCTTGCGTCTGGCCACTCACGCTCTTTCTCCTGTGAGGTGTTCCAGCAAGACCTAAGATGCTAGAAGGCTGGAGACTAAGACCATTTGCTTCCTGGTCACTGGACTTTAAGACCCTAGGAAGCGTTACGGCAGCCTTGGCAAACACCTGTTTGGATTTCACTTCTCCCCGAGAGGTATGAGATCTCCCTTGTGCTTTTGGAGGCTTTGTGGTTGACAGAGCTCCCTTGCAGGCATCCAGGTGTTCACACAGCTGGAGGGAGGGAGGGAGGGAGGGAGAAAGGGAGTCAGCATCAGGAGTGGCACATGCATCAGGGTGACTGAATGAGTTGGGGCCAGAGCTGGCACTAAGAGCCTGCAGACCATGCACTGCCCCTCCCTCCTCACACATTGCGATTCAACAACCTCTTCTAAGTGGTTATTTTTAAATACAAATAAGGAAGCTCCCAAGGGAAAATTCCTTCTCTGAAAGTTTACTGTATGCTCCCCCACCCCCACAATGATGGTCATTCTGGCTCCTCAGACTGTAATATAATTGTGATCTGCTTTGTGGAAAAAGATTATCTATTTGTGTCAAATTGATAAAAGAATTAAATTAGGAATTGATTTTAAAAAGACTCACTGAAAGCTTTCTTTAAACAGAGAGGTACCTTGGAGGCATTTCAAATTATTTGACTTACAAACACTTAATTTGCACAAAACCTTTCAAGGAGAGGAAGGTAGGCAAACGTGATTTGTGTGTGCATAACTTGTGTGCTGCTTCCAAGCCTCATACATCGCCCATGGTTGGATCTCTTGTCCTCTGTGTGTTGTGATCGCTGTTTTCCTGTCTGTTATTGCCGTTACAGTGAGAGTCCCTTGCTGGCAGGGAGCACGTCTTAATCATCCATGCATCTCTGATATCCAGCAGGGTTGCTGACAGCTGGGTTCGTCTTATTTTCTTTCTTTCCTTGGCATCTGATTTTGGGACTGGTATTCTGGGCCACTCAGAAAATGTTTATTGGATTGAAATAGCTGAATACAAGTTTCCTTCTTTGTAAGTAGTATGGATTTTTGTACTTGTAAAAATCCTCTCATTAGTATAGCCCCTTAAAACAATTATTTAATGTTTCTGGTCATGGGCTATCTGTAGGAACTCTGGCTTCCCACTGATCACTTAATGTATGGAATGTCTATCATGTACTGTGCACTGAGCAAGTAGCTGGGGATACAGTGAGTAAGGCAGATGGGGTTTCTGCCCCTGTGCAGCTTGTGGGCAAGGGGCCAAGGCAGAGGAAAAAGAAGTAACAGCATGGTTAAATCCTGGAAAGAGCACAGGGCAGAAGTGGAAGTGATGTTTGAGCTAAGACCAGGACAAGGAGGAGTAAGTCACGTAGTGCAGATAGGAAAGTCTAGGTACAAGGAACTGAAATTTGGCAGGGGCAGAGCCTAGAGAGGAAGCCACAGAGAGGGAAGAGATAGTGGGGAGGTTGGCCAGGACAGGCTAGCAGAGGCTGTGGTACCTGCATGGAGTGGATACGGAGGAGGGGGAGGGGAAACCTGGAAGGTGACTCGGCCACAGCATGAAGGATGAATCGGAGAGATCAATGCTTGGGTAAATTTGGATTTTTAATGTCCACGGGAGTGTCTTATTGTGAAAATAAATGAAGACCAACCAAATGAGAATGAGCAAAGGCTATTTACTCCGAGCTTATTATACAAGGGAGTGAGCCGCCATCACCTGCACTTTGGCAGAGACTCAAAGGCAGGCAGAGGAGTGGAAATGCTTTATAGCTCGGAAAAGGGGAAAGCTTGAGTCTCTTAGCCAGCAGGGAGAACTACAGTATTTACAGTTGCAGGTATTTAATGTTGCAAATAACAGCAATCACTTTCATTAATGTGTATTAAATTCCCATAAATATTTAGCCCTAATTATACAATTAGCCAATTAATTGTAATGGTCTTAAGCACGTTATGCTACATTTATAGATTTATTTAATCGATCTGACTTCTTTAAAGCACTCCACACCTTTAAAAATCTAAAAAAAAAAAAAAAATCCCAAATCTGAAATAAACCACCTAGCTTCACCAACATGCCACATCAGCCATTCCATCTTTAAATAACAAACGTACACAGACTGTCCTAAAGATTACAAAACTTGGTCCTCTAATGAACAGTATTAAATATAGTTTAGGGTACTTATCTTTAAACCATCTCACTTTGTTAAGTCACTTACCTGCATCAGAAGAGCAGGCAGGCTAAGGTTACGAGGACAAAAATAGTTAGGACACAATTTCGTCACTTACCAATCATATTTGAGACTGTGACCTGGGTCTTGACACTATATCCTGGATAAATCTACCCATGCCACCGGGGTGCAGGCCGGGCCCTTTGTGAGGGTCAGTTTCTGTGTTCCATGGTTGGTGGATGCCTTCCCTGGCAGTTCCTTCCACTGGGATTCATTGCAACTCAGTGCATTCCATTTCTCTTGGGAGTCTTTGAGTACTGCTGATTATTTCCCTTAACTTTCTTTAACTCTTGTCACCACTTGATTGGATTAATCTCTTTACTGTCCCATTGGATTCTTTATATATTTTGCTTGACAACCTCTCCAGGGAGTCCAGTTAGGAGGCTGTTGTGGTCAGAGGCAGAGGGGGTGGTGGCCTGAATGTAAGGATAGAGAAGATTTCACAGCTACTGAGGGCAGAAGACAGGTAAGATTTAATGACAGAGGAGATGTTGGGAAGAGGGTATTGAGGGGAGAGGAAGGAGACAGAGAGATTGCCCAGGCTTTTGGCTTGGACAACTCAGTAGAAATATGTTTCATGAAAAATCACTGACTGTTATTGAAAATTAACTCCTTATGTGTGGTTGATTTAATTAGCTAAACATGTGGTAATTTGTAAACAGGCAGATGCAGCCTGCTAGGGGCAATGAGATGGGCTGAGAGACCCGGAACCAGGAGTCAGGAAACCAGGTTCTTTTCTCAGACTTGCTAGTTGCTTGCTGGACAGAGCCTGTCTCTTCCCCAGGCCTCCATTCTCTTGTAAATAAAAATATACACTAAAAGTCTGAGTCCTATTAGCTCTAAAATGTATAAATCTGTCAAATAAGAGAGTTGGATTAGACAAGGTTTCACAAGCTTCTTTGGTAATTTCATGAACACCAAGGACCCTCGCCCTAGGAAAGTGCTTGATACATGTGCATATCCTTCCACAGGGTTACTCCTTCCTCCTGCCCTCAGTACTCACGGAGGAGGTGGTCTCTGAAGCTCTTTCATGCTCTTAAATTCTCTGATTTTATGATTCTTCAAACAAAGACATGCCCTCTTCAGCACTTTAAATCACCTTATCTCTTCCAAAGAAACAAGGATACACATGGTGCTGCCTTTCTTAGCTCCTGTGTTCTTTCTCTTCCCTTTGAATTACCTAGGCCACCTATTTAGAGTGGACTTCCTGGGGCAAAGGCTGTCTCAGTCTTTGTATTTCTTTCAGTGGTTAGAATGCAGTTGGATGCTTAACAGCATCGAATTATAATAATATGGATTATGGTATAATGTCATCTGTAAACCTTGGTAAATTTAGGACACATTCATAATATTTTAAAAATCTGTATGAAACAGATGGACAAAATTTAAGGGAACTTACAAGGGGACTTGTGATTTCATGTTACACTAAAGGGTTAATTAAACATCCCCAGGAATTTATCTCTAAGAACCCACGACTCACAGAATATCAGAATACATACATATATATATATATATATATATATATATATCTCATATATAATATAAATATATAGTCTTAAATATATATAACCATATGTTACATATAATATATTGAACACATATACTATGTATATTCAAGAATTATTTGAACTCTTAATGATCATAATAATCTTTAGGCCTAAGTAATCTTATTGCAGAATTATGTGCCCCTGGACTACAGATTTTTGGTTTTATTAGAGTTACACAGGCACAGAGTTCAAAGAGACAACAAGTTCTTCAAGTCTGGTTAAGAAAAGCAGTAGTCCCCAGGCTGCCTTGTGCCTGTTTGCCCTTCTTCAGAGGGAACCACTTTTACATTTTTTAACTGACTTTAAGAATTTCCTTCCATATCTATAAATAACATGGTCATGTTGCTCCTTGTTTATTTTCATCTCTGACTTTATCTATTGACTTCCCACTATGGAAAATGAGGATTAAACTCTTGCCTTTTCCTGTCCCTACCACACATGCTCACTTTCCATACTCCCAAGGTGATGTATTATAATTGTAGTTAAATCAATATTCAATGTCTACATTTTTATGACCCAATATGCTATTCAGAGCTCACCACGTAGAAAACAAGAATTTTCTTTTCTTCCACAATTCTGTTTTCTTTCAAGTTAATAATTGTATTTAAAGAAAAATTTTTTTCTTCAGTTTTCTGTGCATTTATTTTTGATTCAACCCATCATCTATGGTGCTTCTCAAACTCTCTGTGATGAAGGACCAGCTTTTTAAAAAACATTTCTAATCTGTTACAGATGGATACTTTTATAAAGTATAACAAGGATACATTTCTAGAACAGTTCATGGATACTTCCTGTGGCACTGTCAGGTCTCTTGTTAATAAGCCAAACATACTGAGTCTTCCATCAGTTTTGCCTTCTCAAAGAAGCCTCCTTGGAGCTTTCTGAAGTGCCACTGTGAATTCGCTGCCTTCTGTGTTCCAGGTATCCAGCTGTTTCATGAGTCTGGATTCTCTTCCTTATTCCTCAGGCTTCTCCTTGCCTCCATTTTTCTCTGGTTCCCATGCCATCCTCACAACTGATTTACTCCCTTGTTTGTATAGAGCATAGCCTCCAAGAGCTCCTGGAAAAAGGTGTGCAGAAAATAAAGTTTTTGAGACCCCCAATGCCAAAAAATGATGTGTTCAAGTCACTCTTTTGACTGCCTATTTGGCTGAGTATAGAATTCTTGGTTGGAACTCATTTTTCTTCAGAACACTTTCTTGTCTTCCAGCTTCTGGTGTTGTTTTTAAGAAGCCCAAAACCATGGTGTTTCCAGAACCTTTTTATAGGACCTTTTTTTATTTCTGGAAGCTTGTAAGATACTTTACATATTGTGGCTTGACTCACGTTCATTAGACTGGGCACTTGTGAGCTTTTCCCATTCCAGGAAATGTTCTCAAATGATTTCCTTTCTTCTCCCTCCTTTGTTTTCTCTTTCTGGAAACATTAATATTTGGGCATTGGACCTGCTAGACAGGTCTCTCATATGAGGATTCTCCACGTAAATGGACTTGGTGCCCAGTTGTCCCCTCTACTGACTTAAGAATCAGCATCCTCTAGGCTGTATATTACCTGCCTCCTCCTTCCTTCTCCAAATCCTGGTACTAATTATTTAATAGTAATTTTAGTGGGGCCTCAGGAGAGAGCAAAATTTGGTGTGTTCAATCCGCCATCTTTAGCCAATATCTGGTGTCTGCTTTCTAAATAGTGATGTCTGCTCTCCATTGTGTTCTGGTTCCAGCTATCTCTTCCCTTCAGCCAAGTAACAGATTAGAAGAGGATGTAGCTGTTGGTTTGGTACCAGCCCTACGGACATCATTTCCCAGCTGTGACCTTGGACCAATCACTTCACCTCTCAGAGATTCAATTTCTTCACCTGTCTGATGGAAGGAATAATAATACCTACCCCAAGGGATTGTGGAAAGGTAGCACTCAGTACACAAGGTTGCCGGTCCATAAATGGCACCTGGTATTGCTACTACTGCTCAGGCTTGACCCTGCCCCCTTCCTCTTCTCCATCAAAGTCTGTGAACTAGAACGTTGAATTGTCGTGCATGTTAGACTGAAGTAAGACTCCCACAGGGACTCTACTAAGGTGTAAGGGAAAACATTGCAGGGACTTGGTGGCATCCAGTTTGGATGCCCAGAGACTCATCTACTGGTTTTCACTATTCTCCCCAGATCAGCCAGAATCCCCTCTCTCAAATGCAGATCTTATCACTGACTCTCTTGAGCCTTCACAATGCAGGTGCAGTCCTTACAAGATGTCTGGGTGTCTTCCTGCATCTCCAGCCACATGCCCTGCCACCTCAGCTGTGACTCACAGGTCCCACTCTCTTGCTTCCATGCTTGTCCCTCAAATTCTGGTCTCCCAGCTCTGCAGACCCCAGATCCAAGTCTGCTCTTCCCATTGGAATTAGTTCAGTTTTCACCCTTTTCTGGAAGATTTTCCTGACCGCCCCCTCCTGACCCCTGTCTCTCAGACCCTACTCTGGGTTACTGTGTCCAATGTGCCTCTTCACATCCTCCGGGTGTGTGCCTCTGTCTGAGCGCCTGCGACTCTCAACTGTAGCTGGTTACTCATCTTTCTCATCTGCAAAACTGTAAGTGCTCTGGAGATAGAGGATGTGACCTCCTTATTATTTTATTCTTAGCACCCAGTGTGGTGCTTGGTGCATCTTACGTGTGTGCAATTTTTGAAGTAAAAGAATACTTTTGAGTGAATGAATGAATGAAAAGATCTCAAATAATATTTTGGTTTGTGCATACTTAAAGAATGAAATCCTTGAATCAAGGAACTTAAAAATGTAATTCTCTTTGCAAATCTTCAGAGTTCAAAACCTTCCCCCAAAGAACAATATTGACTTGGCATTGCTGGACCTATCTGGGTAGGGAAATTATGACTGAGGTGTTCTAAGTGCTCTGATCCTCTTCTTCACGCTTGCCAGCTGCTCAGTGAATCAGCACAAGAGAATCACTGTATCACAATTGTTCAAACTACACACAGGCAGCTTTGTAACTTCTCTAATCAGCCCAGCAATAATATTTCAGTCACATTTCTGGGTGCTTATGCCCTTCTTAAAATACAAACTCTCTGCATGCTGTTTCCAGCCAAATGAAGATAGGGTCAGCTTTATACGTCTAACAAAGGAACAGCTCAAAAGCTTAGGGAAAAAGGAATTTGGTCACACTAACATGCACTGCAGACACGTGAGGGCAGAGACTCCTGTTCATCCAGCAATAGGTTCTGTCAGTCCCAGCTTTTATCCTGGTGGCTCCTGAAGAAATCCCGATTAACAAAACGATGAGGGTGCTCACGAACCAGCTCATTATCATTTTACAAAACTTCAGGGCCGAATAAAACACCAGACTTTATGTTCAAGCTGTGCTACCGACAGACATTTATTTAATGAACTATTTTCTGCTTACAGATGGAGGTTGAAATTGTATTCACATGCTCTAAATGTCAGCCTGCATCTTTAGACTTACAGGAGGAAAGAAATGACAAAATATGAGATGCTGAACCTTGTTATGTTATCCCAAACCTGAGCATCCAGCTTCTGGGGGTTACTTTCATCCCTCTCTTGGCCTCATCGATGGAGGTGTAGCAAAGACAGGGATTCTAAATACAGAGGAAGCTACTGAAGCAATTCACCAGTGTCTAATTAATGCTGTAATTTCAAATGTAAATTAACAACCCTCTAGATTTCAGGTGAGAACTGGACTCTTCAAAGATGGTTTCTCTCTGTGGCTGTAGTGAGTGAATTGGACACTCTTGAACTGCAGTCAGTTTTATATCCTAAGCATAATTTTCATCTCTCAATACATATTCATGTTTTACCAAAAGACAGTTAAGACCCATCTAGAGCAACCTTTTAGGAAGGACACAGGAAACTGACAGAGCAAGATCAAAGTTGCAAAAATTGACACTGAGGAACAATGATCATGTTAAGTAGCCTTGTCATTATTAAATGGAATAAAAAGTCATTAAATGTATATGAAGTCAAAGCAAAATGGATCAGAAGAGTTAATCACCCTCATCAAGTCACATTTCTAGAAGTGCCCTCTGGGTGCAAGTTATCATGCTCTTGGACACTGGCTATTCATCCCTTCAAGGGCAACACATTCAGAGCTGGGAGCAGCCCTGGTTTGTGGTTGGGGGTGAGAGAGAGGAGGAGAGAGAAGAGAATGCCTGACCACATAGATTCCATTTATGTTGCTCAAGACATCAGTGGTTTCACTGACTCCAACCAATCTGGACTCACAGATATATTAAAAGATAATCTCTGTGTTTAAAGGGCTTTCAACTCATCTAGGGAGATGTAACCTGTATTGTATTCCAGGTAAATTGGATTTTGCTGTTTAGTGCTTTGAGCCCAGTGTAGTCAGGGAGCTTTAGTGAATATCTGTGTGATTGATTCACAATCCCTTGGCTGTAAGGAAGGCCCAAGGCAGAGCTGATGATGGCCAGCCAAGTGTGTCCATCCTACTCCTGGTCACCCTGGGCAGGAACTGGTAGACTATGGATCTCCCCGAGGCAGCTGAAGTGCCCAGATTTTCCTGATGTGGTTTTACTTCTGCTCATCACTTGTAAACTGGACCTAAATAGGCATTACGTTTTACACATTAAAAATAGAGCCTGCTGCTTCTGTTTCATAAAACCAAGGAGAACAGCTACTATTTATTCACTGCCCATTCTGTCCAGGAACATGCTAGTCATTTTGCCCATTTGAAGTCAAATCTTCACATCCTCAATATACATTTTATTATTCCCATTTTACAGATAAGGAAACTGAAGCTCAGAGATGTAAAATGACTGGCCCAAGATTTAGTCAGTGGTGCAGCCATGGTTTAAACCCAGATCTGTCTGGCTCAAAGGGCATCTTCTTTCCTTTCTGAACAAACACAAGATTGTGTGTGAGTGGTATGTCTGTATTTATATCTCTATGAAATTGGCACCATACTTTATAAATGGATTTCTCAAAGAGTTCAACATGAAATTACCATAAAACCCAGCAATCCCATTCCTAGGTTATACCCACATAACTGAAAACAGGAACTCAGATATTTGTATACCAATGTTCACTGCAGTATTACTCACAGTGGCCAAAAGGTGGAAACAACCTAAATGTATACTGATGGATGAATGGATAAACAAAACATTATGATTTATATACACACACACATATATATATAGCCAGTTACAAAAGGACAAATACTGTATGATTCCACCTAAATGAGGTACCCAGAATAGGCAAATTTATAGAGACACAAAGAAGACTAGAGCTTATCAGGGCCTGGGGAAGTGGGAATGTGGGGTTATTAGTTACACAGTTTCTGTTTTGAGTAATGAAAAATTTTGGAAATAGTAGTCGTGGTTACACAACATTGTGAATATACTTAATGACACAAAATTGAACACTAAAAAGTGGTTAAAAGTGTAAACTTCATGTTGTGTGTATTTCACGACAATTTGAAAAGAAGTCTGGTGTGATGAGGAGTCAAGTATATATAAGTGTGAATCCCAGACCTGCCTCCTACCTGTGTGACTTGGGCAAGTGACCTGAAGTCTCTGAATCTCCATCTTCTCCTTTTGAAAATGGAAGTAGTAATGCCCAACTCGCTGGCAGGTAGGATGTAAATTATCTGGCCAGTACTTAGCACCAAGTGAAAGCACTCTATAAATGTGGCCGTGACAGCTGTGGTGGGAAGTTCTAAGTTCTTCTTGTTGGCTCCGAAGTTCCATACCAGAAACTTCAACATGTGAAGAGTATTTCTCACCATACAAGGGACGGTTAAACGATAACTGAGATTTTTTTCCTTGTTTTGGAAGAACTTTTTTTCAACAGAATGCCAATGAAGAACCAGGTGTTTGAAAAATGTGGCTGCGTTAAGTTAAATGAGCCTTTTTGGGATGCCAGATGGGAACATAAAGCTGTTTGAAACCCCAATGGTCTTTTCTTGTTGATTTTTCACATGACTGGAAAATGATGTGACCACAGCACAGAGAAGCTGCCTAAGTGTGTTCTTGCTGCCAGTTTTTTGGTTGCCGTTTAGGAAAAGAAGAGATGTTTTAAGAGCAAAAACACGTAACCCTTGAAAATAAGAGGCTGGAAGCCTGTGGGGAAGCCTTTAATTATGGAGTGGCTGAGGTGACATGCTAATTACAGGGCTCTCAGACAATTCCCTTCAGCTGAGCATTGTTGTCCTCTTACCTCAGGTATGGAGAAACTGAGTCTCATGGTGAGAGCAGTGGAAGACACCTACCAAGTTGGAAAAGACCTACAGAAAGCATTTAAATACATCTACTAGACTGTGATTTCTGTCTTTCATAAAGTAGATGACCAACCCCCGTTCCCCATAGATGTAGAATCTGCTTTCCATGCACGTTAACATTTTCTAGAATAAGTTTATGCCAAATTCTTATGGATATTGACTGTAGCTCCCTAATAAAACACAGCTATAGATCTGGAAACTTGTCCTTTGAACATTTGGAAGCAACTCTGCAGACTCCTTCCTTTGCTTGAGACACATATGGCCACTGAAAAATAATGTGCTTTTCTATTTAACCCTTCTAGTCTTTGAAGGAACTCTGTGGAATGACCTTGAACTTATTTAGTGGTTCCCTAATGATCTGCAAGAGTGAACACACATCCTAAAACTCAACCTTAGCTCCCTCCGTGTCCCCCATATATGCTTTCTGTTCACCCAGAAGTAAACAGATTTTCAGATGTTACTCAGTGTCTCATTCAGGTCTGATGCCTAATACCTGTCCCTTGTATGAAATTGATTAGACACTGTGTACAGAAACTCAGACTAATCGCCACAGTCTAACTACTCATGATGACTATTGTTACATTTAGGTGTAGAACTAGCCAGAGTTTTTTTCTCAGTTGAAGTACAGTCAGTTTACAATGTTGTTGTACAGCACAGTGATTCAGTTGTGTGTGTGTGTGTGTATATAATTATATATATATATTATATATATATATATATATATATATATATATATATATATATATATATATATATATAAAATATTCTTTTTCATTATAGGCCATTACATTGAATATAGTTTCCTGTGCTATACAGTAGGACCTTGTTGTTTAGATACTAACTACTGTATAGCATAGGGAACTATATGCAATACCTTATAATGGCCTATAATTAAAAAGAATATTATACACACACACACACACAACTGAATCACTATGCTGTACAACAACATTGTAAATTGACTGTACTTCAACTGAGAAAAAAAAAATCTGGCTCTTCATCCCTTCAAGAGCAACACATTCAAAGCTATAAACCCCACAACTCCCAATTTATCCTTCCCTACCCCTTTTCCTCAAGTAACCAAAACTTCGTTTTCTATGTCTGTGAGATTTATAAGTTAAGTTTATTTGGGTCCTTTTTTTTTGGATTCCACATAAGTGATATGTTGTATTTTTCTTTCTTTCTGGTTTACTTCACTTATGATCATCTCCAGGTCGATCCATGTTGCTGCAAATGGCATTATTTCATTTTTATGGCTAAGTAGTATTCCTTTGTGTATGTGTATGTGTGTGTGTGTGTGTGTGTGTGTATTTATATATATATATAAAGAAGCTGTGGTGTACATCTGTTGATGGACATTTAGGTTGCTTCTATGTCTTGGCTATTGTAAATAATGCTTCTATGAATATTGGGTTGCATGTATCTTTTCAAATTAGAGTTTCCTCTGGATATATACTCAAGAGTAGGATTGCTGGATCATAAGGTAAATCTATTTCTAGTTTTTAAAGGACTCTCCATACTGTTTTCAATAGTGGCTATGCCAAACTACACTCCCATCAACAGTGTAAAAGGCTTCCCTTTTCTCTACACCCTCTTTAGCATTTATTGTTTGTGGACATTTTAATGATGGCCATTCTGAACAGTGTGAGTTACCAGAATTTTCAATACATAAATATCCATTTTTATCTTTTAAAAAATGGGATTATACTGTACATGCTTTTTAAAAAACCTGCCTTTGTCAAATAGCAACATACTCTGAATATTTATTCCTATATTATTATTTTAAATGGCTGTCTAGCTTTTATCATATTGATTCCACATATTTCATTTAACTAGGTTTAAACTGTTGGACTTTCAGGTTGCTAATTCCATGTGTTGGCTAGAATTAGGTTCAGTTTTATTTCCAGAAAACTCCAAGAATAGTGGCTTAAATAAGATAGATGTTTATTTCTCCTTAATGTAAAACAGCCCAGAGGTAGGCAGTCCAGAGCTAGTATGGCAGCCATTAAGGACTTGGGCTCCTTTTACCTTTTTCCTCCATAATTTTTCTTCCATCCTTGGGGTCACCTGTGGGCCCAAAAGAGTTGCAAGAGCTCTGGACATCACATCAAAGTTCTGTAGTACAGAGGAGAAGGAAGGAAGGGTTCAAAAGGCTCCTCCCAGCCAAATTAGCTGACTTTAAGCAGCCTCCTGTTTTAAGCCTCCTCTACAACACTTTTGCTTTCCTGTAGTTGGCCATACTCAGCTGTAAGGGAGGCTTCAAGTGGTAATCAAAAGAATTCAATTGCTGAGAAAAAAGGGAAGAATGGCTACTGTGTAGCAATTAGTTGTTTCTGCCTTACCAGTTTTTGCTCTTATAATCAATGTTGTCATTATCTCTTCTAGCTAAATATTTTTATACAAGCATGATTGTTTCCTAAGAATTTATGCCGAGGAAATAATTGTGCCAGGTGAGCACATTTAAAGATATTATTACTATTTTTTGATATTACAAAGCAATGTATGCTTATTGAAAAAGATCCAAAAAAGTTGAAATAGAAACTGTTTTAATATATCATTGAATTATTGAAATGTTGTGTCAATCCACATTAATCAGCAGTGAACAAAGGGGTCATTTTGTCTATATTTTTACCAGTTCCCTCTTGTCCTGTTGTCTTATCAACAAATTTAATAAGCAGTATATATATTAATTTGTACTTCGTTGACTATTCACCACTTGCCTTTTGAGATCCTTTGCTTATTTTTCTAAAGGGGTATTCATTAAAAAATAATTTTAAAATGCTCATATATTTAGTTACTTGATAATTATTATATATTCTAATTTTTTCTAAGTTGTCAGTTTCTTCTAAGTTTATTTAGTGTTTTTGTCATGTAAAATTTTTAAACTTTATACACTTAACCTGGTTATCTTTTCTTTTAAGGCTTCCTCTTTATTTTAAGTGCTAACAGTTAGAAATAAAATATTTTTTATTTTCTCAGGGAAAATTAAAAAGTTCTGATTTGGATTTGGTATTAAAGCCTACATGCTGAGAGCCTGCCATGGTAAAATAGGCAGTCAGGGAAGAAGTAACCTCGTCCCTTTTCTCCCAGCACAGAGCCTTGTGCCGATTACCTGAGGGAAAAAGTCTGTATTTCAACAATAAAGTACTCTTTATTTATTTTTTTAACATTTTTTATTGATTTATAATCATTTTACAATGTTGTGTCAAATTCCAGTGTTCAGTACAATTTTTCAGTCATTCATGGACATATACACACTCATTGTCACATTTTTTTCTCTGTGAGTTATCATAACATTTTGTGTATATTTCCCTGTGCTATACAGTGTAATCTTGTTTATCTATTCTACAATTTTGAAATCCCAGTCTATCCCTTCCCACCCTCCACCCCCCTGGTAACCACAAGTCTGTATTCTCTGTGAAACTATTTCTGTCCTGTATTTATACTTTGTTTTTGTTTGTTTGTTTGTTTTTGTTTTTTAGATTCCACATATGAGTGATCTCATATGGTATTTTTCTTTCTCTTTCTGGCTTACTTCACTTAGAATGACATTCTCCAGGAGCATCCATGTTGCTGCAAATGGTGTTATGTTGTCGGTTTTTATGGCTGAGTAGTATTCCATTGTATAAATATACCACTTCTTCTTTACCCAGTCACCTGTTGATGGACATTTAGGCTGTTTCCATGTTTTTGCTATTGCAAATAGTGCTGCTATGAACATTGGGGTGCAGGTGAAAGTAGTCTTTAGATAAACAAGTTCATGCTGTATAGTGCAGGGAACTATATCAATATCTTGTAGCAACTTATGGTGAAAAAGAATATGGAAACGAATATATGTATGTTCATGTATGACTGAAGCAGTGTGCTGTGCACCAGAAATTGACACAACATTGTAAACTGACTATACTTCAATAAAAAATATATATATACAAAAAAAAAAACCCCCCAATAACCAATAAAGCAGTCTAGGTGAGTCTCACCTGCAATGGTTAGGTTTCTAAGGACTGAGATGTAAAGGACATATTTGTCTCACTAGGATCCTATTTTCCCTTTCACTGATGTTATGCCTCTTCTTAGGGAAATATTTCACAAATAGGACACCTAACTATTTATTAATTCAAATGGAGTCTCCCTGTGCCTGAGAAGCAGTATGGAACTGTGGGAAGAATGTGAGCCTTGAAGGCAAACCACCTGAGTTGAAATCCTACCAACATTTATTACTTCTGGAACTTTAAGCAGGTCCTGTGACCTGGATGGGTCTCAGTGTATCAGGGCATTAAAAGACGTAGAGGAGGTGATTAAAGTGAAAGCATCTAGCACCATAACTAGTTCAGGGTGATGGAGACCACCAACAGACATTTCCCCAATCTGCCAAGAAACAGAAGAATTTAAGTGTATCCATGCTTGATAGAATTCATTTACAAGGCAAATAATCATCTCCTATGTTTTCTGTTTGGTGGTTCCTATTTTCAAATACTAGGGTTGCTGAAATAAAACAGAACCTCTGAAGCCATTCTCAGAATACCTTCCCTTCTCTCCACCCCCAAATCAACTCCAGTTAATGGTAGGTGAGGGTGGGGTCGGGGAAATTGGCTAATAGATGTTACCAGTGCTGCAAAGCTAGCAAGTCATTGAGCCAGCAGTCAATCCCACATCTGATTCCTTCTCTTGACTTTTGAGAATTCAGATTTTTCAGATCTCTTAGACAGAATAGGATCTTAATATCATTGGGGGAGGGAGGGCCAGGGGTTCTTGTTTATGCTCTGGCTGGACCTGGAGAAACTGAGGCCCAGAGAAAGAACAGACTTGTGTAAAATGCACAGTCAGTGGCTGAGCTGAAACCGAGACAGCAGCTCCAGGCCTCTTGTCCTCCCTGAGTCCTTCAGTGCTGGTGACTGGACACGATGAATCGCTCACAAGTTTGAGCATCAGAGGTCAAGACATCATTAGTTGCAGGCTGGAGAAGAGCCACTTCATATCCAAGGGGAATAATATGCCAGATGAATAGGAACATTAGTGATTTTCATTTGCTATGTGCTAATTTCTCTTGAGAAAGGTGAGCCGACTTTTTAAAGCCATATGCTGGCAGATTTCATTCTGTGCTATTTCTGAGGTCTTGGCAGCAGAACTGGCTCTCCATCCCAGATCTCTGAGAACTCCAAAGAATCCGGTGCAGGGTGTTCCTGTGAATTCAGATTTTGAAGCATCAACAGAATATGGGTGATGTGGAGCGGAACGGGGATGCATGGTGAGCTGCTCAGGCCCCAAAGTCCACATCGGCTTCCAGAAAATGGGATGATCACCAGTCTGAGAACTTAGGAAGTTCATTCTTGGGGCCCTTACTGCCGAGATGGATGTGGAGGGAGCTTGGAAGTGAGACCTGTTGGGAGTTGGTGAACCACCATGTGCCAGCCAGATTCCCCCAGCTGTGGGGAACACTGTTCATAAACATCAATTACCAATTTTCCATCTGGGCCTGGCAGGTTCCATGAGTTTACAAGCAAAATACCTTAAATAATTTCATCTCTGTAATTCACTGATCTGGAGCTTTTGTTTACTCTCCAGGAAGTCCATATAATGCACATTTGTGTGACAAGTGGGTGGGTTGTGGTGCATGCTGGGAAAAATGATTTGACTCACACATTTATTAGTAAATTTAGAACTGAAAAAAAAATTACTCTGGTACTAGCAAAATATGCTCTGGCGCCTTCATTCTTTTGGAATGCTTAAGTAGTTTAGTCGGTACAATTCCTCTTGACTGTAACACCACTAGCTCACCTCCACCCCACCCCTGCATCCCTAGCCCCTACCTGGGGACATATAGAGTAAAAAGCTCTTGGAAACAGTCTGGAATTCACATTCACTCTCTGTGTTGCACAGAGCGCCTTTGGAACCACTCTCCCCTTGAACCTCTGTCCTCTGCAACTTCTCAAAGTACCTGGCTTCACAGTGATGGGTGTTCACTGAGGACCAGGAGTCCCAGGCTGGGCCTGTGGTTGGAATTCTGATGGCTCAGGATGTGTCCGCTGAGTCAGTGGGGCAGGTGGCCAGCTTGTATCTCTCTGCAGGAATGAATTTATATGGGCAAGAGAGACTTGCTCAGAGAGGAAGCTGGATACCCGGGAAGAGACGGGAACAGGGCAGACAGGAGAAGAGTATGTGGTATGTTTCAGGCCTGAGTTCTCCTGCTGGGCCCCCGGACCTCATCTGAGCCCTTTGGAGAGGGCTGCAGGCACAAGCCAAGCAGCAGCTTTCATTAGGGTGGTATCTTCTGGCAGCACAAGCAGTACCACTGCAGAACCTAGGAGACTCAGGACAGCACAGAGTGGGACAGAGGAGCACCTCAGAGAGCTGCTCTGATGTAGTGAAAACTCTGGGGAACCTGGCTTGGCCTTGGCACCCAGAGGGGTACGGCTCTGAGACTGTCTCCATTTATCAGTATTCCCATGCAGGGCGGCCAGCAGCAGTAGTAGGGAGGAGCCAGCCCTCCGTTGGCTTTGAAAAGAGTTGACATCAACTAGGGCACGCACCAAGGATGTTTGTGACTTAAGCAAGACATCCCAGGTTCTCTCTGAAGTTACTAGATAGGACTTTGTGTGGGACGAGACCCAGTGAATTTGGGCTGTTAATATGACTGGCACAGTACCTGGGCAAGCTTAGACTACTCTGAATTCTCTTCCTTCCTCAGGAAGAAGAGTAACCATGGGGTTACTTGGCAGTGATAACAGCCTTTGGTTTTTAGTCCCCATCCACTGTCCTTTTTGGAATCCAACACCTGCTCTAGAATTCTCTTCCAGTTGTCATTAAAGTGTTCCACTTGCTCCCCGTCGCTGCTCCCTCCTTCTCACTGTTCTTCCTCTCTCCTTACTACACTGGCTGTTTCACCTGATTCTTCTTTCCCATTGCACTGACTCCGTGCTGGTGCTTCTACCATGGTAGACCGTGATGCCAAACCCAGCCCTGCCAAGGTAGGGAGCCTCATTCCATCAGAATTAAGCTTTTATTTTGGCTCTTCAAAATAGCATCTTTTGCTCCCTCATCTTCTTATAGGCTCCCCATTCAATGCACTTAAGAACAAGTTACTACCAAACGTGGTTGCAGGACATGTGAAGAATTTTGCAAAGTGTCTCATGGAAAGGTTTTCTGTCCACTCACAGTCAAAGAGAGTCATCTCAAATTTCCTCTGCTATGGGAGAATTCGTTTCTCCATACCCCTCTGCTCATTGATCATTTTTCCCATTTATTTTAAAATTTCACATTTCTCACTCTTTAGCATTTCTCCTTCCAGAATGGAATTCCATGAAACAATCTAATACTGTCTTTCAGAAGATTTTCCGTATGAAGTATCTGGCAGTTGCTTCTGTTTGTTTAAACTTAGAAAAATCAATGATTTCAAATCGCAAATTCAGTTAAATTTTACTTTGTGATAATGTTGTAGGATAAAACTGCCAGAGTTTGGAAGCAGAAAGCAAATGAGGCAGGAAAACAAGATAATCGAGAGGATGATAGAACAGGATCTCCGATTAGTGAAGCACAATTACACGGAATAAATACAATATCGACTTTTGTGTAAAAATCACCCACAGAAGGGGAAAAAAAGGAGGGTGCTTTGTCATCTTTCCTTTTCGTTTCTGTTTTCCAAGATATTTTCAAGTTCCCTGAACCATATTAGTTTTGTTTTGTTTTTAAATACAATTCTGATTTAGATGATTGATATCCCTTTAAATGCCTCTGGTATTTCCTCTTTGGAAGTGTTCCTTCTGAACCCCTGTAGCTCTGTGTGCGGTCCACTCCGGCCATTCCTCATTTTCTACATGGTGTTATCAGTATCTGTGTCCATGTCTTCACTCCTTTGTCTGACGGTAAATTTATTGAGAGTAGACATATACTTGTATATGCTTTATCAACACTGAATTCCCCAGTGGCATGAGTAGGTGGAGTTCTTATTTTAAGAACATGATTTAAAATTTTGAGTTATAAGACATATTATAATGAAAAATTTTCACATAGAATGCACATTTTGTTGACTCTGAGATGGAGAATACGAGCTCAATTTATATCTCTAATAATTTGTAAGAGGAAAAGATGGGTATTTCAGCTGTAAGCCAGTTTTTTTTTTTTTAGTTACTTGTATTTGTTTATAGTTTCCAGGGCATATGTAAAATTTAAAGACACACACACCTATACACAAACCCTTGGAAAAAGTGGGGAGCCCACTGTGCCCTTGTGGGAGGGGAATGTGTTCCCAGAACCAGCACTGAGTAGAAGGTTGATGTTCAGTGGGGCCACCTGCCCCACTGACTCAGCGGACACATCCTGACCTAACATGCATTAGGTCAAGGAGTTTAAATGAGATAATGAAATGAAGGATTAACACAGAGTCTGGGACGTGGTAAACCCACCTATGAGTATCACCCATCCATTCATTCAGGAGACATATATTATGCACCTGAATATTCAGGCATTGTGGATTCAACAGGGAACAGGAGGGAAAAAGTCTCTATTCTTAAGAAGCTTACAGTGTATTCTTCTTCTTATTATTTACTACTCTCATTTTCAGTTCTCTTTATACTCCTAAAAGGGTTGCTGGCTCCTTACCTTTTCAAATTAAAGTTAATTTGTTTTGAAAATTATGTGCCATCCTTTAGACATGGGTTCCCCCTTGTGAAGGTACAAAACCAGAGTTGGAAACTGATGACTTGATGTCCATTCTAATCCTGCGATGGAATGAGGTTGGCTTTCACAGTTGGGAGACTTGGCATTCTGAGTGGTCAGTGATGGGGATGGAGTAGCTCAGCAGGGAGCTCATCACTGGCCTGAAAGAGGCCTGTCCAGAGGCTCTCCCTCCGAACTTCCCCTGGAACCTCAGGGTAGAAGAGACCTCTTAGAACTAGGACACAGAGCTCACTCACTTCTTTTTGGAGCTACCTATTTTGGTAGGGTTTTCTGGGGTAACTTATCATTTTGGAAATACTGTTTTCTGCATTAATAGCTTCCCAAAACACAGCTTTCTAAAGCTGGAGTGGGGTCAGGAAAGGAGGCAGTACGCATGTTTCTGAGGACCAGAGGGTTGGTTTTTTCACTTGGACTCTTTGAGTCCAAGCATCTGCTGAAATTTATTTATAGGTTTACAGAAAGGGTCTTGGTTATTCTACAGCAGACGCCCAGGGTACTGGCTTTGGTCCAGTTTTGGGAAGCTAAAATGTTTGACTCTTTTTGTTTTATTTTAGGAGTGTGCTATACTGGTAGAATCAAATGAGGAAGCAGTGATTTGTAAGCACAATGCTTTTTTTCTTCTTTTTTTTTTTTTAATATGAATGACTTGGTCAGAGGTCTGATAATACTTAGTTACTAAGCGGCAGCTACATTCAGTTATTAAGATGCCAGATGAAGAGAATCTACTTGTTCTCTTCTTGTGCTGTGCCTCTGTTTCTGATACTAACACCTGTGAGTTCTGGAGGCCTCATTTTGAACAACCTCAGGTACAGACTCTGAGCTCCTTCAGGGCAGTAACCTTATCTGCTAAGTCCTAGGAATAAGCAGGGTATCTGGTACTTAGCAGGTGCTCAATAAACGTATCTTGAGTCAGTGGATGAGTGATGAGGGAGGACCATATAAGTTAACAGCATTTCCAAAATGGAGAAGGAGGCCTCCTCTACCAAAATAAGTTCATATGGTATTCATTTAAGGCATGCTAAGGAAGATTCTTCAGTAACATTTACTTCAAAAATAAATTTTGTGTTTTGAGAATAAACCAGTTTGTGTTGATACAGAATAAAGTGCTTTGCAGTTATAGATGCATTTCTCCAAATGGGAAACATTTAAATATGTATCAAGGCAATTGAACTATATAGACCCCTGACTTAGCCAATGAGATTTAAATCAAAGAGCCTGTATTCTAAACCCTGGTCTGACACATACTGGTTCAATGGTCTTGGCTAAGTTACCTAAGCTCTCTGAATTTTCTCACCTATAAAATGGGAATAATAATAACAACATTGTAAGGTTGTGGGGGAGACTGAATAATATAATGCTTGGCACAAAGTAAGTGCTCAATAAAAATTTCTCTCCTCCTCCTCCTCCCTCCTTTTCCTCCCTCTTCATCCTCCTTTGCCCCCTGCTAACTAACCTGGGCATTGCTGATTTCTCCTGATCATCTTCTCAGCTGATCTACTCTGAGAGCAAGTTAGAGTCCACGGAAACTTTCTCGAGGCCCTACCTGGCAGTAACGATTTTGCATAACCTTTGAATATTCAGAGAGAAAACAAAGATTTCTGTCCCTAGATTTCACATGTGAGTTGGGCACTCATATTTTTGCTCATTTCATTAGTGACTGACTATTCCCCTCCTACACTCACCCTTCCCCCAAGTTGGATTTCACAAGCATTCCAAATCTCGAATTGCTCTGTGTTCCTTTTTCTCTTGGAATGCAAGCCCACTTTTATTTTCGTTTTCAGGGATTTTACTGGGTGAGAAATTGACATTGAAGACCGTTTCCTAAGGGCCTGGGCCTTGAAGGTGACTGACTTTCTAAAAGCTATTAGTGACATAGAGAAGCCAATCAAAACTCGCTCTTCTGGAGGGAGCCCACACAACTCTCTAAAGCAGCCGTTTCTCCTCACTCCTCCATGACTATCCAAGGTCAAGCTTGTCCGTGGTGGTGGCTGGATTTTGCTCATTTTGTATATTATTTATGTAACATGCGGGTTGTGAGGGAGTGTGGATATAGATGATTCACAGGCACAAGCAGTGGGAAACAGATTGCAGAAGCCCAGCTCCGTTACTTGGGTGTCCCCCACACCCCGCCCCCCAAGCTGCTTCATATGCTACTTCCTGCAGGCCCTGCAGTGCTGCTCCAGCTCCATGCAGCCCTAGGTCCCCACATCCCTAGAGAGGAGGGGGCCCACCTACACTTTAGGGCTCAAAACCCACACCCCCTCCCAAAATATAATTCTCATTTAAAAAAAAAACAAACTCTAAACAGTAAAATAGCATAAGGAATTCTGAAAAAGCTAGGATGACTACTTTGATGCTTATTTTTTGAAATATCAAGTTCTTAAAAAAAAGTTTTTCATTTCTGTGTAGCTGCCCTGCTTTTCTAGGCTATGCCTGGCACCTGCGCTTAGCTTGCCTATTGGGCAGCCTGGCGCCTGGTAGGCATGCCGTCCTACCGTGGCAAAGGTAGCTCCACTTTTTAAAAGTTTTCTCCCACGTGGGATACCTGCCTTTAGGTGACACCCACTGCCATGTGATGCAGTGGGTGGAGCACAGGCTGTGGAGGTAGCCAGGCTTGGGCAAGTGACTTGTGAGTTCCATGTATCAGTTCTGTGTAATTCAATGGAACACCCCCCCAACCCCAAGCTCCATAGCTTTCAAAGCACTTATTGTTCATCTTCAGAGGTGACAGGCCAGGCAGCTCTTATTGATCTTAATGAGCTTATTCACATATCTGGGGGTTAGCTGACAACTGACTGCTGACCTAGGATGGCCTGGGCTGGGGTTAATGTGGCGTCTTGGCTCTGTGCCCCATATCCATCCTCCAGCAGGCTGGCCTGGACATGCTCTCTGGGCAACAGCAGACTAAGAGTGAGAGTAGGCTCAGTTTATGTTAATCTCATCCAATAACACCCTCACAGAAACATCCAGAATGTCTGACCATGTATCAGGGCACCACGGCCCAGCCATGTTGACGTAAAATTAAGCATCATAAGTATTACAAGCTACTTGTTACTACAGATACTAATTATGCATTCAACAAATTCAGCAAGTATTTAATGAATGCCTACTGCGTGCCTGGAACTACATTTATCCACTGGAATACAGCAGTAAGTTATTAATCCCGCCTTCAAAGAACTGGTGATATAGTAAGCGGTAATTAAGCAGGTAAGACAACCAAGCATCACAAATGCTGTGACTTACCATTTGTGGGGTGTGCTTCCACACAGAATGCAGGTTTCTGCATATGCATTATCTCATTCAATCCCTGGTAGGCAGGCAGGCAGGCACTGCTGTCCCTATTGTACAGATGAGGAAAATGAGATTTGGAGATTAAGTGAGCTGTGTCACAAAGCTAGTCAGTACAGAGCCCAAGTTGAGTTCATCTCTGACTGATGCCCAAGCCCAGGCCATTTGTGGCTTCACCATCTCGCTTATGTCCTTGTACTGCGCCTTCTCACAGACGAGAGTGCAGAGGAGGAGCGAGTGGGACAGTGCAAGCCTGAGGTCAGCCTAGAAGGCTGGGGAGGGCTCTGCTGCTCTCTGAGACACATGTGCTTTCTCGTCCCTGCCAGCTGGGACTTCTGGAGCCTCAGGGATGTAGGCAGCAAACAGGCCACCAGCGTTATCCTGGAGTCTGCAAGTCCATCCTGGGAAACAACCCTCCCAGTATCCTCATCTTTTAAAGGAACAAATGAGCATTTGTGTCTTTGTATAGGTAGAGGGATGGAAGATTTTGAACCCTTTCCAGGGAAGCCACCTCTCATCCATTCTGCTCAGGGACATGCTCTGGGTGAGCTTGTGTACAGACATACATATGTAATATTTTCAGACTTTATCTACTTTCAAACTGCTTGCAGCAGGGATGCAGATGGAACTATATGCTAATGGATATGGAGGAAGCATGCTCCCCACATAAGGATTGCTCCTATGTATGTTTAGAGCAAGCTATCCACTAAGGGGCTCTCCTTAGCAGTTAGCTATGGGCTGTGCATGGATACGCACACATTAGCTGTTGGCCTGGGGTAGGTGGCCAAAAGTCTGACCTGGCCCACAGATGAAGAACCGGAGGAGGCGAGGGAGAAGGGGGCGCTTTATGTAAGTGATTTTTAGACAGATGGAGGATTTATTTTAATTGCATAAGAAGCAATCTTCCTTGAGTAGAGATGTAGGTCTTTTTGTAAACCTGTGTTAGGCAAAGGCAAATCTTCGCTGCTGCCTGCCCCTGACACTTTCCTAAATGCCCCTCTATTTCCATGATAATTGCTCATCCTTGTGTAGAGTTGTATCTGGGCTATTTGCTGCTTATACAGACGCTCAGCAATTCTCAGCATACCCCCAACTCAGTGCAAGTTCACTTCAGTCCTATTAATGCTACCTGCAGAGACTTGAGACAAGTTGTAACTGATCCAGTGGTTCTGAGAATGGACAAGTGGATATTCCCAATATGGGGCAGTGAGAACAGTGAAAAAAGCAAGCTCAAGTTGTGCCCCCATGGATGGTCCATATTCAGGGAAAACCAATTGACCTCCAGATCTTTGCCCCATTAGAGTTCACCCTTGAAAGAACCTCTGAGTTCTCCCAGAATAAGCATCCTCAGGACATAGAGGAATCTGGGTTCCAGCATCTTCTTCTTTAGAGCTTAAGTTGGGAACCATCTTTAGTGGCCTTTGTCTCAGGGACCTGGAGGAAGGGGAGGCTGGCTTCCTGGATATGCTCTGAGCTGAAGAATTCTGAATCTGACAAGAAAACATTGGCTTGGATCATCTGATTTGTACGCAGCTAAAATCAAGATGAAATCACTTATGCGGGCTGTTTATCAGTGACGAGCGAGTAAAGCCTGATCTCTCCAGCAGGCAGCAGCTTTTTCAAGCTCACAGCTCTGTAGGATGAGATGTTCATAAGAAAGAACAAAGAGGCTTGAGGTACTATATCAAGAGATCCTCTGTCCCAACTAGTTACGTGCTGAGTGGAATGAAGTTCACCACAGGATGCGTTTTTGTAGGCACTGCGCCAGGTTTGTTAATCTCTGCATCTCCAGGACTCTTCATTGAGAGGCGCACAATAAATGTGTATTAGATGGATGAAGACTGAGACCAGCCAGAGTGGAGGCAGCCTCAGCCTCCAACCCTAACCAGCTTGTAAACAATACAGTGTGTGAAACAAGTTCTTGTGCAGGTTTCTGGGGACAACTGTGTCAGGGGACAAGCAGAGGCACAGAGCTTCTCAGCCTCTGTCTCCACACTGCCAGTCACAGAAATTTCAAGAATTTCTTCTCTAGCCCACCTGTTCACCATCTGCACCTTGGAACTTGTATCTTCTTCCATAGGTGGGACATTGTTTTTCTTTTTCTTTTTTTTTGGGGGGGGGCATTGTTGTTCATCTCTGGCTTTGCATGTGTTGTCACCTCTGCTCTGAGTGCCTCCCCCACTTACCTGGTGGCCTCTCTCCAGAACCAGTCTACTTAGATTGCTGTGCTGGGGCTGCCACTTACTACTCTTGACTTTGGCAAGTTGCCCAGATCACCTAATAAGTTTCATCCAGAAAACAGGAATTATAATAATAGTATTCAAATCAGAGGATGGTTATAGGGTTGAATTGGTGAGTATACACAGAGTACCCAGAAAAGAGCCTGGAACAGGGCATTTAGTGCCCATCAGCAGACATCTCTCTTGGGATTTCCTCCTCCTCTGCACCCCTGTTGGAGTTGTTCTCTTTTTGGTCTACTCACACTACTTTATTTTCTTCTCTTTCCCACTCAGCACCTTGGCTGGCCCGCTTCCTTATTCAACAACTCTCAGCGGCTCGCCAATACCCGCCTGATTACATTCAAAGCTCCTTAGTGGAACTCCCATTTTCCATTTTCCAGGCCGGCAATTTTGACAACCTATTTCCCCACTATTTCCCGATCCACACCTGGTTTTCTTGCCTAAATGTGCTCTCCTTTGTTCCTAAGCTAGTGCTGTGCCCTCTCACCTCCGTGCTCTGGCTGGCCCTGTCCCTCCCCACCTTCGCCTGCCTACACTTCTGCCAGTGGGGGAGGAAGAGCAGCGGCCCACATGGCAGGCTTGGCCTTCCTTATCTTTAGGCTTCAAATACGCTTGGCTTGGTCCAGGAGGTCAGATCCTGCACTCACATCAGAAGGGCAGGACATCTTTAGATAGTATTCTGAGGTACAACTGTACCTTCTAGCAAACTGAAACCCATTGGCTTTCAAAAGCGTATAAAAGGTTAATGCTCCCTCATCACCCAAAGTGCCCTGATTTGCTTGCCTCCTTGTGACATTGGTTTTATTACACTGAACTTGGTTACTTCAAGGGCCAGCATCGGTCATCTTGAGGGATTTTAATTTAGAAAATATGAAGGAGACTGCTTTTGCTATAGAGAGGGTCACTGCATCTTATTGTCCCTGACTAAGTATGGCTTTTAAAATCACCATTTAATGATTCATATGTGGCAGAAAATGCTTATCATATGTTAGCTGAAGGAAATCAGAATATAAAATTGCACTTACAATATGATTATAAATATGTACAAATCATGTGGGTCACGACTAGAAGAGGCCGGGGGCAAATGACAATAGCTGGATTGGCTGGGGTGATGGAATTAGAGATAAACTTTTCTTCCTTTTTCACTATTGTGTGAATGTTTCTGCTATCATGCAAAAGAAAATATCCATGAATAATATTAATAGCTACCATTTCTAAAATTATATTCATAGTATACTAATATACGCATGCTCAGTATAAACCACTGAGCTCTGCATGATCTCATTTAATCCCCCCTCACGTCTGTGAGGTGGGCATGTTTACCCGGGTGCATGGGCGAGTCAATAAAGGATTTTCCCCAAGAGGCACAGCCCAGTGGCCTTTGACACTGTGGCTCCTGTCACTTGAAACCTGTTCTCTCAGCCACTGCTTTTCTTATCAAAACAAAACCAAACAACTTTTCATGGAGCAATCATACAAGCTTATTATAGAACAATTAGACAATACCGGAAGAAAAAAGACTTTAAAATAAAAACTTAAACCTGGGAAATCCATTGTCGATCTTTGGACGTACCGTCCAGGCTTTTCCTCTCACCACTGCCACTGTCATCCTCCTGAGAATGGCTAACCCCTAACTAGGACCTTTGTTAGTTCTCCCCATCTAGGAGGTGGAAAAGGAGGAGAAATACTTGTTCTTAAGCTGTAGTCTCTTTTTTTGATGGCCGTTTTAAATTGAAGTGTAGTTGATGTACAATATTATATAAGTTACAGGTGTACAATATGATTCACGATTTTTAAAGGTTATACTCCATTTATTGTTATAAAATATTGGCTATATTCCCCTTGTTGTACAATCTATCCTTGTAGCTTATTTTATACCTAATGATTTATACCTCTTAATTCATCACCCCTATGTTGCTCCTCCACCCTTCCGTCTTCCCATTAGTAGCCACTAGTTTGTTCTCTATACCTGTAAGTCTGCTTCCTTTTTTTACTTTTTAGGTTACACATATAAGTGATATCATATAGTATGTCTTTGTCTAACTTATTTCATTTAGCCTAATGCCCTCCAAGTCTATCCACATTGTTGCAAATGACAAATTTTTCATTCTTTTTTATGGCTGAGTAGTATTCTCTTTTGTGTGTGTGTGTGTGTGTGTGTGTGTGTGTGTGTGTATTATACACACATACACACTACATCTTCTTTATCCATTTATCTGTTGATGGACACATAGGTTGCTTCCATATCTTACCTATTGTAAATAATGTTGCTGTGAACATGGGGGTGCATGTCTTAAGCCTTAGTCTTCAGGCTAGAGCCTAGAAAACTCATGACACTCCTGCTGGATGGCAGAATTCCTCTCCTGAAATGTAACGTAGGATCGACTAAGGAACTGGAGTTTGGATAGAATGACTTTACCCTGCTGACAGAGTTAGGCAGGTGAAGGGCAATGCTGCGCTCACGTGACTGTTCTAACTCTCACACTTCCATCATCTGGGGAGTAGACAGATTCCAGGAACTCTGGAGGACAAGCCCACTGGTGTTTGGAGGGATTTGAGATGGTGCAGGAGATCATTTAGGTGGGGTGCTATGGGCACAGATCACATGATGAGACAGTCATTCCCTTTTCAATCCTTGTTCAGTCCTCCTGGTGTTTTTAAAGGAGCCAGTCTCACTTTGGTGCTGGGATATCCTCTAACTTCCCTTGTTGACAAGGAGAGAGTTGACCTCAGGAGCAGAGTCCTGGCTGTGCCACTGTTCTGTTTGCACTGTATTCATCTTAAAAATTACCTAGTTACCTCCTAGTAATGGCTAGAGACCCCAGTAAGATTCCTTTAAAAATAAATGTCAGTAGAGAAAGAACAAAAAAAGCAAGTATATACGGAGGAAAATTGTAAGTAAACAGTGATACTCTGATGTGGCAAAAAATCATGATGTGATATACAGTGACTGAAATTTAGGGAAAAGTGAGTTAACTGAGGTCTCCTGGCCCCTGGCCAGTATGAGCTCTTTATAACTGTATTTTTGTATGATCATCATACATGGACCCATTTTGGGTCCTCGGTCTGGCTTGCTTTCTTTCTCATCTGCTTTCAACTGCCTGGAGGAGCCAAGAAAGACAAGTAGGAACATTTAGCTGGGTCTTCAAAAGTGTGAGTATTTTGCCACGTAATAGAGAGCAGATACAGAGACCCCTCAAGGGAGCTGACCCTCCTCGTAGGTCACAGACAGCTTTTCCTTTATCATCAGGGAAATTGCTTATAATGGGAATAAATAACACTTGGGAACAACAAATATAGAAAAATTCACTGAAAAAAGGTTTGATCAATAACAACATCATTTGAGAATTGGAGAAATATGTCTCCTTTCCCCTTTGGTAGCCGGGAGAGCAAATAGCCCTAACTGAGACCAGCAAATAACAGCAATAAAAACTAAAGCCCATGCACAAGACTGAGGGGAGATGTCAGCTTCGAGGAGGGCAAGGACTAGGAGTGGAGCAAAACAAAGAAATGCAGGTTTAAGCCTGTGAGACACAGGTGGTATTTTTTTATATTAACACAAGCAAAAGACTACAGGGGGGAACGCAAGCTGCCTTTATTTTTTTTTTATGACAGAATCAATAGAATCTAATCAAGTTTTGAATGCAATCAGAGTAAGATGAGAAATACCAAATAGGTCCTAGTAGGAAGTAACTGGAACATAATTGTGTCCAGAAGGGATTACCAGAGTGATGTTCCCCATTTCTATCCAAACCCCTCCGGGGAGGGAGACTCTGAAATTGAGAAAGGGTGACATGGTTTCAGGTTCATGTCCCCAGAGTTTTGATGCCCTGTTTTTTTTCTTTTTTCATTTTTCAGCTTTATTAGGTAGAATTGTTACAATTTGACTGCATGTATATAATACATTGTGTGTAAATACATACACATAATAAACTGCATATTTTTAAAATTTACATATATGTACTGTTCATCGTTTCTAAGAAAGTTTAGAGGTTTAGCTTTTTAAACTTACATAGTTATCAAAGGAATAAAGCCAACCACAAAATAAGAATTAATTCAAAAAGATACATACACCCTGCTATTAACAGCAACATTATTTATAATTGCCAAGATACGGAAGCATCTTAAGTGTGCATTAATAGATGAGTGGATAAAGAAGATGCAGCATATATAAGTAATGGAATACAACTCACCCATAAGAAAGAAGGATATTTTGCCATTTGCAACCCTTCACTTTTTTTTTCCACTTCAAACACCAGAATTTTATAACTGGAATAAACATTTCCATTGTTGATGCCTTGTTTTTGTTGTTGTTGTTTTTTCTTCTCTGTAGAAGCTCCCCTCAAACCAGGTTTTCAGTGAAGAAAGGAAATGAAAGAAAGATGTTTTTCTGGAGGGAGGTAGTGAGGGGTGTTACAGGTCACTTTCTAGGGTGCACAGACTCAGAAAACAGATGCCTGGTTGGAAAGTGCTAAGGACCAGGGGCTCTAAAGGTGATGGGTGAGAGTCATGCTCCTTCATAGTCTTCATGCACACTCTGCCCAAGTCATCCAGTATACAAATAATCCAAGCAGAAACAGAATGCTTACCATGTTGATGCAGCTTCAGGTTCCTGGAGCAGCCATGCTGGTGCCAGCCACTTACAGCAAGAGGACGGCTCATCACAGGTTGCTCAAGCCTCCAACCAGGTGCTTCTTGAAAGCACTTCCATACAGCATGTTCCTGGAGCCACCACTGAAAGGTGGATATGTTTTGAAGTCATTGATTACATGAGGAACATGAGAAAAAGAAAAACCACTTAGTGACAGAAGCTCCAACATCTTAATTAGATAGGATCTGGCTTATGAAGATCGGGTGCCGAGTTCTGGGAAGACAGGGCTGGGTGGGAAGAATATCCTTGCCCTTGAGGGGCCCTCTCAAAGTGGGTGACATAGACACACAGTCAACAATGTAAGTCCATCAAACTGGGCTGTGATGGGGGGGACCCCAGCCTGGAGCTGTGGGAGTCCGAGGAAACTGTTACATGATTTCAACGTTGATTTTAACTTCAAAGAGTGGTCTAAAGAGACGCAATTCCCTGAGGGGGGTATTATTCCTTCAGGCACATAGTCATTGTTCAAGAAATGTTTGTGAGCATTTGAATGAAGGACTAGATGAAAGTCTCCCAGCCTCAGAAAAGAAATAGCTTGCCTGAGGTCACACAGCTCAAACACAGCAAAGCCAGAAATCAGACCTGAGAATCTCATCCTCTTTCTTTCACACACACACACACACACACACACACACACACACACACACGTGCGCGCGCGCAGCATTTGCTGGATGGTGGGGTGGAAAAAGCTAGAAGCTCCAGCAGCCAAGAGGAGAAAATGATAGGAACCAACTAAGGCTAGATTTGAAGAGAGAATCAGCCCTTGCTTGTAGATGTCTGTTTTCTTCTCAGATGGGCAAGATCACAGTAGCCACAGAGCACACTGCTCATCTGTAATCATTGTCTTAAATAAAATAAAATAAAAAACTGTAGTATTCACTCTTCACTCTCTGACATCTCAACGGTTAGCTCTGGTGTTATGATCTAAGTGAGCCCTCTAAAAATATTCTTCGTTCAACCCACTTGGTTTGGATAGTCGATTTAGAAACAACTAATGAAGTCCATTTGCCACATGTGTAAGTGAACTTTTTAAAGTAGGTGTTCTGCATCCCTGCAGTTCCAGGAGCTGTTGTCATAGTAACATTTCCCCCTTCGACTTGCAGAATGCACAGTCCATGGAACCAACGGCAATGTAGGTCATGAGTGAAAAGGGGTTTGGCGGTATTGCCTCGGTGCCCAGTTTCGCACAGCTGGGGGCTCAGAGTGCTCTCTACTAGGACTGAGTTCAGAAAAGACATTAGAGGAGGGGTGGGGGAAACTGGAGGTACAGAAACTGTGGAAGAGGCTGGCAGGAGCGAGCCCCCGCATGGAGATTCAGAATATCCCAGAGCCCAGGGTGACCTGTCAAGGCTGAGGGAGGAGAAAGTGGAGCGTTGGCGGCTCACTGTCTCTGCTGCCTGGTGGGAACTGGCGCCCCCTGCAGTTCAGAATCCCTTCAGAGTTAGTTCATGAAGGCCCACATCGATTATCTGTGTAGAAGTTTGCCTACTGGAGACCTCAGCTTTGTATATAGCCTGCAAATGTATTCAAGGAGACATTTTACAGGTACCCTGCCTGTCTGTCTGTCTGCATGCCTATCTATCTATCCATCCATCCTTTGATATGGATGTTTTATTTAGTCAGAAATAAAGAGTTCATGAACAGGGGGATTTCAAACCCAAAGACTGTAAGAAGCTGAGGGGCTCATTATGGGATGGTTTCCAAAATGAAAATGATAACATTGTTTAACATTACAATGGTTACTTATTTCCATGGGGTTTTCCAGATGGTGTGGGGGGAGGGAGATTGGTTAAAAGTGAGTATCAAATCATTTTAGGAAGATGACTTAAGTTTTGTTTATGGATCATCAGAGGCATTTATAGGAAATAAGTGAAGTTGTTTCTTTATGTTCATGAAATAACCTAGAAAAAGTTTTGCTTAACTGGTTTTGTCTGCTTGGGGGATTTCAAGCCTGGTCTCATTTTGTTTTATTGTAACACCATCCATCCATCCAATCTGTCTACCTACTGTTTGATCCTTAAGTTGCAGACATAATATAATGCCCTTTTGTTGCTAAATACTAAAGAGTCTATTCCCTAGAAACAAGATAATTCTCTTACATAACCATAGTATAGTGATCAAAATCAGGAAATGAACATTTACACGTTATTATTATTGTCTACGTGCAAATCTTATTCAGATTTTGACCATTATCCCAATGTTCTTTGTAACAAAAGGAAATTCTGTCCCACATGTTGCATTCACTTGTCTTGTCTATTCAGCCCCCTGTAATCTGGAATAGTTCCTAGTCTTTGTTTTTGCTGACATGGATAGTTTTGAGAAGTGCGGGTCAGTTATATTTTTAAAATCAGCTGTATTGACATATAACCTTCATATAATAAAATTCATCCTTTTCCATGTACAATTCTCAGGCCAATTACCTTACAGAATGGCCCTTACTTTGGATCTGTCTGATGTTTCCGCATGTTTAGATTCAGACTCTGATTCTTTAGCAGAAAAAAACCACAGAAGGAATGCTGCATTTTCTTAGTGCATCAATCAGAAAGCACATGATAGTGACTCCCCAATTACTTGATGCTGTTGGAGACTGTGTTAATAATCTGTTACTCCCCAAACTTCCACCCACTAGCGTTTTCATCATTGATGGTTCTTCCCCCAAAATTCTTAACATGATGTTTGGCAAGTGGTAGTTTTCTAATTCCATCATTTCTTCTATATTTGTTTATGTCTTTCTTCTGCCAAGAGGACAATTTTCCCCCCAACTAATTAATAAATTAATTGGTCAATTAACAGCCCTTCAAGCCATAATTTGACATGTCCCCTCACTCTTTGAGCACTTCTTTATTTTCTGGTACAACAAGGTGTTCCAGGTTCCTGCTGTACTTTCTGTGCCCCTGCCCTGGAGTCCACATTCCTTCAAAGAAGGGTGCAGCTTTCTGAAGGTGCACATGTTGCCTGAAGTCATTTTAATCTTGAGACTCTTCCCAAATTCACATGGTAGAACCAGAAAATGGAGATTTTCTCTGTAAAATTTTATTCAGGATACTTATCTGGCTCTTTCCCCTGCTTAAATGAATTTGAAGCAACTTACCCAAAAACTTCATACAGCAAAATTTATGAACAATTTTCAAAGGGCAAAAAAATAGTGACTAAGAGGAAGAAAACAGATGTGCCAGCCACAAAAATTTCTGGGCTTGCCCAGAAAAACTTGGCATTCGACATTCTGGAAGCCAAATTGAAGGAGGAACTGCATGGGGGAAGATGCCCAGAGCTCATGAACAACTTCAGGGACTCTGTCCTTCTGACAAGGGCAGGTGCAGCAGCAAGGGGGCGGGCTCACATTGCTCTGTGGGAATAAAGAGTCTTTCTGGATAGCATTCCAATCATGCGGATGGGGAATGAGCCACAGAGAGAAAGCAGCAGGGCCAGGATTTTTCTTTTCTTGAAAGCACTTGGGGTATGTGTAGCTTTTAGACTAGCACTCAGTGTGACCCCACAGAGAAGAGAATTGGTATTTAAGCTCCCCATAATCACTCCTTCATCTCTCACTCAGGGATGTTCTATTGAATATTTGCTAGATGTGCATCTAAAAGCCCAGGGGAGGTAGAGACAACTAAGATCCAGACCCTCACCACCAGGTCCAGTAGCCAAGCAGGCATGACCATGAATGGTCGTATACCAGTTTAAACCCTAACTGTGCTCTGGGAGTGCTGCAGGAATTGAGAGGAAACTGAAAGACAAAGGAGCTGCTACGTTGTTAAAACGTGGAACTTCTGATCTGCAAAAGGGCCTTGAAGGGAATCTTGACCAGTAGTCCCATCAGATCCTTGAATCTCTTCTACCATTGGACCTTGTGGGTGAATTGTCATTTGACAGAAGTAGGGGTCAGGTAAAAAAAAATGCCAGTGAAGGGAGTCTTCCCCATGTGAATAGGCATTCTGTAGTTCTTCACAGCTATTTATTGAGGCCCTATGATATTCTTGGCACCGGAGTGGATGCTAGGTGTACAATGGCGAGCAAAAATGCACTCAATTTCCGCGCTCATAGTGGTTGAGATCTAATGGGAAAGACAGACATTAATCAGATTAATCCAAAATGCATGTGTTATCAAAAATTGCTGCAAGCACTCTACTGAAAGGTAACCAGCACTTCTAGAGCAGGAGATCAGGGACGGCTGTCTTGAGAAAATGACCATTAAGCTGGGTCACTAATGGGGCAGAAGATGGGCATTCCAGGCAGAGGAAATAGTGTGTGTAAAGCCTCGAAGGCGTCAGAGCATATGGGAAGAGAGACAGACCCAAGTGGCTGGAGGGTAGGGAGCAGGAGGACGTGGGAAACACACAATGAGGGGCAGAGGGTGCAGGCTCACACAGGGGGTCTTCTAGAGGAAGGGAGAAGAGGCGTGGGGGTGGGGGAAGGCCGGGCTGACTGAATCACAAAGTAGGGAGTAGATGTGTGAGCCTAGAGCAATCATTCTAAGACACAAAGGAAGTAGGAGGTGAGCTGGGGACAAAATTATAAAATGATAGGAATACTGGTAATTTAAAAAAAAAACCCAGCTTCTCCCATTAGTGAGTGCCCCACTGACTGAGAAGGAAACAAGGCCCTGAGCCTTACTGATAGAAAACAGGGTACAGGGAAGGCAGAGTTAGCATCTATTAACACAGAGCCAAAAATAACCTAGGACTAAACAATTCCATTTCATACCATCTACCCTATAGAAACAGTCTACCGTGTATGAGGAGATACATCCAAGGATATTCACTGCAGCAACAATTGTGGGAATGGGTAAACAATCTATGGTACACCTTACCATGCTATGCTGTGCAGCAGTGGAAGAACAGAATAAATCTCTGTGTGTTACATGGAAACGCTCCGAGACTTATGGCTGGGAGAAAGCACAAGGCGGGACATTAGGTCAAGGTGATATCATTGGCATAAATGGAAATAAGCAGTCCTCAAAAAAAAAAAAATAGTATCCTTCCACCCCTTGTGAGTATATATCTATAGTACTAAATGCCCAGAAAAATGTATGGAAGGGTTTAGAGTAAACTGAAGAGTCGTTAACTGGGGAGAGTCCTAGGATTAGGATTTGGACTCCTAGGTGTGGTCAAGGGGGATTTCACCTTTATCTGTAATATCATAATTCTATTATGGAAACTTCCAAACATAAACAAAAATAGGAAACAGTAGTAAGCCCCCAAGTACCAGTCAACCATATGTTCCCTTCTCCAGCATTCTTTTAAATTACACTCCAGACACTGCATACCATTCATAAGTATTTCTAACAGATAAGGACCCTTGAAGAAAAACGTAACAATGGTACCACGATCACACTCAAAAGTACTACTAATAATTCCTTAGAATTTATCAAATACCCAACCAGTGTTCATATTTCCTTGTCTTGTTATTACAATTTGTTGTTCAAATCTGGACCCAAGTGAACTCCATATACTGCAATTGGTTGATAAGTCTCACGTCTTTTTGTGTGTTCTTGCCAGTATATACCAGATTGCTAGAAGTAACTTATGTTGGGTCAAAGGTCAAGGGCACGTGTAATTTTGCTTGAATTGTAGTAATTTTCATTCCACTGGCAATGGGAGAGTGGCTATTTTCCCCAGAGCCTCACCAACAGACTATTCTGTCAAACTTCTGGATTTTTGCCAGTCTGATAGATGAGAAGTGGTATCTCATTGTACTTTTCACTTCTTTAAATTAGGTTTCAAAAGAAAATGAGCTCAGGGAGAATTCCGAGTCTGTAGAGGAAAGAAGCAATTTGCATAGAAATAGTACTATTGCCAACTACCATTCAGTACATTGTACTTAATCCTCCCAACTCTACTAGGAAGGTGGGGTCTGGAAACATGAACCTATCAAATTCAGACTTCTAAATAAGCATCCTTCTATCAAATACATTTTGATTACTGGAATATTGCTTTGCACAATTCATCATGAGCATAGAATATCTGGTTTTAGACTTTCAACATTACTCCAGCGAGTGAGAATGGCTACTGTCCTTCCAGCCATTCTCTGGAAGAGAAGACTGAGTGACAGTTCACCTCAGGAATTCTCAAGGCTGCGGAAGGAGCCTAGACCAAGACTGTGTAGTTCCTTGAGGGCATGTTAGCCAGGATCCTCCACAAAATGGATTTTGATCAGAATTTGAACTTTAGGAAGAAAGGTCCTTCCTTCCTTCCATTAGTACCCTGAGGGCTGGGACCCCAGTTTCCCCCTCTTCGTCCTCTTCACTCCTCAGCACCAGGCAGGGCTTTGGGGATACACTGGGGATCCATGTGCTGGGCCCACCCTCAAGTAGCCGAGGGAGTGGAAGAGGGAGGCATTCAATTAGGCAACTAAAAATGAAAGTCACCAATCAATCTCTTGTCCCTTAACACAGATGCGTGCACACATGCGTATTTGCCCTGTACAGTTCAAAAGCAGTGGACTGAGCCTCAGAAGAGGTGGGTTTGAGCTCTGGTGCTGTCACTTCATGGCTATGTGGTTTGGGGCTAGTCACTTTCCCTCCTTAAGTCTCAGTCTTCCCCATTGAAAAATGGGGCTGATGACCCTTCCGTCACAGGGATGCTGTGAAGAAAACATAATACACGTACAGCAGAACCAGATGAAATGATTAGGGCAGTGCCTGGCCAGAGTAGGTGTTCAGGAAATGCCTATAGAATCTGGTCTAGTATGCTGCAGGACTGCTAGAAGTACAAGGACCTTGGAGGCCCAGCATTCATTCTTCTCATTCTCTTTGGAAGTTGTGGCTGATAAGGAGCACTGAGCCTTGCCCTGCTCTGATTTGGGGCAAGGCTTGCCCTGGAACCCAGCCTTCCTGGTTCCTGGAACTCTGACACCTGGTTCAGGCCCTCATTGCCACACTGGATCAGGGCAGCCTGGACCCTTGAAAGGTGTGTGTGTTCAGAGTTCACGCCCATTCCCTTTCTACCATTGCCTAAGCCCCCACCCCCAACACACACACCTTTCAGAGAACAGAACAAAGAGCTGTTTCTGCACTTTCGTCTTTGAAATATGTTTTGAATCATCTGCTTTTCTTTACTAGGTGGGTTTTTGGTGTTTTGTCCACCTCCCACTTCCCAACAATCATGAGTGCTTGCAAAGATTCATTTCAGGGTTGTAAGAAGAGGAATCAGTTTAGCAGAAGATCCTCAACCCCTCCGTGCACCTCCTCCCCAACCAAAACTCAACAACAGCACCAACTATGACCTCCCTCCCTCCCCCAAATCTAAAGACCTGGCCTCTTCTCTCTCCTGGGCCGTGGGAGAAAGAGCTGGAGAATTACTCTACCCTCTGGCAGGACTTCAAATTCCTTCTTTTCTTCCCCCAGTAGAAGCTCAATAATTCTCAAGATCCAGATTTAGAAGCTTGTATGGAGAGCCCCGAGAAATCAGTAGTAAGACACCCAGGCTTTCTAACTTTTTTTCTTCCCCAAGAAATCTAATAAAGCTATTGCAGTCATTTCCCAAGGTCAATTTTCAGCTTTTAATAGTTTTAATGAGCTGTTTAAAAGGCTCCTCAACTTGTGTTCATCCAAGCTTGCATATGTTTGGGAGCAGAGAGGGAAGGGAAGGAAAGGGGAGGGGGATGAGCAGTGGAGGGGAAAGAGCGGTTTGGTCCTGCTAACCTGGGGACCAGATCAAGGGTTAGCGCCTCTACAGGACGTCCCAGGGATGCTAATGGGGCTGCTCTTTCACCCTTGGGATCAGATTTAATAATTCAGGGACCTAAAAGTCAGCCACTTCTATCTCCAAGCAGGACCCATGAGTGCCCCCCAAACCTTGGCCATCTGCAGGGAGGTGAAAGAGGAAGCAGAGTGAGAGAGAGTGATGGTAAAGGCAATGGGAGAGATAAGGGAGAGGAACTTTGAGAGTTCAATGGATACGTAAAGGGGCTGAGGAGGAGGAAGGAGAGAGATAAGAAAAAGAAGGCAGCAAATCATGGGGAGTGATGCTCCAAATATAATTGGGGCCTGTGTATTAGGTGGTCTGATACTAATGTTAGAGCAGGCAGATAGCTAGATATGAGCAGAGAAAGGGGGACACAGACCAAATGGCAGGAATTGGGCAGAAAGGAGGGGCACGGGCCAAATGCAGGAAACCACACATCATGTAAGCACCAGGGGTCCCTGGGCAGACACAGAAAAGCAGGAAGCTTTGGGCTGATAAGTGGTCACACCTTTTGGGGTGGTGAGTGGCCTGGAGACCTACAAAGAAAGGTGAGAAAAGGCAGGAATTTCCAGTGTCCGAATGTAACCTTTTGCTCATTATGCCCTCATTTCAAAAAAATTAGCCCTGAAGATTAGAAGTACCCATCATGCACCCGACGCCATGACACTTCCGATCTAGACTAAATAAGGACAAAAATCCCTCCTCCCTTTGGGAAGGTGGAGTTGAGATGATAATCAGGGAATATGACCCCAAACCCTTCCCTTCCCAATGAATATTCCACCCATTCATTTTTACACCGTACGTAGCTAACTTGCCAAAGAAACTCAGGGCAGCTGCTCACCTGAGAGTGCACTATCCATCCTTTAATAGATCCTCACTTAACCTTTTTTTAACCTCTAAGTCTTGTCTCTGAATTCTTTCTGCGACGGGACAAGAACCTGGAACACCAGTTGCATCTATCGGCAACACTAATAATCACCATCATAATTACAATAACGCTAGCGACGCCCAGTACCATTCATCTGTAGTTACCGTGCACAAGGCTTGAGGCTAAGCACACTGAAGGTCTTCTCTCCTTCAGTTCTCACAGCTGCCCGGGAGGTAGGTTCAACTATTGTTCCACTGAAGAAAATAGAGCATCATTCAGGGGAAGTCACTGATCAAAGGTCATCCAGTTAGTAAGGCTAATTTGCATCCAGCTTGATTCTAGAACTTGAGATTATAATCATGACTGTTGGTTTGTTCACCACCTGAGAACCATATGAAAATTTCAGAAAAATAGATACCTTCATAAAGAAGAAAATTAAAATACTCCTAAGTCCACTTCATAGCCATAGCAACTTGAGCATTTTGGTGTATGTGGCACACATTGCGGGCTGTCCACAAAAAGCCACGCTTTCTTTTTTCACGGGGATGGAATTATAGCCAGGCCTTGGCTGCACAGCTGGACGGCCTTTCCTGGACTCCCTGGCAGTTAGATGTGAATAGGTGATGTGATTGTTGTCGTGGAACATAAACAGGGTAGATGAGGACCATCCACAGGCCTGAGGTGACAGACACTTTCCCCTTCCTGCTGGCTGGAACCTGCAAGTGCAGCCACCCAGTGTCAACCAATGCTTGTGATGACAGCGCCAGGAGGTAGGGGGGAACAACGTGGAGAGAGGAGCTCACCTCTCGCACCGCTATTGTATTGCAAGATACAATTCTTTTTTTTTTTTTGGTCAGTGTTGTTGCATTTCTTTGTTACAACAGCTTTCCCTGACTATTACAGCGTACTTCCTTCCAGTTTTCTTCCCTATGAATACGTGTACAGTCATTTTTCTCACCCTGGCCCTCTTAGGTGTTTGTTCTTTTCCTCACATTTCATGGTCTTCTTTCAGGATCAGTGAGTCCAGACTCAGCATCTAACCATCTAAGTATTTCCAGAAAAGTATTTATTAAAAATGATGATCCAAATACAAACCACCCCTGCCCCACCTCGTCTATGATTTAAGAAGACCTTCTATCTCAGGCACTCAATGGGGAAGAATCCAGTTCCCACAGTATCATCCAACGTGTCCAAGGTTTTTAAGCCTGTAAGGTAATTGTGGCCATCTCTCTACTTCGTGTAAGCATGAAACCTTGTCCTTATATCTTGTGTTGTGACATGCAAAGCTCAAGCATCCTAGTTTCTTCATTTTGAGACGTCCACCAGCACAATGTCTTAATTAGGGCCCAGTATGTCTGTTCCATAGATTAAGACCCTATGGCTCAGAGAGGATCTGGTTTTCTGGACCCCACCCCCTGGGCAAGAATCCACACCTGGTTTAAGGATGGACTGGGAGGGCAGAACATGGACTCAGTTCCTTTGATTCTAAAACTAGGACCTTTAAAAAATTTACATTTTTTTCATACATTTTCAAAAGTAATTTGTATTCTTTGTACACACTCTCAACAGAGGTCAGAAGAAGTCTTTTATAACTTCAGTCATAAAAAGACAAATAACCCAATTTTTTAAATGGGCAAGGATTTGAGTAAATATTTCTTCAAAGATATACAAATGGCCCAAAAGCACCTGAAAGTATGTTCAGCAGCATTAGTAATTAGAAAAATGCAAATCAAAACCACAATGAGATATCACTTTACACCCACTAGGATGGCTATACTCAAAAAAAGAGGAACAAACAAACATTGGTGGGGATGTGAAGAAACTGGAACCCTCGTACACTGCTGATAGAAATGTAAAATAGTGCAACCGTCATGGAAAAGAGTTAGCAGTTCCTCAGAATAAACTGAAGACATATGTCTACATAAAACCTTACAAATGTTCATATCAGCATTATTCAAAATAGCCAAAAAGTGGAAACAACCAAAACATCCATCAACTAGTGATCAGATAAACACAATGGGGTATATCCATAGTAGAATATTATTCAACAATAAAAAGGAATGAAGCACTCTCACTTGCTACAACATGTATGAACCTTCAAAATGTTATGCTAGTTTTCAGTGAAAGAGGCTAGTCCCCAAAGGCCACATATTATATAATTCCAATTATATGAACTATCCAGAATAGGCAAGTCCATACATGCATAAAGGGGATTAGTGGTTGCCTGGGGTTGGAAGAAGGGGGACTAGGAGTGACTGCTGATAGGTATGTGCTTTTTTGGGGAAAGAGGGGCATGAAAATATTCCAAAATTGGATAGTGTCAATGGTTGCACAATCCTGTTAATATACTAAAAATCACTGAATTACATATTTTAAATGAGTGAATTATATGTAAATTATCTCAATAAAGCCGTTTAAAAATACAAATTAAATTCTGTCACTTCTTTGCTCTGACCCTCCATAAGGCTCCCCGATTTCCTTAGCTTAAGACCCACATACATCCTCAATACATCCTAATGACCCATGACATTCTGTAAGGCCCCAGGTGACCTGGCCCTCAGTTTCCTCTCTGACTGTATCCACACTCTCCCCAAGATGTGCCAGGAACACACCCACCTCAGGGCCTTTGTTCATCAGGGCTGGTCCCTCTTCTGGAGAAGCCCCTTCCCCATGGGCCCTCCTAATGAGCTCCCATTTATCTGTCAAGTTGCCAGTTCCGGAGGTTTCCCTGGCCACTCTGTTTAGAGTTACAATCCCACCCCACCTCGCACTCTTTACGTTTCTGCTTTGCTGCTTTTTCTAACATACTATGTGATTGATTCTTTTACTACGTTTATTGTCTGGCTCTCTCCACCAGAATGTAAGCTCTGTGAGACTCAGGGTTTTGTCTGTCTTATCACTGCTGTAGCGCATAACACAGAACAATGCCTGGAGCATAGCAGGTACTCAATAAATATTTGTCAAATGGATGGTTGAGAATACATGGGGCAAACATTGCTGATTATTCCCAACTCCCTTTCTCCATGCCCACCTCCTGTGATGGAGGCTGAAGGATCCAGGTCCTCACTTTTCCAGTTTACCTTCAGCTGAGGGCGCCCATAGGACCAGGCTGCCAGGGAGTTTCTAAGTAAGATGTTTATTCCTCAATAAAAGGAAAAAAGCCTCTTAGGAGGGAAACCAATGTCTTGTCTGCACCTACTCTCAGCCAGCTTCTCACCTTTAAATGTTGACGTGTAAGGGCATCTTTCCAGAATCTTTTTCACGTACACACTTTTAAAAAAATTAAAAATCAGATTATCCTCTCTACACACCATTTGAAAATCTGCTTTTTCTCACTTACTGTGTCATGGACATGTTGAGTTGCCTGTCATTCTCATCCCCCTGCGGGGAGCTCACTTTGCCTGTGTTTACTCATTCACTCATCCAGCACTGACTTAGTGAGCACCTACTATAATGAGAGTCGGGCAGCACAGATCAAACACAGTGGTGTGTCCTGGGTCCAGAGGAGCTGGGGAGGAATGAGACAGGCAGAGCCTGGCATGGGGGAAGGCCTAATCTAACGAGGGAACAGGGCAGGAAGGGATCCAAGGACTGGCCCCAGGAAGGAGGAATGGTTCATCAGTCACAGTCAAAGTCACAGTTATGAGTCTGCAGAGTCCACAAGGGCCTTTTCTGATCAGACTCTCACTGCTTTGACTGCAGACACGTTCTAGGTGTGCCTCCACTAGGAGCTGCCTTGCTGGCAACAACCCATACCTCCGAATCTGGGCGGAGCGAGCGGTGGGGTGGTTTCATCCCTCTGCTTCACGAATAACACAAGTGTAATTAATCACGTCCACAATGGTTTATACTTCAGCATTTTTTTCATTATTAACAGTCTAATTAAATTCATTTAAACTTTATAAGTAGTTATTTTAGAATTATTCTTTGTTCGCCCATGGGTGCAGTGCTGAAAACGCATAATAAGTGTGTCTCAAGGTAGTGACTGCTATTTTCAAAATGAATCTTACAGGCTATTCAGCAAATATTAGCCACTATATATAAAAACAGATTTAAAAAAAAAAACTTCTTCTGTATAGCACAGGGAAGTATATTCAGTATCCTGTAATAACCTTTAATGAAAAATATGAAAAAAAAATATGCATGACTGGGACACTGTGCTGTACACCAGAAATTGACACATTATAACTGACTGTACCTCAATTAATAAAAAATTCAATTCAAAGTTAAAGGCTATTCAAGGGAAAAATAGTATTGTGTTACTACAACTTAAATTAGCCATAGAAAAAAACTGGAGAACTGTTTCTTGTTTCTTTACCTTAAAACGATAGTCCTTGGAGAATTAGGAAGAGAAGAGCTGTGAGCTGGGGAAGAGCCCCTTGGCAAGGTCTTCACCCAGGATGGGTGGGGACATGGAGGTGGGACAGCTCTGCAGGCAAAGCTTGCAACTGTCTGATTTGGAAAAGAAACCACGTACATCTTCTCTGTCCCTCAGATAAAAGCCCATTTCCAGATACGTTGTGCAGAGCTCATTTTAATGGTGTAGTAATTAAGTTAGAAATATGTGGTACTCATCCCTTTTATGAATGCTCTACTCATTGAATTTACAAACTCTCTCTGAAAGTCAGAGAAAAATTATTTAAAATAAGAATTGAATAAAACTCTGTTAATAATTAAAGAAATGCGAATGGAGGCAACAACAAGATGTCATTTTTCTCCCACCAGGTTGTCAAAGATTTATATCAATGATTAATACTCTGGAGTTGGCAGTGGTGCTGGCAGAAGTTTGCATAGGTAGTCTTTGTGGAAATAACTTAACAGTTAATAACAAGAATCTGTATTTTGGATAACTTTTTGTTTTTGAGGGCAATTTTTGTATGAGTTTTTGAAACAGACATCCCACCCCTTAAGACATGTGCATCTTAAGGCAGTACAGAGTTTAAGCAGATATGCAGATAAGAGGATTTTCATTCATTAGATTATTACTGTATACAGCAGGCCCTCCTTATCTGTGGATCCTGCATCTGCAGATTCAAAACATTTTTTAAAAATTACAGGAAATTCCAAAAAGCAACACTTGAGTTTGCTGCACACTGGCAACTATTTACGGAACATTAATATTATATTTACAACTATTTACATAGCATTTACAATGTTTCAGGTATTAGAAGTAATCTGGAGATGATTTAACATATATAGGAGGACACAGCATGCCAGTTTAAATAAGAGACTTGAGCATCTGTGGATTTTGATATCTGTGGGGGATTAATTCCAAGAACCCTACAGACACCAAAGGACAACTATATTTTCTAAAAGTTTTGAAAAAGAAACTTTTTAAAATATATTATTCTTTCCTACGTTTTCTTGTATGCAGTAATTCGTTTTAATCCCTCTCAAAACAGTCATGTTGGAAATACCAGATAAAGCTCCTTTGAGAAGAACATGGGTGCCCGGAGGTTGGCCCCAGGAATCTAACAGCTGGGATCCTAGGCCCAGCTTTGCCAATTACTAGGTGTTGTGTGACCTTAGACAATGTCAGCACGTAAGAGTGATTCTTAACATTTTTAGAAAAAGGGACCATTCTGAGAACATACTAAACATACTAAAAACTATGGATGCTCTTTGCTGGGACACACTATTTCTGCATACAGTTTCAGAGGGCTTCATTCTTCCTGGTTAAGAATTCCTATCCCAGAGGGATAAAATGGGAAAATGGAGGCCAGCTCAGCCAGAGCCTGTACTGCCTACGGGTGAATACTCACAGGAGACAACAGCGATGCTGTCTTGCTTCTACAGCACTTAAGATTTCTTGAACTCTTGACATTTAAAAACTTTTTTATACATCCCACAGATTTCTTAAGCCCTTCATAATTAAAAACTATTTTCATATATCGCACAGATTACTTACTAATTACAAAGAGGAAAAAGAAACTTTCTCATAGAGAAATCTGGTAGATAGCAGTTTAATCATGCAATCAAACTTTTCATAGCCAAAACTGGGACAAATGGTAGGTGTTCCTGATGTCATGCGCTGAGAAGGACACAGCATCAGTCATGCCATATTCCTGCCAAAATCTAATTATGAGGAATAATTTAGGCAGATACATATTGAAGGACATTATGTAAAATGACTGGCTTGAATTCTTTTAAAATGTTGATGTCATGAAGAGCAATGCAAAATGAAGATGGGGAGTGAAGCCAAACTTGAGAGACAGATAAGTAAAAGCAACTGCCGTATGTGCTTAGACTCTGGATCAAGACAAAAACAAAAAAAAAAACCAACCCTGATATAAAGGACACTGAGGGAAACTATAACCCACAGTTCCTGTATGGGTAGTATTTAATGATACCATGTATATAAATTTACTTTGCAAACATTAAGCACCAGAAGGCTCTTGGTATAATTTGTATTGTGTTTCTGCCAATCTTAAGAAGAACAGACACAAAATAGGTCCATATACTATTAATTAGTTCCTTCTTTTATTCATTCAACATGTGTTTATTGATTTGAGAAGGGGTGAAGTCAAGTGATTTGCCCAAGGTCACCAGTGAAATTAATTAACAGAGCAGGGACTATAACCCATCTCCTAGTTTTTCAGGTAGCCCAGGGCAATGCTCAGGGAAGATCATAAATTTTGTTCATGGGGATGGTGATAAGTGAAGTGATGGTGTCAGGGAAGGTGGTGGCAACTGTGGAGTGATGGAATTAGTGGTGGGGTGGTCATGGCAGTGATGGAGGTGTTACTGTTAGTGGCAGTGACGGGGTTGGTGGTGGTGGCGGTAACAATGGCAGAATGGAGGAACACTGGTGGGTATTGTAGATGAATCTGAATGCGGGATGTAAGATCAAAAGCCAGAGTTTAGGAAATGCAAAAGCAATTATTCTGGTTACTCCTCCAGAATGTATTTTTCTTCTCCTTGTTTTTTTCTTTTTCTTCTTCTCTTATCCCCCACATTCTTGGTTTAACAGGAATGTTTTCACCTAGGAGTTTGCTTTACTTCAGATCGCCTTATTATGTTCAGAATGAAAAAATATATTATTATTAGGATGGCAGACCATAGATCTTTGCTTTGCTTTATAAATCATGACTGTGTTCTATTGTTATGGAACAAATGCCTGCATTCTATAAAATGCAATCTTTTTAGAGCAAAGCTCTTAAATCTCCAGGACTTTTTTCAACTTGTGTTTTGTGGCACATGACCTAACAAGCTGCCATTGTAGGACACCGAGAAAGGAGAGTGACAACTGCTGTAATAATGACCATTGGATATGTTGACCTCCCATCATCATTCCTGCCTCGGTACTTTTAGCACTTTCTTTTCCTTCTGGTAAATTAATATACCATACAAGGTTCAATCCAAATGGGTACCTAGCTGATGTATTTTTGGAGACACTGGTATTCTGTTATCATTGTCAGACGAAATGCTAGGATTGTGTTGCATTTATTCCCTAGTTGCTGTCTTATTCAGTGGATTTTTTTTTTTTAAAGGGCTTTGTGGGTGAGCACATTGATGGCATGCTGATCAGATTTCCAGGCTGCCACGGCTCTGAGTAGAGCTGATAAACTGGATGAAAGAATAATGAGCCAAAGCGATGTTGACAGTCTGGGAAGCAACCTGAACCATCGCAGAGGCTAAGGCAAAGTCCAGCACTTGGGTCCACATGACGAGTTGCAGGAGGACAGCAGGGGAGGGGCTCAGCCTAAGCAACTGGGAAAGAACCGTGTGTTGTGGTCAACAGCAGCCTCCAGGTATGAGACGGCTGTCAAGAAAGTGACATTGGTGGTGTTGGAGTGGAGAGGCAACAGCTCTCTCCTAGGCAGCAGTCACTGGGGGCTTGTGTTTTCTTCCCCACAGCTGACGAACAGGGATTGTACTGAGGAGAGAGGTCAGGACGGTAGTGCTGAGGTCAGGACTTGAAATGTCACATGGATCTCAGAGGAGGGAGCCTAGAGACCTGGAGTTCTGGTGAGCTGTTACTGGTTGAAACATGTTCCTTTACAACTTAGGGAAAGCTCAGCTAGCAGTGGTCAAGTGATAAAAATGTGATGATCCCACAGAACAAGACATCAGGAAGCAGGCCACTTCAGGGTGAGCAGCAGTGGCTTAATGATACCATCCGAGGCCCAGGCTCCTTCTCGATTTATGTTTTGCATCCTTGGCATGTTGTCTTCTCATCCTTAGAGTTGTCATCTTATGGTACGAAGATGATTGCCTCGGCTCCAAGCATCACACTTCACAAAACCACATTTAAGGCAAGGAGCAGTGGAGAGATGCAGGGAGCTCTTCTCAAACATCTTATCCTGCTATCAGGAAGCAAAAACCTTTCCAGAAGTTCCTTAGCAGGCTTCCCTTATATATATCATTGGCCAGGTTATGTCACATAGCTATCCCTTTGGCTCTTTAGTTTCAAAGACCCACTAGACCTCGGGCTGGGGAAGAGATATCTTTCTTATTTCTGGCCACCTCACAGCCAAACAAAACTGGCATTCTTTTAGCTCAGAAAAAGGAGGTGTGAAGAATGGCTGTTGGGTGGGCCACCAAGTGTATCTATCACTGGGCATAGCTTATTTTTCAAATATGAGAAGGTATTTCTTCTTGCGATAGAGAAGGGTTTGTTTATGAGGCTGTAGACACAAAATTTGGGCAAATGTGCCAATTGGTAGAAGTTATAAGGAAGCCAAATTTTAGTCTTACTTGGAGTCAAGATTTTCTGATAACTGTGGTTATTCAGAAATAGAAAGTGCTGCTTTTATGGAGAGATGAAGCAGAATTAGCATCTTCCTTGTAAGGGACACACTAAGGGGAAATTCTCGTACCAGTAGAGGGCTGTGGAAGATGGGGAGAGAGGGTGAGCATTTACACTGACCTGTGAGCTTCCTTCCAACCCAGAGAGCCTATGATTCTAGTAATTAATTTTTCCTCTTTGAATGTTCATTAGATAATTATGCTAATTAGAGATGATGTTTCTACTAAGTGAGGTAAAATTTCAAGTTGAATGGTATTTTTAATATTTAGCATCATTTTGTTGAGACAGAGTCTGCCTTGGACTCACCCCCGTACTTTGTTTGTAACTGTTACTCTTACAAGGACAAAGCAAGGAGGGGCATATTCCCTTGGAGTTAGGTTATGGACACTGTGCACCCTGGCCTTCTAGCTAGTATCGTAAGTACCCACTCCTGTGGTCCCACAAATATCGTTGGAGCTGTCACACTGAGGCAGAGGTATCAACTGGACAGAGCCACCCTCTTACACCTTTGATATCTTACACCCAAGAGAAAAGCAACAATTTCATATGCATCAGGGTATCAAGGAGAAAAGGGGGAATCCAACCAACTAAAAGAACTTGCTAAATTTATCTCCAAAGGAGCGCTATCTAGTGGTTTCTAGTATTTGTGGCAAATACTATCTCTCGTTTAAAGCCTCTGAAAGCTTCTGGGACATCATTTTCAATGTCCCTGCTGCCCCTTAGTACAAAGAAGGAATGGACTCGGAATAGGCACCCTTTGGGCATCCCCCCTCCCCTCCTCTTTACAACCTGCCTGGTGTCCCTCTGCAGAACTGCCTGGTGTAGTCCCAGCAGTCCAGTTTATGGTAGGGGACCCTGCTTTCTCTCCCAGTCATTGCTGGTGGGACCATGAGTGTTCATCTGACCAACCAGATTCTATCCTCAGGGAATTTGGAATTGGGACCCAGAGTAGCTAATTAGTTTCTGTTGGATGTCTGGTCATATAAATAGTGTGGGTCACCACCTCCTACCATGGGCTGAGTGGCACAAAGAGAGACCACGTGTTCAAAGAGAGAGGCCAAGGCCTTGTCTGCTCAGTCCAGTCATGCTATCTAGCCCAGCCTGGCTCCCTCCAAGGCCTCTGGACATTTCTTAACTTCCTATTCTGTGCCACAATCCGAGTCCATCCTGTAACTCCATCCCATTTTGTTGAAGCTGGTTTGCATGGATTTTTGTTACTCATAGGAACCTGAGAGAGATCTGATCCTTAGAAAGGCCTAACAGAAAGCTCACATGAATTTTAAAAAGAACTTCTTTCCAAAATACAAAATTATAAATGTTCATCGTAAAAAGTATATAGAGAGAAATGTCTCCGAATGTGAAAATTCCCACAACATTCCTCCTTAGAGATAATTGCTCTCAATAGTTGAGAGGCGAGAGCACGAGCATGTACAAGCCAGCAAGGATTAACCTTTACTGGCTCTTATGCTACACATATTGTTTTAACTCATTGAGTCTTTTCTGCAAGAGGCCACAGAGTAGGACTACTTCTGCTGTCATTCTCAAGATGAGGAAAGTTAGATGCAGAGAGGATACGTGGGGAGGCAAGATTTGAACCCAGGCAGTCAAGCTCCAGGGCCTGGGCCCTTCAATGAAGTGACTGGACAGGGACTCCTCTGAGACTTGACTGGGATGGCATCCACTTCCAAGCTCATATGGTTGTTGGCAGTTCCTTGCTAGCTCTTGGATTTAGGGCCTCAGACCCTTAGTGGCTGTTGGCCAGAGACTGCCCTTCAGTCCTCACCACATGGGCCTCACCATAGGGCAGATCTCAACATGGGAGCTGGTTTCATCAAAGCCAGCACAGGAGAGGGGCTGCCAGCAAGACGGACATTAGTATCTGATGTTATCTAGACATGAAGGGACATCTCACCACTCTTGCCATATTCTATTGGTTGGAAAAGTCCCCAGACTAGCCTACTTTCCAGGCAAGGGGATTATGTATGTGAATTCCAGGAGCCACAGATCACTAGGGGGGTCTTCTTAGTCTCTGTCTGCCACATTACTCTTTAACTTTCACATTTTTGACAAATCTCTGGTATTAGCTGGGTTGGAGCAGTTGCTTAGGGTTAGGCCAAAATGGCACCTTGAATAGAAGACAGCCAGGCTCACGGCTCAGGGCACAGCTGACCTGATTCCCACTCCTGATGCAGGAGGAGAAGCTGGACCAGGGAAAGAAGTGTAGGTCTGCTCACCTCTCCTTGCCCCTATGCTGCTGACTTCCCACCTGGGACAGGAAGCCAAGGGAAGGGCCTGAGAGATGGCACGAGCACCTCCCACACCTGAAAGCAGGTAATTCAATGTCTAGAAGGCTGCGGGTTCTCCTCAACTTCCCTGCCCTCTAGAAAACACAGCACAAGGGATGGCCCTCCTGGGGAGGCGTGAGTCAGGGATGGAAAGTTGGGAGGTGCTGGATGCAGGTCTCCTCCTGTGTGCATAGAGGATGGAAGGGAGAGAGGTAAGGTTCTCTCTGACCTGTGTTCTACAGAGAGTTCTGCACCTTGCTTTTGTCACTAGACATGCATTTGGACATCTATCTGTGTCAGAACACAGGGATCCGATACACCCTTTTTTTCCCTGGCTGCTTGGCATTCCACTGCGTGGGTGGCCTGACAGAACATGAGCTCTAGGTCTTTGGAGGTCATTGCACCTTTGTCTGAAGTGTATCATTCATGGAGGGCCCTCAGGGCGGGCCCTTGGGCTGTGTCATCGAAGAAGTGTGTGTGTTCTAAATACAAGCCTCCTCAAAGCAGTCTTTCTGAGTTTGGTGCATGTGTGTCCTCCAAGGACTCTAAATGGGGCCTCCGACACCTTCCATTAACAAGGGTGGCTCCTAGAGCACCTCTGTGGAGGTCCTGGGGTGACTGAAAGAAACACAGCCAAGCCTCTGCCACTCCTCGGAGGGTGGAGGAGCTCTCTGCACTAGAGAGGCAGGTGTGTGAAACCCTGGCTGACATCCCTGTATTAGCTCATCGCCCACCAAATGAAAGGAGGTGTTATTTCCTTTCAAGCAGCCTCACCTTTTGCCCTACACTTGGTTCTGTGCCATGTTCAGCTGGCTCTTTCACTGTGCACACCGCAATTAGCAATGTCTGCTCCGTGCAGCTCACTCCAGTAACCGGCTGCACATACGCTTTGTTTCCCCTTCACTTTTAGGACTTTAAAGAAATAACCTTCTCCTTCATTTTTTTCCCCCCTTACAAGATCCAAAGTCATGTAATGTGATTTCTGCATACAGCTCAGTGTACTTTCACGGCTCTCCTGTTTATTTCAAGAGGCTATAGTTTTAGTTTAACGATTAATAATAACAGTCATTATTTACTGAGGCTTTAGTGTGCACCAGGCCCTGTGCTAAGTATTTTGTAGGAAAAAGCTCCTGGAAGCTTTATCACAGTCAGCGATATGAGATATTTTTGTCGTCCCCGTTTTACAGAGGAGGAAACCCAGGCTGAGAGAGAGCCTCACTCAAGGTCACCTAGCTAGAAAGTGCCCGGATCTGCTTAGAAATTCTAAACTCTTAAGCCCTCTACCAAGCAGAATTATTGCCTGAAATCCTCTGAAGAGTCACGGTGGGTCCCTCTAAGAACAAGGTTACTCAGCGTCTCAGGAGGAAAAGGAGAAACTGGAAAGCCTCCAGCGAAGGACTTGCAAAGTGATTAAGAGGACGAGAGGAAGACTGGTGAGAAGCTCAGAGGAATAAGAGTAATTTAATCTGGAGAAATAAATTCTAGGGGCTAAATTAATGGCATTCCACTGATGTCTTCAAAGAATCAATTAAAATATTTTAAAAACAGGAACCAGTTTGCTAGTTTCATTACACAATGTCAATGGAAGGATTTAAATATGACTTTGCTTAATGAATTCAACATGTACATAGTAAGCAGCCACTATGGCCCAGATTCAGAGTGAACAGGACTAGCAAGGACCCTCCTCTGGCAGGACTCACATTTGGTGGCATGCGGAGGGGAGGGAAGAGGGACCAGCTGTGAACAAGGAAACCAGACAAGAACAGAACCATTCTAGTCAATGATAAACGCTGTGAAGACACCAGGACAGGAGGGTGGGTAAGCAAATGTCTGCAAGTTGGCTTCTCCAAGGAGGGGACATTTGAACTGAGACCTTAAAGCCATATGGTCCTCTGGGGACAGAGTGGTCCAGGGAGAGAAGATCTTGAAGTGGGAGTGAGTTTGGCAAAGGCAAAGAACAGAAAGCAGGAGGGTAAGGTTGGAGGGTGGAGAATGGTGGGTGATCTGCTGGTAGATCACATTGGAACCTCATGACCTGGGGCCACACGAAGCAGGTGAGCGGAGGGGTCATGTGGTTGAAGGAGTCCTCCTTGGTAGCCAGTAGGGAAAGGACTGTAGGAGGTCAAAATGGGAGATGTCAAGGAGAGATGCTGTGGCAGTTTAGACTAGCGTGGAGGTAGGGGAGGTGGAGAGAAGTGGACCTTCTGGATCCACCTTGTGTTGTTAGCACTGATAGGAAATCTCAGTGGATGAGATGCAGGGAGGGGGCAGAGGTACAAGGAAGAGAAGACTCAGGCATGACCATCAGATTTTTAGAAAGAATAATCGACTATTTACTTTGTTGTCATTTTACTAGGAGAAGGATGTTTTGAGGGTACCTTGCTTGGGAGTTTTCAGCTGATACCCCCGGGCCATCAATTCTAGGTACCATTTCAGATCACTGTATATCTTCTAGGGAGAAGATTCATGTCTCATCTGTTTCTTAGAAGAAAACCTCACCCTCCCCACCTCCCAGCAATAAAAAGTTGAGTCTGACCCCAGCCAAGCTCTCCCCACCCCACCTCATTCTGCAAGCAGGGAAGCTGAGGCTTAGAGAGCAGTGTACACAAGTCACACCCCATCTGGTCCCTGGCAGAGTCTGAGGTCTCCTGACTCCTCAGCCAGGGTTCTCCCCACTGTATGAGCCATCTCAAAGCACAGGTGGGGCAGAGGTCTGAACAGTGATTCTATCCCTCCTATCCTGGACTAACACGAGGTCCTTGCTATTTAGAGGTAAGTTCTCAGAACTGGCTGCTTCAGTTCCAACCATGTCAGTGCCCTCCCTCTGGCCAGCCTAACAAAAATTTAAGGTCTGTTGCCAAGAAATGTTCCCAATATTCAAGTGTCTATGAAATAAAAGAAAGATCCAGGTGTGACAGGAACATAAATTAGGCAACAGTGAGGTATGTGTGTCGATCTATTTTGGAGTACAGATCACTAGGGTTTCCGTGGGAGGGTGGTAAGCTCCTGCAGGAAGTGTTCCCTAAATATTTTTTCAGTAAGCCCAGAACTATAGGCTATCAGGCAAGATCTTGAACAGAAATCTCAGTCATAGTAATACCACTATATACTTTTTAAAAGCAGGAGTTAGAGTATTAGAGTAACCCAAGGTGAAACGAATTCATGTTTCTTTTCAGTTTTGGCTTTCTGCAATTCAGGCGTACCTCATGGGTCAGTCTCTGAAGGTCAGCCATAGGAAACAGAGTGAAAAAAAAGGAGTTCCTTAAAAAAAGCGTCTGTTAGGAAGACAAAATTATGATGTCTCTAAAAGTGTGGATTGATAAAATGGAGCCTTCCTCTAGGAAATTTTCAAACAAAAGATTTCAAAAACTTTGTAATGACCTTTTCTGTAGCCTGGATAGGAAATGCACAAAATAATGCAATTATTACAATTATAATGCCCCTTACCCAGAAGCTTAATGCAATGTGGTGAGAATTTACACAGTGTCTGCAGCTATATTCCTTGTGGAATCATAATGGCCTCAAGACCTGGTCTACTTTTAGCCAAACCGAAACTAAGTATTTCTAGGACAGAGAAATGTCTTCTCAACTAAATGTCCTCCACTAGAATTTTTAGATGTACTTTTTGTGTTGAGGCAGGGAGTTTGTCTCAAAGAGGCCTCTGCTTAAAGGAATAGATTTATTTGGAAAATGCTATCACAGGTCACCATAAATTACATGATTAAATTGGCTGGTTGATGAGTATTTCTGGCAAAGATCTGGGGAAATGAGTGGTTCTGGCAAAGGTCTGGGGGAATCAAATAAGTTTTGATGCATTACAGAAGGGAATAAAAATCCTAAAGTTGGGGGGCTGCCTGGGGTGGGGAAGTTTCTGCATTGAGGAACCCTGTGGTGCCTATTTGGGATACTGGAAACCAAGTTAGTCTCCCAGTCTGGCCCTACTGGTACCAGTCAAAGCTTTCTTTGCAGACAGCTTAGTTTCCTTTGACAGGACCTGGAAGCCAGAGGTTAGACAGTTTGCTTTTGGCATGATGTTAATGACCCAAAGAGTGTGAGTTAGGCTCTTACTGTTCAAATGGTGAAGTCTGGATTGCCAGCTGGGTGGCACTCTACCAGGCAGGGGCTTGCAAAGCATCTAGAATTCAGTCACCTCCCAAAATGGAGCCACTTCCTCCCATGAAGAGATTGTAATCCTCAACTGAGTCCTGGAGAGGAGCTAGTCTATCTTCATTTCTCCATTTTTGGCTTAGCTAGCCAAGTTATAGAATGGTGATGACTGAATCAGCAAAGTACATTCTGGGAGTAAAATGTTTACTACATGAAAGTGAATTCATCTCTGAAAAGGGTTAGTAATCTCAGCGCTTGTACTGTTTCCCTGAATGTATATTTAGTTTCAGGGCCCTAGCCACAAAATGTTGGGAAAATACACTCTTGAAACCCTCAGAGAATGTTTATTGAGTATTACTCTAGGCTGAACAGATGACTAACCTGATGCCCAGATTGCTTAACTGCTTGTCAAAAATACAAACAAATGAAACCAGGGGTTGAACTCAAGTCCAACTGGTTGTAAAATCCAACCACATTTCTCCTATGTTATGCTTGATAAGAATAAACCTGGTAGCTACAGTGGGGGCAGCACAGGAAAATGTTTCTGGCACCTGGGAAGTGAGCAATTCCTTTCATTCTTCTTTCATCTCAAAACTCTATGGTTCACTGCATCAGTGGTGAGTGACCTGGGAAAGGCCCTTTCTTTCTCACTGGCCCTGTCTGTCCAAGTAGACAGTAAAGGTACATCACCTCTTAGGACCCTGCTGGTCCTGATTTAATGTTTGTCTGACCAGAGGACAGCCAGTGGGAGGTTCTGGCTACGTGTTAGCTATGGATTGGGTTTGCCTTTGTAACACAGATTGGCCAGGTGGCCACCAAATCTGTTTCCTCTTCTTAGGCACCAAATTGAATTGTATTTCCCAGCCCCTCTGCATCTATGCGGGGTCATGTGATTAAGTTCTCACCAATGAATGTGAAGACAGATTGATATGTCATTCTGAGGCCAATGCAGCTGAGAGCAGTTATGATATGCCTTGTCAGGCTCACTTTTCCCTCCTTCTAAAATAACCTTGGAGATTGTGTGATGTGGAGAGCAGCATTCCCAAGATGGAGGAAGTCTGCATTCCAGAGTCAGCGCTTGGTAGAGAGCGGACAAGGGAGCTGCCCAACCAGAACATCTCTGTGTTAGACTTTGTAAGAGTGAAAAAATACAACTTAATGTTAGGCCAAATACAACTTTAAATGTCTTAATGTTGAGATATTTGGGATTGCTCATCATAGCAGCTGTTGTTAGTTCCTTTGACCAAGGCAGCCATCCATTTTCTTTTCTGAGGGAAATAACATCATTCTCTGACTGTAAGATCTAGAGGATATATAAGTAATACAAGCTGGCCAATCAGGGTGTCGCACCCCCCCACCCCCAGCCACAGTGATTGGCTTAAAAATGGGCATTGGAGCCAAGCAGAGCCTTTGGGGGAGGCTCTATTCTGCAAGATTTGAAGCTGTGATTAGAGTGCAGGCTATTGAGAGCTACTGAGAGCTTCCACATGAGGAGAGAGTGGCCTCAGAAGAGAACAGAGCCAAGAGACAAGGAAAGTGAGATTGGGATGATCTGTTGGCACTGCCTAAGTTTCTGAGTCCAATCACACTTGTTCTGCCCATGGCTTTTTTCACTGTCTAAGCCAATAAATTCTCTCCCTCTTTTGATTAAGTTAGTTTGGGTTTTTGGGGGTTTTTTGGTCACCTGTAACCAAAAGAATATTGCCTTGTATAATCAGTAAAGAGGAATGTCAATTTTCTACATTTTCCAAGTCATCCATCTTTATCCAGTCAATTTCAGAACAAGTAAATGAATGAATGGCCATAGAGGCTGAAGTGTTGGGGAGAGTGAAGTACGATTCAGCCAAAACACTAGGGCAGTTGGTGAAAAGTTTGAGAGTTGCATCACCTGAGTTGTTTTCTATATAATGTTTGAAAATGCCATGTATTAGAACAACTGATTATAACTTTAACTTACATAATAAGTATGTATTACAATGCAGGATGTACAAATGAACGCAAAACCTGTAAATTATTTGATGGGTTTCTCTGAAAACCAGCAGTGGCCTAGCTTGAATTCTTTTTGAATGCCGAGGCTCAATTATCATTGCAGGATTGGTTTAGAAGCTTTAGTAATTGTGAAAGAAGAAAAAATGGTCTTCATAAAGCAGAAAATAACATGCACATTTCAGTAGTATTTTCAGTATTAAATTTTCCTTGGTCCACTTTCAAATTCTTATGAATTACATTACTCCCTCACCCAACCATATTCAGAATGAATGAATGAATGAATGCATGAATGAATAGCAAAGCTGTAGGTTTTAGGACTGAAAATTCAATTCACATTGGTTGAACTAGGAGAGAGTAACATCCCTACAAGATTGAGATGTCCAGAAGATCAGATGTGAGGTCAGTATTGATCCAGATAGTAAGATGCAAGCCTCCAAGACCCATTTCTCCCAATTCCTCAAATTTTCCTCATGATCAGTGTTTTTGTCTGCAGGCTTCACACAGCAGTCCTGTCAGGCCAGCTTCTCTTAGCAGCAAGATGGCCAGAGAACACCTCACCAAAAAAAATACACTAAGAGATGGCCATTAAGCATACAGAAAGTTGCTCCACATCATATGCCATCGGGGAAATGCAAATTAAAATAAGTGAGATACAACTACACACTTATAAGAATGGCCAAAATCTGGAACACCAACAACACCAAAAGCTGGCCAGGATGCAGCACAACTACTCTTTATAATACTATAACAGAAGATATATGTTATTGTACATCTGTCCAAACCCATAGAATGTACAGCACCAAGAGTGAACCCTCCTGTAAACTATGGACTTTGTGTGATTGTGATGTGTCAGCGTGGGTCCGATTGTAACAAATGTACTACTCTGGTGTGGGATGTTGATAGTGGGGGCAGCTGTGCACCTAAATGGGCAAGGAGTATATGCAAAATCTGTTTCTTCCTCTCCATTTTTCTGTGAACTGAAAACTGTTCTAAAAAAATATATTTTAAAAAAAGGTAGCTACAGAATTTCAGACTTTAATGTCACTGTAGTGCACTCTCAAGGCTGAGAGAGAGGGTCTCTTGGATAAGCTTTTGCAGAGGAGGAGAAATCTTTTTTTTTTTTGCCAGGAAGACAACGATGCCTCTTCGTGCCCTAGTGTTTCACTGGCTAATCACTGTAGCCAGAAAGTAACGAGTACTGGCCAGTCTAACCCTGTCTGAGGTTTCAGCCTCACCTAAATCACATGGCTGGGCATGAAGAAGGGTAGTTTCCCAGGAAGAGGGTGAAGGAGTGATGGGTAGAAGATAACAGATGTTCTCTAGAAATGGAAAGTTTATTTTCTTCCCTGAACCTGAATATCCCTGTTTCTTAAAGTTCTGTAGCATTTCTCTGAAAAGCCATTTAATTTTGATCTGCTGAACTGGTCTCTAAGGAATACAGAAAATCCACAATAAATATTACTGAAAGAAAGAAACACTATTGGTAAGAGTAACACTAGTTGTAATATCAAGTCCCCATGTTTCAGTGGCTGAACACAACAGAAGTTGGTTCTTGCTCTTCTAAAGGTGCTGGATTGGCAGGTGATGTATCACACTCTGCTTCAGAGATGCCAGTTTCTTTTGTCTTGTGCCTCAGCCAAAGGCCTTAGAATTCTTCACATCCAGACAGTGAATGGGAAGAGTGGAGCATAGCCTATAGGAGGTTTTATACCCACCACTTCTGCTCACATTCTGCTGGGAAGTACTCAGTCTCAAGCCTCTGCCTTAACTACAAGGGAGATTGGGATGTGTAGTCCAGCTGAGTGTCCAGGGGAAAAAAGCCATAAGGAAGGAAAAGAAGGAAATTCCATTCACCTAGAACATTTGCTCATAAAAACAATCTTTATCTAAATTAAAATGTATTACCAAAACAATAGGTGAGAAGACCTTCAGATTACATGGACAAGCATTTGAACACTATTTAAAATCTTTTAAAAGCTGATCTCTATAGAAGTGACATGTACAAATGGTAATTTCACCTAGTTTGACTTAATGATAATTTGATATGAAATTTAGGAAGTGGTGGGAACTGAAAACATATTGAGAACACCTCCCATTGAATATTCGGGGATCTTTATTTTTGAAACGTTTTTGAGGTATAACTATTTATATATGATAAAATGCTGGCTTTTTAGGTGCATAGTTTGATGGGTTTTAATAAACTTATCACACTTTTTGATGAGGAAAGTGTCCATGGAAGTAGGTCTGTACTACCACTATACAAAGGGGGGTGTTGAGGGAAAATCTGGAAATGTCTGTAAAACAGTTCCTCTTTTTTTAAGTTACTTAATAGTGAAGAAGTAGTTTTGTCCAAAACAGATTAACGCTTCAGTCTGCTTAATCAGAACAGATGTGACTTTAGCCTTTGAGTAGCAAGAGTAGTTCTAGGTTCCAGAATGAACATACCTATACCTGTACCATGAACCTGATAAACCATGTGCACTGTGGTTAAGAGTTTGGGCCTTGTCATTAAGTAGATCTCGGACTGAGTTCTAGCTCTACCACTTTCAATCCATGTTGACCTTGGGTATTCTGAGCCTCAGTATTCTCTTCTGCAAAATGGGACTAATAACAGCACCTACTTGATAGGGTTATTATGAAGATTAAAAGAGATGATGCATGAAAGCATTTAGTGCAATGACTATTATCCAGTAAGTGCTTAATTTCCTTTAGCTGCTATTATTAGTTATTTATCACCTGTTAGAAAAATACCCATTCTTGGAGAATCTCTGGTTTTATACAGTATTTGCCACTGAAAGGCTCCAGTAAAAATCATGCAGAAGTTGACTTCTGCAGCTTTTTAAATTCACCATCCCATTATTTTTCATAAGATATTCTGAATTCCCCGTGGAAGCGAGAACCATAGTAACAAGCTTTCTGCTTCGTTTTGCTTCTGAGATGATCATTAATGGAGTTGTTTTGATACTTTTTTTTCCCACAAGACAGCCTTAAGCTGTAACTACAAATGCTTTTTTAAAATTCCCTGATTTATTTTTCTGTTCAGCTGAAAGCCTGTCTTTGTCTTCACGTGTTTTTGATGAATGGATGATGTTGTTTTTAGATGTTCTCAACTATCCTGGGCACATGAAAATCCACCCAATGGCTCTCATCAAGTGGAACACAAGAAGGGGAAATCCTAGAAAAAGACGGCACAGGCTCTGCTTCCTGAGATACGCGTGCACCTGCTAAGGGACGGATGTTAGGGAAATTTACAAAGTCAGCCTCTGATTATAAAGATTCTTCCTAAGGAGAAAAGAAAGAAAAAAGCTAAAGAGAAACACACATTTACTTCAAAGAACTCCTGTCTGATTGAGTGAAGAAAAAGTAGCCTCATTGCTTTGATCCTTTCACTGAGAGAAACAACATGAAAAGAAAAGAGAAAACAAGGCTCAAAATACGGGCTTTTGTTGAGAACATCATTAGGAGTGTACGTTGGCTGCAGCAAACATGCATCACAGCTCTAGAGCACTCAGTGAGGACTTGCCAGCTTCCGCCTGGAAAGCCAGGCCATTGATTCTGGGCCACACTTTTTTTTTCCAAGAGAGAGAGCAGGGACCATAAGTCTCAAACCTCCTTGACCTCTGATGAGTTCAGGCTTTAGAAATAAACTTGGTTTTTTTCCAAGGCTTTGGTTTGTTTACCTTTTGTAAACACTGTCTGATTCTTTTTCTTCCCCTTGAAGAGAAAAGCTCTTCAAAAAGCTGATGAAAAGGCTTTTTGCACATCAGCTTCTTCAAAACAACATTGTGATGAGTTAAGTGCAAACAAATCAGGATCAGATGAATTACATCTTCCCTTTAAAATACAGAGTCGAGCAGATTTAAGGTGGTTGGGGAAATGTTTTGTAAAAGTGCTCTTCAACTCCAGAATACTGGGTATCAGTCAATACGGCCAGAATTTGCCTTTCTATACTTCTAGGACAATATTTCTCAAACTGGTGTGCATGGCCTCAATCCCTTACAGGTAAGCTGTCAAGGACTGATGAATGTGTGATGTTCATTTGCTCTGTGATGAAGAAATTCCCAACACAGTGACACTGAATAGACAGAATAGAAAGCTGACTGTACGACGACGACTTGCTGCAAGGAAGTAAAAGGTACAATTTAATAGTAAACTGGAACCAAAGAAAAGTTGAGTCATTTGGGGGATAAGAGATTTTTGCTTCACGAGCATATAAAAGAGCACGGTCAGGGCAAGACATAGCTCTGCTCAAACAGCTCCGCTGTGATTTTCATGAAGGATAAAACTCAAGGTTTCCTCTAGAACTGAGTGCCCATTGCCTAGCATGGATGGAGCTAGTCCAACAATTCATTAACTGTCGCATGAAAGAAAGAAAGACTGGATAAACCAGTCATACAGCAGCAAAGGCTGATAATGTTACTCAGGGTCTTCCAGAGAAAAAGGATCAATAGGATACATATTTATATATAAGTATATATTCTATCATATATAATATTATAAAAGATTTACTATGATGAATTGGCTCATGCAATTATAGGGGCTGAGAAGTCCCAACATTTGCCTGGTCAGCTGAAGACCCAGGAAAGCTGGGGCATAATTCAGTCTGAGACTGAAGGCTTGAGAACCAAGGGAGCTGATGGCGTAACTCCCAGTCTAAGGGCAGGGGAAGATGAGATGAGCTGTTCCAGGTCAAGAAGTGAGACAGAAAAAAAAGGCGGAGGAGGCAGAATTCCTCCCCTCTTCCGCCTTTTTTTCTATTTAGGTCCTGGACAGATTGGATGTTGCCCACTCACACTGGGGAGAGTGATCTACTTTACTGAGTCCACCAGTCCAGATGCACATCTCATCCAGAAACACCCTCACAGACACACTCAGAAATAATGTCTAATCTGGATACTCCACGGTCAGTCAAGTTGACATGTAAAATTAATCATCACAGTGACCGAGAGACTAAGCTCTGTCAAGAGGCCTCCTCTCCAACTAGGCCAGAAAACTGAAAGGCTAAGAACCTTTGTTTTGAGCAAGAGCAGTCCCCGTCTTCTCTACAGTCTTTTCCTATGATGTGTGCATTTTCTTGCTTTACCTCCTCTCCTGGGCTGAGAGTGCCTAGATGTCTAATTTGGTTATTTCTTCCCCTAGAATGACTGGTACATGACATTTGACACAAATGATACTGAACCCATGAAAGAATCTAGGCCATCATCATTCATCACTTTCGTTCTCACCATCATCATCTTTTTCTTATCCTTCACTGCTTTCATTTTATGTCAGGAGAGTGTTGTGCTGATTTTGAAGTACTTTTGTGGGCATGATCCCTTTGGAGGTACAGGTTTGTGCTGTCTGTCTGCTGTGGTTTGGATGTACAGAGTGATATGCACTGGCCTTTCTTTTCTAGCTCTTGCCATTGGCTCTGTTGGTGCCCCCAGGCACATCTTTAGGCAGGGCAGCTTCAGATGGAGTGAGGAGACACGTCTCAGGAAACAAAAGCTAGTATTTATGAGTTAAATCACTTAGCAAAAAGAAATACTTCAAACAAAAGCCAATTTAAGAAAAGGGACTAAAACTACATTGTATTTGGCTGGAATACTCTGCGTTGACCCTACTGTGGTCAATGTTTTCAGAGGAGGACGCCCCAATTGTTAAATATCACATTCATCCCTTACTGCTCTTGACAAGGTAACAAAGAACTGATTGTGAGAGCAATCTTCCCATCCCACTGATGTCAGTGCCAAGAAAGATATATTTTGCTGCAACAGGTTTTGCCATTGAAAAGAGCCACAAATGCCTTTATTTCATCATTTCTGACTCTTCCCTGGTTTTCAGAACTCCTACCTCTATTCTTTCTCTCTCTGGCTTCTTCCATCAAAAGCATGAAGTAGAGATTCATGGAGTCCTAGAGCTAGCTCTTTTGTTTTCAGTTTATCTTTTGGATAAACGTGGGTGAATTCAAATAACTCAACAGTTTACTCAAAGGGGAAGGGCTGCTTTGAGCCTGTTCTGAAATGAACAATGTTTGCAGCCTTTTTCTTTTAAATATTTTAAAATTATTTTTAAATTTAATTTTACAATTTCTATTGTGGTTATTTATGGGGACTTTCAAAGGAAAAATGATTCAGGAACCACACCCTTACCACCACCAAGGTGTGGAGTTTTACTATTTGTATTACAATATTACTGAAACATACACTGCAAAAAAGTAGGTATAAATTTATAGTAGTTCTTATAAACTATTAAAATAAAAAACAAATTTACAGGTTATATTAAAACCAGTTACGTTAAAACCGTAAGAGGCAGGACCTGCAGAGGGAGATATGGCTCTGATGTATGTTAGGTTGTCTGGCTTCGTTATCAAAAAATTCCCCTGCTATTTTAGAGCTTCGTTATCAAAAAATTCCCCTGCTATTTTAGAAAGTAAATGGTTAATGTGAAATAAGAAGGTCTATGTATTACCTTGGGAAAAAAAGGGAAGAAGTATATACTTGAGCAAAGACTGAACAAAAATACAAATTTTATATTTAAAGGGAATTGATAAAAATGATATCATCTTTCTTCCTAGAATAAAACTGCTCTCAAATGACCTGATAGCAGGAAGGTAAGCTTTGGAATTTGAATCTTGTGGTAGATACTGGCCAGCAAGCAGGGTTCCCAAATCGTTTGGGGTACATGGACCATTTAGGGGAGCTTGGTAATTATGACTTTTTTTTTTTTTTTTGGTGATGTAGTTATGGAGGAAAAAACCCTTCATGAGTATTTAGTATTTTCACTTTTGTATTTTATTTTTAAGTGGCGGAGGGGATCAAGGATAATTATGCATGTAGTTTGTATTTAAATAAGGCATGTGAGTGGAAATATCATTTAATTTTCCTCTCAGAAATCAGTTTCAATCGTGATGTTGAAATGTGCCATTAAGAGTACCTCATGCTATGATAATTAAATATTATGTTTTCTAAAGATGCTAAATGATATCTCCTGAGGGTCTCAAATTTGCAAGTGTCTCTATTTTATATAATGGGACTTTGAAATGAGCAAAAGTAACTATTTTATAAATTGAGGATTTAAAATGGAAATTGGACATAGTCATGCTCTCAAGATATTTTATTCTATTCTAAGACCAACGATAAATCCTTAACTGTCTGTATATAGGATGTAAAGACTAGAAATGTTTCTCTTTTCCAATAGACCATGTGAGATATGCTACTTTTTAGTTTTATTTTGGCCATTATATTTTTTTAAAATGCAAGTAGCTTCTTTTGTCATAGGTGGTATAAATTAAGGTAGAAAACACAGTTATATTGCCTTTGATGTCTAACTATAAAGTAAACTATATTCATTGCATAAAAGTCAGGAAGTCCTGAAGAACATAAAGAGCCCAGCTAAACAGAATTAAAAACCTAGTAATAATCTCCCTACCCGGGAGTAGACATTTAACATTGTATTTTTCTTACCAGTCTTTCCTTAGGTGTTCCGGTGTGCGTATATGTGTGTTTGTGCATGCACAAGTGCTTAACTCTGTTGGGATCATGTATAAGAAATTCTATTTTCTGTGTTTTTCATTTAACATTAGAATATTTTGGGTAGTGGTGGCAGCGAGGAATGTACCAGGTCCTATTCTATAACATTTTTCTCGAGAATTATGCACTCTGCACCCAAATTTCAGAACATTGCTCTCTTGGGATAAAGGCAATAATCCTTATGCACAAGGATGTATCCAGCAAGATGCTTTGGGAGCAAGCATCAGAAAATCTGACCCAAACTGGCTTGAACAATGAGAACATTCATTATCTCGCACTATAAGAAGTCTGGAAAATAACTCAGGCTTCAGGGTCGCTTCATTTAATGACACAACAATCTGGTCAAGGACATGGTTCTTCCCATCTCTCCTCTTTACTGTCCACCTAATTGGCTTCATCCCATAGCTGACAACAGCAACTCGGTAAACAGGCTTCCTTATTTATGCCTAGAGGGATGAGAAAGGCCTCTATCCCACTGCGGAATGAAATGCTTCGCATCATTTGGGGGTATGGGTGGTCCAGTTTAGGTTACCTGGCACTATTAGTAGTTGCCTCATGCAGGGCTTAAACCTGGGATCAAGAAGGATTGACTTAGATCTACTGGAACTCATCCTTGGAGCTGAGGGTGGTATCATCTTCTCCTGCATCACATAAGCTGTATAGAGGAGGCTGAATACCCATACAAAATTTGAATTATACTAGGAAATGTGGGATAGATGCTGAATAGGGATCTGATATTGTCCAGCAGAAAGGCCCCTAATGGTGTCTGCCTACCCAAGTCACATTCTAGTCTCATTTTGTATCATGTTCTCTCACCTCCTTCTTGATTCCAGTTTTTAATGAGATGGTATCTCATCTCATCCCAGGGCCTTTGCACATGCTTTTCCTCTTCCTGGGCTGCCCTTCCCTCCTCTCCTCTTTTTTCTTAGTTAATTCCTACTTGTCCTTCAAAGGTAAGCTCAGCTCTTACCTAGACTAGGTGAAACCCCTCCTTCTTCTCATTTCTAGCACTTGTTAGTGTTTAGTCTTTAGTAGAGAGTATATTTGTTGTTGTTGTTTTGTTTTGTTTTTGTTTTTGTTTTTTGACTAGCATTTGTTTTTTTCCAGTAACTCTAGGCACCCTCAGGGAAGTGATTAACTCACCATTTTATTTCTTGGGCCCAACACAGTACCTGAAATGTGTAAGGTGCTCAATAAATAATTTCTAAGTAAAAATTTAGTGACTGAAGCTAATTTTAAACAGTAGTTAGATTCCAATATATCAGGATGAAACTTAATGTTCAAGATATAAAGTAAGTGCTTATTCATGTTTATTTCAATAATTTTCTTACAGAGTAATACAGAGATGGCATATTACAGTCGACACCACTAGAGGAGGTATTCAGAATGTGGAGGCAGGGGGAGGAGAGGAGGTGGTGACTGTTTGCAATGCTACGTGGTTAAATGAAAACTTACATTATTGTGGCAGATCTCATGGGAGATGCCAGGTTTACGCACTGAATGAGACAGCTGCTAATGGTTTAGGACAAAAGATAACCACATAACCCCCTTTCCCTTGTTTGCGTTGTCACCTGATGAACCTCCTTTTCCCTATGAGAAAATAAATAAATAACTGTGGATATAGATTATGGTGAGAAATGAGAATGTAGTCAAGATATGAAGTTTCCTGTGGGTACTATTTTTGTTTCATCTAATGAAAAAATATAGGTGTTGTATTACGAAATTAAAGAGTTTGCCTGTTTTGAACTTTAAATGTATGTGAAGGAGACTGTTTACTGGAATGCTAATAACTTACTAGGTTTCAAAGAATTAATATCAAACTTCTCTCAGTAAAAATACTAACACAAATGGCCATGGAGGGAATATATACAGGAAATCCACTTTGTATAGAAAAACCATTGGTTAATATTTTCCTATGTACCTAAATACTCTGTTTATATTATTTTAATATCTGTCTACTATCTCATATCTGACCATACCATACTAACCTTAAATTGTTAAGACATTTCATTTTTTTCCCCATCTCTTGCTATGTAACTAATGCTCAGATGACCATCTCAGCATAAATCCACATTCCAGGTTATGTCCTCGAGACAGACCTCAGAAATAGCATTACTGGGATCTCCACTTTTAAGGTCCAGCTCTAAAAACCTTCAGTGAATTTCTATGTTCTAAAAGTGTGTTAGCTTACTGCGGTTCTGAAATCGGAAAATAAGCATGGGAGATGAGGTGTCTAGCTCAGGGCACTGCACTGATTCACTGGCGACATTCAATAAAGGAGGACTCTGCAAATGTGCCTGGGATTGGGGCACCGGGATCTGCCTATTGTCAGAGAGATGACTGCGTCCAAAAAGACATGGAAATTTCCTGCCCAGGCCCCAGTGTGTGAGAACCCTGAGGGAAACTCAGGTGAAGTCCATGTCAACAGCTCACCCGTAAATATTGGACTTAGAATGTGATCAATCAACAAGCCACAAGGGAGAAAGTATAAATAAAACATGTCCCTTGCAAAGAGGGCAACGCTGCAATTTGCCAAGTGCACTGTAATTGCTTCTGGTTAATTATCTCAGTGGTGAGCTGGGAGAACCAAAGGTACACATTTACATCCATATTGTGGATAAAAATAATGCCACTCCTTGGGTGATCCTGATTTTGTTGCTGAGACGTGGACAATGCATTCCCATTTTCTTTGGATGGTAAGAGATGGATGGTGACCTCATACAGCTCCACTTTTTGGGTCATCAATTTTTATCATCATTGTAATTACTTATAATAATTATGTTACTTTATTTGTTACATATTTAATATTTACTATAATAATTATATTGCTATAATTAATAATTACAATAATACTTACTAAATGCAGTACTTTAGCACATGCATTAGCTCACAGAATGCTCACAATAACCCTAAGAGGGAAGATTATTTTCCTAATTATCAGATATGGCAACTGAAGCTTAAGAGAGGTTCAGTGACTCACTCAAGGTCACACAGCTGACACTGCATTCCAGTTGTTATGCTGGGATACAGGGAATTTTCTTTTAAGGACTGTAGCAGACACCTCGGTACCCTACCTAGGTCTCCTGGGACCCCTCTTACCATTCAGTGCACCCATCCCCCAACTGCTGGCACCTGATGTCTTTTTGGGAGCATGCCCTTCAGATACTAAAGCCACTTTGCCTGGAAGTTCCTGGGAGTAACGACCCCACCTTGGACCAGCCCATAGTTCATAACTAGCTGGTGCAGAGGTATAAAAGCTCAGCAACTTTGTTTTAAGGTGGTTCAAGTTCTGTAATGCAGCTTGTGGTCTAGAGCTCTGTAGGATCAAGCTACGGCTAGACGTCACCTAAAACTAGTTGCTTAATTTCATCTCCTTCCCTATCCTACTTCTCTCTCATACAGGTTCTCTGTTGATCACTCCCTTAATAAATGCCTTTCACACAAGTCCTCTCTCAGGCTCTGCTTCTAGGAAGCCTGACCAAAGAGCCACTACACTAAGTTGTTTCCCAGTGAGTCTGCTGATTTGCTGAAAGCAGTCTTCCCACTGAAATGGTATCACCTCACCTGTATGACCTTGGGCAAGGCCCTTACGTCTCAGGGCCTCACACCACTTCTCTGCAAGATGACAGGTACAGTATTGGATGGTCCCCAGAACATCTTCTAATCCTGAGAGCCACTGATATTTCCACTATCTAAAAATCCATTTGTTTGTAGGGAGCTTTATGCCTGTGCCCAAAGAGAGACATTGGCTTGGCAGCCACCAGAGAAAGAGCAAGTGAACAGGGAGCCATGCCACAGGATATCTAGCGGGAGATGGTTTGTCAGGCTGTTGTGAAAATGGAAGATTGGTGCTTGGCATCAATTCTGATCTCCTCTCGATGTGCCTTCTTGTCCTGCAAAGGCTGAAAAGGGGAGGATGGAATTTCCCAGATACCTTTGCAGCTAGGTTTCCAGATGTGCTCCAACTTCAGCCAAGCACATACACTTGGGTGAGAATCAGGAAGTAGAAATGAGGCAGAGGTCATGTCTCTACAGCTTCTGCTGACAGTAACAGTGACGGGACTGTGTGCAGGGGTGCTGGGAGGAGTAAGGTTGCCACTGGCTTTGTGTCTATCAAGAGGCAGTATATAGGGTGCGCCCATCTTGGTGCAGCAGATTGTAGTAGGCAGTGAGATTGTGGAGTTGGCAGCAATAGTGAAGACTTCCTGACTTTTGCAGCTCTTTGACTATGGTAGTAATTGCATGGGTATGGGGCCAAGAGTTGCAATGGAAATTTCTGGATCAGGCAGTGCTTCCTTGTAATAGAAGAGGCAGGAATCTTTGGGAAGATCCAATTCTGCCATTCTAGAAAACTTAAGCTAGAGTCATTTTCTTCAAGTCTCTAATGATTCTGTAAACCATCTGATACCCTGAAATAAATCCCTTCTGCTTATAATTGCTAGAGAATATTCTATGCTATACAACTGAACCCTGTTGGGCATATGGGCCTAAGTTAGACAGCAGAAGGAAGATGCCCTAAAAACATAATGTACACAGTGCCCTCATTATAAAGTACTGGTTTACTAGGGAATAAGAATGCACCCAAAGCAGCTTTTCTTTAGAACCCATCAGGTTTTCCACTAGGATTCTTTACATTCTTACCCAATTCTGCAGTATGATCTGAAATTTATCAGAGACCTGTGCTTGTCAAAAAGTCCTTCCTATAAATCCTCTTGAAGATGAAGCACTTTAGCAAAAACATCAGAGTACAACAATAACTGTCCATAAATGACAAAGGACCTAAAGTCACAGTTTAACACCTGATTACAATGTAACTGATAAAGAAACTTAGCTACAATAACTAGAATTACAATCTTACCCCTTACAAACCTAATCACTGGCAAAAACCAAGAAGCAAGTTAATTGTGAACTGTCATGCCAACAGTTCCTAATTGGAAAACTAATGCTTTAGTATTTCTCTCCTAAGAAGGCAAAGGTAGGTAAACTGAGACCTGCTCAGCAATTAATGTTCCAATATTTTATCCTATTTGAAATGACCTAAATAGTCAATGAATTCTCCTCACTTAACTTAGTTTAAAGTTACCAAAATCTGGACTACTTTAGATAGACATTCCCCAAACATATTTTTTCCTCTAGAAAAGTTCTTATCTCATTTACATTTACTTAAAGTTTCATCATATCAGGTTATTTTCCTTGCTGACAAATTCGTAACAGTTATAATGAGGTCTTACTTGATTTCTAGTAAACCTAGGTACAACAGCAATACATGGATGACTCTAAAGGTACATCTACATTAATCAAACCAGCAAGCTTAAGCTAGCTTCAATAATAGGTAGCAATTCGGTATTGAATATTTCCCAGAGCACAGGAACCTGAAATTCATTCTGGCCACTTTCTTTTATATTTCTGAGAATCACATAAGCACGTAATTTCTTTTAAGCCAGGTAAACAGAGCTCATCTACAAACCAATCTTGGCAATGCCATTTGGAGGCAGAGACACCACATATTTATAAGGTGTACACAGACATACATATGCCTATATGGACAGAGATCTCACAGTTTTCCTGCTAGAGTTTAAATGGCCTTTTCCCCCCTTCAGTCTCAGATTAAAATCCCTGAGAGCCTAGGTAGATCATTTATATCTCAAAGGCACAGGAAGAGAAATGCCAATTTCTTCTAGAAAGCTAACTTCCTCTAATAGCATATGCAAAAGCCAGTTTTAGAACATCAAAAGATTCTCATCTTGACCATTTTCAGGGATTTTTTCCAGTTTCTAAGTAGCCAGTTCAGTATAAACAAATAATAGTAATAGAGAATAACATATATATCATTCATCCATATGTACATGCTTCCCTTTCAGAGGAACACGAATCAGCATTCAAGTTAACCTTCATCTTGGCTGTTAGTTCAGACTCTGTGGCCTTTCTTAATATAAAATCAATGGTTCAATATTTAAAAAAACACACACACACAAACAACCCAATCAAAAAATGGGCAGAAAACCTAAATAGATATTTCTCCAAAGAAGATATCCAGATAGCCAACAGGCACGTGAAAAGATGCCCTACATCCCTAATAACTAGAGAAATGCAAATCAAAACCACAAAGAAGTACCACCTCACACCAGTCAGAATGGCCATCATCAAAAAGTCTATGACTAACAAACGCTGGAAAGGGTATGGGGAAAAGGGAACACTCTTACACTGTTGGTGGAAACATCAATTGGTGCAGGCACTATGGAGAACAGTGTGGAAATTCCTTAAAAAACAAAAAACAGAGTTTACCATATGGTCCGGCAATCCTACTGTTGGGCATATATCCAGAGAAAACTCTAATTTGAAAGTATACATGCACTCCAATGTTCATAGAAGCATTATTTACAATAGCCAAGACATGGAAGCAATCTAAATGTCCATCGACAGATGAATGGATAAAGATGTAGTGTATACACACACACACACACACACACACACACACACAGGAATACTACCCAGCCATAAAAAAGAATGAAACAATGCCATTTGCAGCAATATGGATGGACCTAGAGATTATCATACTAAGTGAAATGAGGCAGAAAAAACCAAATATCATATATCACTTATATGTGAAATTTTAAAAAATGATACAAATATACTTATTTACAAAATAGAAATAGACTCACAGATACAGAAAACAAACTTCTGGTTACAAAAGGGGAAAGCCAGTGGGGGGAGGGTGTAGAATTGGGAATTTGGGATTGACAGATACACGCCACTATATATAAAACAGATAAACAACAAGGACTACTGTATAGCACAGGGAATTATAATCAATATGTTGTTATGACCTATAATGGAAAAGAATCTGAAAAATAATATATGTAACTGAATCATTTTGCTGTACCCCTTGAAACGCTGTAAATCAACTACACCTCAATAAAAATGTTTTTAAAATTCTGAATAAAAGAGCTGTTTAAATACACTTTCAAATTTAAGAAAAAGAAATTGATAAGATATGAATAAAGTTACGTTGCATTTTTATTTTCTACTTTAAAAAAGTAACATCCAGCCCACAGCTGTGGCCACTTCTAATTTCATTTTCCCCACTGTAATGGCAGCCAGTATCTCCGCAAACAGCCTTAGGGGTGTCTTACGAGTTCTCTTCACTTTCCTGGCGGCCCCACTCACCACGGACAGCCACCGCAGGGCCTCACATACTACCGCGCCGCCGTTCCAAGATTTCCCTCACAACTTTCAGGATCACCCCCAGAACTTTCGGGCCACACATGCTGGTGGACGGCCCCTCGCCGCATCTTCCCATTCTGGGTCCTGTATTTCCCCGACACCTCGGCGCTCACAGGAGTTTCCTCGGTCTCCTGGCTGCTCAACCAATTGTTGGGCTGCACCCCAAAGGCCTACAAGGCCTGTACTTGCCCAGCTTCAACAGGGACATCAGTGGTTTAATGGAAAGGGGATCTTACTTGCCTGAAGGTCGTGGAGCGTCACGCCGACGTGCGCGGCAGGCAGGCGGGCTGGAAATGGCGGCAGTTCCTCCCTGGAGAGGGGTGGAGGGCCGGGGCTGAGGGGCGGTGCAGGGGGCAGGGGTTACCAGTCAGTCATACAGGGAATTGACTTCAGATTGGCTCATTAGTTGCCAAGGAAACCAGCAGAGGCACGCCCCTTTGATAAGCTATCACGGTGGAGATGTTCTAATCTAAACTAGAACAGTCACTAGCTGGGGCAGGAGCAAGAATGTAGGAAGGTCAGTCAGGTGAGTAGGGTGTGGGTGAAGCAGGCACTGGTGGAGCAGGGGACGCACAGAGAGCAAGAGAACAGCCATTCAGGGTGGCCTGACCATCCAGCTAGTGAGACAGAAAATAGTGAGACAAAGAATCTGGAGTCCTGCTTGGCTCTACCACTTTCTATGTGATTTAGGGAGGCCTCTAGACCTCTCTGAGCCTCAGTTTTCTCATCTCTGAAATGGTGGCACGGGTGAAAAAGTTGAAATGAATGAGATCTGTCTCTGACAGTCATGTAATTTCTATTCTGACAGAGATACTCTTGGAAAGTCAGAGCTAATTCCACCCTTCTGTGCAGGTTGAAGCCGTCTTCGTCTTGGACCTTGCACTGATCCAGTGCTGTTCCACAAACCATTCATTGAGGGCTTCTTTATGCTAAACACCCATGTCTAGAATAATGTGTGTCTGACTCTTCCCTGAACCCTCTACAACTCAGATACAATTGCCTTTCCTGACCTGTTAGTAGGGTGCTGGGCTGGCTTATACTGTTTTGCCAGAGCTGACTGTTAGAATTTTGGGAATTCTACAAGACAGTTATTAAGCACAACCATTATTAAACGTTAAATTATGTGTACTTGTAACTAAGTAAATTATGTTAAAGACAAAGACAATAAATACTCAAAACTTACCACTTTCCAGTTATCTTATACATTTTACCCATAGCCGTGCTCTTGAGCTTATTTACAACTGTTTTAGCTGCATATTGATGTGCTATAGCACATCTCTTCCAATTCCCTGTTCAGTGACTTCATGTTGGTAGCTTGAAATTAGGCATGGCGGGAGTATTTACACCTTGGAAATAAACAGATGTTACGAATCAAGGCTTTCCTCCTGAGAGCTGGTTGTTAAACCTTTGCCAGCATCCCACTGCCCGTAGGCACTGGGAAAAGGCGGGCTTCCTGAAGGTGCGTTATCAGAGAACATATAAGCCATACTCAGTTCCACCAGCAAGTCAGCATGGCCCGAAGGCTGGAAGCTGTTCTGTATTTGTCACCCATTTATTAATATAATTTCCTCCCAGCAAAGGTTTCCCAGCCTGTTCCTAAGAGGCAGATACACTTGATTCACCCACAGGCCTATTATCATGACTGCATTCCTGTTTGACTCTTTACAATTTAATTAATATGGAGCAGCTAAGATGCTCCTTTTCTCTCTCTCTGTCTCTCTCTCTCCCCTTGCTCGCCTGAGGCACTAAGCAAAAACTAGAGAAGTCCTCAGTGCTCGGGCCACTTGCTGCTAAGTGCAGATGGCATGTAGATGAACTGGGCTTCATGGAGAAACAATTCCACGCTTCCTCTCACCTCTACCAAGAAGACAGCGCCGAGACCCCTTCTCTCACCCGCCAACCACGAACTGGCGGGATGCCAGGTGTTCCACCTGCTGGCCCTTCTACCCAGAGGGATAGGATGGAATTAGTTGCGATGTCCAGGAGAATATCAATCAACTGGCCTATTCCAATCTCCCATATCCACACCTGGGCTGCCGGAGTGGATGAAGATAGCAAAGTGAGAGGCAGCTTTAAAATAAGGCCCTGGTTATCATTGCAGACCAACATCTTCCCCCAAGCAATGGACGGGGAAGCCTCAGAATGCTGCTCTATGTCCTCTGAGCTGGCTGTTGTGGGCTGAGGAAGGGCACAGACATGGCTCATAGAAGAGCTGGGAGTGGCAGTGCATCGGGAAGCAATTTGTTTTTATATTTCAAATAAACCCAAGGAGGCCAAGTGACTTTGAGGCTTCGGGGTACCTTTTGCAAGCAATCTGCGGTGAAAGTCTTGGCCCAAGTGGGAGGGGCCTCAGTGTGCAGATGAGGTTCTGGGGGATGGGCTTTGGAGGCCAATCGTCAGCCTTGGCATCCTGGTCTGTCCTTACCATATTAGCCTCCGTTTCATCATCATAGCAGTGATAAGAATAATACCACTTGCCACTTAGAGTTGTTTTGAAGGTTAAATGGAGAATGTAAAAAGCTTAGCAGAGGGCCTAGCACCTTGCAAGCACTCAATAAATATTGGGGCTGAGGTCAAGGATGGGAGAGGGACATTTCATGCTAAGATCTTTTATATTGGTTCAATTTTTTAAGGTTACATGTTTATAGTATCTATTTTTTAAGGTGAAAAAAATAATGCTATGTAAGCAGAATTTAAATGGATTGGGGAAAGGATGAGAAAGGTCCATGAATCTCCCTCCTAAGTATCATTTTTACCTCATCTGTAAAATGGGATAATAATAGCACTGATATCACGAGGTGTTTGTGAGGATGAGGGCTCAGCCCTGTGCCTGGCATATGGTCATTGCTCTGTAAATGTGCCCCCCATTAGTGAAAAGCCTATGTCCTGAGACCCTGCATACAGCCTGCTCTTCCAGCCTTAATGTCTGCCATCCTCATATCCAGCACTGAGGCTGGTCTCTAAGGAAGAGAACCCCTGCAACTGGTCCCGGCAGGAACCTTAGGGCTCAGTGCTGAGTCTGAGCCTCTTCTGCGGGATGGCTAAAGCCCAGTGTTGCCAGTTCCTGGAAGGTGGTTGGCAGGCAGATTCTAGAGGTGCTGCTGGTTTGTCCTGACTCTGTATCTGCAGGCAAGAATGCGGGATTTAGGAAGATAAAGAGAGCTCTGGCATCTTTTCATTTGGCAGGGATGAGAGGTCTGGTGGGAAAGTTAGGAGGCACAGACTAAATGTGTGAGGGAAGATTGGACAGGTGAAAAGTTTTCCATTGCAAGTTACAGCAAACCCACAATAAAGGTCTGTGTTTAAGCCACTCAGCTTGTAGTACTTTGTTAAGGCAGCCCTAGCAAAGGAATAGATTCCCATGTTTTTTAAACTCAGCACTTCTCTTATTCTGATCTCTATTAATTGTAAGAGATGAAACCTAACTCAGATTAGCATAAGCAAAGAAGGGAATGGAGTGATGCAAGCATTGTAATTGAAAAGCTCAGATTGCCCCAGGGATTCTAGCTTCAGGTGTGGCTGGATCAAATGATCCAGTCTCCTCTGACACCCCTTGGACAACCTTTCTCCATGTTATGGTCATGATGGCTGCTGGTAGCTCAAGTCTTACATCCTGTAAACTTAGTCACAACAGTGGAAAATGCTGGCAGGAGAATTCTGCAGAGAAGTTGATTATCTCTGCTTGGACCAAGGGCCCAGGATGGGGCATTCTTTTAGCTCCATACTGAGTGGGTTCTCTCAGGAAAAGATGTTCTGTTACCCTCAACAAAGAGGAAGAGTTGCTGGCCAAGGATAACTAGCACATGTCCACTCTTATTTCTTGCTATGGTGTTCTAGCCAAGCAGGTGGTCCCTTGAGTCAGGTGCGTGGCTGCAAACTTTGGTGCCATCACTTACCAGCTGGGTAAAGTCACTTGGCTTTTTTGTTCCTCAAGTATCTCCTTTGTCAAAAAGAAATGGGAACAGTACCTACCTTGGAAGGTACCAGGAACATTGACTCTGTGGGTCCCTGTGGAGCACGCAACACGGTTTGGCACCCAGAAAGCTTTCCTTACACCTGTGTTTTCTTCTCTAGTTTCTCTAGTGCGTTTTGATGGTGGGGGCCCCCTATTAGTCTGCGTTCTCCAAGAAGCAAGGCCAAGATGGGATTAAATGTGCAAGGATTTTATTAGGGAAAATGTTTGAGAGTGACAATGGGAAAAGAGATTGGGGGAGCCCTCAGATCATGAGCCAGTCGGACCTAGGAAGAAGGAAACTGAGAGGGAAAGAAGGTGAAGAAGGGGTTGGCCAGACCCTCATGCTGCAGGAGAGGCCTCAAGCCAAAACAGGCCTTCAGAGGCAGCCCAGTTCTCCCTTGGCATGGGCCTGCGTTGGTGTCCCTGCCACACGGAGTGTGGGCTGGGAGCAGCCTTTGGCATAAACACAAGGCCAAATTTCAGAGGCAGCACTGGGACCTTCCATCCTTTACAGTCCCTGTAGTTGATGGTCTATGAGGCTTATGCTCGTGGCCCCACGGACCCTTTTAGGCCTTGGGCTACTTGAGGGCCCTGCCTCATGCCCTGCTGTAATTCCGCAGCCGATGCAAGCATCCATCAGTGTTTGTGGGGCAAGCAAACTGGTGCAGTCTGTAACCCTGATGTGGTTTTTGAGCTGGTTTCCTTGCAGGGGAGAGTGCTGCAAAGTATTCTTCTCAATCTCCTGTCTGTATAGAAATTAACGAAATGACTGCATGTGTGCTCAGCTGGCTGGTCTGCACTTCCTCTTTGAGCAGAAACTCCTTTCATGTATAATCTGCCGCAAATGCCTTCCCAACTTTGTCTCCCACCACCATCTGAGAAAAGTTCCCTCACCAGTCGCTCTCTTGCCAATAATGCCACCAAAGCTACAACTGAAAATCAAAGGAACATTTTTAATGAAAAAGGCCCTTTACATCCCTTTTGCTGCAAATCCACTGCAATAATTTTAAGATTGTTCGTACATTTAAACCCTTCTAGATATTCCTATGCTAGAGGGAGTCTGTTCTTGCAACACAGTCTCAAATAGTAAAAATCTCTTTATATTTCACCTGTGATCTTTCCTTTCATATGTCCACAATATATAAAATAAATATTTGACGTTTCTGAGACAGATTTTGGTGAACATTCTCACCATTATTCACATTCATTATTCAGGAAGTGTCTTGAGTGCCTCTTTTATACTGTTAATCTGCATATGCATGTCTCTTTTGTACTTCATGCTATCTGAGTGTGGCACACACTCACTTAAAAAAAAATCCTTTCACATTATGATACTATTAAGAGGGATTTCTAAAATTGAGCATCCTGACAAATTGATCTTCCTTGATGAAGCCTAGAATGAGTAGCTGGTATTTGAAAAACAAGTTACTGGGGAACAAAGCAAGGTTTGCTTCTGCACGGATAAGTTGCCCCTTGGCAATCTTATTTGGAGCCTACATCTAAGAATTTTTAAGCACTTACTAGCGGCATTATTTTGTCTGCCCTATCTTATTTAAGCCTCACAGCCTCCCTGCAAACTAGAGGTTATCGTTCTGTTAAAAAAAAAAAAAATGACAGGCCCAAAATGGAGTCACTTATACTAAGAACCACATCAGCGAACCAAGACTTAATACCTAATCTAATTGCAGTTATATCCTCCCCCAGGAATGTAGTCTTAACTCTCAGTGTGAAATTTTCTGGTCAGCACCGCTGAGGTAATCTGCCACATCCTCGCCTTCCATCCCCTATAGGTAGGTTCCCTAAGCCCAGAACAATCCCTCTCTTCTCTATCTGCCTATAAGAGCTTTTCATTTTGTACAACTCCTCTGAGCTTCTTGTTACTTGCTAGGTGGGATGTGGTCCAATTCGTGAATCACTCAATAAAGGAAATTAGTTCTTTAAAGCTTACTTGGTTGAATTTTTTTTAAACAGTTTCTATTTTACAGATAAGGAAAGTGAAGCTCAGAGGGATGGGTTAACTTGTCCACTTACGACCTGGGTCATAAGTGGCAGGGCGGGGTCCTTCTCTCAGCGCTGTCTGAATGCAAAACCAAGGCTGTCTTTCCTTGGTTGCTCTACAAGTCACAGTCAAGGTGGTGACTGGGTGACATGAAGAGCCCGCTCAGTCCACCCGAATCAGAATTTGGTCAGGGTGGGGAGCACACCCAGGTGCCTGCTTTTAAAAGCCCTCGTCATCCTGGGTGATCCCACATGCTTGCTGGGGTTGGCGGAGAGTGACTGCCCCGGGAGATGCAAACTCAAATCCACAGACAGCCCTTGACTAAAGCGAGGAGGTTTAGTTTGAAACTGTTCTATTTTCCCCACGTGGACTTGGGTATAGTTTTACTGCTTAGGCAGTGAGAGAAAACAAAAGTTTTTGTGCTAAAACGGGAATGGGTTGATTTAGAGCTCAAGAAACAGGCAAGCTGTGCCTTCTCCTGGGAGGGGAAACTTAATAGACATTATTGCCCTTATTCCCCCAATTCACCCTCCCTTCTTCTGGTAACAGCACACTGTGTTTGGGGGAGACAAGTACCTCTCCCTCACTGTGGTGCCTGAGCTGCTGCAGACACAGGCACACAACCCAGGCCTGGCAGTCAGAACATGGTATCTCTCAGCTCCGGGACTGGTCCAGGATGGGCACATGACCAAAGCCAACCAGTCAAGTCTGATCATCCAATCTGGAGATTTTTGCTTTGGCTTCAAAAGAGATGCACTCTTTCTATACTCCTCTTAGACTTAGATCTGTGAGAGCCTGGAGCTGTTGGGAGCCATCCTGATTTCACAAGGGAAGAATTTATCTGAGAATGGAGCCAACAAGGATAAGATAGGGCTGAGAAGTAGAGGGAGATCAAATCTTTGAGCTTTGGACCCAGTGGAAGCTACGCTTATAAACTTCATAGTTATGGGAGACAATCCCCCTTTTTGCTTAAAATGGTTTGAATTGCATTTTTTTGTCACATCTGAGAAGAGTTCTAATTGACCCAGGATATCAGACATCAGACTCACATAAATCTAAATATGAGAAACATGCCTTTCTGGTAGTAATTACATCTAGTCCTTCATTCCATAAATATTTATTGAGCTTCTGCTATGTGCCATTCGCTCTCCTATGTGCTGTAGGAGATTCAGAAGCAGCCCTCAAGGGACAGATGGCCTGAATGAAAGAGGATTTGAAGCAGAAGACAAGGGTAAAACAAGGTGGGAAGGGAAGATGCCCCAAGAGATGTAGATCATACGGCAGAGGGAGCCAGGGGGGAATGCTCACACCCACGGAAAGGCTTCTTTTCTAATCACGGGACTGTATCTTCCTTTTCTCTGAGTCTCAGATGCTCAGCTCAGTGCCTGGCACAGGATGAGTGCTCAGTAAATCCTTAAAGGATGAATGGCTTTGTGGAGGGTGTTACACTGAGAAATAGGATAGCTGAACCCTTGAGCCAGGCATCAAGGCAGAAAGGTGGGAAATCACAGACCCCTGCCCATAATTCATGCTGACTGGATGGTCTGGTGGTAGAGGTGATGCTTTACTGTTTAAGAGCAGAGGAGTGAACACAGTTCAAACTGTGTGTTCAGCAGTCTACTGATTTCTATCATTTAGGTTTATGGGAATGTCCTAGATTGGTCTTTGTCCCTAGGTTTCTTGATAAATAGTCCTTTTTAAAAATACAGACATATCATTATTGATTCTTTTCCTGATTATAATTTTTCTGTGCTTACAAAATTTATATGGGGCACATAAACATATAAAGCAGCAGCAAACTCTCATAATCCTACCACTAAGAAAAAAACACTGCTAACACACACATACACACAGAACCACACTGATTTAACCCACTTTACCACTACGTCATACCTTTCCTTGTCAACAAACAGAGCTGTACATTATTATTTTAAAGGCTGCTGACTATTCCACTGCAGGGATGAACTGAAATTAATTGAACTAGTTTTCTGTTGTTGGACATTTAGGTTGATTTGAGTTTTATGCTATTATAAAAACACTGAGTGAATGAACATCCTTATAGCTGAAATATTGCACATTTAAAATCATTTCCTTTGGGTAAGTTCCTAGAAGTTGCATTGCTGGGTCAAGTGAAATGCATGCTTTGAAAGCTCTGTGACACACATTGCCAGTCTGACTTCTGGTATTTACCCCAAAAAGAGCCCAGTTCTCTACCCTGTCTCCAATACTGCACGTTATTTTTCTTTCTCTGTTGCCCATATGAAGGGCAGGGAGCTGCAGCCTTGGCAACAGCGTGGGGCACGGGGTCATATTGGTCTCTCCCATCCCTTTCCATAAAGCTCCCTGATAAGGACACCTTTCTCCTGGACATGGGTCTGACTGGAAGAGCAAGTGCCCCCTCTAGGAACCTGGCTCTTGGATTGAGAGAGACCAGCGACCTCATTTTTCCAGCCTCAGCTTCCAGGAGAATCATCTTCTTCTCCTGTTAGTTCCAGGCCAGTGTTCCTCTGACTGCTTAGGATGCCAGGTTCCTGGCACAGCATGGAGACGCAGGGAGTGAAAGTGCAGGTCCAGACAGCAGACTGGAGAGAACTGGACGTGCTCTCAGTGGCAGCAAGATCTTTCATCAAGCCCCAGTCCAACCCGCTTTCAAAAGATCCGAGGAAATCAGGGATGATGACAGCATGAGTTTTGTTGGAAAAAAGCCTAGTTTATTCTTGCCACAATTACTATTTACCCCTCTTTATCCCCATGAAAATTTAATGCTGAACTCTCAGCAAGGAGGCTTCTTCTTAATTGATGGGCACCCTCTCAACTGAACCGTCTCAGGGGAAGCCAAATGATAACTGAGAAAAGACCACCGTGAGGGACCAGTCCCCCTAACCAGGAGGTGTGCTCCTGGGAGTCTCTGAAGACCGAATGCGGAACCAGTCTCCCTTGTTAATTTGACAACTAATTACCGAAGGCCTGCTCTGAGGCACACCTCAGGCTAGCTCAGAGCTAGTTTAGGAAGATCACTGCTCATGGTCTTCTAATGGATTTTTCTCTAGTTCCTGGAGCTCAGTCAGACTGACGCCCTATGGTGTAGCAAAAAATCACAGGCCTTGGAGTCATGGGAACTTGGGCTCCATTTTTGTTTAGATGCTGCTAACACCCATCATTTCTCCTCTCTGAGCCTCAGTTGTCTCATGTGTGAAATTGAAATGGGGATGGTAACAACCCCAACCTCGTAGAGTCGTGAGGACTCAGCAAGGTGATCCGTGCAAAGTGTTTAGCATAGAGCTAGAGGCATAGTAGGCACTCAGTAAATCTTAGCTTTATTATGACTGTCCTCTAAAATGGAGAGGATGATTCAATCATATAGGGCCATTATAAAGAAGAAATGGAATAAGGCTTATTAATCACCTGGCACCTAGAAAGTTCTCATAAAATGGCAGTTCTACGGCCATTTCCCTATGTTAGAAATATTCTCAAGGGGCAAGAGATGTGGAGGGGCAGGAAGACTCAGGTCTAAGGGGGTTGCTGAATTTTTGAAACAGAAGTTGTAGGTTTCAACTTCTAAAGGCAGACTCCTCTTCTTAAAAGGTCTCCAGTAAATGTGCAACAGGGAGAAAATAATTGCTATTTGAGAAGATAAAATGTCTATAGTTGGTTTTTGAATGATAGAGCAATAGTGGAATCCCTCTGGAGAAAAAGACAGGAAGAAAAGTTTTGCAAGATGAGAGAAAAAGGGCTGACGACCCAAGGCTCAAAGAGACTACAACCAGTAAGACACAGATTTGGCCACAGGATAGTCAGTAGATTTGGGGGGAGGGGGGAGCTATCTATGCTCAGTGTTCAACTTCTGCCCTGTGCTGTAATTACTTTCTGTTGACTCCAGATTTTATAAGGGTTGGTTATACACAGAGCCTTCACTGATGGCACTTGGGAAATGAAAGGAAGGTGGCTCTGCTCACGCTTGAGAAGGGGCTGCAGGCGTGAGCTCTGAGCAGAAACTCAAGAGCAAGAATGAACAAGAACGTGTGTCCTTGAGCTGTTGGGGAAGCCTTTGGACCTGTCACAAACAGTGGGATGACAATATAAGTAGTTTCAGTCAAGTATTAAAGCAAAGTGTGGCTGAGGAATTCGAATAAATAAATTCAAATGAACCTTCAGGATGAGGTCTTCATTACGTAGGTTTCCAGGAAGGTCTCCTGGAATCTAAAGTACTTGAAAACAAAACAAAACAAAATGCAACATATGCATGAGTGTCTGGAGAGTATGTCCTGCCAATTTTTTTTGAGAAGACAAGGTTATTGGTGATTTCTGTCACAGTAGAGAGACGAGCTTTGATGACTCAAAACTGTGTGTACAGCAGCCTTGAACATAGTTTCCAAAATGCTTTTCCAGTCCCAGAGAGACCAATTTGGCACTTGGGGCTCATAACACTCTCCATGTGCCACCTCAAGCCTTGGCATGGAAATCAAGGAAGAAGAGCTTAATGATGAATTAGAACATTCCCTTCGGGTATAAATTACCTGTCACTTAGAGCCCAAACGAGAAAGTCCTGCTTATTCTGCCAGTTGGTTGTGTAAATATCTGCTAGCCCTGCCCCGAAGTGAGCCACCCCTGGAGTAAACAGATATTTGTTTAAGAGGCAAGAGTGTCCTGGATATTTTTCCCCTTTGTAATCTAGCTGGATGATTTCCCTAGCTCTTGTTTGGTACTGCAAGGAATTGTTAAATACATTAAATGACAAAATGGAAAGAAAGACGAGGGAAGAATATGGAAGGTAGAGAGGGACCTTATGAATCTGTGACCTTCAAATCTGAACGAAGAAAATGGGAGAAACAGGAGCAAAGTTTAGTTTGAAGGGAGGAAAGGGAATAGGAAAGGGGGTTACTATGCATGAGGGTTTGTGACAATAATGTAGAAATAGATGCTGTTTTATGAGAACTTACTATGCGCTAGCCCTGGGCTAGTAAGTACGCCAAGTAAGCCAAGCACAAGCAAGCTTGGTCACTGTTCTCATGGAGCTTACCCTCTGTGGTCTACACCACTAGGGTAGATTCCCTGGCAAAGGTCATGTGCAATGATAGACTAGGACCTCTCCAATCTCACCTCTCTGTTCCCCATCTTCCCCCTTCAGTCATTCTGGAATCCTCTCAGTTTTTCCATCCCCCCAGGCTCCCCCTCTGTCTTCTGGCTTGTCTCCATGGCTCAGAATGCTCTTTGCCTGGCTGTGTCCTTCTCAATTCAGCTGAGACTCTCCCTTCCCTGGGGAAACTTTCCTGACCCCAGATGAGGTTTGATTTTCCTGCCGTATATTCCCATATTTCCCTGGATGGTTTAATGAATAATTAATAACTATTGGCCTCTGGGCTGTCAGCCCCACTACTCTGTGAGTCCATGAGGCTGGGACACAGTCTGTTTTATTTTCCAGTGCCTAGCCCTGGCCTGGCACATGATAGATACTCCATGAACAGGGGGAGGTGAGAGCTTTATTTCTCACAGCTAAGAAATTACAGGTCTTAATTTAATTTAATTTAATTTTTAACCCTAGATTGTTAATCCTTCTTTTCTTGCTTCTATGACATCTAGAAATTTCTTTATTAGTACATTTAGTTTTTGTCCACATCATTAAGGCAAAAAAAAAAAAAAAAGGAGAAATGCAGTTAAAGAAAGAGGCAAATTTTCTTCTGACGTAACAAGTAGATCTTAAGAGAATGGAAATTTTTCTTCGAGGGGAGAACTGAAGAATTGGTAAAGATGTTGTTCTAAATCTCAGGCTTGGACAGACACTCCATTTAAAACTCTATAGTATTAATCTATGATTATGGCTTTTCTCATTTCTCACATTTGAAAAGGAAATACACATTGTCATTGTGATTTAAGATTACAATGCTTCATGAAGTCTTTATGCCCAAGAACACTGAAAAAGAGAAAACTTGCACCAGAAAATGTAAGCAAGAAAATACGCTTTCTTGATGCTAAATCTCCTGATTCTGATATCAGTGTGGGCAGATGCATTTCTATGTAAAGTGCACACATATGAGTGCCAGACTGCAGCCAGACTTAATAGCCCGCAGGAAAATCGACAAGTGCCATGGCCTCTACCTCAGAGCCAACTAAATGGAATCCTTTATTGTGAACTTCCAGAAATTGCAACTGCCTCAAGTGGTCTCCAAAGGGTTAACACAGCCACAACCCAAAATGACAGACTCTGTAGCTGATTTCAGTAAATTAAGTGGAGGCTAAAATGGCTGATACCCCAGTGAGAATTGTATGGGGCATGAGAAGAGGTTCAAGAACATTTGAAGAGCCACAGACCAGGATTCCAGACCTAAATCCACAACTTACAAAGGAGGGCACCTTGGGTAAGTCACTCATGCCCAAGCCTCACTTTCCTCCCTGTAAAATAGGTTTAAGAACAGCACCTAGATTCTGTAGGCTACCCAGCCAGCTCTGGGCCTAGTAAATACTCAACAGGAGGAAGCTGGTGTGTCTCTTACTTTCCTCAGTTGGGGGTCTTGAGGGCCATGGGTCCCAGGCCTGCAGGCACAGTCATGAGCCAGACTGTCCAAGTCAGACAGTTGATTTTGAAAGAGGATTGGCAGGGTTGGAAAAGTGTTTTCTTCCACTTTCAAGGTTTGGTTTATTAGAAGCAGGTCCCTGAGGGGATTCCTAGGGCCATTAGGAAGTTCAAATACTGTCTTGGGTACAATGCAGAGAGACTTCCGTGGGTCAATTTTTCTTTTAACTAAATGCACTTAAGAGAGCGTTGAGGCAGGAATAAAGGTGACTACAATGAGGAAAAAAACGTTGAAAAGAAGGGAGGAAATGCTGTAGGCTAAGTGGACTAGCTAGTACCCTAAAAAAAAAAAAAAAGGCTGAATCCTCACGCTTTGCCCGCCAATGCTAGGTAGCTGAGAGGGGAAGCGAGTCCACACCCGTGGCTCCCGAGTCCAGCCTTGCGCGCGGGGAGTCCCGGGGTGGCGGTGTGCGCGCTGAGGGGTGGCCAGGCACAACCTCTAGATGTCCCCTCAGTTGTCCCTCGAGGCAGTGCGCGCAGCCTGCTCTCTCGCGTTGTAAGCCCGCCCGCCGCTGATTGACCTGCTGTTTTCTTTATTTCCTTGTTAATAGCTTTTCTTCCTCACGCCATCTGGGACTCGGGGAAGAACGTCCCATCCCTTCCCCTCAGGGCACCGCCCGACTCTCCTCACCTCTTCCGCATTCGGTCTGAGACCTGGCTTCTGAAACCCAGCACCGCGTCCAAGGCGTTCGAACATGTGGAGAGGCCGCCACGGTGCAGGCCGAGCGCGGGACTCTGGAGACTGGGGGCGCCGAGCGCCCCCAATGGCAGCAGCCAGGCTTCCTCTGAGCACCCGGCTCCGCCCCTCGCCCCGAGGTCTGGGCTCCCGCGGCTGGTGCGTGTGAAGTCTCCAGGCAGTTCTAGGAGACTTGGAAGCGCCATCTCTGGTTTTGTTCGAAGAAGGAGGCAGAGCTGGCAACATCTCATGAAGTGCAGAGGCTGGCAGCGGGGCGACTTCCGTCAGCCTTGACGATTCCTGCGTTCTCTGGTGGATGGAACAGACCTGAGTACCTAATGGACGCCAGGCTCTGACCAGCTCGGAATTGCTGGGCTCTCACTCTGTCTCCGCCACAGGAGTGTGGCTTGCCTGGGTCCTCCCCGCTCTCCTCCAGGGTGGGTGCATCACACTCTGGGGTCAGAGTGAAATGGCGGGTGCTCAGGGAGGTCAGGAGTAGCTCCGGGCTTCTCCAGAGACCACTCTTCGGGTTTTTCTCTTGGGGAATTTGCTTCCCTAACTCCCAGGTTTGTGTAGGGGTGACTGCACTCTGATGAGGCGAGAAGGGCCTTGACTGATCTAAATCCATCAACATACCCACCTTTGGCCATAGAGATTGGGCCAAGGAAGGCATGTGACCAGCATAGGCCAGTCAGGGCCACGTCTAGGGTAATGGCCCTAATGTTGGAGGAGAAAAGGTTCCTTTGACCCAACTGGGAGGGGTGGCTAGGAAATATTGAGACTAGAGGCTGAGGTGGGGTGGGGAGAAAGCCAACCCTGAGTGACAAGGCTGGATTTATTTTAGTAAAATAATAATTTTATTTAAAGCTTCCCACTTTTTTAAATGGAAGAAAATTTAATATCCTTATCATAAATGAAAAAACTGTATTGTTTGCCATAAATGAGTATATTGAAACTAAAACCATATTATTAAATCCTGATTTGATCCTATTGCTACTACAGTCGCTGAGCCTAAGGCTCCTTCTCTCTTCCTTAAAATCAGATTCTAGCAAGTTATTAGAGAGATGTCAAATGAAGCTTTCTCCTTGAGTAATATGAAGAATTGAAAGACAGTCTATTTAAGAACATGTCCACCTCCACTAAAATTATCTCACAGGCTGCCCTTGGTTTGTTTTCCACATGGGAAGCAATGTTGTTTATACTCAGTAGAGTGGATAGAAGCACATTAAGCATGGGAGGTTCTAGAAAGCTTGCTTTATGAAGTCTCTACTAGAGATAAGAATTTTCCTACCTGAAACTCAGAGAGGTTAAGTGACTTGTCCAAGGCCACACAGCTAGTGCAGAAACAAGAACAGAATCATGATCCCTAATTGTCTTTTCATTCAACTCACTCCCTGAGGGAAAAGGAGGGACTTTTCAGAAGTCTTGAGTGCCTGGCACTGTGCCTGATATTTAGGGGCATTCAATAACTATTTGAGTATATAGTTATTGAGTTTTTTTTAAATGTGCTTGGCACTGTTCTAAGTCCTAGTGCACAAAATAGACAGTTCCTGCCCTGCTGAAATTTAGTTTATTGAGAAAATGGTGTTAATCAAACATTATATAAATATTAAAAGTAATAGAAGTGTACATATTTGGCTATATAGTATAGACTCTAATTAGATAGATCTTTTTATGTAATCTAAATGTAAAACTGTTTTCAAAGTGTTTGTTGGATGCCTGTCAGAAGCTATAGCCCTACTGTTCACTTTTTTCTAGGAAAGTAATTTAGCCTCTTTGTCATAGATTCTTCTTCTGTGTATTATGAATTATCGACTAGCAGCCTATGCTAAACATTGGACTTCAGGACTGTATAAACTTGAATCTTATATAGAATTTATGCATTTTTGTATTCAAAAGTGAAATTAGTAGTTCTGTAAAATCAGAGTATACATTTGCATGGAGATCAATTTCAGAGGAATGAACTTATAATCCCACCAGGCCTGTTTGGTGGATATGGAAAGCGAGACAAAAGGGGGATAAATAACCTTCCTAGGATCTGTCAGTTGGCTATGCAGGGGGCTTGGGTGGTCTCACTGTCAAGGGCTCTGCTCTGACCTCTGGCTTAGGTAGGGGTGGGTGGAGGTAATAAGGGTGATGAGTGGCCTAGGACAAGTGACTTCTCTACTTGTGTCTACCCAACAGGATTTTCCCCAGGATTTGGTGAGGTCCTCCAGAAGAAGCAGGCAGCACAGTGACCGGCACACAGTAAGTGCTCAGTGGATATTAGCTAGTATTCTTTTCCTAAAACTAATTTTCTCTTGAATAAAAGTAGACTTTTGTGCGTGATACTTTTGAGGCTGGAAGCATCCGTTCGCCAGAACACCTACCTGACAGGCGTGGAAGGACATAGGAGATTATAAGCGGCTGTTCTGTACTCTGCATAGTTAAGCAGCTGGTTGCTGTGTGGTACAATGCTTTCAGCTGTCTGTAGTTTGGCCTTCTAATTGTGCATGATGATTGCGTGGTGATTGTGTGGAATGAACTGAGCTCATCAAACCTGCTTTACTCTAGCTAAGGACTGCTGGAGGTTTTGCATAATTCTCTCCATGAGCTGGTAGGGGCTCAGCCCTAGGTTTGCTTGGTCTTTCGGCATAAGAATTGTTATTGGCTGCCCAGTCTGACCCAGCTTCCTGGGGAGCTTGACTGGTTGTTCCCCACCCCTAGGTGGGCCAGTCTAGACACAGCTCAAAAGGCCAGCCTGGCTTCCACCCTGCCCTGCCGCAGCCTATCAGTGTTCCCACTCAGGCTCACAGGATAAAGGGCTGGCCCTGGAGCACACAGCAGGCTCCTTTGGCCCCCTGGGAAGAGAGGGCTATGTGGATGAGGAGTGGGGGAGCGCTCAGTGAGAACATGCAGCTTGCTGTGAGTGTAGTTTGGATGTAACTTTCAAACATGGAAACATTTAGTATATGGGCTTCCACCTGTACTCTTGGTTCATACCCATACATACAATTAAAACCAGGCTTGCCTGCCACCACCCCCTTATCCCCTAACTCCCAGTAAATCTAGTAGGCTTTCTTGACTGGAAGAGGGTACAATCTTAAGGTAGAAGAGACAAAGAGGTAGCACTTCTATGTGTATCTAATGTGATCTCCACCATGGCCTCCCTTCCCACCCGCTCCTGGATTTATCACCATGGTACCAACTGCCTAGACAGTTGACTGGATTAGCATATATATTTTAACATGGAGACCATATCATATGAAACGATCCTGAGTTAGCTGCTAGGCTGAGCCCAGCATTTCAATATGATTGTGTCCATAGGAGAGATGCTCTGCCATGCATGAATTTAATAGTGTATTAGTTATCTATTACTGTGAAACAAATTACCCTAAACTTAGTGACTTAAAAAGACATTTATCATCTCAGAATTTCTGTAGGTCAGGAATCTGGGCACAGAGGAGTCGCTTACAGGGTTCAATCAAGATACTGGCTGGGGCTGCTTGACTTCAGAAGGATCCACTTCCCAAGCTCTCTCACGTGGTGTTTGGGAAGATTCAGTGGCTTGTAGGCTACTGGATGGAGTTTCAGTTCCTCGCTGACTATTTGCTGGAGGATAAGCTTAGTTCCTTGCTGTGTGGGCCTCTTCATAGGGCAGCTCAAAACAGCTTGTTTTATCAGAGTGTCAACTGAAAAAAAAAATGCACAACCTCAAAGTTCAGAATTATGTTTTATTTGGTGGGCAAAACTGAGGACTTAAGCCCAGAAGACAGCCTCTCATATACCTGTGAAGGACTGCTCCAAAGAGGTAAGGGAGGAGCCATGATATATAGGAGTTTTGCAACAAAAACAATGTAGTCAGGACATCAAAGATTACTATTAAAGAAAACTAGACCTTTTCAAGATAATGAATTTAGCACTTTTCTATGTATGTGAAGATGCAAGAGTCTGGGTTCACTGCATTTCTTTCATATGCATCTTAGTTATCTAGAGCCACTATCCTGCTTTTCTTCATCCTTAATCCTCTCAGGGTGCACATTTGGGGATGGCTGTAGTGGCTGCTGATTTGATGGCCACAAATTCCTTTGTTTACTGATACAGCAAGCAGCATTCTTAGTCCACAGGAAGGAGATAGAAAAGAAGGAGCATGAGCAAAATGGAAATTGTAGTCTTTTGTAAGCTAGCCTTGGAAATGACATGCCATCACTTTTGCTACATTCTGTGACTTAGAAGTAAGTCACAAGGTCTAGACCCTATCCAAGGGGAGGGGATTCCATAAGAGAATGAATTCCAGAAGGCAGAGACCACTGGAAGCAATATAAAAAGGCTGCCTATTACAGTAAGTTCATTTGTCCATTCACTCATTCAATCTAGAGCTTTCTAGGCTCTGGGCGTTGCCCTTCCTCAACTCATAATGCTGAACTAGTTAATCTCAATTACTCAGAACAAAATTTCTTGTTATATGAGGAATTTTTAAGGATTCGAAATTCAGATTAATATTATTGCCACTTTTGTAACTTTCAAATTCCAATTCTCTTTTAGGGAAATCACAGTAATTAATTTTCGTTTTCGTGTATATAGAAAATTCTCTTTCTGACTGAAAACAAAAATGTTTCTGATTCATTGTGAAGCTAAGACATTTACTAAAGGAATAAAAAACACAACTATATACATGACAGGCAAAGAAGGAGAGAAATCTTTAAAGAAATAAGGTGATGTGCGTTGATTCACCTAACCAAATTATGGTTATTTCATTAACTCTTCAATCGAATTCCAAATCCTCATTCTGTTTGCTGAGGTAAATTTGTTTAACATGAAGACTTGACATCCTTTAAAATAATTATGCCTCTAAATGAAAGTTTAATTTTTAATCATTTGCTTTGCTAAAATAGAAGCAAATGAGAGGATAATATGACCATTGAAAGGATTTGCAATAGATCCCCTAGAACTGGAAGAGACATGAATTTTTCCTGAGTGCTGCTGACTAGCGGAGAAATTTTAAATACGATGATAGAACTACTTCCTCACAATGTTTGCTTCCTTGATGGAAAAAACCAGGGGGAATTGGAAGCAACAGAGGTGAGGGAGGTCCTGATTGATCTTTGACCTTAACAGGGGCTCCCCTCTTCTCTCCTCTGTAGCAGGTCCTATCCTCCAGTGGACCTCCACATTTGAGAGTCAGGGCTCCTCAGTGCAAGTCCCGTTATGAAAAAGAGCCAATCCCCAGGAAAAAGAAAGAGGTGGACAGGGACTGTGTTGACAAATAATGAAGTCTATACAATAGGTATGGCAGATTAGTTTGTTTTAACTTCTGGCTAAATGGCATGATTTTTGGTTTGTTTGCTTTTTAAATCTCTTGCCAGCAGTTGAATAGAACAGCTGCCCAGGACAGGATAGGGATGCAAATTTATTTAAGACATGTTTTAAATCAGAATTCCCAAAGGATAAATGAAAAACATAGCCTCTCTTAATAACTCTCTAGATGATGGGTCTTTGTAACATAATTTTGCAAAGAACCAAGTTTTTTTCCTCTCTCCAGGAATTGTGACTTGTACTGATTCTCTTTACTGCCTCACATTCCTCATTGCTTCGCATGGCAGAGGACACGATTTTTAATACCATGTGTGCTTTTTTCCTTGAAATAAAATGTAAAAGGGATAGAAATGAAATGTACTTCTGATTCCATGTTGACGAACTGCTTCTAGGCATTGAGCTCAGAGGTGAGGGCTCATTTTGCAATGGCCCTGACTTGTAATCTATATTTTGTTTGTTTGATTAACTGTCTGTGGTCCTTTTAGAACCAATGAGAGTGCAGTGACATTCACGGTAGTCAGAGTTGTTAGGAGTTCATATGTGATTTTTTTTTAAAAGCTTACTGTCATTATTTATTGCACAAACAGCCTTATAGCACTGTTACTATAAATCAAAATGAAAGAAAAAGTTCATCTGCAAACCTACTCTAATTTTTTTCATTTTCCCAAGTTCCCACCGAAATCCTGGTTATGCACAGAGGTATTTTTCATAGAGTTATAATAGCAAGATAGATAAGGCTTTGCATTTTACTTTTAAACTTAAAGTGTCATACACATTTTATACACATTTTAATTTTACTCTTCACAATTATCATTCTAATATCTGCGTAACATTTCTTTGAATATTGTGAGACCACAATTTACCTAATCATTTTCCAATTTTGAATATTTATATAGAATATATTATAGCATATAGATATTGCTACAAAGTATATTTTTATAGCATAATTTTAAAAGTTCTTTTGGGTTATTTCCAAAGTGAGGTCAAAGGGTATGAATATTTTTAGCCTTTTTAGTACCGCTCAAAAGTGTATCCTTAATGAGTTGTACTCATTTACACTTCAATTGTTGACCATATTTCAGCTTTACCATTGGGAATTCTCATTCAAATATTTTTCTTCTTGAGTGTCTGGAAAGTGGGTGAGTTTTGATATCATTATATCGTTCTTTGTCAGTAAATAAATGGATGTTTTCTCCAAGTATTTGCTCTCTGGGGAAAGAACCTGATGACACTTCTGTAGATTCTTACCTCATCATTTCCTAAACTAACACTTAAGAAGCAACCCAAGGAAATATTACTTAGACATCTTAGCATAATTTAATTTTTCATATTCCCTCACTTTCTTTGATCTGATTTTAGCTGGGACATTAGAAGCAGAGGAGGCCAGAGCTGGCACTGAAGTGGGTCACAGTGTTGCTGTTTCCTGAGTTGTTCACTTGGTGCCCTGTGATTCCTGTGTCTCTACGTATGTTCCTCATGTAGCCTGGAAATTTCTTTCCTTCTGTCCCCACTTTAATGGCTATGGTAAGAAGAATTCTAAAAATGCCTCCCACGATTCCACTGCCCTGATCCCTGGAAGCCACTAATATGATGAGATGTCTCTCCCATGATTGTGTTTTTTACATGGCACTGTTGACTTTGGTAGGTTACCGTGGGGGACTTTGACCAGGACGTGAGCCCTTTGAAAAGCAGAGAGTTTTCTCTTCTGTAGCAGAAGGTGAAGTCAGGGATTTGAAGCACAAGGGGAATTTGATACACCATTGCTGGCCTGAAGATGGAGGAGGCCACATACCAAGGGATATGGACAGCTTGTATTTGCTGAGAGTAAGCCTCAGCTGACAGCCAGCAGGGACATGGGGACCAGAGACCTAAAACAGACAGGAGCTGCGTTTGGTCAACAACCTGAATGAGTGCGGAAGCAGATCCTTCCCTAGAGCTTCCGGATCATAGCCCAGCTGGCCAACACTTGGATGTTGGCCTTGTGAGATCCTAAGTGGAGAATCCAGTTGAGCTCACCTGGACTTCTGACCTCCAGAACTGTGAGATAAACGTGAGTGCTGTTTTAAGCTGCTAAATTAGTGGTAATTTGTTACAACAACAATAGAAAACTAATACAGTGACATGGAAGGAGGGTTGTCAGACATAGTAGAAATTACTTTTAACCAACTTGCTGGGCTTGTTGGTTAAAAGATTCCATTTGTAAGAATTGCTGAATGAAACCCATGACAGCCTCAACTGGAAGGTACTCCTGTCCTCTTCTGCTGTTGCTGGTTGAGTCATTTGCTACCAAACTTGCTGACGGCTAGTTGTATTGGTTATTATAATTACACATTTATTTGTGTAATGTATTACATCAACTGGGGATATAAGAGAGTGAACCTGAAGAAGGTCCACCTTTCTATGAAGATGGCATTGAATGCTTTGGATAAACAGTAGTTCCCAACAAATGGTATGGAATTAGTGGATGAATCACCTTGAAGGCCAGAAAAAATTTTAAAGGTCCAGAAGGCTTTTGCAGTCAGCTTGCTCTGCAAGTATCTCTAAATTCTTTCTCCATGGTAAAGTTTGAAATTAGACATTGTACATAATGCACTAGGAGGAAACCTTATGGTTACCAAAGGGGAAAGGGGTTGGGGAGGGATAAATTAGGAGTTTGGGATTAGCAGATACAAACTACTGTATATAAAGTAGATAAACAAAAAGGTCCTACTGTATAGCACAGGGAACCATATTCAATATTTTGTAATAAACTGTAATAGAAAAGAAAAAAAAAGAATGCTGACATGCAGCAACCATCAGCAGGGTCACTCTCAAAGGTAAGGCCTTGGCCCTATGTCAGAGAGGGGCGAATGCAGGCACATGGCTATTTCAGGTTAAAATAAGACATTTCAGGCATTGGTCTTTATTTATATTTGATGATTCCTCTCATTAATTGATCTTTTTTAACTGACCGACTATCTAGTACTTCTGATTATGTCAGATAAGAGACTGTGTTGCAATAGTACAGCACATACACACATGCACACACAGCAGGTTAAGCAAATTACAAGTCAGATCATGATGTATGATCACATTTTGTGAAAAATGCATAGTCCTAGCGGAGAAAAAATAGGAATACCAATGGTAGTTACAGTTGAGTGGTAGTATTATAGGGCTTTGCTTACATATATTTTCTATAATACAAACATATTACTTATGAAATAAAATAATAAAATAATAACAATAACTCCTAGCTAACCTTCAAAGTCAAAGTTCAAAATATCCCTTCCTGAAGTTTTTCTGGATTCACATGGTGTTTCATAAATCTTACTTCTTTATGCTCCCATAGATCCTTTCTTGTACATCTGGTTTCCTCCTTAATTAGTTCTGATATTTAGCATGGTCAGTTGTGCCTTTCCCTCTCATTTGAGAGCAGGGACCGTAGCTTATGAATATCCATATTCCATAACACTAAGCACAGCTTCCACCATTGAGTAAGTCCTCGTCAAATGAGTGAATGAATGAATGATGTGCTGATGTGGTCACAAATATATCAGAAACTCAAAAAAAAAAAAAGGCTCTCTCTTAGTTTCCTTTGTTAAGTGGTTTTAAAATCGTACTCTGGCCTACATGATCCAGATCATCTGTTTTAGCATCTTATATAATCTGAAGGCAAAGGCCATGTGCCCAGGCCTTGAGCAGAGCCTTTCTGGGCAAAATGAGAACAGCCTGATGAGAAACCCAGCACTGGGTGTTCAGGCGGGGCACAAATGTGAGCCAGACTCTGGGAGAATCCATCTATATCGGATATTCCCTTGACTTTCCCCCAGGTCTGATATCTCGACTACCCGTGAGCAAGCCCTCTGTGTGTGTAGGGGAGCAATTTGTCAAGGGTTCTTGAGTTTGCATCTCCTGCAAGCAGGCCAGCCTGTGTCCTGATTTTGTTGGTGTGATTGCTGAAAATGGAGTGGTCTATTAAAAAGTAATGGTCGCCACCGCCTGACGGATCTGCTTCTTGCAACATTAGTGTCATGGTGATGTATTAGCAGAATCTCCAAAGTGGAAAGGCATGTTTCCACAAATATTTTGTATAAACATAAATTCACTTGCAAATGTTACTAATTTTCCTTTATTTTTTATTTATTATCCTTTAATATTTGCCATTCATCTTTCAGCACACACGTGGTCCTCACTGGAAGGCTCTGATAAGTAACTCTGGGAGAGAGCCAGAGGAACCTTGGTGTTGTCTTATGTCCTTGTTTACAGCATTTCCCCTCTGCTTCTGTGCTGCTTGTAGGAGGAGAAGAGAAAAAAGGAAAAACCTACAGGGCAGGATCAAGCAACCTCACTGGGCTAGAAAAGCTCTGAGACGGATCTCTTTTTACTAGAAAGGTAAATCTGTGTAGTGATTTGAAAACTTCCTGCCACTGGGGAGCTGGGGGAGGGGGGATAGGAGAGGTGAATAGGCAGAGCACAGACAATTTTTAGAGCAGCGAAAATATTCTGTATGATATTATAACAGTGGATATTCATCACTATAATTTTGTCCAAACACATAGAATGTAAACACCAAGAGTGAACCCTAAGGTAAACTATGGACTCTGGGTGATTATGATGTGTCAATGCAGGTTCATTCTTGGTGAAAAAAAAAAAAGTACCATTCTGGTGTACATGGAGTAGGAGGACGTTATGCCTTTGTGGGTACAGGGGTTATAGGGGAAATCTCTGTACCTTCCTCTCAATTTTGTTGTAAAACTAAAACTGCTCTTAACAAATGAAGTCCACAGAGAAAAAAATGTGACAATGAGTGTGTATATGTCCATGAATGAGTGAAAAATTGTGCTGAACACTGGAATTTGACACAACACTGTAAAATGATTATGAATCAATAAAAAATGTAAAAAACAAAAAAAACAAAAAAAACAAATGAAGTCTAACAAAAAGTTCCCCTGCCTTCATTTCATCTTTCACTGAAAAACTGAATGACTGCTTCTTTTGTTACCTCCCAACATCTAAAAGAACCAAATCAAGAAATAGATGATTTCTGCCACTAAGGCTGGACTCAACAGCCTAGTTGGCTGAACTATGATGTGTTTCCAGGGATTGGGACCAAAACACTTTTTCCCTTAAGGCCATTCCATTAAGGACTTTATAAAATGCAGTTAGCTGGTGATAAGGTTTGTCTGCCTTGTCTGTCTGCCTAAGGAAAGGAGATTAGGAAGCTTGCCCAATAGGCCAACAAACCTGATGGACCCAGAGTCCTAAGAGAATGGAATGCCACTGGGAGAAGGGCAAAGACTGGTTAGTTAAGTATTAGGGACCTGGGCATACAAATGGGAAGAGGGGACACACGTCACTGAGGACCCCTTCTCTATGCTTGTGGAGTCCTGTTTTCATTTAGTCCTAGATCTATGGATGCCTATCTGTTGGTTTTCCTTGCTCAGGATCCGTTCCCCCTTCTGCTGGTAGCTGCTCTCTGATTTTCCTTGGGGAAGGCTCTGTTCACCACTCTCAGATTTAGGTTTGGATGAAGTTGACTTCACCTCTGACCTCAGGGCTGGGCTTGTGAGGCAGACATGGCAAGGACAGCAGTACACTCTTCCAGGCCAGTATAGAGCTGACTGGGTGACCCAGCCAGCAGATGTTCAATTATTATATTTTGGATGAATTAAGAATTCTTCCTTTTCTACGTGGAGAACTTTCTTGGTTGCATCATGTAAAAATCTCCCTAGCAACAACGTTTCTTTCATTATGCTTAATATTTGTCTCTTTTGTTGTTGTTGTTGTTGTTTTCAATATTAGAAAAATTGTAATGCAGTTGAATTAACACACACAATACTGTAGCAGCCTGGGGGGTTAAAGATAGTTACCCAGCTGGGAGAAGAATTCATTGTCTAGCTTAATATTCAGAGAAATGTGAAGGCAGGGTATTTTTGGTGGTTGAGCATGCCAAGATAAATGAACCTTATAAGAAATGAGACTTGCAGACTGGTGTCCAATGGATTGCTTCAACCAAATCTGGTTAGCTGTAAACATCATTAGCTTAAAGTGTTTTCTCTTACCCCTGTTGTCTGTGATAAGATGGGCCTCCTAAAAGGGAAAGTGCTGTTATTTCACATTTTAACTCCTTCTGAGGGTGTTAAAGCTAGCTCAAATCAGGCTTCCTGCAAGCTACATTAAGCTTGTGTTCCTCCAGGCCAGAAGGGGAATTGCGAAGTCTCTTCTGGCTTTAGAGGTTCCAATGGCAGTCAGTTTTCTTTCTGAAATCAGGGCTTTAATAACAAAAAATAAGGAGATTTAGATCAATCTACTTGTATGCTAGTTTTAAGGCATTTTTCTAATATTCCCTCTTCCCGCTTCCCTCCTCCCTGAGTACATTACATTCTTGATGTCCAAGATCAAGATTTGCAAAATTTAGATGTTAAAATATGAATCTGATGTTGTGTTTAGAGATGACAAGTTTTTTTTTTTCAAAGAGATCTTTGGTGGTTTTCTCAAATTATTCTTTAAATTGTCAGAAAACACTTTATGGGACAGCTGATCAAGTTTCTTTAAGCAATAACATGATAAAAAAAAGAAAAATGTGGTTTTGATGGAAACTGTTTTAGATTTAAATAAGGCTAGATTTTAGAAACGAAATGGTCAGTTGAAACTTATGTGTATCCTAGTTCAAACAAATAACTGCAAAAATACATTTTGGGGACATATAGGAGAAATTTGAATATGGTCTAAATATTAGAAGATATTAAGAAATTATAGTTAATTTGGTTAGACATGAAAATGGGTTTATGGTTGTGTAAAATGTCTTTATTTTTCAGAAATGCATGCTAAAGTATTTAGGGATGAAATGGCATAATGTCTAACTTATTTTTAAAAAGATGAAGCAAATATGACAAAAATATTTGTCCAATCTAGGTTATGGTTATACAAGGTTTGCTAAACATTCTCTATTTTTTATGCATGTTTGAAATAGAATACAAAGGCTTCTTTAAAGTACAAATAAATTGTCAGCAGATTCCTTTTCTACCTCTATTTTAAGAAACCAATATGGGCACCATCTCTGATGGAAACTATAGAAGAAAATTCCAAATATAAGTTACGTAGATTTAAATGAGCTTTAAAAAATACTCTCTGCTGTTGGAATATAAAATTATGCAGCATTTATAAGTAAAAGTTCATGAAGCTCTCTTAATTCATCCATATTCTGTGGGTGGGTGGGGATAAATGAATAATAAAAGCATTGCCTGTTGAAGGAAAAAAATTTCAACTCATAAATTGAGCTCCATGGAAATTATTTAAAGTACTTGTAAGTATAATAGGTTCACCAGAAATAGTTCTCATTTGCATGATAGCATTTCCTATAAATGAACAGAAAGTAATATATGGTCATTGTGAAAAACACAGATAATCCATAAGAAGAAAAAAATCTCTCATAGTTTCACTCCCTTTTATTAATATGTTGATATATGTCTATGTAGTACCTTTTCTGAGCATAGGTGTATGTCTGTCTTCTTTCTTTCCATCCCTCCCACCCTCCTTTTCTCTCTCTGATTTCCTTTCACTCCTTCCCTCCCTTTTTCCAAACCACCATTAGACATGGAATTGAAACCAGAAACAGGAAAAGTGGCTACACTCACGTGTGGAATCTACCTGTGATTAAAGCACTCTACGCCTAAAGCCAGCTTTACTTCAGTAACTTACAGTATTTTTAAAATAAATTTTTAAGAATTCTTATACATAGGGTGATTAGCCCTTTGTTTGAGAGATGAGTTGAAAATATTTCCCCCAGTCTGCTAGTTGTCGTTTTTAAGTGTTTTATAACTTTAATATTGCAATTAATCACATTTATGAAGATTTCATAAAGTTACAGATACTTATAATACAAAAAGGCAGTGATTGCAGTGCAGAGTAGTCCATCAGCATCTCTTGAAAGCAACAGTATTATTGCTCGGCAACAATATTGCACAGAGAAATCTAATAACCCTAAGTTTTTTTTTAATTGAGGCATAATTTACACACAATAAAATGCACAGATATTAAGTACCCAGTTTTATGAGTTTTGGCAATAGTATTCATCTGTGCAAACACCATCCAAAACAAAACATGGATCATTTGCATCACCCCACTGTGTCTTTGTGCCCTTTCTAGACAGTCACCCAGTGCCTCCCAGCTGGCCAAGCATTTTCTGATTTATCACCATAGATTAATTTTTGTTTGTTTTTGGACTTCATGTGTTTTGGAATCAGCGTACACTATTTTGTGTATTATACAAGCATAATGCTCTTGAGGTTCATTCACGTTGTTTCTTGCATGTATTAGTAATTCATTTTTAGTGCTGAGTAGCATTCTGTTATACGAATATACCGCTATTTGTTTATCTACTGACCTGTTAATGGATACTTTGGTTGTTTTCATTTTGGAGTTGGGAGCATTTGTGTATAATTTGTAGCTATGTGTTTTCATTTTTCTTGAGTAAAAGGAATTTACTTAAGAATTTCTGGGTAATTAGGAAAGTCTATGTGTGTAAAAAAATTGCCCAAGTGTTTTCCAAAATGATTGTATTCTTTTATACTCCCTCTTATCAGTACTGTATGAGAGTTCCAGCTGTTCCATGTCCTCACTAACACTTAGTATTATCTGGCCCTTAAATTTTAACTACTCTAGTGAATGTGTGGCGGTGTGTCATTGTGGATTTAAATTTGCATTATTACCCTTTTGATAATGATGATGAACATCATCCCCAGTGTTTTTTGCCGTCCATAAATCTTCATTTGTGAGATGTCTCTTCAAATCTTTTGTTCATTTGTAAACTGTATATCTTCTTATACATTGTAGAAATTCTTTATATAGCCTAGATATAGGTCTTTTGTTAGATACTGTCTTTTCATTTCTTAAGGTGTCTTTCAAAGAGAAGGTTTAATTTAATTTTGAAGTTCAAGCTATCATTTTCTTCTTTTCTGGTTTAGGGTTTATGGTGAACATAAAGTAATTTTTGCCTATACCAAGGTAATAAATGTTTTCCTCTTATATTTTCTTCTAGAAGTTTTATAGTTTTGGCTTTTAGGCTTATGTCTATAATCCATTTGAGTTAATTTTTGTGTATAGTGGATGCAAGGGCTGAGGTTCATTTTTTTTCCATCTGGATTCCAATTGTACAAAAAACTGTTCTTTCTTCCAGGTGCATTAACTTGAAATCTTTGTTGAAAATCAACTGATGTTATAAGTATGGGTCTATTTCTGAGCTCACTCTTCATTCTATTTATCTTTATGTCTATACATACAGCAATACAACATTGTCTTCATACTGTACCTTTATAATAAGTTTTAAAGTTGGATTTTGTAAGTCCCCCAACTTCATCTTTCTTTTTCAAGATCATTTTGTCTATTCTTATTGGTATTTTTAGAATCAGCTTTTCAACTTTTACAAAAATGTCTTCTGGGATTTTGACTGGGCCTATTTTGAATTGAGAGATCAGGTTTGGGAAAATGGACATCTTAATAATATTAATAATAATGATTTAACTCTATTGAGTCTTCTTTACTTTCTCCCAAGAATGTTTTTTTTGTTTTTGTTGTAGAAGTTTTACACATCTTTTCTTAGATTTGTTCCTAGCTGTTTGTGTGATTTTTAAAATTTCATTTTAATAGTTTGTTACTTATATATGCGTGTATATATATATACAGTTGATTTTTATACATTGACTTTGTATCTGTGACCTTGCTAAGTTCACTTATTAGTCTTAGTATTATATGTATGTGGGTATATATATATTTATATATATTTATTATAATATAATATATATATAATTATATATATATATATATATTTATATATATACCCACACACATATATATAGTAGATACTATGGAGTTTTCTATGTATACAACCATATCATTTGCAAATCATGAAAATTTTACTTCTTCCTTTCCAATATTTTTCCTTCCTTATTGCACTGGTTAAAAATTACAATACAATGTTAAATAGAAGTGGTGAAAGTGGACATCTTGCCTTATTTCAATTGCAGGGGCAAAAATGTTTGATTTGGTCAAATTAATTTTAATTATTTAAGTTAGTTTGAGATTAGGACCCATGCTCCTTAACTTCAAACATTTCTCCATAAATAATGATTTCTAAAAATCTACCACAAAAGAAATGACCATATTTATTTGATCACTTAGCATATTTGATTAATTAGGCTATTACATGATGAGGGATCCACTCCTCACCAATTGGAAATGTATAGATGCAAAACTGTGATTGAATGAAACGGTCATCCAATGAAGGGACCTCGACACTCTCTAAATGGGCTGAGGATTTAGAGTCCTCTTTCCCCAACAGAAGTTATGCTTAGTTCTTACTGCCAACTCGAGTCCATGCTGAGAGGGAGGGACACAGAACTATGACAATGAGCACTTAAAACAGTAACTAATCTCATCTACACTTATATTTGCCTTTGGAATATATGTATGTGTCTAAATAGATCATGTACTAACATAAGTGATTTTTATTTGTCTTATTTAAAAATTGGTTTATTTTCCAAAGTGTAGCCTTATTGAATAGTGTGAAGGGTTGCTGACTGGCATTGGGGAAACTGAACTGGGATGAGGGGTTAAGGGTGGATCATCCAAAAATTGGCTTCAAACAGAGGGTTTGCCATTTATACTTGAAACCTGATAATTTCATGCAAAAATTTTTAAATATTACACTTATCTTTATTGTAAAAGCAGTATAGCAGAAAACAATTTACTTTTTGATTATTGATATTTCTGGAGTTTACATACCTTTTGCCCCCAAAGTGCAGTCAGGAAAACAAATGGTTTAACATGTGATAGATTTTTGCACAGTTGCAATTCAACATTTCAAAAACAGTTGTCAGCAGTGAAAACAACTCAAAGAGGGGAAAGCCACCAATGCATGCACTGTAAGGAGGTCAGGGGGCACTACCGGGTGCTGGTAGTCTGGACCTGCTGACATGGTCATTTTCTCATCTCAGAAAGCATGTATCACTTCCTCCTGACTTGACATCCTTTCCATTCCAGCTCCGACGAGTGACCTCTTCCCCCACCCACCTCCCACCCTCCCACCCCTCCGGTGGCTCATTTATTAGCACCAATAGATCTTTTTTTCCTACTATATCATGATTGTGAAAAGAGGTGATGAAACATACATCATCTTTTTGGAACATCTGTGTGGTTCAGATGCTGCCTGTGCTAATAGCTCCAGACACACTCCACTTACTCTCCATACGCATGCTTCTACTCTCCATGCTTTCTGTAAGGATTCGCACAATAACAAAATGCTGAAAGTCAAAAGTGAAATGTTTCACTTCAATTTCCCAATCCTGTCTTCTAGAGGTAACCAGCATGAACAGTTTAGCGTGTGACTCTCCAGTCTGTTCCACCCTCACACACTCAGAAGATAAACAGTCTGATGAAGCCATACCTATAATTACACCTATAGCTATGTCTATACCTAGAGCTACATTTTTTTTTAAAAAACAGAAATGAGTTTATACTAAACATATTGTTCTACAACCTGTTGGTTTTTTCCACTTAACACTTTCACTTTTCATGGACCACTTGCCATATGGTCACATCAGTACACAGAAGTCACGTTATCCTTTTTAATGGCTTAATGAAATTCTGTTATGTGATAAACTGTTATTAACTTAAGCAATTCTCTTTGATAGACACTTAGAAACCTTGTCATTTCTTAAGATATTCTTAAAGGAATAGATCGAGTCCTGGAAAGACATTTTCTTACATCTCTAACCTCTAGAAGGCGGCCTGCCCTCTATGAAATCAGGCAACTTTAGATTCAGATCATTAGAAGGTGTGCTATGCATGAGTACTTCCTTCTCTTTCTCCACTTTGCTTGATGTTTTGAATGTAAAACGGAACCAGAATAGTTGCCTCAGCATATGTTACAACTGTTCATTTAAGGGCTCCGCATTTTACATGACCATTCTTCTCTTGCCCGGAGAATGGTTACAAGGGAGCTGTGTACGAGAGTGTGGGTGTGAGGCCACTGTTCTCCAAGGACCAAGGTAGAAGCTGGTTGAAATGAATCCCCTCAATTGAAGGCTAGACCTGCCTTGCAGGATGGATTGACTTTGGCAGACGAGACAACTGGAGTGTCAAAATGACCACACTCACATGCATACGTATGCACACAGTCACAAGCACACACAAAACATCACGTCTGTATACTCACACATACACTCACATATCCATGCAGGCACTCACACAGTCACATATACAGACTCGCACACTCACCCACTCATGCTCATATTATACACTCATACTGAGACATTCCACATACACATACATAGATATGTGTGCATGTGTTTGTGTATAATATATATGTGGTCATGTATATATATATGGACATAAGTATAACATATAGATATTTAATGGATATATATATACACCTATGTGTGTGTAGAAGGTCTTGATATGAGTATATACATGTATACATGTAAGTATACACACATGCAGTCACTTTTTTAAATAAAAAGTTGTGGGGGTTCTTGGTGTGCTGGGGTGTGGGGTTGAGGATGGGCAGAGGATGGCTAGAGGAGCACACAGTCTTGCAAACTCAGTCCCCACCTCTTAGTAGGAAGGGCCCAGCAGCCTCTAACATCTGTGGGCCAGTGCATCGCTAGGCTTGGGTAAGCTGTTTCATGGCCAGCTGATCCTTCCAGGTCCTCCCTCTGGGATGAGCCAGGACAACCACTGACCAGGACAACCTTCTCAGAGTTGGGGAAAGCTCTTAGATAGAAAGGGAACGTCTAACACAAAAGTACCTTCATGCCCAACCCTTGCCTTTCCCTGTGTTGGGAATTCAAGAGCTCTTTTCAGTTCAGTGGAAGACACAGAAATGTTTGAAAGGGTCATCTAGATTGGTTGAAATCAGCTGAAGCTGCCTTAATGCTTGCTCCATGCAAGGAGCTTTGGCATAGTAAGCCTCACACTGTCTTTAGGGCTGTCTTTTCCAAGGACTGCATTTTAAACATGTCCAAAAAGCAGAACAGATCTCCTAAAAGCAGAACACTCCTGGCTTACGGTGGTCTCCTTCATCTCCTCCTCTCCACATGTCTGTTCCCTGAGCACTATTGCAGGGCTGGAAATAACATCTCCGTTGTACAGTAAATAGAATTTTGAAGATGAAAAATACATTTCTTTTCTCTGATAGCTTCAAAAGCAGCATTCAGTATGTCATTCCCATAATGTTTTTCAACTTTTGAGACATCTTGCTTGTCTTTCTCTTCTTCCTCCAACCAGCATCCTCAGACAGAGATGTGACTGAACATTTCTTCTCAGAGAAACAGTTTCCCTGATTGTCTCCTTCTTGGCAAATCTAGTACATTTTTAAAGGCTCTGCCTTGGGTGAGGTGGATGCTAGAGCCTGAGGAAACAAGTGTGTCATTTGGAGAAAAGAATTTCAAACTGATGCCTGATCTAGCCATGCAGGTGATGTTTATTGAGCCCCCATAATACTGAAGGCCTTGCTGAAGTCATTATAGTCACAATGATGAAGAAGATGGGCACATCCCATCCACTGGGGGAGACAAAGTGTAAACAAATCACTCTATCAGTAGTAATAACTGCTAGCAAGAAAAATGAAGCAAGGTAAGAGCACAGAGGTGTATGAGTGTGTGTGTGTTGGGGGGTGGAGGTGTATATGTCTCCTTTACCTGGAGGGGTCAGGGAAGTTCTCACAAAGGAGACATTTGAGTAGAGATTTGAATACAGAGAGAAACAGCCCTTGGGGCCATCTGGAGGAAGAGTCATCCAGACCAAGGGCACAGCAAAGGCCCAAGGTGGGAACGAGCTCAGCATTTTCTGGAAACTCTAAGGAGACTGGCTGGAGCACAGTGGGCAATGGGGAGAGGGATGGAAAGTGAGGCTAGAGGAGGGGGATGGGAGTCAAGGGCCTTATGTTCCTTGGTAAGGAGCTTGCATTTTAATTGAAAACAGAAACCACTGGAGGATTTTGAGCAGGAGAGTAACTATGGTCTGATTTTTGTTTTTAAAAATATGCCTCTGGCTACCATAGGAAGAAGGGAATGTTTGAAGGGGGCAAGAGGAGAAGGGATGTCTCATTAGGAGTCAGTTGCAGGAGCTCGTGGAGAATCTGATAGAGTGGTCTGGGTGGGGCAGTGTGGTGGGGGTGGAGTGGTCGGTCCTGTGTGCGTGCACGTAGGTGTGTGCACAAGGATGGTGAAGCAGGAAGCGTTGGCACTGCAAGGCAAAGTGAAAGCCAGAGTAATAGCTCAAGTATGGAAATCTTGCTGTGTTTGCAGAATGGAAGCAAAAACGAACAATTGTTGAATTCTTAGCTGCGGCATCCCACTGCACACTCCTTTTATCTGTGTGAGGTTGGCTCTATTGTTATCCGTCTTTTGTGGTTGAAAAGGGCATGGCTCAAGAAGTTACCCAACTTGCCCAATTCTCACAGCCGATGTAAGGGTGAGCCATGACATGAACTTGGGTTTGTTTGACCCCAAAGTCCATAATGCCATCAGGCTCTACAATACATTTCATGTAAAAGAAGCCTCATGCTTGCTAACAGTGGTCCATGGCAACTGGCATCAGAATCCTCTGAGGAGCTTATTAGAAATATAGATCCCTATCCACGTCCTGACCCAACTTGAACTTACTGAATCAGAACCTCTGAGGGCTTGAGAACCATCTCCGTAGGGGATCAAAATTCATTCCAATGACCACTCCCTCTACTCCAGCCCTGGCCTCAGTGCCTGAACTGTTCCAAGAGCTTGTGAACATCTGTCTTCTTATTGTTTTGAATAAGTTATGCATTCACAAGGATCAAAAATCAAAATGACTTAAAGTGATAAACATTGTGAAGTGTCACTTTCAATCCTGTCCCCAACCACTTTGTTCCTTCTAATCTCCCAACAGGAGTAACTACTAGTAATTTCTTGTGTATCTTCCACTGTTTTCTTCAGCAAATAAAAGTATGCATTCTTATTATCCCCCTTTCTTAGACAAAGGTAACATGCCATAAACTGTTATGTACCTTGCTTAAAAAAAATAATATACTCTAGAGGTCTTTTCACATCCACATGTAGAAAGCATCCTTATTTTTTGAATAGCTCCATAATATTCCATTTTGTGGATACATCAGTTTCTTTAACCAATTATGTGCTAGCCTTTTGCTGGTGTTTCTTTCTAATCTAGAGCAGCAGATTTTCACCCCCTCTTTACCATCCTGATATGAATTTCTGAGATAATATAACCTACTCAAAGTCAGAATTAAAACAAGAAAATCAGTATGATGCTTTATCTGGTAATACCACAGAGAAATAAAAGTAATTTATAATAAATTTATTATAATTTATAATAAAATAAGAGGTATGTCACTAGGTAAAGTGCTCACATACTGTGCCTATATGCAGACTAACTAGGAATACCACATCCCACATGCAGACTGATACACAGGTGCTTACTGGTGACTCAGGATCTATGAGCACAGTGATTTTTTCACAGTGATGATTTTCCAAAATGGTGAAACACCAAAGAAAGACAGAAAGAAAACCCTCTTGGTAAGGTTCTGAACAAACCAGAAAACAACTTTCTCTTATACTGTAGTTGCACTCCTGGAAATTTCAGTGTTTATTAAAATCATGCAAAAACCTCTTTGTATTTATCATAAAATGGATTTAAGTTCTAGATTCAGGTGATTATAAGAAGATTTTTCTCTTGCCTGAGTGTCCAGTGGGTCCTTTGAAAGTCCTGTGGGACACCGGCCAATTCTTCCTTGTGTGGGACTGTTCTGCTCCCTTCCTCTAAATGCCAGTAGGATTCCAAGTCATTGTGACAAAAAAGGAAAGTCCCAACTGTTCAGTATGCCTCCAGGGGCAATTCCCTCTTCTGCTCTGAGAATGGCTTCTTTGGTGTCTCCTCTGGATTCCATTCCTTAGACCAGGACCAGGTGAGCATTTCTAAAACATTCACCTGTTTCATCATGTTTCACTTCTGCTCAAATCCCTCCAGCAGCTCTTCATTGTAGCAGGACAAGTGTGACATCCTCAGCTGATGGGACAGAGTCTGCAGGTCTGCCCGTGGAAGGTTCTGCTTCATCGAGAGTTGGGTGTTGATATCCAACTTTTTAGTGAAAATGGCAAGTAGGACCTGATGCCTAGTGCTGCTCTTGGCAAACTGGAAGGCTTCCTTGGTCCCTTGTCCTGATGTGGCCGAATGAACCACCTGCTCTGGTTTGGAGACCCTCCTTTAAGTGTCTGAGTGTCTTTGGATAACTGGCTAAACCTTTCTGAGCCTCTTCTGTTTAGTGAGAGTATGGAATAGACAGCTGAGAGATCCCTTTCAGCACTGATTTTTGTGATTCTGGAAAGGATGGTGGAGTTTGTAACTGATAGGACTTCAAATTGGTGACACTTTGAGTTCTGATTTTATTAATGTCAGATAGTTTAAATATTTTTTATTTTTGAGAACTGTTTAGTGGAATCTCTCTCAGATGTATTGTGCATAATGCTCATTTAAGATGGACTATGTGTAAGTTATAAATGCTCAAGATGCTGTGATTCTCTGGGGCAGTGATTCCCTGTGCCAAAGCTCCTCTTCCAGTTGCCCTGAAATGCCTGAGAAGTTCATCTGCATAAGGCTGGAAGAGAATAATGACTTTGTCATAAAATGTCTTGTGACCTTGGTGCCCAAGTGGCCCTCAATATAGTCCAGCAGTTAAGTGGTTGTTTATATATGACTAAGCTATATTATATTGCAGTGCCTCAATTTCTCATCAGTTAATAGGAATAACAATAATATGAATGTTATAGGTACTTTTTCTTCATACACACTACAGTTGACCTCTTGTCAAAGTCTGTAATTATGCATTTATCATTATGGTTTTTGGAGTAAACCCTGTCTCCCCTTGATAGTGTATAAACTCCTTGAGGACAGGTGACTGGTTTGTTCACCACTGGGTCTCTGGCACATCCTACTGTCCTATCACATAGATGCTTGACAGTAATTCACTGGATGAATGAGGGAATGCATGAAGGCTATTATCATATAGAGACCATATTGATAACGGAGGTTTGGAGGTTTACAAATAAAGGCTAGTATACTTTCACTCACAAATACATTTAGTCATTCATTTAGAAAGAAGGCTCCTGGGATTTGACAGGAAAATTATTTTTCTCCCATCCCCCAATTTGAGCCGCAAAGCTATCCCGACCATTTGCCCCAGGGTCAGGCTGCGCTTGGCTCGGGTTGGAACTGCTAGCACACTTCCACAGACCGGAGGTGTGCACAGAAGCGGAGAATTCATTATAACCGGTTAGTCATCCGTGGAGATTGTAGACGCTGCCCGTGGGCGGGACGCACCTGGCGCTCCCCGGGTAGGGCCTGTTCCCTGCGCTGCGCCCCGAGGTGGGCCCACAGGAGCCCGGGCTCTCCCCGCACTCAGAAAAGACACCAAGGGCCCCTGGGCGGCCCTTCTCCCCGCTTAGTCAACTGTGAGATCCATCCCCACAAGTACTGGGGTAACTTTTTGCAGGGAGGCTGGGCAAGAGAGCCGGCCTGGATTTTCGCCCGACACCACCAGGCGGAAGCTGGAGCCCACCCTCGCTCTCTCCCCCGAAAGCTGAGGGAGCTGAGGCTGAAAGCGGGTGACGGGGAAGAACCCAAAGCCGTTGTAGGAGAGAATCATGCAAGCATGCGAGCCCAGGCGGCGGACGCCCTGGGGGACCCGGCGACATCAGGAGCGTGCGGCTCGAGTTGCGCTCGCCCGGTCAAGGATGACTCAGCCTCCCTCGGGTCGGTCTTTACAGCTAGTCAGCGCAAGGGCCCCAGAAAGTTTCCAGTCACACCTCAGACCTCTCGCGGGGGCCAGGACTCGGAAAGCTGGGTCCGGGCTGGGGGCGGCGGCGGGAGAGGCTGCGGGGAAGTCTGGTTCTCCGGGCGCCCAGGGCTTCCCCGTCTTCCTTCCTCCTCGCCTCCGCTTTGGCGGACCGCGGGACCGCGCCTCCTGCCCCGAGGGTGGAGGTCGGAATGGGGAGCGGGTGAACCCCGGGCCTCAAAAGACTCTTATTTCCGAAATCCAGGGAGGCCGCCAGTCAGGATGGACTTGGAGCCGCAGTGCTTCGCCTCTCGGCCCTGCCACTCGCTGCGGTCGCGCGGGCCCCGGGCCTTCGCTGGCCAGAGAGCCAGCTGCCCGGCAGGCCGGCGGGTTTCGGGCACGCCAGGGCGGCTCCGGTGTGGCCCAAGCCCGGAGCCCAGCGCTCGTGCGCCCGCGTGGCGCGGACGGCGGCGCAGCGGGCGGCCGCGCAGCAGTGCCCACGCCAGACCGCCAAGCCCCGGTCCCAACCCCACCGCACTCCGCCCCATGCGACCCTGTCCGCCACCGCGAGCCCTGGCCCCCTCCTTAGACTTTGGCCTCTTCCCCGCACCCCTGCCCTCCGGAAAACTGCGCGGTGGGGCGACGGGTCGCGCCACCTCTGGGCCCCGCAGTACACGACCCTCCGCCGGTGACTTGGCCGAGCCCTGCGCTCCTGCCTGCACCCTCACCCTCAACTGGCGCGGGGCGCGGGGGGCGCGGGGGTCGGCCCGGGGCCAGTCCAAGAGTGGCGCCCGAGGCGGCGGACTGCGGAGTTGTAAAGAACTCGGCGGCCGCAGTGGGCCGGGCGGGGCAGGGCGCGCTCTGGCGCGGCCAAGGACACTGGAGTTTGCGAGTCCCCGCCCGCGCGGCGCCTCCCGCCCTCGCCACGGCCCGCCGGACTCCCGGGGCCGCCGAGGCGGGGCTGGGCGGCCGCCGCTGCGAGAGGCGCGTCTCCCTGCCTCCTCCCCCGCCTGCCTCCATCTCCACCTCTCTCCCCTCCCTCCTCCACTCCGCCCTCCGCCGCCCCCCACCCCCCCGCTCCTTTTTCTGCTCCCAAGTGCGCCGGGCGCGCGAGAGGCAGGCGGGGCGGCGCGGAGCAGGCAGCCTAGCGCTCTCGCCCACCGCCCGCTCGGCGCAGCTCCTCGCGGTCGCTCTTGTCGCCGCCGCCGGCGCGTCGGAGGGAGCCCAGCATGGCCGGGCCAGGCTGGCCGCGCCGCGCGTCTCGGGGGGCCTCGGCACTCCTGGCCGCCGCGCTTCTCTACGCCGCGCTGGGGGACGTGGTGCGCTCGGAGCAGCAGATCCCTCTCTCCGTGTAAGTGCCGGGTCCTGCGCCGCTCGGGGAGGGGACCCGGCCGCCCACGACCCGCTGTGTCCAAGTTTGGGCTCCTGCAGGTGCGGCGGGGCAGAACCTGCCGCGGGCGTCCGCCTCGCCTCTCGCACCTGCCGGCCGGGACCCGCGTGGGGTGGCGAGGCTGGGGTGGGATCCCCTGGTCCCCTCCCCGGGCTGGAGAGTGAGACCTGGAGAGGCTCACCTCCAGTGACAGCACCAACTTTGAATCCTGTTCACCGCATCCAACTTCCATGGGCCGTTTATTTACCCACCTCTTTGCTATCTTGCCATCTCACTTCTTTTGGGGGAGGGGGGAGGGGGGAATTCTTCCGACTAGTCTTTGCCAGGTGTTGCCCAGTTTGGGTGATCAAGTTTTCAGGTAATTATTAAAATAAAATTCAGTGATCTTTCCGGAGATTCTGGGAGACTTTGCGCATTCTGAACTATGTGACCCCCCTCGGACCCCCTCCCGCTCTGCGCTCTGCAGTTTGGTGCTGTTAGTTGTTACCGAAGCGCTTTCTTTCTTTCTTTCTTTCTTTTTTTTCCCTCCAATGTTATATCGCCCTACTCCTTCAGCCGCAGCCCCGTGTGTACATGTTGCGTGCATGTTGACTGTGACACGGTGTTACATTTGTTCTGTGCCCTTTTTCCCTGTAGGGTGAAGCTCTGGGCCTCTGCTTTTGGTGGAGAGATAAAATCTATTGCCGCTAAGTACTCCGGCTCCCAGCTTCTGCAAAAGGTAAGGTTTCTGTGGTGGCAGGAAGCGATGATTTTTCCAGCACAGAAAATGGAGGCAGATTTAGTTTTCCAAACAAACGTGAACCCCGAGCAGCATCAGTTATCAAGAGGTGTCTCTGGTCCCCCGGCTTCTTGGCAATGTACCTACCGTGCAGTGACTTCTCCCTACCAACCGGTTATTTTTAGATGACACTTGATTCTAAACACAAAGAAAAGCAGGATACTCATTGGCACTGTCCTGGCTGGGGCTTGGAAACTGAGTGTTTTTGCATGGCTCTCCTCTCAGTGTCGGTATTGCTGTTTCAGTGTGAGAGCAGATGCTCCTCTGGCCAAAAAATGCTAACTTCATCCAAGGGGCAGAATCAGTGCCTATGTTATGATGGCTTTCACCTTGCTTGCGTTGGAGGCTGGGGTTCAGTGTATCAGAGAAAGACGCTGCACTATTGTTTGTCATCCCTGCAGTTGTACAATCCCATTATTCCCCAATCATCTAGACCCAGGGCTGGGATGCATTACATCATTACAGATAAGGAGAATGACTGTGGTTATCTTTCCACTCAGCTGCACTGCTGGGTAATAACCTATGAGAGTAGTCCACAAACTTAAGAAATTGGTCTGCATCCATATAATTCTGGACAGTAATGAGAATAGAGAATTGATTATTAGGCTTTTATCAGAAGCTGCATCAATTTTAATTCAAACAGGCAAGCATTATGCTTAAAATTACATTGGGAGATATATGGTCCTTTGCCCTCCCCTCCAGGAAAAAAATGGGCTGGGGAGGAGAGATTAGAGGGGTTAAAAGAATTTTAAGTTAACAAATCAACAGGATTAATCCAAGAATTGTTTCAAAGATAGAAAATAAAATTGGCCTTTAGAGGATAATTCTCTGAAAATGGGTACAAACAGCTTAAATTGTTAAGTTAACTTTTAAGCATTTTAAAATGTGCTTTTTGGGCCAATGTAACATATGTGTCATGCATGCTGCCTGGTAACCAAGTACGTATTTTATTTATGGCATTCTGCTTTAGCGAGTAGTGTTTTTGGGGACATTATATGAAACGGTTTGTCACATAAAATCCATATATCATAATGAAGCATCAGCCCACAACGGAATGACAGAGATTAGTCTGGTTTAAAAATTGCCAATAGCCATATTCTCTGAAACTGTGGAAAGGTTGTTTGCTCAATTCTGTTATTTGGGGACAGAGTTCATTGAATTATAGGCAATTGATAAAAATTTGAAGTTATGATTTGCCTTTATGGAAGATGATAATTTACATACCCGTGACCCACCTCTCAGTTTATAGGAGTTGCCTTTTTGCTAGTATTCTTTTAATCTGGACCAGTCTGTACCCTGCTTTGGCATTTTGCCTGTGTGTCAGATGTTTTATGTGAAGAGTTCTGGCCTATTGCATTGCCTGTGTATTTTCCTTATGCTTTTAAAGAAGAGAACATTTTGTATAACTTTATTGAAAATTTTTCATCTGCATGTTGTAGTTTAGTTGCAGCACCTCTGAAAGTATCCCTTCAGAGCCAGTGAATGTTTTTCTGATTGTTCTTACATATCTTCTATCTCACATTTTGTAGGGAGCACATGAAATATATTTTTTCGTTTTCTCTGAAGTTAACACACACACAAACAATGGACAAAACCCCATCAACCACATTATTGACTACTCTATAACAGCAAATTGGAATAAGCTAAAATGCTTCTCTTACCTTCTCATCAGCATCCTTTCTGATATTGAATTCACAAGCCTTGCTTTGCTTTTGCCATGTTTGCAGCTTGACAATTGGGTAATTATTTCCAGCTGTTTATGGCTTTGTTGTTTCTTCCTGTTGCCTGGCGTTTTGTAATCTGATGCGAGGGGAAGGTGAGGTGTTGCTGGGCATTAGGTTCCAGGATGGACATTTGCTCTTGTGTTTAGATTGCAGTCCCTGGCCATGGAGTCCTGAGACATCCATGGCTTTGGCTTGCTAGGTGAGGACTTCCATGAATAATGGGACAGGGCATGTTAGACAAGTTGGGGAGCATTTTTGAGTTATCGCTTGTTTGCCTTGGTCCATTGCCCCCAAATATGATTGTATTTTTAAAATCATCAAAGAACATTGATTTAGAGCGCTCAGGGTATGAATGAGAAAAGATACGAGGTGCTCAGGGTGTGGGGAGGTGTAACATCATTTGGAAAAGAAAGGAGACCGTTGCCTTTCTCTTGATTATTTTCAAGTTTCTGGTCATTTACACAAAGAATAACTCCTCTGAATCAAAACGCTAGGCACCGTCCCATCATGTCACTTCATCCTTCACAATTAAGATACTCTCAAAATGAGTTAGAAAACTTGATTGAGAAATGCATTAACACTGTATGTAGTAAGGGGACTCAAAGGTGATAACACTATGTTACATAATAGACTAAGTATATTTTTAAGACATGGGCATTTAAACTTGATTTTCAGTTAAGTAAGGTATATTGTATACCATTGTACAATTTTCTGTACTCTATGTAGTTTCCCTAATTGACACTTTATGTTTTGAATTGATGTAGTATGTTCATTTTTAGAATGGGAGTTTAGTAATTTTTGCACTAAGGCAAAAACTTTACAAAATAGTTATTGTGAACATAAGTTAAATAATAATTGGTCATCTATTTTAAGGTGTTTGGAGACTGGGAAAACTGCCATTTTTGGTAACAGGTTTTTATTAGGTAATATAATTCCAGGTAGCAGTATTATCGCCGACTTCATCAACATAAATACAGCTATTTAACAATATACCTCATTGTCATGGCTTCAGAAAGGAGCATATTTTATCAGTTGTTTCTTTGTTTAATACCATGGCTTTCATTACTTTAGCTTATGGTAATTCATTTGGTATCCACTGCCAGACTTTTCCTATTTTTTCTTCTTTTTATCTTTGCTGAGCACAGAAATAGCAATCTATTAGTTCCTTATAATGAGGATATTTTTGATTTTGTAAAATACTGTAGTCCACGTTTTAGCAAAGTTTAGTGTTTCTAGTACAGAATGGAAGAATGTGGGACTTGTAGATAGAGCCGATATTGAGAGGTTTTATAGTTGGTATAGAATAGCGGGCCCCTGAAAGGGGAGTGCTGGTGAGCGGCTGTGTGCCTGTGTCCTACCTTGCTTAGCTGGCAGATACTGCAGGGTTTCCATACACCTCAACTTTTAATTAACTTTCTTATTTGACATATTCATGCCAGTATTCAGCTGTCTCTATCTTGCTTCATTTTTCCCAAAGAATGTGCTTTGTGTGGGTTCTTTTGGGGAGGAGTTTCATTACCTCTCTATTTTGGGATTCAGTGAGATGCATTCTAGTAGATCTGGTAACCTAGGCTGTTAAACTCATGGGCTCCACACCTTTAACATTCACAATTTAAAGGTATTAAACTGGCGTGATTCTCATTTCATCCTCCTTAGGGAGAATTTGGTAGGAGCCAGGTTTGTCACTCTGTTTAGTTCTGCATTCAAAGAAAGCACGTTCATGGGAATGAAGGGTTCCAATTACATTTTCCAGAATCACGATGATAAATACACAGCGGAAATACAGGTACTGTGTGTTTCTGCCATTAATGCTAGAAAAGAATTGACATTTACCTTGGATGCCTCATGTAGCACTTATCAAACATGCACTCCGTAGAATGCATAACCAGGATTTTGTGTTATCAACTATTTATTGAGAGGGTGGGTTTAATACATGAATGTGATGTCTCTTTCCACAGGACGGAGTCAGCAAAGTAAAAGGTTGGTTCTTTAAGCCATTTTGATAATTACAACTTTTCATCAATGTGGAAATCGATGGACTTTTAAATAAATAAATAGGAGTATTCACTTATCAGGAATTGGGTAGCAGTGTTGTGTTGCCTGTAGGAAGCCTGACACTACAGATTGCTTTATAGGGGAGGCGCTACTTGACTGAACACTTTTGTTGAATAAACATAGTTATTTGTCATCTGAGAGATTAATGCATTCAACCTATGCTGCCTGTGTTTTAATTCACGGAACCGCTTCAATTACTGGACTCTTCCCTGGCAGATGATTTTTCAAAGTCTTGAAATATTGGAAATGACAGTTTTCAATCTTTCAGGGCAGTTTATTGGTCTCATTAGCCCAGTCACCAGGACATCAGCAGAGCAGGCTAAACCAGTTAGAATTCAGTTCGTGTGTCATCCCTGCACATACGTCTAATTGCATTTGTACACTCATACATGGTCACTTGCTGACCCGATAAAGTTTTTTTTGTCTGGCTTTGCTAAGTTTTGGTCTGAGCCTCTTTTGTCCATTTCTTTTTCTTTCCTTCTTTTTCTTCTTCTGAGAGTTTCTTTTCTGACAGATACATTTCTGCTTTGCTTTTGCTCTCATTAGGAACTGCTGCAGCCTGCATTGCTCTGACTTACAGGTGCTAGTCAAAATTAAGGGAGATGAAAACATAGGCATGGTTTGTCTGTGGCAAACTCAGATTTTTAATTCCAATGTGGTTATTAATTTTGATCACTTACCCTGGTGATCTCAGACTGGTTTCATTTTATTTTATCTTATTTATTCTAATAGCAGTGTGCTTTTAGGCAAACACGTGAGAACCAAATCACCTGGTAATGATAAAATCTGTCGGACATGGGCAAGCACAAATAATGTTTCTAGTTGTGATGAAGACATGGCCGTGTATCAGGATGAACACAAGTAAAAGAAAGGTGAAACCATTACCCTGATCACCTGTGGCCCTGCCAGATGTCTCATTGTCCTGCAGTTTGGAGCACATATTCATGGAAATAAAGTTTGGGATTTTAGCCTTTGATCGATCCTCACTAGGTGTTTAGTGCTCCCACGTACACTGAACATTAAATGACTTGGTGTGTTGAGCTTACTTAAAGAGACATACATTTTCACAAGGATCCTTTGTTTCTGGTCTGCCATTAATCCAGATCTGTCATCACAGATACCAACAAATGGGCTTTATTCTTTATCTAGGTAAACGTTCTCTGTCAGATGGAAGTAGCATTTATTTCGGGGGTCCCCCCATCTTTTGCAGTCATACTGCTTATTGAAACAGCCTCCTGAGTTGAGACCCACAGGGTCTTCTAGACAGAGACGTTTAGCAGATTGCATATTCCCTGAGACACTGTGATTGGACTTAGAGGCTTGCGATGGCTGTGACTGAGAAAAAAAGGAAGTAGATGTAAATGCCAGCCTATGAGTTAGTATATAAGATTGCCCCTACCCCTTTTAATGTAATTTTTATACAAGAGGCATAATGGCCTATACTTCATCTCCAGTGACTGCAGTGATGCTTTTGTGTATCATGGAACAAGAGGAAAAGTTCCTCATGTCAGGCCCTTGGCTATATCGATAGAATCTTCATCAGCCCTCTTTGGTCCATTAAACAAAAGTGAGCTTCTCCTTCAAGAGAAGAAAATGATATAGCGGAAGAGGAGGATGCTTGATTTCTGAGTATTAAGTGACCAGCAGACTGAGGTGGTTGCTTCTTAAATGTAAAGCAGGCTCGAAGACCCCTCTCTGACACAGTCCAGCCTGATCATGACGACTCTCGGCAGATGAGGCATCTGCACAGCTGATGTGTTTAGGGGATTTCTATGTGTGTAGCCAGCATGTCTGCTTTTCAGAAGAAAGTTATTTTACAACTACACCTTTGAAAAGGGTCCAGCATGTCTTCAATAAATGGTAAACGTTTTAATTTCCATTTACTTTGAAACAACACTCATTGGGTGCTCCTTCCAAGGCTGTTTAAATAAAGGTGTATTATGGTTATATGTTGCAGAGCTTACTGGTTACCCCAAATCAAGATTACAGAAATAAACAACTCAATAGCCAAATTATTAATGGACATTTCAAGGCCATATTGAAAAGGAGAGCATTATCTCTTGACAAGAAATAGATGGCTATTTCCTCACTTTGTGCACATCCAAGTATTTATCTTGGCACCCGATATTGGAAAACAGTACCCTCCCAAGGTTAAAAGAGCTGTTATCCATGTAAATAATCTGGACTGGCAAGTTGGGCAGGCCTGCAAATGGCTACGGGTTCGCAGACCAGATCTCTGGTTACCCACTTTAGGTGAAGCAACTGCCTGTCGATATTTGGGGCTTGCACATGTCATTACCATTATATTTGTTAAGTTTGTGCATACGTGCATATGCCAGGAGAAACGGATGCTGTTTACAGAGTGTGCCAGATGCTGCCGGCTGATGGGGAGGACTGTTCTTGTCCTCTTGGGCTGCTAGTGAGAGGGGGTTGAGGGAACAAACCAGGGTGCTAGGACAGAAATGAGTTACCCAGTGTGCCAGGCTCGGGTTTGTCCAGCCTCTGAGATTTTTTGCAGCAGCTGCAGCAGAGGATCTGCTGAGACCTGGACCAGCTACATAATTTGTGGGGCCCAGTGCAAAAGGAAAATATGGGACCCTTTGTGAAAAAATTATGAAGAACGTCAAGATGATGACCACAGAGCATCACAGCAGGCACGGGGCCTTTTGGGCTGGGCAAAGTCCCCTGCAGGACAGACCTTGCTTGTTTGGGCTTTCTCTTTTTCCTCCTGGGTAGCCCATCTTCTCATTCTGTTTTAATGTTCTGGCCACAGTCAGTCATGGAGGTGTCCTTTGCCCATCTTTGTTCATCATCATAATAGGTACAAAGCTTGGAGCATTTTCAGAGACACATCTTGGGAGATTCAGTGTTGTTGAAGGAAAGGTCACTGGCTTAGGGGCTGTGGTGTTTGTCTCCTTATCTTTTCTGTAGGCATTTCCTGAGAGGCTTTGGGCAAATGGTCTAATATAATAGTAAAATCAGGTAGCACTTATTATTCCGTCTGTCGTTTCTGCGTTCCTGTACACAGTAAGTATTTCACATAAGTCTTCCTACTAAATTCTCTCAACAACCTAATGAGTCAGGGACTACCATTCACCCCATTTTTCAGATTTAGAAGTTGAGGCTTTTAGAAGCAGCCTCCTCCAGGTGACCAAGCTGGTCTTCCAGAGTCTGCTTGCCTGGCCACAGTGTGATTATATCCGCTTGTCTTTGTGTGACCTTTTCCATCTCAGTTCCTGTTTGAAAACACTGTGAATAATACCTGAGTTTCTCTACCTCATGGGTGTTTGGGAGGATTAACTGAGACAACATCTGGGAAATTACTTCTGAAACAATTAAAGACTGGGAAAACAGCTGAGAGGAGAAAGTTTGGAGTCAGATGGACTTGGCGTTGAGTCCCAGCTCTGCCATTTCCTAGCTGAGTCACCTTGCAGTGTGACACTTGTGAACCTGCAACCTCCAGTGTGAAAGAAGATCAGTATCTTCTACCTCAAAGGCTGTGGTGAGGATTAAATGAAATAAAATACATGAAGCATTTAGTGCCTGGCATATAGAAGCTTCCTGTTATTATTACTGGCCTCAGACGAATACAAGCTCTTTAGATAACCTTCACTGAGCGTCTGTGGGGCCTGGGTCCATAGACATAAATGAGCAAGTGCGTGAACGGGTGCATGAGTGCTGGGTGCTGGCATGTAGGAAGGTGGTCCCACCTGGCACCTGACCGGGAGGAGCCTGGGGAACCAGGTACTTTGGAACAGGAGGAGGCTGCTGTGGACCCAGCCTCTGCCCAGACCTTCACTCTTCTTCTTGAGGTAAGCTCCCTTCCCCCTGAGAGTTGGGGTGATGCCCACAGGAGGAATGGAGGCTTGAAGAGCCACTTGAGGGTCTTCCTGTTACCCTCTCCCTGGCTCGCCCTGCTATGCAGGCTGTGGGTCAGGCTGAGGAAGGACCAAGCCTTCCTGACTGCTCAGAGTGAGGACTGAAGCCACAGGAGAGATAGTGCGCCCAGCGATTTGATTTCCGTGCTGTGGGAGCACATCCAGAAGCCAGCCGCAGACACTCATTAATCCCAGTGTTCTCTTGGACAGTATTCCGGGCATTTCCTCCATGAGAATTCTTGCTGCTAGGCCCTTGGAGGACTCTAGACTTCTCCTAACAGCTTCCTGGGGGAATGGTACTGATGACCAGCTCGGGGACGAGTCACCTCACTGGGCAGTATGGTCTTTCCTCTAGTCAGGGGGCAGGGAGGTGCAGCAGCGCATGGGGACTGCCATCAACCACCCAGTCATGGGAGGCTCTGAAGGGCAGCTTTGTTTCTCTTCCGACTGGCCCTGCCCGCCTCCTCTCCAGAGCTTCCTTGGCATCTTCTGTTGTTGTGTTTTGGCCTTTGAGCATCTGCAGTCCTCTATGCTCTCCTTAAAGATGTTGAATGAGTGACATGTGCCATCCCTCTTTGTGTAAACGTAGGCACCAACACTTTGAAATCATGGGGGAAGTGATGCTATTGTGGTTGCATAACTTTTAACGATTGTTTATGCATAAAGCCATTATAGTCAGCAGTGAAAGTCAGATGTCAGTGACGAAAGTAAATGTGCAAAAGCTTTGGTGGTTTCGCTTGGGCCAAATAGTTCAGAAAATTGCCCAAGAATCATTTGTGCCTGGGAATGTTCCAAAACTACAAAGTCTGGCTTCACTGGTGGCTTCTTGAAATCCACCAATGTCATAACCAGCTCAGGTGAACAGATTGTTCACTGGGACTGGAGAGGAAAGAAATGGGCTTTTTTGAAGGAGTGTTTAATGAGCCAAGCATTCTTCGTATTAAAGTAGATAATGTAAGGCATCTGATGTGGTCCTTTGTTTCACTTGGAGGTGGCTGGCCTATGTTACCTGCCTCTCAGAGGTGGGGCTTGCGGCTCAGGGAGGTGGAGCACTTGCCACGTGGTGGGGCTGGACTCAAGCTGGAGTGTATTTTGACCCTCAAGCCTTTGACTTTTCTTTGCAGCATGTGGGCTGATTCTATCTGAACACAAGCTTCAGTCGGGTTTTCAGGACCTCAGCAGAATGAGAAGGGTCCTGGTGGGTGGGATGCCGGCACCCTCTCTGGTTTCTGTCCCCCAGACATGGTGTCCTCAGGTGGGGTTTTGGGACGTGTGCTTTTTTGGCAGCTTTTTTGGAAGACCGACTTTCTGGACATCTTGCCCCCGCAAGGCTGGAAAGGACTTCCTCTACTCCGCGTGGGCTGGTGCTGAGGTGGGACGGGAACAGTTCCTAAGGGAGACTGGGCAGGTTGACTGGAGGGGTCCTGGCTGGCAGGGGAGAGGTGGTGATGTTGGGCACTTTATGCCTCTGCTTAGCCTGGAAGGAAGGGCTGCCAAGGAAGAGAGTATTTTCCTGAGCAGGATGTGGTGTAAGCTAAGACATGAGGCCTCAGCTATTGTGCAAAAGGCAGGGAGCACGTTTTCCTCCAAAAATCAAGCCTACACTTCATCTGTCTGCTCGGGTCCCTAAGTATTACGATGAGTGAGTGCGTGCCTCTTACACTTGATGATTTGAGGCATTTTCCTGAGACTGGTGTTTGCATTAACAAGGAATAAAAGGTATAATTGGCCCTTGGAATGCCCCCAAGTCTAGACCCTCCCATGCTATAAACTTGACCCTGAATTTCCTTCTGGATATCTCTTGGCTCCCAGGAAAGAACCTGTCTGGTTTTAGAAGGATCTAGATTTCTATTACAGTGAGCCATGCACAGCTGAAAAGAGATTTTTAAAAAGAGCATGGGCTTTGGAGTTGCATTCCACTCTGCCAGTCACTAATTTTACCTCCCTGAGCCTTGGTTTGCTCATGGACAGAACAAAACTAATAATATAATCACCTGTGTCATAGGGCTTCGGGGAAGGCTAAATGATAGAACACGTATGAAGTCATTTAGAGCAATATGTGGCACATGGGAAGCCTTAGTTCTGTGGCTGCTCTCTCATTTATAGTGTCCACTTCATTATTACTGAAGAGCAACAGAGACTCCTAGAATTTTAGTCACTTTGATCCCATGATGAGTTCATAAGGTTAAGGCAACATACGTCATACACATTTAATGTGACAGGGGCACAGTGGCAAACAGAAGCATTTATTATGTTCCCACGGAGGTGGATTTAAAATTTTTTTGCTTTCTTTCTCAGATTCTCCATATCCTGTCCCTTGTACAGTACAGGTGGGCAGCTGAGGGATTCATTTTTGTTCTTGGTATAACATTGGATTGTAATTTGCAAAGCAAGGTGAGAGAAACACCAGGCAGGCATTTGACTCTTTGTACCTGCGCCATCCGAAATGCCTTTTCTATTGTTCTTTGTTGAGGCAGAAGCAGAAAAATAGGATAAAAAGAACAATTGGTGTGGGAGGCAGTAAATCCATTGGAGGTAGGCAGTCTTTGACCACGAGTCATAACATGTGTTTTCACTCCTAGCCTCCCACCAGTTTCCATTATCACTGAAATTTCTATTAGCACAATATGTCACATCATGTACAAATAGCTCAACGAGCATAGGTTTTTGCCCTACTGACAAAAAATGATGGTCATTCGGCTTCTGGGATAGTAAAGCTCAAGTTTGAATGTTCTTTCTTCTTGCATTTTGGCCTGGGCCCCAGTCAGATGCTGTGCTTTTGCACATTAGAACAGAGGGCACACCTTGAGGGAATCACTGTTAGGCAACCAGTAAAAGGTGTGTGTGTTGATATACATGGTGTGTTTCCCTTTGTTAAAAACTAGTAACTACTTTAAAATCCCAGGGTCTGTAGCCAAGTTCCAGTATTTCAGAACATCAGGAATCATCTGGTCACCCTGAAATAAGATGTAATCCTCTCAGGGAATGGCTCACAGCTCACTAATCTTTTGAAAAAAGCCAACAATACACATTTCCCAGAACAGGAATTTCAGAATTATGGAGCTCTTTCTGGATTTCCTACTTAGACAGCAAGATTTTAAGTTTTTTTGCATGAAACAAAAGTACAAACGCCCTGTGAGTGATATGAAAAATATATAGACTTAGAAAGAAATTTGAGGATTATTGATTTTTTAAAAAATTAACTTTTAAGAGAGGCAGTTGGACTTGGAAAGGCAGAACTATGTAGAAGGAAGAGTCTGGATCTCAGGCCTATCGAGGGTAGAATCCAGTGCTGCTGCTGACCAGTCATTTGACTCTGACAAGTCAGTTGCTGAACCGCAGTGTTCTTACCTGTCAAATGGGCACGATGGCACTAACTTCTAGGATGAAGTTGAGAGGTATAAGTGAGAATATGCACACAGGATGCTTAGCAACAAGGGGCTCATGAGAAGTGTGTAGAAAAGATGGGCTGCTGTTGTTGTTGTTATTCCCCAGTAGCTGTGCCCACATATCAGGGCATGATGGCTGCTGAAGATAGTAGTCAGGCCACATGGAGGCTTTCACTAGAGCTGCCCACCATTGAGCCCCACAAGGTCTTTTTAGGAAGTAATCATAATAATGATGCAGGTACTTTATTTGTATGGTGTGCCATGTGCTTATTTGCATTATTTCATTTATTTCCTCACAACCACTCCTGAGGTTGGTTCTCTTATCATCTCTATTTTAGAGATGCAGAAGCCAAGACAGAGAATGTAACTTGGCCCAAGGCTACCCAGTTCCAAGTGGCAAAGACAGGCTGGGGCCCTGGGTCTTGTGAAGCCTGTTCAGCTGCCTGGTCTGGGCTAGGGTCGAGGAGAGGCATCTGGACCAGCAAGTTCTCCATGCTTTGGTCTTAGCCTGCTATTGGCTTATCAGGCTGGCTGGTGGAAACTTCTTTCCTGTCCTTAGTCTTTTCCCCAATGGAGCTTTCAGTCTTTTTGGTACATTGTCATTTGTTTCCATAATACAGAATTAAAAAGGAACAAGAGCTGGAATGAGGGGAGGGGCCAGTACACCCTCTCTGTTTCTATAGATTTTTCCTTTTATTATAATAAAATGATGTTGCTTGTCTTTTGATTTCCTTTGAGGGGCAGCCACCTCTCCCTCATTAGATCTGACTCTTTTTGAAGCCTTTCTGAGAATCTCATTGATTTTGGTTATATTTCCCTTTGTGTATTCCCCATGAGGGTAATGGATGATGGTGTGAAAGAGCCAGCTTGGGCTCTGGGACGTTGGTACAAGACAGATCTGGCTTTGAGATCCAGCTTGGCTCTTGTTAGCTTCACTTCTGGGCCTCAGTTTCCTTATCTGTAAAATGGGGGTGATGGTGAGGTTTAGCTACGTGGTTGTGTGGCATCAGTCTTAGCACAGAACCGGATGTCTGGAAAGTGCCCAGTAAATTTTAGCTCCTTGATTTTTGTCATCCCCACTCTTTGTCTATCTTTCCTGGATGTTTGTTGGTGGTTATTTTTCTTTTATTTTTCGCAGAAGCCACAGTTATGTTTTTCCGCATGATTGACAGCTAGCTTGAAGGCTACAGTCCTTGGACCCACAGGGTCAATTTTATTTTGCATGAAATGAGCCTGGCAGATCTGTCCATGCCCCTGGCAGTTCTGGGGAAGTGTGATATCCTGAGGACCCTTATCTCTTTTGGTGGGGGTTAGGGGTGTGGAGAGGGAGGCAGGTGAGCTAGACCAGAAATTCCTGAAGGGCAGGCTCACACTTTCTGATGGGAGAGGGTCCTCCTCTGGCACTTAGCATAGAGCTACCTTTGGGGTGGGCTTCAAAGGCTGTTTGTGGAATGCATGAATGTACAGATAAACAAAGGAGGCTTTTCCTGATGTTCACACTTTGGTGATGGGAATAACGCTGTTGAGCACAGGTCAAAACTAGGTCCTTCACATCCCTTTTCTCATCTACGCTCCAATGCTGGGTTTTATGAGCCCCTAGCACCAGGTGTATTTGCTGCAAAAAGTCAGGGCTGCCTCCCAGCTACAGTAATCCAGCTGTGAAGCCCTGCAGGCGGGTCCTGTGCCCACAACCAGCTATGTGCCAGCAGGGACTGCCAGACATCTGAGCCAGCTGGTCCTCACTTCTCTCAGCTTGTGACCCTCTCCTTGTCGCTGGAGAGTATCCTAGCCCATCTCCATCAGCACCCTGAAAACACTGCCCAGTCTCCCCACTCTGAAGCCTCCTAGCCAGGCAGAGGGGTCCCGGCGCCTCCGCAGCGCCAAGTTGAGCAGCTGCGGCCGGAGCACCGCAGTGCTGGGCGGGTGTGCGAGGAGCACCAAGCGAGACTGATGGGGCCGCTGCAGCCGCCACCATCAACCTGGGGGCGGCAACTCGGCAAAGGCAATTAGGAAGCTGCCGCAGCTAATTCCATGAAGCACTCAAACGCCACATTCCCAGTGAATGTGAATTTTAATTTCTGTCCCTTTCACCTTCACATGTGGTCATTACCTGGCCTTCTCAGAGGCCCTGCTGTCGTCAAGATGCTGCATGGTATTTGCTGAGCATGATGTCACCTTCTCTGTGCAGCTTCCTTTTATTTTACACTTATTTGTTTATTTGTTTAGTTATTTTGTACATCACTGGGACTGGGTTTCTGAGTCTGTGCACTGCAGACACTCAGGAGCTGCATCTTCAACTGCTGCATACAACTGCAGCATCCACGAAGCAGCGCTACTCACTCTTGGGCTGCATCCCAGCTGCACCCTGCGTCCAGCACCTCCACACAGGAGGAGACCTTGTGAGAGGCCATAAAGCAAGTTTGGGTAATTTGCATTTGTGTCCTGCAGGTACAATTGTCCACTCTCTTTTTCTCAGCCTGGCCCATGGATATGATGAAATCCTGCACCAAGCACAGTCCCTCTGAGATAAGGGGGAGCAGCTGGCTGGGAAGTGGGAATTAAATTATATGGATTTAATGGGGGTCAGTTTTGCCAAAAGCTCTTTAGCTCCAGCCCCCCTCCCCTCTTCCTCATTATCGGATCCAACAGATTATTTGAGGTTTTTGGAGAGTCTCATGTCTGGCTCCTCCCTAGGACTTTATTCTGTGGAGACCGTGAAGCTTCTTGGATGACTTTTGCTTTGTGGAGCACTCCGTGTTATATCACACTCAGAATTTGCTGTGCAGTCCCATAGTCTCCAGAATCTGATGCCCCCCTTCTAGCATCCTGCCAAGCCTGACTACTCACTTAGAAGGAAACAAGAAGATGTCCTAGTTGGGGCAGATCTTGGGAACCAGCCCCTCCAGCTGTAGGTGCTCCGGGTCTGGTAGCGTGCCCCAGTGAATCAGGAACAGGCCAGGCCTGGAGGACTGGCGTTTCCCCTCCTAGGCCCCGGCTTGTGCAATGATCAGGGCATTGAGGCCACAGAGGGGAGGAAGGCTCCCAGTCTCACAGCGGGCTGCTTGAAGAACAGAAGGAGGCACCCTCTAGCCCCATGTCCCTCTATTCCCTGTTGCAGGCCTTTCAAAGCTCCTCTACCAGACTCCACAGGAAGCCTTCTCTACTTCCCAGGCAAAAGGGCCTTTGCAAACTTTCCTCCAATTAAATCACATTTAAGTCTGAATTTCACCTAGAGAAAATGTTCCCCCAATGTCTGTCTTTTTTAACAGCCAAAATATTTTGTCCCAGTGCGTCATCGGGGAACATCCCCGTTATTAACACAATATCCATTAGTGAAGTGAGTAGGAGACAGAACAATTAGTCAAGTGTTTATTCAGTACTAATGAACCCATCTGGAAACCCGAGGCCTCAACCAACTCCTTTTCCACAATAGAGGTTCAAATGTCCAAATGCCTCTTTTGGGGGAGAATATCATGGTCTGGGAAAATCTCTGGCTATCTTAACAGCCTTACAAGAACACACTAACTTTTGACCAAATGTTGGAAATGTTTTCTTCCTTCTTTCCTTCACTCCCTTCCTTCCTGCTTCAACAAACACTCCTTGAATATTCAGTTTGGTGTGCAGAGCTGTATTAGGTGCCAAAATCCCTTTGCTGCTGTGGCTACCTTTTGCATCCTTGTCCTGAATGCTTCAGTGACAGCACCCTGCTCAGTCCCCAAACACTCAGGCTGTGTCACGCCTCTATGCTTCGGCCCAGGCCATTCCAGCCGTCTACATTGCTGCCCTGTTGCCCTTGTCTGCTGAGCCCTGACCCTACAGGATGTCAGACTTCACATGCAGAAATATCACCTGAGGAGCTGGTTAAAATGCATGATTTCAGTAACTCATCCCAAGATATTTGGACTCAGAAAGCTTGGGCCAAGGCCCAGGAATCTGCATTCGAACAAATGTCTTAGGTAATGCTGATGTTGGTGGTCCAGAGACCATGTTTTTTTGTTTGTTTGTTGGTTTTTTAGGTGGGGTAATTAAGTTTATTTATTGATTGATTGATGGAGGTACTGGGAATTGAACCCAGGACCTTGTGCATGATAAGCACATACTCTCCAACTGAGCTACACCCTCCCTGCTCAGAGACCATATTTTGATAAACACTATTTATATCCCACCTGTGGAAAGCTTCTAGCTTCCCCTAAAGACATCTGATCATTCCTTCTCTTTCCTGCTGGGAGGAAATGTGCACATCTTCCTGCCGTGGTTTGCTTATGTATCTGTATGCCTGAAGTCTGTTCCATCCTGGGTGGAGGCAGTGGCTGCTTGGCCCCTGAACCCAGCCAAAAGCTGGCACGGGTACAGCCTTGCTCAGCGTGCATAATGTAACTGGAGATTTTCTATGCTATAGAAATGGGGGCTTTGGAACAAGTCAGGCATTTTATCTTTTAAGTTAGAAAGTGCCCAGGAGCATATCTGATGGTTGAAGCAGTTTATTTATAAACCGCTGAGCATAGTTGAAGTGGCCATTCTCTGATTTGTAAGATGGAGAGAAATTTGTTGACCTGTCACCAATGTTTTTTCTTCTTACCAAGTAGGTTACTGGGACCTGTGGTTACCAGCCCTTTAACAGAAAATTGTTTGGTGAACGTCAGTATGACAGATGCCATCTGCTTCCCGTAAAGTCTGCTCCTAATCTCTCTGGTACAAGAATTGCTCCCCCAGGGGCCCATTGGGCACAAAAGTACATTTTTTTCTAAGTCAGCAGCTTTCAGACTTTTTTGACCATGGTCCACAGTGAGAAATACATGATTCAATGCAACCCTTTCCACACAACTTCACATTTGAAACCCAAGTTTTATGAAACCACTTAGCTTTATTCTCTGCAGTGCAATCTGGTCTATTTGATTTGACAAGACTCTACCACTGTATTCTGTTCTGTTCTGTTCTGTTCTGTTCTGTTCTGTGCTGTTCTATTCTATTCTATTCTATTCTATTCTATTCTATTCTATTCTATTCTAACCTATTCAACTTTATGCATTTTAGAAGGATGGCTATGAGCAATAAATTCATTTCACAACCTAATACATGTGTTAAGGAAAAAACAGTGCTCTAAATGTAAATTATTGAGTAGTTTAATTTTATTCTGGAAGGTGTAGTGTTGATCTTTCAGACTAAAGCAGGGTTTTCCCCAATAATATTGATAGATGGTGATAGCTAATGTTTGTCAGCCAGTTGCAATGCTAAGCTCTCTGTATAAATTGATTTCACCGCTCAACAGCTCCATGTGATAGGTGCTGTGATAGCCCCATTTTCCTGATGGGGACATTTAGGTTCAGGGAGGTAAAAGACTTACCCAAAGTCATAGGCTAATGTAAGTGATGGCATTAGTTCTTGAGCACAGAGCTCTCTGACCGTGACACCTGTACTCTTTCCTATAGTTACATTTGCCTTTTCCTGTTGCCAGTGGCCACCTTAGTTGGTCCTAAGTGTTACCTCTGGGCTGCTGTGTGGGAAACTCAGAGGCAACATGGGGGGTGGCATGATGGGGGGGCAATGGGGAAGAAATGTGAGAGAAAGGGAGGAGAGTGGGAGAGGGAAGTTTGGGGAGGACAAAGTGAGCAGTGGTCTTCAAAACACCTGATATCTTACTTAGCACTTAGAGAATTTACAGAGGTTTTGCATTTATGTTATATTGGCCTCCTCCTCTTGGGGCATCTACTGCATCTAGTGTTTGTTATTGTACCTGGTGGTCAGTTATTTGTTTTCTGATTTCCTCTCTGACCTGGGGTCATCTTTCAGAGGCCAGGAATGATGCCTTATCCTTCTTGGCATGCTCAGGACCTGGCCCAAGGAGATACTGCTTGAGTGTTTGGTGAATGAGCAAGTGCATGAAGAGATCCTTTAGTTTAATCCTCGCAAGTTAACCAGCCCACAAGTACTTTTCCATCCCCTCATATTGCATTTGAGGAAACTGGGCCCAAGATCCTAAAGTTAGTGATGGAAGAGCCAGTTGAAGGATCATCACCCCCAGATACGAAAGTGACCAATATGTTCATATTTATTTGTTTTTTGAGGATGAATTTGCTTATCCCACTTCTTAAGAATTTATCTTCCTACCATCTGAATCTGGATTGCTGACTCGGTTTCCTGGGTTTTTCTTCTTTTCTTTTTCTTTTTTTGGTTGTTTGGGTACCATGTGGCTGGACCAGAAGGTCACAGGGCTAGAGAGGGCAGGGCCCTGCCTGGGGGTCTGAGGTCCAAGATCCTGCCGTGGCTCTGACACTGCTGAGCTCATGGACCTGGGTCAGCTCAGTGCTTCTCCCTGAGCCCACACTTTGTAGAGCTCCAACGATCCTCAGTGCTGCAACTCAGGACAGTTCCAAAGGATAACAGATCCTACATTACTTCCTGTCAGCTCCACCATGAGATGAGTGGTCCTCTTTCCATTTTGCCAGTGTTCATCCATCCTAACAACATCTGTTGCCCTGTCTCTGCCTGCACTAGGCACCTGCTGAAGTTGAGGGAAGTAGGGAGATGCTGCTGGCCCTGCCTCAGGATGCTTAGAATCTCTTAGGGGCAGTGACTTATACCAGTGCAAACTCTTTAGAAGACAGGACAGACTTAGCCAAATGGCCAAGAGAAGACAGAGTAGCATCTTGGTAAATTCTCCTCTACAATTTTGCTAATGTTATTTCCCAGGAGTCTTTGTACCACAGACTTGTGTCATCATTGAATGTAAAAGGCAAAAATAAAAGGGACTAAAATATTTGACATATGATGAAGTTCTGTGATATTTTAGACAGTGAGTAAATTGATATTTATATAACCTGGTATATTCATTTCCCCTGATCCACCCTCCCTTGAATGTTGACTTAATAACATGCCTGCCTAAATGACATTAATTGCTTTAAACTGCCAAATTTAAAAAAAAAGCCAGCATTCATTCAACAAGTATGCTGTGTGTGATCTTTTATGATTGAAACCAGGAAAGAAAAGCTGAAGTCTCTTGGGGGAGAGAAGGCTGAGATGTAACCTGAGCAGCTCAGGAAAGGAGACTTGTGCATCTCAGGAACACCAGCTGCTTGGGCCAGATATAAGCAGTGGAGCTGAGGGTTAAGTTCATGGCACTGGAAACTGGCTGTAGGTTCAAATTGTGGCTCCACTTGTGGATAGTATACAGGCTTGAGCAGGTACTTAGCTCCTCATTTTACATTTTCCTCTTCTTTAAGTGATCCCTATCTCATTGGACTGTTGTAAAGATTACATTAGACCATGAATCTAAAATTCAGCTCAGTGACCGGCAGTTGTAGGCATCCAGTGAATGGCAGCTACCATTATTTTAATTCTTACCATTTTGGAGTCATGCACCCAACCTCTGAGGTCAGTGGTATTGCCTGATCCAGAGGCTTTCAGCTTCCCAGAGCAAAATCTTTGGGCTTGTTCATGGCTCTATTTTTGGTTGCCATAATAGTCTCCATCAGTAAATATTTGCAGAATAAATGAATGAGTGTGGGGAAAGAATGAACTTTATAGGCTGAGAAAACAGACTCAGCGAGGCTGGCCCGATCATTAAGGACAGGACAGAGATTCCCATCAGGTCTATTCTGTCCTCAGCCATGACCATCAGCTAATGGGGCTCGTTGGCTCCTCTCTTTACTGTTTCCTAAATTTCTGGGAGCAACACCATTTGTCCCCTTTGATCTGAAGGTGAAGTGTGTGTGTGTGTGTGTGCACATGCACTTTCCAGGATGTCATCCAAGAAGTTAGGTCATATTAGATGTAGCCTCATGGTTGTTTAGAAACTAATTGTTTGGTCAATTTTCATTCTGTGGTGAAATAACAGGCTAGTAACTCTTCTTTCTTTGGGGGAAAATCTCCTTAAAAGCTTGTATGTTCTGAAATACCTGCAGGGTCCCACTGGATGTTGAAGTAGGCCACACCCATCAAGGCCCCATTCGAGGTGCTTTTTCTGGGACTTGATAAGGGAAAGCGTTTCCCTTTGAGCTACTTATGTAGGTATCATCTTTCTTTTGTATGTTGCAATGGTGATTTAAACCTCCCAGCTTACCCCCAAGCTCCTCAGATTCCCATTGCAATAAGCTATGAAGCTTCACTGTTTGTCTTCTTTTTCAGATCCATTTTGTGGGGAAGATTGCTAGGTTAAGAGAAGAAGGGAAGGAGAGGCAGAGGGGCTGAAGTGTGAAGAGGAGTACTTGTTCTTTTTAAAAAGTCCTTGAATTCAGCCCTTGAATAGTGCAGTATAAATTTGAGAGATGATGGCTGTTAATACTTTGCTTCTTGTATAGCAGCTTTTAGTCCATCATGTCAAAATACATCAATAACACATTCTTTCTCCATTCCTCCATTTCATGTGTAGGGAGGAGTTGGAGAGTATCTCCAGAGAGAACATCACTGCCTTGGACCATGGTTGGTCCCTAGCATGAGCACGAGAAAATCTGAATCTCATGGTTTCTTTCATTTATTCATCCATGTATCATTGTTTCATTCATCATTCACTCATTCATTCATTCAACAAACGTTTTTGCATCTTGCTACTTTGTCCTAGGTATTTTGCTGGCTTTAGGGTAGAGGACAACGGAAAGAAGATGCAGTCTGCACCCTCACGGAGATTACAGTCTAGTGTGGGAATCAGGCATTACTCAAAGAATTAGATAATGCATGCCCATCTCTCTGCAGTGCCATGAAAGCACACTGCAGCATGTGACCAGAGGACCTGCTCTGGTCCGGGATCAGAGGACGCTTTAGTGAGGGGATGAGCTCCAGCAGAAACCTGAGGGATGGCAGGAATTAATATGACAAAGAGACAGAAGATGGTATGCTCAATCCTTTGTGATGCTTCTTCCCGTCCCCTGGCCTGGCCTTATCACCTCAACTGGGCCCATGTTTCAGCTCCTTGCATGACTTCTGGATCCCGAAACTCATTCCCCACTTTCTTCTCAGCCTTTGCTTCTTCTTGTTCCCACTGCCCTTAAATCCCACCCTTGTCCCTAGAGCTGCCTGTTGATTTTTCAGTCCTCATGGTCTAGTTCTTTAATTCAGCTGGTGAGCTCCTGCTGTGCCAGGGGCTCAGTCCTGGGCCCTTAGTTGCTATGGCCTTTGGGAAGCCTTTTCCCATCTCTACCTCTTTTCCCTTTTATACCTTCCCCATGGTCATCATAGTTGATCTTCGTTTCTAATTACTTTGCACCATCATTAGGCTTTTCCCCTCAGCTCCACAAGCTTTTTGAAGCCCTTTTCTGTCTTTATCATCTTTGTTTTTTCTGTGGAAAAACTTTGTGATGATGATGATGATCACACACTGATCATCTGACTAATATACAAATTGTATATTTGTATACTGAAATAACACATAAATTGTTGAACATTTACCAAGAGACAGATTAAAGCACCTGGTACATATTAGCTCATTTAATCCTCACAACAACTAAGATATTTTGTTGTTACCCATATTTAACCAATGAAGAAACCGAGACACAGAGACTATTACTTACTTTCCCAGAGTCACTTGGCTCAGAGGTGATAGAGCGAGGATTTCAGCTCAAGCCTTTTGACTCCTGTGTCTGTGTCTGTAACCATTGCACCACACTACCTTTCTAGCGCGGCCTGCCTTTGTTGAGTTGTACATGGTGACAGGTGCACTGTGTCCCCCTCCCAGAGAGTGTACAAGTACAGCAACCCTGAGTGATAAAGGAGTAGCTAGCTAACGCTGGTCCTCCAGGTGCCAGGAGAGGCAGGGGCACGACTAGATTTCTGTGCTTCAGAATTTCTTCGTATCACAGGAAGTAGAGAGCAAGGTTGATACATGCCTTGGTCATGCTATCAGCCCTGCTGGGCTCTGACTAGATTCTTTTTCCCTAGTTGCTTTTCTTCCCAGGACTAAAAAAGCCCCAAGGCCAGTCTAAGTTGTTGTGTAGGTGACTTCCCCTCAACAGAAATGCCAAATTCATTATTACAGGTATGAATTGTCTGTGTGACCACATGGGCTTCAAAAGGTGCCAGAGACAAGAATGTCCTTGCACTACAGTGTTCAAGTATAGATGGTTAGATGACCACTTGAGAGAGAAAATAGCTGTGATAAACTATAGCTTTTAAAATTACTCAGTGTTGTCTGTTTATTGTAGAAAATTTTGGAAATAGAAATAAAAAGTAAATAAAGACAAACAGCTATCCCATTATCCTAACCTGATTACTGTTAATATTTTGGTGTATTTCTTCCTTTGAATATGTGTGTGTGTGTGTGTGTGTGTACATTTACACACACACTTATGTATATTTATTTTACATAAATGGGATCATATTGTACTAATTTATAATGGCAGGACATTTCAGAGTGGATTTCAGCAGGGTAGGGACCACTTAAATAATTCTTTTTCCTATGAATAATAAATTTCATCTCTCCTTTGAAAAACTGGAAAGTACCAAATGATACAATAAGAAAAAAATTATTCCTAATCTTATGATTCAGGAATAACCATATTAACATTCTGCAGCATTTCCTTTGGGCTGCTTGAAATTAGGATCAGACTGTAGACAGGAAATTATTTTGTTTTTCCCCCTAACTTTATCTCATGAAAATGACCCTTTGTCATTTAATATTTTTTAAAATGATTTGTTTTTTGGCTCCAAAACTTTTCCCATGTGGGTGTGGTGTAACTTATGTCATCTTTCTCCAATGTTGGACACAAAGGTTGAAGCCCAGGTTTTCCCCCAGTGTAAACAATGCTTTGATGAACATCCTTATCTCTGTTGGTTCCTGATCATGACCTTCAGAACCATCCTTACAGGGGGAATCTCAGTGCCACAGATAATGGCAAATGTTATTATTTTTAACTCTTTATTCCAACTTTCATTCCTTAGGACTATAGGAATTTGATTCATTAAAAATATTGGACTATACAAATACAAATAGAGCTTTAAAATATTCTAGAGATCACCTGTGTGTTTGTTTTAGCTCTCTGTGCAGTTTGGAGGGAGGTCTTAGGATGTCAGATGCCACTTTAAATATTTGTTCATAGGAACCCCAAAAGAGTTTGAGTTTTGGATTGGCCTCTTACTCTAAAATACTGGCTTTGAAAAGATAGACCATGATCTAAGTGTTGGCTGGGGGAACACAAGCTGCCTCCTTAGTCTCCTCAGTGCAGTTGTTTTTTGCAGTCAAATAAATTAAGGGTAACAGTAATAATAGGAATTACCAAGAACTAATTATAAAATGAGGTATGTTGCCAATTATGTAGCGGTATCTCAGCCCCAGAGTAAATGGAGATATTTGCAGATGCGACTTGTGTACACAATGCCAGGAGGCCAGGGGGTTGCGTTTTGAAAATGACAGCACTCAGGATGTGTATAAATGAATTTCTGCAGCCTGGATGCCAAACTAGAAGCTGTTTACTGCTAGCTTGAAAAACTGGGACTCTAGACATTGTCAAGAATTGTATTTTTTTCTTTTAGAGAAGTGCCTCCTTACCCACTTAATATCGCTAAAATGTGTAAGAAAGACAAGAAACAATTCCAGGTGCTTTCTGAATGTGGGTGGTTCTAAACAGCAGAACCTCATCGTGCCACTGAATGTCCCTGTGTCTCAGGGAACTCTCCAGGGAAGAGACTGATGTAACTGGACAAGAAAACATTGGTAGGGAGAGAAACTAGACTTCCCTGTGCGGCAGAATGGGTGAGGCTGTGTGGAGAGTGAGAGTGACCCACTGTGGCCAGGTGATGATAGGGTTCCTTCAAATGGTCCCTTTTCATGGTGAGCTCCGTGCACTACAGCATCCTTCATGCATCCATCAGGGCCCCAGGAAATGATAAACAGTCGTGGATGGTGGGGTTGTTCTTCAGACAAGTCACTGAATCTCTCAGCCTTGTTTCCCTGATCTCAGGAAATAAGATGCTGGTTGCACCTGCCTCCAGAAAGGGGATTGCTATGAGGATGAAGTGACTCATGGTGGTGCTTTGTACGCTGCCCTGGGGGTTGAGACCTCAGTGGTGGTCATCCAGATTTTCAGCCCTGCTGTCTCTTAGGAATTGAGTGGCCACACTACCCTGGGGAGAGGCTTGGAGGTGGCCCCAGGCTCCCCAGAACATGCGCAGAGCCCTCACCTTTCCTGCAAGCTGGACCCAGCAACACCCACTGTTAATAGTGTGTGGCTAGTTTCCACACCGCTGTCATGGACTGAGCAGCAGAAATCAGGAGAGCAGGAGACTGTGCAAAGCCAAACTGGGCCCTTTCTCTTTGTATTCCACCCCCTGGACCCCTCCAGGTGACTGATGGCCTTTGCTGCCTGGATCAGCTTTTGACTTGTCTCTCTTCCCACTGATGTTCTGCTGCTCTGTTATGTAAATCTCTTCTCTCCTCTGGAAGGAAATCTGGCTGAGACAGTTTATACCTTGGCAGGGAGACTTCTCCTTCCTCCTGCTGAGGACAGATTGAGGACCCCGTTGTCAGCTTGGTGGGAGCCCCTTTGGAGCTGACATGAAGTTGCAGCCCCATTTTCTCTACAGAGGAACTCTGGCCCAAGTCTCCCTTCCACCATTGGCAGGCGCTGCCACTTGTGACCCTCTCCCTGGCCCCCTCTCCAGCACCCTGCTTTTCAGAGGGGGCAGCATTCTCCACTGGAGGTAACCTTTTTTGATAGTTTTCTCTGCGCAGGGTAGTGTGATCTGTTATGAACTTACATTGTTTAATCCTCACCATCTCCCTCTGAGATAGCTGTGCTCCTGTTTTGCCTCTTACAGATGGGGAAACTGAGCAACAAGTAGCCAAGTAACTTGCTTGAGGTCCTACAGTCAGGAAGAAACTCTGGAGAGGCGGAGGCAAGAGAGTAACATAATCAACTTGAATCTGGAGCATAAGGCGTTTGAGGGAGATGCAGTAAATATGACAACAGCAAATGTTTCGGAGCCCATAACTGCTAACCACTGTGTACAGGGACCCACACTCTTTTCATGAAATCCTCCTGAGGACCCCAGGGAGCAGGTGTGATAATCTCCATCATACAGACCAGGAGCTGTACTTAGGAAGGGCCAGTTCAGGGCGCACATGGCATGACCCACAGTGCGAGCTTGTACTCAGATCTGTCCAACTCCAAAGGCCTAACTTCAGCCCTTTGCTATTCTGTTCTGGGTCTACACCCGAGATGTTTCCCTGACCTTGGGGGCTCTGGGCTTCCTACTCCGGCTCCAGAGGAAACACTCACTATGAAAAATAAGTCCACAATGCAGAGTATGTTAAGGAAAGGGTTTGGTAGGAGAACTCAGCCTCCAAAAAGTTACGACCCAGCTCAATGAGTGTGCTCTGTGCCTACCACCTCCCCCGAGAGGGCAGTGGGGGCCTCCTTGCCCCCCCATAGTACAGCAGCAGCAGGGTCACAGGATCTCCAAGGTCTCGGGCATGGCAGCTGGCTGTGTACCCAAGAGCCTGCCCAGAAGACTTGGGACATCACCCTTTGGAGGGCATTTGAGCCTGGGTGCCCCAGCAGGGAGGTGAGGTCTTCCTTGGGGCTTCATCTTCTTCAGTCCCCATACCCTGCTGGCCACACATGCGTGGGATCTGCTTCCCTGGGGGCTGGGGACAGGTTCCCCCCCCACACTAGTCTTTTTGAGCTACCCAAGCCTCCGAATCTCTCGGGAGGGCAAGCCAGAGGAATTCTCCAGGGGAATCAGTGTTGGGGGCCCCCTCTGTCCCAGACCCGGCTGGTTGGCTGCAATTCCCTGCCTGTAATTGCAGCAGTTCGTCACAGGGTGGCAGCAAGAGTCAGATGCGAGGCTGCTACTGAGCTCCATCTCTGGTTTGGACAGATCTACTGGCCACACGGCTCCTCCTCGCTTTGGAGATTGACTGTCTTAGCCATGGCCAAGGCCTAAGCTCAGGATGTCTCACGGTCTTTTCTTCCCTGTGTTGCAGGTCAGAGAAGAATGAAAGTTTTCCCCTTTAGTGAATAATGCTAATAATGTACTTTGATTTCTAGTTAGTTCTTTCTGCATTCAAACCCCACACCTTTCCAAGGGAATCAGTGCACAGCTACCCAAAAAGATGAAAAATAAATGTCAGGGTAAGAGCTGGGGATGACTGTACAGCTGTGAACTCCCCTTGCATTGTTTACTGGCTGTATTCCTTGGGCTTCACTCTTTAGGAGCTCAGTCTCTCCATCTGTAAAATGGGGAAATAATAGCTTCAGTGTCATGAGGCTGTCGTGAAGAGCAAGGAACTCGTGCATTTAAGGCGATCACTATAGTGCCCGGCACAGAGGATGCATTAGTCTTCTGATTCTTTTAAAAACCAGTATTTGGTGTACAGAGCATTAGCAGGTGAAAGGCAGCAGAGAAGCCTTTGCTTGTATATATATAAATATATGTATATTTTAAATTGAAATATAGTCAGTTTACAATGTGTCAATTTCTGGTGTACAGAATAATGCTTCAGTCATACATGAACATATATATATATATGTACATATATATATACACACACACACACACACACATATTTGTTTTCATATTCCTCTTCACTGTAAGTTCATCATAAGATATTGAATATAGTACCCTGTGCTATACAGTATGAATTTGTTGTTTGTCTATTTTATGTATATTACTATCTGCAAATCTCAAACTCTTAATTTATCCCCTCCCACTCCCTTCCCCCCGGTAACCATAAGTTTGTTTTCTATGTCTGTGAGTCTTTTTCTGTTTTGTAAATAAGTTCATTTGTCTTTTTTTTTTTGATTCCACATATAAGTGACATCATATGGTATTATTCTTTCTCTTTCTGGCTTACTTCACTTAGAGTGACAATCTCCAGGTCTATCCATTTTGCTGCAAATGGCATTATTTTATTATTTTTGATGGCTGAGTAGTATTCCATGGTAGAAATATACCGCAACTTCTTTATCCAGCCATCTATTGACGGACATTTAGGTTGTTTCCACGTAAGAAACCCTTGCTTGGAGAATTTCCCATGAGGTTCTGGTAAAAGAGAGACCCAAACAGACCCTTTATTCTTCTCTGCTACTGTCAGTGGTGCTATGCAGAAGAAAAGACAACAGACTTTGGAGCCAAACTGCCTGGGTCAAATTCTGACTCTTCCATACTCTGTGTTCTTGGGCAAGTTACATAATCTCTCTGAGTCTCTTGTTTCTTCATCCTTGAAGTGGAGATAATTGTAAGATTTTGATTAGAGTTACAGTGTTAATACATATACCTCCTGGCATAAGGTTTGTTTTTCTTGTCCTGCTTTACTGTCTGCTTCACTGAGAGCCAAGGTGAGCTTTTCCAAAGTTTTCAGGAAGAGTTTATGATTGGTCAGTTCTTGTATGGCTGGCTTCCATGATGCTTCACATATGCTCCTTGAGGTGCCCAGAGCCTCTCAGCCTCAGACCTTTTCTCCATTCTTGCTGCCCCTCCAAGTGCCACACACAGGGCTGGGATGCAGTGACCAAGCTAGGGGCTTACAGTGCAGTGGGACAGGTAGACACAGAACAAGAATTCAGAGCAGTCAAAAATACCTTCTAGTACACAGACTGCAACCCCAGTGAGAGAGCAGCCACCTGGTTCAATCTTCTGGGGTTCAGGAGACCTCAAAATAAGGAGGAGACTGTTGAATCAACCAGGACATGGCAGCTGGAACAGGCTTGTCAAGTAGAGGCTGTATCCCAGGCTGAAGGGTGGCCTGGAGACTATGACGTGCGAGACAGAGGGCCCGGATTCTGCTGTGGTCTGAGCCCTGCGTACAGGTGCAGTACAGAGGAGAAAGGGAACATGGAGCTGGTGAGGTGGGCAGGAGCCAGGGGCGGGTGGACTTGCTTCCATGCCAAGTAGGAGGCTTAAACCATGAGGAGAGGATGAGGGCAGGATCTGACAAGTTTTGTGTTTTAAGACAACTCAAACACCAATCAGTATAGGTCATAGGAAAGGGTAGGGGGTCCTGGGTAGAGTCAGGAAGTCTGGTGATAAAGGTTTTATACCAGGGCAATGAGAACTGGGAGAATGGCCACCTGGGAGATGTTTCAGAGGCTGAATCCAGGCCTGTCCGTAACATTTGTGGGCTCAGGGAAGGAGCATAGCTTGAGACTTCTGGCCTGTGGCTGGACTCCTTTCTCTCCCCACCCACCCCTGGCTCTGACTGGGACTGTGAGGGGTCTTACACACACACACATGTGTAGATAATCCAAGCTGCACGTCTATGCTACCTCCATCCTCCCTTTTCACAACCAGCCACCTCTTGGCTACCCAAGGCCTAGGGTTGCACTTTGGTAATGTTGTCTGCTGTCAGGGGGACCATCTGGGGAAGGGGCCCGGGCAGGTTTTTGGACAGGGAATTTCAGGATTCTAGGTACTGGAGCAAACTGCAGATGGGGAAGAGTGCTGTCACGGGGTAGGGTAGGGACACGTCTCCTTGTGCCTGTAGATCCTTTTCCTCTTTGGGAGGGACATGGCAGGAGGAAGGCTAGAGGGAGGCCCTCTGATCTTTGGGGCTCAGGGCAGGGCCTTCAGAGATTGGGTGGTCTCCAGAGCCAAACAAGGAACACAAGAAGAGGAGCAGTTTGTGGACTGAAGGTGACAAGTTTGGGTCCAGACATGCCGAGTTTTGGATGCCCACAGGACATCCTAGGGTACCTGCTCATGCTCTGAGGTTTACCAGAAGTCCAGTTAAGGGGAATATTGATTTGGTTTCTGGCTCTTGAAAGGATGATTCGTTTTGTGTTATTTTGGTAACAGAGGGGTTCTCCTGAAGAAACTTCTGTCTGCCTGTCTTATATGGAGACGCATACAAACATAGAAAGAATAGAAGCAGACTTCTTGGGAAAAGTTCAGTTTTGAAGTTCTGCTCTCCTATGTAGGAAAAAAGAAAAAAAAGACTTCTGGTTGTTCCTGGAGAGAAAGAACAAAAACAAAAATACAAAAAGCCCCTAAAACTCCAATGAGTTAAGATGCAGCTTGCCTACTAAATTTGTCATTTTCTAGTTTCTCCCTTTTAGTTTTTACTTTAAATATTAAAGTTCTAAGCTTTGAGGAAATGTTCTGAAGATTTTAAAGAAAAAATACAATGAAAATGGTAGGCAGATGGGATAGTCTTATTCCAGGGGCAGGAAAATGGGAATGAATGAAACCCCATCATCCCTCCCCAATCGCCTCCCTCTCCTGAGAACATGGACAGGGTCTGGACAGGGCTGGCATCTCATTCTGGCCTTGTTTCTTCAACACAGTGTGCCCATGGGGTCTAAGTGAAGGATGATTCTGGTGTGTCTGGGAGCCATTGGGAGGGTTCATCAAATAATCTGGACATAGTAAATTCTCAAAAAGTGGTAACATCATTATTGTTTCTATTATTGTGATTATTATAACTTAATTCCCTTATATAATAGAGCTATGGTCACATTTCCCAGGGAGAGACACGAGTCATCTACTAAAATAAAAACATTATAGAGTAATAGACAAAGTGATAATTATAATTCAGCCAGGACTGGAGAGTATTCTAAGAAGAGATAGCTCTTCAAGTAGCTGCAGAATTGGTGCTTAATACATGATGGATGGATGAATAAATGGATGGAGGGAGGAAGAGAGAGGGATGGGTGAATGGATGGATGAAAGAATGGATTGGATCAGTAGATGGATTGGATCAGTGGATGGATGAATGGTAAATGGATGGAGGGAGGGAAGGGTGAATGGTAAGAGGGAGGAAGGGAGGGTTGGATAGAGGGGTGAATGGTTAGTTAGGTGAAGGAATAGATAGGTGGATGATTGGGCAGACGGATGGTTGGGTAGACTGATGAATGGAGAAATGGGTGAATGGATTGGTGGTTGGGTGGATGAATGGATGGATTGATGAATAGATGATGGAAGGATGGATGGGTGAGTAGATGACAGGATAGTAGTGGTTAATATTCCTTGAAGCAAATGACATTAAATGAAACACTCTCTGTGTATATGTCCATGAATGACTGAAAAATTGTGCTGAACACTGGAATTTGACACAACACTGTAAAATGATTATGAATTAATAAAAAATGTAAAAAAAAAAGAATAAGAATAAATGTACAATTACTGTTTGGAAAATTAAAAAAAAAATGAAACACTCTCATCTCTAGAGGGAACACTGTTCTGAAACTGAGTTTATATTAAATGCCACACCTGGGATGTTTTGACCATTGAGCTTGTGCCTGTTTCTTTAAAACACTTCTATTGACAGATCCTCTTATTTGGTGGGGCTTTAAAATGATGCTCATCCTTTTATCTATGCATCCATCCAACCATTTATTTAATTTAAAAAAATCCACAAGACAGTTTGGCTTCTTTTAAAAAATCTCTGGCTAAATGCATGTGAACCAAATAAGCCTCACAGTCTAGCACATAGGATGTGCCTCAGATATTTTTTGAGGGATAAATACATGTTTCTCATAAGTTGGTCATTTGTCCACACTGTGGTCTAAGGAACCACAAGATGGGAGATGGACAAACTGAGAAAGAAGTGAATCACTCAAGGCCCCAGAGGGGCGAGGCAAAGGCAAAATGAAACTTCAGAATGTCATTGTCCTGTCTTCCCTTCTTAATTTTTAATGGTGTTTATAGAACAAAAACACATGGGCAAATATTTTAAAGAGACATTTATAGATATTTTTAAGTACAACCTATGATTGATCTTTTTAATACTAGAAGAATTTTTATTTCAGTGTGAGGGAAAAAAACGTGGGGTTGTGTGACTCTGTACCTATGTATTGTGATCAGATAGCTGAGACAGCCCCTCTTGTTTTACAGACTTGGTAGAGGGAAATAGAGTTCCCCTGGGAGGGAGCTGTGTCTAAATTGGACCCACATAGGTGACACTAGTGATATATCCAGGCATTGAGGGTCTTGGAAGCGCTTCATCACACTCAGTTTCCTCATGAACTCACTGTATTGTGTAAATGGACCAATGGTCCACTGAGACCCCAGTCTCCTTCTGGAGGAGAATGTAGGCAAGTTCCTCTGTGTTGAGTACCCATAGACTATGCAGAGTGGTTATAGTGACACATGGCAGTTCTGTGACCTTGGGCAGTCACTGCTCTGGGCCTCAGTGTCCACATCTGTAAATAGAAGACAGTGGTCTCCTGGGGAAGGTTAGGATTATAGGTGTAGGTGCTGACTGCTGACCATACTTGATAGAGCAACCACTCAATGCCACCTGAATCCCTTTACTTGAAGACAGTGAAAGGAAATAGGAAAGGAGAAATGCACACAATATATTTTGGAATATAATACATTTACTGAGAAATGGGTGGACTCTAGGTTTGTGGGGCTTGTGGAATAACTTAAATCTCATTTATTCAGTCAACATTATTGAATATGTGCCATGTGTCAGGCACTGTGCTCATGTTGTTGTTTGTGAATGATGAACAAGACAAAATGGTCTCAAGGAATATGGTTGGGGCTGCTGGTTGGACAGATGCTAAATAAAGGAATAGATACGTAATTACTAATGAAGAGAAACCTTAAAGGGGCTATAGTTCATCTTTTGAACTTTGTAACAAGAACCACAACACCCAAGTTGTGTGTCCTTGCATGCGTGTGTGTGGCAATTGTTTTTCTTGTATGTGCATTGCACTGACCTTTTAATTCTATTTAAAACATGGTAGTTCCAACCCACTAAATTAATTTTATTACCTCTTATTATTGGATTGCCACGTGCAGCCTGAAAAAGTTCTGTAGAACAATACTTAACCTTTTCTGCTGGAATTTGGCTGGTGCAGTCCTCACAATAAAGTGAAATGTGATCTGACACCCTTTCCGAGCCTCCATTTGCAGCAGCATGGGCACTCAGCCAACAAAGAACTAAAGCCTAAGTAAAATGGTAGAGACAATCAAATACTGAATTACAGACCTGGTCACGGCTTTTTAGCTGCAAACTATGGGGATCTGTATTAATATATGATTAGAAGGATATATATATCATGCATATATATAATTATTATTATTATTTAAATCTCTAGACTAGATGAACAAAATGGCTCTTGTAATCCAACTAGCTAATTTGAATTCTATTTTCCATATAAATCATTATTTTCTTTCATTCTAATTCAGTTTTGCTAAGGTCCTACTATGTACCAGATTTAAAAAAAAAAGGAAAAAAGACATAGCTAATACTTCTGTTGCATTTGTTATGTACAAGGCACTAATCAAAGCACTTACAAGTAATAACTCATTTAATATTCCCAGTAACCTGATTAGGGAGGTACTCTTATTATCTTCATTTTACATATGAAAATTAAGCCCAGGGAGGTAAAGTAACTTGCCCAAAATCAAGGATAGGAATCAGATCTGAATCCATGGTTCTTGGGCTTAGGAACCTGTATCTTTAACCATTGTACTACTTTGCTACCACATTACAAGTAGTATATTCTATACCTCGAATGCCTCTTACTATTTCTTCCCCCAAATTATTTTTGTCTCCCCAGTTACAGCCAATATGCCGGTCTAGTTTTTTTTCTTCTAGGAACCTGTCCCACAGACAGCCATCAACCTCTAGGCATCTCTGCTCTGATCCTCCCTCTGGTATTGTTTACCCAGCCTCCTCTGTGATGTGTGGCTAAATGAGGTTTTATCCAATCCTATTTTGAGGCAATGTGGCATTATGTTTTACAGTCACATTAAAAAAATCCATGATCTTGTTGCCGATGGACAGTGCTGTCAACAAAAGCATGTGTCACTGTGATTTCCTCTCCCTCTGTGAAGTCAATGCCGTATTTCCTACATTTCAGTCATTTGGTTTTACCTTCATGGCTTTACTGTTTTTCTATATATGAACATATTTTTTAAAAGTATCAAAATCATTTAAATGGAAACCTTGTATTAGTACTATAAATAAATCACAAACCCTTATCACAAACCATTTCATAGCAGTGCAAGTAACTGTATGAAAACAAACCAATTGTATTAAGTTCTAGATGGCTAGTTTTGCCTTCTGAAAGCTCTTTGCTTGAGGCCTTAGAAAAAACTTTGGAGAGGTGGTTTTATTGGTCAGGGTTGTGGTAGGCTATGGTGCAATAATAAATACACCTTAGAATCTCGTGGCTTCCCCCAACAAAGGAATTTGCACAGAGACTGCTGAGGGTAGATGACACTCCAGGGTCATGTCTGTCCTGAATCTCTACCCAGGACTGTAGGCCAGTTCCATCTTGGATCCACCATCACATCACATGCCTGTCAGTTGCTGTGGAAAGGGAAGAGAGGGTGAGGCTCTATGTGCCTCAGCTCAGAAGGGACACACATCACTTCTGCTTAACTCCGTTGGCTAGAACGATAAATGACCTCAGTCGAGTGGCAAGGGACATTGTGAGATAAAGAGGATCATATTGGTAAATTGTTAAAGATAACCTTGAATGCAGCATTGATGTTCCTTTTTTTTTTCCCTTAACATAATCAAAAGAATGAAAAGCAAGCTGTAGAGAGGAAAACTCCCTCATGACGTGGATGAATGCTATTTAATTTGGGGTTATCTCACCCTAAAGACTCACACACAAAGTACTAGAGATGATAAACGAACTCAGCAAGGTAGCAGGATACAAGATTAACATACAGAAATCTCTTCCATTTCTTTACATTAACAATAAAATCAGAAAAGGAAAATAAGAAAACAATCCTTTTTAAAACTGCATTAAAATACTTACAAATAATGGGGGAGGGGATAGCTCAGTGGTAGAGTGCCTGCCTATAGCATGCACAAGGTCCTGGGTTCACACAGACACACACACACACACACACACACACACACACACACACACACACACACACACACAATGGAATACTACTCGGCTATAAAAAAGAATGAAATAATGCCATTTGCAGCAACTTGGGAGGACTTAGAGTTTATCATACTAAGTGAAGTGTCAGGCAAATACAAATATTGTATGGTACCACTTATACGTTGAATCTAAAACATGGCACAAATGAACTTATTCACAAAACAGAAATAGACTCATAGACATAGGGGTAGACATAGACAATAAGATCTTGTTATATTCATATTATTTTCCATTATAGGCTATTACAAGATATTGAATATAGTTCCCTGTGCTATACAGTAGGATTTCTTTTCTTTTTTTTCTGGGAGGAGATAATTAGGTTTGTTTGTTTATTTATTTACCATTATTTTTTAATGGAATTATTGGGGATTGAACCCACTGAGCTCCCCTCTTTGTTGTTTATTTTCTGTATAGTAGTTAGTATCTGCAAGCCTGGAACTCCCAGTCTATCCCTCCCCACCCGCTTCCCCTGTGATAACCATAAGTTTGTTTTCTCTATCTGTAGCAGGTCCCATACCAGAGCCATGACTATGGGGCAACTGAGGAAGGTCATTCAGGAGTAAGACTGCTTCCTGGAGCAAATATTCAACCTGAACACATTTTGTTTGTTTTGGAAATAGATACCTTCCAGAACTTTCATTTACTGTAGTTTAAAAATACATAGAATATCACTTTTATTGTTACCCTGCTAGTCCTGTTTTTCATGTGATCTTGCCAACTGAGGCTTTGTCAAACACAGTATTTTCTCTAGGAACATAATTGCTAATATTAGCTTATTGCTTGTTTTTTGAAGCTATGAAGCCTGATCTGTGTGCATTTTTTATGTCTCCCTAGCTCAAAGAAAGCTCTGTGAATACAGGGAACTTTTCAGTCCCCTCCTTGCCTTGGATTGGGTCCCAGAGGCAGAACTTGAGTTAGTGATCTGAGCGCATATAGTTTATTTATAAGATGATCCCAGGAAACAGCAATAGGAAAGTGGGGAAGTGAGAAAAGGATGAGAAGGCAGACAATAAAGGGTGCCTTATTAAGACCATCACCACTGTGGGCACTGGAGTGTAATTCCCTGGGAAACTCTGGGAGCCAGTGTAGTATACATACTGTAGAATTATGCCACTCAAAGGGTGAGGGAACTGGGGCATTTACACACCGATGCCCATCAGCCATTGATTGAGGGCTGCTCCTGGGAGGCAGTTAACTCTCAGAACTCCCTGCTCAGTTGGAAGTTGGGTGGATGTGGGCAGGGCATAAATTGCCTCTGCTCCACCTATAGTGCCTAATGGTGGGTCTCTTTGACTCCCTGGGAGCTAGACTCCAAGATGGCCCCTATTGCCTTCTGGTCTTTATGTTCTTGCATGATGCTCTCTTTCACTGAATCAGGGCTGGTCCTTTCTGGCAGAAGGGATGATTTGTGACTTTCGAGGCTTGGTCTCCACCTTGTTCTCTAGGATCCCTTGCTCTCTGCAGGAGCTAGCTACCATGCCATGAGGGGCCCACATAGAGAGAAGCTGAGGCCTCTGGCCAACAGCCAGCACTCATTTGCTAGTCAGGTGAGTGAGCCATTTTAAAAGTGGATCCTCTAACCTGGTCTCACCTTTAAGTGACACCATCCCCAGCTGAGATCTGACAGTAGTCACTTGTGAGACCCCATATAAGAACTGCTCAGCTGAGTCTTTCCCCAATTCCTGCCCCACAGAAACCATGAGAGGTAAATGATCATTATTGTTTTAAGCCACTAGGTTTTGGGGGTGTCTTTTTATACAGCAATAGATAGCTAACACACTCACCAAAGCCTCTGAATGCTTTGCAAGTCAGCAAAGGCCCCTAGCCCCTTTGCTGGAGTGATTTCCTCTTCAAGCAAAAGATGATGGATGTGTTGAACAAAGATGATGACTTGAGTGGGAACAGTAAGAAGAAAGAGGGGAAATTCTCTTTGCAAAGGCTCTTTTCAGTCAGCAACTTCCTTGTAATCATTATATTCAGAAGTTCTTTGAGGAGGGGGAGAAGCAACATATAATTTTAAAAGGAGATGCACTATTTCAGAAGGAAACTGCCAGCCAGGGTGGGAGGCATAGTAGCTCCAATGTGCTGCACCAAGATTGTCCCCTCTGCTGTGCTGTCTGCAATCTCTGCTTCCTGCAGTCTGGCTACTTAGAGCGTTGTGATTCTTTGGCAGGGGCTGGGTAGATATTAGGAGCCCCCTGGCTCGCTATTTCTGTAGGCTTTTATTTGGCTCTCTAGGGGGTGTATCTTCCAGTGGTAGCTATGAGGTCATTCTGGGTGCAGCTACAAAAATCCCCATACCTGCTAATTTAGCCTCTTTTCTGAGCCATTTAATTTCAGATGTCTTCTGTCGGAATTTTATTCCAGACCAACTTAAAAACATTTTCAGTACTGATTCTGTCTTTGAACAATATACTGGAGTTCACTGCTTGCCAGGAAAGAAGAAGTCCATCTCGAGCTTCCAGAGCAGTGTGTGGTGGGCTTCCTGCATCTGACCCACCCCAGACAAAATCATGTGGTGCATCTTTTCTCCAGGATAAGCCAACTTTTCCTTTTTATATCGAATCTTGCATAACAAGTGTGTCAGTGCAGAACTGGCTTCTCAGAATCAGATGGCCATGCTCAGTTTTCAAGGGTTGGCAGTGTTTTTTCTGTCTTTCAAGGGTTTGATCAAGATCCTACATGGTATCACCCACTGTGCTGCATCTGTGTTGTTTGAGGTAGTGGAGAGCCCTTGGGGGCAATGATTTTCATTCCTTCACCCAGCAAACACTTCCGAAACTTTGTGCTGCTTTGAGTTTTGGGTCAGACTCACTCATTTGCAGAAATGCAAACAGGCTGTCTGGATCTTTCCCTGTGATGATCTCTAGTGATGCACACAAATATTCCATTTGTCCTCCCTCTGGGATGTTAAAGTTAAGTGTGGCCATATCACTTGTTTTTGGCTGATGGAAGATGAGTGGAGGTAATGCGTGTCACTTCTGAGGAGAAGAAACCTCTAAGGGTCATGTGTCTTGATCATCCCGCATAGCAACTGCCATGTTTCATTCAGACAGTAGAAGCTCTGTCAGTCCCTCCACTTTAAATCATCCCTCTGAACCAAACACCCTTCAAATTATTGCAGTTTGCTTTGTCATTTATTTCCTGTTGAGGTCTTGGTTGATTCAGTCATCATTAAGCTAGTAAATGATCATCCATAAAAATTTGGAAAATGGGGAACTATAGAAAGCAGAGAAAAAATAATCCATAATTTTATACCCAAATAACACTACTATGAACATGTTGTCATTTTTATTTTCTTTTAGATTTTTTTCTTGCTCAGTACAGATTTTTTTTAACTTGATTGCAGTGATTTGGGATGCGCAGTTTTATGTCCTTTATCATTTTTGGTGTTATTACACATTCTTCATAACAGTCCCTTTTAATGCTTGTGTAATGAGGGATCAATTTAAATAAAAAACTTAAAATTCAAATTCACAACAATTATATTCTGCATAGTTGTAATATATTCAGTAGTCAAGGAGGTGCCAAGTAAAAAAAAATAAACAAATTTCTCTTTAGTGCCTCTCATGTACCAGCCTTGTGCTGAATATGGAGACAAATACGACAGAATTATCAAATTCTTATAGACTCAGTGCTGATAAATGTTGATTCAATATCTAGTCTTCTTGGGAGTAGTTTGGATTTGTTACCCACCAAGTTCTTTGCCTTCCTTGGCTAATGGCATCTACCTATTTTGAAAAACAACACACACAAAATTTGCTCTTTTCCCAGGGGAGAACTCAAGCTCATACAGTTTGGGGAATATACTTCATGAAACAGAACACAAATGTATGAGTACACAAGAAATAACAACACACTATTTAATTTAAAAGTTGTGTCATTTTTGTAACAAGCATACCATAAACAGTGCAAATCCAGAAAATAAAATTATTATTATTGTTATCATTTAATTAATTGCTGATATGCTCCAAAATCTTTTTTTTCCTACAGTTTTTGGCTGAATGCTCATTGATCTTCTCTTCATATGATGATGATTTTTGTAATATTGTTTTCTATGGAGAAAATAGAACGATGATTCATTCTTTTTTTGGCAGTGGTTCTACACATGGTATGCCCAATAGCATAATCTGGGAACTATTAAGGATCCTGAAGCCCAGGATGCTCTCTAGACGAATTAAATCAGACTCACTGGGACCCAGGCAATAGTATTTGGTAAAAGCCCTGGGTGAGAACCACAATTCTGGAATGGATAATAGAAATTTGACATTTATTATTTATGGTTTAGAAAACTTCCTTTCAGATTTAATACTTGTTACTAGTATTGTCACATGCATTTTTAGGCTTGTCAAATTTGGGAAAACCTCTATCAAATTTCTTTCATACATGAGCTGTGAGACTTAAGGGCATTTCCAATTTTCTGTGTAATGACTAATCTTAAATGTCCTTTGAATTGAAGATACTCATTAACCACTTTGTCATCAATGTCCTCATTTTCCAGGAGTTTTTATGAGATTTATGCTGTTTCTCACTGAGATCAGTACTTTGTGTCAAAGGAGTAAGAAATTAAATGGCCTGAAGAAAATGTGACTGGATGAGACCATTTCAGCCGAAGGAAGCATGTGAGCAAAGGCGAGATCCAGCAGGAGAGGCCAATGTGGATGGAGGGCAGTGGCAGCTGGGGCAGCTGGGGCAAGGCGGTTGGAAAGGGAACCTGGGTGCAGGTGGGAGAGTGCCACCTGCTGGCAAGTGCTGGAGGGTGGCCACCTGCTATGAGACTCATAAGCATATGAAACACAGTATCATGCAGTGTTAGGATTATTCCCTTCAAAGGCACACAAAGCTTTGTGTGAATCCCATGGTATTATTAACTACTAACCAGCAATGACTATGCAAGGAAATAAGACATACATACAGCCCTCTACACTCCCCAACTGAATGGACCTCTTGCTCAGCTTCCCCTTTATATCCCTACAAGCCCCAGCCACACCAGCGTCCCCCAGCGGGGAGAGAAGTATGGTTGAGGCCAATTTGGAGCAAAGGAGACAGAGGTCTTAACCAATTGAAGTTCAAATATCTCGCTTGTCTTAATTTGACAAAAGCATATGCGTGTGAACACAATGCTAGGTCTCCTGGGAGGGGCCCATGCGAGGGTCCCTGAAGCTTGGTTCTCTTTAGCTGCACAGTTCATCAGCCTCTGCTTTAGCACAGGAATCAGTAACTGAATGTCGTATGTGCTGCTCAAAATGAAGCTTAAGAGGGAATAAAAGAGCTACTGACGACAAAGTTTCGGCCCCAGGACCTTAAAAACCAGTTCAAATTTTTTTGACTTTCCTTCTGTTTTCATGATTGTTTGAGGCAGCAGCCTCACAGCCTGTAGGATATCATGATATGAAAGTCATCATTCTTAGGCTTCCATCCTGTTTCCATTGTGTACCTTGACACGAGGCTCCTTTAGGAAATATATATATATATATATATATATATATATATATATATATATATATATATAGTGAAGGCTGAACCAAAGCCAGCCTAGTTAGAGTTTCTAAGTCTCATTATTCCCCAACATTAAGACAGTGATGATCGCTCTTTGGAGGGTAGCCACTCTGTTTTTATACCTTCCCAGCCACGGGCACAGAGGTTCACTGGCTCATAATCTTTGTTCACCTTCACGGTCAAGGCCATTTTGGAGGTGTATGGACCCCCAGGAATCCTGGAGGGGTTCAGGTCATGGACAGTACTCTTCCCTAGGACTTGTTAGAGACAAGGCAAAAGATGGAATTTAGTCTTGAAGGACACTGGACCAGAGACAGTCTTTCACTCAGGATATTTGTTGAGTGCCTGCTATGTGCTGGATTTGTGTCATGTGCTAGGAATAGAGATGTTTCAGACACTATTGCTGAGTAACAAGACATCCCAAAGCTTCATTTTGTCCTACTCAGGACAAGGGTCAGGAATTTGAACACAGCAGGGTGGCTTGTTTCTGCTGGGACCTCATCTAAGAAGACTTGGAACCTGGGAATCACCTGGAGGCTGGGGTTGAAGTTGTCTGGAGGCAGTTCCACTCACATGTATATACTGGGACCTCAGCTGGGCTATGGACAGGAGCCCTACATGTAGCCTCTCTATGTGGTCTCTCTGGGTAGAAGCCTCACAATGTGACAGTTGAGTTCCAGGAGAACAAGGAAGAAGTGAATGGAATTTTAGGACCTAGTCTGAAAAGTCTTGGCATTACTTGGCATCACTTCTGCCATGTTGGTTGAAACAGTAAAGGTCCACCCACATTCAAGATGAGGGAGTGGTAAGATTTTAGAAAGAACATGTAGAATGGGAAATGTTGTGGCCATCTTTGGAACTACCGTCTGTCTCAGAAGATCCCGGGTGCTGTCCTTATGGACCTTATAACCTAGTGAGTAAAGCATTCAGGTATTGATTATTCAACCAGTATCTACTGAGAGTCTGCAGTGTGCCAGGTTCTATTCTAAGCTGTGGGTTTCAGAGATAAATAAGATAGACGTACTCCCTGACCACGGAGCTTACCTACTGGTGGTAGAAACTGATAAGAAATAGTTAAAATCATTATACAATATAATGTCCTGTAACCATAAGTGATGTAAAGAAAACTTAATAGTGTAAAGGGATAGGGAACAATGGGAGGTGCTGTTCTAGACAAGCCTGTTAAAGAAGGCCTCACTAATTAGGTACATTCCAGACAGAGGGGAGAGCAAGTGCCGGGTCTGGAAAAAATCTTGTTGGCATGTTTGGGAAATGGTAAGAAGGCTAGTATAACTGGAGCAGACAAGTGAGAGTGAGAGTGGTTGAAAATGAGGTTGGAGAAACAGTATAGGGTCAGATGGTGTAGGCGCCAGGCTGTGGTGATGACTTTGGATTTGAGACTGAGTGCAGTGGGAGCTTGTCGTAATCAGCTTTTGCTGCAGTAACAACTATATCCCAGTGACCTACATCAAACAATTATAATAAGTACTATGAGGGAAAAATCTCAGGAAACTTTAAGGAATGACTGTAGTCCACCTTTCAAACATGTAACCAAGACCCACATGGTTATTTGATCTTCATGGGTCGACTGTGGCTCTGCTCCACGTCCTCTTCATTCCAGGATCCAAGCTGAGCAAGTCACCTTTCTTTGGGAGAGTGCTGTCCTGGCAGCAGCTAGAGAGAGCCATCCACAAAAGTTCATAAACCGACTGCTTTGAAGTGGGCACGTCACTTCTCACATTTCATTGTCTAAAGTAAGTCACACAGCCAAACCTGATGTCAGTGGGGTAGGAGTGACAGTCCTCACAGGGGAAGGAGTAGAACAGTTATAAACAAGCAACACACTCCACCTGAGAGTCACTGGAGGTTTTTGAGTGGGTAATGACATCTAGTTTGCTTTTTAGAAAGATCCCCTGGGGAAACAAATATAACAGTGCCACTGAAGTGAGAGCTGGATAGGAGAGTGCTGTGGTAGCATAGTCCCCAGAGTGATGAGTAAGCTGAGACCTGCAGGACAAGGAGGTGGCAATGCATCTATATATCCACCATGATGGGCATGATGTCAGATACTCAACCCCTTCCCACATAGACCACATGGTCTAGTTGGGGAAAAGACTAGTTAACAGTCAATTTTAGTATAGTGTGGTTGGTTCCTGTATAGAGGTCAGCCCAGAGGGCATAGCAGCACCTAACAAGGTGCCTAACTCAATCAGGTCAGGGAAGGAGGTGACTCCTTGGTAGAGACTCAACATTAAGTAGGTGTTAGCCAGGTATGGAGATGCTGGGGAGACAGGAATAGGATACTCCTGGCAGAGGGACCAGCATGAGCCAAGGCTCTCTGGTGAGAAAGATGGCTTCATGTCACCTTTACTGTGTATTAGGGGAATCAGCTGAGACCCAGGTGTCCCCTGCCTTTCCTGTGGGACCTTACATCCTGCCCTGCCTCTTCCTTTGTGCTTCCAGGAGTTCACATGTCTATCTGGTAGGCATCTGGATAACACACACATTCAATCTGCAAGTCCTAAGTTTAGGAGTACTCCCTCCACAACTGAAGTGCAGAACAAACAGTTCCCTGTTGCGGTAAGGGATTAACTCACCAAGCAAGCAGTTGGAGCTCACCTGAAGCTAGGCTTTCTGCTCACCTTCCCCTCCTCCTGGGGAGCTGATGGGAATTACCTTTGTCATTTTGATTTCTTGACCCCGAAGTTTCCTTTCAGATTTATGTATCTGGCCTTTGTCTAGACAGCTACTAAGTCTTGGAAGGAACTTTTCCCTTTGGGGTCCATTTTCAGGTCATTTGAAAGTTTAGGAAGGGAAGGTGTGGTAACCTTCCGGTCCTTGATGCATCTCCTGAAGGCCTTAGTAGGTGGGCACTTTGTGACGAGGGGAGGGATGGTTTGGTGTCCTTAGTCCCTGCCCATCCTTCCTCTGGGTGGTGTTCATGGTAGTGCCCAGCTCTGAGCAGCACAGATGAGAGCTCAGTGAGAGCCCCAGCCTGCCACTTCCAGGCTGTGTGACCTCTGACAAGTTAGCTACTCTCTGTGTGACATAAATTCCTCTCAAGGTCCTTGTGCAGATTCAATGAAAGTGTGCAAAGCACTTACCCCAGGCCCTGGGCCATGGTAAACAATACCCATCACTTCTGTTCCTGCTGCTCCAATCTTTCCTTATGGTAGAGTCAAGAGACAAGAGGCTCTGCCTCTTAACTAGCTAGGTGAACTAGGGCAGGATGTAAAATTTCTCTAAATCTTATCTAGTGTTTCTATCCAACAAGATGAATGAAGGAAATCAGTCTTTTTAAACAGAACCTTTAATGGCATTTGAGGAGGGATAGTTCCTTATAGTGTGGGACAGTTCCAAGTGTGTGTCCACACTAAATGCCAGATGCTTCCCCTGCATTGTTATGAACCCAAAACAACACCCCTACCAAATATTTCTGAATGTCTTTGGGAGCTAGTGATGGTATTGCCCCTTCTTGAGAATCACTGAACCAGCTCATTCTGAACTTTGATCCTGTCTGACCTTGTGTGGGTAGCAAAGTGAGGATCATGCAGGGCGGTTAGATAAGGAATACTGGGTTCCTCTGCCCTTGTGATTCTGAGATGGCTTCATTTCCTCTGACATAGAAGGCTCTCAGCCCCCATATATATGGAGGAAGGAAAGGGTTTCCAAAAAATAAAAACAAAAACCTGATTTTGTTCTAAGGATCCCTCTTTGCCCCTAGTCACATTCTTGGCAGTTGATATATGATGCCCTCCTGGGATGGTGGAGAGGCAGTCTTGTGATCACCAAAAATACATTTGACCTCCAGTGGTGTAGCTTGAAGTCTGTGACCTAGAAAAAGGAACCACAAAGAGAGGTGCCTTGAGCACACTAAGAGAGGATCCCAGGCATGCAGTAACTGCAGCTGAACTCCTAAAATCCTCCTCTTCTTGTTTGCCAAGAACTATCCAGGTGGGTAGGGACTTTGTTGAAACCCTTAAAATTTGTAGCATGGATCTCTGTGAAGCCCACTGCATTTCCTTTCAGACTGTCTCCACATTTCAAAGAGGAAGTCCATGGCTGAAAATTTGACCCTGGTGGACTTTTCTAGCGGTGCTTTGTGATCCTGAGGACCACTGGCAGCCTGAGTCCATCATGTCCCTTTGCCCAATTATTCCCCGGAGGTTGACAGCCCTAAATTATAATGCTCCTTGCTGAATACCATTAATCTTAAGCAAGCAACTTACTGCAAGTTATTAGCTGCTCACCTTGAAATCCTGTGATTAGAGAAGAAAATTACCCTACTGTCCAAGAGCGCCTTATTAATTGAATTTGTGGCAGAAGAATACAGAGAGTGCCATTAATTTAGAGATATGGAAGTCTATTGCCCCCTTTTATTTTTATTTTATCCCTGGATGTTCATTTAATTAAATTATTAAAATTTGGTAATTTGGGGGAAGACTTTCCTTTCTTCTCGGTACCTTTAATCACAAGTATCTTAGTTAAAAAGCTGTTAGCGGTGCTTATGACTCAGTGGTGCTCAGTTTATAGAAGATGAATTTTGAAGAGTTTGTTGCCTTTATCAGATAATTTTATGAAACTTTTGGAACATTTTTAATGAGTTTTTATGAGACTCTCTGTGACAACATTCTGTGCATCTCTTTAGCACAAAGAGATGAAGATTGCTGACTTAATGGTCTGAAAAATTCTGACATCTTTATTTACATTTGACTGATGATATATTTTAGGTCATTTCTACTATCAAAGATACCCTGATGAAAATTAACACTTTGGGGAAGATTTTAGGAGTTCTAATATTACTTGGATTACAGTTTTCTTAAATTAAAAAAAAAAAGGGAAAGGGATTGTGATTCAGTCTTTGGGTCTAGGGGGAAGTTTCTCTCATTCCTTATATAGAATGAGAATTCTACTTACACTGTGTGCTGGTTCCTGTCTTATACTTAATTTCTTCTGTCTTGTATCCTTATTGAGTTACTCTGTTGTCCCTTTGAGTTATTGAGACAACTATGTTCCCCACTAGGTTGTAAGCTCTCTGTTGATGTTTAGATGTCTTCACAGTTGGCCCACAGTAGAATGTTTGTAGTAAATGTTTGTCAAGTGGAAAAACGTATGATTTCCTTAGCCCCACAAAGGCACTAATATGCACCAGCTGTCGGAGTGGACTTGATACCCTCCAATTCTGATTATTCACCCCCCAGCTTTCTGCTTTTCTCTCAAGACATGGCATCTTCCAGTGGGTTCCTTACACCCATGTACTACTTGTTGTCATACACAGAGTCTGTGTAGATGTGCAATGATAGCTCAAGTTTAGGGGAGAGTGAGATTAAGATGGTGAGCTCCAGTAGAGTCTTGGTGAGGTTAAGGAGGACCACATTCAAATCTGTGGGTTTTTGATTCAGTGCAGAACCAAATTTTAGAACAGGAGACTGTGGGAGGCAGGGGATAGGGCTTGAGCTCATCTTGTTCACCACCTTCGTTTGGTGGTAGGAATGGATACCTACTGTAGTTAAGATGGACAGGGCTGCCTCGTGGAAGAGTGAGCTTCCTATACTAGAGAGGCTCAGGTAGAAACTGGAATGTAAGGCCATTGGCTGTGACTGTTATTGGAGGCTTCAAATCCTGGGGTGAGGCAGTCTGGGGGAAGCAGGTAGGAGTAGAGGACCTTAAAGTGCTCCTTTTAGATTCTGAGCGATTTACTCAAGTCTTGCCTAATTAAGGGATGAGTGCTAGGTTTATACATTCTTTCACTTTTTTCCTCCATACGGCAGTTTTCTTCTTTGTCTTCTTGTTTTCCTAGGATCCTTTCAATCCTCTCTTCTCAGTTTTGCCCTAAGCCTTCACTCCTTTCTTCTCAATTTTTTACCTACATTTCTTTTCTCTCCTTTCCTATATTTTGCTTGTTAGTGAGCCCTGCAGTAGAGCAAACACAGGACTGCTATATTTGACTGCTTATGATTGAAAAAATAAATCTTGAGAAGAGGAATAAAGTGAGTCGTTCTGAAAATGAGGTCAGTGGGATCCTCCTGCATGGAATCTGGGACACTACAGGTTCTCCATAAATATCTGTGGAATGAATGAGTTTGTAACTTTCATTCATTTGTGCTGGCCTTATTTCACATTTGCATAACGGTGAGTGGGTTTTGTTTTGTTAATTTATGCAAAAATATCCTTTGAATTTTCTCCCTGATTGGGGTGCTTATCTTTTAAAATGTAAAGATGAGTGAACAATCTAAGCATGATGTTGAATAAGTCAGAGTGATTTGAGGTGGGAATTATTTGCAGTTTTAAAGGAGAGCCCAGATTTGGAATGCAAGGATGCTCACCTCCCACAATGATTCTGTGGATGCTGAAGAGCTGCTTTATGAAACCTAGTTTAATTCTATTTATTATCCAGATGAGATTTCAGGTGTACATGCCAAGGTCTGAAGCCTTCTCAGCACTCCTGACAGTATTATAGCAGTTGGCCCTTGAGCACGTGGCCAAGGCCTAACTTTTAGAGCACTACTGTGGACTCTCTGGGATTTGCTTATGCAAATTAATTTTCAAATCAATGCAAATGAGAGACACAAGTAAGGCTCCATCAGGTGGCCTGGGCCAGAGCTCTGTGAAGTCCAAAGGCTTAGCAGAGCAGACTTTGGGGCCTGATCTACTTTATTCAGTGCCAGGAAATCTGATTTAAGTACTGCATCCCAAGGCTTCATCGATCTTGAACTCTCACTGTCCTGCAGGAAGTTCTTCTGTTCACTGGCCTGAAATTCCCTTCCAAGTTTGGGTTTGCATTATGTCATGCCCAAGACTGTGAGACTGAAATGAATGTTTCAGGATGACCAGGAATATGGTCAGGAAAAGACTTCAAAACTGGAAGAGGAGGTGTTGCTTATTATCAGGGAATGGTTGGGAGCTGGCAATGTGGTGTGAAAAGAGACGCCCTGAAGGGGTCTCAGAAACATACAACTGAAAAGCTAAAAAACAAATAAAAATGTAGTTCTTCAAATTTCAGCCAACGTATCAAAGCTGAAAGGTAGTCGGTGTCTGAACCTGAACCTGTAAAGAAAGTAGCGGTGCCCTCTGGGTGGCAAGGCCACACACACCCTGTTCAAGGAAAGAGCATTTATTTTTAGCATATAGAGCTTTTTTCTAGACTCCGAGTATTACCAAACCAGGCCCATTTGCAAGGCTGAGAATAATGTCTCATAGTCTGTGGAAAGGGATGGAGAACTGAGTTACAGTTTGCTGAGTGAGCCATAGTCTTTCATCTCTGATTCTCTTTCCTGAATTTATTTTACAGTTTATTATTGCAGATTTATTTTTATGTGCCAGACACTTGACCTCAAGGAGCTTTCAGTCTACTGGGAGAAGCAGAAAAGAAAAATAATTAAATAAATATAAAAAAATGAAATTGAGAACAGAGGGAGCAGATAGAGAACACCAAGTGTATGTGTATGTGTATGTGTGTATCTGTGTGTGTGTGTTTGTGGTGGTAGATGGGGGAAATACTTTTTTAAAATTTGTTTAATTAAAATTTTTTTAAGTATAGTTGATTTACAATGTTACATTAGTTTCAAGTGTACAGCAAAGTGATTCAGTTATATCTATTTTCTCATTTTCTTTTTCATTATAGGTTATTACAAGATATTGAATATAGTTCGCTGTGCTATGCAGTAGGTCCTTGTTGTTTATCTATGTTATATATAGTAGTGTGTATCTGCTAATCCCAAACTCCTAATTTATCCCTCCCCCCACCTTCCCCCTTTGGTAACCATAAATTTGTTTTCTATGTCTATGATTCTATTTGTTTTGTAAATAAGTTCATTTGTATCATTTTTTGAGTATATGTGCTGCTGAAGTGAGCATGTTGTATCATTTTTAAAGATTCCACATATAAGTGATATCATATGATTTGTCTTTCACTATCTTAGTACAATAATTTCTAGGTCCATCCATATTGCAGCAAATGGCATTATTTCATTCTTTTTTATGGCTGAGTAATATTCTATTAAATATATACACACCACATCTTCTTTATCCATTCATTTGTTGATGTTTATTTAGGTTGCTTCCATGTGCTGTCTGTTGTAAGCTAGTGCTGCTATGAATACTGGGGTGCGTGTAGCTTTTTGAATTAGTTTTCTTCAGATATATGCCCAAGAGTGGGATTGCTGGATCACACGGTAAACCCTATTTTTAGTTTTTAAAGGAATCTCCACACTTTTCCATAGTGATTGCACCAATTTTCATTCCCAACAACAATGTAGGACGGTTTCCTTTTCTCCACGCCCTCTCCAGTATTTATTATCTGCAATTTTTTTTTTTTGGCAAAGAGATTTCAGTCCCACCGCAGAACCTCAGGACCCCTCACGCGAAGGTGGGGGTTCTGCCCACAGGCAGTGGCAGTCGCTCGGTAGCTACTGCGTGCTTCAGCCGGGCAGCGGCTGGAGGGTCCGCTATCCCAAGACTAGCTCTCAGATCGCTAGAGGTTTTCTTTTAGAGGGCGTGTCCTCCCCCACCCATTGTCTCCCCTTCGGGCCCACGGAGGCACTCCAAGGGGTGGTAGTATTCGGCTGGGCACGAAGGGGCACGGGGTGGGGGTGGCCTGAGGAATGGGAAAGCAGAGGGCCAACGCGAGCTTTCGCGCCCAGGGGTGAGGGAAATCCCGCGCTGCCCCGGGCTCTCAGGCTCGTCAGTTCGCCTCACCTGGTGACTCTTGTAAAACGTCTCACAGGCTCACTTCACATCTCGCATGGCCCGGCCTGCCACTATTGCTCATACGCAGGCGTGCAACCCTGGCGAAGGAAGAACTCACCATGTGCGCCCAGGGAACAGTCCCGCCCCACCCCGCCCCCTCACGCGGTGAGGCGACCTCAACGAGGAGGCACCTGGCCCCACAAAAGGCCGTCTCGACCTCCCAGGGGAGCCGCTCATCACAGTGGCGACCCGAGGACCTCTTTGGGAACCAGAAACGACGCCACCACTCGGCCTCCGGCACCTGAGGGATAACCTGGGGCCCTCCAGAGACACCACCCCCCCACCCCCCGCACAGCGCCAAGCCATACGTGCTCACGCACGGGTGGGCGGGGACGCACGGCGCGGCGGCGGGAAGCCCCTGCCCCCACCCCCCCCATCCTGGGGAGATTCACTCGCGAGTTGGCGAGGAGTGACTGCCGCCTCAGAGGACCCTGGCCCGCGGACGCTGTGAGGCAAGGGGTGGGAGACCCAGGTAGGGCCGGATTCTGCACCCCTGCCTTCCACACACCACCGAGGGGCGGGGAGGAGAGGCGAGGGGCCCTGCGGGCAGACCTAGAAGAGCGGCCCTCTTTGCCACGAACGTCAGTCCCTCGTCTGAGGCGGCTCAGGCCCAGCCCCAGAGAGTACGAGGTCACCACAGAGAGATTATTTGTAAACTTTTTGATGATGGCCATTTTGACTGGTGTAAGGTGATACCTCATAATTTTAATTTGCATTTCTCTGGTAATTAGTCATGTTGAACATGAAAATATTTCTTATATAACGCAATGAAGGAAGACCTATGTCTGAGGAAATTTTATTTCAGTCAAGAAGTGAGTGACGAGAATGCGCAATGCGCTATCCAGGCAGAGTCCGGGAAGAATGTGGCCTGGGAATAGGCCAGCTGAGCCGCTGGCTTTGTCGAGAGTCCCAGTGAGAAGAGGACCAGGACAATTAGCCCTTCAGGTAGAGGTTTCCACATCGGACCCATTAGATGCAGAAGTTTGCCGATTCCAAGTGCAAAACAGATTAATGAGTAAAATTCAAAGCACAATTAAAAATTAAACAATGTATGTGATAAAACATTCCTTATTCAGATAAATCTTAATGGCCAGATTTTGGGACACTCTGAGACACAGTTTGGAATTTCAAAATATTGCTGTTTTTGACCTCTAATATATTGATAATTTTGTTCTGGGAGAATCAAGAAACAGCTCTCCCTCCCTCCGTCCGTCCCTCCGTCCCTCCCTCCCTCCTTTCAGTTCAGCAGTATTACCCAAGGGCAGATCAGTGAATAAACCTTTCTTCCATTGGAGTCAGTTTTGTTCAGTAAAAGCTGTTTATATGAAGTCTGGCAACTGTACATTTTAGAGCTTTTATTCTATTTAGGAAACCAAATTTTTGTCGAACTTAACTCAGCTGTAAAGATGAGTAGATACTATTTTTGCCACGTCAATATTTTTTAGTCTCTCTCTAGTCTTTGTCAGATATTTTAAACTTGAAGAAAATTATAGATGGAGTAATTTTTATAAAAAACCTTAAACTGAAGTTGCTGGGAAGACTGGACAGCTCATCTGACAGTATGGTTGGGGCAAGGGGGAGGGTATGCAGACTACAAGTTCTTAAAGGACCCTACAGCCTGGAACTTTAAGAATTCTCAATTTTAGGCATGTTTGTGGAACTGTTGTATGAACTTTTTTTTTTTAAGAGATTATAACCATTTCTTAGGAATAGCTAAGTGATGAAGTCTGCAACTGTATCATAACACTTTGATGTTTGTCCTGAGATATCAGTTTGTTTACTGTGTTGAAGTGATCTTTATGAGTTACTGTGAGAGATGCCCAAGGAAGAGCTCTGGTGATTCTTTTTTTTTTTTTTACACCTTTATTGTGGTATGGTTCCTGTACAGTAAACTATACATATTTCAAATGTACAATTTGATGGATTTTTGATAGCTATATACACCAATGAAACCCCTACCCCAATCAAGATAGCTAACATTTCTATCACTCCTCAAGGGTGCAGTTTTCGAATTCCCAATTTATCCCTTCCCACCGTCTTTACCCCCTCGTAACCATCAGTTTGTTCTCTGTGTTTGTGAGACTGTTTCTGTTTTGTAGATAAGTTAATTTGTGTCCTGTTTTTTTTGCATTCAGCATTTAAGCAATATCCTATGGCATTTTTCTTTTTCTGGCTTATTTCACTTAGAGTGACAATCTCCACGTCCATCCATGTTGCTGCAAATGGCATTATTTTATTATTTTTTTATGGCTGAATAGTATCCCATTGTGTGTGTGTGTGTGTGTGTTTGTGTGTGTGTGTGTGTGTATGTATACCACATCTTCTTTATCCAGTCATCTGTTGATGGACTTTTGGGTTGTTTCCATGTCTTGGCTGATTCTTAAACTGAACACTCCGGGGCTCTACGGTTGCAGTTTCTTGGAAGCAGGGCTGATCCCTGACAGTGGAATGGTTCATACCAAGATGCCTTCCAAGCCATCAGAGGTCATTTGACAGATATGCACATTGCTTTCCAAGAGAAAACAGATTGTTTACAAGCCCCCATGTTCTGGATGTAAAAAGTTTTATGTCCAAAACTATTGAAAAAATGATCATCGGAATGAAGTTTAATTAAAAAAATTCAAATGTCTCTTGACAATTAGAAGCACAAATGATTAGAGAAGGTGGGACTCAAGTAGCTTGAAGACTTAACACGTGCAAGCTGCCAGCTAGTTTAAGGAGAGCCCTTTCTCTTCAGTTCAGAATGTTTAGCTGGTGCAGTCAAGGACTGTTGGCTGTTGAAGAAATGGCATGGTACTTCCATGGGTATGTGTTTCCTTTGAATTTTGAATTATTCTAGATTGAAATTCTTTGTTTTGTCTCTCCCTCTGCATCTTGTTTGCTCCTCTTCTTTTTCTGTTCATCTCCCTTTCTCTTTTATTCTTCTTGTCTGTCTTTCTCTCTAACATTCATTTCTGTCTGTCTTTAGGGTCCTCCCTCCCTCCCTCAGCCAGAGTCCAAAGAAGATCACACCCTGTCCTTCCTCTTCTCCCATATCCTCTAAATTGTCAATGAGAAAGCTTTCTCTTGCGTCTACGAATGGCCTCTTTCTCAAGAAAGCACCGCTGGTCCAACAGTGTTCCTATTGTCCATGTGCCTTTGCACAGCTAAGTGATCTTGCAGTTCTGTCTTCCCAGTGTCTCTTTCCAGGCATCTGCTGTCTCCAGTCTTCCCTTCCAAATGCAGTGTGATGCTGTTTACTCTCCCTGAGCTGCCAATGTAAACCCACGTTGAAAGGTGTTCATTTGATTTGGCAGAAAACATGTTATTCATATCAGACCCTTGTGCATATTTTCTGTTGAGTCTTTGGCAAGCCCTGGTCCTACACATAGCATTGCTCTGTGCTGCTTGGATGTGGCAGAATTGTGGGGTTTTGCCTCTTTGGACTCCAAATGTAGAGCTCCTCTCCATACTTAGTACATGAAAGGTTTGTCTCACTGCCTGAATGGCCCTTTATTTATTTTTTTTAACATTTTTTATTGATTTATAATCATTTTACAATGTTGTGTCAAATTCCAGTGTTCAATACAATTTTTCAGTCATTCATGGACATATACACACTCATTGTCACATTTTTTTCTCTGTGAGTTATCATAACATTTTGTGTATATTTCCCTGTGCTATACAGTGTAATCTTGTTTATCTATTCTACAATTTTGAAATTCCAGTCTATCCCTTCCCACCCTCCACCCCCCTGGTAACCACAAGTCTGTATTCTCTGTCTGTGAGTCTATTTCTGTCCTGTATTTACACTTTGTTTTTGTTTGTTTGTTTGTTTTTGTTTTTTAGATTCCACATATGAGCGATCTCATATGGTATTTTTCTTTCTCTTTCTGGCTTACTTCACCTAGAATGACATTCTCCAGGAGCATCCATGTTGTTGCAAATGGCATTATGTTGTCGGTTTTTATGGCTGAGTAGTATTCCATTGTATAAATATACCACATCTTCTTTATCCAGTCACCTGTTGATGGACATTTAGGCTGTTTCCATGTTTTGGCTATTGTAAATAGTGCTGCTATGAACATTGGGGTGCAGGTGTCATCCTGAAGTAGATTTCCTTCTGGATACAAGCCCAGGAGTGGGATTCCTGGGTCATATGGTAAGTCTGTTCCTAGTCTTTTGAGGAATCTCCACACTGTTTTCCATAGTGGCTGCACCAAACTGCATTCCCACCAGCAGTGTAGGAGGGTTCCCCTTTCTCCACAGCCTCTCCAGCATTTGTCATTTTTGGATTTTTGAATGACGGCCTGAATGGCCCTTTAGATGTTGGTTAAGGTGATATAAACACAGTTGAGCAATGCTTTGGGCACCTACTGTGGCTCAGTACCTAATGCTGACTACATGGAGAAGGTGGCTACCAATTTTATATATTTTGCATATGAAAATCTCACTTCTAGAATAAAGTATGTAAATTAAGTTGAAACATGAAATTCCTGATATTTGGCCATTGTTTTTGACCTGTAAAAATGGCAGTTTCATATGGTTCAACCTGGTGGTATTGAATGAATAGGAGGAGTAGACCTTGTTTAAAAGGACTTGCTACTTCCTTTTTCATTAATTTATTTATTCAAGACACACCTATAGAGGATTTTGTAGGTGCTGGGGTTACAAAGAGAAATTGAGTCTGTTCTCTGCCCTCTAGCCAGGAAGACAACACTCAACTCTAGTACAAGTGTCAGGTGATCTAAGGAGAGTCTCAGTGTGCTGAGGGCACGATGGGGTGACCAATTGCCTTGTCTTGTCCTGGTTTTAACACTGAAAGAACTAAGCAAACTGGGACCAGATTACTGTAGTGTATGGGGGTAGGGTGATGGAGTAGGGAGTGGTGGTTTTGGCTCTGTGCAGAAAAAAGAAAAAGAAAAGAAATTATGACTAAAGAAGTTTAGGTCTGGGAATTAAAGCCTACCCCTTCATCCTGGAAAGGCAAGCACATTAGAAAAATAAAGCCTCTGGGAACTCTCAGTGGATAAATCTGTTTAATTTGTACAACCAGGATTTCTCTGATTTATTTGACCTCAGAACTCTTCTTTGTCCTTGACATCCTGTGAACATTTTGGGGTTCTTCCCTCTTTGTCTTTTGGGGAAATATTGCATCATTCTCTATGCCAAAGTGCACATTATTATCTTACATTATTAGCCTTATCCATAATTTGGGCAACAATTTGTATCACAATAGCCCATCACAAGAAAATCTAAAAATAATGCAACTTTGGGATTAAAAGTTTTTTCCAGAAGGGTTGCTAATGTGCTGTGGAGGGTTGTGAGTTCTTGGGAGGCTGCTTTTTTCTGACTGACACACACAGAGCCAGGCTGGCCGCTCTTTCTGCAAGTGTTTTTTCTGCACCAGAGGCTTAACCAAGTTGTTATGGAAACGGAAAAGGTCTCCCCAGCCTGAGAACAGTGCCTTGCTAATAATTAGAGAGCATGGCTAAGCAAACTTCAGTGGTAACGATTAATCTTTGCAAAGCACGGATAAGCCTAAAAGATTGAACAGGTGTTTTTTGACCTTTGTACTTTCCATCCCTAGAAAATTTTAATTTGGATAGAACTGAGCAGGCTCAGGCTTGGAGTCTTCCCTTAACTTCAAAAAGGAAAGTCATCCTTTAATATTACGGTAGTTGGCTTTTTAAATTTAAATGTTTAAAGACCTTTCTTAAGTCTATAGAGTTTCTGAGTGTGGTTTGCGACCCTCTTTGAGCTTGTTAAAATGCAGATTCTAGCCTCTTTTCAGACCCATGGAAACAGACTATCTTGGGCTGGTCTTGGAATTTGATTCTGTAAAAAGCACTCCAGGCAAGTTTGATGTTTGCTCACTGGAGTTAGCTTTGCTCTAGGACAGGGCAAACTTGTTTTAAAGGGCCAGATAGTAAGTAGTTTAGGCTTTGCGACTCTATCATAGTATTAAAGCAGCCATATATGGCTATGTTCCAGTAGACTCTCTTTACAAAGACAGGCAGTGGCTGAATTTGGCCCTTGCGTTGTAATTTGCTGACCCTTGCTCTAGACTCTGCAGTGTGTTACCCACTTAATGGGATTCCAGCTTTTAAAGGTGTTTAAAAGTCACTCACTCTTCCAGATACTGCCTTCAGTCCAGCCTAAAGACAGGCAAAAGCAGATTGTGCCTTTGCTGGTGGCAAGGAGGGAGTGAATTTTTAATGATTTAATGGTAAATGGTTCTCCTGACCACCACAGTTGTTGAGATGAATTTTAAAGTGAGTTGGGATCTTCTTACCACTCATCTTTAATTGTGGCTAAGGTGCCTTTCTGGTTTGGGAGCTAGAACAGAAGTGAATTGATGGACTGGAATCTGTTTTGAGGAAAAGCCTCAAGTTTTTTTTTAAGGCGGACATGGAAGTTTGGTGTTGATGTTGGTTCGAGAGGTGCCATTTCCTTTCTTTTCTTCTGCCCCATTTGCTGCTTATACTTTTTTTTTGCTGATTTCCTGCTCTGTCTCTCCAGCTTGGCCTTTAGAGTCAAGCAAACCCACCCCCATCCTCAGAGCTGGATTTGTGTCTATGCCCTGACTTCATAGAACATTGAACTCTTCTGTGGGAGTTCAAATAAGTTCAGGGACTAGAATTTTTCTTGCCGTTTTCAAATGCCACATTCTGTGTTACATTCTTTGTAGCTAATTTTTCATCACTTATAAAAGGCTTTTGAAGTGAAAAGGGGCCCAGTTCTCTAAGTGTTAGTACTAAGCACTAGAGAATGTAGCTTCTATACTTTGTTGTGTTACGTTAGATATGGGGTTCGATTGTTCAAACTGCATACATCCAACCAGATTATGAGCTTTTCTGCTTCCCTTGTTCCAATATTCTGTTTTTCCAAATGGTTTGCTCAGTTTGAAATTTTCTTTTTATGTGTTTAAGGAAGAAATAGTTCATCTGGACCACAGCCATGAATCCACTGACTAATACTGCTTTTAGAATATATTTCTGTTCACATTCTTGAAGCTTTTCTTCTTTGTGTCACAGCAATTCCTTGCTATTATCTTATTTTCTGATTTCTTTTGAAGGGATAATGATGGTGGCCAATTTGTGCATTTTATAATGTTTTAATTCAGTTATGCTCCTACTGCAGGTTATGTTAGAAGCATAATGGCACACACACCTGAATTGTTCTCTTTGATTCAGTTTTAAAATGCTGTTTCCCTCGTGGTTTGTGTCTGTATATTGTGGTATCATTAGCTTGTGTAGCTTTGCAATGTCATTGTCATCTCACTGTTATCAAATACAAGAACTTTTTTTTGGCATATTTATATCCACTTCCAAAACTACTTTGCAGTCATTTATCATAATGCAATTTAAAGCCTTCTCTTGTTCATTGTTGTTTATTTTTTAAAAAATTTGGCTTTTGTATATTTTTTAAATATGAAAATTTATGCTTTGCATGTCTTGTATGTCATTTTCACTCTTGATTTTTTAAAAATTCCTCTCTTCCAATATATTTTTACTTTTCATCCAGAGAACATTTACCCAGTGCTTTGTATGGGCAACAAATATTCCTCCAGTCATTTACATGGACTTTGCTTATTAACCTGCTCCCTGGAGGTTGTGTTTTCTCCTTTGGTTGGAGGTGTTTGCAGTAACCATTTTGAGCAGCCTAGTGAGGACTTTGGAGGCTTGAAGGCAGGAGTCATAAGGGCCTGGATTTTCTGTGGAGCCCAGACTCCCTAGCTGGGTGACTCAGAGCCTCAGGCTCCTCCTCTGAAGCATGGGGATGATAGTACCTCCCCAGGTTGGAGTTGTATCCCATGCTTGTAAAATGTCTTGCATATGCCAACCTGAGAGCCAGTGTGCCATACACGGAGCTGTTGCCATGATAACGGGGAGAAGGTGGAAGAATCTGTGCTTTGTACTCCACAGCGTGAATCTCTTCCAGTCTACTTAATAAGAAATACCATCTATCTGAATATGCGAGTTCCCATGAACCCTGTCTATTTCCAATCTGAAATGTTACTCGTTACATTTTCATCCTACAAATTCAGGTTCTTCATCTGTGGCTGGCTATTTTGGATATTGGACACACAGTTATTTCACAAGAAGAATTTGGCAGGACATCTTCCATTGCCTCTGTTTCACTCCTTGTAACAGAAATAGTAGTTTGAACAGTCACATTTTATGGCAAAGTTGCTGCCCTGGTCACCTAACAGGTGTTTTTTTTCAATCCTGTTGAGTAATGGAAGCTCCTTGGACTTTTTAATGGAATAGTTAGCTTTGAAGAATTCTTGGCTTGGGAAGATAATCCTGTCCCTACGCTTAATCTTTCCCATTTTCAAAGCTCCCATGAGAGTTTAGTTTTTAGGAAATATCTTTACTTTCTTCAGTGAAAACCATCATCACATGGTGGTGATGCTATTACAAAAATTGATGAAGGGCCCGAGACAAAGCTGTGGGCTGGGTGTGGAGTCTACTTCAGGCTCTTGTGATTGCTTCTGAGACGATGTCATCTTAATGTCACTGGTTTCCTGTGTGGTTGGATTCTTGCTTCTTTGTCCCCAACATTTATCTGTAACCTCAAGAAAATGTTGCTGCTTTTGTAGCTCATGAGCAATGTAAGCTCCAATTTCAACTCTGTGAAATTGGTGGAAAATTAGGTAAGGAGAATTTTTTTTCAAAAGGATTACCTTATTTAAAAATATTACCTTATTTCCACTGATCTGTCATCTGTTTCCATGGAAATAGAATTAGGAGATAGTTTCTGACAAGCATTTTCAGAGCTGGCTCCTCATTCCCACTCCAGTTTCCATAGAGATGGGAGCACTCTGGTAAAAAGGATTCCGTAAAGTAGTGAGTTGTCATGTTAACTGAGGTCTAGATTCTGCTCTGGAGGTTACTGTGTGGTCAGATTGGTCATGAACCCTCTGTGATGGTAGTACTTGTTGGAAGCTTAGAGGTTAATACTCAGAAAATGGCCCATAAGATGGGAGGCTCTCTTGTTTTCCGCACTTATCTTTGTCTTCTAGAATTAGCTTCAGAGACAGCTTCAGCCCTCCTGAATACTTACCTCTGTTTCCCTTGTAGAATTGTCTCTGAAGCAATTGAGACAATCAGGTATTGATTACCTGGCAATTTTGGTGGCTCTGGTCTCCCAAGGAGGGCAGGAAGAGAGAAACTGGTTTTTGTCTGCCAGAAGTTCAGCCTTCCTGAGTCCATACACTGGCAGAAACTTTCAGATTTTCTGTCAGCTTTTAGTAAGCAGACACAGGAACAAAAAGGCAAGGTTGAGTGGCGTTGTCATGAACCACACTTTGCTGTTTCTGAAGGCTGTCTTGGTTATTTGCCTGGAAATTATGAAATTCGCATACTGCTTTTGCTTAAATGTAGTCAGTCTGCACTTTTAACAGAAAAGTTGGTCAGCAATTGACTGATACCATTAACAGAAATAATCTGTCAAAATAAAAAAAATTATGTTCTTTGAAGAAAGAAGCTTTAACATAAATATGGATAAAATGGAATGTTTGAATGGGTTTCTTCTCTTTTGGATTCAGGGCTTTTGGTGCTGAGCTCCAGAAGGGCGGAGTCTGGGACTGTAAGGGTTGAGGCCATCTGGTAAGGGATTGGTTCCTAGAATCTCTAGACTCTTCTGTTTGGAAGGCACTTTAGATGACAGTCTTGAAGCTTCACTGGAGTAGCAGACATGTCTCTTAAACTTTAGGACCAGTGTTGAGTTGGTGGTTGTAGTGGCTTGAAGCTCTCCCTCAAGAGGCTATGTACATAGTTCATCCTGGGAAGGTTGCTTGACCCTCCTCAGAGGTCCAGCACTTCTTTTGATTTTCAAAGAATGAAAAAGGGAATGAGAAACAGCCACAGATTTACTGAGGACTCCACTGTTTGGCCCAAAGTGAGAATTTGACCACTTGCATCTTTTGCCAGCATCTCAGTAGTTAGGTATGGATTACCGACATGTACAAAGATCCAAAAGTCAGGCCTTCAGGCAGCTTTGCTCCCTGGGGAAGCCCCTTTTGAGGGAATCCTGCTGCTGCTCTTAGAGCACGTACCCCCTGTTCTTCAGCTCAGACCCAGTCGATCTCGACTCTTCAGGGTACTTGAGGGAACTGTCTACAGTATCTCCATCCCTCCTGCTTGATGGTGGAGGCACCTCAGTTTGGTAGAATTTTGCTGAGATTCTCCAGATTTCTTCAATTGGAACTGCAAGATAGATTCCTTTGTGGCTGGGGCTATCTCTGTCTGTGCCATGGGTTTTAGTTTTAGTTGTTCTTAGTTTTTGTTCTTAGTTTTAGTTTTTGAAAGGTTTTCCCCACATTCTATGTCTTAACTAATATATATATATATATATTTTTCCTTTTTAGTTAAACCTTAATTGGGAAAGCACAAGGAAATCTTCCAGAAATGTAGGTGTAATATGAAGAACAACCTTAGCTTGACAAGTGACTGCATTTCTGAGACCCTTGCCCAACAATGCGGAGAGGTGGGTGGTGTGTATGAGGCTCTCAGTTTACCAGGTGGGACTACACCTAGCTTGTTTGCTGCACAATGGCTTTGTACCTGGTGGGGCACCTTGCTTCGTGCTTATGACCCTGAATGAGCATGCTACAAAGATCTGTCCTGTGAGTGAATGTGTTTCAGTCAGGGAAGCTGAGGCTCATGGCTGGTGTCATCTGAGCTCTAGAAACCCCAAAGCCCCACAGCCACTGAAATACTTGAACTCACTTCTAGACTGGCACCCTGGCTTGCCTCAGTCTAAGGAGGCCTGGGCCACAGAGCTGGGATTAGGAGGCAGGCCTTCTGACTACCAGCTGCTACTCTCACCTATTGTTGGTAGCTCTCTGTGTAGTCACTGTCTTATCCTTAGAGGCCGGGGTTTATGTGTTGCTTTCTCTATGGAGTCTTCCAAGAACCATGTCTGCCTCTTACATCAGCAGTCCTGGCTGCTCCCGTGATGTTCTGGGATGTGCTTGGTCAGTGACCCAGAGCTGGGTGTACTATGTGTACTTATCTGTCCAACTTCCCAGCCTGAGAGGCCCTTGATGGTAAGGGCTGCATCTTCCACCCTAACATCCAGCAGGTTCTCAGTAGATGTTTGTTGAAGGAGGTTACCCTATTGAAGTTAACTCTGAATAGATTTTGTGAGCTAGCAGACCATTTGGTTGACTGTGTAGTGACGAATAACAAAGGATCCTAGAGGATGTATAACTGAAATCCTCTCCCTTCTCTGTGACCAGTGGATGGTTCTAAACTGAGTGGAAATAACAGAACAGCTGACACTTACAGTATTCACTCTTCACTTTACTGTGTAAAAGGGTTTGATTGTAGGGTCATTAATCAAGCTGTCAGGTAGAACATGAAGGTCTTATTTATTATATAAGGAGGTACTTTATAAAGAAATTGAGCTGTGGTGATGAATAGATATTGGACACCAATTATGTTGGTGGTATTAATCAAGATATTCATATTTAGCAGTAACAGTTTCTGTGAGGGATTGTAAAAGTAAATAATCTTCCCCAAGGATGAATGATACCATTTGATGATTAACTTCCCATTAATAGCACTGGCTGTTTACAATTAGACTTTTAAAAAAGTTAGTAATAACCTGCATTTAAACAATAGTTATGGTTAGGCATACCAATAGAAAGGGATATTGTGAATTACTTTCAATTAATTCTAAATAAATTATTGGACTTAAAATGTATGCACCTATTAAAATCTGTCCTAATCTAGACCACCACTAAATAAAGGATGCTTTATTTAATGAGATCAGAGAGTCATGTAACTTGCTTCAGGGTTATAGTTGTGGCAGGATTAGGGTTTAAACCTATCACCTGTACTTTAAAATACTTTTCAAATGTTTTGCCATAAATGGTCTCATTTACATTTTAGATAGTTCTTGTGAGCTAGCCCAAGTCCCATTTGTGTTTTATTGAAGAGGAAATGGATTTTCTGTGGACACAGGCTTTGGAATGGATTCCCTCTTCTGTCCCAGTGTTCTTGTGATATGGGCCCCTCATGGCATGATTGTGGGGGGAAATTAAACCGTGAATATCCTGGGCACAGAGTCTGGCACATATTGAGCTGTCATAACATGTGAGCTATTTTTAAAATGACATTTTTAGTAGTTTGAAGCAATTATCTAAATTTGGAAGCTGGTTTTGATACCTTAAATAATCTGGTGGGTTCAAAGCCAATAAATACACCCTTCTGGAAATGTATTTACAGGCAGTAATATTTATCAAAGTTAAGCTTTATTTTGTAATTTTATAAAGTAATTTTAATGCAAATACCTGTGTTTTTTTATGCCATGACTGATGACAAATGAGGGTTTTTGGGTAAGTCATGTAGCAGTGCTACCTTTTCCAGCACTCACTGAGGAGAACTCATCAGCATTCAGCAGCCTTGTCAGAGTGGAAAAAGTCTATTTGCTTCAAATGAATTTTGCTTGATTGCTATTTTTATTTTGAAAATCCAATTTTAGCTTTTTGTCTCACATAATAATGAGTTTTTTGATAAATATTGTCACATTTTATTAAAAGTGTAAAGGAGAGGTAACAAGCAGCTTTCTGCAATGAGATAGTGTAATAAATAAAATCAGATGCTGGGAGCCCACTTGTCATTGTCATAGATAAATGCATTCCTTCTCAGCCTTGGTCAGAGAGGAAGACCAGGTTGATGGTAACTTTGGAGAAATTTGATGCTGCCTCTGAAAATCCACAGACTGGTTTCTGAAATGAATGTTACTACCTTATTTGATTTACAGTGCCTACACTTAGATAACTTTAACAGTTAATTCTGATTGGGTTTCAGTGTGCTGTAGCTGAGTGCTCTAGTTATGCGGTGGATGATCATTGGGAAAGTGGGCCCTTGGTGATCACTTCCTCACTGTGGGTTTCCTTTGGATGGCAGAAACTGCTTATCATGGCACAGGGCAGAAAATAAATCCTGGAAGCACCATATAGCTCAAGTGACAATTTGAAAATAACAACCAAAGCAGTGAATAGAAGCAGAGGCACAAATTCAGTTAACAAGCAGAGGAACTTATCTGTTAGGCATTGGATGGAAAGCCTATTTCTGAGTTTATTTCACAGCATATTATGGCAATGTTTCTTTAAATCACAATTCATTTCCATTTAAAAGATATAATCTACATGTTCTTCTGGGAAATAATCAGAAACAAAGCCGTACTATTTTTTTCCCCTGAAGTTGACCTTGTTTCCTCAAAGAACATTTTTCACACTGTGAAATATAATGTACTTGACCCCAACAAAATTGGAATAAAAACCACCACAGTTACCAGTGAGCAAGAAAGTAAAATTGGGTTTGGGAGAATCAGGGATAAAAAAATGATTTTTTTTTTTTTTTGCTATTCAAAAAATAAATATACTGAAGGAGATGCGGAGAGACCACATAATGTAATCGGTACTTTGCACTCATTTCTGGTTCATAGCGCAGTGTCTGTTGAGAGTGGTGGGTAGTTGTGTATTTTATTGTGGGCCCACCCCCTGGCTTGGCTGAGAGGAGCCTGGAGCCTGGGAAGGAGAGGCAAGCTGTTGAGAGTCACAGGGCAAGTGGAGGGTGGGTAGGGTGGGATCTGCATCCTGATCCAGGTACTCTGGTGGGTTGGTGTTATTTGCCCAGGTGCCCTTAGCCTCTCTAAAACTTTTTTTTATGGGAAGCTCACAAATTTTTCTTTTTATGCCTCAGTATATTATGTTTTCTCAGTTTCTAGGTTCACATTTGCCTGAATTTAAGATGGGTCACAAAATGAACTCTTCAACAGAGACTTGAGCAGTGATGGATGGGAACATATCTCTTGTTTTGGTCTCACTTCCTTTTAATTTAGGGAATATAGAATTTCCTTGACTATAGAGTCACCTGCTTTTTTCCAGGGCATCTGTTGCTGTGCATTTGGGAAAGTCTTTTTAGATGAGAAGCAGCTGTCAGAGGTCAAGTTCAAAGGTGGAGTAGTTGTCATGAGCATAAGAATGTGTCGTCGTCACTCTCATTGAGTGCAGGAAATAAGTGCTCTTACAAGCTGCGGAAATAGAGCAGCCAGAGATTCAGGCTGGTAGAGCCCTAAAAGTTTCCATCTGAACATTTGCTGCACACTTGAGATCTTTGATTTGTCAAATTCTTGATGCTGCCTTGGTCTTTGCTGCATCCCCAGGATATATTTGGCATTCATTACCTGTTTGAGTGAATACCATCCACTTCTGGGATTGCTGACTGTGTGCCAGACTCTGTGCTAAGGCCCTATGACCTCCCCTCTTTAATTTTAGAGGCATAGTAATGAGATCTAAGAGCCAGTGTCACTTGCCTAAGATCACCAGCCCAGAGTTGTTAAGTCTGGCTTCAGTCCCAGGCTGTGCCCAGTACTGACTGGCAATAGGAGCACAGGACATTTCAGCCTCCCTGGTGCAGTATCTCCGTCTCCCAATCCTTCCCTCCCCACCTCATTTTTCCCTTGCCCTCATGGCTGATTAGCCATCACATGTGGAAGCACTTTATGATTTGTACAGGTCATTATTATACCTGAGGAACTTGAACTCATTTTGGGAGATGGGCTCCTTTCCTAACCATGCTGCATGTTCTCATCCCTTCTTGGCTCATATTTCTGTTTTTCCTTTGGTTCAGAGTAGTGAATGTGGGTGAAACGGAGGTTTTCTCTGGAACTGGGATTCTGGAGTTTTCCAGAGCTAATAGTAGAAGGCTGTAGAGTTTGTCTGTCAGCAACATTCTGAGGTGAGAATCCCATCCAAGAACAATTCTGGTGAGGAGATGACTTCTACGTTACTGGTGACTGAGGCAGAGAAGCCCTAAATGGAGAGAACTCATCTGGCCTTGTGTTATTACCCCAAGGGTCTGAGTGGAGGGCCTATGCCTTTGGAAGCAGGAGGGGCTTGTCTATGTTTCTTGTAGGTTCTATTCATAAATGTTGAAATTCTCATGTTGACAGAACAGTAATCAACCCGTTGGTTTGGAAGGTGAAATAATGGAAATACCTATTTCAGTACCACAAAGTTGCGATTCTTGTACTTTTCAGATTACAGTTCTTCTAAATGGCTCACAGAGTTCAGAGGTTTCCAAGCTCTGCTTTGTCCTGTCCTGTATGTAAGCTCTTTAGGATACAAAGAAATACATTAGAATTAAATGGCTTTCTTGCAGAAGAGAGATTCTTCACAAAAAGATTCTTCACACAAAGATGTCCCCTTCGAACAAATAACTCTGGGAAATTCTACTTTCTCAATCCACGCCACCCCCCGCCACAACTGTGTATTTGCATATTAAAGGCTCTGAGAAGTCCTGAGAAAGAAGCCTGTTTAATTTTACCCTGGCATTTCTGAACCTTATTTAGCACCTCTATTTTTAATTTGCCTGAAGCACACTTCTAGAAATGGAGTTTTAGATACTTAGAGGTCAGTCACATAACATCTAAAGGTTAGGTTGTATTTATTCATGAACATATAGTCTAAGATTCAAGGCCAAATCTTTTAGACCAGGAATCAATAACCTTTTTCTTTTAACTATCAGATAGTAGATATTTTGGGCTTTGCAGGCCATAATGTCTCTGCTACAATTACTGGACTCTGCTGTTGTAGCATGAAAGCAGACAGCGACAATATGTAAACAAATGAAAGTGATTATGTTCTAATAAAACTTATTTACTGGCAGGCTAGATTTGGCCTGTAGATAATAGTTTGCCCATCCTTTGTAAGACCCTAGTCCCCAGATCACTCTGCTGCATGTTCTGTTCTGTTCCTTCTGGATGTAATGCATGTCTTGATTCAACAGCTCCTACTCAGCTTCCCTTAGAGGCCTTCCTGGACTCCTGGGACAGCTTGAGATCCTGTTCCACTGTCCTCCCATAGCTCTTCATGACTTCCACTCATTTCCTTACCTGCCCCTACCCTACCGCAATCTCTGGGGGCAGAGACCTTATTACTAGTGTGTGTCTCCAGCTGTGACAACAGGGACGGACAGTGACACACTGCAGGCACTCATTGGGAGCTTGTTGGTTGATTATGATGTTGTGATAACTTGACACAGTGTTTAGTCTTGTTTTGAGTGAACTCTTAAGTTTAATAGTAAGTACAACAGGAAGATATGCCCTTTCCAAATAAAATTTTCATACATCCCCAAAGACATGGATCATTTAAGTGAATCTAGGGATGAATTCTACATCCTCCCAGGATATATACTTCTCAGATGAAGGAAGGAAGAAATGAGGCTACTGTGAACTGTGGTAAATTATGCATGTGGAACAGGAGAGCTAAGTGAAAATGATAATTTAGGGGGCAATGGGGAAGTATTTGAAAGATCTGAGGGCGTATTTTTCTCCTTCTTTCTCCATGTATTAGAGATTAAATGATATAGACCTTTTTCTCTTTTCACCCAGGCCTTTAAAATATTTTTTCTGGTAATTTCTCTTCATATTACATGACTGCCCTAATTACATCTCTAGTTTTAAGATAATAGAACTGCATTTTTAATGTGCTCTCTGCTCTATCTGGATTTATGATATCTATCCTTCCTTACTCCTTCTGAAAAAATTCAGAGTTTATATTAAAATAAAGTAGGTGAATTAAAAGAGAATGAGCCTTTTAAATCTCAGGTCCAACCCAAATACTCATTCCACAGCTGGGCTCTCTGTCTCTGAAGCTAGGAGAGGTCCCACTCTCACCTACCTTCCTTGATGGAAAGCCCCACTGACCTCCAGGGGTGGCATAATCCTGAGCTGGCCTGAGGAAGGAAAGGATGGCTGGCGTGATGTCCCTTAGGACTGAAGAAGACCCTAGAAGAGGGTCTTCTCATCTAGAAGAGACGTTGTGACTGTCCCAGAGTTCACTACTGGACATTTGAGAATCTCTCAGCAATTTGTCCCCTTCTACTGCTGTCCTGGAGACCACTGCAGGGTGTAGTGACTTTCAGAGTCCTGGCATGCAGAGTAGTCCTATCTCAATGCCATTGCTGATGAATGGGGTGACCTAGGGAGAGTCACTTGACATCTTGGCCTTCAGTCTCTGATGACTCCATCTGTGTCTGAAGTGATCAATTGGCTTCCTGGGTTGTCTTTGATGTTAGCAAATAAAACTCCATTTACTCAGTTGAATATTAAATACCACCTTACCTTCCTCTCACTTTAATCTTATAGGAATTGGGTAAAAGGAAATGACAGAAATTTCAAAGCCTCAGCAGTTGAAATAATTGGATATCACATTAGTGTTCTTCATTAAAACACAAGTACTTTCTTCAAAGAACTTATATCTGAATAAGGGAAGTGGACACACAAACCCAAAGCTGCAGGGCTAGGGGTAATGGCATGTATAAGACACTGTAGGGGTCTGGAGGAAGGCATCACTGGTCGTCGGGAATGGGCACTAGGCAATCAGGAAGAATTTCCCAGGTGGAGTCATGATGGACTTAGGTGTTTAAGGATGACCTGATGTTCACCATATGGAGGGGCAGGGTGCCAAACATTCCTAATGAAAAGAGTAGAACTCCCCAATAATTATCAGGTCCATAGATACAGCATCAGGGGAATGAATAACAGGGTTGTGTTTCCCCAGCCAGCTACTCAGAACATTTATATCTGTGGAGCATATACACATGGAACTCATGATATAGATTGCTAAACATAGGTCATGGGTGTACTTCTTCCATCTTTTCCATTGTTACATTCATTTTTTATGACGTAAAAAAAGATGAACCAAGAAAAACTGTGAGTATCAGGAGAGGGTGTGCGGTAACTACCCTGAAGGGATGATGTTGCTGAGCAGAACAGTGATAATTCAGCACCGAGGACAGTGACACGCAGCCTTCCCAGTTCCAGGACCTGGTAAACCCTCTGTTGATGATTTACGGGTGTTGGATGTGGTAAGGAATGTCATTCTTTGCAGAGTCTGTGTTCACCATGCCTTTGGGGTTGCACCCAAGCTATGCTTGACTGGTTGTCGTAGGTTAGGCTATGATACCCCTCTTCTGGAGGCCAAGTTCTTGAGCCCACATTCCCCTAGTATAGACAGACCCCTTGGAGCTGGGATTAAAGGGTATCCTGCTCCCAGAACAAGTGGAAAGCCATGCTTGCTGTGTTTTCTGCCAGACAATTGGCCCAAGGTTATAGTTTTACTCTCAGTTCCTTTATGCATGAGGGATTTCTGTGCCTTTTCCAGGTCATAGGTAATGAACACAGAGCCCCTTCTCTAATAGACCCACAGATCCCACATTTCCACAATGGCTCATTTTTCTGTTTATCAGTAGAGTGACATTAGTGGTGATATTAGCTGCCAAATTTTGTGGCATAGAGAGCATCACGCATTTAGAACTTGGCAGGCCACTCCGATATCATTTGTGGTGTTTGTCCCTAGCAACTCAGGATAATGAATTGGGCCTTTGACTGACTTTAACAAGTCGATATAATTTTCTCCACCCTTCCCCCAATATTCCAGCCTCAGCCACAAGTGAAGCCAAGGTGTCTGAGCCTCCGGCACAGCTCTGCATATTTTATTGGAAGCATTAGCTTAAAGAACCCCTTTATATTTACTTTGGAAATGATGGCTCAACTTTGTTGAAGGAATCTTGGGTTTCGTTATTGTAAGTCCTGATTTTTTCATTCCCATTTGGCCAGGTTGTTGACTGGGAGGCCTTTGTGTGTGTACTTGGCTCCCTGAAGACATCCAGGGGAAAGTCATTATTTATTTGTATAGTCATAGTTAGAAGGGTTAAGAAGAGGCTTTCTATGGATCCAACCCACTGATCCTGTGTGTGGTGTCTCTGTCTTTTAAAAAAGTTTTTATGTGACTATTTCAAAGCAAACTCACTAGAGTTAACTATGCTTCTGGACCTTTGTGGTTTGGCCTAATCAGGGCCTGCATCATGAGTGTGTGTCCTTTGCAGTCACACAGGGCCCCATGCTGAGAAGGATCCACATTTGGTTTAATGCCCTGCTGCCACCCTCTTGAAATTCTTTATAATTTTTGTACCAGGGTCTCCATATTTTCATTTTGCACTCGGTTCTGTCAATTACATAGCTGGTCCTGGGCATAATCTACTGTGGAAGGAGAATAACAACTAGAGTACAAGGACCTTTTAAGACTTGAGGAGTTCTTAGTCCATAGAGGGTACAAGGGATTTTAATAGATGTTCTATTCATTAATAAAGGTTGCAAAACAGTCCTCTGTGGTCGATAGTTTTAGTATAAGCCCAGTGAGGGACAAAACCGAAGTCAAACACAAAGGCAGTAAGTGGCCTTGTGTCTCTCCAAGCAGTCTTGTCCCTTACTCCCCTATGTCCCCAACCCATCTTTTGAGATCGAGAGTCCAGAAGGCAACGAGGAGAGGTCATAGCCCTGCTAGGTGGCACTAGATGAATGTCCTCTGGGAGGTGGAGCTGCTGGCAGGCTGGGCATCTCTGGGTGTAGGATTGGCAAGTTACTGGGGTGCATATGCTTCTTGCCTAGCTTCAGGAGGAAGTTGTCTGGAGCTGTGTGAGTTTGAAGAGACCTGCTAGAAGGCCTTTCCTACCCATCTTGGGTATGGAGGAGAGACAAGGTTAGACAAAGGCTTGATGCCAGCAGCAGGACCCCTCAGGCAGGCCTTCTTCCCTACCAGCTGATTCTAGGCATTCTGCACCTTCATTTTAGATGGTTTAAAAGGGAACTTTTAATTCTTATGTCATTAAGACATGCTACATTAAATTATGTGAATACGCATAATTTTCTGCCTCCTAATCTTCACTTGTAACAATCCATTCTCATAAATGCTTTCCCCAGTATTCTTCAGAGGTGGGGTTATTATAGAGTGTTAGCATCAGGGAAGATGAGGTACCTAAAAGGGGCAAATGTTTCTTAAAACCTCTTCCCTGTACAGAAGGCAAAGAGATAATGGGAGAATACAATGTTTAAGATCTACTGCTGGTGGTTAAAAGGTTATGTTCTAGGTGCGTGACACCTCTCCCGGCATCAGTGCACACACCACTACCCTCCTTCCTGAAATCTAGAGATTAAAAACCTCACATCCTTGTAACCTTTGAGTTTTAGCTCCAGCTTAAATCTCTAAGCATGTCACTATCAGAGTTTCTGTCTATGGAAACCTTTGAATGTGAACCTCAAAGTGATCCCCCCTGGTGTGCTTTCTCATCGTCTCTTTTACAATGACGACACTGGCAATAAGCCATTTTGCTTCCAGGGAAAGCAAATCTCTTTCTTCTGACTCCCCTTGTAAGAATATATAGGATTATAAGTACAATATTCTAGAAACATATTCTGACCATCCTGTTGCAACTCCAGAGCTGTTAAGGAGCCATGGACAGAACAGAGGGTTGGGATCTGTAGAGTTGGTTTTGAATCCTGACCCTGCCACTTGGTGGTCATATGATCTTGGGCAAAACACTTAATTTCCTTGGGCCTCAGTTTTCTCATCTGTAAAATGAGGATCTCTGCCAAAAAAACAAAAAAGAAAAGCAAACCTTGCAAGGACTGTTGCTGAGACCCCAAGGGGGTAAATATCAGAGCCTACCATGATGTTTGATGTGTCTGCTCCTTGATCAATGTTGGGGAAGCTGAAGAAGACCTTCCCTTTGTTGAGTTGGATTTGTTTTAATTAGTCATGGTGAACTCACTCAAAGACAGTTGTGAAGAACTCATATGGAGCCAAAACACATCCTGCAACTGGGGGAATGGAGAATAACCCCGAGGCTTAGGTTCAACACACTTTTCCATCCACTAAAAGGAAAGCAGAACTCAGGCAGCCTCAAGGACCAGGGACAGTGTTAGGGAACAAACATGTAATCTTCAGTGTCTTTTTGTAATGGGAGATCACAATCAGATTAATGATTTTAAAATGAGCATTTTTCTGCCTTCTGGCCATATTTAATGTTCTAATGCCTTTTCTTTCTTATTTTTCACGTTATCAACAACATCATCATCATACTACTACTCAGTTTAGTATTTTTGTTTTATAACCATGCTGAGCAGTCCAAACCATTAAATAGGCTTTGTAATCTGGTGTCCAGGGAGCTCCTTAGAAGGAGACATGCTGTTTTTTGTCTGTTTTCATATTGAACTGACTGAGCATGTGAAACTTGGTGACAGGCTTTCTGCTCCTGGCGTGTGTATCTGGGTGGCGAATTCAGCCCCTCTGTGGACATGGAAGAGTTCTGTTTTGGTGTCAGGCAGAGCTGGGCTTGGGTGTCAGGATGGTGTAGTTGAGGTAAGTTGTGTAACTTCTCTGGGCTTCCATTTTCTGATACTTGATGGAAAATGATGGCTAATGATACCACTTCGATATAGGGCTATTGTGAAGATTGAGAGAATGTATGAAGAGCACAGAGCTGACAGGTGATGAAGGGCTCCATAAATGTTCGCTGCTGCTATTGTGGATATTATTATACAGTAATATGTAATCCTTGGTTTCTGTTCTGAACTTGGAAGTGTAAAGTTCTAGGATGCATGGACATTGAGGAATGTGTCTGGAGGAGGTTTGGATATTTGGGATCTCCCAGCTGCCTTCTAGTGCATTCATGTTCTCCTTGCAGATTTTCTTTAGAATATCTTGTGCCATCTATAATGACAGAACCTGGAATGCAGTGTGTGTGTGTGTGTGTGTGTGTGTGTGAGAGTTTTTCTTTTTTTGTATTTTCTGTCAGTCATCAGTGCCAAATGACTCAAGAGTAGGTGGCCCTTCATCCTCCCACTTCCAGAAAGTTCTTTTAAAGATTGCTGGGGGTGGAGGAGAAGACTTTTCTTTTTAACACGAATGATGTGTTTTGACAAAAATATATCACTGTGGTGAATTTATGCTAAAGGGGAAATGCTTGCTGTTACAAACAGTGCTTATTTTTCCTTCTGCAAACAGGGCATTGACACTTGAGTCCCCCATGCAACCTGTGGAGAGAGCTCGTGACTGAAGCAGGGCTAGTGTGATAGGTCCATTAATCTTTAGTACAAACATGGAAACCACTGCAGGGCCCCAGCGGACTCCTGGGGTATTTAAAAACCAGAGTCATAAAGAAGGGTGCAGGAGCCCACAGAGAGCACGTGGCTTTTGAGAGTCTGAATGTCATGTCCCAGTGCTGCCACCACTGTGGGGTCTGGGGCAAATGGCTCTTCTCTGAGTGTGTTTCTTCCCCAGTAAAGTGACAAAAGAGACACGAGGCTGCCTCAGCTCCCTCCATGCTTGTCCTCACACCCAAAGGCTGTGTGTGCATGTGTGTGTGTGTATGTATGTGCTTTGGATTGGCTTTGGAATTTTCTGTGGGAACCATCGATGCTGCCCTCCAGGTAACTCATGTGGGAGTAGAGGTGTGACAGATGCATGCTGACGACTCTGCAGCTGGTGTGAAGGAAATTTAATTATTATGGAGCCTTAGACAAACTCAGAGACTCCAAGAGTCCATTGATGTAGGAGACCCATGATGGAGAGGAGGAATCTAAGAATTATAGGCAGTGAAATAATATTAGTTGTAGCCATATTGGAGTTTGTAGACTGTCCTTCAAATGTCCTTCCTCTTGTTACTGTGCTGAGGAGGCTATTCATGATTCTAGTTAATGTTTATTTACATGTGACCTTGACAGGCACTGTGCTAAATGATTTACTTTTAACCCTCACAACAACCCTCTAGGAAAGGGGCTATTATTATGAAACCCATTTTCAGGTGAGGGCATGAGGCTTGGAGGGATGCAATGACACTCCCTGTCATAAGGTAAGTCAGAGAGGCTGGTTCTAACCCAGGTGGTGGGACTTTGTATCCCTTGTCTTTGGCTTTGTGGCTGGGACTGTGGCTGTAGGACAAGTGGGCTGCTCTGGGCCAGCGTTGCGCTATCCGTAGTCACACAGGGGAGAAAGCAGCCAGGAGGGCTTTTGCACATCTCTTGCAAATTGCTTGTTGTAGCCCATGCTTTTTCCTGGGTCCAATTTTTCTGGGATTAACTACGGGCATCTCTTTTGTCCCTGATGGTGGCATCAGATGACATAATGATAATAAACATTTGAACCTTAGTTTCTAGGCACTGTTGTAAGAATTTTTCAGACATTATCTAGTTTAATCTTCATAACAGCCCTATTAGACAGGTACTAAGATTAGTCCTATTTTCCATTTGGGGAAACTGAGTCACTTGCCTGTGATCTTGGGACAATGGGTGACCATCTGACTTGCACAGCCTGTCTCTGGAGCTCCCATCCATGACAGCTGTGCTTTGTGCTCCCTGGAGGAACCGCCAACCTGGAAGATTTTGTTACAGGAAGAATGTTCGTCAGGGCTGATTTAGGGTGTGTTGTTGGGAGTATCAGCTCTGTGGCCTGAGAGCCCTGAGTTCAAATTTGGGTTCCCCTACTTGCAGACCATGTGGCCATGGGCAAGTCACTGTTTTTCTGTGCCTTATTCCTTTTATGTAGGATAGGAGAAAAGTATCCATCTCACTGGGATGTTGAGAGTTCAGGGTTTGCCTCATAGTCAGTTCACAATATTTGGGAGTATTAAATTCTCAATTGAGAAGCAGACGGGACCATCCCCCAGTTGCCAAAGCCAGAAACCCACACCACTTCTCACTCTCGCCTCCCTTCCACTTCTCCATCTTTCTGACAGTTTGTCTGGAATGTTCCTTCTGGCTGTCCTTCCTGTCCACTTGATTACCACATGGACAGGGCCCTCACCACTTAAGTCCCCTCTGAGAGGACTGCCTGGCTTCCTGCCCTGCCCCCCATTTCCATTTCACACACCAGGCTGATCAACCAACAAAGCACATCTGATCTGGTCACTTTCGTGCTAAAAAGTCCTGAGTGGTACCCCATCATTTACAAACAGCTGTTTTGAACCTCACGGGGCACCAGAGTCATTTGGGGAAGACGCCTAATGTGTACATTCTGGGGTCCCATGCCTCAGACTTCTAGTTCAGTGGGTCTGGGTTAGGCCCAGAAATCTGCTGTCTGGCTATTGTCCCAACGTGATCCTGTTGTGTGAGATCTGGCCTGAAACACTGATCTGTAAGAATCAGTCTAGGTCCCTTTACCTGCCTCCTGAGCCTGGCTTTTTTCTGCCTCTGTGTCTTTGCCAGGCCTCCCATTCTGTCCCCTGCCTTTGCTTCCCTTTTGACCTGGCTTCTGTGTTTTAAGATTAAACTCTTAGACGGACTGACACGAAGAAACCATGGCAGAGATAATCATCATAATATCTAGTGTTCATTGAAGGCTCGTCATATGCTGATGGAAGCTTTTATAAGTATTAAGCCATTTACTCCTCATAGCCCCGTGAGGTCAGTACAGTTATTGCCCCAATTTTGATTAATGTGGAAAATGAGGTGTGGCAAGGTTGAGTAACTTGGTGTGGGGCCAGTGGCCAATGAGCTGGGGAGGAGCCTAAGTCTCAGCCAGAGGTGAATGGGAGGCACCTTCTCTTGGACTTTTGTGGCTCTGGCTTGGATTGTCCCAATGTTACAGTGACTGGAGGACACTGCTGACACTCAGTGGGTGGGGCTCAGGGGAGCCAGAAGTGTTTCAGTGTGTAGATCAGCCTTGTTTATGGAGAGACACTATCCCATGTCCTTCATAAGCAGCAGATGCTTTGCTGGGCTTTCCTGCAGTGAAAAAAACTGATCATAATGATTTGAGCCTAGAATCTAATCTAAACACCCAGTTTTAAAAATTTCATGGTTTTAATAAACACTGAGTTTTCATGGAGCATGACTGCTGTAAATCATCAAGAGTTATTCAGTATTTTGGAGAAGTCACATTGCCACGGGCAATGTTAATAACCATTAAGACACAACTATATGTACCTGTATTTGTAGCTGTTGAATTTTTGGCGATTCTACATTGAGGTACAAGCATTTGACTGTTTGTTTTTTAGTGTAGTTGTGCCTAAGTGTTTGCCTACTGAAATATGTATTACTTTATTATAAACTACTTGCCTTTGATTTTCTTTTAAGTTATAGGTCAGGCATACTGATTTTTTTGATGTTATATGTTGATATTTTCTGAGTTTCATTTCAGGGTGGTAAAGGAGGTGTTGCAAAATGATTGTTTAAAAAGGAGTCTTTAGTCTCATCAGATGAAGAACCACTGCTCTACAAAATCAAGCCTCTTAAGGGGTGGGAGAGCAGTGAGTTCTCAGGAGGGAAACCTAATCGATGGATCCTCACAGGAAAGTCTAAAAGAAAACTTGAGTCTGGCTGCCTTTGCTAGACCTCAGTTTGCCTCCTGCCCACACATCACAGCCCTCCTGGTTCTCTTTGAGATGTTAATTTGTTGCTAGGAAAATTATCTTGTCACTGACAAATGGAATCTGGAAGAATCAGCTCTTCTTATAAAGTGGTTCCTATGGTATCTGCAGGGCTTTGTCGGTTTGCACGTTATGAATATTTATGTTTCTGAAAAAAATTCCTCATTTAAATTGCATTTTCAGTAATTTCCCACAGAAAATAATGACATTTCCAGTCTTTACCTAGGTGAATCTCTTCAGAGATGACAGTTTTTGCACATGGACTTCAGGGGCATCAGAATTTACCCGATTCCAAACACAGAGGCAAGCCTGCTGCCCTGTGATTGCTTGCATATAAAATAATGCGTGTGCCCAATACATTATCGACTGAAGATAAAATGCCAGAAGTGATTATGGTAAATTAGACCTTTTGTATTATTTATGAGGTCCAGAGTAAACCATGTTTCCCTTTTCCCCACTCATGTTTACATAAAAGCCATTGCAGGACTTGTTAGTAAACAATTTAAATATTTATTATACAGAGGGCCAAATTTGAAAGGCAGTTCTAGCCCAAGTTTCCTCATCTCCAGCTGTGAGCAGTTCAGGCAGAAAAGTGGATCTGTTCAAAATTTTATTGCACATGTGTCACGTGGGCCTGAGCAAAGTCCAGGAGAAGCTGAACTTGGGGATGCAGGAAATGTCTTTACTTTGGCCTCATGTCAGCTGGTCCTGGCCATGGTTATTTGAGTATCTACGGGAAGGGATGAAGGGAAGCATGTCCTCATCCCTTCTTGGTTCCCAGGATAATATTTAATGCCTAACTCCAGTGTGGATCCATCTTCAGCATTTTCTCCTTATCAAAACTAATCAGAAGTGTGTGTGTTTTTTTTTTTTTTCCCAGTACCATTTTCCACCCCTCTGGTCTTACATTGATCTCTCAAGGGAAGCAAGGAGGGTGAGCCCACAGATAAAACTCTTTTCTTGAGCTGTGTGTGTCGCTTTTTTGTGGCAAGTCATCAAGATAACATCTTACAGTTGTTTGGGATCTTACAGTTTCAGAACTGCTTCTGTGTGTGACTGTGTTTGATCCGCAGGCTGCTGGGAAGAGCTGTCCTACAGGTGGGTATGGGTCATGGAGGGAACGGGGCTGAACAGGAGTGGGTCACTGAGTTCATTCTTTCCATGTTCATTCCTCCATTTCTTGGCTTCAGTTCTTTGATGAGCCATGTCTACAGTTCCTCCTTTCCCATTTCCTCATTATCTCCAACCCAAAGTTAAATGTTTCTAGCCTTTGGGTGTTAGAGATGCACTTGGGAACTGCTTTCTCTTTGAGAAGAAACATCTTGGGCTTGGGCTTTGATTAGTGAAGTGATACTGTATGTATCTTTGGACACACTCACGATGAAAGTCAGAATAGCGTGTGTGAAGTTCCAAGGAAAGAGATGTCAGAAGCTAAACTGATGCCTCTTTCTTATCAAACTTTTCTTTTTTTAACCTAAAAAGAGCTAAAAGACTGGTTCTGTTCTCTACCTGTGCATAACAAAAAGGGGGCCAACCACTGTCTTTGTATTTCTTTGTGTGTCTTTATCTTTGTAATACCTGAGAAAGCCCCCATCCTAATAGGCTCCTTGTAGTTCTACCAGTTTGATCGCAAGAGGTCTGATGCAGTGAAACCACCATTGCCGGAAAGGCCTGACTTCTGTGTGCCGGCTCAGCTTTTCCAAGGGCATTTTAATGTGTCTTGAACCCTCTTCATGTGAACCATCTAGGGCTAGCAACCTGGTGTGAGGCGAGAGACTTCTGGCTTCCTGTGGCCCAGGTTATTTCTGTAAACCAGCTGGAAGCTGCTGGCCAGGCTCTCTCAATAGAGTATTGATGGACCAGATGCTCTGTGGGGCTCTATTTGCCAATTTATACCATTTGCTCACTTTTTATACTTTAGTTCCAGTATGTTTGGACAATTAAATTAAACTGGCCCATTTCTAGCACATTAAATGGCTTTGTTCTCCTACCCTGGCACTGAGCCTCATGTGGAATTGTGTAAAAGGAAGACTCTCAGCTTGGGAGCCCAGTGGAATTCAACGTTTCATAGTTGTCAGTTCATGTATTTGCACACAGGCCCCGGGTGGTGATGGGCTCTTTGGGTTTGCCTGGTGGCATCATCTGCAGCCCCAGGCTTGATGAAGCCTCCCTGCAGCTGGACCCTGAGTGCATAGATTGGTTGGCTTGGGTCATTCACCAAAGCCTTTGTTCTGTAGCTGATTTTCCTGTGCTGAGTGATAGCTACTGTCGTGAGCGCCTATGTGCCTGGCTCCGTACATTTGCTATGGAAGAGAAGACTGTTAGCGTCATGAAATTTACTGCATTTAAAAAAATTTCTGGTACTGTACCTTTTCTTTTTCTCCTCTCTTCTTCCCTATTAAGCCCTTATTTCTGGTTTTCTCCTTATTTTCCTTCTTTACCTTGTCCTTGATCCCCTCCTCCTTAGGCTAAGGATTATATTCCCTATTTTGATACTACTTTTTTTTTCAAACTTTTTTTAAAATGGACATCTTTAAACATGTTCAGAACAAAGAATAATCAAATCATCCAAGTTGGACAGTTACCAACACTTGGCCAAATCTGGTTTCATTTGTACTTTCACTATTCTGCTACATTGTCCCTTGGATTATTTTGAAGCAAGTCTCATGTATCATATCATTTTATCTCTCAGTATTTCAGTGTATATCTGTAAGAGAAGGACTCTTTCTTACTCCCTCTTTTCTTTAAATGAAAGAATTGTAGAAACCTGGGAAAGGAGAGTGGTCTCAATTTCTACTTTTGCATTTCCATATTTGAATTGTTTTACTGCAAGCATATATTAATTTTGATAGTAAATGAAGAGTCATAGAAACTCAAGACAATGACAATGTTCATGGGGTTGTACATTCCTTGAGACATGTTCTGAGTGCTACAGGGGCAGCTCTCTGTGCACTGGGAGGTGAGGTCAAGGAGGCTTAACCAGAGGGAAATTTTGAGCTCACCTCAAGGTTATTATGCAGTGGCAAGGAAGATGAAAACTGTATTGAAACCATGTTTGGAAGAATATTAGAGGCTTTATGTCCTGGGAGGAAGGTTTTGTTGCTTCTGGTGTTTCCAAATTGTGATAGCTCTACTCTCCCTCATAGTTATTCTCCTGAGGTATACTGATTGGCCTTGAAAACAGAACAGTGAAACTCTGCCATTACCTAGCATTCAGAGAGTGAAGAGCATGCTGGGCTATACAGCAACCATGTTGGACAGAGCTATACCTGTTATGTATGGTGGTTTGATTGTTTCTGAAAAGAAAAGATCCATATGATAGATGAATTAGAGCAATTAACCCTGGCTGCTGAAATAGATAACCCTGAAATTTCAGGAGCATAACATAAAACAAATTTATTTTTTATTCTTAACAGTCTGGCAGTTCTCTTCCACAGAGTGATTGGGGGACCTGGCCTTCTCTCATTTGGAGGCTTCACTGCTCCCTGAGGACTACTAGAACCCTTGGCAGGACTCAGCCAGCCAGCCATGGGCAAACATTGATTAGATGTAGGGGAGAAGAGCATGTTTTAGGGGTCAGATCAGACATGATGTACATCACTTCTCCTCCTATTCACTGGCCAGAATCTGGCTGCATGGCCACAATGCCACTGCAAGGGAGGCTGGGAAATGTCTTCTTGAGTTCCCAGGAAGAAGAATGGGCTTAGGTGAGCTTGAAGGCAGTGTCTGGCACAAGAGCTATTGTGTGCTGACCCCTCACTGTACTCATTTTAAGCCATTCTCATACATTGTGTCACAAGTCATGGGAGATGTGTTCTAAGGTCCCTATCTTCTTCACCAGAAAAATGAGGCTCAGAGACATTGCTGTTTGCCAAGATCACCCAGGCAGCAAGTGGGAGAGCTGGGCTTGCCTGTGATCTGGCACCACTGTATCCTGAGTGGGCCTCTACTTGCATTTTAAGCATTTATTTAAAAAGAAAGAGTGTCATAAACATATATAAGACCATGTTTAAAATCTCTGTTGGATCCATTCTTACGTTTTTTTTTCCATACTGTGTCTGAGACTTGGAGCTATTCATTTTCTCTCCCTTGCATAAACTCACTGCTCACCTTCCTTGATGAATGGAAATTGGTATAATATTCCTGGTGCAATCTTCCAGGCTAGCAGAGAGGGGAAACTGGCATTTGTCTGCCTTATCTCTGGAATGTCAGGGACCAGGCTCTGTACACATTGCACCCTATGGGGAGTGGGCCATGGAGAATGGTCACTATACAGTGAGGAGAGTGCTGATGGCATGAGGGAAAGTGACAAATCTCTTCTGTCTGTAACTTCATCGTGGGAGCCTTGAGGTAGAGCCACTTGACAGAAAGCATTTCCACAAGATTGCCTTGAATTAGCTTCTCTGGGTGCATCTGTTTTCATGTCACTTATCCATTATCCAGGAAAATGATCTACAGCCCAGCTGGCTGAATGACTGCCGAAGTGTGAATCCTGCTTCTCACGTCCTGTCAGTCAAGTCCCAGTGATTCACAGCCCCCTTTGAAGTTGGAGTAACCTGGTGTTACTGACTCAGTTTGGCAGTGCATTTCCTCTAATGTTTTTATACAAAGTTTGAGAAGTGTGTTCTGGAACTTTTTAGTTCGTTGAACTTGTTTGCCAACTGCCTTTCAACATCAAGCCTGCCGGGCCAGTAAGCCAACTTACTGACTTGGGAAGGCTCCTGTTGTGTAGGAGGCATTGGACTCTGAGTGGCCTCTGCCTTGGCCCTGGATAACTTGCATTCCAGCCCGGGGACCTGAGTGGCACCTCCATGTCTTCTCACCCCAACTCTCACCAGGTAGGGAGTATTTGGTTTTAGTCTCAGAGTGGCCTTGCAGGTACCAGGCCCCTGTCACTCAGCAGTGTCTCTGCTCTTAGCAATTTGGGACCCTCCAGGGAGCTTCTCACCACTTCTTTTATTTCGAACAGATATATCCAGTTCTGGTCTTTGCAGATTTCCTTTCCTTAATTTAGAGCATCACTGTGTAGGTGGTAATGAAAAAATTTTGTTTTCTAATTATCCCAGGATTTTTGAACCAAGGGCTCACACAATTTTTAGATGATTTCAAGATATGCATTGAAATAACTGAGAACCTAGAGGATATAACAAAATAATATTGGGACATAATTTTGACTGTTAGAAAAGCCCTTTCTTTAATAAGGTCAGTTGTACATCACACCTCACCCTTATGTCTATTTGCACCTGGTGATCTTGCTGTATACTAAAGCTATTACTGGGGTTGTGGCTCAAGGGGTATGAGAGAACTTTTTACAGAACTTTTAGCTAATAAAAATAGAGGTCAAAAGTAATTATTCCTGTATTCACTCCGTGCTGAGTGAGGCTGAAAGGAGTTCACCCATTAAATTACATTTCCAGTGTTCTGTTCCAATGTATGCTCCTTTACAACTTTATTTAAAGGAAGCATAATGTGAAAGGCTTTTAACTATTGAAGAAAGACAGGAGCCTTAGTCAGTAATGGTAGAATCTCTCATCTAATCGTTTGCTCCAAGAACAAAGATTTTTTAAAACTGGAACTCAAGCAGTCTCTTGGATTATATTAATGGAACATAACCTTAATAGCCCTCTCCAGAGGATAATCTAAAGTGTATGTTAGTTCTCTCTAAGTATCTTTGATCTTAAACTTTTTATTATTTTGCTGTGTTTTCTGTGCTCTTGCCTCTGTCACTTCATCGAATATCTAAGCAGTTAAAAAAATCAAAATTCTTGCAGAGATTAATGTTGCATGTATGTCTCTTTTACTCTGTGGAGATTTTTAATTACTGAATTTGAGGTGTATTTAGCAAGTATTTATTGAGCATCCACTATGCACCATGCACTTTCTAGTCCCTTAAGATCTATCAGTCAACAGAAGAGGGTCCATGCCTTGGTGGGGCTTATATTCTAGTTAGGGGAAGACAGACAATAAAGATAAACATAATAAATGAGAAAAACACAATGTTTGTTAGCAAATAATATGGAAAAAAAGGTAGAGAGGTAAGAAAGAGTAGGAGTACCTGGGGGATATGGGAGTGGTGGAGATAGAACTGTACTAGCCCAGAGGCAGCACCTATGGCCCAGCTTGTTAGCCCTTGATTTTCTATTATATAAAATTAGGATGTTGAAGAATGACTTCAAAGTTTTTGAACAATGAGGTAGACTTTTTCTTTATTGTCCTCTAAGCTGAACTTAACAGTGTTATTTCTTAGCTAACAAGACTCTCTAGCATATTTCTTTGTGGGAAAATTAACAAATACAGTTTAAAAATCTATACATTATGCAAAAATACGTATCTCATGGTATAAGAAAGCTCATATTAGTTTAAGAAAAAAATCTGTGCTTTTTATATGAAGCTATATGTCAACTTGATAAGGACACTGGGCTTCTATAGTCTCAGTTTCCTCATCTGTGAGACATGGATTGGGTGTTGAAAGAGTAAATGGATGTGAAAAAACCTTGTGGAATGCAGCTTATGTGGTCCTGGAGTGAGGCAATGTTGGATTCACAGTAATTCACATCAGCCTCTGGGGGAGGATTTCATAAACCCATCAGGCTTCTGTCTCCAGAGCCTTCTACTATCTATTATTCCCATCATGTGCCTGCTTCCCAGGCTTGCCTACTCCCTGAAGCATCTCCTATCCAGGTTTAAACTCATGCTTCCAACTTGTGCCAAGGCTATGAGTCAGATGGAGGAAGGAGGCAGTGAATTCCACTAATTCTTGATAGTTTGTAAATGACTGATAGACTACATCCTGAGAAAAGGGTCTGGGTACTAATGATTTAATGGAGAGACATGTCAATAGAACCAGATAGATAATGATGGAGGGATCATTGAATATTATTTAATGTTTAAAATAGGCAACATACTTGACTTAAGCATCAAAAAAGTATAAAAAAATAACACAGGAAAATGTTTTTCTCTCTCTTCTATTTCCCACATGCCCAGTTTTCCACTCTCCACCCAAACAGGTAATAACTGAAATTAGTTTATTAATCCTTCTAGATATATGTTTATGTGTATAAAGTTACTCCAAATATATATTCTTGTTTCCCTCTTTTTTACATAGTGATAGCACATCATATACATTGCTGCAAGCCCTTCTTTTTTCCATTTAAAAATACACTTTGGAAGTCTTCCCACATTAGAGCACAAACTTCCTTTATTCTCTTTACAGAAGCACAGTAGGGCATTTTATGAATGGGTCATTATAATTTTAACCAGGTCCCTCTCAGAAACCTATCTTTTTGCTGTTATTCCCACATGCCATCATAAAAACCTTGCATAGGCATCATTTCATACGTGGGCACCTTTCTTTGAGGATAAATCTCTAGGAGTGAAAATGTAGGGATAAAGGCCACATGTGTTGGTAGTGTTGATAGATTTTGCTAAATTAACCCTTAGAGAGGTTGCATCAATTTATACCCCTACCAGCTATGAATGATAATCCAACATTTCTCCAACAGACTTGCCAGGATGGTGTGCTAGTGAACTTTTGGAGTTTTGCTCACCTGATAGATTAAAAAAAATGCAGTTTTGAGAAGCAGGGATTTCCTGAATCCCCTGTGCCCCCTGGACTGCCAACTTCTCTGTTCTGCATCCTCCCAGGAGAGCAGGTTACTAGCACCTGGGAACCTCACCTTTGGATGGCACCAAATCTTCTCTGTACTACAGGTATTCCTTACCTTTCTAGGTAAACCTCAGACCCATTTATATTCTTTATAAATTGAATATTTTCCTCCTCCTGCCTAGGTATTCTTAATTTCTGTCTTAGTTGATAGCGACTCAATTCTTTAGTTTTAATTTTCTCTGTCATTAGCTTTTTTACCACAGTAGAGAATCACCTATAAATTAATGCCTAATTTATGAAAGAGAACCTGTTATTTAAAGATACTTACAGTTGCTTTCTAAAAACAATATTTAGAAGATGCAAGTGATTTCATTTTTTTTCTGTTTTTTTACATTTTAGGTTTTTAGGTGCTAGATTTGTTTTTAAGAAAAAGAGGCTGAAGGGCACAACGAAACAAAGGTACCATCTAAACAAGATGAATTTATTTAGCTAAGAAGTCTGCAGGGGATGCGATAAAAATCTTGACTCCATCCACGTCTGTCTTGCCAAGGCATTCCTCAGACACTTTGAGGATTTCTTTTTAAGGCTCAGGGAATGGAAAAAAGCTTCACCAGTAGTCATGAGATACGCTAGCTTAGGGTTAAGAGTGTCTGTTCTGTAGTCAGGTGTGGAGGGAAGGGAGCGCTCAGCCTCTGGCTCCAGGCTTCAATTTCTTCACCTGTGAAATGGGCATGATGACAGTATCCTCTTCACTTAATACTCTACTCAGATTGATGAGATGATGCATGATGCAGTGAGTACAGTGCCTGGGCTCAGGGGGCCCTCTAAGTCTCCTTATTATCCCTCTGTACATATTAGCTCTTGTATTTTCATGGTTCCTCACAAACAGCCTTTAACCTGTGTGCATAATGGGAACTCCCACATTGATGATCCAAGGTCAGAATGTTCACTGTCAACTGTTCCTTGTAGAACTTCTAGATCACCTTCTTCGTTGGCCGGGACAAGGGCCCAGAGCTAACAAGTTATTCTATAAATGGCTCTTGGTCAGTAAAACTGGGTCACATTTACTTCCTTAGGAAAATGTTTGGGTCATTTGCTTCCTGAAAACCTTATTTTTCTCCCTTTTGAAAGGTTAAGGGGATAGTTTAAATAGAAATAATAAAGCTTCTTTTCTTAAGGATCTCTCTGGCTGTATTAGTTTATTTCTGTTATGTTAGTGCAGCTATTTACCAGCATTGGTTTGTGCCACTAAAGGCTCACCTGCTGCCCCATCCCCTGGGGAACATCGATGATAGAGGAACAGCTGCTCCCTCAGTCTTTTTCCTGGGTCACAGTTCATTCTTCTTTAGTGGATGCCTCCATCAGAATCTACTTGTGGGAGATAACAGGACCCCCTCTCTCTTCCGTGGTCCTCACCCTGAGGATGGTTCGTTTCCTCACACTGCTCGGAGGATGGAGGCTGAATTAAGGAATTCTTTGTGACCCACTGCTAACCCTAAGGGGGTGCTGCTGCCTTCAGGCTGCTGAATGCAGGGACTGGGTGTGGAATCATCAGTCTTGATTTACACCCCAAACAGAGTCAGTAGCAGATAGAGTCAAATAGCATGCAATTCTCAATTTTTCCTCTAATAATGGGGAAATATGATAATGGCAGAAGACATTAAGACAGAAGTAAAAATTGTGTCAAATGGGAAGATTTATTTATCTTGTTGTCCACTTGGATTGGAGATGGTGTATAGGGATAGAGGGCAAAAGAAATCTGAAAGCTAGGATGCGTCCAGTCTTTTTATTTATATATATTATACATATACATAATATATACATATATACATAATATATATATATTTTATTGAAGTACAGTCAGTAATAATGTATCAATTTATGGTGTGCAGCACAATGTCCCAATCATACATATACATACATATATTCATTTTCACATTCTTTTTCATTAAAGGTTATTACAATATATTGAATATAGTTCCTTGTGCTAACAGAAGAAACTTTTTTTAAATCTATTTTTATATATAGCAGCTAACCTTCACAAATCTCAAACTCCCAAAGTGATCTCTTCCCACCCCCTTTTTCCGGTAACCATAAGATTGTTTACTATGTCTGCAAGTCTGTTTCTGTTTTCTAGATGAGTTCATAGTGTCTTTTTCTTTTCTTTTTTTTTTTAGATTCCACATATGAGTGATATCATATGGTATTTTTCTTTCTCTTTCTGGCTTACTTCACTTAGAATGACGATCACCATGTTTATCCATGTTCCTGCATGTTGCATGGCGTTATTTTATTCTTTTCTATGGCTGAGTAGTATTGTATTACATAAATATACCACAGCTTCTTTAGCCAATCATCTGTTGATGGACATTTAGGTTTCCATGTCTTGGCTATTGTAACTAGTGCTGCTATGAACATTGGGATGCATGTATCTTTTCCAATTAGAGTTCTTTCTGGATATATGCTCAGGAATGGGATTGCTGGATCATATGATAAGTCTATTTTTAGTTTTTTGAGGAATTTCCATACTGTTTTCCATAATGGCTGTACCAAACTACATTCTCACCAACAGTGTAGGAGGGTTCTCTTTTCTCCACACCCTCTCCAGCATTATTGTTCATGGACTTTTGAATGATGGCTATTCTGACTGGTGTGAGGTGATAATTCATTGTAGTTTTGATTTGCATTTCTCTGATAATTAGTGATATTGAGCATTTTTTTAAGTGCCTATTGGATGCCTCCAGTCTTGAGTCCCTTTTGCTGTTGATAGAGCTCTTTCAGTGCAAGAGTCAGGTAGGCAGCTGGTCCACTATCAGATCAACTCTACCACAGTGGAGATGCTCAGAGTCTTGGCATTTCAGGCGGATGTACTGGGATGAAGGCATTTGCTGCGATCCCCTGGACCCTGGAGTTCAAACCTTGTTGGAATGGGGCCGTCATGATAACTCACAAAGACTCAGAGATGCCTCTGGCAAGAATACAGTCGGCATTGAATGATTCTCGTGGGGAAATTCTCTCCAGAAAGCTTTGGCTGAGTTAATCAGTTCATTAGACCCGTCGCTTACCATGCCTCAAGCACCCAGCATTAACATCTTGTCTGTTGCAAGTATTTCCAAGTGCTACTACATTAATATCATCCAGGCCTTTCACTTGATGACTAAACACACAGAGGAGCTCTAAAATTCAGCTTTATATCACAGCCACCAAGAGAGACAAGTGGAAGGCCCATCTTCCCTGGCCTCTAAGGGACAAAATCTGGAGCTGAGGGGCAGGATCTGGTCAGTGCCCAGTGGGCCGCCACTAAAGGTGGGTTGGAGAAGTGAATAGATTTATCTGCTGTGGCTGTCATCATTGATGAGGCAGTGCTTCCAATGCAGCTCTTACTTGAAACTAAACAAGATGCCTATGTTACCGAAAGGTATGGTTGGCACTCCTGTTCTAAATAGCTCACAGTTCTGTGGCCATGAAGCATTCTAGGGTATGAAGAGGCTGCCCCAGCATAGTCAGGAAGAAGTAGCTATGATGGATCCATGTCCCATGCCAGGGTTCAGAGGTGAAAAGACCAGACCAAAATGGCAGCACTCGTGTTTTTGTGTCTTGTAATATTTAAATATCAGTATTAGTGCTTGTGTGAGAAGTGATCACATGTTTCTCATCATGCGATACTCAGATGTTGATACCAACAAGGCATGGGGTGCAAGACCCAGATCCTCTGTTCTGTGGCTGGAGTCTTTCCAACAAGTCTGATGTGAGCAGGTCATTCTGCATTAAACACAGTGCTCTGGGAGAGAGATCCTCAGGTGGGACTTCTGCCAAGTATTTGTTAGCTGAGACATGGCTGGGACGTCATCCCACCTCCTCAGGTCTCAAACACACTATATCCTTCCTGTCTTCTCTTAGCTGAGGGCAGCTCCTCAGTATAGCTATTGAGCCCAGGGGCTCTGGGTTGATGAGGTGGCATAAGATTCTGCCCCACCTCATCTCCCTTCATATTTTCTTCTGTCCGTCTGAACTTGACCTTTTGATTTTTAGAAGCCAAGATTTACCTTGTCGTTTTTTGCTGGGTATGCCATGCCTTGCCTGGAGGACTTCCTCCTTTCCGACTGAATAAGGCTGGTGAGGGTAGGAGGTGGGCCAACACATTCTTCTACTTTTTATCAGTCACTCAGCCTTTCTCATGTAATTTCCAAACTTGGGTCCACACCCCAGAAGCTAATAGGTGTTAAATTTATTTCCTCTGATGTCAGTTGACCAAAGAGAAAGAAGAATAATGCAGGGAGGTGTTCATACATGTACACATAGCCCATTCAAGGGTTGTGCTTTTTATTCTGAGTTTGCCCTTCTTTTTTGATTTAAAATACCCTATGAAATGATTATGGTAATAGACAGTAGGGATGTATGTTTGGGTGTGTATATATGTGGTATTTCTTCTTTAATTTTTTCCTTTGTTAAAAACTCGACAGTCTTGTGCTGGTCCCCCAAATTAGGTAGTCCTCACCTTTTTTGGGTTATGGACCCTTGTGGGAGCTGTGTCCTCTGTTCTTGGGTTCCTAGTTTGAGTTTTAGGAAGGTGGGGAGTGGCACAGCTTAAGAAGTCCAACACCCAGCCTTTGCAAAAGATATTTCACAACTGAGGAAGTGGAGGCTTTGAAAGATGGAATCTGTGTTCTGAACTAATAGGCTTTTTAATGTCAGTCTTCTTGCAATTATATATTTCTTCACAGTACAGTGATTTTAAAAAGTTCATGTTTTGGAGATGTTTAAATATACCAAATATATATTTGTACTTTATATAATAAAAAACAAAAGCTAATATTTGTATAATTTTGAAAAATCCTGTAAAGTTTGCATGAATAAGTTGTTATCCAGGTATTCTCCCATGTGTAGGGGTGGGCTTGAAGCACCAAAGTGCTAGGCCTGCAATTGAACTTCTGGATTAATATCAACATTTTAAACTAATTAGGTGAGGAAACGCATTTCAAAGAAAACATAACAGCTTCTTGCACTCCAGCTGGAAGGCAGTGCAATATAATTATTGTCTGGTTAGAAAGTTTTTTAACATCAGTGATTTAACTGAGCACATTAGAAGAAAACCCAGGAAAAATTTTGTGTTTGTCAACAATAAGCCCAGGTGAAAGACAGTAGTGTCCAGCGAGGACTTCAAATTGTCATTGGCATGAAATGGGGCAAGCATTCATTTAGCTACGGTTTTTCTAAACACCTGCCCTGGGCTTTGAGAATACTGTGGAGAAAGTCCAGCAAAGCTTCCTAGTTTCCTGGAGCCTTTGTTGGTGGAGGGAGATGAAGAATGAAGTGGAAAGAGATGAATAATTCCAGAAAGTGACAAGGCTGGGATGAAGGGAAGGTGAGCAGCCAGTGATGGTGCTGGGTAGTGTGGTGGGGAAGTCCTTTCCAAGGAGGAGGTCCCATCTGAGCTGAGGGGGAGGAGCCCACCCTGCTGAGAAGTCAGAGGGGGCTGACTGGCTGGAGGGGGTAGGGCATAGGGACAGGGTGTCCCTAGGGTCTGAGAGGAAGGTAGAGTTTATTTCTGGTGTGATGAGGAAGCAACCAGAGGAGTGTTCAGCAGGGAAGTGACTAGGAGGGCAGGTGGGGTCTCAGGGCACAGAGAACCTGGCTTCTAAGTCTCCTCAACCCCTCATTCCCACAGCCCAGTCAATGGCAGGATCCTTTCTCCTGGCTCTATCTCAGCTGCCCCAGAGATTGCCCTGGGGCAGGGAGGTCAGTGATGAATGCTGAAGTGGATTGAATAATGGTCATCCAAAGAGACCAAAAGCTAATCCCTGGAAAAGGGTCTTTGCAGGTGTGGTTAAGGATTTTAAGATGAGAAGAATATCCTGGATTATTCAGGTGGGCCCTAAATGCCATCACAAGTGTCCTTATCAAAGGGAGGCCAAGGGAGGTGCAGATACCTGGAGGAGAAGAGGAATTGAAGACAGAGCCAAGGAGCACAGAGGAATGCTGACAGCCACCAGAATCTGGAAGAGGCAAGGAATGTTTTCTTCCCAAGAGCCATCTTGATTTCAGACTCTTGGCTTCCTGAACTGCAACAGAATGCATTTCTACTGTTTTAAGCCATTAGTTTGTGGTAATTTGCTATGGCAGACATAAGAAACTGATATAGGCCCTAAGGAGAAAGGGAGGGATGAAGGGGTGTCAGGGTCTCTTATCACCACCCAACATGCTGAGGGAACGAGAGGAAAGGCTGAGGGTGGTGAGAGCTCACCCTCCCCCTTCTTTACCCTCCAGCCAAGCTCAGTTTAGAGCAGGGGTTATCCACTCTCATACGTCCAGCTGCTAGCTTGGCTATACTTTGTGGATGAGGGTGGTGCAGTGGGGAGCTTGGCAGCCTGGACTGGCACATGCCTGGGGCAGCTGCATCTCCCCTCAACTGATACTGCCCCATGGGATGTAGGGCCAGTGAGGTCAGATGTTTTTGTTTCTCAGACAAGCCTGAAAAAAATCTGCATTAAAAAAAAAAACAAAACCATGAAATTTCCTGGTGTTGGAATCTGTCTCAAGTGTTTTAGTCTGCAGGTCTGATTTGACTCTAGGATGAGATGAAGGGCTCTACTTTGTAACTTCTGTCTTAGAGTTTTTATTTGTCCCAGACATGAGCATATTAACCTGTACCTTCATTTTTAAGGGTCTGTTGGGGTTTTAATCAGTATATTAGTTTCTTACTGCTGTAAAACAGATGACCACAAACCTAGTTGCTTAAAACAATACAAATCAATTATTTTACAATTCTAGAGGTCAGGGGTCCAAAATAGATTTTATAGGTCTAAAATCAAGGTGTTTGCAGAGCTGTGTTCCTGCTAGAGGCTCTAGGGGAGAATTTGTTCTTTGCTTTTTCTATCTTTCAGAGACTCTCTTGGGTTCAGGGCTCCCTTTCATGGCACACTCTTCCCTCTGCTTCTATCATTGTATCTCCTTTTCTGACTGATATCTCCCCCTCTCCCTTATAAGGACCCTATGACTATCAGATTATCTTAGGTAATCTCTCCATCTCAAGATCCTTAACTTAATCACATCTTTAAAGACTCTTTTTTCCATGTAAGGCAATGCGTTCATGAGATCTGGGGATTAGGACTTGGGCATCTTTGAGGGGCTATAACAACCTTTCCATAGTCAGTCAGTAACAGTATTTACCTGTAGGTCACCTTGCCCTGCATTTAAGCAAACCTGGCTTCCTTGTCTCTCACCCATTCTACTTTGTGCTGGAGCTGGCTGATACTAGCTCTCAAGAGCCAATATCTCTTCCCAGTTTAAAGTTCAGTGACTTCACCTTGATAGCTTGAAATTGGCCAGGGTAGAGTTTATGTGACTATACCATGGAAGTCAGCAACTGCTACAATTCAGGGCTTCCTCCCCATCCTCCCCCCATTCTTTTCACTTATTCCATTTGATCTGATACTCCTATTTTCTGGGACACCCTCTATTCTATGGATTGTCATTTTACATTTGGGGCAATGGATGTGGATGAATAGGAAGAATTAAGGAGATCTTGGTACGGGGACCATTATTGACACCTGTTTGAACTTTATAGGTTTGGATAATAAACATGCACCCTTTTGATTTTCCTTCTTTTGAAGGAACCTGGGGGATTTCTGGCATTACAATCCTCTTTTTATTGCACAAGGGAAATAAGTAATTGCTAGCTTTAAACAAATGACCCCCTCCCTCCATAAGCACTTTGGGCTTATTTCCTGTGAATTCCACTGTTTGGGGGCATCCCAAATGTTTTGACTTTTGATGGATGGGTGCAGTCCCACTGAAAGCTTGGTGATAACGCTCCTTAGTTATCCCCAGATCCTGGTAGAGGAGCACATCTTGAAGCATTCTGACAAGGTGGTGGCAATTAATTAAAGATTCTGCTTAATGAAACTATCTTTCTTTAAAAACTGAAAAATTCTCGTAGAGTAAATATTCTAACAAAACCTCAAGCCTGTTTTTGTACTTGGCATTTTGTCATGCTAACTGTGTCTTTTGAATCTCTGATATTGTGTTTGCTATTCTCTTTTCTTTTCTTTTTTTTTTTAAACTTTTTCTATTGATTTATAATCATTTTACAATGTTGTGTCAAATTCCAGTGTTCAGCACAATTTTTCAGTCATTCACGGACATATACACACTCATCGTCACATTTTTTTTTCTGTGAGTTATCATAACATTTTGTGTATATTTCCCTGTGCTATACAGTGTAATCTTGTTTATCTATTGTACAATTCTGATAATCCCAGTCTACCCCTTCCCACCCTCCACCCCCCTGGTAACCACAAGTCTGTATTCTCTGTCTGTGAGTCTATTTCTGTCCTGTATTTACACTTTGTTTTTGTTTGTTTGTTTGTTTTTGTTTTTTAGATTCCACATATGAGCGATCTCATATGGTATTTTTCTTTCTCTTTCTGGCTTACTTCACCTAGAATGACATTCTCCAGGAGCATCCATGTTGATGCAAATGGCATTATATTGTCTGTTTTTATGGCTGAGTAGTATTCCATTGTATAAATATACCACATCTTCTTTATCCAGTCACCTGTTGATGGACATTTAGGCTGTTTCCATGTTTTGGCTATTGTAAATAGTGCTGCTATGAACATTGGGGTGCAGGTGTCATCCTGAAGTAGATTTCCTTCTGGATACAAGCCCAGGAGTGGAATTCCTGGGTCATATGGTAAGTCTGTTCCTAGTCTTTTGAGGAATCTCCACACTGTTTTCCATAGTGGCTGCACCAAACTGCATTCCCACCAGCAGTGTAGGAGGGTTCCCCTTTCTCCACAGCCTCTCCAGCATTTGTCATTTTTGGATTTTTGAATGACGGCCATTCTGACTGGTGTGAGGTGATACCTCATTGTAGTTTTGATTTGCATTTCTCTGATAATTAGTGATATTGAGCATTTTTTCATGTGCTTTTTGATCATTTGTATGTCTTCCTTGGAGAATTGCTTGTTTAGGTCTTCTGCCCATTTTTGGATTGGGTTGTTTATTTTTTTCTTATTGAGTCGTATGAGCTGCTTATATATTCTGGAGATCAAGCCTTTGTCGGTTTCACTTGCAAAAATTTTCTCCCATTCCGTAGGTTTTCTTCTTGTTTTACTTCTGGTTTCCTTTGCTGTGCAGAAGCTTGTAAGTTTCATTAGGTCCCATTTGTTTATTCTTGCTTTTATTTCTTCTAGGAGAAAATTTTTGAAATGTATGTCAGATAATGTTTTGCCTATGTTTTCCTCTAGGAGGTTTATTGTATCTTGTCTTATGTTTAAGCCTTTAATCCATTTTGAGTTGATTTTTGTATATGGTGTAAGGGAGTGTTCTAGCTTTATTGTTTTACATGCTGCTGTCCAGTTTTCCCAACACCATTTGCTGAAGAGACTGTCTTTATTCCATTGTATATTCTTGCCTCCTTTGTCGAAGATGAGTTGACCAAAAGTTTGTGGGTTCATTTCTGGGTTCTCTATTCTGTTCCATTGGTCCATATGTCTGTCTTGGTACCAATACCATGCTGTCTTGATGACTGTAGCTCTATAGTATTGTCTGAAGTCTGGGAGAGTTATTCCTCCAGCCTCTTCCTTTCTCTTCAGTAATGCTTTGGCAATTCTAGGTCTTTGATGGTTCCATATAAATTTTATTATGATTTGTTCTAGTTCTGTGAAATATGTCCTGGGTAATTGGATAGGGATTGCATTAAATCTGTAGATTGCCTTTGGCAGTGTGACCATTTTAACAATATTGATTCTTCCAATCCAAGAGCATGGGATATCTTTCCATTTTTTAAAGTCTTGTTTAATTTCCTTCATCAATGGTTTATAGTTTTCTGTGTATAATTCTTTCACCTCCTTGGTTAGATTTATTCCCAGATATTTTATTACTTTGGGTGCTATTTTAAAGGGGATTGTTTCTTTACTTTCTTTTTCTGTTGATTTATCGTTAGTGTAAAGAAATGCAACTGATTTTTGAACGTTAATTTTGTAACCTGCTACCTTGCTGAATTCTTCAATCAGCTCTAGTAGCTTTTGTGTGGACCTTTTAGGGTTTTCTATATATAGTAACATGTCATCAGCATATAATGACACTTTTACCTCTTCTTTTCCAATTTGGATCCCTTTTATTTCTTTCTCTTGCCTGGCTGCTGTGGCTAGGACTTCCAGGACTATGTTGAATAGGAGTGGTATTAGTGGGCATCCTTGTCTTGTCCCAGATTTTAGTGGGAAGCTTTTGAATTTTTCACCGTTGAGTACTATGCTGGCTGTAGGTTTGTCATATATAGCTTTTATTATGTTGAGATATGTTCCCTCTATACCCACTTTGGCAAGAGTTTTTATCATAAATGGATGTTGAATTTTATCAAATGCTTTTTCTGCATCGATTGAGATGATCATGTGGTTTTTGTCCCTTCTCTTGTTGATGTGATGTATTACATTGATTGATTTGCGTATGTTGAACCAGCCTTGTGTCCCTGGGATGAACCCCACTTGGTCATGATGTATAATCTTTTTTATGTGTTGTTGGATTCTATTTGCTAAAATTTTGGTGAGGATTTTGGTGTCTATGTTCATCAGTGATATTGGCCTATAATTCTCTTTTTTTGTAGTGTCTTTGCCTGGTTTTGGTATGCTATTCTCTTTTCTAATGGAATTTCAAGCAGCTTTTTGATCAAGAACTTCCATACAAGGGGCTATCTAAAATATTAAAAAATTACACTGTTCCCCTTTGATGTCCATATTTAGTTAATTGTTTTTTGGTGACTGCTATGAGTATTTCCACCAACTGTTTTCAGTCAGTCTGCTCTGATAAGAATAGTATTTTCATTGCACAGATTGCAAGTGTGTTTGGGACATAATTGCTCTTACCAGCTAGGTTTTCAGTATAGTAATGCTCATTATTTAAGCATGTGCTTATTGTCTAATATCCCATTTATAGAGGAAGTTTTAAAATAAATTTTTTAAAAATGAAGATTGACTAAAATATTGGTAAATTTACAAAAGCGTCAGTACTCATGTAGCTTAAAAGAATGGTTGATGATTAGCTTAGAAAATCAAGCCAGTCTTAGATGTGACAACTGGTTCCAAAAGGGCTCTTTCACTGGTTTGAGTCAATCCCATACATGCATTATTCAGGCTGTAGTTTTGCATGGGGGCAGAGCCAAGCTGAATGATTCAGCTATTGCCTAGGACTCTTTTGGTCATCTCTCCTAGTCCCTTTCACCAATCTTGAGAGAAATTGTTTTTCTGAACGAGTGAAGCTTGGATAAAGTGGAACTGACTTGCATGCTTTTGGTACAACTTTGTTCCAGGAACTCTTTGGCTGCTGTTATATTTCAGTTTAAAATTTCTGTGATCAGAGAGTGTCATTCAAACTTTGCCAAGATCCAGTTTCTACTGCATAGCTCAAGACACTAGAGACAGTCAAATAATAGACTTTCAGAACTTCCATGATGCAAAGAGACTTGGTTTATTCTCCTGATTTTATAGAGTAGAAAACTGAAACTTGTCCAAAGGTCTATATTTGAGCCTTAGTTGATCTCCAGTTTGGTTTCCTTAGGAGGATGAGGTAGCAAAAACCTGAATTCAAAACCTAGCTTGGCCCCTTAACTGGGTGTGATCTAATGGGGAGAGATCTGACCTCTTTGAGTTTTGATTACAATGGGAATAACATTTGCCTTGCACTGAGAATTAGACTTAATGTATATAAATCACCTAGCCTTGGATTCCACTGAGTGTTGTTAAAACAATCGAACTATTATTTCTTGACTCTGGCCATCCTTGGTAGGAACATGGACCCTGTTTTTGAGAAGGTGGCCACAGTCTAGTAGTGATCTCTTTAGCAAGTTCATAGGGATTCTAGTCTTTTATTTCAAATCCTTTTATATCACACATGGAGTTCATACCTTGAAGTCAGAACCCTGAGAACAAGGACCTGTGACCTATTTTACCTGCAACTTTATTCTGCCCCCCCCATTATTGCTCTCAGCAGGTCCCTACCAATCTTTTTTAAGGTGTTCACTGTGATGATCAGATAATACCCTCACAGTCTGAATTGAGAGTTGACAGAATCACTGACTCACAGATGAAGACTTGATTCTGTCTTGTTGGGGGCTTCTGTTCCATGATGGATGATTCTGTTTTATGATCTTTGTAAGACCTCAAGGGCTAGTGATTTCTATTCAGATTAGAAAGTTGGTGATAATTTAAGGGAAATTTGAAGCCTTTATGGAGTTTGTTAGATTCATTTCTGCTTTTTTTCTTTCGTATGCTCCTTTTTGTTCATGTGGCATTTACCCAGTTATAAAAATGCCTATTTTCTGCCTGAGTATCAGTTGCCTTGGCAAGCTTTTAAAATAATGCACCAAATTTACTGTTCTGGGATCCATTTTATTATATCTTATTCAGAGCACTCATTTCAAGAGAGAGGCAAATTTTAATCTTTTGGATGGCTGTGGATTACCTTGCTTCCCTTGTCATCTTGTTGCAATTTCTTGTCATCTGTTCTTTGCCACTTCATCTTATGACACTTTTAAATAGCAAAGCATCAATCATAGCAAGGTATTATACAAGTTGGAAACTTTGTCAAAGGTAAGTTTAATTTTAAGAGAAAGAGTTAAAAATAAATAAGTAAAATCAGGCTTGCAGTGTTGACTGTAAGAAGTTGTAATAGTTTGTTTGCCCTATGGTTTAAAGTGTTTTCAACTTACTAGTGTTTGTAGTTTTGAGTCCTAAAAATAGACATGAATTTAAAAGATAATGTAGTTTTACTGTAGGAAAAACATGCCAGATTTCATTTTTTCTCTATTCTTGTCGGTGGGGTATTTTCTGGCCTCTTTGGGCACCCCCAAAAAGAAAGATCCAAGGGTTTATAAAATTCTCCCTTCTAACTTCTATGGACTGAATTATGTGTTCTTCCAAATTCATATGTCAGAGCCCTAACCCCTAATGTGATAGGTCTATGGGAGATAATTAGATTTAGATGAGATCACGAGGGTAGAGTCCTCACGATGGGATTAGTGCCCTATGAAAAGAGACCTGAGAGCAGTCTCATTCTCTTTCTCTCTTTCTCTGCTGTGTGAGAATACAGGAAGAGGTGCTGCCTGCAAACTAAGAAGAGGGCCTGTCCCAGACACTATACTGGAACTTTGATCTTAGGCTCCCCAGCCTCTAGAACTGTGAGAAATAAGTATCTGTTATTTAAGCCACCCAGTATATGGTGGATTTTGTTACAGCAGCCCAAACTGTCTGAGACTTACCATACTTATATTCAAGAAAATGTTTCCTAAATCTCGTAGAGTTAACTAAGCCGATACCTGTTTAAATTAGTTTATTGTAAAGGTCATTAATTTCTGAAAAGGCATAGTAATTTTTGTAGATAATTTCAGAGAGTATGCCCTATCATCTATGAATGAGAAGCTCATCTTCTCACATAAATAGTTTCTGAGCCACAGTTAGACACAGAAGATTTTAAAGGCAAACTGCTGGATTCTGTGGGAGATAGGTTGCAAACATTGAGCTTCATTAAGCTTGTTATACTTACAGCTCAAGAAATTTAATAAATTTGTGTTAGAGGTTATTTACTCTGCATGTCACCTCCATAGTCTTATAAAATTCCTTCTATTTTGCCAAAGAATTTAGATTTAACATTCATATTTTAACAGTATTTTATATAGATAGATGTAGACACATAAATCTGCAACAGGAAGAATTATAAATGCTAATTTGTTCAACTGAGCTGTAAACATTTTCTCTGCTGTTTAATAGGACAAAATACATAAAAATTAATTAAATGATCTAAAATTTCCAAGCTTCTTTTTGATTGTGTAAATTGAGTCTGTTGCCAAAAGATGTCCAGCTCTGGTAAACGTGATAGATGGTGATGGAGACACATGGTGACTTGGATAGACTCCATTTCTGGGTTCTGCCTGAGTGTGTTGGCCGCAGGCTGTGGTTTACAAAAAATATTCACTCTGCCAACATATAAGCCAAGGCTCAGTGGTCAGTGGTTTTATGTGATGTCTTTAGGGTGCCACTACATTGAGATAACAAGGAGGAATGGTTAGTGGTTGGGGGTTGGTTCTTTAGGAAATGGGTGGCTCAAATGTCATAGCTGCCAAATATCTGGGTTTCTTTTTGTTGAAATCCAGTGTTGTACCTTGGTTGGGTAGATAAAGTTTCTCAAGCAGGAATTAGAAAGCCCGCTTTCTGATCCTTACTCTGACAGCTAACCATGTGAGATCATAGATCCACCATCTGTAAGATAGGGGCAGTGTTACTTGTTTCTGCCTTACAGAATAAATGTAAGGAGCCCTTAGCAGTGATTTTTCAAGAAAAATCTCCCTTGCCTTCTTGGTCTCTGTGGCCTTCTGCACCTTTGGAAATATGTTCAATGACAGCACTGGTGAAAGCAGGACAGTGGTTCTTTGTGCGCTGTTTTCTGAAAGAGTGTAGGAATGTTCATTCTTTGGGATTAAATTCTTATAACACTGGGAAAATGAGCAATCTGGACATAGTGGATGACTTGACAATCTAATCCAAGGAGAATTTGTCTGCCAGCAAAAGATCTGGATCTCTTCTCAGCTCAAAGGGAACTTGGGAATCATTAGGTGTGGAGGATATAAATTCTCTGTTTGATCATCATACAGTTTGTTTCAAGTTGTCTTGTATGGCTTCATTACACAGGAATTGATTCTATTTAAGACTAAGGATGGGTTCACTGTTGGTAAAAATAGAACCAAGCAGGTTTTCACCAACATTAAAACAAAACAAAACAAAACAACCCTACTCTCCTAGAGCTTGGTTTCTAATACCATTTTCCAATAAAAGGAACCAAGGCTCCTTGGAGAAATGGTGGATTTTAGGACTGGGCAGGGAATTTGTAACGTGAGCCTGGAGCATTTGTATCAGAAAGTAATAAGCAAGCGCACCAGAAAACAAATAGTAAAAACACAGTGGTGCGTGTACGGCAAAGAGACATAGGAATCAACTGGCCATTGGCTCCCAATGCCAAACTGGAATAATTTGAATAACCAAGTAATATTGGATTATAACCCAAAGTATAAAGTAATATTTATGATATGGATGAATAGGGGGAGGGGAGACAAATCCCCCATGAAGAAGAATTTCAAATAATGTATGTAGCTACTGTGCCCTGAAGGAGGTGGAGCATAACTCCCACTCCTTAACTGTGAGCTGTACATAGTGACCTCCTTCCAAAGAATACAATATGGAAAGAGGGGAAAAAGAGCAAGTTTACAGTAGGAAACTGGATGGTTATCACCTCAGCCAGGTGATCAAGGTTAACATCAACAATGATAAGCCATATGATGTGATGAGAATGGCACTTTGTCCTCAAAACCCATAAACTCCAGTCTAATCATGAGAAAGTGTCTGTTGTTGACACCTCTGTTTCTCCCTGGAATAATTAGTTGTATTAAATAATTCGTGTTAAACATTACCATATCTCTTTCAAGCTATTTATGTCTAGGAGGAATAACACATCTGTCATGAAAAGACTTACGAAGTTTGCTATGCAGGGGAAACAGAGCACACCAGAGCCTTGGAATCTTTGGGCAGAGGCTTGGAAAGGGAGAAAAGTGTTCAGAGATGAGGGTGAAGCCCCACCGCTGACTTCCCAAATCGTTCTGCATCTACCAAAGGGTGGCCCGATTGCTGTATATCGAAGTTAGTATTTTATATCCCCGCTAATCTGAGTATCCATGCAGTTTGGAGTCATCTAAGTTGTACAAATCAAATGTAGGTCAAAAGCATTTTCACACATTTTCATGGTACAAATTAATCTTTACCCAAGCAGCTAGATCTCTGGAACTTGACTTTTATGAAGAAGAATGCTAGCTGACCTACCAAGACTTCATTTAGCGGACTCAACATTTTAATTGCCTTTTTTTCCTACCTCTCATGAATTATTACCTCAGCATCTTTTATGCCTACTGAAAACCTAAGTGCTTCTGCTATTGACATGTGCTGCAGCAAAGCATGAGGACTTTGGCTCAATTCCCCCTCAGCTGCATTTCCCAGTATTTTTCCCTTCTCATTGCAGAATTTTCCCAAAGATACATGAGTTCAACAAGTTTTAATAGATGTTAGGTAGGGAAAAAATGGCTTCATGCATAAATGGGTTTAGGAAATACAGTCAGCCCTCCGTATCTGCTAGTTCCACATCTATGGATTTAACCAACTGTGGATTGAAAATATTCTAAAAGAAATTCCAGAAAGTTCCAAAAAGCAAAATTTGAATTTGCAAATACTAAGCCATTTTGTATGAAGGACTTGAGTATCTGTGGATTTTGATATCTGTGGGTGTCCTAGAACCAATTCTTTATGGCTGCTGGGATGACTATACAGAGTTAAGCCAAGTTAAGCAAGATTCTTTACTGCAGGACTTTTCAGAGCCTTGATTTTCCTGACGTACTCTTTGAGAGTGTGTGTGTGGTATGGGTCATCTCCAACTCCCAATGAAACAAGCTCCTTGTGGTGTCTCTGGAGCCTGATGCTGAGGGCTCAGTGCTTAGAGATGAATATGTGAAAAACACGGTTTTATACTATTTTTTCAATTTCTTGCACTCATCAGACTTGTCTTATGTCTATAAGTCATCTGTAGCATAATTTATACACTATTGAATTTTTCCTCCATATCAATCCCCCTCCCAATATTTATGTTTGTAATTTTAAAAATACAAACCTCTGTAGAATTTCGAGTTTTATTTTAGTCACATAATCTCCTGTATTGGCATTAGTGAGCTGTTAGTCACCAATGCATATTAAAGAGGCATAAGGAAATTGCTGCTGAACCCTGAGGTAGAGCAAATCACCTCAAATAATTATGCAAAAAATCCAATTTGTGTCTTATAATTGCTTTCTTATGGCAGTCCCACTATGTGGACTTATTTTTAATAGAAAAAAACCCCTGAAAAGATTAATGCACTTGCTAAGACATTTTATTTCTGTTGTCATAGTTTCTTACTGTTGAGGAGAAAACAGTAAATTTCAAGTCAGTTTTTATATGTGACAGTACCTGGTAAAGAAGTAGATATAATTAAGCAGTTATATCCTGCTTTTCCTAAGAAAAAAAAGCCCTAATGCTCATTTCCGATTTAAGTCTAAATAATGCAAAAAGAGGTTTTGCAAAAGCTGCTGAGAAGAAGACCTTGAAACACGTGGCAGTTACCTCCCCTACTGTTGCCTAAACTGCCCATGGTAGGGCCAACTGGGACATGATACAGTGATTCAAATCAATTCTCTTTGTATGGTTCAAGGAAATTAATTTTCTTATGACTTCAAGTGTTGTTTACCAAAAGTGTAAGCCACAGCACTAATAAATTCATTTGAAATCTTTAGATAGTTTTGAATATTTTATTTAATAGCAACATATAAACCAACAGATGTGTTTATTGTTGTAAAGTGTAAACATTGGGTATTTGATGCTCATAAATGCATCAGTCATTCTTCCTAATGTTTGTCAAAATATTACTCCTTGTTTTGTAAATGGAGTGAGTGTCTGGCCCTGTGGGTAAAGTGTAGGACACAAGGCAGTGTTGGACAGTAATTATTGAGACAGTTAACTGTAAAAATGCCTTCCTTTTGGCTCTGGAGTGGGGCTTGTCTTTGAGCGTGGACAAGAACTTTCAGACACTCTTGAAGAACAGGAAAAATTAGGAATTTAATTTCTTGAGATGTTTTGCTTTCAATCTTTTAAGCCAAAATACAGTTATTGTATTAATTAAATGTAGAAATAAGTCAGCTAGTAGGATTTATAGGGTAACTACTGTGCCAAAGGAAGGATGCAGAGCAATAAACTTAACTCTTCTAGCCTTCAGAGATTTTACAATTCACTTAGGGAGATGAGTCGTAAACTCAGTGACAAGGTTCATTGCCAATGCAAAAATCAAAGAATGCTGAAGCATCCCCAGGTTTGCAATAACTGTGTTGGAAAAGCATTATTATGTCTGTTGTGATCCCAGTTGCCAAATGAGTAATCCGAATCAAAGTCTGGATCAGAAGAAGGGAGGTCACCATGTGCAGAAGAGGTTTGAGAAGGACAAATGCAGTCCTACTGGCTTCCATGGTTCAGAATCATAATGATACTTCCTGAAAATTGGAAAGTCTGAGCCTTGCTCAAAATACTGAGATAGGAGGTAATAAGGTATAGTGGATATATATCAGGGCTTCAGGTCAAACTTCGATGGCACTTGGGGCAGGTTATCTGAGTCTTTAACCTTCATTTTATTCATCATTAAAATAGGGATAGTGAAAATATAATACAGGTATAATAGCTACCAACCTAGTTTCTATGAGAATAAAGTCAGATAACTCTTTAAAAGTAAAACTGCTTTACACTATGCTAGACACCTGGTAAAGTTTCACTGAGTATCACCTGTTATAAGAAGTACTGCAACAAAATCTGTGGAATCTTATTTGGGGCCAGGAATAAAGTTTATAGACTAGGAAATAAAATCATTTAGTTAAAGGAGTTAATTTCTAATTTTTAAATACGAACTATTCTTTTGGCATTTATGCCAAACTATCCATGACTGTCTGGAGTGATCCAAGATGTTAAAGGAACTCTCTAAATAAGAGGGCTTTTGAAACCCATCAGGGTATGAGAGAGGAATTAATATAGCCCAGACATGGACCATAAAGGGGACTGGCAGATCCTGTTGGTTGGTTGTTGCAGGTCAAAAGCCCAGCAGCTTAGGTTGAAAGATCAGAGATGATAAGCAAGTCTGTTTTGTTCCAGCCTACCCAAGAGAACAGTCATTACGAGATATAATCATGCTTGTCAAAGGCGGTTACTGAAAACTCTCTGCTTCTTCAGCATAATCAGAACGACGGAAGTTGCAGGATGGTTTTCCTTGTGAGAGGCATCCACGCAGAATGCTAATTAGGTAAAGTAAAAGGAATACAGATCAGCAGCAGAGAGATGTATTTCCCTCAAATGAGTGAACTTGAGAAAGGAAGCAGGAGGAGGAAGAATGTGACTTACCTGTATTATCATTCATGATGTGATTGTCTACATTGATTTCAGGCTCTTCATTCGTCTCATTTCCTGGTTTTGTAAAGTGATGCTGGGAAGAACCGCAGCAGAGAAAAAGCTGGCTTTTCCCTCTGAAACTTTGGAGGTGTTAGCATTTGGAAGTATCTTGGTACAAAGAAAAACTGACCTTAGAACCCAGTGCTAATTTTATCATCCAACTGCCTGGAGAAAAAAAAATCTATCTAAAAATCAAGTTGAGAATCTTTTTTTTTTTGGTAGGGGGTCCACTTCTGCTTTCTTTTGGGTAACCTCAAATGGAACTTGAATCCAGTGGCAAATGGGCCCAATAGCTAAGATTCAGACTGCTTGGAGTCACTTTGTATCTTTGCTTTTATTTCCTTCCAAATATTTAATTTCTAAGAGAAATCTATACGTTTATTCAGAAAATCTCACGTGGCTCTTGTCTAGGTGATTGTGACAGAGGTCTTCCTGCCTAAAGGCACTAATGTAAGCACTTCACAAGCAGAATGTCATATAATCCTCATAGCATACTGAGAACTTGGTTTTATTACTCTCATGAGATGAGAAAAAGTACCACAGTGAGGCTGTGTTTGTGGTGAAGCCAGGATTCAACCTGTGGCCATCAGTCTCCAGAGTCTACAGTCTAAGAAAGTATATTAACCACAAAGGGGCTTTGGGAAACTCTGAGGTGAGGACATGGCCTGCAGAAAATATCTGAGCCAACTGGGCCTTATGGAAACCAAGTTGGGCACCCCCAACTCTAATTGCATGCAAGGCACTGTAGGCTGGTATACACCTGTGTGCTGCTCAAGTGGCTGCTTTGGAGGTGGGAGATGGATGGAGTGGATGGCAGGTGGCAATATCTAGAAAGCTCCTGTGTGGGCCAGTGATTAAGAGGTTGGCCTCTGGGGACATATGCAGCCAGCTTCAAGTGCTGATTATGTTGGTGGTGGTATTTGGTCAGTAATTTCAGCACTTGCTTCTAGTATGACATTGGGGAAGTTACATCAACTTCTTAAGCCTCCATTTTTCCATTTAAAATATGATAAGGATAAGTGTACCTATGAAATAGGGCTCCTATGAAGATTAAGTGAGAAAAAAATAAGTAAAAGCTTTAATACACGGCCTGGAACATGATAAATACACAGTCCATGGTGGAGATGATTACCTTTATTTAGTAGTTGCTACCTGGAAAAGGAGGGAGTTTTGAAGATAACTGACAGTAAATAAAGCACCTTCTACCAATTGTCAACATATGGAAATACTCTGTAGAAAACATTCTTCCTAACATCAGAAATACTGAAGGATATTGGGGTCCAAGTGAATTGCAGTCAAAGTTAGCCTGAACTCCAGTTTCATAAACCAGGTGCCCTCTGGTTCCAGATCTTCTCCAGAATTGTACTTTCTGCCCCCAGTTCCTCTGCTCTGTAGCTTAGTGGTGCTACACTGCTTTTCCCTTTATCCCCTGTTCTTGTGGAGACCTGGAAACTGAAGGCTGCTAAGAGAGTGGGTTTACTACCTGAGAAGACAGGAGGTGGTGTGGGAAGGCCTGCAACTGAGGGAGCCATCAGATGCTTGGCAAATGCCAGGAGATGCCAGACGAATCTGGCTAACGATTGAATGGGTGCTCTTGATTATATTCAGTGTTTAGTCTTTTATTGTAAGTTCACATGGTTCCACATTATTTTCAGCACTTTTTTTTTTTGTCTTTGATTTTTCATTGCTTTCCTGTTCCTAAAGCTGAGGTACATCTCCACAGCTTGGAAACCATATTTGTGTTAGGACAAAAAATGGAAATTTTGGGGATTGTTCATATCTCATGAGAAAATGCATGTCTTTTATGTTGTAGCACAAGTGATAATATTTTCTTCATTACTCTTGTGCTTGAGGCTAGGGAAGCATTTGATAGTTCTGACTAAAAATGATCAGTTAATTAGAATCAAAAGGGGAAAAACAAAACCAAAATAAAACATCCCCTCCCACACACACATAAAGCACCCTTTGGGAAGGCCAGGGCCCCGGCAGTTGCAGATTACCTGGGTCCAGACTCCAAACTCCAGGCTTCAGTCTACTGAAAGTTCTTGTGCTCTTACTCAGCTTTACCACTTTTTAGCAGTGTGACTTTGGATAAGTCACTGATCTCTCTGAGCCTCATTTTCTTTAGTTCTAAGTATGGATCATGATGCCTGCCCAGCCTTCTTCACTGCATTCATAAAGAGAGTGAAATTGGCATGTATCTCAGGCACTTTCCAAACTGTACAATACTAGTTTTGATTCATTCTACTTTTTTTCTTTTTTTTTCCTTTTACTAAAGTCACAGAACTTAGCATGGCACGTATAACATAATAGCCATCAAAGGACCATGGATGACCTGCTTCTAATTGCATGACCAATGTGTGTGCCATAGATATGCCACGTGAGCAAACCTCTGAGCTTCTGCTTCCCCTCTATAGGGGGTTCAGATTCGAGTGGTAGTACTCCCCCATCCTCTGCAGGACAGACCCCTGATTGATTACAGCATCTTCTCCCTAGAGCCTAATAGTGCCACTTCATCCTTCTCTGCCTAGGATGCTGTCAGGGGAACTAGAGAAATAATGAGAGTCCAAGCCCAGGTGCAGCCTGTACCTTGAGTAAACACTCATCTGCTGAGAGCCTCCTCCCATTTTCCTTTAATAGAAATGGCTCCCATGGCTACAGATGAGCAAGACTGATCTGGGCAGGAGTTGGAGGCTGGGGAGAGAGGCTGATGCACCAGAAGGAGTTGGCACTGGAGGTGATCTTGTAAACTAATAGCTGTTGGTTGAATGAGACTGAGTATGTGCAGACTATCAACCATGAAACACAGTATATATTCAGTTGTTAAACCAAACTATCAAATGCCTCATTAGCTTCAGAAACAACATCGTTTGTGCCAAAGACTCACTGGCTGGTAAGTTCTCTGAGCAGAGGTCAGAGTCATCACTGTGGTCCCAGGGTCTGGGGTAATGCCCAGTTCATAATGAGGGCTCAGCAAAGATTTGTTGACTGGCTAAAAGAAAGTAAGAAGCCTGTATTGAACATGTCAGCAGTTTTCAAAAGTAGGCATCCACATCTCAGTTTGTGTCATAACTGATACCACGTGTAGATACATTTACTAACCATTTTATTTATTTATTTATTTATTTATTTATTTATTTATTTATAATTAAAGTATAGTCAGTTTACAGTGTGACAGTTTCTGGTGTACAGCATATTTCAGTCATACATATCCATGCACATATTCATTTTCATATTCTTTTTCGTTATAGATTACTATAAGATATTGAATGTAGTTTCCTGTGCTATACAGAAGAAACTTGTTATTTATCTATTTTATATATACTAGTTAATATTTGCAAATCTCAAACTCCCTATTTATCCCTTCCCTCCTCTTTCCCCACTCTGGTAACCATATGATTAAGATGGTTTACTGTATCTGTGAGTCTGTTTCTGTTTTATAGATAAGTTCATTAGTGTCTTCTTTTTTCTTTTTTAGATTCCACATATGAGTGATATCATATGGTATTTTTCTTTCTCTTCCTGGCTTACTTCACTTAGAATGACATTCTCCAGGGACATCCATGTTGCTGAAAATGGCGTTATTTTATTCTTTTTTATGACCGAGTAGTATTCCATTGTAGAAATATACTACAACTTCTTTATCCAGTCATCTTTTGGTGGACATTTAGGTTGTTTCCATGTCTTGGCTATTGTATATAGTGCTACCAGCCATCTTAGATTTAAATCAGTAAACATTTTGAAAGACTTTAATTTAACTGTAAGCCATAGTATATTTTAAATCTTGTGTTTAAAGTGCTATCTGTAAATATGTTCAATCCATGTTTAAATATTTGACTAATAAAATAAAAATGTACATATATACATATATATATAGTCCTTGTGGCTCCTAAAATCATCTTGTTCCTACCCTTGGGAGTCCATCAATAGTCTGGTAATTGCATAGTTTTGTGTGGAGGCCAAAACAAGAATTTTGGAAGGATACAAGTGATATTTGAACAGCTTAAAATATTTTGGATGAGTCACACTTAGGTAATCTTTTGTTGTGACTTTCCCGGGATAGGGCCAGTTTTACCAGTTGTCTGGCATATTTATTAATGTGCCCTTTACTCTCAACAGGATCTTCATTTGGACAATAAATTATATGGTCATAGCCTACAGAGTAGCTCAATTGTCAAAAAGAATGCAGAGTTTTTTGCTATCTTTTTTTTTTCATGATTTCTTCCTGGTTGGAACCATCAAAAGTTAGCTTGTGCTGAACAGAGAGTAAAATCTGGTTCTGAGGTTGGGTCATGTTTGAAGGTGCAGGCCTTTGAGCTTAGGCCAAGGCCTGCCCTCTCATCCTGCACCCAGAGCCCTGCTGTTGGATTGCCTCCTATTCCATTGATGTGGCAGTGGCACTAAAAGCACCTTGGCCTAGGTAGGGCATGAGTTCCATCAGCCAACTTTTGATCCTTAGTGAAGTACAGGTGTTAACCTGGTATAATGCAGAGCTTGAGAAGGCCTGCCTCTGGGGAGCTTATACCTTTCTCTTCTAGTCCCTCCTTAATGTCACTGTAAATGAATGCTGCTGCTGCTGGGCCATAGGCTCATCTAAACATTAAAAGCTGTCATCAGTGCCCCCACCCCTTCATCTCTTCTCCAAATGGAAATGTAGCACAAGAAAGGATACTTTTTAAAGAGTGTGTGGTCATGATTAGTTTGAGGTTTGCTTATCTATTGTCATTGCCACCTGATAATTACTGAGAGGAAGTTTTTATCACTAAATCTGATTGCTTTGGAAGTTTGTTTTAAGATTTATTTTAATGTCTTCCTCTCCCCTTACTAGGGTGTATGCTCAATAAGGGCAATGATACTCTCTCTCTCTCTCTCTCTCGTTTTAATTGCCTTCTTGCATTTCGCTGTAGTTTGACAACTTAGGTGTGCATCCTTAGACACTGCAGTTTAGTCTCACCCATTTCCTTTTTATTTGATGTGTCTCATGCCTTTTGTAATCTGCATGTTCCCCCTCTATCACCCATTTCCCCCTTAAAATTTATCTATTAAAAATTCAGCCCATTTAACTGGTAAAGTATCCCAAAGTCTGCATTTTGCTGATTGCTCAGTTCTGGTGGAGTTAACCCTGTTCTTCTGTCCTTAGGGTTTCCTGTAAATTAATTGGCAGCTGCAGTCCAGAGACTTGACCAGACTCAGATCTGATTCTTCAGCAGGACCCTGGGCCTGGGTGGTGTGTTCTTTCACTGGGAGGCCATGGGGCCTGCTGCTTGCTCCCTCTCTGTTTCTTTGGTAGGTGTGGTGCTGGGTGCCTAGATTCATTAAACTCACAAGGATTGCAAATCAGGGCTATTCTGATTGTATCATCATTTTTCATTTGTTAGCTGGAACATTTCTGTAAAGACTCCTTTCCTCTTTGGTTTCTCATTCAGCATAGTTCATAAAAGATAGGCAGGATACGTCCTTGATTTAGTGCCTTTGTTCCCCAGGTTCACGGAAGTAAATCTTTCCCCATCGTCTCTTTGAAGGCGACCAAAGAGGTTTTTTCTTTTTTTCTTTTCTGTATCATTATGAACAAATGGATTTAATCGTATTTTATGGATTTCAATCAATTGCAGTTATCATCTTTATTGAAGTGCAGATTTTTGTCCTGGGGAAAACCTCTTCAGGTTGGCTCCCTATGACATGGTGCTGGGAGTCTTTGGTAGCTTCCCTGCTGCACGATATGACAAGATTTTCCAGGCTTATCTTGTAGGTTCCTGCCCCAGACCTGGAATCAGCTATTTCTCCAAGATATTCTGATTTCTTTTAGTGATAAATAGTGCATCAGGGCCTTAATCTGGGTGCTGCTGGTTCTTGATATTACTTGGTTAGTCATTGTTTTTGGCCTTTGTAGGGGACAAAGCTGGAAGCTACAATATAGACATTTTATAATATATATATATATATAAATACTCTATGATTACATACTGATACTCAATTCAAATATGGGACCATAGAGTTTTTTAGCCTTTTGTATATTACATCTCCTGTCTTTCATATCAAGACACTTAGTTCTAAAGACTCAGGGATGATAGAATATCTCATAACTCCTAATAAGTCATTTGCTTGGTCTCATATTATATATAAAACATCTCAGAATAATGTTATCACCATGAATATGATTACTCAAAATACTTAAAACACTTTTTTTTGCATTTGTTTTTCCCATTCTCCCTATTAAAAAATAGTTGTACCTTGTCTACATTTGGAAGCATATAGTCGGTACATACTATACTCTCACTTTTAACCTTTAGTCTTTATTTTCCAAAAATATATATATTTAATCTTTCCTACTAGTCCTGATCTCTGCTCAATATTCATTTTGATTGTCTGAAGCTTATTCTCTAGTATAACCCCCAGAAGTGCTTCAGGGGAGCCACAGTCCCTGAGTTCGTACATATTGCCTATGTCCTTTATACTTGAAAATAATTTTGTTGAGTATAAAACTCCTAGATCATATTTTACTTCTTTGAGTAGTTCAGATATGTTACTCTATTTTCTTTTGCAAAAGTTGTTACTTTCAAAGTCAGATTATAATATCTTTTTCCCTTACAAATCACTTTTCCCCCTAGATGCTCAGAGACGTTTTTCTTTCTCCTTAAGGTTTAGTAATAAAAGTGGATACTAGGATAGAAATGGAGCCAGGATATCTCAGACAGCAAATAATATATGTTTTTAACACTACATGAAAACAACAGAAGAGGGAGCTCTGAAGTTAGAAAAGCTGTTATGAACTATACTTTTCCCTAAAAGTTTAGGAAATTAATTTCATATAAATACAAGCCATCAGAAAGGATGGAGGTAAAGTCTTGTACAAAGACAAAATAAGACAAAAAGAATAAGGAGCAGGATAACATCACTACACATAACACATCAAATAGACATGCTCACAAAACAGATTAAAACTGTATCCTGTTATTGTTCTAATGAACCAAAATTCATTAAGAAAGTGTTTAAACATATGAGAGAACCACATAAAACAAAATAGAAAAATCTAAGAAATGAGGTAACAATAGTGAGGAAAATACTGGAAATAAAGGAAAAATATATTAGAAGTAAAGATTGTACTAGCAGGAACACAAGAACAAACACACAGAACTGATAATACTTCAAAAGAAATAGAAGGTAAAAATTAGGAACATTTGAAACAGAAGAGAAAAAAAGAATACAAGAGGAAGGGACAAATATTGAAGATAAGCAAAGGAGGTCTAACATATAACTAATAGGAGTCCCTGAAAAAGGATACTAGAGCAAGGAACAGAACTGACACTAAATCTATAATTCAAGAAAAATTAAATCAAAAGGATCTGAAATTCCACACTGGGACTTCATACCTGAGAATAGTTGCTTACAATGCCCCAGTACCAAGACATACTCTGGTGTCTTGTTTGATCACTGCCCTGCCTAGAACAATGGCTGGTGCATAGTCGGTTCTCAAACTGTTGCCCAAATACTTTGATGTTTGGTGAATAAATAAAAGATTCTCTAAAATGCCTAGAAAATGTAATAATCTTATTTTCCTTAACATTACTTGCTGTATATTATCCTGGTTGAGACTGAGAATATTATCACAAGCTGTAATGCACTGAATTGTGTCTCCCTCCCTGCCCCCAAATTCATAGATTGAACCCATAACCCCCAATGTGACTTTATTTGGAGACAGGGCCTTTAAGGAGGTAATTAAGATTAAATGAGGACAACAATCCTAATCCAAAAGGATTGATGTCCTTATTAGAAGAGGAAGAGACACCAGGTATGCACAGGCACACAGAAAAGGCCATGTGAGGGCACAGTGGGAAGTCACCATATGGAAATCAAAGAGAGAACCTCACTAGAAACCCAGTCTACTGGCACCTTGATCTTGGACTTCCAGCCTCCAGAACTGTTGAAAAATAAATTCCTTTTGTTTAAGCCACCCCATCTGTGGTATAATTTTTAGGACAGCCCTAGCTGACTAATATAAATTTTAAGATTGGGGTCCCTCCATCAAGTAAAGAACCACCACCAGCTAAGGTGCTTGCTAAAGGCAAAAAGGATACAGAATAGGTACTATAGGAAGGCAGTTGAAAATACTAACTATGACCCTGTGTCTGGCTACAGAAATGAGGATTATAGAATTTCCTCCTTATTTTGTTATGAATGTGTGTGTGTGTAGCAAATATCTTTGTTTTCTTCTCTCTGTTATCCCCTTGTCATGTCACATAAAATGTATTGGCATTTATATTATAGTATTTTAGTGCTGTTAATTGTACATCATGGTATTTCTGTTACGGGATATTAAAGAAAATAGTAAACAGCATCCAAGGACTTTGTGTCCTCTTCTGGGAAAAGAGTCAGTGCATTTTGGTTATATGCAGGATAGTTGTATCATGATAAGTGGAAGTATGCCATTGTCATTGTCTTATTGGGAGATTAGGTATGGTTTAAGGAGATGCATATGGGTGCCAAGTTGACAAGGGGTGGACTTGTGATGGTTAATTTTCTGTGTCAACTGGCAGGGTGTTTTTGGATAGGAGTAACATTTAAATCAGCAGAATTTGACTAAGCAGATTGCCCTTCATACTGTGGTGGGCATCATCCAATCAGTGGAAGGCTTGAATAGAATAAAAAGACTGGCCTCCTTGAGCAGGAGGGAATTCTCCAGCAGGCTGCTGTTGGACTTTATCTGTGCCATTGGCCCTCCTGGATTCTGCCTACTGGTCTTGGAACTAGAACTGCACCACTGATGTTCCTGGGTCTACAGGTTGGTCTGCATTGTGCCAGTTCCTTATAATAAATCTCTTTATATCTACATACATCCTGTTGGTTCTGTGCCTCTGGAGAACACTAACTAACACACAAGCATTACACATTCTATACCAAAACTATGGATTTTGGTGGGGGCTGAGTAGGACCATTCTTTCATTTCAGTAAAATAAAAGTGATTCACAGTGACCCCAAATAGCTACATACAACCCCGAAGTTGCCTTTTTTTGCTGTTTGGAAATGTTATGTTATGAAGCTTTTGATACCATGGAGTCAGTGCCCTGAGGTGAGTGGTGGAATAGTTAGGACTTCTCTGAAAATTCATCTGGTTCTCTGGTAGCAGAGAACCCTGCTTTTCTCAGAATAGTTTTGTGGTTTAGGGATGCAATATTTCTAAAGTCTGAAGTTTGACAGAAAGCACTCATGACCCACAGGAGTCTTACCAGTTCATTTAGTGTTATCACCAACTTTCTTACTTGATTTTCATAACTGATTTATTTGTGTGTGTGTGTGTGTGTGTGTACCAGGACTGGAACCAGGACTCCTGTTTTGTGGTCAGTGGTGAACATGTACCTAAGTGACAAACATAGAACTGTAAATCCATTTTTATTTACAAAGGTAAAAGGACGCTTCTTCTATGGGGCTTGCAGTCTCATGGGGGAAGGCAAGAAACAAATGAGCAAGAAAATGTCAGACACTGGTAAGCACCAGGCAGAGAAACAGGTGATATGCCAGGTAGCATCTAGGTAGTGACTCATTCTGCATATTCAGGGGAGGTGTCATTTAATCTGTAATGAAGGTGACATTCTGTGAGGCCTAATGACAAGAGAGAATGAAGATCTCAGAAAAGAGCATTCTATTGTAGAAGAAACAGCCGATGCACAGGCCCCAGGCCAGAACCAGCTTGCAGACTATGAAGTATAGATCATCTTAACCAGAGAATCTAGGGGGAGAATGGTAAGGGGTTAAGTAGGGGATTTAAGCAGGGCCGGATCAAGTGGAGAGGCTGGAAAATGCATGCCCAGGAGGAAATCCAGCCAGATTTGGTACCTTCGTGGCACTGATCCTCCTGCAGGGTTTTGAAAAGGGGAATTGGATGGCTTTTTGTGTGTGAGGGTGTGGTTAGGCAGGAGGGAAACAGAGAGACTAGTGAAGAGGCTTCTGCAAGAGATGAAAGAAAGTTAGACTCAAGTCACTTTGTAGAAGGTGGGAGAAGTAGAGTCAGCCTCTGAAACATAATGGCCAACTCTTCTGTCCAAGTCACTATTCTTGTATTTTGGAGTTAAGAGATAGCAAGTGTATCTGCATAACCAACTTAATTTAAAGCCATAGATTATTTAGGATGGAATAAGGTGACTAATCCAGGATTTTTCATGGAAACATTATTACTGCCATTTGTCACTGTTTATGTAAAATCTGTAGACCGTATCATTGTAGTGAGTGAGAATGAGTGGAAATCTCAAATGTCAACCTATTTCCATTCTACACTGATCCCGTCTTGTCCAGCTCTTAAGGCAGTATCAGAAATGGAGTAGCATTATTTCCTCCCTAACCAATGTTTGCCTTGTATCTGCTCTGCCCTTGAAATTTCTCTTTCTCTCTTAAATCCAAATGAATGCTGTTTATTTGAAATATAAGTATGGCATTGATATGGAGCAGAATTAGTATTAAGTGACCTGGCTCCAAAGGGCTAGTTAGATAAATACCAAAATGATATTGTCATAAAATGATTCCATTTAGAAGGCAGGAAAATAGTGTGAAATTTGAGGACCCACTGAGTTATAGCGAGGCCCTGGTGTTTTACTGTTCCAGCTCTCCTGTAACTCTGCTTGATTCCAGTATTTATGCACTGTTAGCAGCTTTTGAAAATTTTCATTCGTGCAGTAATCTCTCCAGAAATTCTCCTTAATTGGGATCCCAAGATACAGCTATGTAAAGTGCCTGGATCCCAGTATTTTGATTTCTATTTTTGCACAGCTGTCTTTTCGGCATAATAACCTCATTTCTTAAAAAGAATTCCCTTTTGCTAAAGGACAAGCTGATCCTTTGCAGGAAAATCCTTTGCTTTTCTTGCAGGATCAGGATGATCTGGTGATGAGATTGTTGGAAAACTAGCCCTGAATTTAGGTGGAGCCTCTGGTATTGGATATCACACTAGAATTTATTTGAGAATAATTTAATCATACTATGGCTATACATAGACTGACTACAAGATAATGTCAGCCCTACCAATTACAGAAATGTAATGGTAGCATGGGATCATTTGTGTTGTCAAGGGCGGTAGGCTGATATCTTGGCTCTCTTATATCCACTAGGTTTTATTTTTACTCTTTTTTTTTTTCTGGATAGTGACTATGTCACTAGAGATTAGCTTCAATTCCTTAAAGTTAGACTTGTTTCTCTCCAGAAGTTTATGCACACTGTATGCCAGAAGTTTTAGTCTCTCTTCTCTTTTTGGTGTTTCCTATACAGGCTGCCCATCTTGGGACACAGAACTGCCTTTCTCTGCTCTCTACTCTGTTCTCATAGGGCTGGGCATTTGCCACCTGTTCCCTATCATATGTCTGTGGCTCCCCAGCTTATTTATGCCGGGGATGTGACACTTCTTGTATTCCTACCATCCTAGAGCCTGCTATTGACCGAGGGCTCCATGAGAGGGTTGTTGAGGTGGAGAAATCTGGGGGTATCAGGGAGAGCAGATGTAGCAGGAGGGCTAGAACCCAAGAAAACACAGTAGATATCAGCTTCCAGGCATCATGGTTCTTACATTAAATACTTGCCTCGCCTCAGCAATTTGTCCAGACTTCCTGAGATTTGGATGGCCATCCTAGAGTCATACAACATTTGCTGTTTCTATGACCCTGTAGTTTTAGCTGGTCTTTTAAGGTCAGGATTTGATTTAATACTCTCACTGAATCATTCTGGGTCCTTCTTGTTTACTTATGGCTCTGATATTGGATCTTTAATACGAAAGAGTCAAACTGCTTTGAGTTTGACCAGCTCTTTCAGGCACTGTTGCTCAGAGCATCTTTCTGTTGGTATGTCATTTTGAAACATGTTAGCAATGCTGTCTTTTAAAGGTGTTTCTTTGTTCAGCTCAACTAGCCTTATGTGTTAATTCTTTTGGGAGGGAGAGGTTGTGGCTGGGGTGCTTTATTCCTGTTACCCATGTTTTGGTTTGGAGGAAGTATTTGTGATTTTGTGTGTGTGGTCCATGGGTAGCAAGATGAGGATAACTTCAGTCTCTAATCCAGGGATTCTACATAAAATTACACAGGAATTTTGTTTAAATGCACTTCCTCCTATTTCCTCACAGTGAGTCACTGGGCTAGGTCTGGGTTGGGCTCAGAAATAAGGATTTTTCCATTTTCTTAGACAACGTTGATGCTGGTGGTTGATATTGGTGCTGGTGGGAAGCACTTCTCTGAGGAAGGATGCTCTTGCATTAAATAACAGGTTTGGGTTTGCCAGGATGTGTCTGATCTCTTGAGGGTCATTTTCCTTTCCCAGATGGGAAAGTGGAATTAGTGGTATCTATCTCACAATTCACTGCTTCTTGCTACCCACCATTTCCCATTCTGAGGTCTGGCTTAGAGACCAGTGAGAACTGTCAATTAGTGTCTGTTAAACTGTTGTTGCTTTTTGGAACAATACAATGCATTTACTCTATAAGAGTGCAAAGATATATCCACTGATCTCCTGGTAGCTTCTTGGTGGTGACATGTGTTCTTGTGTGCTAATGGGAGAAGTTAAGACTTGGGCAAATTCGTTGACTTCTTTGACCTACAGTTCCCCTCTATGAAAATGGAGATAATAATGGTACCTAATGCACAGGTTGTTATAAAGATTAAATGCTAAGAATAGAGCCTAGTATACGTAACAAGTGCTGTTAGTATTATTGTTTTTGTTACTAACTTATTTGAATTAAGGTGAAAAATCTTTGTCAGAAACTCTATAGACATCAACAAGAAAGATTTGGGAGATCCCTACACTTGCAGCTTGCATTCTCTAAGGGAGTCAGTGCAATTTCTGGGATGATTAAGGTCCTTATCTGCAATATGGAGGCTTTATCAACACATCTACTGTGCAGAGCATTACTGGGACATTTTCCTGTGCTCCAGCTTTAGTGCAAAAGTGCTGCCAATTGCATATAAAAAGCACTGGAGTAATTTCAGTTGACTGTCTGCCTCCTTAATCTTGTCATCAGTGAAATTAATATTTGGTTGCTGAGGGAAGACAAACATCTATAACTTTTCCCTTGTGTAATAGCTCTTTGGTTTCTATTGTCCACATTTTCCTCTCAGGTTAAAAACTGTCTAAACCCGATTTTCCCCTTTAAAAATGGAGTCATGTTTGATTTAATGGTGGTGTTTATAGTGCTAAAGGAGAGCTAAGAGTCATTCTGGCGTTAAAACCATCTAAACCTTTAAATAAATATATTGTTGTTATCTTGAAACTTTCCAAACTGAACTCGGAATTCACTCAGGCGACTTATAGAGCTTTGATATATAAGAGGAGGACAACTAATGATCCTATAAATTCCTAATAACGTTGTGGCCACTCTTGCAGCTTGCAAATAACAAAGCAAAATGAGGCACAAGGGCGTGCGTTGGCAAATGTACACGTGAGTACTAATCAACCTGCTATTTGAAATAATGTCCCAATTACAGAAGATTTATTTGGGAAGAATTTGGTGTTTTATCATCATCTTTTCTCTGAATGATTGTGGCAACCTCCTAACTGATCTTCATGCTCCTTTTCCCTTTTTACTTCAATCCATCTCGCACAACGAATTTTGGGATACCTTTTCTAAAACAGTGTTTCCATCAGCTCACTCCCTTGCTTAGAAACCCAGTATAGCTCCCACTGCCTTGAGCAGAAGTATAGCCCTTGGAGCTCTGCGTTCCACACCCTTCCCTGTCCTCTTTTTGTCTTACTTGGCTGTCTCTCCCCTAACACTCCTGCAGTAGATAGCACCGAAGATGTCCTGCTTGTCCTTTGAGGCCTTTGCTGAGATTGTTTTACTCTGCCTAAGGCACCCTTCCTCACTTCCACTACCAGGCACTCTGGCACTTGGGAAATCCCACAGGTCATCTCAAATGTCTTTTAGTATAGCTTTTCCCAGATACTCTTACCATTAGAATTAATAATTTTCTTCTTTACTGGGGTAAGAAAGGATATATGGAGGCACAGAGAGGTTAAGTAATTTTTCCAAGGTTACACGTATGTTAAGTGTCAGAGTTGAGGTGGGAAATGAACTGCTTTCTGAAAAAAAAAATGAAGATGCAAAAGCAAAGTTGGAAATAGAAGGTCTGTGTCAATTATAGGGACAAAAATATAGGTTCTATGAGGCCTCATTAGTGGGCTACACCAGTGGACAACCTAAAGGAAGGCTGTGTTTGCTGAGTCCGAGAAAAGAAAGTCCCAAGCCTGAGGTTTGGTGAACCTGTCATCTTGTCACTAGGAGGTGTGTATTCCCTGCTGTGTGTGGTAAGAAGTGCTCAGCTAAGTCCTCAGGACTGAACAGCTATTCTTTCTCTAATCAAGGGACCATCTGATGAAGTGGCAGCTTGAGGTTTTCCTGTCTCATGTAGGGGCTGCCTTACATATGGCACAGCCTGATTGTGAATCAATAGGCATTTGAGTGAGGGAAAAAGAGAGTAGGTTTATTAGGCTTGTGTGCTGTTGTGGGTCTCCCCAAGTTTATGCTGCTTCCCAGAGAGTCTAAATTTCTATACATAAGCTAGAATATGGTGAATGACATATACATGAAAATTTGAAATGAATGACATTGTACTCTCTGTTACTGATGCCATCAACATTGAAAAGCAAATTTTTTTTCTCTTGTCAGGGACCCCTGTAAGAGCAGCATCTATTAAATAAGCTATTTTCTTCCCAGTACACTTTCTTACCCAGAAACTGTGTTAAAAAAAAAAGAAGAAGAAGAAAAAAAAAGAGCTTCTCTGATTAACAGGATACAATAAAATTATCAAAGGTAGTTTTTCACATTATTTATTCTACTTTTTGGCCAGTGCTGGCACTTTATAAATCTTTGTTTGGCCCTTCCTTCATCCACTTGGACTGACTTTCAGGCTGTAGTAAGCAGGGTCTAGTTATGACCACCGAAGCAGAAATTCAGATTCAATGAGTAATTATTAAGAACTTTCCAGAATATTAGCTGTTTCAGTTGCTGCAGTGACTAGTGATGGAATAGTCCATTAGACATTTCTGTTCCCAGCAACTCCTGAGAATTGATTCCAATCTGAAGCAGCCAACTGCTTTGATCAATACCGTAATTACTCTTATTGATGGATTGTTTTACAATGGTAGCCATCAAGGCAGTCCGTCAGCTCAGGAGGCACCAGAACTGTCCCCTGCAAGCTGTAATGTACCACAAATATCTGATTCAAATCAACTTACTATTGAGGCCAGGATGACAAGCGTGAAATTAATTGTTCCACTTCATGTAAGACCTGCATTCTTCTTTTGAGAGAGTAATTGGTTGCTGCATGTAGAGTGAGAGCTGGGGAAGCCTTGCCTCTCTGCAATGTTTATGGACTTAGTTTTTTCCCCCTACTAGCTATTTTTTTCCCCTACTCTTTTAGATGTGAGCAGCATTGTACAGCTGCTCTTCCTGCTGCTGTTGTTTTTTTAGTGAGTCTTGTCATCTCAGAGAGAATGGTTTCCTTCTAGAAAGGTTGATTGCAGCTAGAGTAAATTTCTTATATGAAAATCTTGTTTACAAAAGAGTTTGTTGGCCGACATGAAAGCAAAGAGACCTCAAAAGCATTTCAATGACTGTATAAAAATAATTAGGCAAATGGCAGTGGGTCCAATGTTCTTCCATGTTGCGATAGCTAATTCAAGAAGTGGGACCAATTTGTTGGGAATCTTCTGAAGACAGTTGACTTCAGAAGCTTGTAACTGGGGAAATGACTAGAAAGCACTTCAGATAGAAAGTCAAGGACAACTGAGGAAATTAGGAAATGAGGATAGTCCCAACAGTGGCTGGTCGTTCAGTCCTCATCAACCAACTGACCATTAGTTGGATAAGAGTAGAGTCTCAGTAGAACTTGAGAGAAGTGTTGTAAAATATTTTTGTGAAAAAATCAAGTACACAAGTTTATAACTGGTGCAGGAAGATAAAAGGGCTGTAGAAACAGGGGCATCACAGCACATCACAGGGGCTTTCTGAAACCCTGGTTAGATGGATATCCTACTAGAGGTGGAACTCTCTCAGAGTCTAAGGATAAGTCAGAAGCTAGCACTTCTAGGCATGCCAATGCTTTTAATTTAATAGTTGTTTATTATAGCATATCCAATATAGATTCCGTGGGAATTGATTACCGAAAGAGGGATTCTATGGCCAACTAATCCTTTAGCCAAACTGTATATGTTGAGTGCCTGATACCTGTAAGCACTGTTTAGGACTAGGGCTACCCAAGTACATGAAACCCTGGACCCCTGAAGCTTATATTCTTATGGGAAGCTTGGGAAGACAGATAGTAATGGACACTCAAATATGTCAGGTAATGTCAGACGGTGTTTGGGATGGTGGATGGCAGAAGGCAGCAACCCTGATGCTGGATAACAAAGGTCAAAAAAGAGTAAATAAGGTAAGTTTGACTCCAACTCAGCTCACAGGCTTGAGTCCACTTTCATTATTAAGCTTGATTTGCCTTTGAGACAGTCTAGTAGCAGAGCTTTCCTTTTACACTTTGGAAGGAGAAGATTGTATGCTATCAGCATTCAGTGCAGGGGAAAGAACCGATATAAAATACCCAATTGAGAATGTTGTGGATGGCTTTAGAGGTAAGTGATTCTATTTCTGCTCAGTCATGTAAGTGTTTGAAAGTATTGATTGAACACTTTCCTAACACCTGAAGGGACTAGGAGTGATTAATAATAAATAACCTACGAAAGCAAAACTCAGAATTGCAAAGCTCCAGGCCAGGCTGGCTAGGGAGGAGGATTCCACAGTACTCAGTTGTATATGATCAGGTACAGCATGTAACCATGTTAAATCACATCTCTGCAATAGTAGACTGAAGTGTCTAAAATATTAACCTGATCATCATGCTTTCCTACCTCACAGCTTTGCATTCTTTGGGGACCATATCCTCCTTCTTTTTGATGCTGGAGCCCTGTAAGCTCCAGCTGCAAGGTGGGAAGAATGCCCAGGCTCAGTCTGTCAAGATCCCTGATCACCCTGGGCATAGGAGTTGCCTCAGAAATGGACTTTTGACTTAGACAGGGCTGATCAGAGCTTTCTCTGGACTTCTCTCCAGGAAACAGTGAGAAAGACTTTGTTTCTACCAGTGTGACTAAGCTGATACGATAGAGTCTGGCATGGTGACATGGACCTAACAGCCCACTGAAACGGTCTGCTTATGTAGAAAGAGGTCAGGCAGAGCTGAAAGCTGTAATGGAGGGAAGAACAAACACAGCAGATGTAGACACAACCCATAGTTGTGAGTTCTTGATTCCTTAGGTTATCTTGTTTAAACCAGTATACATATTTAATAGGGAAAAAAGTCCTCTGAAAACAACAAAAAAAACCTGAAATATAATTCCACTTAATTAAGCCACATTGGTGAGATTTCTTCTCTGTTGAATGGAGAGCTGGCTAGAAGTGCTTTTACTAAGGCAGTGGGATTGCAAGACCTCCTCCAGGAAGGAATAGCTGAGCTGAAACCCGGCAGCTTGTTTTCAGGCCTTTTGAGGCCTGTGCTGTTGCTTCTGGAAGCACTTATGATGATGGCTAGAGTCCTTTCAAGTAACTTTTATAATGACAGCATCATGAATATATATCATAAAGGCTTTCTGAGACGGAAACATACAAAATTAAAAGTCCATTTAGTTAAAACAGAAGCCTGCCAATACATTGATGTAGCTGCAAAATAGTGTCTTCTGAGAAGATACAAAATTTGCAGCTGCTTAAGCAAAGCTCTGCTTTCTAGCCACTCAGCTTTTGCAGTGCTCAGGAATTTTCAGTTGTGTTTATGGACCAGCTGCTCTGTTAAAATTCAGTAATATATGGGCAGAGGGGTCTTGAATAAATATATTTTCTCCTTCTCCTCCTTGGGAATCCTGGATCTTTAGTCCTAACTTCTTCCAAGAATTGAATCCAGTACTATTTGATGTTTGTAAACAATGTGTTAGCTATTTACTTATTTACTTGAACCATTTCTTATATGGAACTGGCATGTGACAAGTTGTCTGCCTTCTAACGGAAACTGTATTTATTGTATGTGTGCTGAGATGTCACTCTTTGGAACATTTCATATTGATCTCTTTTTCCCTCTGGGAACCAGATGCCTAAAATTGAATGCCTTAAATTCCTCCCTTGGATTATAAATCCCCCAGAATGTGTCTCCTTCCCCACTAGGTCTCCTGCTCACTCTTCCCCATGCTCGGCAAGGCTTTGGCCACACTAGCCTTTTACTTCCTTAAACATGCCAGCCTATTTTTGCTCAGGACCTTGACTGTCACATTCCCTCTGTCTTGAATACTCTTCTCCCACACCTGGGTCATACTCTGGTCTCAGCTCGTATGTTATCACCATAGAGGAGCTTGCACTGACCAGGAAATCTAGTGTCCTTTGTCTAGTAATTAACTCCATATAGTGCAGCCCTGCCCCCTTTTCTCCACAGTAGCTTTGTCTGAAATCTGAGCTCGTTTCCTGCATGTTATCTCTTTCTCCCAACTAGAATATTAGCATCATGAGAGTGAGGGCATAGTCTGTCTTATTCCCTGTTGTATTTTTGGCACTTATGTCCTGGTACATAGTAGATGTTCAGTTGTATTTCTAGAAAGAATAAATGGCTGAGCAGTTTACCTGTTCCCCTGAGCAGTGAGCTCACTCAAGTAAGTTAAGCAATTTATTTCAGCATCTCTCTCCAGCCCTCTGATACAGAGGGGAAGGTGGAATGAGATATTCAAGTTTGAGACTCCACATTAAGCTGGATGCTGTAATGATTTCATTTGATTTTTTATAAAAGCCTTAGGAACCAAGAAGACTCAGCACATCTTCTCACCATTGCTGGAGTCTGGTTTCATTTTTTGACACCTGGATTTCTTCCAGGCACTTACTACAATGGGGATTAACCAAATTTTAAAAAATTATATGTGTGCTATCCTTTCCCTGCTGGACCCTTAGGTGTGGGCCTAGGATTGCTGTGTTCACTGCAGAACCCTCTGAGCCTCGTGGAGATTTTGGCATGTAGTGGGGCTAATGATGGGGGCAGAGGAAAGTTCCTGGCTGAAACCCTTACTCTGCCTGGTCTGGACACAGGATTTTTCAATGATAGAACTCCTTCTGGACAAATTCTGTGTCCTCATGGCTTGAAGAACATTAAAATCTCCCCATTCACCTGTTCTTCTACAGGGGTTGAAAGAAATGTAAAGTCTTCTCACCAGCACAGGCAGCCTAAGTTCCAAAAGCTCCATGGTCTTGTGTGTTTAATGATACTGAGTCTTAGATTCTACCTCACACTACCCTCGGTTTATGGAAGGAGAAAATTGGGTACACAGTCCAAAATGTACAAATGTGCTTTAAAGGGTCACATACTGGAATGTTTGAAATGTCCTGTTCTTTCCCCATAGGAATTGCACATGTTCCTCCACAGTGCTTGAATATCACCCACCGCGAAAAGCCAGTTAAGGTGGGTGGCTCTTTTAGCCCCAAAAGGGTCTCCTCGGGGGCTGTGACCTCAGTCCAGGAGGGTGAGGGAGCAGGAGGTTCGATTTTTTGCTGCTGCTCTCTAAGGAATTCTTCTATATTTCACTTTAGCGTGTTCCCAGAACCCGTGACAGCCTGTATAATTGCTGGACCGACATAAATCTATAGCAGCGATGAGTAGATTTTGCTGACGTGTTTGCTTCAGCCTGCAAGACTCGGTCGACCATGTCTGCATATCATATCACAATCTCAGGTCTTGGTGGGACTGAGGAACAAAAGCTATTTATTGTGTCTCCAAGGTCAGGATGTGAAATGGAGGCGAAGGGGGGCATTGCAGAATAAAAGGAGCACCATTTTGGCAGGGAGAGTTCCCAAATACCTGTGATTTAAGTGCACTGGTTAAGACCCTGAATAATTAGAAGCCTTTCCTCATAGTTTGAAAGTTAAATAATTAAATGTGCTTAGGCTTTCAAAAAAGATACTGAAAAATGAAAGACCTTGTCAAATTGCTGAAAGGATTTTGTAATTTTTTTCTTAAGTGCATCTATTCAGTCTACAGATACATGCTGAGAACCTACTGTATGCTTAGCTCTGTGATCAGTGCTAGGGACACAAGAGTAATGAAAAGGCAGGTGGGTTCCTTGCCAGGCATAGCCTGTGATCCAGCCAAGAAGAAGCCATTATCCAAGTAATTACAGCTCTCTCCTCCAGCAACCACATGGAGAGCTCCCTCATGATGTTGCCAGCGAAGACAATTTTTCGTTTTTTGTTTCATTTTTGTTTTTATTTTTGGTATGCATTTTAAAGGTTTGTTTTAAATTTTTAATGATCATTTAAGAAAACAATTCAAGAATCCACTTGCTTAGAATATTAGAGATAAAACTTAAGTTCCTTTAGACTTCCCCCGTCCCAGGTAACCACTGTGATAGATTTGTCTTTGCAGAGAATTTTTGTTGTATGTGTATGTACAAGTTGCTGTGCATGTTGTGTACATGGATGTGCACATCCCTACTGAAATCTGCTACTGTTGTTCTGACATAAATGCAGCAATTACTATGCATGTATCTCCCTGCAACTTCTTATATTCCATAGGTTATTTTTGCATTAGTTCATGTTGATACCTGGAAATGTGGTGTTTTAATTTTAATTACTGAGAGTTGTGCTTCTATACAGTCCTCCTTGGAAGCTTGTATATTGGCGACTGTCTGCTGACCCAGAATAGTAAGAGAAAGAGAAATCTTTTGCGTGTGTTGAGTGCTTAATATTTGCCAGACTGTTCTAAATCTCTCACATGAATTAGTTCATTTATTCATGTGAGCATCTCAGTGGGCTAAGTGCTGTTTATATCATCATTTTACAGGAGAGGGAAGATGAGGCATGAAGAGAGAAGGTTGCTTACTGAAGGTCACACAGCTAGTAAGTGATGCCAAGATTTGAAGCCAGGTAGCGTGATGGCCAGAGACCAAGATTTCCTGGTTCTCTTGAACACCTGTGGTTTTTGAGACTTTAGATGTTGAATGCAACCAATGAAGCAGGGTGTGACAGGATGGTACATGACTCTCTTGGGGGCTGAGTGAGTGGTTTTCACATTTATCAATTCATAGATTCAGCAAACACCTGCTGAATACTTCTTTGCGAGTCTCAGGCAACATAGCACAGAGAGGACACAGTCCTGCTTGATGAAGCTCACAGAGATCTAGGATGATGCTGAGTGACCACCTGTGCAAGGCATGCGTGATGTCCATTTGGTAGAGCAGGAATCTTGTCCCTCTGGGATTGTATGGTCTATGCCCTGTGTTTTGTTTGTTTTGTTTTGTTTTAATTTTCCTGCATGTTAATGGCATTTGTTAAATTGAGCTATTAACGTGGGTCCATTTAGAGGAGACTAGCCTTTCTGTAGTGACATCGTTGCCTTCTCTCTTACGTCTGTACAGGCAGAAGGAAAGGACCCAACAGCATGTCCTGAATGCTGGTGTTTTATTCTCACTTGCTGCCCAGCCACAATATGACAGATTTGCTATTCATCCAGCTCAATCATAATTAGTGTAATCGGCTCTGGTGCCTACCCAGATGTGGTGGGTGGTGTCCTTGGCTGATTACAAAGATTATAGCCCAGGCATTTCGGGAAACTGCTCTTATTTCATATTCTCCTATCGCTTCTGGGGATTGCTTTTTACGCTTTTATGTTGAAAAACGAAGTGAGGGAAAGGTTCTCTTATATTTAACATGTCTTGTGTCATCATGAAAGATGATTGCAGTGCCTATGAGTTTTTTCTTTGAAAATCAGGAGAACATTTAAGGACAGAAGGAATTGTAAGCTACTTGGCTTCGAACTCTTAAGCTGTATTAATTGTCCTGAAGGCTCAGATGAAGGGGGCATGCTCATCCTTTTCTCTTTATTTGGACCTAGAATAGTCTTTCATTTTAGGAGTGGAAAACAATGTCTCATCCTTTTCTTTTTCTTGATTTTTTTCTTTCTATCAACAGTGAAGTGGAAGAGGAGCCCATAGGTGATGCTGACCAGTTTATATCCAGTATTTTAGTTTGTAATGGGCTCAATACGCTGGTGGATTTATACCAGCTGCTGTGAGAGGTACATGACTCTTGTTTATATCTTTATTTATTTATTTGAGAACACTTGGTTAAATTAAATTATGGCCCTCTACTTTTCAGTGTGTTGAACCAAAAACTATCAAGCTTTCTTTCATTGCTGAAAGAGTGTGTTTTTATGAGCTGCATCATCCTTCTCAATAACATCTTTCTCATTTTGGTATGCATATGAGAAACGAATGGGAAAAACATACATGTAAGAGAGAAAAGCATTGTTTTTTTCTTGGGTTAGAACCCACTTGTACTTTGAGGAGGTTTAAATTTCAAACTGACCTAAAGCCTTTTGAGGTTCACATTAAGTTTGCTCTTAGCAAAAAAGACAGCTTCTTAGTTCAAAGAAGAGGGGACATTTAAAGACTTGAAGGACACAGGAATTAGAAAAATATGAACCAATTTTTTCTTTATATATAATTATATTTAAAAGCAGTGGAAAAAGTTCTTAGGTCTAGAGAATTGGGGCTTAAGCCAGTGACTCTTGGAAAATTTTGGTTGTTGCCAAACCCAGAAAATGGTTCGGTTTGGCCTGAACCTTGAAGAAGTGGAAAGTTCTTTAGCCATCTCTATGATATATGAAATGAACATGAGAGATGTTGGAACATGAGATCTCAGTAATCCTTCTTATAATTGGAATTGGATGGCCTGCTAGCTGCTGTCAATAATGTATTTAATGATATTTTTCTGGCTGTTATTCCAGTTAACTGAAAATGGAAAAACGTTGAGAAAGAGATGGGACAGCAAGAAGTCCTCTAACCTTTCCTAAGGGCACCAATTTTTCTGAATTCACATGTTTTAGATTTTGGAGTTTAATGTTGCCCAAAGTTACTCTGCCTTCTGGCTAAAGGTGTTGCATTATAGTTGTGGAGAACTGAGGGCCCTGTCATTTCATTGCCAGCTCAAAATTGCCGTCTCTTTAGGAACCCAAACACAGGGCCCAATGAAACATCTTACTCATGCACGTCACAGGGCATTAAGGCCAGTTCATTTGCCATCAGGGTCTCCATTCTCACACAAAGGCCTTTCGTGTAGTAATGATATTTGCTGAATGAGTGAGTGAGTGATTGAGTGATTGTAGTAACTCCTAGTCCATGTGTAAAGAACAGAATTCAAGGCTGGAGGGAGTGATATTGGCAGAGTCAGTGCGTGCCCTGTGCCACCTTAGATAACAGTTTGGGAAGGGCCACCACTGGCAAAAAGGCAGGATAGTGACATGGGTGACATGCAGCCTAACCAGGCCTCCTGCTAGCTCTCAGTTACCATCGGTCTGTGCCTAGCTTGTTCCACTTTCATGTCAGTGGCCATTGGCACCAAGTGACCCAATCAGCAGAGACTTGGGCACATTTCAATGGTTTATGAGAGCAGACAGAGCAGCCCTTGTAAGAAGAGCATGAGGAGAGCCCAGGGCTTCATTTTCAGCCCCTCTTCGGGGTCCTTTCCACACTTCATCTTATTCTTACCTGAGCATGGCCCACAGGTGGCTTACATTTCAGTTATTTGTATTCATCTTAATGTGAAATAGGATGGGAGACCTGTAACTAGCACAACCAGGATGTCATTGACATTTGGGCTTAAGGATAAGGCTAAAGTAGCCAGTAGGAAGAAAATGTGAGTTTATTAAAAAACAAATATCGCAGGTGGTATTCAGACATTCTAATTGCGATGGTGCAACTCAAATAGCACAAATTGGGAAAACACCGTCTTTGCTTACTCAATCATAATCAATTGTGTATTTTTACCTCTCATGGCTTAGGTCTTCCAAAGTGATTTTTCTGATGTGGAATGTGTACTCAGCCTCCTTAAATAACCCTCCATGAATACTCTTTAATGACAGTGACTTGTTGGAATTGCAAAGGAGACAATGACAAGCCAGGACCTGTTCTAGGTTACTAGGGCCAATTTAATATGAGGTTTTAGGGCATTCATAAGTCTTTATTAGAAGTACAGGGTGGACCCTCTCCCCTAGTCACTGAGATAAGAACTGGTCAAGTTTCAGAAACATGGTTAGCATAAAGCATATACTCAATACTTAATTTTTTTTAAAGGAATCCTTTCTGAACCAGACAGAATTTAGTTACTGTTTTTTAGGCGTTCAAAGCTGGATGTGAGTCTAAAATCATTTCATGCTTTTTATACTGAATGCTGATGTTCAGGGAAAAGAACACTCAATCCCTGACTGTTTTACACTTTTCTTAAACCTTAGAAAATATATCCTAAGTGAAATATAGACAATGAGGTACCTGTAATGTTTTGGTGGCAATAGGGCAGGGCATTCTAAATGATTATTCCAGAGTACAGGGCTCTGAGTTATTTTTTCCATTCTAAACACATGTGATTTTCAGGATTTTGCAATTCATTCGTATAAGGATTTTGGGGCTTTAAGCTAATGGCACAAAAAGGTTTCAGCCTGGGAGCAAGGGATGTTTTGGGGGTATTTTTTTATAATGTTTAAAGTATAAATCTCTTTGGTTGCTCCAAGTTAGAAATGATAACATAAAAAGAAGGAAAAGGAAAGAAGTTAGTGGTCTGAAACCTTGGGTTGTTATGTGTTTATATTCAGAATCAGACCAGGTGCTGGTTTTGGCAGTCCAGAAGTATTAATATTCTGATGTTCTGAGCTGTGGCATGGGAATTTGGAGAAGAAGTTTAAAGAAAGAACTCATAGGACTGTTTTTAATAGGAAAGAAGCTGCTGCCCATAAATAAGAAATACTGCTCATTGTTCTGGTTGGGACAGCTTTCATATAGTGGCCACTCAGGGGATCATACCACCTCGGCTGGTATCATGGCCAAAGGCTGCCATTACTGAGCTGTGACCACCTGCTGGTCACTACACTGAGATGTATACCTGATCTCACTTTGCCCTCATCATGGCTCCATGAATTAGGGACAATTATTGTCACCATTTAAAGAGATGAGAAAACTGAGGTTTGGAGACGTGGAAAAGAACTTGTCTAAGGTCACTCATCTGCTGAGTGTTGAAGCTGGGACTTGAACCAAGGCCTCTCTTTGTATTGTAATGATTATGTAACAGGATAAAAGAAGCGAAGAACTTGGGAATAATAATCTTGGAGCCAGTGGTTCTGAAATCATTTTTGTTTCATGCATTTGATTCATTAAAGACACTTAAAACTATGTCCAATTCTTAGGAAAATGCCTGGCACATGAGGAAAGATCTCAAAACATAGTCTCTATTGTGTTATCCTTGTTTAGTAGTAACTATCAGTATTAATTAGATTTTGGCCCTGGGGAACAGACAAGTAAAAGCTTTTCTTAGCTTGTTATGCCAGAACTGGAAGCAGCTGGTCTGAGTTGGACAGTGGGCAAAGTCATAGGTGGACACCATTCATTTAATTCAGACCTTGTAATCTTGAGCTTGGAAGCACCTTATTCTCCCTGCATCTAGCATTCTCCTCAAGCATACTGCAAATTTAATTTTTAAAGCAGCCTTTAGCAAACTTTCCTGTCCTGAATTTGCAAATATGAATGAGAAAAAGAATTTCTTTTCTCTGCCTTGTTTAGCCTCCATTTTGGAGATGATTTTGTTTTCACTCTTGTTGTTATGAAACAAACCTCATTTTATTTAAATATGGAAATACTGTGTATTTAAATATATTTAAATATAAAATATAGAAATATTGTACAGTGAGTGTTGCAGAAATTCATCGACCTGATCCAACCATTACCTTGATGCTTTTCTTGAGTTTATCATGTAAATCTCTTGCCACCATTTCCACCACTCCATAAGATATTAATGGTCTTCATTCCTCAAACCATTATGTAATAGGATAAATAGGTCAGTTTTGCCAACCATCCACAGGAGACATATTTTAGCTACCAACTCTGGCTTTTCAACTCAGACTTTTCATTCTTGCATGACAATTTACCTGAAACCTGGCAACTTAAGCCACTCCTGTTGATGATCTGATAGTTCACAGGTCAGCAGTCCAGGTGGGCCTGTGAGTTCCATGCTCAGTGTTTCACTAACTAAAATCAAGGTGCCATCTTGGTTAGGCTGCAATCTGCAGGCTTGGGGAATAATACTCTTCTGTGCTCATCCAGGTTTCCTACTGGACTCTGTTCCTCACAGTTGTAGGACTGAGGTCTCTATTTCTTGGCTGGCTCTGGATTGTGGATGTTTTTCAGCACCTTAAGTTTGCTCATCTTCAAAGATAGCAATAATGCCCTCTCAAGCTTCCAGTCTTTTTGGTTTTTCCTTTTGTCACCAGTTGGAGAAAGTTCTCTGCCTTTAAGAAGTTATTTAGTTTTGTGTATTGTTTTTATGTAAAATCAAGAATGGTGAGCTACCAGAGACATTGGAGAAAGGTAGGAGGGCTGTATCTCATTTGCATTTTAAGAAGCAATTATTGCTAAGCAACAGCTGGTGGTGATAGAATGACAACAAATAGGAACTGAGAGATGAAGGTTCAAGTCTTGTGTCCGGAGAGCTTTGGGTGAATTTTCTGGGCCTTGATTTCACCATCTGTAAAATGAGATAGCTGGGCTCTTGGGGTCAGCTCAGTTTTCTTTTTTTGCCTTACTCATATGTTCCCATTCTGCCTTTCCCTGGCAGCCCTTGTTAATCAACCATCCTATTCTTCCTCACCGAGTCTGGACGTAGTCTTAGAATCCTTTTGACATGGCTCTCCAGGAAGTCACCAGCAGTCCACTGGAGCTGGCACTGGAGGTGAAACCTGTGTGTCATCCCACCACTGGAGGTTTTGTTTCATCCTAAAATGCTATGATTCTCTGAAATGAGAAATTATCAACTCCCTTGGCCAAAATTGCAGACAGCCAGAGAAGAGCCAGTTGGCCTTGGCTTTGCTTGTCATATAGACATCTGGGGAGTGGGTTCAGTTTTCAAACCACAAATTGAGGTGTGCAGGAAAAGTCACTTACTTTCCCTCTAATTGAACTTCATTTCTATTTTGAGCCCCTGTTCTGCCAAGTTGTTGAAACGAAATCCCAGTCAATTCGTGTTACTCTCTCTGGCTCTCCATTGCATCGTATCCAAGTTCTATGGACCCACATAGAGCCCAGGCATGGAGGTGGAGGGTTGCTGGTACTTTGCTGTCACCTGTCTCTAATGGCATCTGTGGAGACATCCTTGCTCCCAGTTGTCTTTGATTTCATTCAAGAGAGGCTAGGTTAACAAATTAACTCCCAAAGCTGAGCAATGCATAAATTATTTTCTTGACTAGTCAAAGGACTCCATGACTTGGACAGTTATCCAGGGCATCTTTCATCCATACAGTGATCAAGGAATGTTTCTGTCTTGTTTCAGTGTGAAGTTTCTAGTCACCCAGGCTGGAAAGAGAGAGCTGGAAGGTCATTGGGTAGCTTTGAAATTCATTGATGATGATGTGACTCATGCTTTTTCATATCCATTGGCCAGGGCTGGACACATGGCCCCACCCAACCTTAGTGAGGCTGGATGATGTATCTCCACGTGGGTAGACATGTGGAGATTTAGTGGGCATTACCAGTAGCTATCACAATTGTTGATTCAACTCACTTCTGCATTTTCTCATCCTTCCTGCAAGTCCTCCATGCTATACTCAAGCTGCTCTCAGCCAGTGAGGGAAGCTTTCTCTCCTTCCTGTATACCCCTGGGCTTGGGGCTGTCTTTGGTCTTCTACCCATCTGCACCACACACCTATGCCTTTTGCCCACTTCTTTGACAACAGGGGTGCTCAGTACTTTAAGCTGGTTTCAAGGCCCATGACATTTTCAGGGAGTCCAGGTATACTGGGAAACTCAGCCAGATGCTGGTGATTTTGACACCATTACATTTTGGTGGAAACCCACTTCAGAAACAGCCTTCATGCCAGAGATCTTGGTTATTCATTTGAACGTTTCCTCCTAGTGATTTCATAACTGGTTTACCTGCAGGATCTTATGCCAATGAGATCTCTGAAGGGGTGGTATCAGAGATGATCACTGAGATTAAGAGGATTCCCTGTATTTCATGAATTATGGATGACTTAACATCAATGCCCCCAAGAACTACTGAGTGGGAGTAATAAACTTCTTGTTCTAGTTTTTAAAAAGTGCCAGTGGTAGGAGCACCAGGGGACCCTGCTGGCTTCCTACACTGTTGTGGAGCAGGAGATTCAAGTGCTCTTTTTTCAGGTTCCCTAACCCTATGTGGGGCCTCTTTTGTTCCTGTCCCCATCTCTGACATGACCAAGGTGGGATGGTGGGCTCTCAAGCCTCCTTCCCACACACCCTCCTTTGGGGCACTCCCTGGCTTCCCCTGAGGACTCATCAGCATTTCCAGCCTGGGTGGTCTGGCCCTCACTGTGGGCGCTGGATAGTAGAATGAGCAGGATGACGGGATGAAGTGGCTCCAGCTGCCTCTGACCCCATTCCTCACAGGATTTGTTTACTCCTAACTCTGTGCTTGAGAAGTTAAAGCCAGGCCTTGGACTCCCTTGTTCTGTGTCCTGCTGTGGTCTGTGAGCAAAGCCAGTCTCTCCTCCTCATTAATACATTAACATATGAGTGTCTTCATCTTATGGTCAGTTCTTATCCTGTCTTATTCATTGTAAACATGTCACTTAAGAAGGAAAAACAGATTTTTGTGGTTGCTTATGCCCAACACAGGGATATCTTTCGGTGAGGAAACTTGTTATGGAATTTGTGAAGGTCTCAGTTTTGTTCTTTCCTCTTATCCAGCTGTGCCCAGTGGCTGGAAAGAAGGGTTTGGCTCCATCTCCTTACTCTTGGCTGCTGGGACCTTCTTCCTTTATCTACTGTTCATAAGTTGAAAAAGAGATTCCTCTCACGCGTGCTCGCTCTCTTGCTCTCTCTCACTCACTCTCTTTCTCTCTCTCACACACACACACACCCCTCTATGCTCTAATCACTTTCTAACCTCCTTAATCTGTTTCCCACTGCTTTCTTTAACCTACCAATCATTCAGATACATTAAATCACTATCTGTGTTCCTCTGTCTTTGTGGTATTTGGTCTATAGGAAAAGACCTCTTATGACATCTAAGTCTAAAATCTTTTCCGTTCTTTAAAAAAAACTTGTGTAAAGCAGTATGTATAAACTTTAGGAAGTCTGGAAAATATACAAAGATACATTTCTATATTTATAGAACTATTTCTATCTATATAGAAACATCTAGGAAATATAGAAAAGAATAAGGTAGAAAGCAAAAATGCGTAAGTTTATCACCTGGCTATAACTATTTTGATTAATTTTCCTTTGACTTTTTTTTTTAACTCTCTGATGAATTTGAGTGTCTGTCTGATAGCCTCATTTTGGAGGACACTTTAAGTGCAAGTATCCTCAGATACCTTTTTATATAGTCATTCCCAGCTAAAAGAGATGAAGTCTTCCTCAGCATCCGTAGAATGTTAGTGTTCCTGCTCATCACTGTGTGTGGTGTGGGTCATCATATAACAGATTACCCCAAAATATAGTGGTTTAAAACAACAAACATTTGTGATCTCATTATGGGTCAAGAATTGGACTCAGTTAAGTAAGAGAGGAGACAGTATCCTTTTATGATCTAATTTTAGAAGTGGCAGCACATGACTTTTGCCATATTCTGTTGATAGAAAGAAGTCACCTGGTCCAGCCGCAATCATGGGAAGGGGATTACACAAAGACACAAATACCAGGAAGCAGATTGGGACTGTTGAGGGGGCCATCCTGGAAGCTGCCTGTCACAGCCAGGCTTATTCATGAACCTGTCATCCTTTGCACACTGGACTGTGTATCATCCTGGGCAGAGTCCCACCTGATCATCTTAACATCTCTGCCCTCCACAGTTTAGTCAGATAATGCATCTTGCACTTGAGGAAGGCACCCAGAGAACTGCTTTGCTGTGCCCCTTTGGACTTTTCATAACTTGTTCCCTTTTCTTAGTACCCTTTACCCTTAGCTCATGTGCCTTTGTTAGATAATTCTTTTCCATCTTTCTGGTCTCAGCTTATGTACCTCTCTCCCAGGCAGGAGGTTCTTAACCTCTTTTATGCCACTGACCACTTTGACAGTCTAAAACTTACCCTTGCTTGGAAAAATTATTTTCAAGTTTATAAAATAAAATGCATAGAATTATAAGGAAGCCCAGTTATAATGAAATACAGTTATCAAAATATAACCTCCTCAAATGTATGGTATTGTAATATAGGTGCTTATTTATTAACACCCTAAATAGCAAGATCCAACAGCAGGTTTAATTTCAAAATGGGGGAGAGGGTATAGCTCAAGTGGTAGAATGCATTTGCACAAGGTCCTGGGTTCAATCCCCAGTACCTCCTCTAAAAATAAATAAATAAGTAAATTTAATTGCTCACCCCCTTCCAAAAAACCCCCAACAAAACAGCAAAATAGGGATAAAATTATATGCTATTTTGAGATACTAACAACTAAAATGTGGTAGGAAAATATCTGATTTCTGTTGGTGATAAAATTTCAGGTTCTTTTTAATATGACTTTTGTTTGTTTACATTCAAAATTCAAAGGGATGCTAAATTTCAGTGAGATGTTAGTGAAAAATCAAGATCTTACTCTTTTTTTTGCATATCCTAAAGCCCTGATTAAGAACCCTCAGCCACAGGAATGAGTTAGCTGCCCACAAGCACCCCTCACCTTCTTTTCCCAAGTGCTCCCCCTCCCACCACTCCCAAGTTAAGGAGTTTGTGCCTGTTCTCTTATTGGAGAGAGGAAGTCAGCAGGGTTCCCATGGGAAAGTTGAAGATAGTCTGATAAGGAGATGAAGGGTACGCAATGGAGGAGGGAGTCCGTGTCCATTGTGTAGGAAGGGAGTTTGGTGTTTGATGGAAGGGGGAGAAAAGATAGGGGTGGGGATGAGAGGGCTTGTGTAAGAGAGTGTCTGAGATGAAGAAAGAGGTTATGACGTTTTCCTATGTGTTTCTGTCACATTGAGGTAAAGATTTAAATGGTATGTTTTCTGGCTGCCCAACTTTTGTGTCTTTAACCCTGTCTCTCGGCTACAGCTAGACTTTGGGATGGTTTTCCTGGATTGTGTGCTTACTCATGACCGACTGTATACAGAGTTTGATTCCAGACCATGGCAAAAAATGAATATTGCAATAAAGCGAGTCATAGGAATTTTTTTGTTTCTCAGTGCATATAAAAGTAATGCTTACGCTGTATGTTGTCTATTAAGTGTGCAATAGCATTGTATCTAAAAAAACAATGTATATACCTTAATGAAAACATACCTTTTTTGCTAATAAATGCTAGCCATCCTCTGAGCCTTCAGCAAGTCAGACACCACTGATTTCAGATCACTGTAATAGATATAATAATAATAAAAAAAATTTGAAATGTTGTAAGAATTACAAAATGTGACCCAGAGACATGAAGTAGCGAATGCTGTTGGAAAAATGGCACCGGTAGACTTGCTCAAAGCAAGGTTGCCACAAACCTCAATCTGTGGAAAAAATGCAATATCTGAGAAGTACAATAAAATGACCATACTTGATTATTTATGTAGGTCACTGTTGATGTACCATGGCAAGTGGGCCATAGCTAGGCCTGTCACCTCTTTCTTTATGGCTCCAGTTTTCAACTTTGGGGCATGATTCTTTTCTGCAATATTGCTCAGGCTCTGCTCCACGGCTTAGAGGTGGCATGTAAAGATAAAGACCAAAGTGGGTGTCCCTGGGGAACTTCCTGCACCTTCTGTCCTCCAGGTCCTCATGCCCTGGCACAAACCCACCCTACAGGGCTGTCCCACTGCTATTTTAACAGATGTCAGCACTTTCTGTACCTGTTTCAAATATGTTGGTGTCGACAGCCGAGCTAGAGCTGACAGAATTCAAATTAGCATTCTTTAATGTGCAAGAATCCTGCAAAGATATCTAATTCACTGCCATAAATGAACTTGTTTCCTCATTCCCCAAAGCTTCTCCCCCTCCCCGGAAAGGGTTCAGTGATGAAGAGATTGGCTTTGTCACCTTGATGACTTACTTAATTTCCAGGGATACGAGTGGAATGCACAAGTCCAAGGCAAGGGCAAGGTGTGGGTTCTGACTAAGGAATTGAAACATTACAGACAATTTCAGCAGCTCCTCTCAGTTAGGGCTGTGGACAGGCAGTGATGACCTTCCCAGTGTGTGCGCTAAGGTGGGCCAAACAGGACAGCCCAACTGTTATGTATACCCCAGGGACAGTAGATTTATTAAATACTGGAATCCCTACAAACTCTGTCCTCCTTTCTTTCCTGTAGTGACCCCTGCCCATAGATGACCTGGACTGTGCCGAGACCACTCAGCTTGGACCTGGCAAGTGGGACTTTCCCAGAGAGGCTGTGTGTGCATGTGGCATGAGGAAGTTTGATTTTCTAGACCTTTCCTTCTCCATCCTGCTGTCTCAGCTGCTGGAGAGCACTGTGTAGTGCAAGCAACACTGCACCTACAGGCAGAAATTCTGTGTTAATGCTAATAACTAAAAGTCTTTTGAGCTTTAGCGTCCTGCACATTAAACTGTCTCTGCCCTCAACTCGAGGACTGAGGACCCTGCCCTGGCTATGGGGCTGGTGCTTTGAGTAGCTGTCTTGACCACTCATAGTGGTCAGCAGGCTGTAATCAGCGTACGATTGAGTCATTTGTTTAGTTTTTGGATTTGGTGTGGCCTACAGTGTCATTTTTACATGAAGCAAAGTTGATGCAGTCCACCTGTGGAGACTTTCAACAGTGATTTCCTTAATAGAACCACTGGGTGTCAATGAAACCAACAAAGATGACGTCTGTGTTCATTTGACTCAAGTTTGTTGAGAACCTGAGCCTCTCGGGACCCAGGCTTGGTGCTGGTGTGCAGTGGGGAGAAACACAGAAATTCTAGTTTGGTGAAAGTTCCCGTCTAGTGGGGGGAGGGCACCAGTAAATGGGTAGATACCAAGGGTGCGGTGCTATAAAGTCCATTAACACTACACGAAGAGAGAGAAGAAGGGGCTTAGTCAGGGTGGGCCTCAGAGAGGAAGTGACATGGAAGCCGAGACCTGCTTACGAAATCCCTTCCTGGCCGTGTCTACCTTACGCTGCCCGTTTCCCCTTGAGCTAGAGGTGACTGTCCTCCCAAACTACTTTTTCTTTTGTGCCCTTCAATTTCTGGCCTGTTAACCTTTGCATTGCTGTTCCCTCTACATCTTTCTCTCATCCCCTCAACCTCATCTTTCTTAACCAACTGTTACTCATGCTCTGGGTCTCAGCTTAGGCCCCCTTCCTCCACACAACCCTCTATGACCTTCTAGTCTGCAGTGGGTGCCACTCCCAAAGATTGTCCGCACATCCTGTATTTCCCTTACCGAGATGCTTGCCTGCTTGCTTATTTTCCTCCTTGACAAGGCTGTGCGCTCCCAGAGGGTAATGACCATGGGTATCTCGTTTATTCCTCTATCTCCAGCATGCGTCCTGAGTGTCTGGTGCACTCAGACTGTGGCTTCTGAAAAATGTAGAGTTGAGAGGAGAAAGGTAGCCTCACAGCGGGTGGCATGAAGTCTGACACAGCATGCAGATAGCTCCCCAATCTCAATTAAGATGGGAAAGGCAGCATAGAATAAAACAGCATTAAGAACAGTGCCCTACCTGCTGGCTTAGGAATGTTTCATGATTTCTGAAACAGAAAGGTGTCACCCTTTCTGTGAGATTGTCACACATTTTGTGACAGAAAGCCAGAAAGCCCTCAGCGACCTAACTGTACGTGACCAGGCAGGGGATGTGTAGGGAGACCTGGCCAACCTGCCCCGTTCCCCCTGAAATGTCATGATGGAACCTGAGGGGAGAGGATGGCCAGGCTCTGAGGAAGGAAGGCCAACCCCAGACCTCAGAGCTCACTCAAACATGGTAGCTGTGTAATGAGGTGATTCTTCATTCCTTAAACTGCTGAGTGAGAACAACACAAACAGATGTGTGCCCAGGTGCTAACTTGGAGCCTCACATACTCAGAGAATCTAGGGAACCTCTAGTTGGTGAGGTTGTGTTTCATTGATGTGTTCCTTCTTCTGCAGGTTCTTGCTGGGAATAAATGAATTCTATTTTGTTGTGTAGAATTCAGGCTTCAAGTGAGAAGCTTAAGCTCTGTATTAGCACAGGGTAGTAGGAGGTGAGGTGGGTCTGAGTCAATAGAACCTTCTGGTATTTAGGAATGGATATTTGCCTCTGGAAGATGTACGGTCCCAGTAGGTCTGATATGACCATTTGATAGGGGGCTTTCTAACATGTTGTCCTTACCTGAGTTAACACTGCTCACCAAATAGCACTGGGTGGAGGACTGCTTTCATGGGTTAATGTAAATTAGTCATAGTTCTCTCTTTCTTAACATTTATAATGTTAAACAGGAAGGGTTGATTCCTTAGGTGATCTCAGTAAATCAAAGTGTGATTAACAAAAGCAATAGCAACATGTTGTGTTACATGGTGTCAGATGTTTATTGACATAGAAAGCTTTTCAGCACATAATACATAAAAGCTTTTATAAAATGGCACATATGATACTATTCCAGTTTGTTAAACTATATGTTCAGCACAGAGGAAGAATTAAGGCCACACATCAAAATATTAATATTAAGGGTTTTTTTTTTGATGTTGAGTAGTGGATTGATGGAATTAATCACCAGATTTTCTATTTTGATTACCTGATTACCTGCAATTATTTTCAGTAAACATTTGTTAGTTTAGTAATAAACTAACAAAGGTATAGAGAAGTAGACTTTGAAATTGAGTAAATATGAACTTTCAAGCCACCTTATAACATGAGGCTCACATGGTAGTAGCCCTTCTAGATAGTAGCCATTGCTTAAGTAACAAACCATTAGGTGTGAGGAAGTATCAGTGTAGGCACACAGTGGTACTCTATGGGGCATTCTTGGGCTCTAACACCCTCATGGTAAGTGGCCATACTTGCCTGTGGAATTGAGGAATAGAAGCTTCACCATCTTCATGTTAATATTATGTACATTTTTAGATATCTAAATTGATCCAGGACAAACAGTGACTGTGTGGAAGATGTACCATCTTCATGACTCTGAAGTCACTAGCCTTTGCCTTTGAGCTCTGAGGATGCAGTGGTCATTTACACCTACATGAACATACAGTGTAATGATTTAAAAGATATTTAAACAAATACATATGTAAACTTTATAAACTGTAGTGAGTGTTATGAAAAAGAAAACAGGTTGCGAGATGATAGAATAAGTGACATCACTTTCTCTAGGAATTAGCCCTCTGTGATGAGTGCAGATTTTCAGTTTTAGCTTTTCTGCAATCAAGTACAGTTATTATTAGCTGGATCATAAACTGTGTCATGATAGCATTGTTTGTGTTTGTAGATTAAAGTCTGTTATCAAACAAAGAGCAATGTACGTGAGAAATACGTCTTTATTTCTAAGGGCAAGTTTACCTTGTAATGAAGCAGTTTTGTGCTGAAGGATATGGCTTTATGTGACACTTAGGTTATTTTGACCTTAAAAAAATAAAGGAAAAGTGATTTGGACTTTGAGGAAGCAGGACTTGGAAATGTGATTTTAATTATAGGATACAAATTATAGAGTTTCAGTGAGAATAAATCTTGTCCAAAGAGAATTAATAGGGAAGGCAGAGTCATGTAGAGAAAAAGACACCAGTACAGCTGTCCCAAGTTCTGGATTCTAATCCTGACAGGAATACCAGCTGTTGACCTCCCTGGAGCAAATTCCTCCCTTTCTGGGGTCAGAATTCTTCCTCTGAATAGGAAGAGATAGATTCTTAAGGTCTATTGTGCCAATGTTGATTTTTTAGTTTTCACAGATGTGCAACAGTTAGGTATAATGTTCCATTAGGGGAAGTTGGGTGAAGGTTATATGGGAACTCCTACTCCTTTGCAACTTTTCTGTAAATCTAGAATTATTTCAAAATAAATCTACTTAAGGAAAACAATTTTATTAGAATGTCTGAGTTGTAAGAATGATACTTAATATACACTGAGCAGTCTATATCTCTGTCTCGGTGAACAGTTCAGTGTGAGAATAAAGTGTAAAAAATCACTTTGGTTGAAAGAAAGCTCCTTCAATACCAGAGCTTATTAATAAAAACAATAATCAGATTGCCTGCTTCAGCAGTTCTTCTAAAGTCAGAATCAGAGGAGGATGTTCATTGCAGTATTATTTATACAAGTAAAATATGTTCCCAAATAAGGGTTTGGTTTAATAAATACATGCCCTTCAATATCCTGGAATGCTGTGCAGCAAGGACAATGATAGTGTCAAATGTATTTGACATTAATACTGTTCTTGATATGTGGGAAAAGTACATCATAAAGGAGTACGTGGGTAAAACATGTACCTATATACACACAGGAGGACAGAAAACATTCTGGCAGCCTGAATACCAAAATACAAATTGTTGGTTATAATTAGATTTTGGGTTATGAGTGACATTTATATTTTGTTTATGTCAGTTTCCTACTTTACCTGCTATGAACATACATTACATGTATAATAAAGAGGAAAATAAGTAATTGCCCCCACCATCAGCACATAAATTTAAAAAGCAGTTATAGGAATGACTATCCTTTATCTCAGACAGGCAGTTAAAATGGCATGTTCATATATAAATAGTATCTTAATTTTGCCCCTAAAAATAACCCTTAAGGATTCTTTTTCTTGAGACACATGATCTTTTCCCCATTGGCTTTCATTCTTATTACTGAAAGATTAAACCACAATTCATCAGATCCTCCTCTATTTTAGCCATTGATGTTTTCTGTCATTAAATGATCTGAATCTGTAATCTTTTAAAAGAAAGGGTAAACATTAATTACCGTGGACTAGAAAAAATGTGCCTCTCACTTTTGCCTCTCCCTTTGGCACAGAGCAGCACTCTGGTGGAGCAGTTGGTCTTCTGTAACTTTTATTCATAGTATAAAAGCCTGGTATGGCTTAGTGGTAGGTTTCTGACCTTTCCTAAAACCTAAGTTACGATCTGTCCCTGGAGCAGGGGATGTTTAGTGGAGATGTTTTACTCCAGGGAATGAGTGTGCTGGACAGATTCATAATGGTGTCTAGGAAAGAAGCAATTTCATTCATTTGCTCATTCATACATTCATTTCTGTACGTAATTATTGAGTGGGTTCATGCTATGATCAGGACACTGTTCTAGACATTGTGCAGCATAACACAATCCGGGAAGGGAGATAAGCATGCAGATAATTAATAAAGGAGAAATGATTGTTGACCAAAAAGTAAAGTTTTGAAGAAGTATTAATTTAATAGAAAGGCCAGAAATAAACCCTTACATATATAGTTGACTCATTTTCAACAGAAATGCTAAGACCACTCTGGGGGAAAGAAAAGTCTTTTCAACAAACAGTGCTGAGACAACTGGATAGCCACATGCAGAAGAAAGAAATTGAACACTTACCTCTCATTATATACAAAAACGAACTCAAAATGGATCAAAGACCTAGATGTAAGGGCTAAAACTATAAAACTCTTAGAAGAAAACATAAGGCTAAATTTTCATAACTTCAGATTTGGCAGTGAATTCTTAGATATGAAACCAAGAGCATAAGCAACAACAACAAAAAATAGATAAATTGGATTTAATCAAAATTAAAACCTTTTGTGCTTCAAAGGACATCATCAAGAAATTGAAGAAATAACCCTTAGAATGGGAGAAAATATTTGCAAGTCATATATCTTATAAGGGACTTGGATCTAGAATATGTAAGGAACTCTTACAACTCAATAATATAAAGACAAATAAGCCTGTGAAAAGTGGACAAAGGATTTGAATAAACCTTTCTCCAAAGAAGATATACATATTGCCAATGAACACACAAAAATGTTACATGAAAAGATGCATGAAATCATTAGTCGCCAGTGAAATGTAAATTCAAAACCATAGCAAGATACCACTTTGTACACATTAAGACGACTGTAACCAGAATGTCAGATATCAATGTGGCAAGAGTGTAGAGAAACCTGAGCCTTCATACTTTGCTGGTGGGAGTGTAAAATGGTGTAGCTGCTGTGGGAAGTAGTTTGGCCGTTCCTCAAAAAGTTAAATATAGAGTTACCATATGACCCAGAGGTTCCACTCCTAGGTATATACACAAAAAAATTGAAAGCAGGGACTTAAACAGATACTTGTAAACCAATGTTCACAGAAACGTATTCACAATAGCCAAAAGATGGAAACAACCCAAAGGTGGTCAACAGAAATGAACAGATAAACAAAATGTGGTACATACATACAATGGAATGTTGCTCAACCTTAAGAAGGATAGAAATTCTGACACATGCTACAACATGGGTGAACCTTGAAAACATTATTCTAAGTGAAATAAGTCAGACACAGAGGACAAACATTGCATGATTCCACTTGTATGAAGTACCTAGAAAAGCAAGTTCCTAGAGACAGAAAGTGGAATAGAGGCTATCCAGAGTTGAGGGGAGATGGGAAATGGGGCTTTATTGTTTAATGGGTACAGAGTTTGAGATAATAAAAAAGTTCTGAAAATGGATAGTGGTGATGGTTGTACAACATTGTGAATGTACTTAATGCCACTGAATATTACCTTAAAATAACTCAAATGATAAATTTGGTTAGGTATGTCTATTACACACACAGAATAACCTATAAAGTCCCCTCTTAAACAAGATGACAATGAATCCTTGAGTTTTCTGAGACAAATTTTTGTCCCAAATTCTCTCACTTTTCTGAGTATGTTTAATCTATTGGCAATTACAAGAATTTTTGTTGTTTTTATTTTCTTTCAAAAATGATCTTCTGATATTATTAATGTGTTAACATTGAAATTTCAAACCTCCCCCCAGAAGCATTCGTTTATAACAAATGAGGCTTTAAAATTAAATATTCATATGTAAAATAAATGAAACTTGACCTTCATATATTTTATAAGAATTAAATAAATTGGATCATAGACCTAAATATAAAATGTAAAACTATAAATCTTTTTAAAAAGAAAATCTTTGTGACTGTTGATTAGGCACAAAGGTCTTAGACATGACACCCGTTTTTGACACAATCATTTTTTTAAAAATGGGAATTAATCAAAATTTAAAACTTTTTCTCTATGAAAGACATTGTTAAAAAAGTGAAAAGACAGAGGCTCATAACTAGAATCTATAAAGAACTCACAAAACTCAAGAATGAGAAAACAATGACCCAATAAAATTGGGCAACATTAGAATAGACATTTCACCAAAGAAGATATATGGATGGCAAAAGAGCATATGAAAAGGTGCTTAAAAGGTCTTTAGAGAAGTGCAAGTTAATACAGTGAAATATTACTACTCACCTATGAGAATGGCTAATATCCCCTCCCCCCAAAAAAACCAACAAAACACCAAGGATGCAGAACAAATAAGACACTCTATCATACATTGCTGGCAGGAAGGTGAAATAGTGCAAACACTTTGGTAAACAGTTCGACAGTTTCTTATGAGTTAAGTACACACCTACCATATGACCTAGCCATTCAGCTCCTAGGTATTTACTCAAGAGACATGAAAGCTTTTTTTACACAAATACCTATGCCTGAATGGTCATAGCTGCTGTATTCATAATAGTCAAAAACCCTGGACAAGTGTTGAGGACTATAATGGGAAGAGTTGGGGTCCCCAAGGATGCACAGTGCCTGTGGGTACTTCATCTGGACTAGCGGGTACAGGAGACCTTTGTGAAGGAAGTGGTGGCCCAGGGTAGACCTGGCTTGTAGGAGACAGGTAATTAGGACTGTGGAGCATGGAAAGCATTCCAGATGCAGTGAGCTGTGTGGGATCTCTCTCCCCAGGTTCAGGGAGTTACTGTGCTTTGACAGAAAAGGAAGGATTTCAGTGTGGGTGGAGCATGAGAGCAAGATGTGTTTGATGATGGACTGAGGTTGAGTTTGGTGGGGTTCAGGTAGAGGAGAGTTTGTGGGTTGCAGCTGTCTTTGCCCAGTCTTGGAAAGACATATATTCTAGGGTGCATATTCTAGGGACCATATGGAGGGAAGACTGGACGTGGCAAGGCTGGAAGGATGTTGGGAAAGTGTCTGGGGCATCGAGGTAGCAAGGTGGGTGTGAATTGGACTCGGTGGGTGTGAATTGGACTTGGTGGTTGGAATGGTTACATTCCAGTGAGCAGATTTCAGCAAAATCCAGGGCGAAGATCCAACCAGGCCTTTTCCAGAGGATTTCTTTTGCTTTGTTTTCTCCCCTCCTCTTCCTTTTCCCTGTTCTCCACTACAGAAGTTTAATGGTTTCTCATTTCTCGCCCTTGGACCTTATTGTATGGGCCCAGGTCTGCTAGAGAGGGCATCTTACTAACATAAGATGGATGGTTTTGGCCACAGGGAGTTCTGCATTTCCCAGGATAACATTTGTCTTTATTTTAAATAATCAAAACAGCATTTAAATGAGAACATGGATCTGTGCATGCTTTTATTCAGTGTGTTTTCCAATCATTGGCATTACCCTCTAATAACAGGATGTGTACACGATATGATATAGAGGCCACTGGGCTGCAGAGCAGTCATTAGCTTTCCCTCAAAAACAAAAAGAGAGGCTGCCATTTGAATAATGATCCCTGGCTGTTTTCTTTGTACATGGGCCATTTCCTTAATTAGGTTTCAAGCTTCATCTCTCTTGTTTTTAACTAAAAAGCCAAGTGAGAGAGAGACAAATTGTATTGTGGGGAAAAGGGAGAGGACTGTTTCATGCAGAGTAAGGGGCAAACGAGTAAAATGGGAGTGGATGCCTGATGATCAGGCCAGCTTCGTCAGAGCTGGGCTTGTGTCTGGGCTGAGTTCAGCATCTTTCAAGGTCAGGGGGACCTTTCTGCACACCCCAAGGAATACCTCTCCTGCCTCCTATCTAGAGTTTGTGATCTAGGTCTCAGAATTTACCTTTACTATCACCTTTTCCTTCACTCTACCTTGAAATGACCTTGGTAGCATATCTCTCAGACATACACACTTAGGAGTCAGACAGTCTGGGTTGGAATCCTACCCTGCTGTGAACCTGCTCTGTGACTTTGGGCAAACCATATCATTCCTCATAACCTGAGGTTGTTCTTTGGTAAATCGGAGATGATAATACTAGCTACTTCCCAGGGTCGTCGTGGGATTAAATTACTTACTTTTTATATGAAGCACTTAGTGCATGGGACAGGGCGAATGCTCAGTTAAGCTTGGGGTTGCTGCAGTTGCTGTGGTTATTATTGTTATTATTATCAGCCTCTGAGGGAGAGTCTTAGCAGATGGTTTAGGACAGATACAGTGTCGTTATTTCGTAACCCAGTCTGTAGTGAGGGCTCAAGGGAGCCAGCATGTTAGAGCCATAAATCAAAAGAACATTGACATCTTCATTTATTTTCCACCAGAATGTTGTGTTTTCTCACCTGTTGTTTTTAACTTCTGAACTCCCTGAGATACTGAAGATGGTGTCATACTTTAAGTCTGTTGAATATGGTAGGTAATAACTTTGAAGTTAGACTTTGGTCTTGGTTCATAAGTTCCATCTTTTCAAGTCAGGATACTTTGTGTGTGAATGCTGAATGTTTCAAAGAAGAAAAACTGGACAAATGGCAGCACCACTAGACAGCTTTCCTGACCTACCTAGGCAGGAATTCTTTATTCCCTTAGTGAGCCTCTCTCTTCACCTCCTCTCCTGCAGCTCTGTACATGGAGAAAATGGAGATGAGACCTAGTCTCTTTCCTTTAGACCTCAGTTTGTGGTCCATGGACCAATAGCATCACCATCATCTGGGAACTTTTTAGAAATGCAGAATCTCCAGCCCCAGCCCTCAGAATTAGATTCTGCATTTTGATGAAACCCCGTAGGAGACTCATATGCATATTAAACTATGTCAAGTGCTGTGGTGTCTCATTCTCATTGGGAGGATGGATGAATAACCTGGGTTGACCAAAGTCTCACCCTGGAGATTGAGGGGACTTCCTATAGCTAGTGATCCTTGATCAAGCTATCTGACTGAGGAGTAGGAGTTAGCTGGGCAGAGGAAAGGGTAGGGATAAATAGAGGGAGAAAGGAGTTTCTAAAAGAAAAAAAGTTGAGTGTACAAAGCCCATGATGGCAAGATCATTTGACCTACCCTTACTTTTTGTTTCCTGGAACCTTTTTAACACCCTCACAGGGCATGTGCTTGGGTCATGTGAAATAATTTTTGAACAATGCAAAAACACTTTGCTTCTCAAACCCTGATATATGAAATGTGGATTCATGAAACAGACAGATGGAGAGATATTACCACTTTGCAAGGAGATGATTCAACTTTCAGATTGATTTGTTGGGAATATGAAGTAAAGTGGGCTTTGAAGTCCTCCATCTGGGACTGGATCCAGGCTCTGCTACTTGTTGGAAGAAACTTGGGTCTGTTGGTAGCCTCTGTGAGTCTTGGATTCTTCATTTGTGACATGTAGCTTTGGATACTTCACTGGCTTGTTGGGAAATTCATTCTTCTTGATCTTCAAATATGTGGTTCCATATTTTTTTAAGTCAGTGCTTTATAGCCTAACCAAAACATCACAGGTCCAGGACTGTAGGATAGCTGCCCCTCATTCTGTTTGCTAGGGGAGTGTTGGCCCAAGTAAGTGCCTTCATTGGGTGCTTCTTCAGCTAATGTGTCCATCATGTTTTTAAAGTTGTTTTTCACTTTCTGTTTTTGGCTGATGTTCCAATTTTTCCTTTTGCTTTCCTTTTTCTGGTTAACCTTTTGTAGCCCACCACTGCGTTTAATGAAAGGTGAATGAATTAAAGGAAGCGTGGTGATAACAAGGAAATGGAACAGCTGAAAAAGCATTTCAATTAATGAGAGAGACCACGGAACACAAAATGAATGCAAGAAAAGGCACATAAATTCAGGACTCGTTTATAAAGTACAATTCACTTTGAATTCAGCAAAGGGAACTTTTTCAGTAAAGGATAAGTGACAAGATTTGAAAAGAGTCCCCCAGGGAAGGAGGATTAACAAAAGGAGACATTATAGAATGAAATAGAAGTGAATTAACAAATCGATTTTCTGTGAGGGTTAGAAGACACAAGATTTATTTGAAAGATAAATATTTTGTAATAGAAACCTGTAAATGTTTTGTTGCTGGTTTTTACCCAGTAAAGCTATGCCCACAGTGAAAATCTTAAGGCTGATGAACGTGGAATGGTGTAGATTTTATAAAAAGGCTTCCAGACCTCATTCTCCTCTTGGCATTTATTTTGATGGTCTGAAGAATAAACTGTTTTGTACTTAAGCTTCCTGGGGACATTATTTGAAGCTATATCCCACTGGCATGTATAAGATGATCTCACTTTGATTGTAAAGAAACAATTACAATCTTACATTTCAAAAGTGGAAAAGATCTGTAAGGATACAAACCATAGGGTAACCCCAGGTATTTTGGGGAAATGGGATTAGGGTTTTTTTGTTTTCTTCTTTTTGCTTACATCTACCTTCTGGTTGTTCTTCTTGCAGTGAACATTTTGCTTTTACAATAAGAAAAATGTCTCATTTTACTTTAAGCTATTTTAGGAGAGTTATTAGGGGAAGTCAGAGCTTAGGCTCTGGAGCCAGCCTACCTGGATTTGAATTCCACCCTTACTGTTCTGTTTTCTCCATCTTAGACTTTACTTTTCCCATTTGAAAAGCAATATTGGAAAACAAATTTAGAAAACTGGAAAAATTCATCCAAAATTCTGTTACCCTAACCCAGCCATGGTTAGAATTTTTCTGTTGTCCCCCATGATATCTTTTGCCTTGTGTTTTTCCATGACTTTAATTATAAACATAATGCACTTCACTTAGCAGTATTTCATGAGCAGAGTTCTGTGACAGTACACAGGTGCATATGCACTGGGTGAAATATTTTCTGACACAGTCATCTAGTGTCTGTGGACAAAGACCAGTCTTGTTCAGTGGGTTGTATAATTCATGTCTCAAGTGTAAGTGTTCTGAGTCAGTCACATTCCTCTTTGCACATTATGAGGCATTTATATATTCTTATATCAATGATTACTAAATTTCTTTGAACTTGACACTTTATGAGTTTTAATCACACATCATTCATGAATGCACGCTCTTTGTGAAGATTTCTAATAACCCAGTAGTTACAAAAGGAAAAAAAAATTATTGGTTTTTTTCAACTCTGCTCCAAGACCCTGGTCTGAGATAAATTCTGTTTCCAATTTGGTGTTTCCCCTTCCCTGATCCATTTGAGAAATCATCATTTATTGACAGAGCACCAAAGGAAACTCATAAGATGTAATCTACACTTGCATACACAGCAAAGCCATCTGCTAGAATTGACTGTTGCAAGAAATGTCCATAATTTGGTATGTATGTTTAGTATACATAAATTTTAAATTGGACTGTAAATAATTTGCTAGTGATCAGACATTACATGTGACATAAACCAGGTTCCAAAACAGGTATCATACATCTTAATGCTGCATGTGAATCAGGAGCAGATGCCCTGTCACTATTCACACATCAAGTGACCTTTTCTGGGACCACTTGCTGTTCTTGGGGCATGCATAGGGATGATTAACCTGTGTCCATGCCATGGAGAGAATTCAGGAGACTACGAACTTAGGTGGAAGAAAAGCAACACCTTTTATTTTCACTAACCTCTAACTGAAATTTATTAGTTTATCTTAGAAATGTAGGTAACAGGCCACAGACATGCCTATGACTTTGTCACTGACAAGAAGTCACAGATATATTCATGTCATATCATATCCGATGAAGATACCTCTTTGCCATTCAAGGACGCTCATCCTTGAAACCAAAGGCAGCTGTAGTCTCACCACTAGTTCTTGTTATATTAATGAACTGATGAAGAAGCACCTGTATTACTGCATGACAAATGTATGTATTTTTTTTTGTGGGGGCAGGTAATTAGATTAATTTACTTTTTTTTTTTTCAACAGAGGTCCTGGGGATTAAACCAGGGACCTTGTTCATACTAAGCATGCACTCTACCACTTGAGTACTCTCCCCAGCTCTCCTCAACTTCAAATTTATGTTTTAAACATTTTGAAAACTGAATTTCAGTGTAATTGGTTTCCTTCCTATGCATTTTCTTTTTTGCATTTGAAAATATTCTGAGAAAGGGTCCATGGGCTTCACTGGATGCCAGAGCAACCACTCCCCCAACCCCCTACCCCCAAACCCCCATCTTAAAGGTGTACCTTAGTACAATAATAAGAATAAGGTGGATGTATTGATTAATTTCTTTCTATTTTCCTAAATACATTGTAGGAGCAAAAATACTGGCAGCATAATGATTCTGTGTGTGTGTGTGTGTGAGAGAGAAGGAGAAAAGAGAGACAGGAACATCAGTTAACATTTTCTAGGACTGTAGGGTTCTGACAACCACTGTAGGAAAAAACCCTAATTCAAGAGTAGCTTATGGGCTTCTCTCAACCTGTCTAGATTCCTCAACTTCAGGGTCTTGTTCCCATGCCTACCAACCCTAAATGCATGGGGAATCAAAGTGCTTTTGGTTATACATGGTGTCCCTAGGGGAGGGCAGCCTCAGGTCCTGAACCCCTGCATGGCCAGGCAATCCCAAATGGTAAAGAGGACCCTGGCTCTTTCCCCTGCTGGATGGGACCCTCGTGAGCAAAGTGGACATCTGTCCTTTATTGGCCTGGGCTGTCTCCTGCCCTCTCAGTGCCTTAGACTCATTTGATGGAGGCAATCATAACAGTGCCTGCTCCAAGGATTAGTGGTAGATGCCTGGAAGCCATCCACTGTCTAGCACATCACTGCCCTGTGGGAGATGTGAGCCCATGTTATTCTGTCATGGCCTCCTCATGTGAAGATGAATGAGGAGGAAGATATTTAGAGACATTTTGTGTCTGGGCCCTGGAGTGTTCAAAGAAATGGACTCAGTGGGAGATTTCACAGAAAAACATAGATTGTTGGCTTCTATTAACAAATGGAAGATTGGATAACCACAGTGTGCCCCTCAGAAAGATCAACAGAAGCCAAAAAGTGGCTACCATTTAGGATGAGGCAGAAGCTCTGCTGTTTCCTGCAGGCCCCAGACTGGCCTGAGTCCCTTGCCTGATATGACCCATCTGGCCTCTGGAGGCGTTTGAGTTATGGCTTCTGAAAATGGATTATTTCTAAGTTCCTTTTGGATTCTAACACTGTGATTTTAAGGATATTGGGGAAAGTCAGTCCTGTGTGCTAGGCTTGGTGAAGGATGTCAGAAAATCATTTGATTCTAAAGTTGGTGACATCTCAATTTTTAAAGGGCTGAGATTATGTTTTTGCATCTCAGTGTAAGGGAGATAATGTCTTCACATATCTGTATCTGTATCTGTATATGTATAATGTCTTCACTTTTTGGTACTGTTGATAGTGGGTAAAACTGGAGGGGATCACCTGCTACAAACTCTTGAGCACCTGTGGGCAGGTGTGAGGTAAGGGGATGTTTCCATGAAGGATGCTGATGCTAGAATCATTTTTCTTAGCCTCCTGATGTCAGCAGCAAGGGATTCTATACTAGAATCTTCCCAAATTTTTTTACAAAGGAATCTTTCAACACAAGAAGGGAGACCTAGTCTTCATCTCTTGCTTTCAGTAGGAGGGAGGGTGGGTTGTTAACTATTAAGCACAATTTCACCATAGTTCTCCACGTTCACCAAAGAAAAGCTAGTGTTCAGTTGTGCCATAGATTAGCATTTTCGAATTCAGTTTGGAGTTGATAGAGTTAAAGATCTATTCAGATGCTGGGTCCTAACACTCATTTCCAGCTTTTGGCTCTGTAAGTACAGAAACCACTTGAGCAGCTGTAAATAGTATTAGCTCTAAGCTTGTTATGGGTCTTGCAGTCTCATTCATTGATTGCCTTCGATTTCCAGGACATCTCGGATTTAGAATTAGAAAGACTTTAGTTAAGCCAATTAACTTTTGTGGCGCCTGGGCAACAAATATGTATGCTAGAGAAGGTCATTGATGTTATTCAAATAGCAATTTTATTTGAGCTGGGATTAAGGAAATCGGACAAAAGGTCTAAGAATTGTTTATAATGTATTCCTTTCTGTGTTGCAAGTATTTGGCCTTTAACATTGGCACCTGACCATAATTACACATACAAGTGATTGGGTCATATTATCCTTTCTATAGTTTGTGACTTGATTGCACCAGCCCTAAAGTATCCATCCTGAAGATGGTTCCCAGCCAAGATTTAATCTGAGGTTTCATCTGGCTACAGTTTATATGAAGTGTTTAAACTAAAGTGTGGCAGTTAAGAGCATGGACTCTGGGGCCATGCTGCCTGGATTCAAATCCTAGCTCTGTTATAGCAGCACAGACAGCTAACACACCCCTGATGATTTAAGCTCCCATTTTCAGTGTTGACTTAGAGCCTGAATATGGCTCACTAACTACAGGATCTATTTCCAGGGCCCTCTTACTTTGGGTTGGGCTGGGTGGCTGGTTACTGCCGGTGGAGTGTGAGCAGAGGTGATGCATGTCACTTCCAGGCTAAAGAATTCAAGAAGGAGGTGCATCTTCTCTATTCCTTTCCCCTCCTGGCTGAATGAAAAAGACTCCAAGGCTTGAGAGGAAAGCAGGGACACCCAATGGGAGGATCCTGAGTCCCTGAATTACCATGTGGAAGGCTGTCTTGTGACGAGAAACCCCCTTATGGAATGGTCACATGAACAAGTGGTAAACCTCTATTGTGTTAAGCTATTGAGGTCTGGGATATTTTTTATTTTAGTAGTTAGTGTCTCCCGAATTAATACAACTACTTACTAGTGATGTAACTTTGGTTAAGTTACCTTATCTCTCTGTGCCTCAGTTCCCTGATCTGTGAAATGGATGGGAATAATATCTTCCTGACCCAAAGTAAGTGCTCAATAAATGCTGGTTGCTATCAGTAATAATAAATTATTATTATTATTGCTATTATTCTTGCTGATCTTTGGGGAATAGGAAGGATGAATGGTTTTAAATTGGAATATAAAGAATGTGTTTGAAAAAAGTAGGCTGCAGAAAATAATCTATACAAGTAGTCCAAGCTTTGTGAAATAATGGTTTATTATTTGCAGTTTGGCTGTAGTTAAATTTGTTGATGTACATGAAACACTCATAAATGCATACAATGAGGTTTTTCTTCTCTAACACACATTGACCTGTAATAATTATTTTGGCTTGTAGTGTTGTGAGGATGTATGTACAGCATGAATATTCATATTTCAGAGTCTCAGATCCCCATACAGTAATCCAGAAAATAGCCAGGAATTGGAGGGTTTTTTGTTGTTGTTGTTTTGGTTTGGTTTTTTAATAATCATTGAGAACATTTGATTTGTTTAGTAGACAGATGAACTTCCCAATTTTAAAGCAGTAGTATGTTACACTACCGTGCTAGGGCAAGGATGATTCTATCAACAGCTGGTTTAGTAGCTTGCTTCTGACTTAATTTCCCTTCTATAAAACAGGAATCTAATGTAGAACTCACACTCAGTTTTATCACCACAGAGCTAAAATTTATTAGTGGCTTTTGTCCAGTTGACTGTGTGAAACAGTAAAAGCTTATGAGACTTATCAGGCTTAAAAAAAGAGAGTATAGACCGGTAAAACAGGGAAAGGAGAGATATCCATCTTTTAATTCAGGTCCTGACAATCTGAAAGTAGTAGAAATCTGTCAGAGACCACCCATGGCAGAGCCAGCTGCTCTGAAGAGCAATCTCTCTGGAACTCTGATTTAGTAGGGCAATCCAAACAGTTAAGTGGGGACAAGGGCTCTAGGGGCACTGGGGCTGAGGACCCTGATAATTCTTGTAACAGTGCTCTCTTGAGGTGAGTACCAGAAAGCACCTCCAGAAGTAATTTAGATCACAGCACCCCTCCCTCAACCTGCACCCCCTCCAAGCTGGAAGTTCATAAAAACATGCTGAGGGTTAAACTACTGCCTTCAGTGGTGGTCCATTTCCATGTCTCTCATCACATAGAACAAGAACTGCTTATCAGCGGTATCCCAGATTCCTCCAGTGGTCCCCATTTACCACAGCCTTGCAGAAGTTGGAGACTAGCTGCTACCTGCCTCCTCTGTGCTTGTTCTTTGGGTTGTAATTTAGTGCCCTGTCCTCTCTCTTCTGTCATTCCTAAACAGGGTCTCTAATTCTTATGCAAATTATCTCTTGTTCTAATGGCTTTGACAGAGAAAAACTGCATTCTTGGATTTTCCTCAAACTTAGCTACATCTGGAAGAGCACTGCATTAAAAATAGGTAGAATTTCTTTCTTTCTTTCTTTCTTTCTTTCTTTCTTTCTTTCTTTCTTTCTTTCTTTCTTACCTTGGAGACACTTGATCAGAATACCTCTGTGAAAAAGAATGATTTGTACAAAGTGGCATTTCCATTTTCAAATAGAAAAATATTCTCCTGTAACCTAGAGTTTTATGAATTCAGTTAGGTTTGTTCTTGTTATGGTTAAGAAGAAGTGTTCCTAACATCAGCTTAAAGGATTTGGAAATGTATTTACTTGGAAACATAATTGCTTTGGAGTGTTGTATTTTGAAGTGACACTTTCATATGCAATAATTGAGTTGAGAGGGATACTAAGTACATTTATGTCATAATAATAAAATGACACTGCCTGTAAAGAGAGAATCCCAAAATTGTAGATGATTAGTTTTTATTGCAACATCTTTAGTAACATATCTAAAAACTGTCATCCCCCCTTACACAAATATAGACTTCTAGCATCCATTTTCTGCTGGAAGAGAGCCATTCCCAAAGAATTACTGTTGGAGACCCCTCAGTGCCTTGTGAATTTATTTGAAAAATGCTACCGCCCAGAGCAACACTCAGAGGTAGTTCATCTGTTAGGTTATGCATATTAGTTGAGAGTTTCTTCTTGTTGAGGCAAGAGAATTTCCTTTTTCAGAAGTTGTAGAACAAATGTTGGCATTTATCATCACCTCTGCCATCACCAATGACATTTTTTGAGTGCTTTGCTCTATGTCCAGCATTCTGCTAGGACTTTACATACTCAACTTCATTTGATCATCCCAAGAACAGTAGGCGATCTGGTATCACCCACTTAACTGATGAAGGAAAGGTGGCTGATGGAGACTAAGTAACTTGTCATATTGCTAGGAATTGAACTTAGTGCATCTGGCTGGAGAGTCCTTGGTGTTAGCACCATGCCAAATGGTGATAGCAAGTGGGATGCACATTGTTAATTTTTCTCTGACTTGAATGAAGCCTGGCCAGTGATTCTAAACCAAGCAGGATGCTGCTACCAGGATCCAAATCAATAGCATACCAGCAAAATCCATGCAGATTCTTTCCCACCCATCCCCTTGTTGCTAGGAATAAGACAGAGAAGACAGAGGAGACAGAGAGACTGTCCACTCCCTCCCTCCCCCTCCCCATCTTTCATTGTTCCCACTGTTCATCAAGCCTTGGTCATAGGTGTCCTGCCTCTGTTAACCAACCACCTTGTGATGTCTCATGACTGTCTCCCTATACTACTAGGATACTTCGGAAACTTCATCTCCTAGGAGGCAGGGAATTATATGTGCTGCACAGTCACCTTCGCTTCTACAACCCTTGGCTAATTCATTGTTTTACATCCCTCCCTGAGGTCCTCTTCCTACCTGCTGACTGTGATGTCATTCTTGTTCATGGGGCCAAGTTTTCTGTGTTTAAACAGTTTGGGTTGCCTACATTTCCTGCTACTAACCCCTCCCTATTCAGGGAAATATATGTTTGCGCTTTATGCACTGTTATGCACTTAGTAGAAGACACACAGTGCTCTCCCACATCTGGCAGAAGTAACATACCTGCACTGCAGACAAGTGTGACTCCGGGAGGAGATGCACACAGAATGGCTATGTGGGATATCAGGGCTCAGGTTTACATTGAAATGACCCGTGCAGCTCTGCTCCAATTTATTTATTACTTATTTTTAATAAAATGAACCAAAAATTATTCTCCTTATACCCCAAGGGAACATGTGTACTTGACATTGGCTCCCCACTCCCCCTACCTGCCTGGCACATGGTAGGCAATTTGTAAATATTTGTTGAATGAATGAAAATAGCAGTGAATTCAGTTTAGGTTTCTTTTTTTTGGGTGTGATTCCTAATTATAGGATACTTATATGGTTGGTTTAATGATTTTATCTCCTGTGCTGTGGCTGTTTCAGAGCTTGAAGGAGTAAGAATAAGACCAAAAATTGAATCTTAAGGTAGGAACATGAAGCATCTTCTGCTCTTACGAAACAGTCTTTGAGGGTTCTGGGCTTAGTCTGTCTCGGTTGCTTTCCTAGTAACATGGTTTACTGGGGAACTCAAGAGGAGTGCTGGAGGCTTAAGGGTGAGTTGGAGAAGCAGGCCAGTTTCTCTCAAGTTGTGGGCTTTGAGGCAAGCTCCTCAGATTCTCACTTGAGGACAAGCAGGTTTTTGCTTTGCCATCTCCTCCCCGGACCTTCTGTGAGTCCTTATCTAGTGATTTAATTATGCTGACTCTAGAGATGTAATTTCAGTTTGTGATGAGAAAATTTGGCCAAGAGGCCATGTTCAGATGTTCCAGCTCTTTGGCTAATGGTGCTCCTGCATCCATCCTCTGCAAGAGGGTATTTTTTTTGCTGGTGTTAAGCATACTGAGAGCCCCCTTCCATCTTTGGCATGTATACTAATTAATCGCAATTACTCAGAAGTTTCGTGACTGGAGCCCCCTCTCTGGGGTCTGTTCCAGTGACTCGCTCCTAGATATGCAGTTATCACGTAGGAAAAAATGACCCAGAGGTATGAACAGCATTAAATGTTCTGACAGTGAAGTAGTGCTTTTTCTCTTCCTAGTGTTTGTGTGAAATGATCTGGCAAAATAGATGCTGCAGAAATAATGCATTTCTGTGTCTCCCTTCTCAAATGATAAATGTTTTTGGCTCATCACAAGATTTCTTGCCAAGTGCTGATTCTCCTAGCAGAAGGAATGGAAGCTTCAGATGTTCTCTTGTGACAGAAGGAATAAAAAATTTTTCAGGCTGCCTTACTTCTGTGTCATGAATGCTGAGAGGCACTCTTGTGAAGAGCTGTGTTCTGCCTTAACCTTTGTCTTTGCTAAAGCCACAAGCTGTGTTGCTTTTATATCTCCAGCTACTGCCCCAAGCCAGGAGGAGGCCTAGAGGATGGATGGGGGGTGGCAGAGTGAAGATCATCAGCATCATCAGTCTCCTTGTTGGAATTTGTCTCCTACATTAGAAGCTTCAGTTCAGGAAGGCATTATTATGAAAATACAACACATACTAGAATCCTCTGTAGCAGAAATTCCAAGAGGGAGAACCAGGGGAGCATGAAGATTTTGAGTGACCTGTTACGTGCAGACACTGTGTTGGGGGCTTTCACAGATGTCCTCCCAGTAACCCTCTAGGACAGCCCTGGAAGATGGGGGTTCTGATCAAGGACACTGCGGCACAGAAGGTTAAGCAATTTCCCTAAAGTGGTATGGCCTGCCAGGCCAATATGCTGATCATCAGACTTCTTGCTGTCTTCCAGGGAGCTCACCTCTCATTCCTCTGACTCTTCTGACTTGTTACCAGTGTTATCTCCTTAGTCGTGGCCACCTCAGCCTCCCAATCCTTGTCTCCATCCAGTTTTATGTTCTTCCTTCCCATTCTGCACACTGAGATTTTTCAAAACTAGAAATCTGGTCATTGAGTCCCTCCTACCCATAAGTCCTTCGGTGGCTCTGGTTGTTGTGGCCACAGCCCCAGCCTCCTACCCAAGTCAGGATAAAGTACAAACTCTTAATCCTAGCATATTACCCTTGATGGCCTGGCCCTGCTCACTTATTTGGCTATGTCTCTCACCAGAATAATCCCCTACCCTGGCCATCCATGCACCAGTGAAGTGGAACAAGGGGTAGTTCCTTGAGCTCCAGGCATCTTCTTATCCTGTGTGTCCATACCTGCTGCTCCCTCTGCTCATTCCCTACTGCATCTCCCCTCTTCCCATCCTGGTCATACTTTAGGGTCTAGCAAGGTGGAGCAACTGCCTTGACCACCTCATCAGGGTACTTACCACAATGATATTGTATCTTCTTTGCTGGTTTACTCATCAGAACACTCCTGACCAATAGGCTATGAGCTTTCTTCCGCTTCACTTTACTCATCATGTTGTGCTTGGTACCCTGTCTCCTGCCTGACATGCCAGAGATACAAAATAGATACTTGCGGAGCAAATAAATGGAGTACTAGAGACAAGATTCAAATCCAGACTGGCCTGGATCTTTAATCAGGTGGCAGAGTGTCTCTTCCATGTTTGTCTTCCCCGCTGCCTTCCTTTTGTGTTGATACTTTCTGAATTCCTTTTCCCAGCTGAAGGATGGCTGTTTTTGCACAGAACAAACTAATTGCTAGAGCAGTCCTTGAGGCTATAGAAAATAAAGCACCCTTGCAGTCACAGCTATGTGGAGAGGCAAACCCCCAAGGAGGAGGAGTTTTGGGTATTTTGCCTCCAGGTCTTCCTTGGTACCTTGGAGAACAAGATGATTTGTAGCCCAAACACAGCCATGAAGTAATGTGTCATTAAGCTTCAGGGTCACTTTCCAGAGTCAAGAGATGTGTGTGCTCCTCTGCGGCCAGGCTCCAAGCTCATCCCCTCAGCAGTCCCACGGAAGGATAGTATCCCTAGCCCCGTGGAAGGATAGCGTCCCTTCCTGTGACATCCACTGTGCCCTGACTACATGACTTTTGCTCACTTGGAGCAGCCTTGTGAGCGGCTGCCACCCTTGTTAACAGATGATGCCTCCTGTTTCGGAGGAGGATTTTTTTTTAAGGAGGATTTTGGCTATAAATCAATGAAAAGGCATTGTGATGGCAGTGAAAAGGGCCCTCTGAAACAACTTCACAAATATTTAGACTATCAGTCAGTCCTTTACCCTAACTCCACAAGTTCAAAAGATCAAGCAATTTGAAGTCAGATGTTTAAAACTCACTCTCGAAACCATTCAACTTTCAACAACTGACTAAATCTCTTTGTGCCTCAGTTCCCCATCTGCAACATGCAGATGACACAAGCCTCCATCCCAGGGTAGCTGTGAGGATTAGACAAATTAATATGTGAAAAGCTTCTGACACTGTGCTGGGCCTGTTATACACAGAGGACTAATTTTGCTGACTTCCTTAGGCTCTGCTAATGAAGACATGCTGCTTAACTTCACAGATTCTAATTGGGGTCACATTTCCATACAGAAATTTTATTAGGTGCCCATATTCTATTCTACATATAGCTACAGCTCTTATATTTTCTAATTTCTAAAATAGTATGTATATTATAAAAATTAGAAATATGGGTAAGCAAAAAGAAGAAAGAAGGATATCATTTGCAGTTGTACAGTGAGCTGTGAGCATTTGGCATCTGTCCTCCTCACATTGTTTTTGTGTGTGTGTGCGCGCACATGCGTAAGCAGATAGTAATTTAAAACAGAACGTCACTGGTTACTGTCTGTAACCTATTGTAACATACTATATGCTTGTTTCCTACATTCTTCTGTACAATTTGGGATGGTATGTGAAATTTGTTGTATGGTTGTAGCTTACTTTATCCAGTTGCTGAAAGATTGCTTGGTTTTGTACCGTAGGTATGTTTTAATGGTTTTGGTGTATACCACCATCCTAAGGCACTAAGGGTTTGAGATTGATTAATGATGATCACTAGCTTACTCTCTCTGTTCTTCAAAATCCTTTGATTCCAGCAAAGTGTAGTGTTTCCTGGTAAGAGTAAGATATTACATTGCTCTGACCCAATTCCAGCAGGCATTAACACATCTTGAAAAGCAGAGTGTTTTTTTTTGCTTATGGGATAACTTCCCTAGGGTGGTGAGAAAATAGTAGGAGGCTTGGCTCATTGGCAAAGAGGATCCATTGTCACATGACCTAAAGGGAGAGGGCTTAGTCTGGAAGAGGAATAGAACCAGTGAAGTGCTAAGTTTGTCCCAGATCTGGGATCATTAGCTTGGTAAAGAACTCTGTATTGAGATTAGTTAGCTAGGTCACCAGGCACAAGTAGTCCTGGGAGACTGACAGCCCTGCATGAAATCAGCAGCTCCTTTTTATGGAGCAGATTCAGAAGCAAAGAGGATGAAGGAAGGTCTCATTGAGAACTTGGTGGATAGTCAGAGCTGAATAAATTGATTTCTTTCTAGAAGTCTGTTGGGAGAAAAACGCACATAAGTAACAGATATGGCCAGAATAATGGGTCCTGGTATAAAAACCAAAAGATTTAGGTAAAGACTAATTGTGAAATCTATTTTTATTTTCTTTATCTTAAGGCCCTAGATCACCTTTAGTTTCAGAATTACTTGAGACAGACATTTATTTCACTGACTGTAGATATTAGACTGACATTAGTTCTGTTTTGTTTTGTTTTGTTTTACTCACTTCTTGAACTTTGTATTTTTGGTAGTGAGTCAAACTTGTGTATAAGCTGGCCTTAGCTGTTGGCTTTTGGAGCACATATGGCAGGCAGCAGAGAACCCCCAGAATTTTTAGCTCCAAAGACAGCACTTTGCATTTGATTTGCATTTGAACTTAGGGAAAGTTTCCAGGGATTGCCATTGAAGTTTTGTCCATACACCAGAGGACATGTTAGCCTGAGCCAGGCTTGGGCTGTCTGGAGTCCCACATCCCTGGCCAGTCCAGTCAACCTCCCAGGGAGTGGTAGGTCACCATTATAGGACCATCAGACAACGCAGCTGCATCCTTACTTGCATCTTCCTTGTACTGTAATATTGCAGCTACCTCCAGAGAGTTCCTGTGAGTGTCTGCTGTGGGCTGGGGAGGTGACCAAGATCTGTCCTCACCTCCTGGCCATGTAAGCTCTGATGCCAGGAGAGATGAGCACAGAGTGCTCTGGGAGCTTGGAGGGAGGGTGCAGCCTCCTCATCTTGGGGAACCAGGGCAGCCTTGTCGAGGAAGATGGGAAGGCTAGAAGAAGCAATAGTGGTTTTCCAAGGAAGAGAAAGAGTCTCAAGATAAACACGTAAGAATTTTATGGACATTTTCAGAGAGTAGGGAGAAGCATGTTACTTACAACTCATGGTCCATTGTAGGACCAAGCAGAACCTCTCAGAGCATCTTATAAATGACGTAGCAGATGTCTGCCTTGGTCCAGACTCAGGTGCTCCAGAATAGCACTTTGTTTAATTTCTTCAGGGTCACTTTAATTCTCAGAAACTCCAAGCCTTGGGCCTAAGGTTCAGGTTGGGGGCCCCAGTGCCCAGTCCAAGGGTCTCTTCCTGCCCTTCTGACCGCCTCCTCTGCCAGTGTCTGGTGGACACTAGGAACTCTGTGTGGCCAGATGCCTCCAGGTTCTCAGGATTTCATTTTAGTCTTAGGGTTTGGAGGAATCCTCTCTCTATTGATTCATTTCCTTAGAGTCACTCCCTCTGTCCTCAAATGCTAATCGTCTCTTTTCAGGACACTCAGTATTATTGCTGCAAAGGACTTGGAAATCTAAGTTAGGAAGGGGAGTGTTTTGTGTGACTCACACACATACACTCACACACTCCTTTCACTGGGGCAAGGAAAAGACTGAGCCTCCTCCTGTTTATATTTTTGAGGGTACAGGAGAGGAAAAGGGGAGAAAATACAAATTTATATCTTAAAAATTATCCTGCCATTAAAAGGTTGTTACACTTTCCATTTCAGAAATTGCTCTCAAGGTATCTAGAGCCCAGATAATGTGTGGGGCCTTTTGTTTTTCTTAAGTAGGGGCTTAGGGTGAGGAGTTAGTAATTGATTCAGGTTTTTCCCCCAAATGAGGGTAAATATAAACCCCCCAATATTTTTAGTTCCCCAAGTTTTGATAGCTACATAAATGTAAAGGATTCCTGTTGACATTAAAAGTATTTTGAACTCCATTTGAAAGGTTTGTTATTAGTAATCAATATTCCTTTTCAGTGGGAACCAAAATTAAATATTTAGTTACATCAAATTTTGGTTTCAGGACCCCCTCACACTCTTACAAAATATTGAGAACCCCTAAGAGCTTCTGCTTATGTGAGTTGTATCTATTACTATTTACCACATTAGAAATTAAACATGAAACATAAAAACTCATTGCATGTTGACATATCTAATGTATTTTATTAAAAATATACTTTATTAAAAGTTTATTTTCAAAAACAAAAATTAGAAGAGTGGCATTTTTTTCATTTTTGCAAATCTCTCTAAGGTTTGGTTTTAGAGAAGACAGGTAGATTCTCTTATCTGCCTCTGTGTTCAACCTGTTGTGATTTGTTAAAAATCAATTAAGAAGATATGTCTTCAGATAAATAAGCTGTTGGGAAAAAGAATGACTTTGTGGGCCCCTGAAAAGGTCTCAGGGACCCTGCAGGGGTTCTTGGACCACTTTGAGAACTCCTGGTTAGACAGATAAATTACCAGTGTATGTGATAAGTTTTAAATGAAAAGTTGTCTTTGAGAATTTGAGTAAACTGTGGGTCAGATTATTGCCTTATGAACAGACTAACAAATTATGAAATCTTATATAAATGTCATCCTTTATATAATATATTGCTGTTTTTATTTTTAAAATTTTTACTTATTTACATGTACATGCTTTTTTTTTTCTGATCTCCTTCAGTGTCCATAGGGAGTCCTCAATAACTGAACTGAACTGAATTGAAATACTGAAACCCACAGCAAGAACTCTAACATTATAAAACATTAAGATGCTTTGCTACTTAGTTTAATTCCTTTGTTTGTTACTTTGTTTAATTCCTAGTCCATTTCAGAATTTGATAGGCTTTTTCTATAAAGGACCAGAGAGTAAACATTTTAGCCTTTGTGGGTCATCCAGTCTCTATTGTGACTACTTACTTGATTGAATATGTAGCAAATGGGTGTGGTTTTGTTCCAATAAAGCTTTATTTATAAAAATAAGTGATGTGTTGGATTTGGCCCAAGGGTCATAGATTGCTGACTCCTGTTGTAGTTATACATTAGAGTCATATCTCTTAAACTGTTTTTCCCTAAGTCCTTGATCTTTGGCCATGAAAAAATTGTTAGTGATGTTCAAGGAAAAAGGACCCCACAAAAGTTGAATTTCTTTATTTTTATTTTATGACACATATGAAATAGTCAATTTCCAGTGGTGTTGGCTGCAGGATAGCTAATGAACCTGGGTTGGTCCTCCAGAAGAATAGCTGAGTATGGGCCTGTTGGAAGTGTGTAGTGTTGATTTCAAGAATGAAGGAAGATGGATGATAGAGTTTGATTGCTTTAGGGTTTATTCTTTTCCTGGGTGCTAGTTAAGCTTCAGGAGAGCCAGAGCCAATTTTAACATTTCTCTCAAGTTAATTTAATTATTTTGAAATGCAGTCCAATCTCCCCAAATTGAACAGAGACAGTCATATTGTAACTTTATTTTCACTTATTTCTTCTAGGTAGACGTGCTTTGACACTGTGGGCATGATGTTTGGTAGTATCATATGCCTTTAATGTTGCCCTCCCTTCTTACAGAAGTACAAAGAGTATGAGAAAGACGTTGCCATAGAAGAAATTGATGGCCTCCAACTGGTGAAAAAGCTGGCAAAGAACATGGAAGAGATGTTTCACAAGAAGTCTGAAGCAGTACGGGTAAGTGCCTTTGGTTTCTACTCTGTATTGCCGGAAGACACAATGAACTCGTCTCTCAGAGATCAAAGTTGACTTAGCCATTATGTACATACTTTCTTTTCTCAGGTCTGGGTAACCAGGAAAAGTGGTTACTAGGGGCCCAGTTACCCTTTTTCCATATAGGGTTCAGTTTCAGTTTTTGTCTTATAATTATATGCCTTCAGTGGAGGTGTCACTAATTGTAGGGCCACAGGGGATGGCCTGTGACTGTGTGATACATTTATTAATTGCCAAAGTACATTTAAGGTTACATTGTGGTTGAACTAAGCAACTCTGAAAAAACTTTAAGCAGTGCTTGCCAAAATAAGGAATTGAAACTCTCCATGGAGTAAACGAGTCTAGATGAAGCTGGAAGTTCTTTTTACTCTGTTGGAATATTACTGTAATTATAATGTTTGTCTCAACTGGCAAGAGCTCCCTGAAACTTTATATTAGCAAGAAGAATGGAGGGAACTGCAGTGCACATGTGTATCATTTTGGATTTCCAAGATGGCTTCCAACTTTATTCCTTGTTGTCAACAAAACAAAGCATCTGTCTAACATTCTTGATTTGGGACATGTGAATGTTGCAAAATCTACGTGAATGCCATATTGGAACAGGATTATGGGAAAGAATTGCAGTCTGAAGGGTTCTTTCTGAAGTATAGCTTACTTACTTTTCAGTTTTATTATCTCCAGAATTACTTGTTGTAAAAGTTCATTTCCTGCTTTAGATTCCTCATCCTTAATTGGCTGAACCAAAATTTGACAAGCTATTTCTGCTTTAGACCTGATAATCCTACACATTTTCTTGTTTCTAAAACTTTTTTGTAGTATTTTGATTTAGGGAAGGAGGGATGGTAGTTTAGGTAAAAGCAAGAGCTTGACTTAGGTGAGGGTCTGCCTTTGTCACTTACTAAGCTTCAACATTCTGTAAAATAGCCTTCATGAGCCTCAATTTCTTCATCTGTAAAATGGGAAAAACTCAGACAGGAAATGTGAAGATCAAACAGTTATGGTTCTTAGACATTTAGCACAGAACCTGGCGCATGGACAGTGCTCAGTGAATGGTAGCTTCTGTAGCTACTGAGATTATTAATTTAAATAAGATGAGACTTCTTGGAGGAAACTCTGAAGTGCTTTAGAACTAAAAAATGCTTTTACTTGCCACAGAAATATTGCATGGACAGCCAACCCTGGGAACTGGATGGTGACCTCCAGTGTGTCTTTATGTCACTACCTTAAAGCAAATGGTATTCTTCAGAGACATGGCAGCATGGTGGCCATTTGAATCTAACAGTCAAAACCATGAGATTTAAAAAAAAAAAACAAACTTCACCACAATTACTGTTTTCTTTCTGTAAAATGAACATCCCTTTGTTGGAAATTTTAGAATAGATTGAAAAATATCAGAGAAAAAAAATCACATAAAAGACCCACCACCCAGCAGGAAATCAAGGCTTCTTTTCTTGTGTTTTTTTTTTTCTTCTAGTCTTTTTTCTTTGCACTTCTGTGCATGTACTTATGTTTTTTTTTTTTCAAATTGGCAGTTGTATTGCCCGTTTGCTTTTGTATCTAGCTTTTTTTTTTTTAGCCCATTGTAGAATTTTTTTGTGTCACTGTGTTGTTTTGTGATTTTCTTAAATGGCTACATGACATTTCAGTCTATGGGTATGTGTATGTGTCGTAACTGGTTTGACTGTAAATCTATGTCTGGATATTTAAGTTGTTTGTAAGCTTTGATATAAATAATGCTGCAGTGAATCTTCTTGTATGTTAACAATTGATTAACTGACTCAGTACCCACTGCATGTTGGGTGCTCCTCTATTTTACACATACTTAGTTATTCTGATAATGACCCTGTCAACGAAGTTACTATTATTACCCTCATTTTACAAAAGAGGAGACTGAGAGGCAGAAGTTAAGTCACTTCCCCGAGGTCACATGGGGAGTGAGAGATGGGCCCCAGATACAAGGACTCCAGAGTCCACTTCCTTCATGACTTTCATGCCGTCAGCATCCTGCAGTGTATGATGATTTCTGTAAGGTGTATTCCCAAACACAGAGACAGTTCCGAGGCTCTGAACCAATCTTTAAATCTCTTTATACATAGGAGTATATTTCTGACTTGATGAGGCCATGCCAATCTACAGTTCCTTCAGCAGGAGTAGTATTCAAATGCACATTTTCCTGAATCCTTGAAAAATGAATAAAAATGTTTTATTTTGTTTTAAATATTAGTAACAACATCATTAATTTGAGAGGAAGGGAAATGCTGTTATTGTCCCAAATTGGGTTTCTTTGTGAATCACACAATTTCAGAGTAGAAAGGAACATAAATATCCTTAGGTTCTGTCTTTGCAATTGACAGACATGGAAGGCTCGGTGTCTGGAACTTGGGGCGGTCGGGGTTGGGGGGCTGTGCATTATGCTGTCATGATACAGAGGCCCAGCCGACACTAGAACCTGGATGTGGTTGCTCAGGGGCAGGGACCCACATGGCAGGTGAGACAAGAACTCTGGAGTAGAGAGAACTGCTCCAAATTTCAATTCTGCCCCAAGGTGGGAGGCCTGTGAGAAAAACTGAGTAAACCTGGTGGACCTCTTCCTCACTTACCTCCCTGGAGATCTTAGGAGTCAGTGACTTACTAATCCCTGCTTATATTTATTGAGTTCACTATGCACCAGGCCCTGTGCTAAGCACTTTGCATGTGACATCTCATTTCATTCTTGTATCAACCCTGGGAATGAGACACTTTACTATCATTGGTTTAGAGATGTGCAAACAGGCTTGGCCTGGATCACTTGGGCAGGCTCAGTGGAGTTCCGCTGGCACCCAGGCAGTAGGACTGCAGTTCCTCTGTGTCTATCTGTGTCAAGTGTTTTTAGCACAGGCCTGGCAAAAGTCAAGTTCAGTGAATGTGCTGTTACTGCTGGCTACAGGACCTCCAAGTTTGTGAACGTTTAATAGTGAGAGAGTCCTGAAGCTTCAGGAAGCCCCTGGATGATGGCAAGAGGAAAACTAATTCTGAAATTGTTTTACTTTAATTTAGTGAGGTTAAAAAAAAGAGAGAGAGAGAGAGAGACTGATATGGTTGATATGGTTCCTTGGAGAAGGAAAAAGTTCTTTTTGCTCTATTTGAATTGAAATGTTCCCAGAGTAAATAAAGGCATCCAGGATTCTCTGAGCTGTGTATTTTATGTATTTTTAAATAGAGTATTAGGCCTTTTGTAAGCACACTTGGTGCCACAAAATCTAGGGTAACTGGTCCAGTAATATGTGGTTCTCCCCTGCTCCCAATTTTTAAACAGGAAAGAGGGCTTGTCAAGTTGGGGTTTGGTCTGGAGACAGTTTCTTCATTGAGATCAGCCTGGTCCCTGTTGTGAACTGTGTGGCTCTGTTGGCAACAGTCGGGAATCATGTGGCATTTGGAAAGAGATAGGGTGGCCACGGTCAAGCCTCCTGGATGTTGGTTTATGCTGAGGCCAGGGGAGCAGTGAGTATAACTATTTTTCATACTACAATGACACCTTGCTTCTTGAATAGGAAAGATTGCTATTGCCCATCGGACTTGTGATAATTTGAAGTGCAAAGACCTCAAATTCCGTTTGCTGGTGGATTTGCGGTGGAGTCATTTGGTTTGCCGCCTTGCATTAGAATGCACCACTGTGCACCAGGGCCCTGACTTTCCAGTCCATTGCTACCCGCAGAGCAGTGATCCCCTTCACAAATGGCCCAGGAAAGCACCTTATCTTAGAATTTACTCCATCCCTGTGATGCACTATGTGTAGCAACCTCCCCTTTCTGAGCCCTCACCCCCGTCCCAGCCATCCGAGTCAGGTCAGAGGCCCTAGTGCCTCCTCTAGTGCCTTCCTGCCAATAAGTGACTTAGCACCAAGTGCTCATCAGTGGTGGATGGCTGGGAGGACTCAAGAACACAGAGGAAGAAGCTAGCTCACAAACAATGCTGATAATTTAAATTTCCATTGATATATATAAAATATTTATAAGACTGACAACAACAATTTAGAAAACTGCACTAACACCCTTAGTCTGTGGAGGGAGGTCCAGTTAGTGCTGAGGGAAAAAAAAAGATTACAAGAGTAACCCAGTCCTCTAACATCTCTTGGCTGTAAAACAGTGTTGGTCTTTTTCTCTGTCTCTTCTGGTTTGATCTCATCATTTCTCCCATCACTTTTCCCAGTGATTAGTTGAATCAGAGTGATTTTATCATACTCGTCCCCTTTTTGAATTACTCTCTACTATGCAATTATCCTATCACAGAAAATCCTATTTTCTCCCTGTCAGATGTCTGAAGTAAATGTGAAACCCAAAGTGGCCTGCCCATTACATAACCTCTGTCATCTGGTGGGTAATGGACTATATGTAACTTTTTTTTTTTCAGGCTGACAAATGACAAATAACCTTAGCTTCAATAATTGCCATTAACATAATGGTGCTGTCATTATGGTAGCATTTCTTAACTAATATTTTCTAACAGTTTTTAATGCCACTTGTGGTTTAAATAATTTTTTGAGTTCCACTTGGAGGCTTGATGTAGGTTGTTTTAACATAAAGCCACATTGGGTTTGATGCAGCAGTGCTGCTCTTTGCTCTTGTATATAAGAATTGAGCTTAAAGTATTCTCTCTCAACTTCTTTGTTCAAACATTTACATGCTACCAAGCCCTCAATTAATGTTGCCAAGCAATTTATCAAGTTTTAAGTCCCTGTGAATGAACAGGAAATGGAATCAATGTGTTTTTAGTTCATTAACATTTCAAGGGAGATATTTCATATGCTGAACCTGCAGGAAGTGATGCATCCTTTACCGGCTGTGCATTCTCATTGGGCCATTCCTAAGTGACACCTGGAAAGTCTTGGCTGTGTTACAAGTCAGAGCTCATCTGAAATGTCCATGGGAGGCAAAATTGACACAGCTCTCCTTTCCCCTGAGCTTCTGATAGTGACACTCTTTTCCCTGATTGAGGAAAGGGAGAAGGCAAAGGATGTGCATTCCATGGCGTTGGTGATACAGACAGGCTGCCTCAGCCTTTCCTTTGTATTTAATATCCAAGCCTCCACTAGAAGTAGCATAAACTATCACACAGCTGGAAGGGTCATGAGGCACCAGGGAATTCCAAACAGGCACAGCTAAATGTGCATTTGGAGGAGAATCTGTAGGAAGTAACTCTGATCATAGAGGTAGACTTTTAGAACAGATTCTAACACAGCCAGGAAGAAATAATGATCCTCTGATTTCCAGATGGTCCATATAACCCAGATGAGCAGCACACCTTGAAAAGAGTAGATAAACCAAGGAAATTACAGAAAGAATGACTTCTTGGAGAATTTATTAATTTATACTAGTGTTCTCCAGAATGGTTTTCTAACCAGTGTGGTGTTTTGCCTTTGATATTGTGGAGCAACTTTGGGGTTATCACACTGATTTGCACCAGAATTGTAACCTCTGTCCATCTCCCCAGGTGTTCTTGGATTCAGGCCAGGCACAGATCTGTGTGGCTTTCTCTGTCGGGCTGTGCAAGTTCAGACCTCCACAAACTTAAACACTTTTTACAGAGACAGAATTATAGGATGGCATCTATTTTGGTATCATATTAGGCAAAACATTAACTATTTGATTTGCTGTTCAAATCTATTTTCTCCCACAAACGATGAGGAGTATCTAAACAAAGAAACTTCATCAGGCACTGTGAAAGACAGGCAAGTTGCAGCTGAACTCACTGAGTTTCCAAACTTTGGATGAGATATTTCATAAATTTTGAAAGCACTTTGAAGCTCATACCTGCAAATAAAATTAGTCCTGTTTCACTTATTTTTTGATTCACATTGATAAAATGATAAATTTGGCTGTTGAAAAAGAGTGTTTTGCTTAAAAATAAACATCTCTGCCTCTTGGGAAAAGCTAAAAAAGACTAGATTATATATTAAGGTTTTCCCTCTTTCTATAGCTACCTGCTGTTCATTGCGGAACTGATTCCCATTATAGCTGTACTGTGGAAAGTAATTGCTGTTGTACAGTAATTCAATTTCAGTGCATTCACGCATCAGTTCACCGATAGGGCCTTATCTGGAGAAACCTGGGACTTGAAAGCTTTTTATCGAGAAATTCCACATGCAGCAAGACATTTTTCCTAGGTAACGAATATCAGTATTTGCATTTAATAAACATTTACCTTCTCAGAAAAATGGATTTTTTTTCCCCTGCGGAAGAGATTTACACTAGTCTTCCAAAAAGCCAGAGGGCACTATTAAAGTGACTTTCTCTAGCTGTTTTTTTGACTGGTATGTGTCTACATATGTATGACTATAAAACACATCTATGTTTTTATGTAAATATATCCACTGAGGCATGAAAAGCAGGATGCACCAAAGGAAGGCATGTTTTCTACCAAAAAAATATACTACAGAAGGATTTCATATCTACAGAGACTGTGTAAACACTTATGGTATAAAAACTGATCTATAGCTGTAGGCCTTGTGAAAATTGTTCGTGAAGAGTGCTTTCAAAAGGATACCCATTAAGTTGGAAATGAAATCAACCATTTGCTTGCAGATTTCTAAATTAAGGGCAGAATTCTCCCCACATAAAATGGCTGTTAGGTCATAAGGATTCTTTAGACATTAAGTCCAAAATGAGCTATAGCGGTCTTAGGAGTTGAATATACTAAACATAGCTAGGATGGACTTTAGTTATCAACCAATGGAGGTAGCTGTACTTACCTAAAAGATTTTTCTGTCTTATCTTCATTTCTGATCTCATCTCAAAATTTCAAAGCTTGTTCCTTGAAAAAGGAGTAAATTTGCTTCCGAAAAAAATGTTTTGAGCCACAATTGGAGAAGGAAAAGGCTTATTTTTTGTGTTACTGTATCTTGTGACCTGTTTGCCCGTCCGTCCGTCCTTCCTTCCTTCCTTCCTTCCTTCCTTCCTTCCTTCCTTCCTTCCTTCCTTCCTTCCATTTGGTTGGATCTGATGAAGGAATACTTGATTTCTGGACAGAGGAAGGAGGAGGAAATGAGTGTTGTAAGGCCATGACTTAGCAGAAGAACCGAGTTCCCCTGGTGTTCTCTGGGCCTGGCTGAAGGAGCTTTTGGTTGTAATGCACAGGCTCGATGCTAGAACTAGGATGTATGCCTCCAGGCCTGGTACATGTTTCTCTTCATGTGGCAGATGGTACACATGGGCAGCTCTCTACCCTTAAGAAATGGAACTGATGTTATGAGCAAGTTCAAGAGGCTTTTCACAGATCAGAGAATGAGGTCATGAAGGAGAATTTGGAGCAATGCTGAGAGCAGTTGCCAAACTTTTTCACCATCTGGGCTTGGTGTTTTCTCAGCTGTAGTTTGTCTAGGTCAGGGCACCCATCTCAAGCTCTGCCCCAATCCTGCCAGCATTACCTGTCACAGCATCCTGCTTATTTCCTTTATACAGTGTTTTAAAAGTTGTACTTTGTTTATCTCAGTTTTGACTTGCATCTTGTCATTCTCCACCCTACAATCTCAGTGTTATGAGGGCAGGGACCATGTTGGTCATGCTTCTTCTTACATCTTCAGGACCCAGGCAGGGCATTTGGTAGGTGTTCATGAATGAACTGGCCATGCTAGTAATGATGCTATCACTGGGGTCAACGCTCCGTGCTTGGGATGAGTGGTCACCAGGACACGGGGTGAGTTAAGGTCTCAAGCATTTCCTGTGTGTTTGTGCCTGCCCTGCTCCCTGCTCCCTTCTCCCACCAAATGATCCACTTCTCCTATGACTCACAAGTGAAGTTTGGATTTAGTTTATGTGTGTGTGGTTTATATTATGTTTCTTTATGACAAAGAAAAGAATTCCTTTTGCATCCAAAGTGAAATGTTATTTAAAATCATACTTCCCATTTTCGTTGCCTATTTTTATTCTCCATTTACAAAACCCAGTTTTGATCAAGATGGAGTAGACCAAGATGGTTAAGATGGAGTAGACCAAGCAGCCTGGAGAAGAGGGGTTAGTGGCCACAGAGACCCGTGTGAAATTACAGTGCTGGCCCCTTCTGTTAGCCAAGTAGCAATTACACCTCATCAGGGAGCCCATGTGGAGATGCTGGGCTTGCCCTGTGGTATTCTGACTGCCTTACTCCCTTCGACTAGAATAAGGTGTTGTCTGCTGATGGATGACAATCAGGACACTTTGAAGCAAAGCAAATGGGTCATAGTTGGGGGTAGCTGAACACAGCAATATCACATCAAAAGTCTTCTGATTTTCCAGAGTATTACATGGTTGTTCCAACAAATCAGACGAGGTAGAAAATAATGCCATTTAATTTATATCCAGGTGAGGTGAAAGAAACCTTAAAAGGTTCGTGGTTGGGAGGAAATTATGGTGAATCACTGAAGTGTCATCATCAATATATCCAGATGACAGAATAAAGCAATAATAATAATCATAACAATAATAAAAGACCAACTTGTTATAATTGTATAAATTACTGGCAGCAAATGAAAGATTTTCAGAAATATTTTGAATGTGTATTTAGAATGTTGAACCAGGGACATGTTGGTGGCATCTGTTGCCTTTTTTTGGTCTTTACTCAGTTTCCCATATGGAGGTAAGAAGCAGCTGGTCCCACACACACAGGGAAATTATTTACATTTTCTAAATTAGGTTATGAGGAGAAAATGAAAAGGTAGTTAGGGATTCAATGGCATTTCACTTACACTGTATTCAGGAGAGGGATGACAGCCCATTTGAATCATCAGAGTCTTTGTTAAAAATCAGCTGGGATATCCTTGATTGCCCATCCCAAGCTGCACTGGCTGCTTGAACAGACAACACATAATGCTTTGTACAATCCCAGGCGTGTGTGTGTGTGTGTGTGTGTGTGTGTGTTTGCGCTTTTTAACTGATGTTTTTGTGTCAGCTGGGGAGGAACAGCATATCCTTGGAATATCCTTAGAAGGCTCCCTACACTGTGCACCCAGAGATTCCTGAGCATCTCATCAGAGTGTTTGATAGCTTTGTAGAGAGGGACTTTCTCAGGGGCCCCTAGGAGCCTGTGGTGGCGTCAGCAAGGAGACCATCATCTAGGTCATGGTAAGGAGTTGCTTATAAACATCCCAACACCGGCCAGTGGGGAGCTGTCTCCTCCCCCCATGCAGGTGTCTCTGGGCTGGGTAAAGGTACTGGTCCTTGGTGTTTTTACCAAAAGGTGAGCAGACAGGTGCCAGCTGCAGGGAGGTGTTAGAAGCAGCCCCAGGCAGGAGCACAGCCAGACTTGCAGGGGCAAAGCCTGCAGGCAGCTGTGTGGCTGACTACAAGGTGGCCTCTATAAGGGGGCTTTTGGAGCTAGGCAGCCTCTCTCCTTGAGAACTTTCCCCAAAGGGCTCAGCGAACCCCTTCCCTTGCTGTGCTGGGAGTCTGTCACTGCAGTCTTGGTGGCTATGATGTGTGGTCCACATGGGGAAATCAGGTGGCCTCTGAGGTCAGACGTGGTGGAAATGAATTGACTCTAGGGAAATGTGTTTAGCCGTCTCGTGGAAAAATGAGCATAGAGTGGAGTCAGTGACCATTCACATAGGAATTGCTTCAGTGGAGATGGAGAAAATCATAGACAGGTTTTACTTGATTCGTGTGGGCTTTGAGAAAAAAATAAAATCACATATAAAAATACGAAATGATAGGAGGGGAGGAGAAGATGGCGGAGTAGAAAGACGCTCGTAAGTCACCCTCTCCCACAAATACACCAAGACCCACATCTACGGACCCACTCAGCCAACCAGAGCACCTGCGGAACTCCGACAGAACATCGCCCTCTTCAAAAGATAAAGACGCCAAAAATCTGGTAGGAGAAAATGAAAAGAGAAAGAACAAAAGGCAAAGCAGCCCTCCCGTGGGGAGGGAGTGGCAAAGGAGGACTGGCGCTCGCTCGCTGGGTCTCCCCTCTCCAACTGAGAGGCCAGCGGGACGGAGGGGGAGCCTCCGAGGCTCGGATCTGTACAGAGCAGCCCTTGTCTGACAGAACTAAGTTAAACGGGCACAGAGCGTCCCCCTCACACCCAGCCTGAGACGCGGGCCGGCAGCGGCGGGCAGGGCCAGGCTGCACAAGCCGGGTGGAGGACGGGGGCGGCTGCACGGAGGCAGCCCCGGGGGACTGCAAGGGGCTCGGCGCCGTGGCTGTGGGTGTACAGGACAGAACAACCTGGGCCCTCCATAAAACAGCAAGGTTGATGTGCTCTTGGGGGAAGGGTGCATACCCCCATCTCTGAAAACCCGCGGAAACTTTTCAGGGGAAGAGGGGCGGGGCTCAGGCAGAGCCGCCATATTCTCCGGCGCTGAGCACCCAGGCGGGGACGGGGGCGAAATCTGCATTCGCACCGAAGGGCTTAGCAGCCTCAAGGGCCAGACTGAGACAGCCCGGGGCAGATAGGATCCTTCCATCCTGGTCCCTCAGAGAACTTGCTCCACAAAGACAAACAACGAGCTAGGTTTTGACTCGGAGCAGGGAAGAGGCTGTCCCTGGGTCTTCCCTGAGCCCACCCGCGGAGTGCGACCAGGGCGGAGCGTCGACGAGGGCGGAGCGCGCAGCCGCACAGAGCAGCGGAGCTACCGGCTGCGCAGGCAGAGGGAGAGCGGCCCCCCGCCTGTCGGGCAGGCACACAACCCCTGACCGAGGTGCTGGGAGCGGCCATGGCCCGCCCTCCTGCCTGGCCAGTCTGTAACATCTGACTGCAGCATCCGGAGGGGCAGTGATCCACCTGCCCACAGCAGAGGAGAACTGCACCTGACCCCGTGTTAGAAGGAGGCGCGATCCGCTTGCCGACAGGTGCAGGGAGTAGCACAGAAGAGGGCGCCAACGGAGGGCCTCTGAAAACAACAAGCTGAGCTTCCAAAACAGGACGAACACAGAAAGACTTCACATTAAAAGCACACAGACTCCAGGAGAACACCGACAACCCCCCCCCCTTTTTTTTTAAATCTGTTTTTACCTGTTCTATTTTCTATTACTCTCTTAATTTTTACTTCTTAATTCATTTCTATTTCTCTTGGGTTTTGATGTCCTGTTATTGATTAGACACAGGTTTCAAATACATCTATTCATCTCCCCACCCCCCTTTTTTTTAAAAAGGGTTTAAAAGGACGTCTCAACCCGATTAATACTCTGCTTCAACTCGCTCTTCTATTGTTCATTATTCACTGTTTTCAAACCCTCTTTCTCCCTTCTTTTAAAAATCTTTCTCTCTCTCTTTTTTTCTGTTTTTTTTCCTAAGTTCTATTCCTAAATAGGCATTAGATAGATAAAATCCTTAAGATCCAAAATAGACAACTGATACTCCATAAACCACAGTGCCAGAGAGGAATGAGCAAGATGAAGAAGCAGAGAAACCTTTCCCAATTAAAAGAACAAGAGAAATCCCCAGAAAGAAAGCTCAATGAAATAGACATCGATAGCCTACTAGATCAAGATTTCAAAAAAGGAGTGATCAAATTGCTGAAGGAATTAAAAGAGATAGTGTTTACAGATATAAAATATGTCAAAAATGAAATTGAAGCTATAAAGAAGAGCCAAGTAGAATGGGTAAACTCATTGACAGAGATGAGGAATGATCTAATAGCTGTCCAAAGCCGACTAGATAATGCAGAGGAATGAATTAGTGATCTAGAAGACAGGGCAATAGAAAACACCCATTCAGAAGAACAAGATACGCAAGTAAAAAATAATGAAAATAGCATAAGGGACCTATGGGATAATATAAAGCGTCCCAGTCTTCGCATAATAGGGGTCCCAGAAGGGGAAGAAGGATCAAAGGGGATTGAAAAGGTTTTTGAAGAAATCATGACTGAAAACTTCCCAAACTTAAAGAAGGAATCAGATATCCAAGTACAGGAAGCTCAGAGGGTCCCAAACAGGAAGAACCCAAATAGACCCACACCAAGACATATCATTATCAAGATGGCCAGAGTCAAGGATAAAGAAATGATTCTAAAGGCAGCAAGAGAAAAGCAAAGAGTGAATTACAAGGGAACCCCCATAAGGCTCTCAGCTGATTTCTCTACACAAACACTACAGGCCAGAAGGGAGTGGCAAGATGTATTCAAAGCCCTGAATGAAAAAAAGATGCAGCCTAGGATACTTTATCCAGCAAGGCTATCCTTTAGGATAGAAGGAGAAATAAAGAGTTTCACAGGCAAAAAAAAGCTACAGGAGTTTAGCAACACTAAACCCATGCTAAAAGAAATATTGAAAGGGCTATTCTAAATAGAAAAGCAGCAGGATGCTACAGAAATGAGAAACTCACAACTGGAAAGATGATAACTCATGAATTACAAATAAAGAAAACATGAAATTATAAAAGAAGACATACAAATCACTGAGAGTGGGAGAGGGAGGCAGGGAAATATAGAATATTTTTTCTTTCTTTTTTAAATTTTTTATAACAGTAGGATGGGTTTGAGATCATGTTACTATCAGTTTAATAAAAACAGTTATAGTAATGGGTTAATAGATTTACAAAAAAGGGTAACCACAAGTCAAAAATTTACAAGGGAGTCACAAAAATTAAATAAAATCCATGATAATACAAAGGAAAATTACCAAACCACAAAAGGAAGAAGAACAAAGAGGATATACCAATTCAACTGCAAAGAGAAGTTCAAAATGGCAATAAACACACATCTATCATTAATTACTGTAAATGTTAATGGACTAAATGCTCCAGTCAAAAGACATAGGGTGGCAGACTGGATAATAAAGCAAGAACCTTCAATATGCTGCATACAAGAGACCCACTTTAGGGAGAAGGACACATATAGATTGAGAGTGAAAGGATGGAAAAGGATATTCCATGCAAATGGAAAAGCCAAAAAAGCAGGTGTTGCAGTATTGATTTCAGACAAAATAGACTTTAAAACAAAGGCCATAAAGAAAGATAAAGAAGGATATTTTATAATGATTAAAGGAGAGATACAAGATGAAGACATTACACTCGTTAATATATATGCACCCAATATAGGAGCACCTAAGTACATACAAGAATTACTAACAGAGATAAAGGGGGATACTGATGGGAATACAATCATAGTTGGAGATTTTAACACTGCATTAACATCACTAGACAGATCTTCCAGACAGAAAATAAACAAGGCAACAGAGAAATTAAATACTACAATAGAAAAACTAGATTTGGTGGATATTTTCAGAGCATTACACCCCCCAAAAATAGGATATACATTATTTTCAAGTGCACATGGAATATTTTCCAGGATCGATCATGTACTTGGGCACAAAAGAAACCTCAACAATTTTAAGAAGAAAGAAATTATCTCATGCATCTTTACTGACCACAATGCCATGAAACTGGTAATCAACAACAGAGAAACAAAGGAGAAAAAAAGAAAAGCATGGAGATTAAACAATATGTTATTGAAAAAACAATGGATCAATGAGGAAATCAAAGCTGAAATTAAAAATTACCTTGAGACAAATGATAATGAAAGCACAACCACTCAAAACCTATGGGACACAGCAAAGGCAGTGCTAAGAGGGAAGTTTATAGCGATACAGGCCTTCCTCAAAAAAGAACAATCTCAGATAAACAAGTTAACCCACCACCTGAATCAATTAGAAAAAGAAGAACAAAAAGCCCCAAAAAGCAGCAGAAGGAAGGAAATAATAAAGATCAGAGAGGAATTAAATACAATAGAGATTAACAAGACCATAGAAAAAATCAACCGAACCAAAAATTGGTTTTTTGAAAAAGTAAATAAAATCGACAAACCTCTGGCCAAACTCACAAAGAAGAAAAAAGAGAGAGCACAAATTAGCAAAATAAGAAAGGAAAATGGAGAAATTACACCAAACAAAATAGAAATACAGAATATCATGCGAGACTATTATGAAAAACTATATGGAACCAAACTGGATAACCTAGAGGAGATGGACAAGTTTCTGGAAACATACTGTCCACCAAAACTGAATCAGGAAGAAACTGAACACTTGAACAATCCGATCACTAGAAAGGAAACAGAAATAGCAATTAAAAACCTCCCTACAAATAAAAGTCCAGGACCGGATGGCTTACTGGGGAATTCTACCAAACATACAAAGAAGAACTCATACCAGTCCTTCTCAAACTCTTCCAGACGATTGAAAAGGAGGGAATACTCCCAAACTCATTCTATGAAGCCACCATCACCCTGATACCAAAACCAGGCAAAGACACTACAAAAAAAGAGAACTATAGGCCAGTATCACTGATGAACATAGACGCCAAAATCCTCACCAAAATTTTAGCAAATTGAATCCAACAACACATAAAAAAGATTATACATCATGACCAAGTCGGGTTCATCCCAGGGACACAAGGCTGGTTCAACATATGCAAATCAATCAGTGTAATACATCACATCAACAAGAGAAAGGACAAAAACCACATGATCATCTCAATCGATGCAGAAAAAGCATTTGATAAAATTCAACACCCATTTATGATAAAAACTCTTGCCAAAGTGGGTATAGAGGGAACATATCTCAACATAATAAAAGCTATATATGACAAACCTATAGCCAGCATAGTTCTCAACGGTGAGAAATCAAAAGCTTCCCACTAAAATCTGGGACAAGACAATGGTGCCCACTATCACCACTCCTATTCAATATAGTCCTGGAAGTCCTAGCCACAGCAGTCAGGGAAGAGAAAGAAATAAAAGGGATCCAAATTGGAAAAGAAGAGGTAAAAGTGTCATGATATGCTGACGACATGTTACTATATATAGAAAACCCTAAAAGGTCCACACAAAAGCTACTAGAGCTGATCAAAGAATTCAGCAAGGTAGCAGGTTACAAAATTAACGTTCAAAAATCAGTTGCATTTCTTTACACTAACGGTAAGTCAACAGAAAAAGAAAGTAAAGAAACAATCCCCTTTAAAATAGCACCCAAAGTAATAAAATATCTGGGAATAAATCTAACCAAGGAGGTGAAAGAATTATACACAGAAAACTATAAACCATTGATGAAGGAAATTAAAGAAGACTTTAAAAAATGGAAAGATATTCCATGCTCTTGGATTGGAAGAATCAATATTGTTAAAGATTTGTGCCTATGTTCTTTTCTAAGAGTTTTATAATTTCAGCTCTTACATTTAGGTCTTTGATCCGATTTGAGTTAGTTTTTGTATTTGTTGTGAGGTAGGTGTCCAACTTCATTTTTTTGCTTGTGGATATCTGTTGTCCCAGCATCATTGGTTGAAAAGTGCCTTTATAGTTTAAGGTGAATTCCTTTCAGCTCTGACATTTAATCAATCCAGTGCTGTCCTCTGAAGAGCTGGATCCCTAGAGCTGTAATCACAACAGCACTGTTGTGCTGACTCTGACAAGCATGTATTAAGCACTCTCCATATATTATCTGATTTAATACTCACAAACCCCTCTGAGTTGGGTAGAGTTATTACCAGTTATTAACCCATGTGTCAGGTAAAGCAGTTGAGGCCCTGTTTCTTATTATTATAAGAAACTTACTACACCAAATGTCAAGAGTAGCTGAGATTTCAACCCAGGCAGGCTTCCTTCAACCCCTGTGCTGTGCTGTCTGTCCTTAGGTTTTTAATAAGATCTCATAAATGGTGGCTGCCAGGGACCAGGGACCACGCTAAGCACTTAAGGTGAATGATCTCAGCACTTTCCAGAACATAAAGTTCATCAGAATAGCCCAGGAATTTTGTTATAATGAAGAGGCCATTTCAGTAGTCCAAGAGTTTGCAATTCCTATGAGCTCCTCGGTGATGCTGATGCTGCTGGTCAAGGGACCATATTCCAGGCAGAAAGAGATTCACCTCTTGGTTCTCAAAATTGGCTGCAGGTTGGAATCACTTGGAGGCTTAAAAAAATACTCATGCCAACCCCTCCATCAGAGATTCTAATTGACTTAATCTGGGGTGCAGCCTTGCAGGGGGAATTTTCAAAACCTCCCCAGAAGGTTCTAATGTGCAACCAAGTATGAGCAATGCCATCTCATCCTGCAGTGAGCCCCAGGGGTAGCCACTTGAGTCTAGTTTTAGAGATGAACTGGCCTGCTAATAGGCCACACAGAGCCTGTGGAAGTGGGATAAATGCTGTTTGTGTGGTAATTTGAATGCTTCTCTTCACAGCCACTAGGGCAGTGGCTGTGTCTGTCTTGCTCCCTGTGTCACCCCAACACCTCACCACTTGGGGGAGCAGTAGGTGTTCACTTAAAAGTAGGGTGTTGTGCTGAGGTTGCCAGAAGCTGCAGGAGGGTTTACACTTCTGTCTCTGCTTCTGTGTCTGCATCACTCATTGGCTGTCTCTCTTTCCCTTTGCGGGGAAGGCAAGGCTGCCATCTTCCCTACTTTTCTCTCTATTTTTGATTTATGTTCACCTACCCTTCCTCTTGAAAAAGTATTCTGCCCTCTCAGTAATTGGAAGCTGCCCCATGAGAAGGCTCCTCCCAGTCTCAGTGGAAGGCTCGGCCCCTTTGTCCTCTGTCCCTCTGCTCCACTGAGTGTGCTTTGGTGACTGGAGAAAATGGAGCCTTTGTGCAGTCCCAGACATATAAACCCCAGGGCACACTCAGAAGGAGGGGCTGCATGGTCCTGTGGTCTCTTTTGTGCTGGGAGATACCGTAAGAGGCCTGTTCTCAGTGGAAGCCAAGAACCCTGCTTTATTTTCAGCTACAGTTAGCAGATGGATCAGTTCCAGATTGTCCAACTTTGGGGAATCTGACCTGCCCCTTTGGCTTCTTATTGCCAGAGAAAGGAGATGTGGAATGGGCTTGGCACTGCAGTGTTTTCCTAGGGGCTGGGGCAATGCTCTGAGGCTTTTGCTTGGTCCTTTCACAGCCCTCGATTGTTTGAGAGAAGGCAAAGATGCAGATTAAACAGAACATTCAGGGAAGAAAACCCTGAGTTCATCAGCCCCAGACTTTCAGCGGACCGTAGGCTGGTGTCCAGCGTGGGCAGACTTAGGCCAGTGTCTAATGAAGTGACGCAGGTGAGGAGCCCAGGCGTCACAGAGACATAGCTGCCTCACAATTTTAATAGTTACATCTGTATTTTAATCCTTCATAGAACAGATGTAACTGCCCTTTTTTTTTGTTTTGCTTTTTTTTTCATTTTTCAGTTTTATTAGGTAGAATTGTTACAATTTGACTACACATATACAATATATTGCATGTAAATACATATACACAATAGACTGCACATTTTTTTTAATTTACATATATGAATTGTTCTTTTTTTAATTTAATTTTTTGAGGGAGAGGTAATTACATTTGTTTATTTTTGGAGGAGGTACTGGGGATTGAACACGGGGCCTCATGCATGATATTCATGCGCTTTACTGCTTGAGCTATACCCTCCCCTAACTACCCTTTAAGATAAATTTATCTAAGCTATGCGACTTGATTTGAAGAAATGTAGTCAGGAAAGATGAGATGAGGAGGCTGATTGCAGCCTTATTTTGGGGGTTGTTGTAGAGTCCCTAGGACCTCCTCATTAGGGAAAGGGACAGGTCAAATGTACTGGACGTAACAAAGCAACCCACATTGATCTCGAGTGAAACAATGCATAAGAAAGAGAATAAGACTTACAGCATAATAGTATCTATAGAAATTAAAAACATGTAAAACAACATGCATCTGTTATAAACACATGCACAGTTAAGGTTATCTATCATATTCATTAGAATGGGTATCTGTGAGGGTCAGGGCTGAAGGGGAAAGTATAGTCAAGAGGAGGCCTTGCATGATGATAATATGCTGAAAGTGTGAGTAACTCAACCTTTGGTATGAGTTGTAGGTGTGTACACACACACACACACACACACAAAGTGAGCCATTGATAGATACACATCCATCCACAGGATGGCAGACTGAGAAGGTGAATACTAATGGTGCTATACTGACAAACATATGGATTTCGAGCAACAGAGCAATGATAACTGTATAGTGAACGATTCTTCAGTTAGCTTCTTTGTATCTGGTCCCCACCTTGTGCTTTACAAATTATTGCATTCCATTTTCTCAACAACTTTGTGAAGTAGGTGGTATTTTCACCCTTTTCACAGATGAGTAAACTGAGGCAGGTCCAGGGTCACAGAGGGAAAATATGGCAGATCTAGTCCATCTGACTCTGATGGCCCTGTCTGCCATTTCTGTAGCTGCATAACCCTTTTTAGCTTAAGGATTCCTTTAAAATGGGTGCACCTTTAATAGCCTGGCTGATGCTGGCAATTGCTCAACTTTTGCTGTCTCTACATTAGCTGAAACCAGAGTCATCCCACAGTAGTTGAAGGCCCTGTAGGGACTACTAGGTTGGATCTTTTGTAGGAAGATTTGTTGCTGTAGCCCTTTTGCTACTCCTGATACTTGATTTCGTGCCTCTAGAGTCCAAGTCTTATTGTCTTGTCTTTTCCATTTTTTTGTCTGTCATTCCCAATATTGCCCCAGTGTTGTTCCCTGTACGACCACCCCCTTCCTCTGCCCGTGATCCAGCCAGGCAAATAATTATATAACATTGGCTTCTGTGTGTGTGTCATCTAAGTGATTTACCAGGAAGGTGCATAATTCTATGGTGGACAGCTGAATTACCTGGAATGCTTTAGTTTATTTCACTGTGTACACGAGTAGATCAAGCCATGGAGCCCTTCCTGGTCATTAAGATGTAGCCTGGCTCTTGCATCCAAAGTATTTCGGTGCCTTATGTGAGAGCCTTGTCTGACCTGTTGGCTGTTGGCAGGGCTCTAGGAGTGCACCCCAAGGGCAGACAACACCAGTAAATCGTAATCACAATGGAGCAAGAGGGAAGAAGTAAACAGTTCTGAAAGTGTGCTATAAATTGTCATCCAGTGATGATTCTGTTTTATTATGGAGGTTAAATTACAGCAATCACCAGTGCACAAAGACACTGCAGTAAGAAAACATTTGGGAACAATGTTTTTCTTCTAAGGCTTGAGTGATGGGTGCGCAGGAATAAAACACCATAACTTGTTTACCATGGGCCAAAAAGGAAAATATGAACTATAGCCCACTGCGAGGTAGCACTGCCTTTTACTTTTATGAACCAAGCAGATTGTGAGTGTGTTGCTGTTGCCACAGGAAAAGATGATAAACTTTGACTGGAAGACAACTTGCAGCTAGGTTTTTCTTTTTTCTGTATCTTTTCTCCATCTCCTTTCCCCCCACCACCCGTGTGTGTGTGTGTGTGTATGTTTATATCTACTCAGGTTAGGATGTGCTAGGATAAAACGAACTGGAGAGCAGTACCTGTCTCAGTGATGACCAGTTTATAGATGCTGCCGAATTCCCCAGCATGCCATTGAAAGGGCTTGCATATAATGGGTTTTTTGATTCCATGGTGAAGAAGATGGGCTTTGGAGCTCCCAGAATCCACGTTCAAACCCAGACTGCCTTATGACAGCTGTGTGACCTAGGGAAGGTCATTTCTTTCTCTGAGCCTCAGGATGGTCAGCTGCAAAATGAAAGCAGAGACTTACCTCACTCACGGGGGCTTGTAAAATATGTGTCCCAGTTCTGGACACACATGAAGTGCCTAGTAATTGTTTCTTCTCATTATTATTGTCTAGCAGCAGCAGCAGTTAGCAGCATCACCACAGACCTTTGGGCATCCTTGTAGTGGCTGTGTTATTTTCACTAACCTTGGCATTATATTGCAGTCTTTATAATTTATACATAGAAGCAACTGTGTTTACTCTGGAAGTTCATTTTGTTATTGCAGAGAGCTTATTGCCCTCCATTATTTCTCATTTCATTTACAATTAAATCAAAACCCATTCATTGGCAAGGCTATTGCAAGATCCTGGCCCTGTCCTCCTCTCCCAGCCCCTTTCCTGCTTATTCCTTGAATTTGCCAAGTCGGTTCTCTCTGCAGTGCCCTTGCATGTGGGGTTCTCTCTTAGTGGAATCTTCCTTTCTAGAATCTGGTTCCTCCTTATTATTCAGGGTTTAGCTCAGATTCTCTTACTTCAGGCAGCTTTCCTTGGCCAACTTGTCCAAGATAGAACCCCCTCCTACCCTACCCAAAACACCACCCTCACTCCCCGTTTCCACTACCCATTGCCCTGTCATTTTCATCTCACTGCCTTACTTACGCATTTTCTTAAGGAGCTCATCAGTATCTAAAGTTACCTTTTAATGTATCTATCTGGCTTTTATTTCCTTCCCTACTAGAATGTAAGCCCCAATAGAAGGACTGTGCGTAACCTATTCTCCTGGGACAGTGCCTTCTGTAGCAGAGATATCCAAAAAGTATTTGTTAAATAAGGAACAGATGTTTTGCTAATGTGTGGGAGATCAGAGCAGAATATTTTACTTATGAAAATATTGGAAATGTGATTTAAATAAATCCTTATTAATAGCCTTTTAAAACAGTAGGAATAATGCTGTTTTTTGTGAGTGAGTTGTAAGATGCACTCTAGTGTGTAGAATTTGTAAACTACTAATGATACCACTGGCTTATGGTAATTACAGGGTGGAAAGTAATATGTGATTTAATCATCAAGCTCTAATTTTCTCAGGACTTTAAAGAGTATAATTTGTGATGACCTGTAAATATTTATTGAATAATTAATTATGAATTTTACATGTGTGTATTTAGTGATACTGTAGGGCTGTTTTTTGGGAGGAAAGATTTCCCTAAGGGTGATGAGTCACAGTGCTTAACTTGCTTTTAAGTGTGACAAAGGACAAAGAAAAGCCAATATTGAAAGAGAAATAATGTTAGAAAAGTTAGATTATAGGCAAATAAAATCCTACTGAGTTTTAAAAATCACTTAGAAATATTACTTCCACCAATGTTATTCTTTAGATTTAAGCTGATAATGTTTCCCTCCTGACCGCCAACATTTTATTATGAAAAAGTTCAAATGTACAGCAAAGTTGAAGCAATTTTACCATGAACATTCATATATCCATCACCAGTATCTGTCCATCTACCCATGCCTCTGACTGTCTAGTAATACATCTTATTTTTAGTGCCAAATTTTTAGTGCAAAAAGCACCATATTGCTTTATTTGCAGACTCCTTGATAGTATTTTTTATTCTTATTTTTTATTGAAGAATGTTAGTTTCATGTGTATAGCAAAGGGATTGAGTTATACATATATATACATACATATATATATATTTTTTTTCAGATTCTTTTCCATTACAGCTCATTACAAGAAATTGAATATAGTTCCCTGTGCTATACAGTAGGTCCTTGGTGTTTATCTGTTTTATATATAGTAATGCGTATCTATTCATCCCAAGTTCCTAATCTATCCGTCCCCAACCTTTCCTCTCTTGGTAGTATTTTTAACAGTCCATTTGTCATTGGAAAAGCAACATGTTTTGTGGACAATGGGTTGATACTTAAGTCTAACATATATCATGCAAAAGTTTGAAGTGAAGTTAGTGAAATTTTCAGCCTCATGAAACAGGACCCAAAGTCTTCCTGGGCTTTCTCCTTAGGTTTGAAATGATCTATTATTAGCTTGTGTGCTACGTTAGGCAGATACACTGTTGATGAATTTTAGACTTTTGAAAGTATGAGGAAAGACACAGAAATCCCTCCAGGTATTTCAAACACGAAGAGCTTTAACACAGAATTCAATGCTTACAAAATAATTGGAATGGTTGAGGAAACAAACATCAGAGAAAGCCAACTCTGATTTTTAGGTAACCAAGAAGTGTAGGGATCTCAGGGGATATGCCACCCATGATTTCAGCAATACCGAGGTGGGTGATTTGCTGGAGCATGCTGGAAGCTGCTGGCATAGCCTCCTGCTGCCCTCAGCTGAATCTCAAATGCCTGTTACTCATTGCTTTAGGGTCAGAACCTATGCTCTGCTTCTCCTGCTCTTGCATGTCTCTGAGCAGGGCCTCTCACTGTCTGAATCTAATCTAGACCCTGACTGGAGGATTCTGGGAAATGTAATTCCTCGGCTATAAGCCTCTGCCATACAGGAGCAAGCACGTTACCAACAATTGGCATAGCATATTGGCCAAATCTTATATCAGAAACCGGTAGGAAATTTTATATATATAATTCTATACTTAGCATGTTAAGAAAAGTTGTTGGCCACTTCAGTAGTTTTTCATGGAATAGGTACAGTATTCTAGTGTCATTTGGTGGTATAAATGATAGTATTTTGCTTTTGCAAATGTTCAGAATTAAAATCCTTGACTTGTATCCTTTCTTATTGAACTTCAATAAATTCACAGTGATCAAAACAAATGTGTTTGGGTGGATGGACGAATGACCGGTGAAGAAAGAGCTTATATAATGATGCATCACCAAAGTATATGTGTTTTCAAATGGTCTCTTATAGGGCTAGGAACAGGGATCTTTCCAAAGTGCAAAGGAGTGAAGTGGAAATGATGGGTTGACACAACATGGGGTTGTGTTTACTGGGAAGGATTGTCTGGCCTGGAGCCCTGTGGACTCATTTATGGTCCTACTCCTGCCCTGGCCAGGGATCCCCAGTTTTCCATGTTAGAGCTACATAATCGGGTTAATGCATGTTTTGGATACATTTGAGCTTAAAGGTCATGCCTGACTTTTCTGGCATGAATGTCTGCTGTGTTCTGCGTTCCAAGTATCCATCTCCCTGGCTCTGGCAGCTGCACCCTGACTTTCTTTCCTCATTGTAGGCCATGGTGGGGGTGGGGTGATGTGTAACACATGGCCCAGGCCTGGACAGTCTGTGTATTTCTTTCTCTGACAGTCATTTATCTTTGGATGGGTACCTGACTTGGGTCAGCCCAAAGATACCCCATTAGGGACTTGTTTTGGAAAGATGAGGGCGAAGGCACTCTTTTTTCACCAGCATGGCTGAGCTGCCAGGATATAATGTGGAGGTGCCACAGCTGTTGTCCCTTAGCCCCACAAGGGGAGCACTTGGTGCTTGCTGAGAACAAAAGTCACCAGTGATACAGGCTGTGTATGCAGGCTCACACATGCAAACATGGAGGTATATGGTAACACAGTTGACACTCTGAACCCAGCTCTGGCTACAGTTGGCATTAAGCTGGGCATTTTACCTTTATAAGTAAAATTCATTTCCCCTCTCACACTTAAAAAAAAAATTGAGTCAGTTTGCCATATCTGTCACTTGCAACTAAATGTGTCCAATGCACCATTCATTAAAAAAAAACAAAACCTGAGACATTCTATAATTTTACCATGGGGCACCTCTTCTGGACTTAGGTAGATGTTTCTGTGTTGAAATACTGCCATCTCCCTTTTTTGGTGTCCACCTGCGCTGGAACCCCCTGAAAGCAGGTTTGGCACCCTTTTCTTCAATACTTTACAGAACTGTAAGCTCTCCATAGCAAGAACTGAGCTAACTTTGAATGAATAAATAGCTCCTCCCTCTGCTTTCTGTAATTACTTTTGGACCGTGACTGACTGAAGCTCTGTAAAATTAAGGAGTCCCCTGACCCTCACCTGCATGAGGGTCCTCGGCATGGGCCACCTTGGCCTATGAACTTGCTTAAGGTTCCTGTACCTCCTGGCTACATTTTGAACACCAATCTAATGTGTCTGTTGATGAGCCTTCTCTTGTTTGATGCTTTTGGCTCAAATCACACACACAAACAAAATCACACTTTTTAATTTCCAATCTCTAATGTGAAGCCTGGCCATGAACAGATCATGATCAGATCATGTAATAACGGTGCTCAAATTGAAACAGACATAATAAATTTGTGTTGCTTCCAGTCCTTTATAAGGGGGTTGTAAAGTAATTAGAAGCATGCAAGAACAAAGCCATGAAAGAATCACTGTGTGGTCTTATTAATGTGGTCTTATTAATCAAGTCATTTTTGTCAGACTGTGCGTGCATGTGTGCGTGCGTGTGCGTTTTCCGTTTTGGGCATTGGAGTTGGTTCATTCAGATTTGCATTACATAATACTTACCTGGCAGGGGACATACCATGATCACGAAGGTGGTTTTCCCAGAGTGAGGCTTATCCATTGGACTCCAGATGTGCAGACCCCTGTGATTTCCCCAAATGTGGGAAACTTGATTGCATAATTTATGGTAGTAGGGGACTGCATTCACGCTCTCCCCTAAGAGGGAAAAAAAAAGATTTGCATTATACAGAGAGATATCTATGTTAGTGTTATGATTCCAAAACCCTCACATCATCACCAGGCTGTGCAATTGTAAAATGTTATGTGACTGCAGAAGTGGAGTGTGTTCCAACTGAAGTTGGCTTTTGGATTTCTGTGAGTGTTCTGTTAATAGATGCTGTGCTTTTCTCCTCTTCTTTTCTATACAATATGCATTACTCTATTTCCTGGTACTCTACTTCTTGATTTTCCATGGGAATCTACCTCTTTCTAACACCCGGTCTACAAGATTTGGATGGAGTGAGTCCCAGGTATGAGTATGAGGCCATGGTTTGTCTGTTCAGTAGGTGGCACAGTCCTTACCTTGGGGGACGAAGCCTGAGCTGCTCTGGCCTTGTCACCCCCCTGACCTCTTTTCTTGCCATTTTATCCTTCACTCACTGTACTCCACTTCTCTCCTGAGCCTTTGTATCTGTTGTCCCCTTTATCTGGTTTGCTCATTCCCCAGCCAGCCAGCCATGTGGCTTACCCTGCACTTCGTTTTGGTATCTGTTCAATGTCCTTTCTCAAAGAGACATTCCCTGGTCACCCTCACTAAGATAGCATCCCTGGCCCTTTTAGTCGTATGAGCTAATACATTCCCTACCTTCTGTAAGCACCTGTGAGTTAGGTTTCCATTCCTCACTGGTATAGAAGTATAGAAGGAGATACTGCTTTTGTTCAGGCTCCTTCAGTGTTTGTTTTTGCTCTACTCCAAGGTCCTAGCACTCCAACTCCCCTGGTGGCTGGCCCAGCATCCCCACAGTAGAGCCCTGGGGTAGATCCTTGAACTGGTGCCTGTGTCAGAACTCTAGTGCCTGTCTGCTCACAGCCATGTAACTCGACGGAGATTTCTGGGAAGCTGTGCAGAGAGATGTTGGGACCTGGAGGTGTAATGCAGAGACAAATTTGGAGTGGGGGCACCCAACCTTCCTTCTGATCTGAAGGAACTAGGAAGGTTGGTTCACCCTGTCATCTGGTACACACACATGGGATGAAGTAGCATGGATATAATCTGAGAAAGGGATCTTGGTGCTGTTACCACTTGCATCCCCTTCTCCAGAAGGTCGAAGCTCTGAGAGATTGGACGTGTTAGGAGCTTCTCCAGCAATTAATAGGCCCTAGGTACTGAGAACTTTCTCCATTCATCCATCTGCTGATTCTTATGGTACATGCAAATCTTTACATTGTTTAGTTCTTGAAGTGGCACTTGTATAGTTTATATAATTTCCTGTACCCCCTCTGTCTTTCAAGCTACGGTGAGATCTTTTTGTTTTGTTTTATTTTGTTCCTGTTTTTTTTAATAGTCCAACTATGTAGCATACAGCCTGAGTCAATGGTAATAGTTGATAAGTGTCAAGTTAATAGAATGATAAATAACGATTATTGAATCTTTACCATGGCCAGGCATGGTTCTAACTGTAATATATTTATAAATTTATTTAATCTCACAACAGTATTAAGGATGTAGTAGTATTTCTCCATCTTTTAGATGAGAAAACTGCCTCACAGAGCTTTTAAGTGACTTTGCAAAGATCACACTGCTGGCAAGTAGAAGAGCTTGAACTTGGGCCTGTGTATATCTATGTAATAATCATTTTACTAACGTGCAAAAATAATATAGCTGTCATACATTGTTACTATGTCACCTAAACATATAATAGAATGTTTGTAACAGAGTGTCATAGGCAGCTTATCCACTGCACAATGAACCATCCACTGAACCATGCTTATGTGTAAATGAGAGGCGTTAGAGGAATTTAAAGATGGGTAAGGCAGTTTCAGGATCTGAGAAGCTTACAGTTTTGAGTTAATGATAGAAATCTATGCACAAAGCTGTCCTAAGAAGTAATGGGACTGAGTATTGTAATAGAGACATACAATTCTGTTGAAATGTACAGGAGATGGTGGTTGATGCTGGTCTCTGCCAGGAGAGGGCTCTGAGAAGAGGTGGAAAAGGCAGGTGCATGAGAGGGGAGAAAGTGTGATCAGGGGCCTAGGAGCAGGGCATCTTCCTGTGTGAAACTGATGCTTCAGAGCTTGAAGCCTTGTGTTCCCTCCAAACCAGTAGGTTAGATGACAGATCATTAAGAACAGCATCGAACAAATGATGGGACCTCCTGGGACCCAGGAGATAAAACTGAAATCAGTGAAGGGAGTGTCTTAATGTGGCTGACCAGGACTGGTTTGAGGTTGACAAGGTGGGTAACTGGCTACCAGCAAGTGTGGAGAGGTGTCTCCAAAGCCTAATCTGGGGTTGGGGCGGGGAGCTGCCTGGAAGGGGAGCCACCAGGCCTTGGCTCTCTAGTTGTCTGGGGCTTTGAGCAGGAAGCCACGGGACCCAGAAGAAAGTGGGATCTTCTCTGTGTAGCTGTGTGTGGACAGACACTGGCACACAAAAAATCAATTTACTGTCCTTGCTGTTTGGAGTGAACATTCTTGGATAGTGAGCATTTGAAACAGATTTATTGCATTAAGGAAATTCTTAAACTGTTTTTTCCTCTTGGGAAAATGTATCTAATCCAGAGAAGTGCTTCTAGGCCCTGAGTGAATTTAAGGCTACCTGAGACTCTTGTTAAATGCCGATTCATAGGCCCTTTTTGGAGGATTAATTTAGTCAGCTTTGAGGCAGACTAGGGAGCTGGAGTTTTAAAACCATCCCCAACTCCTCTCCTTACCTTCACCTGCCAAACAGATTCCAGCCAGAAAGGTTATGGACTCTCTTTTGGAGAAGCCTTGAGCCAGAGCAGTAATTTCTAAAGGAGGGTATATAACATGCACCTCTTCCATGCAGGAAGAAAATATTAGAATGTATTTTTTAAAGTATCTATTTTTGTGTATGTTTTATAATATGCATAGTAGGACAATAATACATCAAGATAGTGTACGCAATAGTGATATTTATGTAATTTATATATAAATATACCTATTTGCATGTATATGGTGTTTTGCTGATAAGGCTATGCATTTTAAAAAAATTTAGACAGTTAATTTAAAGGAGGTTTTTGGGATTTATCTTGCTGAAATAGGCAAGGCATACCGTGTCACAGATAATTAGAGGAAGTGGTAGTGGAGTATTATACTTCACTTATAATTAGAGAATAATAAACATTATTACTAAGACACTCTGCCGAGTTATGCTTGTGTTGCCTCTCTCTCTCTCACCCCTCTGTTTCCAGGAGCCCACCTCCCCGTGGTTACAGCAGGGAGTGCTTCATTACCTGGTAGCTGGACCTCTGCTTAGATTGAGTTCCTCCAAGGCAGAGCTAGTGTATCCTTATTCAGCTTTATGTCTCAGTCCCCACCACAGTGTCTAGGTCCCCAAATATTTGGTGACTGAATGAGAGAGGGAGAGAGGAAAGGAGGGAAGGATACCATCCATTGCTTTCTGTCATTTTCTTTGGCATGCTGGAAGCCATAAACAAGAGCAAATTGTGTTTAGGCATAAGTTATTTTTCCCTATACAGTTCTTTTCAGCCTAATATGCCATCTGATCAGAAGGTTTCTGTTCCTTAGGGAATGTCTCTTTCGTTGGAGGCAGACTCACAGGACCTGGTCTGGGTTCCAGCTCTGCTGTGACCTTTATATAAATTGCTCCTCCTCTGGGGGAGTCTCAAGTTTCTCCCACACTGAAATAAGGGATTTGGAGTGACCCAAACTCCAACAATTTCTGTTTTGCCTTCATAATTTTTGCCTAATCTGGAGTAGTATTTATAGGGATGTTTAAAAGGATGTTTTTCTTTACATTGACTTTCTTAAATTTATTTTAAAAGCAGCCTTTAAATAGTTAGCATTGAAGGAAAACCAGCTGGCCATAAAAGAAGACACATGAAGCAGTAGGCTGAATCCAGAACAGCCTTGCTCAGTTCTAGCTCACTGCCATGGCCTGCAAGGCTTAGAGCCAGTGACCTGTGCGTGGGGAGACAGGAGATGAGTCCAGTTTGGAAAGGCGTTAAGAGGTCCAGAATGCTGGGCCGATACTTTCCTTCTCCTTGTCTCAATCGCTAGGCTAGAAGGAGAGCAGGAAAAGAAATACTTTTCTTTCTCTGAGGTTCGTTGTTATGTAAAATGGTATCTAGTTACTATATATTATTGTCACTTCCCACAGTACCTGAGACCTTACACCATCCCCACTGGCCTCTTCCTCTGACCCTGGAGGATTCTAGGCCTTTCCTGCCTTAGATAGGACATGATTAGTTACTGGGTCCCTCATGTTGACTCTTTTTGTATGTGTGCATTTTTACATTTTTAGTGTTTGAATCATAGCTTCCCAGGAAACCAGGTGTCTCTTATAGCTGTTTTCAGTTTAAATAAATGTAGGGAGCTGGAAAGATCCCACTTGTATCATGACCTGTGTCCTCCCATGCCAAGCTTCAGAGGACACTGCCCTGTATATGTGGATTGAGCGCACCTCCTGCCTTGGACCCTTGCTGGGGCTAAGAAGGGTTAAAATAAATGTTTCCATCCTAGAGAAGGGGTAAGCCATATCCTGGCACCAGAGGTTTGATGACCCTGCCTCGAAGTTAGGGTATTGTTAGCTTAGGCCTGATTTATAGTGATCCATTTGTAAGTGTCACTTCTTGAGATGATGGTAAAACACGTGGCAGTGGGGAGAGATGACAGTACACAGAGGGCTCCTCCTGAGTAATGGGTACCACATGTCTCATCCAGCGTCTGGTCCAGCATAAAACCAGGGAGGACAACAGTCTGAAGAGATCCTTTGAGACTGTCAGAATGGCCTCTATCAAGGAGCATAATGAATAGATTTACCCTCTTTAGAATACCAAAAGGCCCTTGCCATAGTTTTGTTTCCTGTTCATAATATTTACGTGTTAATTGTACTTGGGATCTCTGTGAATTGGTTTGCCGTCACATAATTGCTATGTGTTATTCTTCTCATGCATCTTTAAATTAAGAAATTTTATTTTTTAGTGCAGTTTTACATTTTTACAACAACTGAGCAGAAAATACAGAGTATTCTCGTATGTTTCTTCGCTCCACATTCCCATCCAGTTTCTCCTTTAATTAACATCTTGCATTAGTGTGGTACATTTTTTAAAATCAGTGAATGAATATTGATATTGTTATTGTCAACTAAAGTCCATAGTTTACATTGGAGTGCACTCTGTGTTGTATAGGGTCTTAGTAAGTTTGGGCTGCTATAATAAGGTACCATAGACTAGTAGGCATGTAAACAATGGAAGTTTATTTCTCACAGTTCTGGAGGCTAGTTATTCAAGATCAGGGTGTCAGCGTGGTCAGGTTCTGGTGAGGGCACTCTTCTGGGCTGCAGATGGCTGATGTCTTATTGCATCCCCGCAAGGTGGAAAGAGAGAAAGCTAGCCCTCAGTCCTCTTCTTACAAGGGCACTGATCCCACTCATGAGGCTCCGCTCTCATGACCTAATCACTCCCCAGAGCCCCATGTTCAAGCACCATCACATTGGGGATGAGATTTCAACATATACATTTTGCAGAGATATAAACATTCAGTTCACAACATACAGTTCTATGGGTTTTAACAAATGTGTAGTATCATGTAACTACAGTTTCAGTATCATACAGAACAGTTTCACTGCCCTAAAAATCTGCTGTGCTCCTGGCAATCAGCAATCTTTTTACTCTATTTCTTTTTCCTTTTCCTATAATTTTTTTGAACTGTGGTTAAATCTACTTGATTTTGTGCTTCTGAAGTCCTGTGCCTTATTATCTTATGTGGAATGTTGGTAGAGCCTTGACCACACGTGGAGAGCCATGCTGCACATTTTCTGTGCAGGGTCACTTTGACCCCTTTTGCCAGCACAACACACAGATGTTGTTATTACCCTTACCCTCCCCCCACCCCTCATGCACAAGGAAGAAGAGGCAGGGAGGCCAGTAGCTGAGCCCGAAAATTGCAGAAATCGGATTAAATTCTCATTTGTCCAACTCCAAAGCTCCCATTGTTCACCAGTGCACTTTCCTGCTGTTGTGGGAAGTTGATGAAGAAGTGATTTAAATGCTCTTTGGAGGGTTGTAACTCACTTCCTTTCATTTTGGAGACCAGCTGAAATGGAGATCTTTATTCCTCCTTATTAATCAGTCCTTTAGATGATAACTTCAGATGATGCTTCAGTTTTCCTGCTGCTTATGTTTCTATCAGATTTGATAGATGCCTTGTAATAAAAATTCTTAACGCAGAAGCTGCTTATTTCTGTGTTAAACATCAGAAGTTTGGGGGGCACAGAGTAAGGAATGAGATTAATGCTGTTACAAGATCAGAAAATAATTTGTTTTGGCTGAGTTTTTAAAATCAACAGCTCCTTCACAGAAGGCTCTTTTGGATTCTGTTTGACAGGTGACCTCACGGATCTGGTAAGATGACTCAAGGCTTCTCTCTGCCCCATCCTAGGTGGAACTGTTGCCTCCTTGCCTGGGGACTACTGTGCACACACAAACCGCTTCAGGGCCCTTCCATGCACTGACTGGTCTATGGGTCCACTTTCTTCTTTCAGACTTTTGGGCCATAGAAAGCAGGGACCTCTTATGGGGGGACTGCTACACTGTAGGCACTTAGTAAACATATGTTTAATAAATGTAATTGTATAGTGCTATATGCTTTCCAAGCAGTCCCAAATATATAAAATCACATCTTACATTTATTCAACTCCCAAGTGTGAATACAAAAAAGTTAATGTTTCTTGAAAGAAAATTCCTAGATTGTTCTGCTCTTGGGTCACTGGAGTAATAAGTTGACTGCAGCACAAGGCTTGATTGATCAGGAACACTCATTGTGCCAGCCAGAATCTGCATCTTGACTGTAGCCCCATTCTCTTACCATAGACCCCTTTGCTGCTTGTGAATGGGTTCAACATAGCCAATTATTGTTCTTTTTGGAATCTGGCCTTCCCTGTTCTCAGCCTAAGTAAGTATTGACATGTTTCAGTGGAGTTCTTTTTTATTTCATTGGCTGGTATTGTGGAAAGAACTGTGATGGTAATTCACTGAAACATTTTATCTGCAGGATAAAATATTTTTTAATTGACAGAATCTTCATATTCAAGTAAAAATGGGTAATTTTCTGGTAATTTTATTGCCAGTGCTCTGATATCTACAATATTATGCTTCAGTTAGAAAATGCTTGATCCTCTGAACTCACAGACATCTATTTTCTTTTAAATGGAAATTCAAGGCACATTATCAGGAGTCTCTTGTTCACAGAAGAAACACTGCTATTTATTTACCCATAACTCAAGTTTTTCTCATTCTATGGATTATTGCAAACGGCATGAAAATTATTTGCTCATCCTCTTTTTCTGTCAAGAAGAGAGATTTTTGTTTTAGAAACACACCTAATTGCCACTGTGGCTTTTTCGATTAGCATCCCACAGTAGGAAGTAAGAGGCTTACGGCTCTGTCCCAGGGAGGGAGAAAGAAAATCGATCTGGGATGGTGATGAGGATGGTGGTGATGGTGGGGAGTGCAAAAAAGAAAGGCATTTCAGGGAGCAAGGGGCTGAGTTTCTGAGCTATTTCACAATTGCCACTCTCATTTCCACAATCACACTGCAGGACTAAAGAAGAGGGACTTAGGAGGGTGGGAAGAAGCAGAGCAAGAAGTGCCCATACCCTGAGCCCACTGAGCCTGTGGATTGAATCTGTCTATGACTGGCCTCCCATATCCATTCGTTCTGAACGTTGCGCTTTCTCATTAGGAATCTCTCATTTAGAGACATTCCTAAGAGGCAACTCCTTTTAGGAATTCTGAAGCAAAGACTTCCTGGAGCCCATAAGCAGTACCAGCCCATCTGTCACTCCTCCTCCCCACTACCCTTAATGGCTCTCTTGACTCTGCTTCAAGCTGTTTGCTTCTTCTCTTTCCAGAGTGTTTCTGTGTTTATCTCTATTTCACTATGCTGCTTTAATTTTTCTCTAACTTCTCGTTATTCACTTCCTTATCTTTAAAATCACCAGTGAGCTTCTTTTTTCTTCTTAATTAAGTTTAAACCTCTTTTGTCCATAAAGCTTCCTGGAAAATCACACCACCCAGGTGTCCATCATGGTAGCCCTTAGGATGGCTTTGTTAGGGGATGTTCTGCTCCGTCCTGGAGTCTCTTCTTTGTTAGGATGGATGTCTCTTTTTGTTTAGTCATGGCTTCCTTAAATTTGTACCTCCATTTCCAACCTCAGTACTCCTTTCTGTATCTGAGCATCAGGAACCTCTGTCCTTTACCCTACTGTTCAGAGCAGGTGCTTGCCTTCCAAGATGTGTCTGTGAATGCTGGCTGCCATGATGTAAATTCCTTTTAATACATTCCCAGGACAGAGAGCCCTTGGGTTCAGAAATTGCCTTTGCAGTTGTCTAATGTTTTGAGTTTTGATGCAGCTTTTGATGTCTTATGACAAAAGTAGCTGAATTTAGTTGTACCTTCGGCTCTGACTGCTGATCAGGGTAGACTTAGATGATCTGTCCAGTGGGCAGGATTCTCTTTCCCCTTTCTGTTCAATCTTCACAGCTTTTAATACGAGAAAGAGAAAGGCCATTGAAAGAGAAGTGGAATGCCCTTCTCCCCCTATTTAAAAAGAGATGTTCAAATAACTGCACTCTTGCTAGAAACTCCAACTGGGTTTCCTTGCACAATTTAACTTTAGTTCTTATTTTATTTGCTTAAATGGATAGTTCCGATAAGTGTAGTATTTTCCTGATTGAGGCTAATCATTTTGCTGTTTATTTTTTTAAATTAATCCAATCTTTATTAAGCATCTGTTACACTTCAGTTACCATGCCAGGCCCCAAGATAGAGAAGTAAACAAGATAGACATGGTCTTTCCCTCAATGAGTGTAAGGTTTGGGTGTCTAGGGACTTGATGTAATTTACTGCATTAGAATTAGTGTACAGAGGCTCTACCACAAAGGGGTAGGTAGAGCATTTTAGGTTCTTCTAAGCTATACTGCAAAGTATCTTACACTTTTGCATTTTGTGCATGCTTTCCTAGAGTGCAGTCAGGAACATCTAGAAGTTTCAGGATGGCTGGTTCAACACTTCTGTTATCAGCCTAGCTCTGTTGTATCTTCTGGCTCATATCCTAAGTAAATGTTCCACAGGAGAGAGCTTTCCAGTTTCTTGAAGCATCAAGCCTAGTAAAATGTTTTGAATTTTGTGACACCTCTGTCTTAAATGTATCCTCTACCTGCCTACCTACTTGAATGGTATTGTAATTTAATATTTCCTTTGTGGTCTCATCAATGACTTTTCACATCTATTGGTAATGACACAATAATTTAGTAAGGCAAACAGAGGTTGTTTGCATCTGGGTCAAATGTTTCCAGACTGGTATGAATTTTGAGTTCTTGAGTTTGATTTTTAAACATTTCCTGTCTACTTTTTTCTTGTCATGGAATTATTGGTGGCTTCTTGCTGTTGCTTGCTGCCATTTTCTATTTTGTTAGAAGGGTGTTCAAACCAAAAGTCAAAAGACCTTTACACATTTATGTTACTGCCTTTGTAAAACCCTTTAGTTCTCAGCTTTCTCCATGTTTGAATGTTCTAGGTAACCAAGATAGTTGGGATGTAATAACTTTAAAGAATGATTAATCTCAACAGTTTCTGTGTCACAAAGTAACAAACTCAACAAGCCAGTTGGTAGCCTCCTTTTTAGACTATCACCACCAGGCACATTACTTTTTGTGGAGATAGTTCTTGGAAACTGAGCACTGGCCTTCCTGCCTACCACACTGTATTTAAGGCAGTGACTGCTGCCAGGTAACTTTTCTAAAGCACATCCCAGTTACATCATTCTTTGCTCAGCCCCCTCATGGCTTCCCACAGGGTCTTCTTAAGCTACTCATCTGATTCACCTTAACTCACTTTGGATCTCTCCTTTTCAAAGTCTGATTTTCCCTGTGCTGCACATCTCTTAGAGCCTGCTAAGTCTTTTTCCTCCTGGTCCTCTTGGCACTTTGCTCTTTATGACCTGTACTACATCAATACATGAATACACATGCTGTTCTTATTTCCCCAGTTGAGGATAGGCCCCTTATGAGCCAGGGAATTCTCTTTTTTTTTGTAATACCCTTGCACTTGGTGTAATGGAAGGTCATACAGCAGAGGTCAGAGCATAGCAGGTGCACCTGACTCCACCTCTTTGCCCCTCACCATGCAAACTACTTTACTTCCATGAGCTAAGATTGAGCCATTTGCAAAATAGAGGTGATAGTAGCACCTACCTTCTAGGATGATTGTGAGGATAGAGTCCAGCTTCCAGTACAATTAGACAGTGATGTGGTATTAGTGGTTTTATGATTATTACTTCTCTTAGTAGCAGTAGTATTACTATTACTTCTACAAGGTATTCAATCAATACTTCTTAAAGTGATTTGAACCCGAACAAATTGGTCTGTGCCAATCACAGACATAAACCCAGGAAATGTCAGTTGTAACTCATGGAGTCACCAACACATAAGCCAACATGTGGATAGGTCATAAACAAAAAAGTGGTAGCTACTAAGGTCTTAAAAGGTTCCTCCCAACCAGACCAGGCATCTCCTTGTCCCTGGGGCAGCAGTGGAGCCCATACAGGATGGGTTGGCACACAGCTCTAGAAATTCGGGATTCCATAAATTACCATATATCTCCCAGATACATCATTTTCAACTGTGAGTGAGTAGGAAGGCAGTGGTACTTTATTCAAAGGTATTTGCAAATGTTAGAAACAGCCATTTCCAGAAGCTTTGGGATACAGCTGTGGTAGTAAATCTTGATAAGTTCTGGCCAATAAATCTGGTGATTTTCTAGTCACCTCATTTAAGTCATGCGGTTAACTTACTAATATAGCTCCTTCCTCAAAGTCAGAAACAGCAGGACAATGAAGACAGGAGAATTTCTGTATAGCTCTGAAAGAAACCCCAAAGATGGAAATTTAAAATTGTCGGGAAAGGTAACCATCCCCTCCTTGTCCATGACCAGCAGCTGAGTGCAGTCTTGGAGCCAGACTTACATAGGTTTGGCTCCCACCTCTGCCCCTACGAGCAATGTGGCCGTGGTTCAGCAGGTGTGGGTGTGAGGAGGTCAGGTTTGGTGTTTTTTTAAAGCCACCACCCTGCCCCCACTTCCCAGGGAGTTTTGATTATCAGCTAATTTGGGAACTACAGCTCTAAACAAAGGTGATTTAAGTGTCAATGCATTTTCGTGAGTAACCTAGCACCATCTCTCCCCAAGCAATGCAGTAGGCCAGAGTAATGTATGAAGACACCAGCCTCTGCTCTGGAACCTGAAATGACCCCTTGGAAACATTCCTCTCTCTCTGGCAGGCTTCAGGGAGGTGATGGAGTTGGGTGATGAGATGCTGGAGCCATTAGCTAAGCCACCTCCCCACAGACTTGGGTTTTTTTTTTTTTTCCATCTTGTTCTGGTTGAAAAGTCAGGCCAACTTGTCTTGCTCCAGGCAAGGCTGGGGAGCCCCAGGGAAGGCCCCTCTGCGTAGTGCTCCTGGACTAAGGAGAACTATTCTTCCATCTATAAGTCTTCCCACCAGACTTTTTGATGATGCTTTTTGTCACGTTGGCCCAAGATTCCCATTACCTCTAATTGTCTCTTTTGTCTAGCTTGGGCCATTGTTTTCTTTCCCCTTTGGTATTTACTCTGTCAGATATTTAAGGGCAGTTATCATGTCTTTTTAGCCAAACTACACATTCAGGGTCTTTTCATCTTTGCACATAAATCTCAGCCTTCCAGCCCCTCAACACCTACCCATACAAGCTGTGCAGTATTTGCTTTGGATTGGATCTTGGAAGTGGAAGAATTTTTCTCTTTAGAATTATTGGCATTGGGGTGCACTTTATGAGTCTGCTGGAAACACACTCACACAAGGAATTAAGGAGACACGATTCAGTTTACTATTGTTTTAAATACAGCACAGGGCCTTTTAGCCCCCCTGATGATATCACTTTCAATTGAATTTGAGGCATGGGCAAAAGTCAACAATGACTAGTATTTCCACTATTTTAAAGCTTATAAACTATGAAGGATATTTTTTAAGGCCTAAAACCAAAAAAGAAAACAAATGCAAGTATAATTAAAAATGATGAACAGTGCTGCAAGTTTAATGGAGTTCTGGTGGTTTCTATCTGTGGGCCTCTCCTGAATGTCTTCAAGTCTATTTAGTATTCATTCAGGGTTTTCTGTCAGTGCTTTTACTTCTCAACGAAGTCAGTTTAACTCATGTAAAATTCAACCAAAACAAAAAAAAAAGGTCAAACTATTTAAATATTAAGTTTAATTCCACTTGTCATTCTACTCAGTGGCTAGAATGTGAGATCTAAGGCTTGTGTCCTCAGGCTACTTGGTTCTCACATGCCTCTTCCTGAGCTTGAGTGGGATTCCTGTGCTTAATGATACATATCTTCTGCACAACATGGTCCACAAATGTAAGCCAATTACTTAGTCTTTTACTCAATAGCAATAACATAAACAAAAATCATTTGCAATAGCAGGGAGGAGCATGGCTGTGTTTGACTTACTGAGTGATGGCTTATCAGTTTCTGTTCTTTCAACACCATATTTATAGAAGACATTCTCTGCCCTGGGTATACTTCTGGGCGGTGGAGATACTGTTGTAAACAAACTTTACAGGTGTGTGTGTGTGTGTATGCGTGCGTGTGTGTGCATGCACCTGTATGAGAAATAATGATAAGGATGCTTCAGAGATTGAAGATAATAGGATATTAGAGAGTTGTTGAGTGGTGATCTCTTTATTTATTTATTTTTTTATGAGGGGGAGGTAATTAGGTTTATTCATTGATTTCTGCTTGGAGGAGGTACTGGGTATGAAACCCAGGACCTCTTGTGTGCTGAACATGTGCTCTACCACTTGAGCTATACTCTTCCTCTGAGTGGTGGTCTCTTTAGAGTTGGGATCAGGGACGGTCTCTCTGCTGCTGTGACAGTGCGATGCTGGGATCTTTATGAAGGATAAGGTTGAGGAGCTGGACAAGGGTTGGGTTATATACAGCTTTGCAGGCCAGGGCTAAGAGGATGGGTTTTACTTGAAGTATAGATAGAGGCCATGGAAAGGTTTCAAGCAGTAAGAGATGTGATCTGATTTACATTCCAGTTACTCAAGCTGCTGTGGAGAGCCTAGTCTGCAGGGGGTGAGAGTGGAAACCAGGCTAGCTATGGGGGTCCTACCTTCATTAGTTTCCAATGGGTTGAAAACTTTTGTCTTTATTCATCAGTGAAGAGATCTGGGAATGGGGTTGTATCAGTAGAGATGGAGAGAGGTACAGTCAGGGTACATTTGAAGTTGCAGTTATCAGAAATCACTGATAGATTGGCCCTGGGGGAGTGTGTGCAGATAGGTTGAGGGAAGGAGGGAAACAAATGATAACTCCTAGACTTTGCTTTACAGCCTCTGTTCTTCTCTGGCCACCCAAGTGTGAGATATAGTTATCTCATGTAAGTGGAGATGTAAAAGATGCCATTGGCTCTATGAGGCATAAGCCCAGGGCAGGAGTCTGAGCTGGTGATGGAGGCTTAGGAGGATTGGCATATAGGTGGTATATTAAGTCATATTACTGAGAAGAGTCTACAGATGGAGGAGGGAGGAAAAGAGCCCAGTTGGCCTACATACCTTTTTTATCTCATTCACTCTGGTTAGACTGGAAATGCCATTGTACAAATATACATATAGCCAAACTCTTCACTGCTCTGCTCCCATTGATTGCTCTGAAGGTCGTAGCCATGATCTGTGGAATTTCTCAGCTCTTGGTTAGTAGGATATTTGGAGGTCCACAAGGGCTAGTTGGATCATCCTGGTCTGATTTACTTAGAAATTGCAGAGGTCCCTTCTAATGTGCTCTGTGATGATGATCCCCCAATGTCCAGATCTGGAGGGCAGTTCCCAGAATGAAATTTGAACAGCTCATTCCAAGGCCTGGGTCAATAGAATTTAGGTTAGTTGTCCCCAGAGAGAGAGAGAGCTCATAGAAGGAAGCTGAGCTGAGCTAATGGTGTCTCCTGAAATAATTTCATTTTCTTTTTTGGTTGTCTGTGTTTGGTCTGCTATTCCCTATCTTTGTTTTGTTGTGTATGAATGAAAAATTGTCCGTTAGTCTCATTTTTCTCTCTTTGTTGAGAACTTCCAGAGCTCTGTGCCAATCTGAGTGCTCAGGTCATTGCAAAGACACTGCTGATTCAGTTTTTTTGAACCTAATAAATCTTTATTGGCACTGAGGTCTAACCTTGACACAGCATGGTGAGTTATGCCTTGGCAACCACTTCCAGGCACTGCGTTCATGTCCCTGTAAAACCCTTTGTGAACACTGTGGGCTGGCTCAGAAATGCTACCAGCACAGCAGAGTCCTGTGACTCTGCTTAAAGAATTGGGGGGTGGGTGAGATGGTAGCCTTAAAATATATGGAGCATTCAGTACTAAATGTTATTGAATATATCCCCCAAAATATTGAACAATTTTTGTTTGTACAGTTTGTTGAAGGTGGGCCATATGAATCTAAAAAGTCTGTAACAGTAGTATTAATTTTTAAAAATTGCATTCCTGCAGCATTGGTATTTGTCAAAACATTTTCAGGGATGTTATACACTCTTGATTCAGAAACCTCTTTTCTCCCTTGGTTTTCTAGCAGAGCAAGTTCTTCCTGGCAACTTTTCAAAAACACAACTGCAGGAAGTTTAGGCCATTTGTTTTGTCATCCTACAGATGTATGGAGGACCCCCTCCTTGTGAGCTGCCATGATTGAGGGCTCACCATGAAAGAGGACCACGTTTGGCTCCTTCTTTACCTAAGCATACTCTCACCATACAATCCAGAAATTGTGCTCCTTGGTATGTAGTCAAATGACTTAAAACTTATGTCTCCACAAAAGCCTGCACGTAATTATTTGCAACAGCTTTATTCATAACTGCCAAATCTCAGAAGCAACTAAGATTCTTCAGTAGGAGAATGGATAAACTGTGGTACATCCATGCAATCAATGTTATTTAGTTTGATTAAATAAGCTGTCAAGGAATATAAAGGCATGGAGGAACTTTTAAATGTGTAATGCTAAGTGAAAGAAGTCAGTGTGAAAAGGCTACATATTGTGATTCCAGCTATATGACATTATGGAAAAGTCAAAACTGTAGAGACAGTAAAATGATCATTGGTTACTAGGGCTTTGGAGAGGCTTTGGACGGAAGGGATGAATAGATGGGAATACAGGGAATTTCTGGAGCAGTGAAACTATTCTGTATGCTATTGTGTGATAGATGCAAATCATTACATATTTGCCCAAACCCATAAAATATACAACACAAAGAATGAACTCTAATGTAAACTATGAACTTTGGTTAAGTATAATGTATTGGCCCATTAGTTGTAACATATGTATCACGGTAATGCAAGCTGTTGTTAATAATAGGGGAAATTGTGTGTGTGTGTGACAGGGGCAGGGTTGAGGTGATATATGGGAGTTCCCTGTACTTCCCCCTCAATTTTTCTATAAACCTGAAACTGCTCTAAATAAATAAAATCTATTTTTAAAAAAGTAAAATGCTGTAGAAACTTAAGAGGTTGTAAAGAGAGGGTCAATCATGTCTTTTTTTCATCAGATTTTTTAAAAAAAATTACTTATATCTGAACCAGAATTAATGAAATGATTTCTTTTATGAAGAATATGTGGTTTCATTTAAGTAAAGAAAATGTTTTCCCTCTGAGGCCACAGCTGCAAGAAGGGCCGACGGTGACATTTTGGCATTAACATTCAGTGTTAAAGTGAGTCGCTTGGGCAGGCCACTCGATTTCTCCTTACCCTGGTTTCATCATCTGTAAAATTAGGGCAATAATGCTTGAGGATACTTAAAATCAGAGGCCCATGGAAGCAAAGAGGGGCTCTTCATGGCCTTTGAACAGTCTCCTGAAGTGTGAGGTGTCCATGAGAGAGCTGCTGGGGCGAGGCGCTTCCCTGCCTGGCCCATGGTTTCTTTATCTAAAAAATGATTGTGTTGTTCCCTCTAGCCCTGGCGTTCAGTAATTCCTATGCTGATACTTAGTGTGTGAAATTGCCTATGAATCAACAACACAGCAAATTGGGTATCAACCAGAAGCAAGCTAGTGGACCAGTGTTTAGTTATTTAAAGTCAAAAGGTAGAGGGAAAAATCTGGGAAGCAAACAAGGTAATTAATTTTAATAGTTTATACTTGGTATTTGTGAAATATGTTTTAAGATAATTTCCTTCCCTCTCGCCCTCTTTTGTGTTCTCCCATAAATGTTTCCCATGTCCTTTCACTCAGTCATCCCTTTGTGTTGTGTGAGGAGTCCCAGTAAATAATATGGGGTGGAAACAGAGATGAGGGAGTCTATTAAATATATTCATGACATATGCATTATGGCAGAAGTCACCTCCTATTAACCTCAGTGTATTGCACCAGATTTGAGAAACTAGGAAGGATTCAGGGTCTAGCCTCAAATTAATCATCCAATGTCATGAGTTCAAATGGGAGATCTTGCCTCCTCCAGGATTATGTTGCTTATCATCAGGTTTGAAATAAATTAACTGTATGGGATGATTGAGTTATCATTTCAAATATTCTCTGGGCACAAAGACCTAGGGAATAAACTTTATGGAAGAGACTGCCTAAACACTGAGCTGGTCCCTGCAGTACAGAATTTGTCAGGCACGGAATGGATGTGTTTCAGTGTGTGTCATGGTGTAAGAGATAAAAAAAACCCTGAATTGTTGGTGACATGATGTGCAGTTCAAGGGAGTTGGGTGGAGGATATACTGGAAGGGTCCTGGCAGATATCAAATGGGGACTCACTATAGCTTCAGGCTTGATTATAAAGGGTAACTTATGTCATGCCAAAGATGTATCATCTGGCAGTATTCCAAGGTATGTTCCCTGGAATGCAAGTTCTAAGTGATACTCTATGGGAATGAAGGGTTCCATGATCAGACATGTTTGAGAAGTGATTCTTGCTCCTTGATAGCTGCTTGATACTATTAGTGCACAGTGCTCAGAAGTGCTGCAGTAAAAAATTCCTTAACTTTGTCAAAGCTGAAACTGGCATTTCTCAAATACACAATATTGAAGGTATTAGTACCCTTATGTATGTAACTCATTCCTGAGTATCTGGACTAATACCAGTATATCCTGGGTGTAGATTTGGGTTGCTGCTGTAGCCAATGGGAGGCATATAAGGTTTGCCAGGAGAGGGGCCTGCTGATGTAGAGATCTGGTGTAGAGATCTGGTAGCAGGTAGAAGATGGAGTGGAAGGAAGGACTTGTATCAGAACACCATCATGAGAAGCAAAGGCTGCGCCACACAAAAATTTGTGAGGGCTCTGGGCATGTTTTCTGAGACCTGTGGCAGGAGTCAGCAAACTACAGCCCATGGGCCCACTCTGGTTGCTCCACCGCTTATTTTTAATAAGTGAAGTTGTGTTGGAACACAGCCACACCCATCCGCTCACATGTTGCCTTTGCATTGCTACAACAGAGTTGAGGAGTTGCAACAAAAACTAGATGAGGCCTGCAAAGCCAAAAATATTTACTGTCTGACTCTTTCTAGAAACATTTGTTGACTCCTGATCTGGGTGGTTGGTTGGATTCATTTCAGTTTTGCCACGGCAAGAGAACTACCTAGGTTTTTCAGTTCCAGTTTCTTCCAATAGATGAATGAAAAAAGTACATAGAATCAAAATCCCAAATATCAGATTCTAGGAATCAGCCCCAACTTGAATGCTGAATACAGCTGGCAGAGACTGGGATTGTCATCTGCCTTTTAGGCTTTGAAGGGCCAAGAGAACTGAAGACCTGCCTTCACATCTGGTGGGCTCTGTTACCCCTCCCATGGTGGGACCCACTTGTGTTCTTGAATTTTGAGCCCTGTAAGCTATCAATCATTACCTTTGGCACTGCCTCAGGCTCTGTCACAACACCTCAGGCATCCTGCAGTTTCTGGTTCCTCTGAGCCCAGTTTCCTCCACACACTGTTGATACTGGCAGACATTGTCTGCTCTCTCCCTTGGAGAGCAAATTTCTACACATATTTCTTGGGGCACATATATTTATGCACCATTTATAATGTAAAGTTTTGATAAAGTATGTGGTTGCCCCAAAAGGTAGAGTGGAGCCATTCAGCTCTATTATTCCCGTAAGACAGATTTATGTGGTCCATTCAAGGCCTAGGCTGCCCAACACCTAGTATTTATTTTATTTTATTTATGTTATTTTATTTTATCCAGATCCAGTCTCATATCCAAAAATTTAAAAATGTATTGTTTCAGTGGTGTTGATGCGTTTGAGTCTATGAAAGTTAGGGGGAGAAAAGAGATCCATAAGCATTGCTAATATTTGTCACTTTATTTGTGGCAGCAAGTGTTTAATAGAATCCTATATGTTCAGAGAGCTGCACTCAAAACATAAAAAATGTAATGCTTCTTAGCTATGAAACATGCCAGTGAAAATGTTCACCATCCAATCATGATTTGAATATTTGCTTTTACAGAAAGTTAAGTACTGGCAAAGAATTCCACAGCTTATAAAGTAGGAGGTGGTAAATGAAGTGCAAAAGTTGATGTGGACTCTGTGAAGTGGATTGAAAACATGGGGTACCTGGCTAGGCGCTCTGAAGTCACGTGCATGTCCGACAGAGCAAGTCTAGCCAGTGCACTGTGTGTCTTCATATCTCTAGCACAATTGGTCTGGTTTTTAATTCTCACTGCAAACGGCAATATCAAAAAATGAGAAATTTTAAGCCCATTCAACTTCCAGGATTTTGCTTATGGGAATATCCACTTTTTTTTTTCCTCCCATTTGAGAACCAGAAAATACAGTTTACTCGTGATTTTAGAATGGATGGAGAACTACATTATAATCAATAACATCTATAATGTTTACAAAATTTTTTTTGAAACTGTAGGGGGCAGCTTGTTGTAGCGAAAGATATCTTTACATTTAAAAATGAGACTGCTGTATATTATTTTAAGAAGACAGGCTTATGGTCTGGTTCTGCCATGAGCCAACTGGCTATGCGACCTTGAGTGGAGCCTGAGCATCAGGTTTTTCTCTGGTGTAATGAAAATGTTAGTGTTTGCCTTACTCATCCCCAAGGCTTATGACAGTTATCAAAATAGAGAGACAGAAGAGGAATCCAAGAGGTGGAAGCCAGTTTTTGGAAGTGATAGGCAGATTGTTCTCTGTTGGAAGGCTCATGAAGTCTGTTAGAATTTTATGTATGTGAATGTATGTGTATATGTATATTCTTTATTCTCCATATAAGTAGGCCTCTATAGGTTATGAAAACTAATCATTAACATGGAAATAACAGTTACTGTGAGCTGAAGACTATGCCATACTCAGCACATCCCATAAATGATTTCTCATCCTTGCAACCCCATGATTAGTAGGTAGGGCACTCTGTGTTAGTTTTCTATTGCTGCATTACAAAGCAGTGAGGTAAGAACAAAAATTGAGAACAAGCATTGAGAAATATTTATAACAATATGACATTGGTGTGACATCAAGCACACTATACTTTTGTATTTTACAAAAGTATTACACCCCAATGAATTGGAAAACACACACACAACAAAATAGAAACAAAACCAAAAAAACAAAAGCTGGTTCTTTGCCAGTTATAGTGTGACGAGTCCTGGTATAGAGTAAGTTTATCAATATTATTGTCATTGAATGGGGCCCCAGTGCCTCTTTCTCTAGAGCTAAGAATAGAGTCCACCTGGGGAACATGACCACATTGGCCTCCTGTGCTAAAATAGTAGCTGAGCCCTTTGACATCTTTTTCTGCTCAGTTGTTCTTGCACATTGTTTCTTGCGAAGCCAAGTCTAAAAATTCTCCCAACTGAATTTCCAAGGATTTTGGGGTGCCTTCTAAACCAGAATATTCAGAAGCCCCTGACGTCATTTCTGTGGCCTGCCAAGTGGTCAAGGTTAGTTGACAGGGTTGTCTCAAGGTTCTTTTGGTGGCAAGTCACCAAAACCCACAGGAAACTGACTGGTGAAAATGAGGATTTGATGGTGAGGCAGCAGAGGTATGTGATGGAGTCTGACCAAGAGAGGTTGAGGCCAGGCAGTGAGCAGGAACTGAGGCAGCTGCCTTGGGTCTCTTACCCTCTGCTGCTCTACCTCCTGCTCCATTCTCCAGTATTATATTCTTATATTCTGTGGTATATAAGATGTCAGCACCCCAGCTTTCTCTGGGTCTCTGTGCACTGTTGTTGATGGTGGCTACAACCTCTTTCCCAAGTTCATATGCCTTACTTCTAATGTCCCATAGAGGCAGATGAACATCTCCAAGCTCCAATTCCAAATTCTCAAGGAAGAGTATCTGAGGAGTCCAGGATGGTCAGATGTCCACTCTTGAGACAAGCTTGATGGGTATAATATGGAATCTGGGCTCCCTCAGCTGGGTTTTCAGCAGCTCTCAAAGAGGGAGATTGTGAGCTGAGCAGACACTGCAGAATGCCTTTTAAATAGATCCATGTATAGACCTCAAGAGGATACATTAACATTCTTTACATGTGCAGTATGTTGATTAGCTTCCTAAAAAAACAATTAGCGAAGACCTTTTTGACACTTTGTACCTCGATCGTTGTCTGAAACACAGCCCTGTTTTCATTAAGATCAAATATCAAAACAATAGGGACACACAGTTTTATCTTCCTGAAAAATCTCTTCCTTCAGTATAGAAAGACCTTGGGCGATGTCTAATTATTCTTGTCTCTTAATTTGATAGCTTGAAAAATGTTTGTAGTGTTTAAGAATGTCTATGGAAATTTCCTATCCCTGCCACAGATCAAATTGTTTAAATAATGGACACCAATTTAATATTGAACTGTGATAATAGTATCTCATTTGCTGCTGCTTAAGTGATTTCTTTTCCTCTTAACACATGTAGGTCAGGTTACTCCTTTAGTTGAAAAAAACTGTGAATAAAAAGGATAAAGTGGAAGAAAGCCAATTCTACAACAATTTCAGACTTGAAGACCATTGCATTTCCCAATATTGATTATTGTTCGCTTGATTACAGTGGCTCTCTTCAGCTGTTTATTACAATATAGATCATAATTCACAGACTGCATTTGTTCTACACTAAAAATAAGTGCAAGAGAGTGGAATGAGGAAGGAGGTGAATGAAAAGTAGCATTTTTGACATCAGTGAATAAGCACTGAGTAAATAATCATTTAGCTTTTCTAAGCATTGTGTTTGACTAATAATATATTGAACTCCTCTTTTCAGAAACTTGGATTTCTTAATATGTATATCTTGTGCATTTCCCCCATTTTTTTAAAATAGGAGGTTGAAGACAAATTTTATTTTATTTCTGTCTGATAGGGGAGAAATGGGGTAAACAAAATGGCTGGCAGCAGTAACTGAGATTTGTGGTCTGGAAATAGAAAAACTTGTGTTTCTGAAACCTGAACTCAGTTCACCAAGTTATGTTGTTGAACCTTTGATGTGGCTCAGAAAGAAGACCTTCTTTGAGTGAAATGGGGCCACCTCAGATATCCTGCAGTCCCATGTAATCTTTGTTGACTATTTAGTCAACAGACATTTGAATGACTTCCGGGCTCAGTATGCCCCACTGTGTGCACCAAGCAATTGAGCAAGCTCTGGACCTCAGGGAGCTTCCATTCCAGGAGATAAGTAAGATATGTCTGTAAACCTCTAAAATGCAAGGTGGAAAATGTGGGGTGACAGGAGGGATACACAGATAAAGAAGTCCTGAGGAGGGAGCCATTTATTTAACAAATGTGTTGAATGCTTGATGGAGCACTGCTGGCTTTTATATTGTTCATTCATTCATTTACTCATAAATACTGAGCAATAACTATGCTAGAGTTTGGAAAAAGCCAGATGGTTAAGACATTCTACCATCCCCCAAGTTCAGCCTAATGGGAGAGGGATGGGCCAGGGAAATATGGGAAGGATTACTCCTTACTGAATAGATGCTGATGGAGCATCACCATGGGAGGGATACTCATCTAATCCCTAAGCGTATAGCTGTGAACAAGTGCAAGGTACCCAGGGATGGAAGGAGGGAAGGGTCATCTCTGTGGCTGATGTTTACAATACCATGCAGGTGAAGCACCTCTTGGCTTAATACAGATTTGTCAAATATTGCAGCAAAAAGGGGTTGGGACACCCCAGAGCAAGGAATAATTTATTCTGCTCTGGAGTGTTCAACAAAGGTTTTACAGAACAGGGGATATTTGATTAGGGTGTTAAAGGAGGAATGGGAGCTTGTTGGGCAGGGAGAAGATGAGTCTAGCCAGAGACACCGCATATAAAAAAGACACACCTGATTCTTGGTGGTGTAGTTAATGTGTAATATTCGATGATTATGGCATGGGAATTACTTTCCCCACTACTCGGCACTTTAGAAAATTTCTGGAAATGGAAGAGGAGTTAGGCTTTACTTTTGAGAATTAATAACCCTAGGACTAGAAAATAGTTTGCTCTGAAACTTGGAAAGCAAATGTTAAATACATTTTCCACCAGGTCAGAAAATGTTTATATCCATTAGTATGCAAAGATTAGGGGTTTAAATTGGATTCACAAGAGCTATGCCAGCTCCACATATGTACTAGATTATTTTTTTGCAAATGATGTAGGCATTTTGCCCATAAAGTAGAGTAAGGCTTCTCAATGCAATTGAAAAACGAAGAGAGAAATCTTTGAGAAGGGCCTGTGCATTTCACCTTGAAAACCACTAGCTTAACTATTCAGTAGACATGGATCTTGTATTTTGGACTCAGCTTTTTATTTTTAACTTTCCTTCCTTTTCCTTCTTTTCCCAGATGTCTCTTGATGTGAAAAGGCAGCTGTTTAACTCCATACATATTTGCCTTATTCTAAATGATCTTATAATTATGGCCAAGATTCCTAGAAGAGGCTACAATGCTTTTAAAGAGAAAAGCGACCCCAAAACAGAAGAGTGTTACAAATTCAAAGCAGAGAGCAAAGAAAACAAAGGAGATAAAGCAAACGTATTTTGCAAGTAAATGTGGCGGGAATCCAGGCACCTGCCAGGTGGAAGTTGTTAGGAGTGATAAAATGGTTATTGACTTAGAATTCATCCATCCTCTCCTGTTCACATTTGATGAACTGCCAAGTCTAATTCTTCTAGTACCAACTTACCTTTTCTACTAAATTTCCACTCTAACAGCTGTCCAGTTATATTACTTAGGTTTTTTTTTAAACTATAGGACTAAACAACATTTCTGTACACTAAATTTTGTTCATTGGATTCACTTGATCCTCACTGAGGAAGACATTTCTTTACTATCAAGTACATTAGCAAAGGCCTTGACCACTCCTGTGAATGTCAGTTCTGCTCCCAGACTGCTGTGGGTTCTGGGATTCTCTGGCCATCAGTACTCAAATGCCCCTATCTTCTCTGAGGTGCTGTTGCCTTATTGTCTCCAGGGATGTTGTTCCCAGGTCTAAGTGGCCTCCCTGAGAGAGAGCATTTAGAGAAAGGGAAGTTGAAGAGTTGATTTCTGACCACGTATAAGTTAATTACAAGAAGCAGCTGTCAAATGCTGCTAATTCAAGGGGAGTGCAGGGATCATGGGGAGTGGTGGTAAAAAAACACCATCCCAGGGGATTAAAGCAAGAAAGAAGTGCAGTTTTACATGATTTTGAAAAAGCCCTGGCCACACATTCTATCCCCTAACTTGGTACCTAGAAGAGCTCATCCCAGTTTTTTAGTAGTTTCTTTTCAAGTCTCTCCAACTTACCTTCCTAATAAACTTACCTTAACTGAGTTAGGATCTTGTCTTACCATAGTGTTTTCTGAGTGCCTGGGTTGTGTGCCCACTGACCCCTTTGTACTTTATAACATTCTTTTCTCCTTACTTGTCCCTGACCTTGTAAAACATTGCCTTCCATCTGCATAGTTTAGATGCCTTCTCACCTTGACCTCTGACACTGGTCTGTCCTTTGACGCACCATTCATTGTCCAGCTGTTACTAATAATATAAGTTATTAGGAAAGTGGAAAGTATTATTGATAGTTTTCATTGAGTACCTCCATGTTAAAAACTATGATGCATTAAACAGCATAAACTAAGTGGTCTGTCTTAGTGAAATATTGGTTAATGAGGGAAATTATATAAGAAACAAGATTTTATTAGAATACCTGGGCACAAGTTGATATTCTTGTTTTGATTTGTTTTATTAACATTTATTATTTTAATGCTTATTTTAAAGGTACCACATCTGAGTTACTTATAACATTCATTTTATCAAATAGTAGTTATTTGATTACATATTTGTCTCTTTTACTATTTTATGCAATCTTTAAGAGGAGGACTGTCTTATTAATCTTTGCTTACTAAATAATGGTTGAACTTCTGAGAGAGGCAGAGGAAGAGAAAACCTAGGTGTCAGTGATCTCTTCTTCTCATATAAACTTAAGTTTTCAGCATATAACCAACATATCTGCTATAATCAGTTTAATAATCAGCATATGTGTCCTGAAGCTAATATTTAGGGGTATGTTTCCCTTTTAACCTGTTTTTCTTTCTGTGCTAATCATCCTGCTGTCATCCCCGCTCCCCTGCCAGTGAAAGCTTAATTAACATAATAGAAATAATCACAGATATGTATACATATAACATATCAATATTCCAGGGCTACGGCAGGTCACTGAAAGGGTTGTCTCCTCTCCCGCCTCCAACCCTGCCAGGCCTGAGACTTTACAAAGAAACGCTTTTCTTTTAAAAAACCTATAAAATGATTTAATGACACAAACCTTTAAAAAAAATAGCAATATAGAATAAGACTGAGTTCTATTGTTAGGTGTGATTAGACTTGACAGTGACAGGGAGCCATGGCTGTGGTGGGGACCATCCGCATGGTGTTCAGTGATGTATGCACTGCTCCAAGCAGCTGGTGGTGGGAGTAGCCAAGGCCTTATGCTTTCTCATAGTCTCTTTACCTTTGTCCTGTCACCAACCCCATTGGCCCCAGCCCCTCACCTTCTTGGATTACTTTTCCTCTAGTACCTCTTTGAACAGATTTAGGATCAAGTTCAGCACTTATGCTGCTTACTCCAGGCTCTTGCCCCATGCTGGCCCTGACTCTGCTCTCTGGCCTTACCTAACTGCCCAGACTGGTGTACCCTCTGTTCCTGAAAGCGCACTTTGGCCTTTCACAGCCTTCTTCCCTCAGAACCTGCCTAAATCCTAGGCACCTCCTAAAGTCAGTTCAGAATTCATCTCCAATCTCTTCCTGGCCTCGGTAGTGGGAAGGCATTATTCCTTTGTTCAACTCTTAACATGTCTTACTTAACTGGACCCCTTAGTTTGAAATGTGGCAAATAGTAACAGGGATACTTATTTATTATTGCTAGGTGTGGCTACACATTCCTAGAGGGCAGAGACTGCCATAAGTATTTTGTAGCTCCTTTCAGTGCCTGGCCACGTTCTTTGTATCTAGTAGACTCTTAATAAATATTTGTTGACTAATTGGTTTTGTGTCCTTTAAGATCAGATGTTTTTAATTAATTTAATAATCAGGGTTTTATTTTTTTCCCCCTCTTGATGTAACATACAAAAGATGGGAAAATCTATTTGGAATGCACTGAGATATAAATAAACAGTAATAAATTATTATAAGCCTTCCAGAATGTTGTTGGTAATCTATGATCTTTTCCTCCATTTGTTGTTTACTTTCCCAAGAAGCAAGAAAAATTTTAATTAGCACTGTTTGTATGTTAGCTCTGGATTGACCTAGAATTCTGCTAGATGCCATCAGTTGTAATTCTTAGACTCCTGTGGTTGAATGTTCCCACTACAACACACTTCTAAGAATCATTTTAATATATTTAACTTACTTTTATCCCCATAATATTTATTTAGTGTTTCTTGTCTTACATTGCAAATGACAGTAATTTAGCTAGTGAATCTGAAATGTTATTGTGCTAAAGACGCATCAAAGATCCTAATTAAGAACCAAGTAAATAAATAATCCTTTAAAAGAGATTTAAGTCTCTTTACAGATTTTCCCAGTGTCATAGTTAGTGGATGAGAACTTTCCCTCTGTTGATAGTGATCCATGGTTACCAGGTCATGTTCTAAGAAGATAGGTTGTACTTGCTAACTTGGCAGATGTCAAATAGTCATTTGTGCTTTGAGGAACATTAGATAGCAATACTTATTTAATTCCATCCTCATATACCCAAAACACTCTTTTGATGAGAGTTTTATTGAAATACAATTCACATACCATACAGTTTGCCCATTTAAAATGTAAATTCACTCTAAATATAGCATATATATTTATGTGTATTTAGTATATGTTATATATATTTAGTAAAAATATATAAATTCTTAGTATATTTACAGTTACACAACCATCACGACAATTAACTTTACAACATTTTCATCACCCCAGGAAGAAACACAATACATTTAGCTATCATCCTTCAATTTTACTATTCTCCTCAGCCCTTCATCTACTAATCTGCTTTCTGTTTCTATGGATTTGCCTTTTTGGACATTTCATATACATGAAATCATATAATATGTGGTCTTTTGTGACCTACTCCTTTCACTTAACATACTGTTTACAAGTTCTATGCATATTGTGATGTGCATCAGTACTTCATTCCTTCTTATTGCTGAATAATATCCCATTGTTTGGATATACTGCACTTGCTTATCCATTTATCAGCTGTTGGACATTACAGTTGTTTTTACTCTTTGGCTGTGATGAATAGCACAGTTATGAACACTTGTGTATAGGTTTTAGTGAGAACTTAGTTTTTCATTTTTCTTGAATATATACCTAGGAATGGAATTACTGGGTCGTAAGGTAAGTCTGTGTTTAACCTTTTGGGGAACTGCCAGATTGTTTTCCTAAGTGGTTATATCGGTTTATATTACTGGGAACATTTTTACTATAAGAAAACGGATCACATTAAGATAAAAGGGTTTCTACATTTGCAACCTAGTAAGTGCGTTAAACGCATTTCTGAGTTTCTCCCATTGATATTTTTTTCAAACAACTTTATTGAGGTATAGTTTATATCTAATACAATTTGCCTCATTTTAAAGTGTACACTTCAGTGATTTAGTAGGTTTACCAAGTTGTTCATGCATTACGATAATGTGGCAACTGATGCACATCCCGTTGTGTATGCATTTTTATCACTTCAATAAGATCCCTCCTCCCTTTCCCTTTATTTGACCTATTCTTGCTTATTAATTTTGTGACTTGCTGGCCCAAGTGTTAGCTGAGCCAAAGGGCTGAGAAAACTTTGACTAACAAACAAAATTGAGAAACTTCTATCAACTTAATTTTTTTCAAGTATGAGTATGTTCCCAAACTCATATTACAATTTTGAAGTCCAGATAGCCCTGAAAACTGAAACTTTTTTCGTAACTCACTTCTTGGAAACTTGATCTGAATTAACCTGTGGATATGTATAATATTTATTTATTCTACCTAATGTGAATGATGGTATATCTTACTACAGAAATATTAATATTTGATTATGGAATGCTGCCCCAGTCCTCACTGGGGGTGATTTCTAACAATTATGTGATACAGGTATCATTTTACCTTTCTAAAATCCTAACAGTCCTGAATTAGCATTGTACACCTGGCACCAAAGTTTTCAGATATGGTCTTGGGGACCTGGTTTTAGTAGCCAGGACCTCAGGGCCTTTGCACTTGCTGTTTTTCTTCCTGGAAAACTCTTCCTCCATAGCCTCTGGGCCGCTTCTTGTTATTCAGGTACATACTGATTTTCCAGGGATCCCTTTCCTGACCACTAGATGCATTCTTACCCCTGTTACTCCCTATCGTGCCACCTTGTTTTAAATCTTCATGGCACTCATCCTTCCCTGATGTGATCTAATGCATTTGTTCCTTGCTTGCTATGTCTCTTCCAACATAAGCCCGTGAAGGCAGGGATCCTGGCTGTTGATTCACAACAGAGACTCTTAGGAGGCACCGAGCAGTGCAATGTGAGGACCATGCCTCCTGGCTGCAGCAGCCTGTCCCTGCTTCGTGTCCTTCTGCTACTGGGCTGATTCTGTCCATGGGGATCAAGTGGAACGTGACCTAAAGGACACTTCTGAGCAGCTGCTAACAGACCACATAAGGCTGCTGCCTCTCCTAACACATCAAAAACTGAATGTTTGGTCTTGACTCTTGTGCCAACTCCCTGTCACCATGGAGACAAGTTCTCTAAATGGTCTCCAGGCCTGACAAGGAGGATGACTCAGCTGTGAGAGATATTAGACAATTGTCAGTCTTCAGATTGTTTTCTTGTTTCTTCAAAGATTTGCATTTCATGTTTGGGGGGCAGGAAGAAAGTTGTGACCAGAACATTAGCCTACTTTTCTCAGATAAAATAGATGGCAGGCATGGTTTCTGATACAGTGCAAAAGATATGAGGGTGTATCATTTCCTCCAATCTAGCTCTTCTGCCCCTCTATTTATACCTGGTTTTAAAGCATAATGCTCATGAGCAAACTGTATGGTATGTGAATTATATTTCAGTGTCAGGCTCTAATCAAGACATCATGATGTCAGTTGATTTGCTTGTTAGATTTGTGTCTTTTCTTAAGGATTAGTTGAGGAGCTGCTAGTGGCCATGGTTACAAGGGCTTGTGTCACTCCAGAGGGCATCCACCTTGGCATCGATGGTCTGAGTCTTTATGCAGTTTAGCCAAGTGGGAGTGTTGTGAATTCCATTCTTCACCCCATAACTCACTTGCTTGGTCACTTTGGGGTAGTCCCTTCACCCCTCTGAGACTGTTTCTCATCTGATGAGGATGTGACAACTCTCCAAGGGCTTATTGTAAAGCTTAAATGGACAAACATTTGTAAAGTACTGGCACAGAGAAGGGCTTTGATTGTGTTCATTCCCATCTTCTACATCTTCCTTGGACTATTAATTTGCTCAAAATCATTTAGCTCCTTTGGAAAATTAAAGGGAATTTAAAACCCACTAAATCTAAATGTATTTTATGAATTTGCTGAAACTATATAGGCTTGCTGATATTCAGCTGCTTTTGATTCACAAAGTGGAAGTTTTATCTGGTGGAACTTACTACTTCTCTGTGTGTCTATTTTACAGTAAGAAGGGGCTGGGTGTTTGGAGAAAGGCAAACACAGAATGTCAGTGTGTTGTCATTTTGTTTGATCCTGTAAGAGCATCGGAAAGTTACAGGAGTCCAAACTGTAGGGCACTGTCGATGAGGGAATATATGTGAACAAGGCATGATGAATGTCAAAAGCAGGCATGGTGTACAGATGCATTGCATAAACATTTGAGGGAATTTAAGTTTTTGGTCTTATCTTACTTTTATGTAAAATGGATTTAGTCCTTCATTAGCTCTGTCTTTTTTTCATTAAAAAAAAATCCTTCAATCTTTTACCAGTAGCATGTGTTCATATATCTGCTTACTTGATTGTCATTTTGAAATAAAGTTATAATTAAAGGTTGACAGAAGAGGAAGAGTTGAAGTGGAGAGAGTAAAGTATCTGAATAACTTTCCATAAAAATTCAAACCTTCTATGTAATTTCAGTTCATTACCTGGGCATTAAAAAAGGAAGAGCTAGCTTATCCTTTAAGCTGGCTTGTCGTCTTTGTAAATTTTAAAATGGTAAGTCTGGTTCCAAAGGGTGAAAATGTCATTCCTTGAATTCAAGAGGAACATATGAGAATTACTTGGGAAAAATAACCAAAAAAAAAAAAATAGAAGAGTTCAAAGCACACATACTTCACACATACTTTATTCAGAATCATCCCTTGGTTTACTCAGCTCCTCATGGACTTAAAAGCTCATATATACACTGAATCTTGCCCCCTAGGGTTGGTTCCCTTGTTGCCTGGTGTCTTAAGTTGAAGCAGTCATCTTCTTGAAAGCATTGGGCAGGGTTCAGAGTGCTGGCTTCACAATCTTATTTCTATCATGGGAGGAGGGCCTTTTTTGAGCACATTGAAGCAAGGGACGTGCGTATAATGTTTGGGGACCAGGATCATGGTAATAGTCTTATTTGTCATTATTCATTCTTTATTTCATTTGAAATGAGCTTCATACATAAGGACATGTGGTTGACTTTACCATAGAGGAGTAAAAGTCAGCTTGGTCTGATATCCTACGGTTCTTGAAAAGATAAGAGTGACCCAGGCCATTTTTGTTTTTCAAGGGTCCCAGTCTGTTATGAAATGAAGAAATGACAAAAGATAGTTGAAAAATGCAGTATATTTTAAATAGTTACATTTAACACACTACTATTTTTTTTAACAAAGAGTGCCTATACAGTTTAATGAACTCTTTCCAAGAAAATAAAGGCTACAGAAAGAAAAATTATAATGTACAATAGGCGTGTGGTCCAGGAAAGGGATGCAAATTAGAACAACTGCTCCTTCCAGTGCTGTGGTTTCTCTGTGGCTATACCTATGATCTCTTTGGGAGATTACTGTAGAAGGTCTAAGTTTAAGACTCTTTAAATTGGAGGCCTGGGCCGAATGGCTTTCTGGCTCCTGGTGAGGATCCCAGAGCTACCCTGAGCAGGGAGCTTCCCACGACAGTTTTTATTACTGCTTTTTCTACTGTGAGCATGTTTTCATCTTAAAAACCTTCCTTTACTCTGCATTCCCTTCCTGTTATGCTCCAAATCTCTCCCCTTCCTCCCTCCTTCTCCCCTTCCTTCCTTCCTTCCTCCCTCCCTTCCTCTCTCTCTCTCTCCCCCCCTTCTCTCTCCCTCTCCCCCTCTCTCTTTCTCTCTCTCTCCCTCCCTCTCTCTCTCTCTCTCTCTCCCTCTCCTTCCCTTCCTTCCAAGTTTTTTGATATAGAAGTCTGGATTTTTTTCCCCAACTTGCATGCTTCTCATTTCTCTGCTCTCTGTACTTTGGCCTCTGCCCCTACCTCTGCTCTGAAACAGTTCTTCCACAGTTAACCCTGTGCACCCAGTCACGTTTGATCAGAAAAACAAAAAGTCCTTTAGGTATTCCAAGTAGGCAGGGATTTAATTTAGGGAATTAAAAGCTCACTTGATAGTTGGAAGATCTAGGGGCATGAGGGTGAGGGAAGCTGCTGCTCAAGTTCGAGGATTCAGGAAGTGCTGTGGTTCCAGGGAGCTACCACCAGTGGCCTCTGCCCTCTGCAGGCCCAGTGGATAATTCTCCAAAGGGCATCTGGATGACACTGGAAAAATACATCTGCCATCTGCAGATGCCCACATACTTGCCCATTGCTTCAACTGGAGAATATTGGTGTCTCCTCTTTTTTACCTTGCAAATCTCTCAAGATTCTAAGCTGAAGCCCTGGTGGCAAGGAGCACTGGAACATACAGTTTCCAGGCCTTCAGCCCCTGCCATAAAAGGGAGCTGCTTAGATGGTGCTGAGAATCAACATGCACCATTCAACCCTTTCCACCATCGTATTACTCGGTCTTTCTGTGAGATTTTGCAGTACCTGCCTGCCCACTTCTTTCCTTGAATGCTCCAACTGAGCTCCAACTCCCTCTCTGACCATTCCTGCATATCTCCTGGGTTGCGGTAGTGGTCAGTAGCACCAAACTAGTTAACCATTACTCTGTAGTCCACCCCCTCTCTGTGTCCCACTGGCCTCTAAGTCTTGAAGAGTCTCTTTCCTAAATAGCTTTAGCCTTCTCTACAATCTTTCTCTTTATTGCCTTGGACCCCCTTTTGATAATTTTAAAAGTGAGATAACGTCAATACTGTTCAGTTGTTTAAAACTCTCTAGCCTCCTTTCTCAGTGCCCCTGCCCCCACCCCCATGCAATCCTGCCTCCACCCCATATACTGAACTACTTGTAATCACTTGAATATGTCATGTTCCCTTTTGCCTGGGGGCCTTTGCAGTGCAGTTTCCTTATCATGGAATGTCCTTCCTCTGTTTTCTGGGCTAGCTCTTTTCTTTCAGTTCTCAACATAGATGGGGAACCTCCTTGTACGCCTGGAGCCTGGTCTAGTTAATCTTTCAGTGGGTTTCCATTGTATCCCTTGCTCCCTCTCCTTTATCACATTGAATTGTGGTTGCCTGTTTGTCTTTTTCCTTCCCTAGACTGTGACGTCCTCAGAGGAAGAGCTGCATCTTATAAACTTTATATTCCCAGTCAGACACAGCCCCTGGCACACACACAGTAGGGCTAACAGATATTTCATTTGCTCCATGGCTGTATTTTGAGCTTTGGCTGTGTACTTAGCACTGTTTTGCCATGAAGCAAGTCATCATTTTGTTGGTGATGGAGTGGGGATTGTATCTGTAAGGAGTCATTATTTGAGCTGTAGAATGAATGACGAGGAGGGGGGCAAACATCCAAGGGTCTGGGAGAAGAACATTCTCAGTCAAGAGAACAGTAACAGTGACAGAGACAAGTTTGTGGTGGTTTGGGGCTAGAAAGATGGCTGGGAGTCTAAGGGTGGTGGGGAGGAGCTGAGGGTGCAAGGACAGATTTTAAAGATTAATGGGAAGTCACTGGTGGGTTTCTACAGGTGAATGATGCCATCAGAATTATCCTTAAAAGTCTCCTCCTGGCAACCATGTAGAGAGTGACTTTAGGGCTTTGAACAGAAGTTGGAGACCTATTAGAAGGCTGGGGTGTCCAGGAAAGGGATGGCTCTGGCTTTGACTGGGGCTGTAGGAGTGAAGGTGATGATAAAAGTAATGAAACATGGGGCATATTTTTGGAGAGAGAGCCCACAGGAATCATGATGGACTGAGATATTTGTGGAATAAGTGGCATTAAAGAGAGTGGTTTTGTTGCTTTAGTCTCTCTTTGTTTCAGATTTACCCCTTCTGATTTTTTTCAACACTGCTACCAGATTAAAGATGACTTAAATTTCAGAACTGATCATGTTGCTTTTATGCCCAGTCAGATCTTTTCAGCTCCTTATCCCTATTGCTGCACACAGACATAGCATTACTTGGCCTTGCTAATTGCCCTGGCTCACGTGAATCCCACTTGCCTGCCTCTTTGCAGCCTTCCTCCTCACACCACTGACCTTCCCCATTCCAAACCATTTCCAGCTCTGCAGACACATGAGCTCCTACCTTGGAGCCTTTGTTGTTCCTTCTCTTATCATTTCTCTTGGCCACTTGGCTGACTTCCACTATCCTTTAACTCAGACTCACTGTTGCATCATTTATGAAACTTCCCTCACACTGGTGCCCCATTCCCTGGCAGTTATCTGTTCCTTGCTTTGAGTTTTTCATAACACTTTAAGCCTTTCTGCCCTTTGGTTTCCCCATGTATAAAGTTGGGATACTATCTGTGCTTTCCTGTATAGGATGATTGTGAGTATTAACTAGATTAATTGACTAAAGGGCTTAAAACAGTTTGGCACTGGGATAGTAAGTGTGAAACTGAATAAGTGTTTGCTGTTATCACCTTTTGGGGCCTCCTATGATGGCCCACATACACTGTCTAATTGCTTCTCCTCCCAACTGTACAATGAAGGTGTCATCTTTATGGCCCAAGCCTCTAACATAATTCTTCTCATATACCTGATCATCAGTAGCATTGTCTTGTCATCATCATCAACAATAATAAGAGCTGTGATGAATGGATATTCACTGTGTACCAAGAACTTTTGCCCATAGTACTCTCATGAAGTTGCTGGAGGCAGGATTCAAAGTCAGGTGTGTGACCCCATAGCCTGCTTTTGGACCAACATGATACGTTCCCTCCCAAACTGAAGTTGCCTGGTAAACATCTGGATGGATGGATAGAAGGAAATAGTAGAGACAGAATTGAAAATAGCTTTTCCTTTGCATCACATTTACATAAAAATCCATCTTGAGTAGGTAAAGTCTAACTAGACATGGAAATTGTTCCATATTTCTCCATTTTCAAAGAGAAAGAGAATTTTCCTTCCCTGGCTATGGTTGCAGCCCAGGAGCGGGAAGCTGCCTGCCACGCTCATTGTCCTGTTCCATGTCTCACAGGGAAAATCCATCAAAGGAGCTTGCTTTGGCAAACAGCTTAGTTTCTGTGTTTGTGCCATTCTGAGGACATCAGTCAAACCTTTGATTAAGACCCTTGCTTCATTCCATTTACAGCCTCACTGATCACAGATTTTGCCTCTGAAGCTGAAAAAGGTAATGGTGGATCCTATAAGCCAGTCCTTTAGAAGCAGGTGCACAGCCTTGTACTTGAGAACACAAGGTTTGGAGTCCTTTCTTTGGCAGGAGAATTAACTTTCACATAACCTCCATGTAACTGTGAACTTGAGGAGTTGTTCCAAGTTCCCTCCACGTGCAAGCCAACTGTGGGAGGAACAGACTTTGTGGTCTTTTCTTGTTTCAGTCAAGCTGTGTTATGCCTGAAAATCTTATCTTCTCCCCTTCCCCATCATCATACTATCTTACATTTGTGTGGACTTTTTCAAGAAATGTGTTTTGTGTACATTTTCATCAAATTCACACATAATGATAAAGATGATGTTATTTCAGTTTATTGGATAAGAAAACCAAGACTCAGAGGACTTAAGATTTTCCCAGAGTCAAGGAACTCTGTGAAGTCTGCTCTGATTCCCAGAGGGCTCAGCCTCACCCAGAGAGGCGCTCTCTTCAGTACTTTAATACAAGCCAACCGGAATTGGTGATGATAGTAACCAGGGCAACCTGGGATGCTGTGGAGAACGAGGGACCTTTGGTCCCCGTGTCCCTAAAACATAAGGCTAGAAGTATAGGACAGCAGCCCTGCAGATCCTGCTTCCTCCAGGCAGACTTCCGGATCCCTGTATCTCCTATCACCTTGACTCCGGGTTCAGGGTGTTCCTCCAGCATCACGCATTTCCCTCAAGCACAAAACTTCTTCCACACGTATGCAGCTGCCTGTCTCCTCCACTGGATGGTAGCAGAATGAGGTCCTGCCATCCCTGTAGCTCCAGTGAACCTGCCTAGCTCTCAAAAGACACTCCGAACACGTTTGTTGAAGCAAGGAATGGAGACTGTTCTTTTTATACTGGTCTTGAGGAAGCTACATTGTTTCTCAGACTGTATTAGCGAGGCTAAAGATGAAGAACTGGTTGAGACAAGTGAGAAGACCTCTCTGAATACAGGTCCTTTCCCTAAGTGCAGCCAAGACAGCCTTGCCTGGGATAATTCCTCTCTCCAGGGCAGCCGGCAAGTCCCGTGTGCCTGCCACTACCCTTCCACCCAAACCTGTCTGTTATTGGTCTTAGAAAGAGCCCTAAAATGAAGTAAACCATACAGGAAAAAAATTTTTTTCCCAGAGTCAAGTAGCTACTGAATATGAAGACTTGTATTCAAATCCTTGTCCTTGGGCTCTGAGACTATTCTTACTCTACTGGACTATAATGTTTAAAAGACCAAAAGCTTCTTGAGAGTCAAGACTAAATCATCTCCTTGTTAGCGTCCCACTCAGTTCTTGCTATTCTGGTTACTTAATAGGTCCTCAGCAAATACTTATTAAACCAAATTGAACAGAAGAGATGGAAACTTGTTGCTACATCCAGGATTGGAAACTCTTTAAGATGGACATTCTCTCCGGGACTATCTCCTTCTTAACTTGGCTGCACCTTATCTTGTCTTTCTTATTTTAAGCGAGGTGTTCCAATATTTCTCAGCTAGTTGGACAATATCTTCAATGTTGTGACATTGTGGGTTCCAGTCAAAACCTGAGTCAGCCCTGGAAAAATGTAATTAAGGGATGGAACAGAATTTTATTCACCACTGTAAAGCCCTCAGGTGATTTCCATTGTGTAAAACAAATGTTCATCTTCAAACTTAAATCATGTCATAGTTCCCTTCATCCTGGACTTGTCCCCTCAGGAAGTTAATGACAGTTCCATTGCCCACAAAGGAAATAGTTCAGTTATGTTGAAAGTGAAGGGTTCTGAGGGGACTTTACAAGATTTATGGTCAAATAGTTTTGATTTTGGTAATCTAACTCTAAACCTCTCCCAAGAGGACTATATAAGCAGACCATTCTTTAAAATTTAGAATCATGTGGAAGAATTTACTTGGGCTGATATATAAGGTTGTCTTTTCTTCCTGTCTCCTCCCCAGCTACCTTGGCCCTAGGGTAGACTTTTGAGCAAAGTTTGGCTGTCTCTACCTTCAGTAGCTTTGTAAATGTTACATTTTGGCAAACGCCAGCTTAGATGTAGACTGAGATGGCTTTGGTTTGGAAATTGGCCAATCATGTTGATAACAGGTATTAATTTAATCAACCTCAAATTGATGACAGGTATCTCCTGTAGAAACAAAGATAATTTTTTATTGATTGTGATTGAGTCTTCTGATGTAATTACTAGGTTTATTTTGTCTTGTAACAGGCTGGGGTAGCCCTATACAATCTGAAGGAGACAGGAAGGGGATGGGAGTGGAGGAAGGGAAGAGAACTCCCCACGAACACACATGAGATGTGTTTGCTCTATTGTCCTGTTACCTGCTTTCTCTGGAAAATTTATAGATTAGCTTTTATAATCCACTCTGAAATGTTTGCTGTTTTTAAAGAAGAAGCAATCTTTGCAGCTTTCAGGCAGAAGGTCATTTTACAGAAAATGTTCATTCATGTGCAACAAAGCTTATTTCTTCTACATGAACAAAGAAATAATGAAGGCTCCTTAAAAGTTGTTTTTCTGTAAAGAAACAATCATCTTGATAGTTGGTGATTTATACATGCCTTTTCTATTAGAATTGAAAAGTGAAAACATTTGTATCAATAAGAACTACTGAATATTATTAAACTCTCAGGTATGATTCGAACTGCAGTTTCAGCGTTTCAGAGTAGGAGGGAAAGATGTCTTAGATTTCTTCTTGTCTAATTGATGTCCATCTCTCCAAGTTATTCCTTTTGCTCTGGTTTATTGCCTGATGGTCAGCCAGCCATTGATGTGGCCTTTCTGTAGGTCTCTGAGATCCAGCTGTTTCTAGAACAAAGTCCTGGAAGTTTTCTTGTCTCCAAAAAACTTTGTTTGCAATGTTTCCACGGGCTGGAATACTCTTAGCACCTTTCCTTCTTGTGGAAGAACCTCCTGTTTTCTTTTAGGGTCCAGATTAAATGCCCCTTCTTCTGGGAAGCTTCCTGGCCTGTTATTTAGCATTATTTGCCATTTACCCATTTATATTGAAATAGCTATTTTCCTTGTGCATGTCCTCCACCCTTCTGTAAACCACCTCATGATGTTCCATGGCTCACTGGTGATACAAGTCCTTCAATTACTCTAGCTACAAAAGCAGCAAAGATTAATCTACGCTGTTACAGAGTGATAAAAACTATCCCAAGAACAGAAGGGCAGGGGTTTCAACACCAGAAGGAATGAAGATATAAATTTAAATATCTTACTTTTTCCCCCCAACATAATTGTTCTTAAACTGTTGGTTTCTGACTCTTCATACAGGAAAGGAAGGTTTGAAATTAGTTCCTGGGAACAAATCAGTCTCATTTTGTCTAGATTTCTGGACACATCTTTTGATGCACTAATGGCAGTTAATGAGAACAGAGATTTTTCATTTTATTTCTGAAATCAATTGAGTTTGAAGTATGTGACTATAGAGGAGACCTGGGTTTCCTCTGTTCCTACCTCTTCAGACAGACAGCATGTCAAGTTCAAGTAACATGGTGCTAGAAAGAATAGTATTCACCCAGCATACACACTGATTGGCAAAATATGTAACTCTTACTCCATCAAACTAGTCGAGTGCCACACAGGGTGTGCTTATGACAGTAATTATTACTTCTTGATCACTCCATTGGTTGCATTTCTACTTGTTAGCTCTTGTTGATTTGAAGGAATACTCACATGAACTCTGATTCTGATATTAATGACATTTCAGTAACTAGCTCTAAATTAATTATCAGTACAGCCCAAATCCATGTTAATGATTACAGATTTCCTTTGGAATCCCCTCAATTAAATTTAAGCATTAATTGAGAAAGAATTTTGTACTCATTTAAAAAAATGGCAATAAAAACCTAGTAAGGGTATTAAATGTGTCCTTGCAAAACATGAAAATCGCCAAACATATTAAGTGAAATCCTCGTTAAATTCCAGTATCCCATGATAACAATATTTACAAGCCAAAGCTTTTTAGCTTTAACATGAGAAATAAAAATAATGTTTTTCTTTGCTTTACATATGTTTTTTATATTTCTTTTTGTTTTAAGGATTTTTGGCCATAGTTGCCCTCCTCCTCCAATTTTAGGGATTTTTATGAAAGAAAGAAAGAAAAGAAAAAAAAAAGAAATACAAATAGAACAAAACATAATTTTTTTCTGATTTTTTTTTACTTTGAGTTGGTATCCCATTTTCCCTCTTTTGGACCATGACAGAAAATGGGACCTCTCCTACGTCTTCAACCCTAGCCTTGATTTAAGTGTTTAGGTGGAGACAGGAGACTATGCATTCTGTATTGTTGCATGGGTATACATGGAGTCATTGTAACAAGAAATAAAATGTGACTTTAAATGAAATGCTTTACTATCCCTGCTATTCCTCTTGGCAGTTTTACTTTCACCACAGCTATAAATGCTATACACGGTCCATGGCTGCTAGCATTTCTTATATATAAAGATAGGTTTTGTTTATATTTATTCCACTAAAAGGGAAGAATTATTTAGAAATATTGAAAGCCAGTGTTATGTACATCAACTGATGAATAATGTACATCAGCTTTTTAGCTTGTAGGTGCTTTGCTCCAAGGCCAGGATGTATGTTCCACTATATTGTTATCATTTTTATTGGTGTAAAAAAATGTTTGGTCATTAAGGGGAAGAGAGAATCTGTGGACAAAACTACTGTTTTCCCTTACCTCAAAGTTCAATTTCGAATACTAGTCTTCAAAGCCCTTTTTATTTCCAGTATTCAGTTTTAATTAAAACTCACATTCAAAATTCTGTAATCCCATCTGCAGATCCAAAAGGGGAATTCATACAAGAGAAAATTAGCTTATTATTATTAAAAGAACCCTGACTTCCTAATAGATATAATAGAGTAACAGTTTTCCTCAGGCTCAGTGGCAGTTCCTTGTGTGGTAACTAAAATATTAGCACATGTAGATTAATTTTTCTTGCCTGCAAGTACTAATCAAACTTATTTTAAAAACATCTTTAATTTGACTTACATGATAAGCATATTTGCTCGGAAAGTGACATTCTAGACTGTTATTTTCTATTGGCAAGCATCAAAGTTGGAAGTTGAGTGATTTTAATTTTGTTAATAATGATTTAATTTATTTTTTAATTCTTAACAATAGGAACCTTGTCCCCAGGATTCTGTTTTAGGTAAATTTATGGCACGTGATTTCCTTCTTAAATAACATTTCTTTTAATTCATTTATATTTTTTTTTGAGTGTTTCAGAAGAAAGATCATCTATGCTTTCTTCTTTCCAAAAGGACATAGTTCTTGATGGGTGGTTTGTATTTATCATTGTGCGTAACAGCTGAGCCTGTTCTTGGAGGTGGTGGTTTCCCCTGAATTCTCCCATAAAATGTAGGCCTGTCTCCCGTTGGCATCAGAGAGCAGGTTTGGATAACTCCATGGTATCAAGTGTATGTCCTTTCAAAGAGCCCTGTTGCAAGAGTACTTCCTTTCTTCACATGAGATAATATTATGTGTGGCTGCCAGTTGACTGTCTTCTTCTGAATCATATTTCCTAAAGCTCTGTAGTGAGCATAATGGGAAAATATCTTAATGGTAACAAGAAATGTGTGAGATAAATTAGGTTAAAAAAAAACTTGAAAATGGATATATAAACTGGCCAGCAGGATTCAAATTCTCATGGATTCAGTTCTCCACACAAAGAACAGTGTTCTGGCTGATTTCAGTGATTTGTACAATATTATTGAATTGTTTCCAGTGTGCTGTCTTCTTGTGCCGCATGACTTGCATTGCAGTATTTGTAGTTAAAATACATTTCATGTTATATAATACACAAATTTGTTACTGGCATGTATGTGTGAATGTTAATTGTTAAAATAAAATGTTATATATGAAATGCATTTCATGCTATGGTCTTTCATGATGATTTCAGCTTGCCTATTATTTCCATTTTGTTCTCTTATTTGTTGGTCCTATCCTAATTTACTGTTATTTTATTTCCAGTTCTTCATTTTTTAAAGTGTTATCTGGCTTGATCATTGAGAGATTTTATTTTATTCTTATCTTTTGTTTATTTGTGCATTTTATTAAAATTTCATCTCTGGGTTCTCAGATTAAAAAAAATCAACTATGACTTAAGTAAATACACAATCCAAATGAATGGCCTTTTTGATATGTAAGTGTTCAGATATGCATAATATTTATTATACACACTATAAGGCTCAATATGTAAATAATTTCATTGTATAGATGAATACATGCATAGAAATTCTAAATCTGTTACAATGATTGAGAAAATAAGCTCTCACAAACTCATAGATTTCTTAAGTCAGTGTCAGTCATTTATCTGTCAGGGTCCACATTCATACATTTGCAAATTGTGTCGTGTGATCACAGGAGGCTAACAAGCTTATTGACTAGAATGATTCCAAGACCATGACCCATTGAAAGCTGACCCAATGAAAGTTTGAGGCCAGTGTGTCCAGTCTATGTAGATAGTGTCTCTCCTTATTTTTCTTTTTCTTTGTTTCTCATCCTCTTCATTTTATGCCTCTCTTCTTTATTTTATGTCTTATAGTGAAAATACATATGTATACAGATTTTAAAAAGATAAATGAGACTTGAGAAACCTTGAAGGATTTGTGCAGTTCATTGATCAAGGCACAGGGTTGAGGGAGAGTCTGGGATGAGTGCTGTCTTTAGCCAGCGGCTCTCAAACGTTAACAGCTTCTGAATCACCTGGAGGGCTTGTTAAAATGGATTGCTGGGCTCAGCCTCAGAACGGATTCTGTAGGACTGGAATGGGGCCTGAAAATGTGCATTTCTAACAAGTTCTCAGGTGAAATTGATGCTGCTAGCGGGGGACTCCATTTTGAGAACTACTGGTCTGGGGCCACCTTTTCTTGTGTTTGGGATAAGGAAACCAAGAATCAGAGAGGGGAAGGGCTTGCCCAAGATTTCACAATAGTAGGGTGTTTCATCTTCACTAGAATTATATCTGGGTCTTCTGCCCCTGTCGCTGTAATGTTCTTTTGAGTTCTGTTCTTTGACTGATTAGGGAAGGGGGAGCCCCTTCCTGACTACCTGAAGAGAGTGTGGGAAACCAAATTGGCCACCTCTCCCAGATTCCAGTCTGTGGGCAGCACTGTCTCTGGCTGGTCTGTCTCTTTCATTGTATGTCCTGTGAAGAGAGAGGGCTTTAGTGCTCTGTACTGGTGCCTAAGTTATCCAAATATATTTCAGTCCTTCATTTCCATGTCCAATTTAATAATTATTCATGAAATATTTGTCGATTTGTGATCATTTAGAGATTAATACCAATGTCATCATTTTTGAAACATGGCCTACTAAACTCAGTTCTGTAATGTCATGAAAAAGCAAGTTAAAGAGCATAGGCTACAAGAATAACTGTGGGAAAAAAATAAAAACGATTGAATTTTTTACTTGGATCTAAGGTTTGCTTTTAGTTAAATAAAATTTCAGTGAAATATTATTTCACTAAATGAGTTTTCTGCAATGTCCTCTAGCCTACATTTTCATGATAGGAGGTAACTTATTGTTGGAAAATTCAATTAGAGAGTAAATGATTCGATTTGACTCATTATTAAATGGAATTTCATGAAAATGTTTTCATAATAGTATGAATTGGTTAAATTAGTTGAATTTAGTTGCCTAAGGAGAATAACAAGAGTTGTGTATTTACAGGTGTTGCTTATTAATTTTAGTGATTTTCTTATTGGGATGCATATGTCAAAATGGCATTGATATACCATTAAATTCAAACACTGTCACCTGATTATTATGTACTATAACTGGATGCAGAAAAAATTGACCTTAAATGACTGAGGGAATTAAAATAAGTATTCTTTTTTTTTTTAACATTTTTATTGATTTATAATCATTTTACAATGTTGTGTCAAATTCCAGTGTAGAGCACAATTTTTCATTTATACATGAACATATATATATTCATTGTCACATTGTTTTCTCTGTGAGCTACCATAAGATCTTGTGTATATTTCCCTGTGCTATACAGTATAATCTTATTTATCTATTCTACAATTTTTAAATCCCATCTATCCCTTCCCACCCTCCACCCCCTTGGCAACCACAAGTTTGTATTCTATGTCTATGAGTCTATTTCTGTTTTGTATTTATTTTTTTTTGTTTTTGTTTTTTATATTCCACATATGAGCGATCTCATATGGTATTTTTCTTTCTCTTTCTGACTTACTTCACTTAGAATGACATTCTCTAGGAGCATCCATGTTGTTGCAAATGGCGTTATGTTGTCGGTTTTTATGGCTGAGTAGTATTCCATCATATAAATATACCACATCTTCTTTATCCAGTCACGTGTTGATGGACATTTAGGCTGTTTCCATGTTTTGGCTATTGCAAATAGTGCTGCTATGAACATTGGGGTGCAGGTGTCATCCTGAAGTAGGGTTCCTTCTGGATATAAGCCCAGGAGTGGCATTGCTGGATCATATGGTAATCTATTCCTAGTCTTTTGAGGAATCTCCATACTGTTTTCCACAGTGGCTGCACCAAACTGCATTCCCATCAGCAGTGTAGGAGGGTTCCCCTTTCTCCACAGCCTCTCCAGCATTTGTCATTTGTGGAGTTTTGAATGACAGCCATTCTGACTGGTGTGAGATGATACCTCATTGTAGTTTTGGTTTGCATTTCTCCGATAATTAGTGATATTGAGCATTTTTTCATGTGCTTTTTGATCTTGTATGTCTTCCTTGGAGAATTGCTTGTTCAGGTCTTTTGCCCATCTTTAGATTGGGTTGTTTGGTTGTTTCTTATTAAGTCGTATGAGCTGCTTATGTATTCTAGAGATCAAGCCTTTGTTGGTTTCATTTGCAAAGATTTTCTCCCATTGCGTAGGTTGTCTTTTTTACTTATGGTTTCCTTTGCTGTGCAGAAGCTTGTAAGTTTCATTAGGTCTCATTTGTTTATTCTTGCTTTTATTTCTTCTAGGAGAAAATTTTTGAAATGTATGTCAGATAATGTTTTGCCTATGTTTTCCTCTAAGGGGTTTATTGTATCTTGTCTTATATTTATGTCTTTGATCCATTTTGAGTTGATTTTTGTGTATGGTGTAAGGGAGTGTTCTACGTTCATTGTTTTACATGCTGCTGTCCAGTTTTCCCAACACCATTTGCTGAAGAGACTGTCTTTATTCCATTGTATATTCTTGCCTCCTTTGTCAATGATTAGTTGACCAAAAGTTTGTGGGTTCATTTCTGGGCTCTCTATTCTGTCCCATTGGTCTATATGTCTGTTTTGGTACCAATACCATGCTGTCTTGATGACTTTAGCTCTGTAGTATTGTCTGAACTCTGGGAGAGTTATTCCTCCAGCCTCTTTCTTTCTCTTCAGTAATGCTTTGACAATTCTAGGTCTTTGATGGTTCCATATAAATTTTATTATGATTTGTTCTAGTTCTGTGAAATATGTCCTGGGTAATTGGATAGGGATTGCATTAAATCTGCAGATTGCCTTGGGCAGTGTGACCATTTTAACAATATTGATTCTTCCAATCCAAGAGCATGGGATATCTTTCCATTTTTTAAAGTCTTGTTTAATTTCCTTCATCAATGGTTTATAGTTTTCTGTGTATAATTCTTTCACCTCCTTGGTTAGATTTATTCCCAGATATTTTATTACTTTGGGTGCTATTTTAAAGGGGATTGTTTCTTTACTTTCTTTTTCTGTTGATTCATTCTTAGTGTAAAGAAATGCAACTGATTTTTGAACGTTAATCTTGTAACCTGCTACCTTGCTTAATTCTTCGATCAGCTCTAGTAGTTTTTGTGTGGACCTTTTAAGGTTTTCTATATATAGTAACATGTCATCAGCATATATTGACACTTTTACGTCTTCTTTTCCAATTTGGATCCCTCTTATTTCTCTCTCTTGCCTGGCTGCTGTGGCTAGGACTTCCAGGACTGTGTTGAATAGGAGTGGTGATAGTGGGCATCCTTGTCTTGTCCCAGATTTTAGTGGGAAGCTTTTGATTTCTCACCGTTGAGAACTATGCTGGCTGTAGGTTTGTCATATATAGCTTTTATTATGTTGAGATATGTTCCCTCTATACCCACTTTGGCGAGAGTTTTTATCATAAATGGGTGTTGAATTTTATCATATGCTTTTTCTGCATCTGTTGAGATGATCATGTGGTTTTTGTCCTTTCTCTTGTTGATGTGATGTATTACATTGATTTGCATATGTTGAACCAGCCTTGTGTCCCTGGGATGAACCCGACTTGGTCATGATGTATAATCTTTTTTATGTGTTGTTGGATTCAATTTGCTAAAATTTTGGTGAGGATTTTGGCGTCTATGTTCATCAGTGATACTGGCCTATAGTTCTCTTTTTTGGTAGTGTCTTTGCTTGGTTTTGGTATCAGGGTGATGGTGGCTTCATAGAATGAATTTGGGAGAATTCCCTCCTTTCCAATCGTCTGGAAGAGTTTGAGAAGGACTGGTATGAGTTCTTCTTTGTATGTTTCGTAGAATTCCCCAGTGAAGCCGTCCGGTCCTGGACTTTTATTTGTAGGGAGGTTTTTAAGTGCTGTTTCTATTTCCTTTCTAGTGATCGGATTGTTTAAGTGTTCAGTTTCTTCTTGATTCAGTCTTGGTGGACAGTATGTTTCCAGAAACTTGTCCATCTCCTCTAGGTTATCCAGTTTGGTTCCATATAGTTTTTCATAATAGTCTCATATGATATTCTGTATTTCTATTTTGTTTGTTGTAATTTCTCCATTTTCCTTTCTTATTTTGCTAATTTGTGCTCTCTCTTTTTTCTTCTTTGTGAGTTTGGCCAGAGGTTTGTCGATTTTATTTACTTTTTCAAAAAACCAGCTTTTGGTTCGTTTGATTTTTTTCTATGGTCTTGTTAATCTCTATTGTATTTAATTCCTCTCTGATCTTTATTATTTCCTTCCTTCTGCTGCTTTTTGGGGCTTTTTGTTCTTCTTTTTCTAATTGATTCAGGTGGTGGGTTAACTTGTTTATCTGAGATTGTTCTTCTTTTTTGAGGAAGGCCTGTATCGCTATAAACTTCCCTCTTAGCACTGCCTTTGCTGTGTCCCACAGATTTTGAGTGGTTGTGCTTTCATTGTCATTTGTCTCAAGGTATTTTTTAATTTCAGCTTTGACTTCCTCATTGACCCATTGTTTTTTTAATAACATATTGTGTAATCTCCATGCTTTCCTTTTTTTCTCCTTTGTTTCTCTGTTGTTGATTACCAGTTTCATGGCATTGTGGTCAGTAAAGATGCTTGAGATAATTTCTATCTTCTTAAATTTGTTGAGGCTTCTTTTGTGTCCAAGTACATGATCGATCCTGGAAAATGTTCCATGTGCACTTGAAAAGAATGTATATTCTATTTTTGGGGGGTGTAAAGCTCTGAAAATATCCACCAAATCTAGTTTTTCTATTGTAGTATTTAATTTCTCTGTTGCCTTGTTTATTTTCTGTCTGGAAGATCTGTCTAGTGATGTTAATGCAGTGTTAAAATCTCCAACTATGATTGCATTCCCATCAGTATCCCCCTTTATCTCTGTTAGTAATTCTTGTATGTACTTAGGTGCTCCTATATTGGGTGCATATATATTAACGAGTGTAATGTCTTCATTTTATATCACTCCTTTAATCATTATAAAATGTCCTTCTTTATCTTTCTTTATGGCCTTTGTTTTAAAGTCTATTTTGTCTGAAATCAATACTGCAACACCTGCTTTTTTGGCTTTTCCATTTGCATGAAATATCCTTTTCCATCCTTTCACTCTCAATCTATATGTGTCCTTCTCCCTAAAGTGGGTCTCCTGTATGCAGCATATTGAAAGTTCTTGCTTTATTATCCACTCTGCCACTCTATGTCTTTTGACTGGAGCATTTAGTCCATTAACATTTACAGTAATTAATAATAGTTGTGTGTTTATTGCCATTTTGAACTTATCTTTGCAGTTGAATTGGTATTTCCTCTTTGTTCTTTTCTTCTTCCTTTTGTGGCTTGGTAATTTTCCTTTGTATTATCATGGATTTTATTTAATTTTTGTGACTGCTTTGTAAGTTTTTGGCTTGTGGTTACCCTTTGTTGTAAATCTATTGGCCCATTACTATAACTGTTTTTATTAAAGTGATAGTAACATGATTCAAACCCATCCTACCGAGAACAAAAAATTTAAAAAAGAAAGAAAGAAAGAAAGAAAGAAAGAAAGAAAGAAAGAAAGAAAGAAAGAAAGAAAAATTCTGTATTTCCCTGCCTTCCTCTCCTCAATCTCAATGATTTGTATGTCTTCTTTTATAATTTTGTGTTTATTTTATTTGTAATTCTTGAGTTATCACCTTTCCAGTTGTGAGTTTCTCATTTTTGTAACTTTTCTATTTAGAGTAGACCTTTGAATATTTCTTTAAGCATGGATTTAGTGTTACTAAACTCCTGCAGCTTTTCCTTGTCTGTGAAATTCTTTATCTTTCCTTCTATCCTAAAGGATAGCCTTGCTGGATAAAGTATCCTAGGCTGCCTTTTTTTTTTCATTCAGGACTTTGAATATATCTTGCCACTCCCTTGTGGCCTGTAGTGTTTGTGTAGAGAAATCAGCTGAGAGTCTTATGGGGGTTCCCTTGTAACTTACTCTTTGCTTTTCTCTTGCTGCCTTTAGAATCATTTCTTTATCCTTGACTTTGGGCATCTTGATTATGATATATCTTGGTGTGGGTCTATTTGGGTTCTTCTTGTTTTGGACCCTCTGAGCCTCCTGTACTTGGATATCTGATTCCTTCTTTAAGTTTGGGAAGTTTTCAGTCATGATTTCTTCAAAAACCTTTTCAATCCCCTTTGATCTTTCTTCCCCTTCTGAGACCCCTATTATGCGAAGATTGGCACACTTCATATTACCCCATAGGTCCCTTATGCTATTTTCTTTTGTTTTTATTTGTTTATCTTGTTGCTTTTCTGATTGAGTGCTTTGTATTGTCCTTTCTTGTAGGTCACTAATTCGTTCCTCTGCATTATCTAGTCGGTTTTGCACAGCTTTTAGGTCATTCCTCATCTCAGTCAATGAGTTTACCCATTCTACTTGGCTCTTCTTTATAGCTTCAATTTTATTTTTGACATGTTTTATATCTCTAAACACTATCTCTTTTAGTTCCTTCAGCACTTTGATCACTCCCTTTTGAAATCTTGATCTAGTAGGCTATCGATGTCCATTTCATTGATCGTTCTTTCAGGGGTTTTCTCTTGTTCTTTTAGTTGGGAATGGTTTCTCTGCTTCTTCTTCTTGCTCATATGTCTCTGGTACTGTGGTTTATGGAGTATCAGTTATCTATTGTGGTCCTTAAAGGAGTTTATTTATTTATCTAACTATTTCCTATGTAGGAATAAAACTTGAGAAGTGAAAAAAAAAAAGGAGAGAGAGAGAAAGAGAATTTTAAAAGAAGGGAGAAAAAAAGGTTTGAAAACAGTGTATAATCAATTATAGAAGCGCAGTTTGAATCGTACTAGCTTTTGAGTTGAGACGTCTTTTTTTCCCCCTAAAATCCCTTAAAAGAAGGAAAAAAGATCCAAGAACGATATTTGAAACCTATTTATAATCTATAACAGGAGATCAAGACCAAAAGAAATGAAAATGAAATCAGATGGATTTTGTTTTTAAGAAAATAATAGTAATATAACTAATTTAACAGAAAATTTAAAAGGGAATTAAAACTAGAAGCATATACAAATGTTTAGAAAGGAGAAATTTAAAAGGTAACAGAAAATAGAACAGATTTAAAAAAAGATAAAATAAAGAGGTATTTTAAGAGAAGGGAGGAAAAAAAGGCCTGAAAATAGTTTCTAGTCAATTATAGAAGGGCTTGAATTAGACTAGCATTCGAATTGAGATTTTTTTAAAAACCCTCAAAAAAACTAAAAGGAAAAAGATCCAAAAGTGACAGCTGAAACCCATTTACAATCAACAAAAGGCGATCAAACCCAAAAGAAATGAAAATGCAATCAAGTGGATTCTCTTTAAAAACCAATAATGTAACTACTTTAAGAGAAATACCCCAAAAGAATCAAAACTAGAAGCACACACAATTGTCTAGAAGGAAAAATTCAAAAAGGAACTAAAACTGGAAGCATACACAACCTTCCAGAAATTATAATTCCAAAAGGTAATATAAAATATAATAGACAAAAAAAAATATGATAAAGAGAAAATTCTGAAAAAGGGGAGGGGGAAAAAAAGACCTGAAAACAGCGTACAATGAATCACTTAAGAGTAAATTGAAGCAGAATAGCAATGGGGTTGAGAAGTCTCCCAAAAAGCTCCAAAATAGGACAAAAGTGGAGAAAAACACATTTGAAACCTGTGTACAATCAACAACAGGCGATCAAAACCAAGAGAGAGAAAAATGACACGACGTGGATCTTTGAGAATAACAATCATAGCATTTTAAAAGCAAAATTCAAAAGGGACCAAAACTGGGAGGATACAACTGTTTAAAAAGCAAAAATCAAAAAGATAACAGAGAATTCAATAGGCAAAAACAAATCAAAAATAGTAAAAAACTAAAAATGGAAGGGGGTGTTTTCCTGGAGACTGTGTGCTCTTAATGAGAAGTCTTTGTGTCTTCGCCCTGTTCAGAGCTCCGCTTGTTGTTTCCCGAGGCCCTCTGTTGGCGCCCTCGTCTGTGCTGCTCCCAGTGCCTGTGGGCAAGCAGATCGCGCCCCCTCCTAGCACAGAGTTACTGTGGGAAAGGATAGGGGCCACCCACAGTCTCCCGGCGCAGGTCGCTGCACAGCTCCGCGCCACCGCACGCTCTGACCCAGGTTGGCACTCTGCAGGCGGGCCCCAGGAAGACTGTGGAACAGCCCCGCCCCTACTCTGTGTCCAAACTCAGCTCCTTATTTGTTCTGGTGGTGCGAACTTTGCGAGGCACCAGGGCGGAAGGATCCTATCTGATTCGGACTGTAAACAAGTCACTGTCTCGCCTCCGAGGCTGCCAAGCCCCCAGGCTCGGACTCAGGTTTCACCCCCGCCCCCACCTGGGTGCCAAGTGCTGGAGGATATGGTGGCTACGCTTGAGCCCCGCGTCTCATTGCTGAAAATCTTCCCTGGGTTTTCAGAGATGGAGGTATACACCCTTCCCCCCAGGACACATCAGTCGGTGCTGTTTCATGGAGGGCCCAGGTTGTTCTGCCCTATGCACCTACTCATCCACGTTGTGTAGCCCCTGCAATTTCCCGGGGCTGCCTCAGCGCAGCCGTCCCCATCCTCCGCCCAGCTCACGTGGCCTGTCCCGGCCCCCAGCTCCCCCAGGTCCTGGCTGGAGTCTCGGGCTGGATGCCTCAGGGACTCTCTGTGCCATTTCAACCCAGTTCTGTCAGTCAAGGGCTGCTCCGTACAGATTCGAGCCTCAGAGGCTCCCCCTCCATTCCCTGGCTCCTCCGTTGGAAAGGGGAGACCCAGCGAACAATGAGCGCTAGTCCTCCTTTTCCGCTCCCTCCCCGTGGGACTGGTCCCGCACTGTTTTGCATTTTCGTCTTACTTTTTCTTTTTCCTTTTTCCTACCAAATTTTTGGCGTCTTCTGTCTTTTGAAGAGGACAGTGTTCTGTTGGAGTTCCACAGGTGCTCTGGTTGGCTGAGTGGGTCTGTAGACGTGAGTCTTGGTGTGTCTGTGGGAGAGGGTGAGCTACGTGCTTCCTACTACTCCACCGTCTTGGCCTCTGGTCAAGTATTCTTTTTTTAAACATATATTTTTTATTGATGTATAGTCAGTTTACAAGTTGTGTCAGTTTCTGATGTACAGCATAAAGTTTCAGTCATACATGAACATACATATATTTGTATTCATATTTGTTTTCACCATAAGTTACTATAAAATATTGAATACAGTTTCCTGTGCTATACAGTATAAACTTGTTGTTTATCTACTTTATATGTATTAATTAGTATCTGCAAATCCTGAACTCTCAATTTATCCCCCTCCCTGTAACCATAAGCTTGTTTTCTATGTCTGTGAATCTGTTAATGTTTTGTAAATGAGTTTGTCTCATTTTTTTTTTAAGATTCCACATATAAGTAATATCATCTGGTATTTTTCTTTCTCTTTGTGGCTTATTTCACTTAGAATGACATTCTCCAGGTCCATCCATGTTGCTGCAAATGGCATTATTTTATTATTTATTATGGCTGACTAGTACTCCATTGTAGAAATATACCGCAGCTTCTTTATCCAGCCATCTGTTGATGGACATTGAGGTTGTTTCCATGTCTTGGCTATTGTAAATTGTGCTGCTATGGACATTGGGGTGCATGTATCTTTTTGTATTAAGATTCTCTCTGGATATATGCCCAGGAATGAGATTGCTGGATCATATGGTAAGTCTATTTTTAGTCTTTTGAGGAATCTCCGTACTGTTTTCCATAATGACTGTACCAAATTACATTCCCACCTGCAATGTAGGAAGGTTCCCTTTTCTCCACAGCCTCTCCAGCATTTATCCTTTTGTGAACTTTTGAATGATGGCCATTATGACTGGTGTAAGGTGATACCTCATTGTAGTTTTGATTTGCATTTCTCTGATTAATGATACTGAGCATTTTTTCATGTGCCTATTGGCCATTTGTATGTCTTCATTAGAAAATTGCTTGTTTAGGTCTTCTGCTCATTTTTGGATTGGGTTTTTTTTTTTTGTTTTTTTTTTGGTCATTAAGTTGTATGAGCTGTTTATATATTCTGGAAATTAAGCCCTTGTCAGTCTCAGCTTTTGCAAATATTTTCTCCCATTCCATAGTTTGTCTTTTTTGTTTTGCTTATGGTTTCCTTTGCTGTGCAAAAGCTTATAAGCTTAATTAAGTCCCATTTGTTTCTATTTGCTTTTATTTCTTTTGCCTGAGTAGACTTACCTAGGATTATGTTGCTGACATTTATGTCAAATAATGTTTTGCCTATGTTTTCTTCTAAGAGGTTTACAGCGTCTTATCTTATGTTTAAGTCTTTAAGCCATTTTGAATTTATTTTCGTATATAGTTTGAGGGAGTAGTCTAACTTAATTGATTTACATGCTGCTATCCAGTTTTCTCAACACCATTTGCTGAAGAGACTGTCTTTACTCCGTTGTATGTTCTTGCCTTCTTTGTCGAAGATTAATTGACCAAAAGTCTGTCGGTTTTTTTCTGGGCTCTCTATTCTGTTCCATTGATCTATATGTCTGTTTTTGTACCAATACCTTGCTGTTTTGATTACTGTAGCTCTTTAGTATTGCCTGTCGTCTGGGAAGGTCATTCCTCCAGCTTCATTCTTTTTCTTCAATATTGCTTTCGTAATTCTGGGTCTTTTGTGATTCCGTATAACTTTTAGGATTATTTGTTCTAGTTCTGTGAAAAATGTCCTGAATAATTTGATAGGGATTGCATTAAATCTGTAGATTGCTTTGGGTAGTATGGCCATTTTAACAGTATTAATTTTTCTCATCCAAGAACATGGGATATCTTCCATTTCTTTGTCATCTTTAATTTCCTTAGTCAAAGTTTTGTAGTTCTCCATGTATAAGTCTTTCACTTCCTTGGTTAGATTTATTCCTAAGTATTTTATTATTTTAGATGTAATTTTAAAAGGGATTGTTTCTTTACTTTCCTTTTCTGATATTTCATTGTTAGTGTAAAGAAATTCCACTGATTTCTTTCTGTTAATTTTGTATCCTGCTACCTTGATTAATTCATTTATCAGCTCCATTAGCTTTTGTGTGGGGCCTTTAGGGTTTTCTATATATAGTATCATGTCTTTGGCATATAGTGACAATATTACCTCTTATCTTCCAATTTGGACCCCTTTTATTTCTTTTTCTTGTCTAATTGCTATGGCTAGAACTTCCAATACTCTATTGAATAGAAGTTGAGAGTGGACATCCTTGTCTGTTCCAGATTTTAGCGGGAAAGCTTTCAGCTTTTCACCATTCAGTATTATGCTGACTGTAGGTTTGTCATAAATAGCTTTTATTATGTTGAGATATGTCCCCTCTCTACCCACTTTGGTTAGCGTTTTTATTGTAAATTGGTGTTGAATTTTATCAAATGCTTTTTCTGCATGTATTGAGATAATCACGTGATTTTTGTCCTTTTTCTTGTTGATGTAGTGCATCATGTTGATTGATTTGCTTATGTTCAACCATCGTTGTGTCCCTGGGATGAACCCAACTTGATCATGGTGTATAATCTTTTTTATCTGTTGTTGGATTCTGTTTGCTAATATTTTGTTGAGCATTTTTGCATCTTTATTGATCAACGATATTGGCCTGTAATTTTCCTTTTTTGTAATGTCTTTGTCTGTCTTTAGTTTCATGGAGATGGTGGTTCACAGAATGAGTTTGGGAGTGTTACCTCCTCTTCAGTCTTTTGGAAGAGTTTGAGAAGGATTGGTATGAGGTCTTATTGTATGTTTGATAGAATTCCCCAGTGAAGCCATCTGGTCCTGGGCTTTTGTTTGTAGGGAGGTTTTTTTTGCTGATTCTATTCTACTCCTAGTGATTGGTCTGTTCATATGATCTGTTTCTTCTTGATTTAGTTTAGTTGAACTGTATGTTTCTAGAAACTTGTCTATTTCTTCTGAGTTTTCCAATTTATTGCTATATAGTTGTTCATAGTATTCTCTTATGATTTTTTTTTTGTATTTCTATGGTGGTGTTTGTAATTTCTCCATTCTCATTTCTTATTTTGTTTGTGTCCTCTTTTTTCTTCTTGATGAGCCAATCCAGAGGTTTGTCAATTTTGTTTACTCTTTCAAGAAACCAGCTCTTGGTTTGATTGATTTTTTTCCATTTTTTTTTTTAAATCTCTATTTCATTTATTTCCTCCTTGATCTTTATTCTTTCTTTCCTTATGCTGATTTTAGGTTTTATTGGTTCTTCTTTTTCTAAATCTTTTAGATGGTAGGTTAGGCTATTTATTTGAGATTGTTCTTGTTTTTTGTATCACCGTGAACTTCCCTCTTAGGACTGCTTTTGCTGCATCTCATAGATTTTGTGTGGTTGTGTTTTCATTGTCATTTGTCTCAAGGAGTTTTTAATTTCTTCTTTGATTTCATTGTTCACCCACTGGGTTTTTTAGTAGCATGTTGTTTAGTCTCCATGCTGTCATTTTTCTCTCTCTCTCTCTTTTTTTTTTTTGTATGTGGTTGATTTGTAGTTTCATGCTATTGTGGTCAGAGAAGATGCTTGAAATAATTTCTTCCCTCTTAAATTTATTGAGGCTGCTTTTGTGACCCAGTATGTGGTCTGTCTTAGAGAATGTCCCCTGAGCACTTGAAAAGAATGTATATTTTGTTTTTGGGGAGATATAATGTCCTAAAAATATCAACTAAGTCCTACTATTCTATTGTGTCATTTAGTATCTCTGTTGCCTTATTGATCTTCTGTCTGGAAGACCTGTCCAATGATGTTAGTGGGGTGTTAAAGTCTCCTACTATGATTGTATTCCCATCAATTTCTCCCTAACAGAGAATTTCTTATGTCTGCTAGTATTTGTTTTATATATTTAGATGCTCTTATTTTGGGTACATATATGTTAAGGAGTGTAATATCCCCATTTTGTATTGCTCCTTTGATCATTACATAGTGTCCTTCTTTATCTTTCCTTATGGCCTTTTTTTAAAAGTCTATTTTGTCTGATATCAGTATTGCTACTCCCACTTTCTTGTCATTCCATTTGCATGAAATATCTTTTTCCATTCTCTCACTTTCAATCCATATTATGTGTGTCCTTCACTCTAAAATGGGTCTCTGGCTTGAATCTAGGTCTGGGGATCGCAGGTACCCTCCATTTCCCTTAGTTATGTTTGCCAAAAGGTTACCACTTTCTCTTTTGAACCTTGGAAGTTCCTCTTTTGTCCCTGCTGACCTCCTGGCTGGAGAGGGGGCGTCCCGGCATGAGGGTGCTTCTTCCATACTGCTCCCTCCCTGCAGGACTGGTTCTGCACCAATTTTTCTTATTTTCTGCCTCCCCGCCTCTGTTTTTTCTCTTACTAGATTTTGTGAGAATCCTCCTGTATTTTGAAGAGAGAGACACTCTGCCAGAGTTCAGTAGGTGTTCTGTGCAATTCAGTGGGTTTGTAGATGTAATTCTTGGTGTATTCTTGAGATAGGGTGAGTTGTGAGTCTCTTTACACTGCCATCTTGGCACCTCCCCTCAAAAAGTATTCTTTTTAAACTATTGGGGAAGAAAGTTAGCTTTCTTACAGTTGATCTCAATTCAATTCAATAAATCTTGACTAAGTCTTCTAGATCTAAGGAATGCACTTTTCTAGGTAGGTTTTGGAGTCCACATCTGGCCTCAAGGACTAGTGTCTTAGAAGTTTTACAAAAGTGGATGCAGAACATGTGTGCATTTATATATACATAACAATAAATATCTGTTGAAGAATTGTGATTGGATGGTGAAAGCACACACACGAAAAAGCTTGATTTTCCACACTGATGTTATTTTCAGTTTCATGGGAGCAAAGGCATCAGGTCACAGTGCATGTGCCCTGATATGATCTGTCATTTTTGGGAGATGGAGAAGCTTTTCACATTGTTGAAGTCGTGTCCAAACCACACTTCTGATCCTTCATGTTGCTTTCTATCTTTCCAGCGTCTTGTGGAGGCTGCAGAAGAAGCACACCTGAAACATGAATTTGATGCAGACTTGCAGGTAACTGATTATACTGTTGAATTAAATTATCTTTTGTGTTGGCTGCTGAAGGAGATACATAGGTGTAGTCGAATTTCAGAGGTTTGGAGAGAAGGCTTTTGTGACAGTGGTACAGGGTTGAACTAAATGTGCCCATTTCTTGACAAGACAGGATGACAATCTTCAACCATTTTCTACCATGCCAGTTACAACGGGTGATAACATACTCATATGCATTTCTGAGGGAGTTAATCAGTCAACTGACAGTAATCATCAGAGCTCTTAATAGTAAATTGATAAGATAGATGGCAGAATATATCTAAAGCCCTCTTGCATGACTGCATTTTAAGTGACAGTGTTGATGTGGATCAAACCTTGAATTGACTGTTAATTATATTTAAAAATTAAATCATTCACAGACCTGGTATTTGACCATCTTCTTAGTAAACTTCTTGTAGTGGATCCCATACCTAATCATGGTACACGATTGAGAAGGATTTTAATGCTGTCATGTATATAGAAAATACAAGAAACAGCAAAAAGTGCATTGAATAATACTTAGAGGTTCCTTTGGATCCCTCCAGAGAGAAATTTTATCTGTATTGTCATTTTGAGTTTGTGATTTTTCCTCACTGCTACGAAAACAGAAGTGACTCTTACTCCTTAAGTCTGTGCTTTGCTAGGACATATCTCTTTTAGTGCCATGTGGTCACAATGAGGGGATAATGTTTATTTTGCTATGCTTTCATTTATATGGAAAAGATAAGACAGTCATAAATCTTTAAGCACAAAAGAAGATAGTGATTCTAAAGATAGCCTTTGGCTGTGAGTCTGTTCCTGGATATACCTCTTGTCATCACTCCCATATATATTTTTTTTGCCTTGTGGGTAAAAGAATGCACATTCAAATGGGATAATAGAAGAAAGTTTAATAAAGAGAATATTTACAAATGTATGGTAAGAGAAACCAACTAGCAATGGTGTTGTATCCAAGGGCAAGCCACACTCTTGGCCTGAAGGAACAAGGGGAGGGAGTGGTTTATAGAACCCAGGGAGATTAACTATATGGAAATGGTACTTGATAGAGGGATACAGCTATCCGTGATGAGCTGGTAAGAGTGAAAGTTGGGATGGAAGATACCCCAATAACTGTCTCTAGCCTTCTGATCTCTTGCTGTTACCCATCATTGGCTGAACTCAAGTTCAGGGTTTGGATGGAAAAGGGGGAAGAATGGGTCTGGAAGGGAAACCAAATATCAAGCCCACTATCTGGAGGTCATTTTCAGTCCTAACTCCCAACATAGGAAACAAATAGAACTGAGAATGTAGCAAGCACGAGAGGTTCTGGGGGAGGTGGAGAAGCCCTGGGCGCTGTTGGTAACATTTGGAGAGGAGTAGGAAGCCAGCCTAGCAGTTTGAGCAAAGCTACAAGAGAAAGGGCAGAGGAGTCAGCCGAAAATAGTAAGAAGCACCTTGCCTTCCTGCAACCACGCCTGCCTGGCAGTTCCAGGAAGATCCAGAGGACATTTGTTAGCCACATTTGTCTTTAGTATGCCTTGTCTTTAGACGGTTTGGGCTTCTTAGAGTGGACTGGAAGGGATTTAATGGAAACATCAGGAAGCATCTTTTTAAGTGTGAAGATTGTAAGGACCTCTTCAACATATTGCCAAGGGAACTCTCTCCCTTTCCTCAGGAGTTCCAGAAGCTTCTTCAGGAATATTCTGGTTGTAAATGACAGAAACTTAACTCAAATCAACTAAAATTAGATAAGAATCCATGAATGTACTCTGATAATAAATAAACAGACAAATAGATAAATATATAAATAAGAGAAGGGAAAGCTCTTACAGTAGAATGCCAACTACTAAATATAGAAGAAATTATGGAGTTAGAATATTATGGTAATAATTGATTCAGGCAAGAATCTTCAATGGATGCTAAAACTAGCATGTAAAAGTTTGATGATGAATAGGACTTTGACAGTCTTGAAGTATCTGCCAACAAGTTACTGATTAATTACAAAGGGAAAAATAGCAATTTTATTATGGGTAAACCCAGCAGACACCATCTTAAACAGGTAATCAAAGTTAATGTCACAATAATGACACAAAGTGACAAAATGCCTTCAGAAGTGATGACCAGGAAGAATACAACATCACTTATGTAGAATTCTTGTCCAAATGTTTAATCTGAATCTAATCATGATAAAACATGATAAAGTCTGGATTGTGAAACATTAAAGGACGTTAAAGACACATGACAACTAAATGAAACATGTGATCCTAAATTCAATCTGGAACCAGAAACAAAGATTTGAATATGGAATGTGCCTTAGATAATAATATTGTATCAATGTTGAATTTCCTGATTTTGACCCTTGAATGATGCTTATGCAAGAGAGTGTTCTTGTTCTGAGGATTTTATGGATCAAACATTTGGATCCATTGGTCCAACAGGAAGGAGTGAGTTCACAAGAGAGTGAAAAAGATTATTGGAAGTCAGGACTCTCAGCAAATCTGGTCTTTATAGAGTCAATTTTATTGTGAGATTATTTAGACGTCTACAAAAGGTAACTGGGTGACAGAAGGAATGATTTAATTGACTTAAGGGACCATTTATCCTTCAGTTGAGGAAAAATGTTTTGTGCTTTAGCTCAGCTAACTTAGAGACACTCTTTTTTTGTCCATCGGAAGCTATTGGTATTTTCCAAGAGTGTTCTGACTTCCTTTCTATGATTGAAACTTGGCAATAAAATTCTGGTGTAGCACACTGATTCCCTTTTCAAATGTGGTGAGGGAAACATGAATGCAGCATGGATATCTCTCTTGAAAAAAATGGAGACTGAGAGAATGGGTCTCTGGAGTCTTACAGTTTTTGTTCTCTTGGGAACAAAGAAGGGGGTGCCCAGGTTTTCCTTCCCAGTTATCTGTTCTGTATAAGTACAAGACGAATGGCAGAGGCTACAGTTGTGGGCTAGCACAGAGTGGATGTTGAAGTAATCTGTCAGTATTGCAGAGTGTCATTTACTATCTGGATCTCAGACTGCAACAGAATCTTCTCTGGGTCAAAGTGAACCATGTACACTTTTGTGGAAACCTGGAAAGGAGACAACTTTGAGAAAATGGATATTCGTTGAAGAATGTGTGTCTGCTTAAATGAAGGTTTTGAACTGTGAAGCACTGATACTGTTAACAGCTTGGGTGTCAGCTGCCTTGCTGTTATTGGGGTAGCAGGTCTGTGTATAGGCTCTGAGTTTATTGCTCACTGTCCGTTAGAGCTGATCAGTTGTTAATCTGGGTTCCTCTGACCTCTTGCCAACCCCTGCCAGTTCACTGTTTTTATCAAAAAATGGGCTACCATCTGCTCACCATGAAATAATGCTAGGAAGTCCCTGTACTACTAGCTCAGGGAGGGCAGAGGGAGCTGGGAGTCTGTTTTCTTACAGAAAAAAAATGTTTCTGTGAAATTTCCTAAACTGTGTAACTTCAAGTTATGTAGTTTTAACCTTCCCCTTGACCCTACTACCAAAATAGAAAAGAGATGCTGGATCTGCCTTCTTTCATTTTAGATTGCAGTCTTCACGTCTTTGCACCATCATGTGATTTAAAAGTGAAGAATTTGTTTTTTGTTGATAGAATCATCAAAAATTACCAAAAGAAAGTCATGCCTCCTTTCTCGTCAAGATTTTATTTTCCATTTAAATTTCATCTTACAGTTTTTCCAGAGGTTCTACCTTTTCCTTATGGGCTTATATTCTTGACATTGGTAATCCCCTCTGTAGGTCCTTAAATATGGCACTATATTGTTAGTTCTTAACAAAAACTATGTTGGAGCAAGAGGCAAAATACAGCCTCTGAAGGGTCTCATATGTGAACAACCCACAATGCAGTGTCCTCCACACAAGCCAGAGCTCCCTGGGTTCATTGGCTAGAAAACTTCCTTGTGGACACTGGTGTTGGTTTAGCCCTTTGGCTTGTCCCCCTTTAGATGTCCTATGGACTCCAGATTGGCCGCCTCTTAGTTTTGTTCTTTATTCCCTGATATTTCCATTTGGACAGTTTTCAGTTAGAATTGATGCAAACAGTTGCCTTAAATGATATCTTCCCTTTTTTTCATTGCTTGCTTTGAATTAACATAGGTTTTTTAATGTAAAGCACATATGAGATTGATAATTATAATGAAAACAGTTAAACTCTTAATTATCACATATTATTATTTTAGCTTTTCATTCTCATCATTTTGATGGCTAAACCTAACTTGAGGCAAGGGTGGGGTGGCTGGGGGTGGACTCTAGCCCTGATTATCCTAGTTTTTGGTGAATTTCCAGAAAACTAGGTCTACACATGTCATATAACTCAGAGAGAAGCCTTCTCTTACTCTTTCTTTTTGGGTTTTTCCACTGGTAGCGAAGAAGAAAAAAACTCCTTTTGACAGTTTACTTAAAAACCTGCTTATCTTTGAACTGCAAACATATTTTCTTTGGAAGCTGTCTTAAATAAGTGGCAATTGCACAGCACTTGTGCACAGTGGGAAAAAAAAGGAAGATTGTGGTTTTGAATTGTGTATCCTGTGGAAGCCTTTTTCATTACAGTTTTCTATAATTATTTTTCTTTGTTGTTTTGTAAGTGGTAGGTAAAAAAGAACCCTGGTGTCATTCAGAAGGATAACTAAGAGTGAGTGGAAAGGGACTGGGGGGATGCAGAGTGTCCTGAACATCCTCTCCTGGTCATTGCCGAGCTGCTGTCACCCATTGTGCACACATAATGTCCTGACTTTAGAGTTGGGGTGAGGGGTTTGGATTGGAAGGGATGTAGAGACCACTGATAGGAAATCTCAGAGGTGGAATGACTTGTGATACTTGCTAGAGCAGCTTCCTCCATCCTGTCACCACTGCCTGTTGCTTTTGGAGGCTTGTGTTGAAGGAGATCCAGGAGAGGAGAGAGGGGTGGCTCTGGAGCCCCAGCATCTCCTTTAGAACATCTGACACCATCCACTGGGAGAAGGAAGCTTTCTTTGGAAGGATTAGGAAGGACATCCAGCAGACAGCGGAGCAGAGCTGTCCTTTTCCTGACAGTGTTTCCCTGTTGGCAAGCGGGGCTTTGCCCTGGGGAAAAACTGTATGTTAACATAGTGTAGGAGAGCAAAGGACAGGTTTAGCAGAAGTGCTTCCTAAGTGAAGGAAATGACTATCCTCACGAGATTTCTCATGTATTCCTGTCAAGCCCCGATCCATCCTTGTCTTCTTGGACTGAGGGAGGGGTTGAGCTCCTTGCTGAGGGAGGAGTTTAAGCACAAAAGACCCAAATCCCAGAATTAGATATATAATTAGAATTTTTTCTAGAGATAGCTCATTGACTTTTGTGCAATAGACAAGAAAGATAGGGTTCACATCTATGGGAGAAATAAATGAAAAGAGAAGGGAATTTTCACACTTTTGTATTAAAATAAGTCCCTTTTTTCTGATCTAACTTATGAAAGCATGCTTTTCTTTTTCTTTTCCTTTTTATCAGCTTGTCTGATTAAAGACTGTGGCCAAGGGTCACAGTCTACCACATTTTAAGATCGTGCATTAGGTGTTTCTCAGGACTTGCCATATGTCATTTATTCACAAGATTGATGTGTAAATAGATTCTGAGGAATCTTTAAGTGTGAGCATTTTAAAATCAAAATCACTTCTCAGTTGTTATCAGCATGCACACTATCGTTTTTGTGTATTTGGCTAAAACGTTATAGCTTTTACAGAGAGAGCTTTGGCCTAGAGGTCTGAAAATGTAGGTTCTGGTAGTTCCAGTCTGAACTGCACCATTTATGTGCTTATAGATCTGATTGTTCAACCATAAAAAGACATACATAGTATCTAGATGATTTCTAAGATCTCATCTATCTCTCATATGCCAGGATTCATTCAACAAATAATTCTCAGTGACCTCGTGTGTCAGTTATTGTGTTACGGATATGACCATGAGCTAGACACATGCTGTCTTTGTTCTCTTGGAGCTCACTATCGATTGGGAGTGAAGATGTGATGACATAAATAATTTTAAAATTTTGATCATGATGAATGACATGAAACAGAAGTATAGTGTGGAACAAAAATATCTTGCCTAGTCTGGTAGTTCAAGGGACGTTGGCTCAAGTCCTGAAGAGTGAATCTTGATTGAGTGATGACTCTAAGTTCACCTCCACCACAGCTAGAAATATCCCCTCAATATTCTAGCCAAAGGAACAACATCCATAGCATGTGCATTTTCTGTGTATCTGTGTGTATGCAGCAACAGAGATCCCATAATGCCTGTATTTACCATAAGTGCATAATTAAAATTATTTTATCTGCTTTCCATTTAATAATCTTTCTTACCTCTGAACTCTAATGATACTTTGTTTTTGTCTCTTTATGATGCTTATCACTTATTATTCTATTATTTTTATTCATATGTGTCCATTTGTTGCTTACTTTAAATTTATTCAAAACTCAGCACATGTTAGGCCCTGTTCTAAGTTGTGAGACTTCCACGATCTGAGATGTGACCTGCATCCTCCAGGAAAGTTCTAATCTCCCTTTTTAAAATATGCTTTATCAGTTGTTGCTTTAAGGATTAACAATAGACATCTTTAATTTAAGTGCACAGTGTACCGAAAGTTAATTTACTATGTGAAGTAACATGTCACCTAAAACTGGAAAAGTCTACTACTACCTTCCACCATCCTTTATGTAGTCATATATTTTACCATTATGTGTGTTTTAAACACCATAATAAGTCATTTTTATTTTGGTTTAGTTTTGCTTTAAACAGCTGTCTTCTAAAAAATTAAGTAAGAAATAAGGTAGTATATATTTACCCACACATTTACCATTTCTGGCACTCTTTATTCCTTCCTATAGATTTGAGTTTCCTTCTGTTATCATTTCTATTCAGCTTGAAGAACATCTTTTTATTTATTTATTTTTGTATTGAATGTCTGGTAGCAACAACTTCCCTCAGCTTTTGTTTATCTAAAAATACCTTTATTTCACACTAATCTTTGAAGGATAATTTTGCTAGATAGAAAAATTTTACTTGACAGTTTTTTTTTTCTTTTAGAACTTTGAAGATATAATCCCATTCTCTTCTGATCTTTAATGTTTCTCATGAAATGTCAGTCATCATTTTTTATCTTTCTTCCTCTGGATACAGTGAGTCATTTTTCTCTGCTCCTTTCAAGATATTTCTCCTTATCTTTGATTTTCAGTATAATACACAGGGTGATAAGTTAAGAATGTTGCTAGATTTACTAGATGTGATTTTTCTTTATATTAATTCTGCTTGGAGCTTGCTAAGATTCTTGCATATCCTCACCATATTTGGAAAATTTTTAACAATTATTTCTTCAAAATTTTACCTGTCCTATTGTCTTTTTATTTTCTTCTGGAACTTCAGTCACATCTGTGTTTGATTGCTTAATATCATCCTCACTGTGGCCCTTTTTTATTTGTTTCCAATCTATTTTCTATTAATTGATCTCCAAATTTGCTAACCCCTGTTTTTCTGTAATCTCTAATCTGCTGTTAAACTCATCCTGTGAATTATTTTATTTCACGTATTGTACTTCTAGTTCTAGAATTTTCATTTAATCTTTTTTTTTATAGTTTTCATTTCTCACTGAAATTCCCCATATATGCACTGATTTTGTTCATAGTTTCTTTTAAGTCCTTGAACATATCTACAATAGCTCTTTTAAATCCTTTTTCTGCTAATTCAAGCATCTGTATCATTTCTGTGTTTGCTGAGTGCTGTTTGCTTTTGAAGTCACATTTTTTGCTCTTCACATATCTAGCAATTTTTGTTGCGGGCTGGGCATTGTGATTATATCTTTGACTGATTTTTAAAAAAATAAATTTCCTCACTGTAACTTAGTATAGTTAAATCCATGTAGTAGATATCCTAAAAATACCAAATTTATTGAATCTAATTAAATTTGAATTAGGGAACAGTTATTAAAGAGATAAGAGAAGAGAATGACAAACTATACATAATAGGAAAGCCTCCAATGAATTAATCTGCATTCTAACAACGTAAGTAGTGAGTACAACATACTTCTTTCTTTGTTGTTGTTGAATTTTATTTTATTTTATTAACATTTTTTATTGAGTAATAGTCATTTTACAATGTTGTATCAAATTCCAGTGTACAGCACAATTTTTCAGTTATACATGAACATATGTATATTCATTGTCACATTTTTTTTTTTGCTGTGAGCTACCACAAGATCTTGTATATATTTTCCTGTGCTATACAGTATAATCTTGTTTATTCTACATATTCAAATCCCAGTCTGTCCCTTCCCACCCCCTGCCCCCTTGGCAACCATAAGTTTGTATTCTATGTCTATGAGTCTGTTTTGTATTAATTTTTTTTTTTTTTTTTTTTTTTTTTTTAGATTCCACATATGAGTGATCTCATATGGTATTTTTCTTTTTCTTTCTGGCTTACTTCACTTAGAGTGACATTCTCGAGGAACATCCATGTTACTGCAAACGGCGTTCTGTTGTTGGTTTTTGTGGCTGAATAGTATTCCATTGTATAAATATACCACTTCTTCATCCAGTCATCTGTTGATGGACATTTAGGCTGTTTCCATGTCTTGGCTGTTGTAAATAGTGCTGCTATGAACATTGGGGTGCAGGTGCCATCCTGAAGTAGGGTTCCTTCTGGATATATGCCCAGGAGTGGGATTCCTGGGTCATATGGTAAGTCTATTCCTAGTCTCTTGAGGAATCTCCATACTGTTTTCCACAGTGGCTTTCCTTGCTTCTCTCTCCTCTTAATAGTTTAGATGTCTTCTTTTACAATTTTGTGTTTATTCTATTTGGAATTCATGGTAGTTATCATCTTTCCAGTTATGAGTTTCTCATTTTTGTAGCATCCTGCTGCTTTTCTATTTAGAGTAGACCTGCCAATATTTCTTTTAGCATGGGTTTAGTGTTGCTAAACTCTTAGTTTTTGCTTGTCTGTGAAGTTCTTTATCTCTCCTTCTATTCTAAAGGATAGTCTTGCTGGATAGAGTATCCTAGGCTGCATTTTTTTTTTTCATTCAGGACTTTGAATATATCTTGCCACTCCCTTCTGGCCTGTAGTGTTTGTGTAGAGAAATCAGCTGAGAGCCTTATGGGGGTTCCCTTGTAACTTACTCTTTGCTTTTCTCTTGCTGCCTTTAGAATCATTTCTTTATCCTTCACCCTGGCCATCTTGATTATGATATGTCTTGGTGTGGGTCTGCTTGGGTTCTTCCTGTTTGGGACCCTCTGAGCAGCCTCCTGTACTTGGATATCTGATTCCTTCTTTAGGTTTGGGAAGTTTTTAGTCATGATTTCTTCAAAAACCTTTTCAATCCCCTTTGATCTTTCTTCGCCTTCTGGGACCCCTATTATGCATAGATTGGCATACTTTATATTATCCCATGATCCCTTATATTGTTTTCATTGTTTTTTATTTATTTTTCTCTCAGCTGTTCTGATTGGGTGCTTTCTGTTGTCCTGTCTTGTAGGTCACTAATTCGTTCCTCTGCATTATCTAGCCTGCTTTGTACAGCCTTTAGGTCAGCTCTCATCTCAGGAAATGAGTTTACTAATTCTGCATGGTTCTTCTGTATAGCTTCTATTTCATTTTTGACGTGTTTTGTGTCTCTAAACACTATTTCTTTTAGTTCCTTCAGTACTTTGATCACTCCTTTTTTGAAATCTTGATTTAGTAGGCCATCAGTATCTGTTTCCTTGATCGTACTTTCAGGGGATTTCTCTTGATCTTTTAATTGGGAGTGGTTCCTCTGCTTCTTCATGTTGCTCATATCTCTCTGGCACTGTGGCTTAAGGAGTATCAGTTATCTCTTGTGGTCCTTAAGGAGTTTATTTATTTATCTAAAGCCTATGCAGGAATAAAACCAGTGGGTGGGCGGGTCACTCCCCCCTCCTGATGCCGCAGTCAGATACTGTGCTTGGGCGAGGCAGGTGGGTGGATCGTGCCCCCTCCAGGAAGGCAGGTTACTGCCCACCCTCTCCTGGCGCCGGTCACTTCGCTGCTCTGTGCAGCTGCCCACTTGACCTCGGGTTGGCGCTCCTTAGGCGGGCTCAGAACAGCCATGGACCAGCCCCACCCCTGCTCCATGCCAAATCTCAGCTCCTTGTTTGTCTTGGCAGTGCACGTTCTCTGAGGGACCAGGACAGAAAGATCCTATCTGCCTCGGGCTGTAAACAAGTCTCAGTCCTGTCCAGGAGGTTGTGGAGCCCCTGGGTGTGGATACAGGGCTTGGCCCTGCCCCCAGCCCCGGAGGATATAGCACAGGAGGATATAACAGCTGTGGCTGCGCCTCGCCTCTATTCTTGCGAGAAGCGCCAGTAGTGGCGTGGGTCTGAGGAGACAAAGGCTACGGCGCCCCTCCCCCCAGGGCACACCAGCCGTGTTGCTTTGCTTTTTTCACAGTTTATGGGGGACCAAGGTTATTCTGCTCCGTATTTGCTCCCAGCCATGGTGCACAGCCCCCTGCAGTCCCCTGGGGCTGCCTCAGTGCAGCTGCACTAGTCCCCAGCCTGGCTCTGGCAGCCTGTTCCGGCCCCCAGCTGCCGGCTTGCATCTCGGGCTGAGTGTCGCAGGGACCATCTGTGCCCGTTTTATTTAGTTCTGTTAGTCAAGGGGTGCTCAGGGAAGATCTGAGCCTCAGAGGCTCCCCCTCCATCCTGTTGGCCTTTCCGTTGGAGTGAGGAGACCCAGCGAACGAAGCGCTATTCCTCCTTTGCCGCTCCCTACCCACGGGAGTGATCCCACAGTGTTTTGCTTTTTCTTCTTTCTTTGTTCAATTTCTCTTACCAGATTTTTGGTGTCTTTGTCTTTCAAAGAGGGTAATGTTCTGTTGGAGTTCGGCAGGTGCTCTGGTTGGCTGAGTGGGTCCATAGATGTGAGTCTTGGTGTATTTGTGGGAGAGGGTGAGCTACAAGTGTCCTTCTTCTCTGCCATCTTGCAAAGGCTACAAGATACTTCTTTGTCCCAGAAATACCACAAGACCATCTTCCAGCTGAAAGAAAGTGAAAAAATGCATTTTATTATACAAACTTAGAATGCTAATATTATATTTCAAAAGCTTATAATTTCTACAGTCTAATTATATTATTACTATCCCCTGTTCTAAATCTAGGTAAAGATATTAACAAATTTAAAGACAAAAAGTGCAACTTCATAGCAATGGAAATTGGTTTGGTTTTGTTTGAACAGTCACCTTACTGTTCAGAGGGAAAAATGGGATTATTTGCTCCTCCCAAAGTTATCTTTTATTTGTCTGTGCAACATTTTCACCTTAGGGACCCTCTTTATTCTTTGCTTATGTGGTTAGAAACTGGCTCTTTTATCTATAATTTCATCAATAATGAACAATCTAATAAAACCCCTCTGTGTTTTCCTCATTGTCCTAGTCTTTCTTGCTACAACATTCTTTTTTCTATTGTGACCATTATATACCTTAATTTGTAGGTAATAGTGGTTAAAGAAATCTGAAATGTTGCTTTAGAAAGTACTTTCTTTCATATAAGTGTTATTGGTTCTTTTGTGTTTCCTTTTAGTCTTGGGTTTTCTTAATTGGGCTTTCTCAAAATTGGGGGTATTTATTTCAAATAAATATTTGTTTAAAACTCATTTGTTTTAAATATATTTTTAACATAGTAAGACAACACCAATTCAAACTTTATTAATAAACGTTCCAGTTAAACAAATACTTTTAAAGTTCAGTTTTATTGTTTCCACATACACAGGGTGATTGTTATGTTGCAGGCATCAGCCAGTTTGGAAACGGGACATTTTGGGATGTTAGGGTCCTCTTGGCATATCCACAGTTATGTTAAATAAACATTTAGTGGTTCTGTTAATCATAATATCAGAATCTCGTAGTACATTTCCAGAAACCTTAGTGTCTTTCATTAAGATGGTTGACTACAGAGGTTATTGGAAGATCCCAGAAGTTACCTCAGGGTCTTTCTCCAGCAAATTCTTTGGCAGCAATAGGAATGTCTTTAGGTTGCTGATTTTTCACCAGGGATCTTGTGGTCTAGGAATTTGCCAATTGCTATTGAATTTTTTAAGTAAAACTTGAATCTGGTGGCCATGTAGAAAGTAAAAAACTCAATAGAAATTTTCTAATCTCATAAAGCACCTGGTATGTACACAGATGAATTAATTCTCACCTTTTCAACTTTCAGTTTAGTTTGGGATGTAGGTATTCATAACATACGCAACTCCAAGTACATGCCTTTGGTATAGTAATCCTGATTCTTCAAATTAGGTATTTTTCATAACTAACAATTTTAGGATGTTTCTCTTTGTTGGTTAATTAATAGTAATAGAATATAGTAACAATGATAAGAGTAATAGCTGCCATTATACAAAATGTGTAAAGTGCAGCCAGTGGCTTAAATGTTTCCCAGGCATTATGTCATTTAATTCTTCTCCCCACAATCCTGTGAGGTAGATACTGATATTGTCTCCATTTTACTCTGGAGAAACTACAATTGAGAAGCCATGTGGTGGGCCCAAGGTTATATAACAGTGGGTGGATGAGCCAGAGTTCACCCTAAGTCTGTCTGGCTCCAAAGACCAGTGTTGCATCTCAAACCACAAATTGTTAACACTGACTTTAATTTGCACTGGACAAAATCTTATAAAGAAATAAATTTAAGATGAAGGTTATCGTGGCTTATTTAAGAGGTACATCAAATACATCAAAAAGAAATCTTCTAGAATGGTAAATTCTGACCCACAAACTTACATAATAAAAAAAAACTCTTAATAAGATGTAATGATTTAGTAAAAGATGATTAAACATCACTTTACTAATATTAGAAATGTACATAAGGAAGACACGTCCTCATTTGGCAATTGGATATATTCTCTACATGGTATCCAGTGTGACTTTTAAAAACACAAATAGGGTCAAGTTTCTTATTGCTTACACTTACAATTTGCTTACACTTAGAATAAAATATGGATGTCCCATGTTCCTTACAGAGTGCCACACAACTTGCTTGAGGTTATAGGTGGATCAGCAGCAATTTTCCTTTTTTTTAAATTAATTAATTAATAGCAGCCACTTTCAACTCTTTCCTTTGTCCCTGCTGTGTTCTTGTCTCACCCATTCTGCTCTTTGAGCTCTCAAAAGGATTTGTTTGTTTTCTGTCTCCTCCAGCAAAGCATAAGCTCCATGAAAGCAGACACCTGACATCTAGTCCTATGTCCACAAATATTTGTTAAAATTAATTGAACTCATAATGCTGATACAGTTACTAAAATCTACAGCTGACTGGTAGTCATCAGAGTCGTTAAGAATTCATGAAGCTGTCATCTGTTTATTTCAATTAGAAAAAGCTGATTCTGTCTTAAACTAAATACTTATGGCTTGACCAGAAGTTATTCAATTATTGCTGTAATATTCAAAGACATTTTCATATATTAATGGCAGCCTTTTAGTGAAACAGTTGGCTTTTGTTGTTACTTGTGATAAATTCATAAATTGGCTAATTTTCTTCATCCAAATGAGATTTTTCTGCCATTTAATATGCATTTACAAATATATGAATAAACTAATTATGAGCAAGATAATTGATTAATTGTATTTAATGAATATTATATTAAATGAGTATTTATCAAGTTATTTTATTAAACAGCTATGTCCTTATAGAGAAAACTTTAAAATTGGAAAGGAGAAACATTAGAAGGGAAACATGCTCTTACAACTCAGATTTCCTTTCTGGGTCAGCTCCCCCACCTGGCTTCCCAGCTACCATAATCAGAGTTACAGATGCCATATGTCTGTGGCAGGGGTAGCCTCTTACAATACAAGTAGGAGTTCACAGGGGATATAATCAGCCTCCAAGAATGAGTATTTCCCAGCAAAAATGGGTGTGGCTTGAGGTCATATCTGAATCTTTGTGTTTACCAGAAATCGAAATTCTAATATTATCATCTCCTGAGAATACCTTTAAAAGCCATAAAAATCAGCCCCTCACAGAACATCTTTGATCTTACATTTCACTTGTCCATAGCAGCAGAACAAAACAACAACAAAATAAACAAAGAGTCTTCCAAACAAAACTGCTTTTCTCATGTCGGTAGTCACTAATGGAGAGGGGAAGAAAGTAATTTTTTTCCTTGGTGTATTATATAAGTAGTCAGGGACCTTGAAGTTTTGCTTATCAGCTCTGCGACCGTGGTAAAGTCATGTTTCCTTTCAGACTTCATGTTAGCTCAGGACTGGTTTGGTTTTCCTGCCTGTTCTAGAACTGCCTATGACTAGGTGGTTTTTTTACTTGGAAAGGATAGCAGTGATTTCTCCACACGGTGTGAGCATATTCTTTTAGGAAATCCAGCAACTTCTATAGATGTAGCATTGTCCTAAAGGAAACATCTCTGTGAATAAAATCCTCTCTCTATTCTTTCCACTCCCCAATAGGTATAAACTTCCTACTTTAAAACCGAAACAGGAAAATTTCAAGAAAAGATTGCTTAATTGGATCATTCACAGACCCCCCCTCCCCCCGCCAAGTAAATTTATCATTTTAAATTTAAAAGGGTTCTTATGAATAATATAAAGGAGACTTTTTTGGTGTGTCTGATTTTAAGAACTTAACTCTGGATCTAAAATGACTGATTTCACTCCAAACCTTAGTTTCTATAGGTTAAAGAAATTCATAACTAAATTAAACCTTTGCTTTTGCCTTATTTGGAAGTGATTATATCCTGCATGTGAATGTAGTCATAATTTATCCTTCTTCCTAAAAGGTTTCAGGTGGCTGAGAACATACAACCACCATGAAAATTTTTTTTCCTAGGTTTTCAAGCCTTTTGTCATCTCATTCTCCATGAGATTGGCTGAAATGTAGAGGTTGTTCTTATTAAAAGGAATAAGACTGGAGAGGAGGAGGAGGAATTACAGCTTCTTAGTAGTATTTTCTGAAACCCAGGTCAGGAGAACAGTGAGCTGCAGACAGCTTTTGTCTAGTCAAAATGCCTTTTGATTACAAGGAAATAAAAGAGGATTCATTATGTCTGCTTGTATTTGCTGATTAACATTCTGGATAAGGTAGACATTAGCTGTTGAGGGAATATCTTCTGAAGGCAGAGGGACACAGATTTATATCCTGGCTTGTTTTTTCTTACTAATGTGAGACTCATGACACATTCCCTAGTCTGTACAGTCTTCTCTTGTATGTTTAGGATGATGGTACTCTCCTGGTAAGGGTGTCAGGTTTCCACAGGCTTACTGATCTACCTGAAGTATTTAGCGTACTGTCCAGTACAGAACATGATTCCAGTTCATGGTAACCATTATCATTACTGTGATCATTATTTGACCACTACTCTGGAAATACAAAGAAGTTGATTACATTTGTAATTGTATATTTAGTTTCTGCCTCCTTTGAGGACTGTGAGCTCTATGAGGCAGGGACCACGTCTGTTTTTCAGCATTGTGATCAGAGGTTAGGCACACAGCTGGCACTCAATAAATATTTGAAGAGGGGCTGAATGACTGAAGGAAAGAAAATGAAGGATTATCTTAAGAGTTAGATCCCCATTAGGAAGGAGGTTAAAAGCATCATTTGCCAAAGAGAAAAAATGCAATGCTGCTGCCAGAATTGATAGTAACTTTGCAGCAGGAGGGCAGTGCACACTCAAAAACTGAGCCATATCTAGTCTTTTTGGTACCCTGGTGAGCCACAAGATTGGGTGTCTTGAGTCCATGGAGGGGCTGAACTCAAACCCTCCTTGGCCAGACCTGTGCCTTCCTGGGTGTATGTGGCAGAGGATGGAAGGCCCCTATCTAAGTAGGCAGAGAGGGCGAAAGACTTGGAACAATTTTCCTTCATAATCATCAGCCAATTTTGGAGCACTGGGCTAGCTAAATTATTCACTTTTGGTTTCACTGTTGCTTTTAACAGGTTCTGTTATGTGTCAGAAGAGAAACATAAACAAGACTGCTGTTAGGGCATATTTTATATTCCTCTTTCCATTTCATTAATGGTTTTTTAAAGGAAATGTCTCTCGTAATTGCCTTAAGCATTTTGTCTTCATTATTAAATACCAGCCATTTATTATATTCTACACATCTTTTTGGCTCTGTGTGCCATTTTTTTTCTGGGACCTTCTGGATTTAAAATGACATTGAACTGTAGAATAGGTGGTTCTGTGAGCAGGCCCTCTTATTTAAATTTCCAGGAGCATCACCGTGCTCTTAGAAATGTCTTAGCAGAGACAGATGTCTGGAGTCTGGGCCTTTATTCATTTCACTTTCAAAGACAACATAACTGTCAGGTTAAAAAAAATCAGCAAAATTCTCTTTGGTTTGGAGCCTCCTATATTCAGCTTTACAGGTCTCATATGCCCCAACCCTAACTGTGGGTTCTGACTTTTAATCTCAGTCGCATCTCAGCTGGGTCCATATTCAGCCTCAGGTTATTATTTGAAAGTAGTTTGACTCAGAATCACAAGGTGTGCCTTAAACTGTAGACTGTCAGGTAAAATAGCATTTGGGAGGCTATGACTGCAGCATTTAATCCTCACACCTACGTAGTTGGGGTAGGTATTATGATTGCCCCTACTTCATGGCTGGTAAAACTGACATTCAGAGAAGTTAAATAAGTTACCCAAAGTCACATGGGAGGGTGTGGTGAACCTAGGATCAGAAACTAACTGGTTTTGATTCCATGAACAGTGCTTAAATATTACGCTTTTCAGAAAGCATTTATTTATGAATATTTATTTTCTAGGTCTTTCTTTGATTTAGTGTTGATGGGTGATTGAAAGTTGGAATGAATTTGGAAAACAGACTACCAAAGGTACATATTGAATTCAGTTGAGTTAGGTAGCTGCTGTTTTTATTTTCTTGCCTCATTGGACTACAGCATCGTCTTCTTCAGTATTCGATGCTGTTGTTCCTATATTTTCTGAAGTCACCCTTTACAAGCCACACAGTGCTCTTTCTAGGGAGTGGATCTGCTCCCAGATGAAGCAAGAAGCACCTCTAGCTAGATAATCTTGCATTGATGATCCTGCATCTGTCATCTGCAGCATTTCTATACCAGAGGCCCTGAGTATTCATTCATTCGTTTGTTTATTTTTTCACTTGTTTGTTATTTTCTTGGATCTACCTGTGAAGAAAAAGATTCTAGAATATTTCCTCTGGGACTTGGGACAGCAGGCGGGGAGCCAGCAACAACTGGAGGTGTCTGATGCAGTGAGTCAGCCATGCTATGCTCTCTTTGTTTTCTTCCCCTCTCTTTTTCCTATTCTCTTTAAGTTTAATAGACAAAAGATGGGGAAAAGGCAGAGCGGGTGACATTAACTTTTGAGCAAGGAGGGCCTTAAGGTTCCCTTGGGAGGGTCTGTGGATGGGATTTAAGGTACTGATGTATGTCTTTCTAATGTGGCAGAAACCAGCTCTAGGTTTGAAAAGTTAACCTGGACTCCACAGGGGGAGAGCTGTTGGTGGACTTGCTTTTCTGGGAAAGGCAACAATTTCCTGCTGCATGGCTGGCATGTTGAGGATTGGGAAACAGGGCATGTTGGTGATAAGGTTTTAGTGAATACATATGAGGAGATTCAAGCCACTGAGTAGCATATTGCTGTAGGCCACTTCCCATTTCAGGATGGTGAGATGTTTAGTGGAGTAAATTTCAGGCGATCATGGAAGAAAAAATGTTCAAGGGGCATTAGGGTGAAAGATCTGTCCTGACCAGTTAGGGTTAGGGTTGGGTGAGTGGTCATCTCTCAGGTTTGTCCATTGTCTTTATTTTTGTGATTCACTTATAGCTTTAAAAAATGTGAATTAGCCTGCCCTTGTGTACATAATCTGACGTGGCAGAGAGGATGTGCTTTTAATTTATTCTTTGCTTCAAATTGTAGTGTCTGTATGTCAGGGTTCACTGGCTAGAGAGAGAAGGAACCCTGCTTTTGTAAAGCAGTTAATTGGGCCTGGTAACGATTACTGTCAGTAGTCCCTGGGGTTTGTGCTGGTCCTTGTGCATCGTTGTTCATAGTGGTTCCCAGAATCTAGCGCGCTGGCACACAGGACATTCCAGAGGAAACAACAAATTGGAGTGCATGTACTGACGACCCCAGCTGCAGTCTTGTTAGTGACCTTTTCTGGGTTTGTACCAGTTTCTGGTGCTAGGGACTTCTGAAGAGAATATTTTCAATTTTGAAATGTTTAAGGAAATGTTTGCAGTACAGGGAATAGACAAAGGACTAGTATCTAGGCCAGAGACAGAACTCCTCCATAGCAGTCACCAAAATATCACAATAAAAACTCCTCCATATTAATCTACTGCAAAGAGGCAGCAGAAAAATGGAGATGGATATGAGCAGTCAGTTGACAGGAGTAGAATTACATGGATAAAGAAAAGGTACTCAATCTCTCTAATAATTAAGGAAAAGTAAATTAAAGCAGTGAAATTCCATTTTTACCAATCAGGTGTCAAAGTCATAATAATGATAATGATTATAATAGTATCAAATGTTGGTGAGGCCTGGGGAAATGGGACTCCACTGGTCCAGCCACACTGCAGGTCAGCTTTGCAGAAGCTTATAAAACTGAAAATGTACAGACCCTGGGAGCCATCAACACCAATCTTGCATCTGCTTGTAGAAACACTAGCATCTGTGCATCAGAATACAACCCTGTGTGATTTATCCAAAGTCCACAAACTGCCTTAATGTCTGCCTGTGTGGGAAGGGCTAATGAGACTGTGGTGTGTCCATGGAGTGGGATTCTAGGTAGGAGCCAAAATGAACAAAGCAGATGGACAGGTGGTGGCAAGGACAATGCCCAGAACATACTGTTAACTTTAAAAAGCAAAGGCAGATGGGTAAACTCATTAACAGAGATGAGGAATGATCTAATAGCTGTGCAAAGCCAACTAGTTAATGCAGAGGAACGAATTAGTGATCTAGAAGACAGGGCAATAGAAAGCACCCATTCAGAAGAACTACAAGATAAGCAAATAAAAAATAATGATAATAGCATAAGGGACCTGTGGGATAATATAAAGCGTCTGAATCTTTGCATAATAGGGGTCCCAGAAGGGGAAGAAGGATCAAAGGGGATTGAAAAGGTTTTTGAAGAAATCATGACTGAAAACTTCCCAAACTAAAAGAAGGAATCAGATATCCAAGTACAGGAAGCTCAGAGGGTCCCAAACAGGAAGAACCCAAATAGACCCACACCAAGACATATCATAATCAAGATGGCCAGAGTTAAGGATAAAGAAATGATTCTAAAGGCAGCAAGAGAAAAGCAAAGAGTGAATTACAAGGGAACCCCCATAAGGCTCTCAGCTGATTTCTCTACACAAACACTACAGGCCAGAATGGAGTGGCAAGATATATTCAAAGCCCTGCATGAAAAAAAGATGCAGCCTAGGATACTTTATCCAGCAAGGCTATCCTTTAGGATAGAAGGAGAAATAAAGAGTTTCACAGACAAAAAAAAGCTGCAGGAGTTTGGCAACACTAAACCCATGCTAAAAGAAATATTGAAAGGGCTATTTTAAATAGAAAAGCAGCAGGATGCTACAGAAATGAGAAATGTACAACTGGAAAGGTGATAACTCATGAATTACAAATAAAGAAAACATGAAATTATGAAAGAAGACATACAAATCACTGAGAGTGGGAGAGGGAGGCAGGGAAATATAGAATTTTTTTTCTTTCTTTTTTAAATTTTTTTAACAGTAGGATGGGTTTGAGATCATGTTATTATCAGTTTAATAAAAACAGGTATAGATAAATAGATTTACAAAAAAGAGTAACCACAAGTCAAAAATTTACAAGGGAGTCACAAAAATTAAATAAAATCCATGATAATACAAAGGAAAATTACCAAACCACAAAAGGAATAAGAAAGGAACAAAGAGGATATACCAATTCAACTGCAAAGAGAAGTTCAAAATGGCAATAAACACACATCTATCATTAATTACTGTAAATGTTAATGGACTAAATGCTCCAGTCAAAAGACATAGGGTGGCAGACTGGATAATAAAGCAAGAACCTTCAATATGCTGCATACAAGAGACCCACTTTAGGGAGAAGGACACATATAGATTGAGAGTGAAAGGATGGAAAAGGATATTCCATGCAAATGGGAAAGCCAAAAAAGCAGGTGTTGCAGTATTGATTTCAGACAAAATAGACTTTAAAACAAAGGCCATAAAGAAAGATAAAGAAGGACATTTTATAATGATTAAAGGAGAGATACAAGATGAAGACATTACACTCGTTAATATATATGCACCCAATATAGGAGCACCTAAGTACATACAAGAATTACTAACAGAGATAAAGGGGGATATTGATGGGAATACAATCATAGTTGGAGATTTTAACACAGCATTAACATCGCTAGACAGATCTTCCAGACAGAAAATAAACAAGGCAACAGAGAAATTAAATACTACAATAGAAAAACTAGATTTGGTGGATATTTTCAGAGCATTACACCCCCCAAAAATAGAATATACATTCTTTTCAAGTGCACATGGAACATTTTCCAGGATCGATCATGTACTTGGACACAAAAGAAACCTCAACAAATTTAAGAAGATAGAAATTATCTCAAGCATCTTTACTGACCACAATGCCATGAAACTGGTAATCAACAACAGAGAAACAAAGGAGAAAAAAAGAAAAGCATGGAGATTAAACAATATGTTATTGAAAAAACAATGGATCAATGAGGAAATCAAAGCTGAAATTAAAAAATACCTTGAGACAAATGATAATGAGAGCACAACCACTCAAAACCTATGGGACACAGCAAAGGCAGTGCTTAGAGGGAAGTTTATAGCGATACAGGCCTTCCTCAAAAAAGAAGAACAATCTCAGATAAACAAGTTAACCCACCACCTGAATCAATTAGAAAAAGAAGAACAAAAAGCCCCAAAAAGCAGCAGAAGGAAGGAAATAATAAAGATCAGAGAGGAATTAAATACAATAGAGATTAACAAGGCCATAGAAAAAATCAACCAAACCAAAAGCTGGTTTTTTGAAAAAGTAAATAAAATCGACAAACCTCTGGCCAAACTCACAAAGAAGAAAAAAGAGAGAGCACAAATTAGCAAAATAAGAAAGGAAAATGGAGAAATTACAACAAACAAAATAGAAATACAGAATATCATACGAGAATATTATGAAAAACTATATGGAACCAAACTGGATAACCTAGAGGAGATGGACAAGTTTCTGGAAACATACTGTCCACCAAAACTAAACCAAGAAGAAACTGAACACTTGAACAATCCGATCACTAGAAAGGAAACAGAAATAGCAATTAAAAACCTCCCTACAAATAAAAGTCCAGGACCGGACGGCTTCACCGGGGAATTGTACCAAACATACAAAGAAGAACTCATACCAGTCCTTCTCAAACTCTTCCAGAAGATTGAAAAGGAGGGAATACTCCCAAATTCATTCTATGAAGCCATCATCACCCTGATACCAAAACCAGGCAAAGACACTACAAAAAAAGAGAATTATAGGCCAATATCACTGATGAACATAGACGCCAAAATCCTCACCAAAATTTTAGCAAATAGAATCCAACAACACATAGAAAAGATTATACATCATGACCAAGTCGGGTTCATCCCAGGGACACAAGGCTGGTTCAACATATGCAAATCAATCAGTGTAATACATCACATCAACAAGAGAAAGGACAAAAACCAGATGATCATCTCAATCGATGCAGAAAAAGCATATGATAAAATTCAACACCCATTTATGATAAAAACTCTTGCCAATGTGGGTATAGAGGGAACATATCTCAACATAATAAAAGCTATATATGACAAACCTATAGCCAGCATAGTTCTCAACAGTGAAAAACTCAAAAGCTTCCCACTAAAATCTGGGACAAGGATGCCCACTATCACCACTCCTATTCAATATAGTCCTGGAAGTCCTAGCCACAGCAATCAGGCAAGAGAAAGAAATAAAAGGGATCCAAATTGGAAAAGAAGAGATAGAAGTGTCATTATATGCTGATGACATGTTACTATATATAGAAAACCCTAAAAGGTCCACACAAAAGCTACTAGAGCTGATCGAAGAATTCAGCAAGGTAGCAGGTTACAAAATTAATGTTCAAAAATCAGTTGCATTTCTTTACACTAACGATAAATCAACAGAAAAAGAAAGTAAAGAAACAATCCCCTTTAAAATAGCACCCAAAGTAATAAAATATCTGGGAATAAATCTAACCAAGGAGGTGAAAGAATTATACACAGAAAACTATAAACCATTGATGAAGGAAATTAAACAAGACTTTAAAAAATGGAAAGATATCCCATGCTCTTGGATTGGAAGAATCAATATTGTTAAAATGGTCACACTGCCCAAGGCAATCTACATATTTAATGCAATCCCTATCCAATTACCCAGGACATATTTCACAGAACTAGAACAAATCATAATAAAATTTATATGAAACCATCAAAGACCTAGAATTGCTAAAGCATTACTGAAGAGAAAGAAAGAGGCTGGAGGAATAACTCTCCCAGACTTCAGACAATACTACAGAGCTACAGTCATCAAGACAGCATGGTATTGGTACCAAGACAGACATATAGACCAATGGAACAGAATAGAGAACCCAGAAATGAACCCACAAACCTTTGGTCAACTAATCTTTGGCAAAGGAGGCAAGAATATACAATGGAATAAAGACAGTCTCTTCAGCAAATGGTGTTGGGAAAACTGGACAGCAGCATGTAAAACAATGAAGGTAGAACACACCCTTACACCATATACAAAAATCAACTCAAAATGGATTAAAGACTTAAACATAAGACGAGATGCAATAAACCTCCTAGAGGAAAACATAGGCAAAACATTATCTGACATACATTTCAAAAATTTTCTCCTAGAAGAAATAAAAGCAAGAATAAACAAATGGGACCTAATGAAACTTACAAGCTTCTGCAGAGCAAAGGAAACCAGAAATAAAATAAGAAGAAAACCTACGGAATGGGAGAAAATTTTTTCAAGTGAAGCCGACAAAGGCTTGATCTCCAAAATATATAAGCAGCTCATACGACTCAATAAGAAAAAAATAAACAACCCAATCCAAAAATGGGCAGAAGACCTAAACAAGCAATTCTCCAAGGAAGACATACAAATGATCAAAAAGCACATGAAAAAATGTTCAATATCACTAATTATCAGAGAAATGCAAATCAAAACTACAATGAGGTATCACCTCACACCAGTCAGAATGGCCGTCATTCAAAACTCCACAAATGACAAATGCTGGAGAGGCTGTGGAGAAAGGGGAACCCTCCTACACTGCTGGTAGGAATGCAGTTTGGTGCAGCCACTATGGAAAACAGTGTGGAGATTCCTCCAAAGACTAGGAATAGACTTACCATATGACCCAGGAATCCCACTCCTGGGCTTGCATCCCGAAGGAAATCTACTTCAGGATGACACCTGCACTCCAATGTTCATAGCAGCACTATTCACAATAGCCAAAACATGGAAACAGCCTAAATGTCCATGAATAGGTGACTGGATAAAGAAGAGGTGGTATATTTATACAATGGAATACTACTCAGCCATAAAAACCGACAACATAACGCCATTTGCAGCAACATGGATGCTCCTAGAGAATGTCATTCTAAGTGAAGTAAGCCAGAAAGAGAAAGAAAAATACCATATGAGATCGCTCATATGTGGAATCCAAAGACTCATGGACAGAGAATACAGACTTGTGGTTACCAGGGGGGTAGAGGGTGGGAAGGGATAGACTGGGATTTCAAAATTGTAGAATAGATAAACAAGATTACACTGCATAGCACAGGGAAATATACACAAAATGTTATGATAAATCACAGAGAAAAAAATGTGACAATGAGTGTGTATATGTCCATGAATGAGAAATTGTGCTGAACACTGGAATTTGACACAACATTGTAAAATGATTGTGAATCAATAAAAAATTTAAAAAAAAAAAGAATGGAAAAAGCAAAGGCAGGATTTGGAATCAGTTGTACAATGTGATACAATTTATGTCAAAAAGAAAACGATCCTAGGATATTGAGTGAACGTCTACATATGTCTGTTATTATAGAGGATAAGTTCTGTTGGTAGTCCTGGCATTAGCAGTGATGTCAAAGGGGACCTGAATCTTATCTGGCATGCTTACTCAATTTTTAGATGGAAATTATTTGGGGTGATCAAAATTGAATTTCTCAAAGTTTACTTTCTAAGAGAAAAAGAAGAGATGAATTAGTGGGTAAATGCCCATTAGAACTGCTCCTTGCCTTGCGATAGCTTCAGAGGTAAGCAGAGATCAGAGTCACCCATAGTAGGGTGCTTGCAATCATGCACTTCCATTCTCTCATCAGGTCTCAGGACCTCAGATCGCAGAGGGGTTCTGGTAAAGATTAATTAAGACAATGTGGATTGCTCTCCCCTCTATCCTTGTCCTCCAGCACAGTGCCTGGGATGAAGCTGGCACTGAATAAACATGCTATAAATTGATATTGTACTTAGAGATCTGGTGTGGAGTGCTTTGTTGACTGCCTGCAGGCATATAACTGGTGATAATCATCATCTACCTTATAGTCAGGTGTTCTGGCTTCTGATTCTGGAGAGTGGACTCTGTATGCAAGCCCTGAGTTTACATAAGCCTTTCTCCCTGAGTAGAAAGGCTCTCAGCCTGTGTAAGAGTGGTGTCTAGCTCTCCCTGCCAGAGGCTTTTGTCTCACTTGCCCAGAGTATTAGATCCAAGGCTGGCTTCATGGGTCTGTGACCTGTGTGGGCACATAAGGCTCCATGTTCAGAGGGGCCCCAAGCTTCTTTTAATGATCCACTGTTGCCATCTTGATATTTTTAATGATTTTTGAACAAGTAGTCCTGCATTTTCCTTTGTACTGGGCCCTGCAAATTATGTACCCAGCCATGATTAGCATGACTTATGGGGCCTGCCCTGGGCCAGGCTGATGGGTGAGCTACCGAGAACCCTGGAGCCTGGTTGGAGGAGAAGATTCTGGCCTGTGGCTCCATGAAGAGCATATGGTTCTGATATTGAAGCAACAAAAGCAATCTTTATGAGAGTGTGGACTTTCAAGTTCTTCAAAGGAGGACACACACACACAAAAATCTGTGTTTTTGCCCTGAGGGCAACAGCCACTTCCTCTATTTGTGCCTGGATGCACAGTTCCTGATAGGCCTACACTTTCTGAAGAAAGTTTTACCACTGACTGCTGAAGATGATGAAGGTTTCATCCTACTGGTAGCTGACTGTTGTGCATTTCAGTCAGTCAGATCCTGAGCGGCATATAGAGCCAGGAACTCTGGAGGGCTCTCTTCTCTGGGTGATGAAGAAAGTAGCCAGGAGGCAGCCTTCATCGTATCTCCAGCAGCTTCTGGTTCACTGTGATCCGTAACACCTGAATTTCTTCACACTGCTCTTCTTACCATTTATTTCCATCCTCTCCCCACATCCCTGCATCCTCCATACCTTACACATTTCTTTATGTCTACATCTCTGTATCCCTGTATCCCTTCATCCCTCAGATCTCTGCATCCCCACACCCCTGCATTCTCCATACCTCACACATCCTTGCATCTCTACATCTCAGTATCTCTGTGTCACTTCATCCCTCACATCCCCTGTCTCTATATCCCTACATACCTGTATCTCTGCATGCTCACATGCTTGTGTGTCTTCCACATCCCTGTATTTCTGCATCTCCACATCCCCACATATTCCACATCATCACATCCCAGCATCCCTACATCCCCACATGCCCCACACCCCTTGTTCACAGAGCTGGCCCTGGGGATGTAGGAGGATAAGATGAGAAGTACTCACAGCTGTTTCTTCTCCTGAAAGCAGTTTAGCTATTGAAGACATATGGATTTAGGAGTCAGATCTAATTTCAAAGCCCACGGTGGCCATTTAATAGCTGGGTAAGTTCTCAGGCAAGTTACTTAGCTCCTCTGAGTCACAAGTTAAGGATTATATGAGACAGGATCTAAGGCAGCAGACTCAGAGTTGTTTAAGCATCTTCCCATTCTGCTGCTCTTCTCCTTTTCTGGAATTTTCCACCAATACTCCTGTTGTCCCCTCTCCCATTCCCAGCTCTATCCCATCTGAACAACTCTTGGATTACCAGAAATGACCAAGGCAGAGTGGGTTTGGGTTTTCCTCTGAAATGCAGATAACTCAATGCACTTACACATCCTCCATTATCACTTACGGGGAGCTCCAGTATTCCCTGTGGTTTCAGTGAATGAATACTGAGCTGTAAGCACCTCAGAGGTACCAGGCTCGGCTCGTATTGGGCACTGAGGATGCAGGGAAAGGCCAGTCTCCAGCCCTTGAGCACCTCACAGCTCTGTCTTGTTAGCCAGCAGAGAGTAAAGGCTTTGGGAGACCTGGTTCAATGAATGATCGCGATGTTCTTCCGTGGATATAGATTGGAGATGGGCGCATGGTATCTTTAGGAGCTCAGCTTTCATCTGAGCAGTTCAAACCAGCATATTCCTAGCCTTGGAGATTTCAGCCACCTTAGGGCACAGTGGAAGTTGGTTGGTTTAAATGAGAGTTGAGTTTCTTCTACTACTCAGACAATTCAATTTAATGATTATTAAATTTAATTATTTCAATTTAATGATTATTAGGTGCGTATCCTGGCTTAGAGTGAGCAAGAAAAGAGACTGGAGCATGTCTGTATCATAGATTTGATAGTTGCAGGGAGCTGGTAGACACTTTTTAAAATTTGTATCCTAAAAATACAAGATGTTTGCAAAGTTTAGTTCAGGCACCAAACTCATATAAAATATATTTATGTTTCAAGAATGCCATAAAATAGCAGTAATTTTAATAGCTTCAGATTATTTTGATCTTTTCCAGCCTTCCATCTTTGTTATCAACTGTACTTTATGTGTCTGTCACAATATTTGCCTTTTAACTCCTTTTAATGGGTCAGGATATTTTGGAATGAATTACACAATTCTTTCATTCCTCACATTAAATGTATCATCAATTCTTTTCTTAGATATTTTGAATATCAAAAATAGTTTCTTAGGTGACATTAATTATCATGCATATCTCTGCTGAGCTATTCTTCCTTAGTGATATTAATGATAGTGTTTCGGCTTTCCTGACTGTCTCTGTTATTAACCTATCATAAATACCAGCCCCAATTAGTGTGCAGAAGGGAAGGGATCAGCTAAGGAGTGAAATGTATGTGTAGCAAATAAAGAGTTGATTCTGTGTCTTTCCCTGAGGAACAACTGAGTTTTGTCAGTTGTCAAATCTGAATTCCTAATAGTTCTTTTTGCGTAAAAATGCTTTCTTTGCTATTTCCCCCACTTAAAAAATAACTTGTAACCATAGTTGGTGGTGATGTCTGTTTGTAAAATCTTATCTTTTGATTTCTCTCCATCCTGTTAAATCAGAAAATCCTTTTTTTGATTCAAACATATTATGCCGTGTAGCTCCTTATTAATGCCTGCTTGTACTGGCTCTACTTTTGTGTCCTTCTTTATTCTTGATTTTTTCCCCTTTTTTTCTCTCTCTCTCTTCCCTACAGGCTTTATCTTTCTCTCCCTTCTTCCTTTTCTAATTCCCTTTTTCCTTCCTTCCCTTTCTTCTTCCCTCCCTCCTTTCTTCTTTCTGTTCTCTAACCCCTTTCTTTGTTTTTAATGTGTTACCAGAAGTCAGAACTGAGACCGTTTACTTAGTGTATGCTGTACTCAATCCGAATCCGAAATGCTTTCTGCCCGGTCATTTGTCATTGCCTGGTAGAGTGTCTGAAAGTCCTGACACTTTTGGATTATCAGTACACATCTACTGACTAATAAAATTTTTCACAAAATACGTTTTTCAAAGTATGTAACAGAGGGAAGCTTTTAAATTAGCAAATATCTTGGACATATGTGCTTCTCAGGTCTCCTTTCCAGAAAATAGCTGTTCATTTGGTTGTTTAAGATGCGCATTGGAGGGCGTCTTACATCCATGGCACTGTTCTTGGCATGGGCTTGGCATTAGGGATCAAACATACGTATCTTCAAATGAGGATACTTTTTGAAGTGAAAAAGGAGCTACTGATAATTACTCTTGGACAACAGTTATAAACCAAGATTTACCCAAGGCAAATGGTAAGATTGCTAGATAAAATAAAGGACACTCTGCTGAATTTTAAATTTAAATGTAATTTAACACACACAGGGAGTCTTGTGTTTTTATTTGTTATCCTGACAACCCTATTTGTAATCATAAACACGTGGGACGTACTCCCTGCCTGCATGGTGCTTCTAATCTAGTAACCGTAACTAGGTTATCCACCTTGAGCACCATGCTGATTACTTAACAGGTCACAAACCTTGGGAGGTGGGTGGTTTTCCCACTTCACAGGGAAGGATTAACAGGTTAATAATATCCCCAAGGTCGGACAGCTGGGACCTTCAGGTTGATGTAGGGAATGGGGAGCTGGGACCAGGACCTCTGATCCGGCTACCTGCAAAGCCTGTGCCCTCCCCCACCGCACTCTCCTCCCTTGCAGCCAGCATGGGACAGCAGTGAGCTCCTTTTGTAGGTTTTAAAAAGAGATCCAACAGGAAAGTGAAGAGGTTTCAATGTTACTTCTCCACTGCTAGATCTTCCAGGCAGCAGGAGGCAAACAGCTGTTTTCACTGTATCAAACGCAAAACATGTCATGCAGAAAAAATGTCAAGTCATTTTGAAAAATGTCTGAAGCATAATGTGCTTGACAGGGGTGAAATAGCATTGGCCATAGTCACGTAATTGCTACCTCAGTGTTTGTTTACCGTGCAGTCCTCTCTTCTTCCACTTGAATTAAATCAATCTGAGCAACAAGGCAGCCTTATAAAACCCAGGTCTTAGCCTGTACAACAGTCAGATTTTCTCAGATTCTTTGTAAGCATGATCCTTGCCAGGTTGACTGAGCAACTTAACAGTTTCTTCCATGTTCCTATCTTCAGACTAAACTCAGACAGACTTAATGAATTTAAAGCAAATGGAGGTCATATATATATATATTTTGGGGGGGTGGGGGGTCAACAAAAATATCTTAAGATAGGGTGAGGCACTGAGGTCCAAGATCTGATTTGAATTTAAGTTGCTGTTAGACACCATATTATTGCCATCCACTAGATGTCGCTGATGATTCACACCAGTACAACTGCGAGCCCATTTCTGGATGTTAAAAGAAGTCCTTAAAAATGTCAAACCAGAGCTGAAAATCTTGAACTTCCAAATATTTCTTTTTTTTACTTTTTACTTACTAGTATCTTCTTTGTGTTCATTCAAGTGGACCTTATTTCCCCTTTCAATGATCTCTACCTTTCTCAATTTAGCAAAAAACACGTTGAGGAAGACAAGAAAGGCTGTTTTATTTAAACCATCTTGCTCTTTGTGTATGTTGCTTTTTTTTCCTCTTTTTTTTTTTTTAGTTCTTTGTGAAACTCCTCAGACTTCATTTCCTTGATGAATTTGGTTAATGTGTATTAACATAACTTATTTAGTTACTGTAGATTTCCTGCACTCAGTGTGGTTGATTTGCCTTTTACAGATCTATGCTTGGTTTACTTTGAGAAAAGAAAAATGTCTTTCCCACTGGAGGTTTGCCCCTGACAACAGGAGGGATCAGATACTTGTTGTGGTTCAAGGTAGTCTGAGTCTTTGGTCAGACATTCTGGCTTAAAGACTCAAGCTGGAGAGATGCTCCTGTAGGATGATGGGCTGGTCAGATGTGGAGTTGATGAAGCCAGTCCCTCTGGTATACAGAGTAAGTTTTAGGTTGGACAATAACGAAAGCAGAAAGACTAGCAGCTGCTATAGATTTCCACTCCTAATGAGCTACATTTTTTCTCCCAGAGCATGGCTAATAGGGGATGAGATCGTCAAATTTAAAAAAGGAATGTTTAAAGGGAGTAAGGATAGCTTTAATCAAACAAAAAAAAATCATAAAACTAATTTTCAGAAAAGCTTGAGACATTTTGTAAGTATCATGCAAGCTGTTTTTCTTTCTTTCTTTCTTTCTTTCTTTCTTTCTTTCTTTCTTTCTTTCTTTCTTTCTTTCTTTCTTTCTTTCTTTCTTTCTTTCTTTTTTTTTTTTTGTTAAAAAAGAGAGAAATCTTCTAGTTTTTAAACAAGTTGCCTGTGTGTGTGTTTGAGTGTGTTGGGTGAGGGGTGATGTTAAAGCTCTGTATTAGATTGGGAATTTGGTCTAGGTCATGTCTTTAACACAGGAGAGCCCTGGTGTTGTAGCATCTTCTGCAAGAGTTGTCTTATGCTTCTCAGCTGTAGCTGGGATTTTGGTAAGAGTTGAAAGGGACTAGTAACTTTCCTGGGGGTTATATCATGGTGGTGCTTTATGGACAACTGTAGAGTGAATGGCCCTTTACCAATCTCTCCTGCTTATCTCCTGTGCCTACCTTGGTACCCAGAGAAATGAAGTCCCCTGAAATGTGAACTGATTGGTTTTTGTTTGTTTGTTTGTTTTGTTTTGTTTTGTTTTGTTTTGTTTTCGCCATGGACTTTCTTTGGATTGAAACACTTACTTGAGTTAATTTTTAAATAATCTATGAATTTCATTACGTTGCAGAAAATGTAACATCCACGGAATAAGAATAATGTAATCATAAGAACGTTAGATTTCCCAGCCTTTGGAAGAAAAAGACCCAAGTTCCCTGATTATAATCTGGAATTCTATTTGGGATTTCAGGGAATGAATGCCCTATAAATGTCTACTTAAAACTGAACTGTGGATGAATATTGGGGGAAAAGAAGCTGCAATGCAGTATCAAAACACAAAACACTTCCTGAGTTTCCCCACAGTATGAATTAATCATATTTGATACTAATTATGTCCTTGCTATACAGCAACTTCCTGTGTAAATTGTGGGAAAATGTGAAAACATTTCCAAGCCCCAAGCAAGTTTTAAAATGAACTTGTACATGTGATTTGTTATTTGCTAGGTATCACTTTCGATACAAATTATTCTCTGCAGATTTACCAAGACACAGTGTTGCTATTTTTCACTTTTAGAAAAATTACTAATATTTCCCCTCCCCTTCAATCAGAGAGTTAAAAATATTGGGATTGGGTCAGTAACATAGCTTTGATCGAGTTAGTGGGCTCATTTAGAACTATTTGTGCATATATTATTAAGATCCCTAGTGAATTGTTTGTAATTTATAACTCCTTCGTAATTTGTAACTCTTTGCCCCAGAGCCAACATTTGGAATTTAAAATACCAAGTAACCATTTTTTTTATTTTTGATTAAAGCTCGTCTTCCAGCTTGATTTCCTGATGGGTCTTGGGTATTCTCGGTTCCTCAGATATGTCCAGGGTCTACCCTGCAGTACAGTCCAAAACCAGCTAGACTCTTGAATTTTCTCCACACCCATAATGACTTCAGCAATCAGCACTCTTAGACTAGAGTGAATACCTTAAATCTATGAAGACACTGTCAGTGGAGGGTTTCTCTACATTTATTTGATTATTGTGGAAATTTATTCGAGAACTAATTCTTTCATATAATAGCTAATATATTTATGATGTATATAATTAGCTAATTATATATAGTACAATATTATGTGTGTGTATATATATATATTTAAAATTTATGCCCTTCAAATAAACCTAACCTTGTAGCTTTATCAAAGTATGTACTTATAAAATGTATTGACAGAGTTGGTTGTTCAGACCTAATGTCCATCTGTAGGGGGGATACTGATAAATTATAGCCATAAAAACTATAGTGAAGGTCTATGTTAATTAATGTGAAAAGATGGCTATACTATATTCTCAGGTAAAACAAAATAAAATGGAAACTGAAAAATTATCTTATATTGTCTTAGTCCCATTTTTACAAATGTGCTTATTCATAGACATACATCTGAAAGACTGTCACTAGAAGAGTAGAATTATAGCTATTTAAAAATTTTTTGATCTTTCCATGCCTTCTAAATTTTATGATGAAATTATACTATTATCAGAAAATTAATAAGGAAGCTCTTTCTTGTTGGGGATAAACAAAGGCTGTGGTTGTTTTAGATCTCTCAGTTCGCTGTGTTGTTTTCAGATGCTGATATCAAAATGTAACTAGAGCAAAAAATGCAGATGCATTTCTGTAACAAAGGGTGGATTCTAGCATACAATACCATTATCCAAAATACTGGAATTCATTTTAAAGGAGGAAGTAAAAACATGCTCTTTATCTGTGATTTTTCCTCTGAAAACAAAAGCCTTGAAATAATTGTCTCTATGTGTTCAATGCCGGTAGACTCATTTTATGTGTTTCTTCCCATGAGGCTTGGTTAGGATTCTGTTAAGGTTTTATCAAAACACTACAAATATATTAGGAATATGAGGCTTTCAGCATACCCGTATTGCTGCTTATTGTTTTTTTTTTTCTCTAAATCACTTTAGGCATTAATTTTAAGAAAGCTTGCCTGGATTTAACTTATTTTAATTAAAATATAAAATGAGGATATAGTAAATATTGACACTTTGAAAAGTTCCCCATATATGCTGTCTGCATTGTATCTTCTAAGTTCTGATAGCAGATAATGACAAAGAATTCTTGGATTTGCTTGATGCCATAGCCTTTTTTATCATGCTTTTGCTTGGGCCAAAATAATTTAAGTGGTGGAATTTTTTCTTAATCAAAATTTTAATTTAGGTAGGCTAACACATTTTAATCAGAATATTATAGAGCTGATGTTTTGCTTCAAAGCAAAAAAATGACTAAAAATTCGCTGGTGAAATGAGTAATAAAATGACCTTGTGTTTTTAACTTTTATTTTATCTCCTCCCTGATCTTTATTATTTCTTTCCTTCTGCTGACTTTAGGTTTTGTTTGTTCTTCTTTTTCTAATTCTTTTAGGTGATAGATTAGGTTGTTTATTTGAGATTTTTCTTGATTTTTGAGGAAGGTCTGTATCACTATGAACTTCCCTCTTAGGATTGCTTTTGCTGCATCCCATAGGTTTTGTATGTTGTGTTTTCATTGTCATTTGTCTCAAGGTATTTTTAAATTTCTTCTTTGATTTCATTGACCCATTCATTTTTTTTAGTGGTATATTATTTCGTCTCCATGCTGACTTTTTTCCTCATTTGTTTTTCTGTGGTTGATTTTTAGTTTCATGCCATTGTGGTCAGAGAAGATGCTTGAAATAATTTCTTTCCTCTTAAATTTGTTGAGGCTGCTTTTGTGCCCAAGTGTGTGGTCTATCCTACAGAATGTTCCATAAGCACTTGAAGAGAATGTATATTCTGTTTTCTGGGGATGTAATGTCCTAAAAATATCAACCAAGTCCAACTGTTCTATTGTGTCATTTAGTATCTCTGTTGCCTTATTGATTTTCTGCCTGGAAGACCTGTCCAATGATGTTAGTGGGGTGTAAAAGTCTCCTAGTATGATTGTATTCCCATCACTTTCTCCCTTCAATCTGTTAATATTTATTTTATATATTTAGGTACTCCTATATTGGGTGCATATGTGTTAAGGAGTGTAATACCCTCATGTTGTATTGCTTCTTTGATCATTATATAGTGTCCTCCTTTGTCTTTCCTTATGGTCTTTGTTTTAAAGTCTGTTTTGTCTGATATGAGTATTGCTACTCCCACTTCCTTGTCATTCCAATTGTATGAAATATCTTTTTCCAACCTCTCACTTTCAATCTATGTGTGTTCTTCACTCTAAAATGGGTCTCTTATTGGCAGCAAATTGTAGGCTTTTATTTTATTATCCAATCTGCCACTCTGTGTCTTTTGATCCACTGACATTTATAGTAATTATTGATAGGTTTGTTTTTATTGCCATTTTGAACTTTGTTTTCCAGTTGATTTGGTGTTTCTCCTTTGTTCCTTTCTTTTCCTTTTTGTGGTTTGATAATTTTCTTTTGTATTAGCTTGGTTTCTTTTTGGATTTGGGGACTCTATTATATGCCTTTGATTTGTGATTACCCTGTTTTTCAAGTATGTTAAGCCTTTACTATATCTGTTTAGACTAGTAGTCACGTAGGCTCAAACACATCCTAAAAAGAATGAAGGAAAAAGAGAGCAAAAAAAAAAAAATCTGTATTTTCTTGTTCCCCCCTCCCATCTTTTATTATTTTGATCTCCTTCTTTTTTTTTTACATCTTCATATTTATTCTCTTGCAACTCATTGTAGTTATCGCATTTCCAATTATGATTTTCTCATTTCTATAGCTTCTTGCTTCTTTTCTATTTAGAATAGACTTTTTAATATTTCTTTTAGGATAGATTTACTATTGCTGAATTCTTTTAGTTTTTGCTTGTCTGTGAAATTCTTTATCTCTCTTTCTACTCCAAAGGATAGTCTTGCCAGACAGAGTATCCTAGATTGCAGCTTTTTCCCATTCAGGACTTTGAATATATCTTGCCACTCCCTTCTTGCCAGCAGTGTTTGTGTAGAGAAATCAACTGAAAGTCTTATGGGGATTCCCTTGTAACTAACTCTTTGTTTTTCTCTTGCTGCCTTTAGAGTAAATTTTTTAACTTTGGCCATCTTAATTATACTATGTCTTGGCGTAGGTCTGTTTGGCTTTTTCTTGTTTGGGATCTTCTGTGCTTCCTGTGCTTGGATATCTGTTTCCTTCTTTAGGTTTGGAAAGTTTTCAGTCATGATTTCTTCAAATATCTTTTCAATCCTTTTTTCTCTTCTCTTTCTGGGACACTTATTATATGTAGGTTGGCATGCTTTTTATTGTCCCATAGGCCCCTTATATTGCTTTCATTGGTTTTTACTTGTTTTTCTGTCTGCTTTTCTGATTGGAGGATTTCTGTTCTGTTATCCTGTCTTCTAAGTCACTTCTGTGTTCCTCTGCATTATCTAGTCTGCTTTTGACTTCCTTTAGCTTTACTCTTACTTCAGACATTTTCTGTTTTTAATTGACTCCTCTTTATAGTTTCTATTTCCTTTTTATAGTAGTCTCTGTCTCTATTCATAGTCTCTTTTATTTCCTTCAGTGCTTTTATCACACCCCTTTTTGAAGTTATGATCTATTAGACTGTCAAGGCCTATCTCATTGTTCTTTCTTTCAGGGGACTTCTCATGTTCTTTTAATTGGGAATCGTTCCTCTACTTCATTTTACTTATTTTTCTCTGGCTCTAAGGATTTAAGAGTATCAGTTATCTATTCTGGTCTTGAAGGGCTGTTTTTTGGTTTGTTTTTATTTAAAGTGGGAGCGTTTCTGTGTAGGCTGTGTGTATCTAATAGTTTTGTTGTGAGGGCTGTTCTTAGTATGGATGGTTGCTATGGATGGTTGCCATGTCTTTCTTCTGTGTGTGTTGGTTGTTATCCGTTTCATTGGGAGTGTGGTTGGTGTTGTGGTGATCATAGCCTGCCCTGATTGTTTTTGTTGATCAGGGCCTCCTTTTTTATTCTATGGTTGTCACAGCCTTGACAGGGGCTGGGTCTGCTCCCTTGTTGAAATAGAGGCTTCTATACCTGTTTCTGATCTGCGGTGTGTGGTAGGCAGGGTTGGAGCACTTCAGCTGGGAAGAAGGGTCACTGAGTATACCTCCACAGAAGTTGTCCACTGGGGTGTTGTCTGTCACTTGTTATGTGGGTTTACAAAGTACTCTTTGTTGATGTTGCCTTTGTCCCTGCCTTAGCTGCAGGAATGTTAGCCACCCACTCTTGTGGCCTCCAGGTTCTGGGCCTCCGGACTCACCAGCACAGATCCATCAATGTCAGGTACTAGGACCCACTGTAATGAGCCTGCAGCACACACCTGAATCTGTGGTGCGCCACAGGGTCAGCACAGACCCCAGTCCTGCCTCCATGTACAGTACAGTACACTGGCCTGTTGTAAAGACCCTTACTCACTCCCGCAGTGTGCCAGAACCCCTCTTACTGCCTGTTCTTCCTAGAGGTACAGATTCCTAAAGACAAGAATGGAGCAAATCCACCCTCTCTGCTTAGAGCTGTAAACAAGTCTCAGTCCTGCCTGTGAAGTTGCAGGGCCCCTGGATGTGGATTCAGCTTTCAGCCCCGCCTCTGTGCAGCAGTAAGGGCTATGAGCAAGCCCCATCTCTCTTCTCACAAGAACACACCAACAGTGGAGCCAAGTGGAGACAGCAGCTGTGGCGTGGCTGCGTTGTGCCCCTCCCCCCATGCACATCAGCAGTGGTGCTTTTTTATGGGAATCCCAGGCTGTTCTGTTCCACATACACTCCCAGCTACGGCTCACACTGCCCTCCAGTCCCCTGAGGCTGCCTCTGTGCAAAGGGCCCCAGCCCTCTCCCCGGGCTCATCACCAATCTCCAGCAACCCGTCCTGGCTTGTCCCAGCCAGCTCGCATCTGAGGCTGGAGATTTCAGGGCCCCTCCTTGCAAGTGTCTCTTAGTTCTGTCTGCCGAGCAGCTGCCACTTTCTCCTCTGAGCTTCGGAAACTTTGCTTCTGTTCCCACTGACCTCCCGGCTGCAGAGGGGACGTCCTAGCCTGAGGGTGCCTTTCTTCCTTGGCTGCTCCCTCCCTGCACTGATTTTTTCTTTTTTTCTTTTACTGGATTTTGTGAGAATCTTCCCGTATTTCGAAGTGAGAAACACTCTGCCAGAGTTCAGTAGGTGTTCTGTGTTATTCAGTGGGTTTGTAGATGTAATTCTTGGTGTTTTTGTGGGATACATTGAGCTGTGAGTCTTCTACTCCACCATCTTGGCACCTCTGCAGCCTTGTGTTGAACTTAATTTGTGTTGGAGGTTGGGAAGGAGAAGAATGAATACAGCTCAGTGGCACCTTTATCACAGTTATGAGTAGGTAGGTATTTATTTACATGTTCAATGTCTGTCTCTCTTTCTAGTTGTAAACTCTATGAGAATGGAGACATGATCTGTTGTCTCCACTGTTACTTGGTTGTTGTAACTCCAGCAACTAGCCAGTGCCTACAACTTACTAGATGCTTAATAGATAAATTTTGAATGAATGAATGTATTCTGGAAATGGTGGAGTTGTCATCTTCAGGTGACTCTTCCTCAAGTTAGTTTTTCTTTGACCAAATACTCTTTAGGGTTTTGTAAAATTAAAATTTGAATTGTACAAATTAATACCTGAATCATTCCTCCTTAAGAAATATTGGAACATTACTAATCCATTTAGTCTAGGAAAGATGGAGTAGCCTCATTACACCCAGATCCTCCCACTTACAACCGAAAGTGTCTAGACATCACATAAAGAATGAACATAGGAAGACTTTGAAAAATAGAAGGAAGAAGATGGACGGCCTAAGGACCTTCAGACATAAGGAACTGCATGGCTGTGAGTCCCCTGGGTTTCCTTATTACTTCTCATACATCATGAACAGAGCATTCCAGAAGCCTCCCACCTGGACTGCCAATAAGTATAGACTACAAGAAAAGCCTGTTCCTTTAGACAGAGTACTGGGAAAAGAATAGCTTATCAGCAGAAAATTTAATGGGCAATATTCACTCTATATCAACCAAATACCAATGAAAAAAGAAGCTCTTCACCCCACTATGGTTTTAGCAGGGCCAAGCAGAGAGCTGATCTTCCGCCTCATTTTCCCAACCCATAGAATCAAGCAGCAATGCTTCAATTTCCCCACCTGGTGATGGGTGTGAACAGGACTGAGCAAAGAGCTAGTCTCCTATTCCCTACTTGACTGAAGCAGGTAGTGTCAGCTTCTCCCACTGTGTGGTGTTTGTGTGGCTGAGTGGGAACTTGAGCTTCCAGCCCCTGCATGGTGGACGCAGGCAGTACTCCTTTTCCAGAGTGAGCTGAGCCTCCACCACTGCCCTGTGTCAACAAGACAGAATGAGGCTGTGCAAGTTTGTCAGCATTCCCCTTTCTCCCACCACAGTGGGAAACTGACCCTTCACATTCCCCAGCCACACAGCAACAATGAAACTAAACAAATTGGTGTAGAGCAGAACTAGTTAGTCCTCTGGTTTTGGCCCATCTCTGCACCCTACCAGTGCTGGTGAGGTCCCATATTGTACAGTGAAACTGATCAGGATGGTATGAGGTGAAGATATGAGTACTCCAGTCTCGCCAACTCATGTGAGCAGACCCAGTGGGGAGCTGAGCTTTCACTGGCGTCAACAAAGTGGAATGAGGGTGTGGGAAGTGAGCTAATTAGCACTCTTCTCCCCTCTCCCTTGGGGTGAGTGGGACCCAGTGGGGAGCTGAGCTTCCTTGTCCATTCTGCAGCAACAAAATAGTGTGTCACCTCTCCCATCCCCTACTCCTCCAGTGGCAGTGGAGTCCAACAGGGAGCTGAACTTACATGTCTACACAGAGACAACAAGGTGATGTGAGTTGGAACCCCACTTTCACTAGAAAAATATCAGTAGGACTGAGAGGGAGAATTGAACTGCTACCCTATCTGAATGCAATAAAATGATGTGACTCAGTGTGTCACTTTTACTGAAATAGTATTGCCAGGGCCCAGTACAAAGCTGCATACACACTCAGCCAGCCCTCCTGCTACATCTCAACAAGGAGACAGAGTGCTAAAGGAGAAGAATGAATAAAATCAGAGTCTTACAGTGAAAAATATCCAAAATGACCAGGATACAATTGAAAATCACTCATCATCATCAAGAACCAAGAAGAATCACAACTTGAATGAGAAAAGACAACCAATATGAATCAAGAATGTATCAGATGTTGAATTTTATCTAAAATATTAAATGAGGATTTTAAAGAAGCCATCAAAAAAAAACTTCAACAAGCAATTACTTATTTTCTTGAAACAGATGAAAATTGGAAAATCTCATCTAAGAAATAGAAATTATTTTAAAAAATTGAATAGAAATTATAGAACTGAAAAATAAAATCACCAAAATAAAAGAAAACTCATTGGATGGGCTCAATAAGAGTTGAAGATGACAGAAGATAGAATCAATGAGCCTGAGATCAGATCAATAGAAATTATCCTAGAATTTACCCCAACTGAAAAACAGAGAGGAATAGATTGGAAAGGGGGAAAAAAAAAAAGACCAGAGCTTGGGCAGGATCATGGTCTGTGGGGCAAGAAGAAAAACTAACATTCATATAATCAGAGACCAAGGAGAGGAGAGGGTGACACTGAAAAAAAATACTCAAAAGAAATAATGGCTGAGAACTTCCTTAATTTAGTGTAAGATAAATGTGCAGATCCAAAAAGCTGAAGATGAGTAAACTCCAAATAGGACAAACCCAAAGAAATTTGTATAAAAACACATAAAACAAAACTTCTGAAAACTAAAAGCAAAGAAAAAATGGACTTATTACTTATAAGGAAACACTTACTTAAAATAAGACAAATAAGTCATCTCAATCCATAGAGGACAGAGGAAGTAGTGTAATATTTTTTACAGTACTGCAATTGTAGCAAGAATATCCCTCATGAATAAAGGGAAATAAGGAAATTCTCAGACTAAGGAATGCTAGAAGAATTTTTTGCAATCAGATCCACCTTTAAAAAAATCACTAAAGGAAGTTCTCTAAACAGAAAAGAAATGATAGCAAAAGGCTTAGAACTTCAGAAAGGAAAGAAGGACATTGGAATGGGTAAAAATAGAAGTGAATATAATAGGCTATTTTTCTCATGAGTTTCTTAAATCATGTTTTATGTCTGAAGCAAAAAATATAAAACCTAATGTGGTGCTCAGTATACATAAAGACAACAAAACAATTATACTTACATAGTGGAGAGTGTAAAGGAATCTAAATGCAAGTAAACTTTCTACACTTCACTAGAAACATCTCTATCAGACTGTGATAAATTATGCATTCATATTGTAATACCTAGAGCAACCACTATTTCACATTGGTAATTCTCCTTCCTGACATTTTTCAAAACATGGTTACACACCTATATATAGCTTACAAAAGGCAGAATGTTGATTTACAAGGATTTTATATAAATGCTTTCATATTTTATGTGACATTCTACAATTTTGCTTTTATTATTATAATTTGCTATTTTTATTAGTATTTATATATATTTTACAATGATTCCTCATAGTCACTGTGTTAGATATGAATGCAGCACTTTAATTGTCAGTTCCTCTATTGAGAGACATTTTTTCCAGATATTTTTCTGGGCTTTAGCCACTACAAGCAATGCATAATGGACATGCTTGTTGAATGTTCCTTGAGTACACGTGTGTGTGTGTGTGTGTGTGTGTGTGTGTATTTGTATTTTAATTTTTCTAATTGAAATAAAACGCCTTGGGTATTTTCCCTTGTATTATTTCTTTGACTTATTGTGGCCTATATGCTAAATCAGATTCTTACAGATCCCATTTAGCAGGGCATAGCTTCCCTAGAAAAGCAAGCTCTAAGAGAATCAGAAAGTATGTTCCTGCATCATAGTAGGCCTTCAGCCAAGGGGTTCAGATATTGCTGGTCACTCCTCTCAGAACACAAAGATGTTCAAGAAATCTTTTCATTATGTTTAAGGATCTCTGATTGCCTATAGATCTATTTCCTTGAGGATTCTTGGGGCCACTGGAAAACCTGCTCCATTCTTCGCTTTCTTGATTTTTTTTTTTACAGCATGGATGAACATGAATCCTTTCACCTATTTGGTCAGTTAAGATGGTTAAACATAGTTAGTTAGGAAGCCTAGTAAATGGTGCCAGAGGTGCCAGCACTGCACTCAGGTAGCAAGGAAGACTGATGCTCTTTGGCCAAGAGTGTTTGCAGATTGGTACACCATCTCTCTTTGGCCAGAAGTGGACAGACATTATTGATGCTTGACTGCTCATTGGTGGGATAAAGACATAAATGTATACACACTGTATATATGAATTGTGTAGAGATTGTATCAAGGAGAGTATTAGAGACAAATGAAATTATGATAAATTAATAATAATCAAATGGATAACTAAAATTTCTCTGAGGACAAGAAAGGCTTCGTTAACTCCATGCAAAGGATAGTAGGAAGAGAGGCAGAGTCACTCCTTTATTGCTACTAATGCTCTTTGATTATGGAAAATCTGTTGGTTTCTAAGTGGATCTTTCTTTTCCCCTTAACTTTCTTGTGGTTACTTCCTAAATATAGTAGTAAAATAATATAGAAGCTGACATATGGAAGATTTTAGTTACTAATATGTGTTTTATGATATGCCTTAGGATGAGTAATTTATGTTTATCAGTCTCCAATTAAGGGACATGAAGACTTTTACAAACAGTTTTCAGTTGTGAAAACCTTAAAAATTTTTTGCTTTCAGAAATCAGGATGACCTCTTGTTGATGATTTTCAGAGCAATTCCCTGGGAGATAGAAAAAGTCTTTGAGAAATTAATGTATAATTAATGCCTATTTCTTTGTTTAAAAGAAAGACTGAACTGAATTATTATTAAAAGCATTTAAGGTGACCTGTCTTTTGTAGCAAGGGCATTTAGATGGCTAAATTAAGATAAAGAGAGTACTGTGTTTGTCAGCTATTATCGCTCTAAATTTGCATAAAAGTAATCATAATAGTGAGAGATATTAAATGCATTAATTATCCATTAAAGGGGTAATTTAACAATCATTAAGAGAGGCACTAGTAGATTGGTGATCATCTTTACAAATGATGTACTTGATCTAAGCTTTATATAACACCAAAAAGATTAATCTACCATTTTTACTTTGGTAAAATATACATTTTGTTTTAGTTTTTTGGTAGCTTCTGTTAAGAATTGAATATTGGAATGAAGGAGCAAGCATACATCTTATGCCTGTCCTATAACTTTGCACAAGATACATGTGAATACCAGTACCCAATCTCTGACCAGGTATGGGGTAGTCACATTGATATGCTGGATCCATATATCCACCTGGCATGGTTGAGAAACTTTGCCTTTGTGTCAAGATCAACAGCTAGAAAGCAACCTCATCACTCTCCCCAGTGCCCCCCATCATGTGAGTCCCATAGCAGTTGGAGCTGCCCATTTCCCATCTTCTGGACATCACAGCTAGCAGCCTGGAGTTACCTTTGTCCAGCTTTATTTTGCAATGGCTTTGTCTCCACTGGGGTTCCTGTGCTTGCAAATGAAAGAAACACACTCAGGCTAGCCTGCATAAAAATGTTTTGTTTTTTGTTGTTTTGTTTTTGTAAATCAGGGTAGAGTTAGCTTTTGGATCCCAAGGGCAACAGGATAACCTGGTCTCCTCAGGGCCTGGGATGAGAAGGGGAGAGTTCTTAGCAGACAGGGCAGTCTCTCTCCCACCCACTGGCATCTGCTGCTTTCTTTTCAGCCTCTTTACAGACGTGGTTTCTCTGCTTTGCCAGGAAAATGGGCCCCAGCCCTGAATTGATGTGCCTTTATGAAGCCAATGCTGGTAGTTAATGGACTAGAGAGTTTGAGTCTTGATCCCAGATTCCTAAGAGGAGAAACCAAAGCTGTGTTTTCATCATGCACCCATCCCTGGTTCAATATGCCTTTGATCAGGGTACAGCTTTGGGTCATAAGACAAGCCCGAGGGGAGGCAGTTAGAGAAGACTGGGGGCTGGCACTCCCTAAGTCAGTCTGCCTTTATCTCTGGGACATATGCTCTCCTCACCATGGGAGACCAAGTCTTCCTCTCTCATCAGGAAGGGTGGAACTAGCTCTCTTTGTTTTCTTCCCTCCCACTTGCCCCTTTCCTTCTTCCCTGCCACACAGCTGTCAGATGTGTTTCTCCAATGTAACATTTACATCACATCACTGTTACACTTAATAACTAGGGTCTTCCTGATACTCTGATACCTGCAAGTCCAGACCTCCTGTTGCATTCAGAGGGCTGTCTGACTTTACCTGGCCATCCTTGTCTTCACTCCCCTGTGGACCATTCTAGCACCCAGCAGGGCTAGCTTCTTACCCATCCCCTAGATGTGTGCTCCTGCTATGCTCCTTGACTGAGGTGCCCCCCCCCCCCAGCTTCTCTCCTCTGCAGTTCCAGAGATTCAGCTCGGCCCAGGTGGACCTGGGTTTAAGCATCTAGAGTGGAAAGGGTCTTACTTGCCTTGAAGAATTGGCATGAAGAGCAGCCAGCTCTGAGCCTTGCTCCTGGGGCTGACAGTGATGTTAAAGTGATGTCAGCAGGAGGAGATAGTTTTCCTTAATGTCCGTATCAATCCCCATCCTCCCCAGGAAGTTCAGACTAACCCTGCTTCTCTTGCCTGTCTTGAAGCTGCTTCTGTCTTACTGCTGCACTCCAGTATGCACTGGTGTTCCTGGTCCCTGTTGCTGGATTTAAAACTCCTTGAGGGTAGGAGTAGTGTCTTCTATTTCTTTTGACTCTGTGGCACTTGGCACTTAGGACATATTTTCTTTTTCATTATTAGATAAATGTGAGATAGTTCAACTCATTAAACAGTTCTAAGTACCTTTTATATGCCAGATAACATTCACTTAAAAAAATTATCCTTGACCCAACAACAGCCCATGGGGTGAGTAAATTATGAAGGATGGTATATTTGATTGGCATGGTAGGACACAAAAACTTTTACTTTCAAGCCTCTAATTATGCAGGGTTTTATACTGGCTCTTGAACAAAGAAAATCACAAAGAGCCATTCTTTTTGCTTAAATTATTGATAATGGCTCATGTAATGAACCCATTATGGCAGACTATAGGATAACTCACAAAGCCTGTTTCAACCTCTTTCTCCCTTGCCTTCCTCTCCCTGATCTGTCAGACACCCTTTCATCTGTGAATGCCCATATGACCTAGTTCTGGCCAGTGGAATATTGACAGACGTTCCTAGAAAAGGTTTCTCCTATCACTTCAAAACATAAAGATGTATAAATAGAAAGCGTTTCCCTTCAGCCTTCTTCCTACTTGGAACACAGATGGATGCTGGGCCTGGAGATGCAGCTGCCATTCTGCTACTGTGAAGGTGAAAGCCATAGGCTAAGGAAGGTAGACTAGCAAGGGGAGAGAAGCTGATACCTCAGAGGATGTTCTTGAACAGCTGCACTGGCCCTTAACTGCCCACTTCTGGACACAAAGTTCTTACCTGTTTAAGCTGTTGTTGGGTGGCTTTTTAGTTTCTTGCAGTTGAATGCACTGTCATGGACTGATATTCACACAGCACCACACAGCAGCCGACGAATGTTAGGAATCATGCTGCTTGGTTGTAATAGCTTAATTTAGTTGTTCCCTAAGTCAGCATTTATCACCCATGAATCTATCCATCATTAGTCCAATCAACCATCTATATGTCCATTCAATATATATGAGTCAGCAAGGGCCTACGTATGTGCAGTACTGGGCCAAGTCCTCTGAGAAACAGGGTTCCTGTCTTACTTGGGGGTCAGCCAGTTCATGAGTTGCTGCTGAGATGAAGGTTGGAGACAGAACGGGGAAAGAACTTGAGCTTTTGTTATATGTGAAACCATCCTACTATTTGCTAACTGCTTGGGAACTTGAATGTGATCCATTTCTTTGTGAGCCTGCCTTGTCTTTAGAAATGGCTATTAATACCCACCTATCAGGAAGGGCTGCATGGACCATTTAAAGATGTAATATATGCCCTGGTACACAGAAGTGCTGAATGAAAATCTGTGGGGAAAGAAGCAAAGGGGAACTGTTGATGAAGAAAAGCACCTTGAATAAACTCCTCTTATTTTTTTGGTGAAAGAGACTACATATAGTCAGAGGGATAAGGGGCAGCTTTATATGCCAGAACCAGTCTCTGGGGAATTCAGGCTAGATCAGGAATTCTTCCATACCAACAGCCACCTGTCTTTTCCCTAGGTTGTTTAGTTTTGTCATTTTAGTATATACATGTCTCTGTGGTGGGGAGGTGGGGGAGTGGGCATGATGATGAGGCACAGTTCCCTTTAGGCAATGTCTAAGATTGTGGTAAATTGTTGCAAAACTCATGACTGGCAGGCTCCAGTTTCCATATATTGGATCACCATGTAGGGTATCCCTCTTTAATTCTTTGAGGATTCTTTGCTAGGAAGAATTAGGAAGGTGGGAGGAGGAAGGACCAGCAATGAGGATGCTTTCTTCCCCTCACCTGGCACATCCACCCAGTGTTTACTGGGTGGAGCAGAGGCATCTTGTGCAGACCACCTGGCACTGGGCTCTGCTCTCCACATAGAGTCGACCTGCAGGGATTTGGCATCCTTTCTCTGTAGGGATGTAGCATTGTGTTCAGCCTTTATGTTTGTTTCTTACCATGCCTTGTCCTTAACACAGGCAGATAGAAGAGATTGGAAAGGAAAAGGGCTTTCATGGTTTCTTCCTTTGAGCTGAGTTATGGGTCACAGATCAAAGTAGCTACAAAGTCATCTTTGCTTTACAGAGTTCTGTTGCAAAACATGCTGCTGTTTTGTTTTTTGGGGGAGAGCAGGCTGAAGTTATGGTTTTTATATACTCTGATTCTCTTTGCATCTGGACTTCCTTTTCATGTTGTTCAACACTGGCAGTGAACTTGAAACCACCAGGTGATGTCCAGTTTATCACAACAAGGCAAGGAAAGAGTAGAGACGTGGCCACCCTGAGTGTCACAAAGATGATAAGTATGACACACTCTTTCCCCTTTATCCTTGGTTCCCATCTTCTTTTGGATGCTTCCTGTTTGAATATATTAACCAAGGTGCTCAGCTTTCTCCCCAGCCAAAAGGAAACCTTTGACCCACACCTGGCCTGTTAGGCTTTCCCAGGACTTCAAATGGAGCAGAATGTCACAGATGTTCTTTTTCTGGCATTTTCCTAACCATGATATTGAATAATTCTTGCCACTTGTAATTCCATGGTGGCCCTCAGTCTTTCTTCCCCAAGGCTTGCTCTCTGGTCTTCTTGTTGATTCTGTGAGGTCCTTGCATGCTTTCCAAACATTCCCTCTTGGTTTAAATAGCCACAGTGAGTATCTTTTGCTTGAGACCAAAGAACCCTGGATGATGCAGCAGGCCTTTTCTTAAACTAGCCCATTCCTTTTCTTGTACTTTTCTGTCTGACTTTGTCCATGGATAATAGACAAATCAAGAAGGCCAAGTAGCATGAGTTAGGGCCTCATGGAACTTCTTCCCAGGGGGCACTCAGAGCTGCCAGCAGCATGTGGCTCTCACTTCTGTTGGTTTTAATTAATGGTTGGCCTGAATTTTGAGGCCCTCAGAGCTGTATATTTCTGAATAACATGACCATAGAGGCTCATGAGTCATTACTCAGAACCTGACTTATTGCTCAGTACTACTTTTAGGATTTCTTTATTAAAAATAACTGATTTCTTTCTATTGTTGCTTTAGAGATAGTTATTCTCTATCTTTGGTGAGAATCTACCTAAGCACAAATTCCTCCATGAAATTATCCTCTCCTCATCTCTACCCTCATCCTTGAACAAAGTGAGTCTCTGCTGACGATGAATGAGTCAGAACTAAATGTGCCAGAGACTGTAAACTCCAGAACCGACCTAAGCCAGGTGGGCAGCAGATAGGAGTCCAGTCGACCAGGTATCAGATGATAAACAGTAGTGATTCTGAGCCTTAGGTCAGGGATACAATGGCAGGGGAAGGAACTGGGACAAACATAACACACGTCCCCTCCAAGGTGGGCCACTACTGCTTGTCTCTAGCCATTGCTACCATGTGCAAAGGTAGGTCAGAGCTGGAAATTGTATTTTTTTTTTATTTTTTGAGGAGGAGGTAATTAGGCTTATTTTATTTATTTATTTTTAATGGAGGTACTGGGGATTGAACCCAGGACCTCGTGCATGCTAGGCATGCACTGTACCACTGAGCTATACCCTCCCCCTTAGAAATCATATTTTGAAGTTAACCAAAGCATTAAAAAACTTTTGGAAAAATTTTAAATCAATGCCCTTACCTTTTGTGGTTCTGGAAATCGTATTTTGAAGTTAACCATCTTATTAAAAAAAGTTGGCAAAATTTTTAAATTTAAAACATTGTGTAGACCTCACTACTTGGACCAAATGAACCATGCCTGCAGAGAGATCTTAGCCTGGGGCCTACAGTATTCTTGACTTCCATACTCTTAAGGAATCAGGCCTGAGCTATAATAATTCATAAAGGAAAGCAACTTGCAGAAGTTCATGCATAGACAGTATCTCTATCTATATATAAAGGTATTCATGCATAGAGTGATTCTATATCTACATCTATCTGTATATAGATACAGGTAAAGCTATAGCTATCTATATGTGTGTGTGTACACACACATAAACATGTATACACACACATTAACATGCATACACACATTCATGTGTGAATGAGGAGAAAGTGAAGAATCCACATCATTACTGTCAGTGGTTATCTCTCAGAGGGAAGGAGGTGGTGAGTGTTGGGGCACTTACAATTTTCATGTCCCATTTCTATAATCTGTAATGGAAAAGTGACAAACATATCTTACTTTGGTAGCCAGGAAAAAAAGTTCAAAAAGGATACAACTAAAATGGGAGGAGAGGAGTTGGGGTCTGATTGTGCTGTACTTGTGTGGCCATTCTCTTGTTTTATAGGGATGGATGTTTACAAGACCCCTCATCCCTTGTTGCAGAGGTCGCTGAAGGCAGGAACCACCTTATTTTTGTTGCATCTCCAGTGTCTGTCCTAGAAGCTGCCCCAGCATGTAGGTGACTGTCAGTGTTCTTGCTCTGAGTAGACTGAATGAATGAGTGAAGTAGGTTAATAGAAGCAACTCTGGTAATGAAGAAGCTAAGAGCAGGTTTGGACCACCTATGTTAATTGTGCAATTGCCTCTATGCTGGGTTTCATCCACCCATGTTCATAGAAGGGGGACATTTTCATTGCTTTGCCAATCTGCAGTTTTACAAGATGCTTCAAATTTGACACCCTCTGTGCCTCCTGGTTAATCTACTGTCTGTTTTCCTTTGATATCTATACACGCTCAGAATCAATACCCTTACCTGTTGTGGTTCTCATCAGTTTCCCAATTTTGGCTGATTTGGTCAAGAACTTTCATGGGAGACAAATCCACAGAGCATAGAAAGAAGAAAAACTTCTCTCTGCACAGATGAAACAGTGAGGCCTCAGAAGGGAGCTGATTTAGATGAGGCCCCACAGTTGGTGAGGGGAAGGGAAAAGGTGAGAATCCAGATGTCTGGGCCCAAAGTCAGGCCTCTTCCACACTGTGCTATTGCTTTGTCTTTAAAAACGCTCAGGAAAGGACAGTGAGTAATATAACAAACACCAAGATTACCACTCAGAATTAGTGGATGTTCACCTTTTGTCATTTTCACTTTTTGGGGCATCCTTTTGTTTCCTGTCCTTAAGGAGTACTGCTTCTTTTTCATCAAATCATATTTGTGGTGTAGTTCTAATTACGGGATTCCCAAATGATAATATTTAAGGAAGCATCATGACAGTGATGTCCACACCATCTCAGAACCCAGGCTGTGGATGAATTTCCATCCCTCTCACAGAGCTGGGATGCCTACAGTGTGTGGGATCTGACACACCTGCCCTGGCATTCCATCCCCAAGTCCCTACGAGGGTCCTCTGTACCTTCTACTCCCTTAGACCAGATTGTCTCTGAAATGTCTGATCCATAGATCAGGCTTCTTCCACATTCCAGATTCTTCAAGGTGGGATCTGGGAGGAGGGCACCCCAGGAGGAATATTTTTAAGCCAAGGGCTGACATCTCGGTTAGTTATACAATAGGCGCTTTTTTTTTTCAGCCAACAAGACTGTCCTTGTTTGCCAATGTTGTGAACCAGACGTTCTGAGCTCATTTTTCCTTTGATCAGTGTTTCACAACTTTTCTGAGTGCTAATCTGTTTTAGTTCAAAATAGATTAAAACCACCACATGAATGGCAGCTGTAGGTTTTTGTTTTTCTTAAAAATTATCTAAGGAAAAAAAATCTGAGAAATTGTACTATGAAAGTATTAACAATGGATAAAAGTATTAACAATGAATTCTTTGCGAAGTTGATTAAAATTGGGAAAGTATGAAAAGAAAATAAAAGAGAAATCCTGGAAAAGCAGCTTGTCTGAGGAGGACCTCAGTAGCTTCAAAGACTATTTCAAGAGGGGTCCTGACTGGTTCAACTCTAAGAACCTCAAATGTCTGTAAGAAGTTTCCAGAAAATGAACTATTTTCAGTGTTTTGTGTTTGTGTCAGTCAAACGTAGAATACACATGGCTTGTGAGCCAGACCACAGAAGTGAAGGATCTCCATCTCATGTGGTGTGTGCTTGGGCCTTTGTGGCCAGTGGGCCGAATAGAGCTTTTGTTTGTTTAGATTCTTCTTGGCCTTGAACAGTGACAGGAGGGCACCCATCTGGTGCTCCGGCTGACACTCAGGCAAGACACTGCTTGGTTCTCATTAAGTCACAGTTACACACCAGGGCAAATATGGGCCAGAGAGCCCAACTTTCCTATTCTTTTGCAAATGGTGCTTTGGCAATGGTACAAGAAAGCTGTGAGGATTAGTCTTCCTTATAATGACACATATTCCTGTGATCCAGCCTTTGAGCTATTTTAGATGATATTTCTGGTCATGTTAGGATGGATCATTCTAATCTTGGAGTCCTTGGTAATGGATTCAACTCCTTCAATAATACCTCTGGGAGAGAGTTCTAGAAACAACCAGCTCACACTGAATTTAATCATGGAAAAGACTTTGTTGGTTTATCTCTTTTAACTATGACAGAAAACTGAACCCAAAGAAGCATCACAACAAAGACATCTACAGAAAGGTTCAAGGGGGAGATCTGGCTTCAGCAAGGATGAATACAGGGGCTCAGACTGTGTTGCAAGAATATCTGAATCTTGCTTCCTTGTGTTCATGGTTCAGTCCCATATTCCTAGGCCAATTCGTTCTCAAGTAGGCCAAGGCACCACAGCACCAGATCCAATTCCTAGGCACAAAGCCAAGGGAAAAGAAGAATCTGTTTCCCTAGAAGGTCAATACAAGAGTCTCAGAACTGAGGCTTGTTGCCCCTACATAAGCCCAACAAGTTTAGCCTAAGTCATATGCCCAGTCTGAGCTGGTCACTGAGCACTGGTTGCTGAGGTCTGGACTGGGAGTGTCTTACCAGGAACAGCAGGAGCCATCTCTTCCAGACCCACTCTCTAGACCTTATTCCATCTGGGGATTCAAACAGTGTCATCAAGACCTCGGCACTTTTCCTGTTTTTCAGTTTATTCTTCCTGTGTATTGTCTACACTCTCAGATAAGTTATGTCCCCACCAGGTCTCCAGCTGAAGGTAGGAGAAATCTGGTTCCACTACAGAACTGGAGGGTGAAATAAGAGGTAGGACAAGGGCCATGGAAAGGCCCATATCTACTAATGTCCATTACAGAAAAGTGCCAGTGAACTAACAAGTCCTCGTTTTCTTGCTAGTGTGATATGACTTCACCTCTGTGGTCACCCCTCAACCATGTATCAAACCACCCCAGACCTCTAATGTGTTTTTGAACCGGATGGACTCACCTGTTTCTCTTGTGCAGAACTCAGGTCTCTGTATCAGGTGCTTCACTTCCGCATTGTTTCTTCAGTACAGTGTCTTGGTTTTCCAAGTGCAAAGCGACCTATGTCTTTCTATTTGTCAGAGGAGCCATTCATCATCTCTGCAGAGATTGATTCAGCTTTAGTTATTTTGTGTCTTTTCATGTCTGTTTTAATCAAAATGAATTTAATAATGGGTTCTTTGGTACCATATGAGACACTATCTTGTATTTATTTATTTTAGAGTGGTCAGTATCACACAATCAGCCCTTCAGTGAAAAACAAGAAAAAGAAAACTACTTTTTAACATCATAGTTGAGTTGTATTTTTGAATCCTTAAGTTCTGCATGCTATGTTGGAATAACGTGAAACAGAGGAGCTGGATGCAAAAGTCAGTACATGTTCTGTTATTAATCACACTCAGTGAATACTTCTTATAGAGTGGATTGTGCAAAACACAGGAGAGAGAGCTCTGGCTTCCTTTGATATAAACAGTATAAAAGGAAAAGAATTGCTCTTGTTGGCTATTTTTGAAGAATTGGCTAAATATAGGAATTTGTCTCTATGTGTAGTTGAATATATAGGGCAAGTCATATTCACTCCAATTAATGAATATGGTGTGTTCATGTTTTCAGTGAAAAAGATTTGCTAATTTTGCATTTTAAGTTTTGTTTCAATTTTCCTTTTTTATATTAAATAAAAGTAACAACCTCAGTGCCAATTTTATGTCACTCTGTATCTAAATAAATATACACCCACAAGCTCTACTATTTGTCCTTTCTCTTGGGCATTCTATCTATAAGTGCAGTAATTGGAACAACCACTTGTTTGTGGAAGCAATAGTTATTAAAGTATCTACTTACATAATTTTTATTTTTTTCCCCTTTGTTAGCTAAATCAATCTGTAAGTCAGGTTGACAGTTCACAGTTTTGCCATTGGTTGGCTCTGGGGAGCTGGATGCCTTCACCTGTATTAATTTCTGAGGACTGCTATGACAAACTGTCTTAAAACAACAGAAATTTATTATTTCATGGTACTGGAGGGTGGAAGTCACATTCACAGGTGACTGGGTTGAGAACTTCAATATACCTTTTGAGAGGACACAATTCAACCCACAAAGGTCTGCTCTTAGCGCGCCCACCCCCAAATTCATGTACTCCTCATGTACAAAATGTATTCAGTTCCATCTAATATCACCCAAATCTTAACACATTCCTCCATCAACTCTAAATCAAAAATCTCACCTAAATATAATAAGCTCAAAGGTCCAAATCTCATCTTCTAAACCATCTATATCAGATATGGATGAGATTCTAGGTATGTTCCACCCTGGGGCAAAATTCCTTTCCATCTGTGGACCTATGAAACAAAATACAGTGGTGAGATGGGCATAGATTAAGATATTCTCATTTCAAATGGGAGAAATTGGAAGAAATAAAGGGGTCATTAGTTCCAAGCAAGTTTGAAACCCAGCAGGGCAAGTTTCATGGATTTCAAGGCCTGAGAATAATACTCTGTGGCTTGAAGCTTCACCCTCTGGGCCCCAGGTGATAACCTCACACTATTGGTCCCACCTTCTTTGGCCTCTGAAGCTGTGGCCCAGAGTCATTTTTCCTTCATTTCATCCCATCTCTGTCTCCCTTCATCTGAGAACAGATGACAGTGTTTCTGTTGATATAGTAGTCTTCAAAACCTTGATAGTCTTCAGTGAATGTCAAGAGGATCCATGGCAATAGACGGGATGCTTCTCCACAGATTCTTCCTGGATAATTCCATTTTTATTCCAGCTTCTGTTTAGATGGTTGATTGGATCCAAGAGTCATACTTTTGCCTAATCTCTCCAAACTAGTTTGTCCAGCCACACTCTTGGTGTTCTCTCCAGAGCCTGCTTTCTCAGATTTTGTTATCTGGACAGCTTAAAAATTTCCCAAATCACCAAATACTATTTCCTTTTTGTTTAACAATTCTGTTCCCATTTTATCTCTTTCCTCTTGAATTTTACTTTTAGCAGCAAGGAGAAACCAAGGTCGCATCCTCCACACTTTGCTTTGAAGTCTCCTTAGCTAAATATCCAAATTCATCATTTCCAAATTCTACTTTCCACTCAGTGGTAGAAGATAGCTCAGCCAAGTTTTTTGCTGCTTTATAACAAAGATCACCTTTTCTCCAGTATCCATAACATGTTCATAATTTCCTTTTAAAAGGGCTTCATCAGTAGTACGTTTAACATTCCTATTTCTAGCAACATTCTGTTGATGATGATATATGTATTCTTTAAGATGATAGGAGCTTTTTCTATAATTTTCTCTTTTTTTTCCTGAACCCACTCACCAGAAGTGCCTTTCATGTTTCCACCAACAGTCATCTCAAGGAAATCTAGGCTTTTTCTATCATGTGCCTTGAATTCTTCCACCCTCAACCTATTACCCAATTCCAAAGCCACTTCCACAGTTTTAGGTATTGTTGCAACTGTACCCTTCTTCCCAGTACCAGATCTGTGTTAGTTTCCTGGGGCTGCCATAACAAAGTACTACAAACTGGTTGCTTAAAACAATAGGAACTTATCATCTCATGGTTCTGGGGGCTAGAAGTTTTTAATCAAGATGTTGGCAAGGCTATACTCCCTCTGAAGGCTCTAGGGAAGAGTTCTTCCTGGCTTTTTCTAGCTTCTGCTGGTTGCTAGCAATTCTTGGCATCCTTTGGCTTGCAGCTGCATTATTCCAATTTCATCCTCTGTTTTCTCATGGCCATTTTTCTTCTGTGTTAGTCCACGTCTCTGTGTCCTCTCTTCTTTTTGTAAGGACACAAGTCATGTTGGATTTAGGGCCCACCCTTATCCAGCATGACCTCATCTTATATCATTACGTCTGCAAAGACCCTATTTTCAAATAAGGCCATATTCACAGGTACCTGGAGTAAGAACTTCAACATACCTTTTTGGGGGAACATAGTACAACTCACAACACTATCCTTCTGAGAATTTTCAGTTTCCACATTTATACAAACAGGACTCTTTGTCTGCAAATGACAGAAAACACAAATCAAACGGGTTTAGGCAAAATGAGTCTGTTTGGCTCTCATAACTGATACATAGTCGTGGCTACTTCAGATTTCAGGCATGGCCTCATCCAAGGATTCAAACAATGTCATCAGGACCTTGGCCCTCTTGCTCCTTCTCAATTCCTTATTCCTCTGTTTTGTCTTCACTCTCAGGTAAATTATGCTGGATTTGTCTCCACTGGGTCCCCAACCACTTATATCCCAGAGAAAAGGACATCTCTTATCATAATACTTGCACAAAAGTTTTAGGCCTTTAAGTACCTGACCTGCATACTGGAGAGATGGACTTTGCTGGGGGTTTATGCCTCAGTTCTCTCTTGGATCCAGAGCTGCAGTCAGTGCTTCCTATGCCACGAGGGCTGAGATCACGGAAATCTGTCTGTCATTACCAGTAGGGGAGTACCTGCCAGTCATGCTAACACAGATACATGTCCATCTCAGTCAGTACGCTAAGGGGCTGAACTCTCAGGTCTCTAAGGGCCCTTCAGCTCTGACTTTGCTATGACTTTCATTACACACCCTCCGCTGATATTCGCTAAATAGTTATATATGATAGCTTTAGTTTCTTTGTCAGTAAAACATGACATCATAAGGTGTTTTTTCTTTAATTTGATTTTTTGGAGAGTCAGTTTTGGTGAAGTATAAATTACATCCACCAATTTTAAGTGCACAATTTGATGAGTTTTGACAAGTTCATTCAGTTGTGTAATGACTGCCATTATCATTGTATAGAACATTTCCTGCACCCTCAGAAGTTCTCTTGTACCCTTTAATAGTCAATCTCCTCATCCTAGTCCCTCACCCTGTTAACTGCTGATCTGTTTTCTAATATAGCTTTGCATAGGTTTTTTTTTTTTTAAAGATAATTCATTTAAGTATTTATAGGGCTAGAGTTAAAGGTCTGGCACAATTCTCAGTAGACATTAGCTTTTATTAATATGGAAGGGCTTGGTGAAATTAGGCAGAATCCATTCCTCATTTTAGGATGAACCATATGAAATTGCTGATGTTTGATAGTTTTTAACTTACGAAAAATGACAACTCTTCAAAGTTCAATTTGATAAGAGTAGAATAAAAATATCCCTCACACTACTCCTAATGGGTTGGTGTATAGGGAATTTTAATATAAAACCTCTTTGTCTTGTGTCTTTTACTCATTTGATATGTATGGCTTCATGCTTGGTAGATGACATTTTGGGTTACCATCCAGGCTGGCAGTGATATGATAAGGAGTGGATTAACTCTGTAAGAAGGAAGTTCTCCTATTGAGAGTGGTTTGCCTGCCCATCCCCCATTCCTTCTTCTTTGAATAATATACCTCAGATCTTCCTTGGGGACATAATGGTCCCCAGCTCAGCCCACAGGATTTACATGCTTTGATCTGTGTTTGGTCAATGAAAGTGTGGTATTTTTCTGGCCACAGTGATTGGTTCAAGGATGAATACACAACCCTGTTAAAACCAATCAGAGCCCAACCCTGGGACTTTGCTGGAGCTACCAGGGAAGGCATACTGTCTTCTACAGCAAAGATTTCAGCCAGGGCTGTAAGAAGCCATCTGCCGCTCAGTAGAGAAAGCCTGACTGAAACAGAAAGCCTCGCATAGCAGAAAGTAGAGACGACAGACAAGAGAAAGACAGAATCCAGATGACATTGTTTGAGTCTCTGTCATATCCAGCTGTGCCTCGGGGTCAGATAAATTTCTGGACTCCTCAGTTACCTGAGCATTCTTATTCTTTGCTTAAACCAGTTGGACTTGTTCTTCTCCTTCTTCTTTTTTTTCCTGTCACTTACAGGTGCAGCATTCCTGTCTGTTACAGCATGCCATCACAAGGAGACATATGTGCGATCCTGTCTCTGGAGATTATTTATTTAAAAACCTATACTAAACAAACATCAAAACCAAGAATGTTGTAAGAATGCATCTCTTTTAATCCAAACAACAAAAAATGGAAATCTTCTATCTTGGTAGAACCTGATAATGAAGAGAAAATCCAGCACATTATTTCTCTTTCTCTTTCTCTCTCAGACACAAGCATTTTAAAGAAAAGAATCCTTTTGCTTCAATCTGTAGTTTAAGCTATAATAAGGCATTGAAGAAACACTGAAACATTGATGGTGGGAGAAAAACATCTGATACTAAAGACTTTGCATCTCCTATTTTACAAAGGCAAGGTGAAATCAAGGCAGCAGTCTAAGGAAGCTCTAGTGTTCCACTTGGAAGTGATCTGTGCCCACGAAGGTTGACTTTTCCTCTTTCAGTCTGTTTTAGTACTCTTTTCACCTGATGAGACTGGATATGTGGCATGGGTTCTCACGAGTGTCCTGTCCCCACTAAGTAGTCCTAATTTTCATTCAGATTTATGTCATAGTTACCCAGCCTGATTGAAAGAGGCTGGAAAAATTTACACTTGACTTTTGGAGCTATAGTTTTCCAGCAGAGCAAACATTTTTTTCTGAATCAATTACCATTAGTTAGACCTGGATCTGAATTCTGATTCTGTTACATATTAGGAGTGTTTCCTTGAAAGGGTAACTCCATCACTTTGAGCCTTGGTTTATTTATCTTTAATATTTTTAACAATAGTAAAAATAAATCTCCTTTAGAATCATTGTGAGGACTAAGTGAGATAAGGCATAAATAATAAACATTACAGCCAACATTTGAGTATGTATTTTATGCCAGACCCAGAGTTTCTACATGAGATACTTACTCTTGGTTGCCCATCCAGCATTCTTATCTCTCTCTTTCATTCTAATGGAACCCAAATTTGGTTCAGAAATCTACCCGTTATCCAAGAATCCCTGTATGCATTTCCAGGGGTTTCTTCTCTTTGGGAGAAGCTTATCCTTTCCTTATTTCCTTTGCACATGATTTGTCCAGGCTTGGGCATGAGGTCAGACTTTGGTCAGTGAAATTTGAGGGGACATCTACTAGGAGGCTTCTGGGAGAATTTTCTCTTGATCTTAATGTTCTTCCTCTGGACAACATAATTTCTGAATGCAAAGACCAAAGCAGCTGTAGCCATCTTGCTACCAACTGGTGAACAAAAGCAACACAGTTTGGTGGAGTGGAGAGACAGAAAGAATCTGGGTCTTCAGAGTCATTATTTCTGAACCAGCTTGGTCTGTCTTGTTATATCACATAATATATTTTTCTATTATTTAAGCCAATTAGACTCAAGAGTTCTTACTCTTATTACTTATACAGTTTTATTTGTTTTCATTTAATCCTCAAAATATCTTTGTAAGGTTAATATCTTAGCCCAGTGCCTGACTAAGCCTGGTTGTTCAATGAACATCCACTCTTTCAGCACACTTTGTCATCCTTCAATCTGTAGAGTTCTAGAGGGATTTCAGTCTGCTACTTGTTATTTAAATGAGCCCTTTCCTGTTGTCCGTTTGCTTTTGGTCTTTCTCATGACACTTCACTAAAGGATTTTATGTCACACAGCTCCTTGGACTTGTAGAAGGAAGAGAGGCTCTTAATTCATGTTCTAGAAGGAAAACTGCTCAGTTACTGACCACATCAAAGTGTGAACACTTCATCTTGGAACCCTCTAGCATAGAGCCATGCATTTGGTAGGTGCTTTACTCTCCTATTGCTGCATAATAAATTGTCACAAATTAGCATTTCAATTTACTATCTCACAATATCAATTTACTACCTTAGAGTTCTGTAGGTCAGAGGTCTGGGTAGGCTTTGGCCAGTTTTCTGGGACTCACGAGATTGAAATCAAGGTGCTGGCTGGGCTGGGTTCTTCTCTGGAGGTCCTGGGAAGAAACCATTTCCCAGGTTATTCAAATTGTTAGCAGAATTCAATTCCATGTGGTTGTAGGACTGTGGTCCCCACTGCCTAGCTGTCTGTCCATAGGGGCTACTCCCAGCTCCTAGAAGCTGCTCTTTAGCCCTTATACGTGGCCCCTCCTTTTTCAAAGCCCTCAAGGGTCTGCTGAATCCTTCTTGTGCTTTGAATCTGTCTGACTTCCTCTTCTGCTAATAGCCAGAAAAACCCTCTGCTTTTAAAGAGCTTGCCTGTCTGAATCAGGCCCACATCTCATGTTTTAAGGTTAACTGACTTGAGACTTCAATTCCATTTGCAAAATACCCCCAGATTTATGTTTGATTGAATAATCAGGGGACAGGAATTTTGGATGGGGCCATCTTTAGAATTCTGATTACCATAGTAGGCATTGTGCATACTTATTACTATTAATTTTTTGGTATTGAATCAAGGGGAGAATAGGAAGAAATTTTTAAATAAAGTATTAAATTAATTGAGTTTTAGTCTGCTAATTGTCAGGATTCCTTCAATAAACTATCAGTTTTACTCTGGTTAAACTGCCCGTTGTTGTAAATAAGAAAACCAGAATCTAACAGAGAGAAAAAAAACAACAACCAGTAATTATGTTGATGTTGTTGCCTTTTTTATTTTTGGAAGGAAGAGAAATTTGCTGATCTGGGCTAACTCTTTCCCCTCAATGGTTGGCACTGCTTAGTAACATTACAAGTATTATTCATATATAGTGTTTATTTCTTTTGAGGTCCTGGGCAACAAAGTTGCTTTAAAAAATGGATTTAAACATGTGGAAAGTTTAAAAGAAGAAGCATAGTACAATTAATATAAAATAGTTGTAAAAGGTGACCCACTTCATTATAATATTGTGATCTCTGAACCGTGTTGAGTTCCATTAGTTGCCCAACACTATAATTATAACTAAAAAAGTGGGTGCCCTTGAGAAGTTTAGGATGTTTGCATGGTATTTTATAGGCAATCCAGTGTTGAAAGGTCTGCTTTATCACTTTGTGGTGTTATCTTTGGGTCAAGAAACAGGATCATCTAAAAAGTTCAGAGTCCTAATGGATTTTGCCATACTGTGGCTTATAGCCTGTTTGCTGGAAGCATCATGAAGTTCTCAGTAGTAAAAATCCACCTTACATAGCTTTTATCTTGAAAAGCAAATATTTCTTTGTCTGTTTTCTTAGATTGAGAGGTCCAGGGTGGGATTTTTTCCCATATCAAATGAATAACAACAGGAATCCTGGCTGGTGAAAGGATATAGGCCACTGCCTCAGTTGATCTGTCTCCAGGAAAATGAGTTCAAAACAAAGCACCAGATGACATCTGCATGTGAGCCTAATCAACTGGGACCGGCAAGAGGCATCAACTCTGTGGGCTGACAACCCCCGTGGGCTCCCTTCTGTGCTATGAACTGTAAGCCTGGGAGGAGGCTTGGAAATACACCAGTTCTGCCTGAACCCACGTGGGCTTGTGGAAGGGGAGAAGGAAGAGGTGAAGGAGAGAGAGATCAGTGATTGAGGAGTAATAGTTATAGAGTTAGCCATACTAGGCTTCAAGTTGTAGCTTGAACAAGACTTGGGCAAATTGTTGTCAGACTTTGGGCAAGTCTTTGCCTCATCTCTCAAACTCTTGGGTCCTCATCTGCAAAATAGAGATAATAACAACAATAACAGCAACAACAACAGTAACAATCTCTGAAACAAACTGAATGTTTGTGACCACCTCAAACTCATATATTGAAGCCTAATTCTCAATGTGATGGTATATGGAGGTGGGGCCTTTGGGAGGTGATAAGGTCATGAGGGTGGAGTTATCTGAATGGAATTAATGCCTTCATAAAAGAGACCCCAGAGAGCTCACTTGTCCCTTCCACCATGTGAGGTTACAGCAAAGAGAGTCATCTAGGAAGTGGGCTCTCATCAGACACTGAATCTGCGGGTGCCTTGACCTTATACTTCCTAGACTTCAGAACTGTGAGAAATAAACTTCTTTTGTTTATAGATCACTCAGTCTTATAAAAGGTATTTTGTTACAGCAGCCCAAATGAACTAAGACAATACCTCTTATCCTTGATACTAGATTTCTCTGCCTTTTAAGTCATCATTATCTCTTGGCTGGATTTCTGCCTCAGTCTCCTGGCTGGTCTTCTAGCTGTCTTTCTTCCAATCTCACCTCCACATAGTCCCTAGAGATTTTTGGACTTCAGCTCTGATCCTTTCTGAGGTTAAAACTCCTCTATGGCTCCTCGGTCCCATAACATAGAGTGGTCTTCCCCATAGCGTGCCCTCTTGTTCATGATCACTTAAGGACTGGTACCTGAGAGGAATTTGGGTGGGACTTTTCATGGGGAGGGACATTGGCCCAACAGTGGTAGAGTTATTCCTTTTTCAATTAATCCCTCTGACAACCTCAGGAAGGAAGTCTCCATTTAGTATTAATATATGTTCAGCATCCTTCTAATTCCTGATTAGCTCAGTTTTTAACCAAGAGAGAGCAAGCAGCTATAGTTAGCTAGAATTTAATACCTTTGCTTATTTTTGATTATATTTTTATGGTCCTTTCTAACCCATAGTATGTGATATGTTTTCTTAGTTATAGTAGTTATATATAGTTACCTTTTATAAGAAGTATATTTAAAATTTAAAATAAAAGCAAAATACAAATTATTAATTAATGAACCTAACAAGTGATATTGTATAGCAAAAACTGATCATGGCACAAAAAAGACAAGTTTGGGAAACTTCTGGAACCTGCCTCAGTTCTCCCATATTTTCCCCATTTTGGATTGTTTCTTGAAACTGGCAAAGTCTGCAGCTGTGTGGTGGCTCCCACCTTTCCTCCCTCCATTCTCAGAGATGTCATAACTCAAAAGCAGAAAAGGCTTCCGATTACTCCACGTGTCCTTCAGCCATAGAACTGTCATTTGGAGACATTATTTTACCAAATAATTTCACTAAAAGAAGAAATTGTTTAAACAGTGTTATAAAATATGTGACCAAACACTTAAAAGCAAGTGATTGAATGATGTATTTTAAGATCTTATAGTAATATATGCTCACTGGGCAGCCGTTAACCAAATTTTTTAGTTAATTTATTCAGTTGAATATCATACCATCTTCGGAAGTTGAGAAACCCGTCCCTGCTTAGCATGCTGTCTTACCCTGTTGTGATTAATTCTGTAAAAATCCAGGAGAAGTTTTTCCCCCTCTCAATTGTCAGAATCCAAAAATCATAGGAAACTGTCCATTCCCAAACTTTGCATGCCTGCACAGATTCACACAAGTAGAGCCTATAATAGGGCTTAAAACTTCCTCCTAAATCCTAAAGTTGTATTAAAAGGGCTCCTCCTGAAACAATCACACTGAGAATTTCTGACTCTGAACATGTATTTTTAAAAAATTTCTCATCATGCCTCTTCTTAGGGCTTTGAAAATAAAATGCTTTTGCTGAGATTGTTGCTTGATATAGGGCCATATAGATTTGCTGAGCCTGCATCTCACAATCAAAAAAGTGTTCTTACTCCTTGGATCCCCTCATTATGCTTTCTTAATCTACTTTACTGCCTTGACCCACCACCAGTGTTGTTTTCAGTTCCTGGGTAGTAGTAAATACATGTTCCAGTTACTGAAATGGGGGGGAGGGTCTTACAATAAGAAAAAACAATAAAAGCAGGGTTGCAAATACATGAGTTATAGAATATAAAATGTGGGTCGAAAATTTAAGCCTGAACATGGAACTTTCAGTAATTTAATGATTGTGGCTGGTCTACATGGGATGCCTCCTAATTTCCAGGTCTATTTTAATTTCTTCTCTACGTGGAGCCCTTTTGGTGGAAAACATGGACTTATACTTCTGTACAAGTGTAATGGATGGTGTTAAATGACTGAAAAGCCTTGGAACAACCTCTAGAATCTTGAGTGCATGGAAGCTGGTTGGGGAGCCCTTGGGCCATCAGGTGGAAATGCCTTGTTGACAGAGGCTCTGAAAGTTGAAGTCTTGTTCAGGTGAAAAAACAATTCTGAGAAGAAAATCCAAGACTTCTGAGTCATAGGCCTGAGATCATTTCTCTCTGTGATGACCACAGGGGTCCCCGGGTCCTGGGACACTGTCTGATCCTCTCTGTGGCTCTGTTGGGGAGAACGAGCAAGGTCTGGAGATGCTCGTTTCATGATGGCCTCCTGGAATCCAGGTTCCCTGAGATGGACAGCACTTCTGCCACTGCTTCTAGGAAGGGACTATAGAGGTCAAACATGAAAGGGTGGCCTCTGGCCAGCCTGCCCTGGAGTAGAAAACAGGAAGGATGTTTGATAAGACGCCACATGTGTATTTTGTCTTCTAAAGCTTTGGGGCAATTCTTAGCTTCCTGCAAATTTTCACTTCCTTCTGGTGTTTCAGATGCACAGCCAAAGTGGAGTTGTGTTTTCAGCGTGTTCCTAGGATGCTTGCAGGATTTCTCGGAAACCTCAAGCAGATGGTTAAGTGGTGTGATCTCTATTACCAACCTCTGGAAAACCTGGGGCTAATATTTCACACTGGCCCTGGAATTTGGGGTGGCTTCTTGGTGACCTGGCTTCTGTGGCTTCTCTGGGGGTAGATCAAAGACGTCAAAACAGCCTGAGCATGTGAAATGATTGGTAATTGTGCTCAGTTCTTTCACAGTGATTTGTTCTCGCAAGCCCAGCCTTTACATCTTTTTCCAAAAATTGTACACGGCATTCATTCTCCAGAGTGGTTGAAAAGGTAATAAACATTCTCATTTTATTCCACCCCTGACTACAGGCGACTTTATCACTAGGTGAGTTTATCTGAATTCCATTTGCCTAGACCTTATGAAGTGAATAAATTTGAATTAATGTGTAGCTTTCTGAGGAGAGGGAAGTTACACTTTGAGGGGTTAAGCAATGTCTGTGTTAGTTTATATAAGTGGATCTTTATGGGTGCAGACATACTTACAGCACGTTATCATATTGCCTCTATTAGTTTATACAAAATTTTCATTATGTGATGCTAAAATATACACATGGGGATTTCTAAAATGAGTTTTTCCTTTTGAACAGTCAGTTATTTATGTTTCTTTGGGTTGCATTGGCAGATAAACATATTTTCCCTTTTAAGGATAACATGGGAGAAATTTATATCAATAGTATGTAAGTTACAATTCCAACTCCTAACAAATTGCATTTTCTGTATTTGGTAACCCTCTAATAGTATTTCTTCCCATAATAATTAGAGCAGAATTGTGATGTCACAGAAGAAACTGATAATCCAGACTTAGTTGTCCTTTAGGGGTAGAGTGGGAAGGGGAAACGGGAAGCATTTGGCTTCTTTATAAGTTGAAATCTTTATTATTGCGTTTGTATTTCTAAATTGATTATGAATGGAACTGTGGTGGGTAAACTCATGAATGTTAATATCGCTATAGCTTCCGCTTACATAACACTTAGTTATTCTGTCCTTTATTGCACTATTATAGACGTTGATGGTTCAACAATTGGAGCTTTTAAACTAATGGAAGGCTTTCAACCAAATAGAATGCCTTCATTACTAGTGAGCAGGGAGAGCTGAATGTGAATTGAGGTGGTTTAAACTAATCTAAGAAAGTATTTTTATAAAAGACTAATACCCATAATTTATATGTTTATTTTCAATTTTCTTTAATTTGAATAAATTAGGGCAGGGATTTATATTATTTCTCTTCTTTATACATGCCTAGTTCAGTGCCCAACTGCATTAGTCAGTATAACAAACAAACCTGAAACCTTAGGGAATTATCACATAGCTTATTTCTTGCCTATATAAATGCCATTGTGGATCCAGGAGCTTTCCTGGGCATTTCTCTTACAATGGGTGACTTAGGGACTTGGACATCTTTATTTTGTCATGTGAAATATGAAAATTACTGGAATTACTACAAGGGGAAAGAGAGTGTGGGGTACTCATAGCCCCCTTTCAAATACTTTAGATAGAAAGTGATACATATCACATTAGCTCACAGCCCATTGGTCAAACTAGTTACTTGCCCCACACCAACTACAAGGGATGTAAGAAATGTAGGAGATTACATCGGATACTCAGTGAGCACTACTCACCCTAACACCTGACAGGTGCCTGGCAAATATTAATCAAGAGAATAGATGAATGAATGAATGATGAATCCTGTTGAAAAGCCTAGCATTCAGAGAATGCTATTACTATTTTAAATTGGTAGAAGAGGCATTGAAAATTAAGAATACTAACCTTAAAAGGGTTTTTGTTTGTGTGTATGTGTGTATATATTTACATGGTTGCCAGCAGTAAGAGTTTGTTGCTGATTTAAGTCTAGATATCTCTGCTATGCCACATGATTTTTTTTTCAAAGTCCTGACACACGGAGCCTAAAAAATTCTGTTTTCTTATCTTAAAGGCCTCTAAAGCAAATAGCATCTTACAGTTGATTAGGTGAAGTCTTGCAGACCCTTCACGGTGTACATGGTGGGAAAGGACCTTGTTAAGGTTACATAGAAGGTTAACCTCCATTGACAAGAAGAAATTGAAGTTGTTTTCTCTTGCCACAGAGCAATTCCCTGTCTGTATTGTCAGCACAGAAGAGTTTATCCATTTTGTCCAGAGCATTATCTCAAACGATGTGTTGGGCACTAAATGGATTTACCGTCTTGTATTATTTTTTATTTTGATATTAAATTCTTTATCCCACTTATTTATTGTCATATGAAGTCAAAACAGTAACACAAATAAACAAGGAAAGTTGAGTGAGAAAAAGATGAGTCTCACAATCTTCCATCTTATTCCTGAGTAGTTGGTGCAGAATCCGTATGGAATGTCATTGTATTTAATTTCTAGTTTTTGTTTTCTTGACTTATGACATCTCATTTCTGTAGATTATTATGATTCAGATAATAGTTCAGTTCACTCAAACATATTCAGAACACTCACTAAATGCAGGAAGATGCTTTATATAAGTATTCTGTAATAGAGGACTTGTGTCTTGTGAAGTTGTAATTCTGGGAAGCAGCCCAGAACATCCAAAAATGGAGTAGGTGTGTTGGAGTTGGTCACATCGGTTTTTCAGTGTAGATTCTGCCACCTCCTAGATCTAGAACCTTCAAACAATTACTTAATCATGCTAAGCTGTGGTGTCTCATGGGGTGAGATGGGAAGGAGAGTTTGAATAAGGCCTCAAGAGGTCCTAAGCAAGGAAATGGAACTGTCCGTGGGCACATCACTATTGATATAGCTTCAAGTAACACTGGCAGTTTATGAAATGACACAAAACTTACTGTGTTGAAAATGAAACACCATTTTTCTAGATTTTACAAAGTTGTAGGTATTTTTCATATATCTAGAAAAGCTCGTATTTCTTCTCCATTCCATTCTCCATCCCATCCCCCATCATGAAATTCCCCACTCCAAGCATATACTAAGTTAACCTTTGGGAAATCTAGCACTGCACAGTAGGCACAATACTGATAATGATACTTGTTCAGTTATCACATGTTTTTTCTTTATCAAAGAAGCAGTTCTGAGTTTAAGATGCAAGGTAGTGATGGAAAAGACATTAATATAATTTGTTTCCTTGGTAACTAGAGATGGCTGTCATCTTTTGTGTGGTGTTTGCTGTGGTCTTTATGTCTTTTCCTCAATTAGCATCCTGTGAGAAATGCAGAAGTAAATCATCAGAACAACTAGACTGCTGCAATAATGATGATAATGGATCCAAGTTCCATGTCTATCTTTTAATTGCTTCCTAACTCTTCCAAGTGGGAATGGCAAAGTTATTATCATGTAGAAACTAGAGGGTGACTTATTTCTTACTTATATTGGGCTTTGTGAAGAAACTTTATTTTAGACTATTGGAAACTATGAGAGTTCCTTTGAAGAACAACTTAGGTAGATTATTTTAAATATAGTTTAATACTACTAATGTGTAGCACCCCAAATATGGATTTGCCTTAGTGTCAGGGGATATTGTGTATAAAGCATTATGCTCTAAAACCCAAGTATCTCAGTTGAGTCTTGTTCTTTCACATTTTGGTACTTGTTTATGGATTCAAATTCACAGGTGGATTTTTTAACTTGAACCAAGGAAATCTAGTTATTAGACACTAAAGGAGCTCATTATAGGATGACTAGTCTTGTAAGCTGGCTTTCTGGTTTAGACCTAGAGTCCACACGTTCAGACTCATAGTTCTTGAGTGTGAGCCATGTAACCATCAACTCTTTCTTACTGATGATTTCATGCACAGTATGTTAGCTCTGTAAATCCTTATAAAAATGCTCTATAGGCCCTTCATTCATGATGGTGGGCGTCAAAGAACCATATTTGTACAGCTTGACCACATCACCCCACCTAACCCATTATTGTTAATTGGACCGTGAGTGGTCTTCTGACGCATGGTGGACCAATTAGAGTCCCTCTCCTAGGATTTGGGAATTAGATTAAAAATTTCAATTTACTTTGAGTTAATCTCTGAATATAAAGGTGTAAACATGGAAAAGCTATGAGTATTTCTCTTTGCCCTATGAACCAGTGTGGGGCAAGAAAGCCAGTCTGTAGAGAGGAAGTGGGTGCAAACACCCAGAGAAGAGCAGAAAGAAGGCATGCGGGAACTTGGCCCAGGAGCCTGATGGCTTCTTGATTGTGATTCTAGGCCTGTCCTGAGGCCTGGCTAAATTCAGTCCTTTGAATTCCATCAAGCACTTCTATATGTTAGGATAAATTTCATCATTCTAATAAAATAACTGACAGGAGTAGAAGTTTTTGTCCCTCTTTCACATGTGAAGAAAACTGAGGTTCAGGGAAGCCAATCTTATTGCAAGTGTTGATGGCAGTATATCTGAACTCTTGGTCAGTACTTTAGCAACCCAAGTCAAATTAGAATCAAATACAAAGAGGGGCTTTTTGACTTACTACCTGGGCATTCATAGGTGTGACTCTGTCCTTAAGCATGACTAGAGTTAAGGATTTGACCAGAATCATTTGATCAAACTTTATTCTTTCTTGTCAGCTCTTGGCTCTGTTTGTTTCCATGTGGTTTTGTTCTCAGAAGAGTGATCTCTGTGTTTGGGGCAAGATGGCCATTGGCAGCCCAAAGCAGTAACTTGTGACACATGATCGAAAGTGCAGGAACCTCCATCTCCTAACATTCACAACATTGTCTGGAAAGAACTCTGATTGGCCATCCTGGGTCACATGCTGGAGTGTGACTGACAGGGCCACCTTGATTGACATCTTCCCCTGTATGGGAGAATTGGGTTCTGTTACCAAAACAGGGGAGAAGGGATGCTGAGCAGACCAAAGCAAGCTTATTCAACATTATTTGCCATTTTTCTCTTGAGTAGAAGTGACAGATGATGCTCATATGTGTGACAGACTACCATATGCAATTTTTCTTTTCCAGCTGTTAGTCACTTCCTCTCCCTCCCACTCAAGAAAGTCAATCTGGATACAGATGATTGGGCATGAGCTTATTATTCAGATAACCTTAAATCTACTCTAACTAATTAGAAAAGACAGACCTTAAAAAAAAAAAAAAAGAAAAGACAGACCTTTGCAAATGTGAGTACTTCTAGAATTAGCAGTAACAAGTGTGACACATTTCACAATTGCTTGGGGTAAAAATGCTGGGGTGAAAACTCCTGCTCTTGGATAGATGTTTTGAGGGTAATTGTATCAACACCTATTTTTGATACAAGCTTGCCTATTCAAAGCACATTTGTGTGTCTCCCAACAGCCAGGCCCTGTTAAAGGCACTGGGATTCTAGCTATGAACAAGACAGAAAAAGTCCCTGTCTTACATGAAGCTTAACTTTCTAATGGGGAAGATGGACATAAATTTATGAACAAATAAAGAGCGCAGGTATTGAGTACAAAAAAGGAAATACAGCAGGGTTTTGGGCCTGGTGTTATACAGAATGGTAATGTGTGGCTATTTAAAGTTAAATTAAATTTTTTTTATTAAAATGAAATCAAATAAAAAAGTTAGTTCTTAAGTCCTACTGCTGACATTTCATGTGCTCAATAACCATAAGTGGCTGGTGGCTACTACATTAGAGAGTGTAAACATAGAAGATGACTCATTGCACAAAGTTCTGTTGCACTGGGCTTGACAGTAATTGGGAAAGATGTAGCTAGGGGTGTTTAGGGCAGGCCTTGTGGTAAAGCTGGCATTTATGCTTGGACCTGAAGCCACCAATGCAAAGGTCTCAAGGGAAAAACATTGTGGGCGGAATGAACAATAAATACAGAGACCTTGAGATGGAAATAACCTTGGTCTTTGTGAAGATCCAGAGATGGCAGTGTGTCTGATTGAGTTGGAGAAGCAGGAAAGAACTAGATCAAGCATAGCCTTGGGTTTTATTCTGTGCCAGTGGGAAGCCATTGCTTAAGCAGAGTAATGACAGCTTTATTTAATTTCTAAATAAACATTTTGGTTGTTGGTGGGTAGGTTGAGTGGCAAGGCTAGAAGAAGCACATAGAAGGCCTTCAGAAATCATTTGATGAATGAAAAAAAATGATAGAAGGCCCAGCCAGGACAAGGTGTCCATATGTTTGGGAACCACAGAGAGGTCCCCAGATGCCTTGAGAGGCTCCCTATCCTAGTGTTGTACTGAGCAGTCAGCCAGATAACCCACAGAGGAGCCTGGGCCCACAGACCTTTCTCTCTAGGCCAGACCTTGGCTCACTGTTGGCTGCTCAGCCCATCTAGTTCCTGCGATGTCTTGGGGACCAGTGCCAGGCTCTGCTATGGTGAGATATTCATCCTTTCATTTTCCTTCATTAATCTTTACTGAGTACCTGTTGTGTGCCAGGTATTATAAAAGGTGCTGGGATTACAGTGGCACAAGAAGAAACAGCTGTGGTCCCTGCAAACATAATATGTCACACTGTAGAGTAGAGACTGTATCAACCAAATAATCACTCAGATAAATGTGATGACCCTCACAGTAAGTGCTCTTTAACAGGGTCCCATGAGACTTCAAGAGTGCCTGATAGGGCTGTCCCCAGTCGGAAAGGTCAGAGGCGGCTGCCCTGAGGATGTGATAATTGGGTGGAATGAGGATTCTGTAGGTGACAGCTGAAGAAAATATTCTGGTCAGAGGGAACAGCATGGGTAGAGGCACGTGGACTGAGAATCATAGAGCAATGGAGGGACTAATAGAGACTGTCTGGGTGGAGGGAACAGAGATGAGGTGGTCCTATGTTGAGGTGGATGGGCGAAGTAGATACTGAAGAAGACCTCTCTGGTGAGTAGGAGATGATGGTGTTCTCACTTGTCTTTTCCCTCTGCTGTCTGTCTGCCAGCCAGTTTTACCTCAGTAGTGACAATTACTATTTGTCAAAACCTTGTTAGAGCCATATGAAATTACAAATATACAACAATTTTTGACCTACAAAATGGGCAACTTTGTACAATTCAACCTAATACTGTTGAGTCAGGCACTGAACTGGGTGCTTTTTTTTCCCCAACCTTTTATGTATTCCTCATGATGATTTCACTATTATGAGGGTGGTTGTGATCCTATTTTATGGATGAAGTAACTGAGAGATTAAGGTTAAGCAGCAGAGCTGGGATTTGAACCCAGCATGCTGGAATTAAATTCTCCACTCCAAGGCCCTTAAAATGAAATGCCAGTAGCCAGCCAAACCTGTAGGGAGCTGCCAGCCAAGGCCTGCATACGTAGCTTGTTAAGTAGGACTTTAATACTTGTTTTTGAATATTCTCAGAGGCCAGAGATTCAAAATGGCTCGGAGAGGGATATTCATTGTCTGGTTTTTTAAAGGAACTGTGATACTTGGGGAATTATAAATGAGTTAATATAACATTAATACCTAGAAATATTCTGGAACAGATCATTAAAAAATCAATTTTCACATATGAGGAGAAAATGAGATTACTAAGTAGTAACCAGACAGCACTAGATGTTTAGAGAGGGGCATGGATGAGTAGCAATATATATCACTTCCCCACAGGATACACGTGCACTGGGGCTTTGGTATTCGCTTGGCTCATTTGGAACTAATATTGCTACTAATTTTTATTTTTTAATCTAAGTTGTAAAAATCTGGCCATCATCCCAGAGTAGGGAAGGGGAAGATGCTAAAGACAAGAGGAAAGAACCAAAACATATTAAGAGCCTGCTCTGGGCTCTGTGTGCATTGCTTTTGTACATTTATTCCATTCAGGCCTCAGACCTAAAGAGGTAGGTGTCTCCATTTCCTTTTCACAGTTAAAGAAACTGAGTCACAGAGATGTGAGGGTGCCTTAGGAAGCAAGTAGTTTCTACCCTGTGCATTGAACTCAAAAGCCCCTCCTCCTCTTTGCTATACTGGCTAGTTTCTTGCTTAATGAATGGACCCTGTGCAGGGTGATATTCAGGCAGAGGGAGGGGAATCAGGAGGCCCAAAGATTCCTCCCCTGGCTTGGAACTAACTTCTGGGCAGGGAGTGGGAAGGCTCTTCCCAGCTGGTGGTGAAACATGAAAATGTCTCCCTAAGTGGTACAGACAAGGAGTGATGTATCCATTCATTCATCTACATTTGACTAAGGACTTCCAGGCAAAGTGCTTGGTGCCAGGTACTTGGAGATGAGAAAGGTAAGGTGTCTCTGGGAAGGACAAATGCTCCTGAAATCCACGGATGCAAGGCTGCCTGCTTGTCTTAGGTGGCTCACCATCCAAAACAAACCCTCTAAGAATTCCCAGGGGGAGCAAATATCATGACAGAAAGGGCCAAAGAACCCCCTGATTTCATAAGAGGAGAGGAGATCAGAGGCACCAGTGTAACAGGGAAGGAGAAAGGCTTCAGGGGAATGGGAGGGCCCTGGGCCTTGTAGCTGGGATTGAGCCCTTAACCACGGCTGCCCTTTATTGAGTTCTTACCTGTGCCGGACCTTGTGAGGGGAGTTTAATATGCAGCTGGTGAAGAGTTCATAGTTGCTTCACTTTATAGGTAAGGAAATTGAGGCACATAAAGGTCAGGGAGAGAAAGATGAGTGATGATTGGGCCGACAGGACTGGATTGGTAGAGACTGAAGCCAGTAATAGGGCCAGGTGGGGATGTACAAGGACAAGGACTCACACACAGTATAGGCATGCGCCCATGTGGGGCCTTAGGTGCTGAGGGCAAGTCTTCCTGAGAAGTTCCTGGGGGTCCTTCACCATCAGGATGTGATGAGTGTACTAGTTAGTTCTCAATGCTTGCAAGTAACAGAAACCCACCGAAGTTAGCTTAGGCCAACAGCAGAGTGTATTATAAAAACTGAGGGAGTGACCTCCTCAGGCAGTCCTAGGGCACTGGTCCAGCCTGCCTTGAAGGGTTGGAGACTGGGACAAAGTGGAAACAAGCTTGTTGTTCAAATAGTAGCAAGAGGGCAGTAAGTCTAGAGTTGGGTGAGAGGCTGGTCAGTGGAGGAGAGCAGCTGGGCAAGGTGGGCCATAGCCAGACCACAGAGCTTTTCAAAGCCTAGGGAAAAGCTTATTTTGTGGGTGGCAGGAAACCACTGGAGAATGACACAGTCCCACTCATGTTTCTAAACCATCACTTTGGATGCTGCCTGGATGGATAGCAGGGGATTAGAAGCAGGAGCTCAACTGGTAGGTGACAGTCCATTGAGATGGGTTAGTCCTGTGATGGTCAGTTTTATTTGTCAGCGTGACTAGGGTATGGTGCCCAGTTGTTTGTTTGGTCAAACACCAGTTTCTATGATGCCAAGAAGTTACCTTTTTAGATGTGATTAATACTTGAAAGCAATAGACTTTTAGTAAAGCAGATCATCCTCTGTAATGAGGGGGTGCCTCATCCAATCAGCTGAAGGCCTTAAGAGCAGAGACAAATTCCCTGAGGAAGAAGCAATTCTGTCTTGAGACTGCAGCATGAAAAACCTTTCTGAGTTTCCAGCCTGCCTGGCCTTCCCCACAGAATTTGGACTCAAGACTGCAATGTCAACTCTTACCTGAATTTTCAACCTGTCAGCTTACCCTACAGATTTTGGGTTTCCCAGTCCTCACAATCAAATGAGCCAATTCCTTTAATCAATAATCAGTAACCACCCCCCCATATCTTTCTTCCCCTCTTTCTCTTTCTCCCTTCCTCCCCATTCTGCTTCTCTGGAGAACCTCACCAATCCAGTTGCTTACTGAGTGGGTGCTGGCTTTGCTGACCTTGTGTTCTGGGTCCAAACCATGGGCTGAATTTTCCAAGTTGCAGTTGTTCTTGGGTTCCTTAGTGAGTAGGTGAGCAGAGAAGCACAGGCCCAACTCCTTGGGGAGTTCACAGTTGGTTGGTTCCACAGCACACACACATAGGAAACAATTAGAGAACTTTACAGGCAGGATTTCATTAAAGCCAAAATGTTTGGAGCAGATACTTCCCGCCCATGAAGCAGTCCCTCCCTGGTGGGGCCTTGCAGTTCTGTTATGCAGCTTACCCAGCAGGAAGGGGAAGTGGAAATCACCCTTGGAAACAGTGCGTCTTGGCCTGGGCTGTACATTGGAATCACTTGGGAGGGGAGAGGCTGAAAAAATACCGCTTTGGGATTTGGATTTAATTGTTCTGAGGTTTGGCTTGGGCATCTGGATGTTGAAAAGCTCTGCAGCCTGAGTTAAGAAGCACTGCCTTACGACATTGTGATTTATGAGATTAGGTGCCTCTCACCTGGGAAGAGTTAAAGAGGGAACTAGGGCAGGCCATTTCTTGCCAGCTGCCATTTTTTTGTAAATAAAGTTTTATTAGAAGACAGCCACACCCATTTGTTTATGTATTGGCTAGTTTTGCTAAAACAACAGAATTAAATGTTGTGGCAGAAAACTGCCTGGCCTGCAAAACCTAAAATATGTACTGTCTGGCTCTTTACAGAAACAGTTTGCCAACAGCTAAACCAGGGAGTGATGAGTTCTCAAGGATGTGGATGGTGTAGGAGAGGCTGGGCCACCATTAAAAGGGGAACGTACATTTATTCTTTGGATTGAGATACTGCCTGAGAAGCCGTCTTAACACATATTTATAGGCAGTCACCACCAACCAATTGGAGAGGGCACACAGACTGCAGCCTTTTTGCTATTTAGGGATATTTTCTGTTGAATCTGAAGCTTGACTCTATGTGGTAACAGGAGTCTAGCTCAATCAATGAGAAGACCTGAACTGTTGGATTCTACACTTAGTGGAGGGGTGGAAGAATGAATTCTTTTCCCTGGTGGCACCTCTATCAGAACTGAACACTGACATGTTCTGTGACAGTGGCATTGAAGACTCCACTAGCAGGGGGATGCCCAGGTAGCCCTTTGGGAAGCTGCAAGGTCATGGAGGTATCACATAGCTCCTGCTTTGTATCCTTCATCTTAAGATGATTAGCACAGACCAGCAAGTCCAGCCATTTCTGGAGTCAACCTTTACCCCATTACTCTGGACACACAGTCTTCTGTCTGAATTGCTGAGAGAGGCCATGCAGCAATATGGCCTCAGTCTCCTACAGCTTCCCTTCCCCAGGCCGTAGGAGATACTGCCTACAACATGATCTTCATAACCTGCTGAGAGTGTTCCCTGCTGCCACATGGCCTTGAAGAGTTGACTATGAAGACTGCATCTGGTGGAATGCAGCTCTGGTGAGAGACCTGGGTAACCACATGGATTCAGATGTTGGTCATATGATCAGTTAGTCGACCAGCAAGTGCTAGGGGCTGAGAAAAGATGGACATAATTCCTGCAGTTGTGGAACTAGTCTCATGGGGTAGTTGCATTAGTAAAACAATCACATGAGCACTTGTCAAGTAGCCCCCATGGTAGATTCTGAAAAGGAAACTATTCTGTCAGCTATATTTGAGCAATACTGTGTATAACACCCCTCCCGCGAGATAGTCAAAGTGCATGATATCCCACTGATCTCTTGTTCTACTTTAATGCCAGTACCACACCATTTTGATTAAGTTTGGAGTAAGACTTAAGATCAGGAAATGTGAGCTGTTGGACTTTTTTCTTCTTTTTCAAAATTTTTTTCGATATTGTAGATCTTTTTCATTTCTGTATAAAATTTAAAATTAACCCTGCAGTTCCTACAAATAGGCTGTGGAGGTTTTGATTGAGATTTCATTGAAGTTTTAGATCACTTGGGAAGAATTAACATATTAATACTGAGTTTTCCAATCCTTAAGGAAGGTATTTCTATTTACTTAAGGCTTTAATTTCTCATAGCAATATTTTGTAGTTTTTAGCATACAAGTATTGCACATGTTTTTAAAAATTTATACCTAAGTATTTCAGGCTTTGTATGCTGTTGCAAATGCTATTATTCTTCCAATTGTTCTGTTAGTACATTGAAATATAATTGATTTCTGTATATTGATCTTGTATCCTATGACCTTGCTGAACTCATTAGTTATAGTAGATTATGTGGATTCTTTAGGGTTTTCCACATAGAAAATCATGTTGTCTGCAAATAAGTTGTTTTTTCATTCAATTTATTTAAAAATTTTTCTTGAGACTTATTCTTTGACCCATGTGTTAGTTAGAAATATATTGTTTAATCTCCAAATATTTTGGGATTTGTCCAGTTACCTTTCTGTTATTGATTTCTAGTTTAATTCCATTGTGGTCTGAGAGCATATTTTATGTGATTTCTATTTTTTGAAAATTTGTTAAAGTGTTTTTTATGGCCCAGAATGTGGCCTGTCTTAGTGATTGTTCCATGTGAACTTGAGAAAAATGTATATTCTGCTGTTGTTGGGTGAAGTAATCTATTGTCAGATCCAGTTGATGTGCTGTTCAGTTCAAACTATATATCCTTACCAGTTTTCTGTCCGATGAATTTGTTGATTACTGATAAAGGGGTAGTGAAGTCTTCAACTATAATAGTGTATTATCTATTTCTCCTTGTAGTTCTATCAGCTCTTCCATCACATACTTTAATATTCTGTTGTTAGTTGCATTTACATTAAAAATTGCTGTGTCTTCTTAGAGAACTGACTCCTTTATCATTATGTGATGTCAGTCTTTTTCCCTGATAATTTTCCTTGCTCTGAAGTCTGCTTTGCTGAAATTAATATGGCTACTCTGGCTCTTTTTGATTAATTTAGCATGATATATCTTTCTCTTTCCCTTTACTTTTTTGTTTGTTTTTCGTGTGTGTGTGTGTGTGTGTGTATAAAATCCCTTTACTTTTAATTGATCTTTTTTTTGTACTTAAGGTGGGTTTCTTGTATACAACACATAGTTGGTTCTTGTTTTTGTATCCACTATGACAGTCTATCTTTTAATGTATTTAGGCCATTCATATTTAAAATGATCATTGATACAGTTAGATTAGTATGTACCATGTTTGTAACTATTTTCTATTCATTGCCCTTGTTCTTTGTTTCTTTTTTCTTTGTTTTTCTTCAGTTTTCTACTCTTTTTCTGCCTTCTCTTGTTTTAATTGAGCATATTATATGACAGTATTTTCTCCTTTCTTAGCATGTATTTATACTTCTTTTTAAAATTGTTTTATTGTGTATTTTATAGTTTGCAATATACATTTATAAGTAATTCAAGTCCACTTTTGAATAACCTTGTACCACTTCATGGATAGTACAGATACCTTATAACAGAGTATTCACAATCCCTCCTTTTGTCCCTTATAACACTGCGGTCATTCATTTCATTTATCCATAAACTGTAATCATCCAGCAATTTGTTGCTATAATTTTTTTGATCAAACTATTATCTGTCAGGTCAGTAAATAATAAGAAAATGAAATATTTTATTTTATCTTCAGTTATACCTGCTTTCCTTATCAAGATCAGTTTCTGACCTATATGCTTTTCCTTCTCTTTAAAGAACTGTCAACTTTTTTTTTTTTGCAAGGCAAATTCCTTTAATTTTGTTTGTCTTGAAAGGAGTTTATTTTTCTTTACTTATGCAGAATAATTTTGCTAGGTACAGAATTCTAGGTTTGTGTGCCTTTTCTTTGAACATGAAGTATTTCATGTCATTGTCTTCTTGCTTGCATGGTTTCTGAACAGAAGTTTGATATAATTCTTGTCCTTGTCCCTCTGTAGGTAAGGGTATTTTCCCTTTTTGGTTTCCTTCAGGATTTTTTTTTTGTCTTTGATTTCTTGCAGTTTGAATATGACATGCCTAGTGTGTGTGTGTGTGTGTGTGTGTGTGTGTGTGTGTGTGTGTGTGTGTGTCTGTTTAATATTCATGTGCTTAGTGTTCTCTGAGCTTCTTGGATCTGTGGTTTGTTGTTTGTCATTAATTTTGGAAAATTCTCAGCTATTTTTACTTCAAATATTTCTTCTGTTCCTTTTTATCTTTATTCTGCTCTGGTGTTCTTGTTATACATCTTTACACTTTTTGTAATTGTCCGACGGTTTTTGAATATTCTGTCCCCCTACCCCTTTTTTTATTTGCTTTTCAGTTTGGGGAGTTTCTGCTGACATCTTCTGGCTCACAGGTTATTTCCTCAGTTATGTCCAGTCTGCTGAAGAGTCATCAAAGACATTCTTCATTTCTGTCATTGTGTTTTTGATATCTAGCATTTCCTTTTAATTCTTAGAATATTTGTCTCTGTGCTTATCTGTCTGTTCTTACCCATTTTCTGCTTTCTCTGTTAGTGCCCTTGGTATATTAATTACAGTTGTTTTAAATTCCTGATCTGATAATTCCAACCACACCTGCCAACTGCCATCTTGTGATTCCATTGCAGAGCAGATAAGAGCGCAGACTCTGGAAATAGACAGCTGTGTTTAAATTCTGGTTCTGCTTATCAGTGATGGAATCTTTGACAGCATGCATAAATTATCTCTGCTTCAGTCTTCTCATTTGTGAAGTGAGAATACTCATAAAACCTACTATATAGAGTTTTAGGAGAATTGAGTAAGTTACCACATGAAAAGCACTTAGAACAAGAATGACTGTCTGACGCATTATATATTTACTTGTTATTTTAGTTGATTTCCAATCTCCTTCTACTTAAATGTGGCTGCGTAAGGGCAGGGTCTGTCTTCAAACTTTAAAGAATTAAAATGTTTCTTGGACAGTTTTCTCTATATTCATGTAAGGAAATGCTACATGGCTTCTTAAATTTGTTTCCCAAGACTGCTTAATGACCTTGGGAATATTTATATAGAGCTATCACACCTGTGCAAAAGCAGCTGTAGACGGTGTGAAAGAAAGAGCATACGTGGCTTGAACAGGATTCACAAGTGTAGGGAAAGGCCCGTGGCCATACCCGGGTCTGTCTGAGTTCACAGCCTTCTTCCCTAAGCCATCTGTAATGTTTTTTGACTTTCTCTTTCAGTATGAATACTTCAATGCCGTGCTGATAAATGAAAGGGACAAAGATGGGAATTTTTTGGAGCTGGGGAAGGAATTCATCTTAGCCCCAAATGATCATTTTAATAATCTGCCTGTGAACATCAGTCTGAGTGACGTCCAGGTGCCAACGAACATGTACAATAAAGGTAAGACTCACTGCTGCTGCTTCTTTTAAAGGGTGAAGAGGCTGGGATGTGAGGGGCAGGGCTGGCTGGTTTGGGATATTATGCTTTTCTTGAAAAACACAATTACAAGCAGGGTGTGTCAAGTACCAGCTGAATAGGTGAAGTTTGTGCCCATTCTGCCTGGAAACTCTGGACATGATTTCCCGGCTGGAGTTTGCATCAGACCTGCTAACGTGTAGTCCAGGTGTCGGAAAATTTTCTGTAAAAGGCCAGATAGTAAATATTTTAGGCTTTGTGGGCCATACAGTCTCTGTTGCAACTACTCAGCTTGGCTGTTCTGGCACAAAAATGACCATAAATAGCACATAAATCAACAGATAATATGTAAATTGACTGTGTTCCAAGAAAACATTTTATCTACAAAAGCGGATAGTGGCTTTGGACTTACAGGTTCTAGTTTACTGGTCCTCCTCTCTTCTTCCTTCATTCCTTGTAATGGTATTTGAGGTTTCTGGAGTTTGAGGTTTGTGGTCTTAGAGTGCAAAGCAGCGTGGACTTTAATGGGGTTCCCTGTTTTCAGGCTGTCATTGTTATTATCAGGAAATAGCGTGAATATAAATTGCATCTCTGAATTGTTCTAGGTCATTGTTTAAAGAGCTTGGTCAGTGATTAAAGAACTTTCAACTCACCATTTCTGAAATGTTCTTCTCATGTTTGTCCTTTGTGGCTGGATACCTCTCTCTCTCTCTTAGAGAAAGTGATATCAGACTGAGTCACCCCTAGCAGGCTCTGGATTGGACTGTATCCTGTGACCTACTCTTCTCCTTGGACTCTTTCTCAGGGAGCAACTTCCTAAGAGCCCAAGATTTAGAGGGCTGAGCTCAGCTTTGTCCAGTGGGACAGAGGGATCCTATAGGCTGAAGAAACCCGCTTTTGTGCAGTGTGGCTGCAAGAAAGCCATCCTGTCAGCATTAAATACATTCTCAATTGAAGATGAAAAGTTAAGATTTTTATAGAACAATTCCAAGACATAAAACATTTCAGAATGATCTTTTAAAATATGGCAGCTGCTTCAAAGTTGCTTGAAACATTAGCATCATTATACAGATTTAATTGCACTTTGAGCTGTAAAGGTGTAATTGTACCTTTTTATGGTGGCAGCACATAGAGGGGACCAGCGCTGCCATTGATCACACAAGGCTGCGAGGCTTGCTAAGCAGAATCCTCAGTCAGACTGCTTGAACCATGGAGGTAGACGATTTTATTTAAAGTCATCCTCAGCAGTCCTCGTGGGGTCTGTCTACTACCCCTGCTCAGACTCGGTGACCCAGCCAAGCTCTGGGTTGTGGACTAAGGTCCCCTAGGCAGTGAGTAGCTGCCCAGGGAACAGAAGAGGTAACTGCAGGAAAATTCTTGTCTTCATTCTACCTAATTCAAACCAGCCCCAAACAGTCTTTTTTCTTTTCAAGCTGCAAAAATGTATTTCATGTATAGAGAGCCCTCCAGCCCAGATCTAGTTATTGATGACATGTACTGAAAACACATGCTCAGAGCTTGGTCACTGGCTGAGACATTTCTGAGTTATAAATCTTGCCCCCAACAAAGGAAACCAATACAGGGCCATGCTCTGTATGGAGTAGCTTGGATCCCCATGGGCACTTAGCAGGGTGACTTGATACTGGCTTAGGAGCTGCTGTGTGCTGTGCTTTTTGGCATAATTTCTAGGCATAGATGAAACTGGCTGATAAAATCTACCTGTTTTCTGCAGTCTGCTTTCTTTCTGCATCCTAGGCTGGGCCCTGCAACCAGGCAGTTCAGCCAGATCAGTGCTCACTTCTGTTTGAGGAGCCTTTTGCCAAGGCATTGACAGAGACTGCAGGTTCAGAGTTGGTGACATGTGGGCAGGTTGACCTACTGGCCACAAGAATTCAAAGAGCCATATTCCTAGAATCTTTAGAAGTGTGTCTTAGAGTCCTCATGGTGCCTGATGCAGCAGCTTCTTCTCAAAACCCCTTCAACGGATGTTTGCTGATTTGCTGCTCTGGCATTCTCTAGCCTATGAGTCTTACTGTCTGTTGAGACCTCTTTGGAGATTAGCTGCCCATGCCTTTGGAGCTGTGAACAACTCCATTTCCGCTACGAGTGAAGTGTGGGGCAGGATGCCTTTGTGGGAACTTCAGATGGTCTGACAGTGGATTCAGATAAAGCTGAACCCTTTTAAGTGTTTTCTAAAGTGGCGTAAAATTTACACACATACCTATAGGTACATATGCCCATACACACCTACACACAATTATATACATGTATGTACTTGTGTGTGTTTATATGGGTATGTGTGTGTTTGTATATGTGCGTGTGAAAGAAACATGCTCTGTTCTCAACCTACCCCTTCATCCCTACCTTTCACCTTTGTCTACCCAGATAAGACTCCTTCTGTTCACTGAGTATGCCTCTCTCTTTCCTCCATTATATCTTGTTTCACTCCAGTTCTGTTATCCCTGCTTCCCCCATTCCTGCTTATCCAAATACTCATTCTTAAAAACCAGCTCAGTTCAACCTCTTTAATTCCTTTATTCTTGTTTTGTAAGTGACTTTGGTTTATTCCTTTGCCCTAGCATCCCTTTGTTCCAGAATCACTTTGTTCTGGAAGTGCATCGCATGCATTCTTTTCTTTCTCCAATTGGAGTTCTCTGAGGGCAGAGGCCCTGCTGATTCAGCCTGCTTGGTGCCCTCCTTTGCTCTGTGTTTTCCACAGATGGAGGATGAGGTAGGGGACACCACCTGTGCTGTGAGAAGTCAACCAGGCTGTCATGTACCCATGGCGTTTGCAAGCAACAGAGACATACACTGGCTGATTTAAATGGAAAAGATACTTTTTGAAAGGACATTTGGTGACTCACAGACTCTTCAAGAAAGCTAGAGAATAAGGCTTAGAAAATGGTGGTGAGAGGAGGGCAGCCAGGGGCCAGAGCCAGCCTGGTAAGGATCTCCTGCCACCATGGCTGTCCCCAGCCATGCATCTGTGACTGTGCAAAATTGCTGTGCCTATCTTCCTCATTCATAAACTGGAGGTGATAATCCCAATGGTCTGCCGCAGGGGGTTGTAGTGAAGATTAAATATGTAGAAGTCCACCCAGTTCATGAGCTGGGGCAACCTTCTCTTTTCCTCTAATCTTCAGCATCCTTAGCTGTAAAATGGGTATAATAGCAGTACTGACCTTACGGGATTACCATGAGCACTGTGAGGATAATGCTTGTGTGGGTTGGGATGCAGTGGCTAGCCCACTGACCTTGTCTCTTGTCACCTGCTGAAGGGGATCCACTCAGATAGCACAGGCGGCCTATCAGAGTCTGGTACTTGATGAAGGCCAATGCATTCTGCTGTGATTATGACCATATTAGGTTGTTCCATTCTTATAGGAGATTATGGTTAAGGCAGGAAGAACTTGAACTCAGAGGGAATAACAGTAGGTCACAGATTCCTCAGCTGGTCGAAGCAGGATTAGAACCTAGCAGTTTCATTAATTGTGTCCTTTCTGGGCCACACGCCACCTCAGTTCCTGGGCTGCTTGTCTGTAAGCCATTTTTCTCAAGGATGTCTATGAAGGAAAAGATAGTAATTAGCCTCCCAAACGTTTTTGTTTTAAAGTGTTCGAAACACAAGGACTGGAAATTGGCAGAGCTTGACCTCAGGCTTCTGCTTCTATCTTGTCATGTGGCTGCTGAAGAACACAGATTGGGCAGTTTCTGAGAGTCTGTGTTGTTTTGGGGTTTTGGCTACTAATCAGTTTTTCTCCTTTTTCCTCTTCCCATTGTGTTCCATCGACCTCCTCCTCCTTATCACTATGTGGTAACCATGATGCTGTTGAGGTAGAGGAAAGACAGATGATAAAAGTGGAAGAAAAAAATGCTGCTTTATAACTTGTGCCCATAGATAACATTAAACACCAATGATTCTATAATCTGGCTGTGGGGATGGAGATGCTAGAAATAAGGGGGTCTCGATTCCCCTTTCTCCACTGGTGATGGAAGGCCTAGGAGAGGGGCACTGCCTAACAGAGTTGGGGGTGGGGTATGAATGGCAGGACACACCAAGGCCACCCTTTCATCATCTAGATGTTCCAGCAGGGTGCCGAGTCCCAGCAGGTGTCCCAGTCAGGCCAGCCTGGGTTTCAAGCTCTCCAGCGGCAGAGGGACAGTGCCTGAAAATGGAACAGGTCCAGAAAAGGAGACCCATAACCACCACTGCGGAGCCCTAGGAACCAACCTGTCTGTTACAATCCAGTAATTTCTTCTGAAAAGCCCAGGGGAAGGCGAAGGTCTGGCCTAGTGGACTTGGGGCCCTGAACAGCCATGAGGATGGGCAGGATTGCTGTGTTTGGATTTGTCAGATGTCTCAACCTATTTTTGAAATGTTGGGTTTGATAAAATGCAAAATGCATTTTGCCAAGCACTTTTCCCCTTAATTACATGTGTATATTTTAAGGGAAATTTAATCCATATGTTTCTGACTCGTTTACACGGAAATCATTAAGATGCTGTTTTCTAGGAGCCATTTGATGTGCAGGAAGGCTCTTGAACCTTTTAAAAAGCTTTATTTAAAACTTCTTTCTTTCTTTCTTTCTTTCTTTCTTTTTCTTTCTTTCTTTCTTTCTTTCTTTCTTTCTTTCTTTCTTTCTTTCTTTCTTTCTTTCTTTCTCTTTCTTTTTCTCTCTCTCTTTCTTTCTCTTTCTCCCTTTCTCTCTTTCTTTCTCTCTTTCTTCCTTCCTTTCTTCCTTTCTCTTTCTTTCTTTCTCTTTCTTTCTTTCTTTCTTTCTCTCTTTCTTTCTTTCTTTTCTTTCTTTCTTTCTCTTCCTTCCTTCCTTTCTCTTTCTTTCTTTTCTTTTCTTTCTTTCTTTCTTTCTTTCTTTCTTTCTTTCTTTCTTTCTTTCTTTCTTTCTTTCTTTCTTTTTCTTTCTTTCTTTTCTTCCTTCCTTCCTTCCTTTCTTTCTTTCTTTCTTTCTTCCTTTCTTCCTTTCTTTCTCTTTCTTTCTTTCCTTTGCTTGATATATGTGAAAAGAGAGAGAAGGAGGAATTGACTCCAGGATGTTAAAAACAAATATGCACTCTAAGTGGTTTTTTTCCCTTGGAATTCTGAGCTGAAGCATTTGGAGTAGGCTTGACTCTTGCTTTCACATCTGTTTCGTGCACTAACTGATGTGATGGTGCTGTGGCCGTAAGTTGAAATTGGAAGTCAGTATCAGGGGATCAGGCCTGCATACCTACTTTAGTTCTAGAGAAGGACATTCAGGACCCTCCCCACCCTGTGACCCTTTGGCACCTGGGGACCCTCCAAGGTTCCCAACCCTGTTCCATCAGTGAGAGCACAACAGAGCGAGAGCGTTTGGCCAGATTCACACAAGATAGACGCTGAAGTGACTCCACAGTCATCATCCTAGAGTACTCATTGTTTTTCTCTTCTAATTTGTAATTATGTGTTTATGTTATAGAGTAACTGTCTTAAAATTCACAGTTTGAGTGGCTGAGTTCAAATTCCTTCACACTTCTGACTGTGTGTGTGTGCATGATACAAACATGGGTCTGCAGAGATGTGTCTGTGTGTACACACAGGTTTGGGTCTCTGTTTTCTCAGGAATGGTGTTAGTGGAAGGAGGATATCCTGGGCTCACTGTGGCCCCTCCCCTTGCTTAGGCTCATGTTTAACCCATATGTTGCATGTATTGAATGAATGAATGAATGAATTAATGAGCTGATTAGTTACTGAGAGCCATGCTCTGTACTGAGTCCCTTCCATGCATTATCTCACTTGCCACTGCCCGGTGTGTTGCAGGCAGCAGTAGGGACCACTGTGCTTCACAACCTGCTGTGAGAGAATTCCAAGGCAAAACCTCCCACATTCTGTTCTAGAATTGGGTCTGGCATGTTAAATAGGGTGAAATTCAAATGCATGGCTTTAGGTGCTAGTGAATGATTTTCTGAAAAGCAAGTGGGAAGCGAGTTTATACCTCCCACCTAAGGCTTTCTGAAACACTTTCCTGTCCCTCTGGTCCCCTTTCACCCAGATACTGACCCATGCAGTTTCCATCATCCCTGTCCTGGTCCATCTCCAGACTCTTTCTGGAGCCATTGGGAAGTCTCTGGAGTGTGGCAGACCTGGAATTGCAGTTCTGTGAGTGCCGGGTCTGTGGACTGGGGAAAAGCATTTCATGATCTGAGCCTCAGTCTCCCCATCTGTAAGGTGTGAAGGGTCATTTTGGGCATTAGAGTAGGTAAGGGTGCAGGCCTGGTGCAGTGCCTTGAAATGGGGACACTTGGTCAGTACATGTTGACTCCTCACACCAAACCATCTCCAGCTCCCTGCTCCCAGTGGGGCTTCCATGCGGCCCTGCCCAGCCCCAGCGCACACTCCCCTTCCTTTCAGCACTGTTTGTAGGATGAAGTGCAAATGTGCATAAATGGATGCCAGCTCCTACCCTCTTTTACTGGCCTCCACTTTTTGCCTCCTCCAGGTTCATGAGACTAGTCTACCCTTGGGCTCTACCCTCCCTCAAGCCTGCTCTCCTCATGCAGAGCCAGGCTCACCCTTTCCTGACAGCCCAACTTCCTGGTCTTGCCCACTGGGATCAGCCTTCCTTTCTAGAACAGTCACAGGTCCTTCTTTTATGTCCCCACAGTGTAGCGCTTTCTTTTTCATTGGGCTCTTTCCCCTTCAACTTGGAAGCAGGGACTGTGTTTTCTTCATCCCCTTTGGACTTAGAGCAGAAGGGCTGGAGTAGAAAAGATCTTCCACAAATGTTTGTTGAACCGAGTCCTGTGCTGTATCAGTACCTTAGTCCTATGCTACTAACTACTGTAGGTCATCACAAACCAATGGCTGTTTTTTTCTGCTTTTGGGTTGGTCAGTTCTGCTTCTATTTGAATTTGATTTGTGTGTGAGGACAGTAGTCTTAGATGTATATCTAATGAGATAATACTACTTTCTTTTAATGCTTTTGCATTTTTTAATCTCTCTTTTTTTCAGAATAGTGAAAATGAGAATACAGGCTTTCAGTTGGTAGGAGTTAGAGGATATCTAAAAAAAAAAAAAAGGGGGAGCTAGAGGATATCTAAAATGAGGGGCCAGAGGCAGTAAAGGACAGGACAGTGTACGAGCAGAAATGATTATTAACTGTTTTTTTTTTCACCTGATGTCTTGACATTTGTGGAATGTCACAGTAATATTAGAGAGTCAGAGTTTGTAGGTGATTTAAGTTTTTTAAATCACTCAAAGGGAATTCAGGGTCATTCCTATGCTAACATCACAGTTAGGCACTTACTTTCTGATCTGTATTTTGACTGGGAGGGAAAAGGAGGGCCATCTTAAGCACTTTGGAAATGACAGCAGTGAATGTTGCAGCCTGGGCTGTTGGTCAGATGTGTTCCGTGGGGAATATAGGTTAAGTACCACTGTTTTGGGACTGACTCAATCAGCCAGGCTATACCTCAGGCCCCCAGGAATGAGAAAGGGGCTGTTTTGCTGAGGAAATACAGGTGGGGCCTCCAGGATTTGGGGAGAGCTTGGGAGACAGTCCTGTAGTTGGCCCCGGGCTTCCTCAGCAGCCCTCCCTGGGATGTGCTGGGTTGGCCGGGGGCTCTTCCAGGGGCGTGTGGTCTGATTGCAAGTGTGACTTGTGCGTGTTGCCTCCATGGCTGACCCTTGCTGCCACCAGGGCTGAGGCTAGGCTGTTTACTCATTTGTAGAGTACTCATTATGATAGCACCTATCTCACAGGGAATGTGAGGAGTAAATGAAACAGCTCTGTGACTAGTGTGTGGAACCAGCTTACCATGAGTCACTTTTGTTAGTATTGTTGTAAGAATGATGATAGTGTAAAGTCTACAGTGGTCTGGCTTATGCCTGGCAGGATCTATGGCACTGAACAAGGTAACATTCTCTTTTCTCCTGCACCTTAGAAAGTTTTTTATCACTGGAGTTGTACATCAAGAAATTCAATGAACAGAAAACAGCGTGCAGCTAGAATTGCTTGAAACCCATGAGCATCCCTGATATTCACACCTACCCTCCCCTGCTCATCAAGCTTGGGTGGGGGTGGTGGGTTCTTTGTGTTCATGTCCTGATGCTTAGCTTCCAAGAACCTTGGTGCCGTGGCCAATTAAGAGCCTTGGCATCACTGTCAATTGAATGCTGTTGGTCTTCAAATAATGCTCTTTGCTTTTCTTTTGTCTGGAGCCCAGGGCTCTCAGGAGGGCCTCAGCTGTTTGGTGGGCCTCATCCCCGAGACAGCATGAAGGAAATCTTCCTTTTCACTTCTCACATGCACTCTTGCCTCTCTTCCCAGCTCCAGGCTAATGGAATCTTCTGTCCAGAACACACTCCCCATTGTCCTTGGAGGCGCTCACCTGTGCATTATTCCACTATCTCCATCCCTTGGGGGCTACTTCCTCTACATAATATTTGTATGGTGTTTATGATGTGCAGGCATAAGCATGATCTAATATAATACAGTTCTACCCACAACTCAATGAAAGAGAAACAACTGTTATTCCCACTTAATAGATGAGAAAACTGAGGCTTACAGACTTGCTTATCATGACTCAGGTAGTAAAATGGGCGAGTCAGCATGCAGCCCTGATGCTGACATCAGCAGTGCCAGGATATCCTACCTCTTTAGACCTGTCCTACCTGCCAGCATATCCACTGCCCTCTGGTTGTGCCCAAGTGTTCAGTTGGCTGTGTCTTACCTGTTTACATGCACAGTTCACATGTGAAGCAAATGAAAGGCTCTGTTTTTGTCAAATTGTGCTATTTTCTTCTCAGCATGTGAAAATCCATCATAAATGAAAACTCGTCTTATTTTACATAAACACTGAGTCTCTTCCCCTGATCAAAATAAATGTCACAGCAGAAAATCTTTTTAAAAATGTAAAGCAAATTCTGCTTCAGAATGTCTGTGCCAACAGCTCACACGTTGAAGATATTTCTGTCAGAGATGAGGTGGTTCCACATTTAATCCTGCAAACCTGCAGTACCAAAATGCATACGAGACAAATGAGTAAAGGAGGTAGTGATTCACCATGCAAAAAGGCTCTTTGCCTCACCAGAAAGTTCACTGCAGTGGGTTTAGGAGAAGTGAATCCTTCCCTGGTAGGGACTGGAGTGTCCTTTGCAGAGGCAGGTTCTGGGGACATTTACAGAGCACCTCTGGTGTGGCAGATGTTAGATATTAGCATGGGTTGGGGTGGTGATGAATGGGCAGACATGGCATGTTCTCATGGTGTTTTCAGGCCAGCAGGGAGGCAGATGGGAAGTAATCACACCACTGAGCATTTAATGCAACCAGAGAGACCGCGGTGGAGGAGAGGGCGAGAGGGCGAGAGGGCGAGAGGTCTGTGGCCCAGCAAGAGTGTGTCCCAGAGCATCTCAGCCTGGGCTGGGGTGAACCAGAGGTGAGGGACAGCCATCATCAGAGGACATCTTCCTGAGAAAGATGAGCTTAGCTGACGTCTAAAGGATGAGTAGGAAATAATTTAGCCAAGGGCTAGGGTAGGGTAGGAGGGTGGGGAGTACTGAAGGAAGAGAGACCATATTGCACAAGGTGTTGGTAAGTAGTCCTTGAAGAAATGTTTTGGAATGAAATAAGGGAGGTGCCATGTAAAATCTGTCACTCTTGGCAGTCCACTGTGTACATGAGATATTCAAGGAATTGGAATTTCTATCATAGAGAAAGCCATTTATTTGTATGAAGCAACTTTCCCCAAACTTATTTGATTATGGCGTCCTTTTATCATGGGACAGCTACTAACTTCTTGGAAGGCATTGGTTTTCCCCAGACTTGAAGGCTCAGAACTGGAGCTCCTCATGAAAGGGTTTGAAGGTACACCAGTAAGTGACCAAGATACAGAGGAAAGATGTAGAAGAAAATACACTGTACGGTGTGTGAGTGTGTGTATGTCTGAAGGATATACAATGGTTGTTTGTAAGTGGTTGAATATACAGAACACTTCCAGAGGGATGTACAGGAAATGAAAGTACATAGTGTCCACTTTCCACACTTCTGTTCATTTTGAATGTGTTACCATGGACATGTGTTGCTTTTTTAGGAATTAAAAACAAAAGAACAAAAGATCTTGATTTACAAAAGCTACTCACCTACAAGTAATTTTCAGGTACACATCTATTTGATGAAAGGAAACACATCTTTGTGTACATTGTTAATGGCCTTCCACTAGCTAATCCCTTCAGCTAGTGGTGGACACGGCTGACAGTAATTTTGTTGGAGGTAAGAGGACCCCTGGAGTAAGTTGTTTATGTGCAGACTCTGCCTTTGCTGGAGATGGTGTTTAGTATCATCTTGTGTCCTTATGGTGGCAGCAGTTATTTTCATACAAATGATTTTGACCTGGGAAAAGAGAATTGGTTTCCCTCTAAAGTGATTCCACGTTGCTCCACTCAACTACTGACAGGTATCACAGACACAGGGAAGCCCTGCCTCAATTATGAAGAACATTCTGTACTTGGAAAGAATATATCAGTGTTTCCAAGGGTCACACTGAAAACCATGATTAGAAGTGAGGTTTTCTAGTCTCCAGCTGAAGGCAGGTGGCTGAGTAGTCTTCTTGTGCTCTCATAGGAATGGTCTCAGGTACTTTGCAAGGGGGCTTTTTATGAAGCAGCTGTACCTGGGCTTTTCTGGACCCTCTGGAGGCAAGGGAGTGCCTGACAGAGACCTAGGACTAAAGTGGCTGGTCCCTTCTGCCCTCCCCCTGTTGCAGACTCCCTCCTCAAGCCTAACTGCATTCACTACGTGAAGAGTGCCTGGCATCCAGGTAGGCCATGCTTTCAGGTGTATTCTCTGCTCAGTGCTACTGGTTCCTCAGAATGCCTGCTTGTGAATCTTGTGACATCCAGAAGTTTATGCCTACAATATTTTGGGTCGATTTCTAGTAAGAACAATGTGGTTCCCTTATTTATGTTTCACGGTGTCATTTTCTGCACAATGTGGGCAACTCCATTTTGTTATCTCCAAAGGACCCCCATCCTGTATTCTCTCTCCATTCTGAAGTGAAATAGTCACTTTTGAACATTGCTGATCTTCTCTCTTTTCCCCTCAGTTATCTCTGCCTCAAGAGCTGCTGCTGTGCTGTTTTCATGCTTACGTTGGTGGATGTTTTCCTTTCTCTGTACAGATGAATGCAACACTCACTGTGACTTTATCTTTTGGCAGGTAGATTAATCCACAGCTTAGAAAGATTCAAGGCATAGAGCTCAACATGGTGGAACCCAGACTGGAGTTAAGTCTTCTGGCTCCAAATCTGTGGTTTTCCCACTGGAGCTTTGAGGTAGAGCCTCTGCAGTTGAATCCATGTGGACTTGTCTTCCCTTGGGTCTACTGTATTCAAAGCCTTGGTGATGAGTGCAGGGAAGTTGGACCATTTTCATTCTTCAGTGACTTCTCTGGGGTGGGTTTTCATGTACTCACTGCCATCAAAGGCAGAGTGAAGGAGGGAAAATTGCAGGACCAAGTGCCTCGCGAGCCCAGAAAAAGAGTTACCTGTGATGGGCCAGCACTGGGAAGATGGAGGGGGGTTTCTTTGGCAGGTGCAGGAGCCCTGAGAAAAGGCAGACCTGGCTGCGCGCTCCTTCCTAAGGTTTGCACAGAATTGGGTGGTAGTGATTTGCTTTTTTCTTAAACTAGACTTTAAAGACTTGACTAAAAGCTCTTTGCTCAGTAAAGTATTATAATATTCTGGAATATTCTCTTGGATTTCAAGAACAGGTTGTCAGATTCTCTGTTCTTATCTCTAGTTTTCTCCTGTTCGTTGGTAGCACTTGTGTCAGGATCCTTCCCCATCCATCACTCCTCTATGGAATATCTCCCTTTGGGACAGGATATCCCAATGTCTAAAATGGATCCATTTAAAGGAGTTTTGTTCTTTTCCTATTTGCCAGGTTAATCTCCTCTCAAAGATTTGAAGTGGGTGTACTGAAAGTGGGCTAAATCATTCTTGTTCTCACTCCTTTCTCCCACTGCCCACCAGGCCAAATGGTCTTTTCTTCTTTTGTTCTTCTTTTTCCACCCTCTCTTTTGTGAACTGAGTCCAGCAAACGTCTGAATAGTATTCATGTTCATTCATATTTATTCATCCCAAAGGCACTGTTTTTAAAGTACAGTTTGGAGCTACTGTGTTGAATGAAAGGAAGGATACTAAAGAACAAAACTGTCAGTTTTATGAGTAAGAAACACTGAACTCACAGAGAAACTTCATTGTGCTCACTCTTTTTGAGGGAAAAACCCAGCAGGTATCAACATGAAATCCTCCAAGATGCTTCTGTCTCCCAAGGGATAGTAATAGATAATTAGGACAGCAGCCACAGTGCGTGTGCTGACCTTGGGGAGGTGTTGAGGTGAGTGTTCCATCTACACTGTCTCCCTGGAAACCCTCAGCACCACCGTGAGCAGATCAGGTCTGCTGGGTCAGTGGATGGGCTCTGAAGCCAGACAGCCTGAGTTAAAATTAAGGTGCCACCACTCAGTCGTATATGATTTCAGCAAAATACTTAACAACTCTGTGTCTCAGGGGAGAATAACTGTATCCAACTCAGCACATGGAATTTTTGTGAAAACTGGATGAGAAAGAGGTAGACAGATAGCCACTCTAGCATATCAGAAGGCTCATAAAGTATTATCCACCATTACTGCCATTGCTCCCCCCTTTTTATGGATGAGAAGACTGAGGCTCAGGGAGGTTAAGTTACTTGTCCAAGTCTGAATTCAGACCCAGGTCTGCCTGACTCCCAAGTTAGTTGTCTTATCTGTTGTGCTTTAATGGGCAACAAGGACCTCCCAGGAGAGGAGGCCTGGGAGAAGCCCAGCACCCAGGCTGTTCTTCACTCATGATGAGGGTCAGCTTGGTTACAACCTGATCAAAGTGTCATGCTGGCTGCTTCTTGATGACAGTGTCTGCTGCCAGCACCACTCTCCAGCCAGGAAGCATTGTTGTGGCTGGGTTGGTGGCTCGAATAGTAAAACAATATGTGTGATTGGTCAATAGCCACTGACTGTTGTCCACCCCAGTCTCTCCTTATACCTAAGAGCTTGACATCATAGGTGGGACCTACTGCAGGGCTGAGGCTGATGCCTATTATAGTTGCTCAGCACCTGCCATACAGGTTGCAGGCACGAGTATTGCCTAGGTGTAACATGGCTCATTGGCAGTGACCTCAGAGCCAGTAAATGTGTATCTGCTCTCTGCCTCTGAGGCTCTGACTCTTCTCTGGAGGAGTCCTGAGAGCCTCTCACAGTGGGCCCAGGCCTTCTGCTTCCTCTCTCCTGATGAACCCCGTGGCTTCTTGGCCTTGGTCCAGTGATCCTGCAGCTCTGCCACCCTGCTCGGTACACACACCTTCAGAGCTGGCTGAGGAGACCTCTGGGGCTTTCTCATGGCCAGTGGGCCAGGATCCCACTTGGCCCAGAAATGAGCCTAGGGTTGCTCCTGGCATCCTAGCAGAGAGGATCAAGATGGCCGTCTATACTTCAGCTTTGTAGCCTTCAGAATCCCTGGGGTTTTCATATAGGGGGATAGAATTTCTGGCATCCTCCTAACAAAATGCAGTGGGCTCCTATAATTGTCCTGGATGGAATCTTTTCAGGGAGTGACCAGCCCTGCAGAGACTTCATTGTTTTAAACCAAGGTGGGTAGGGTGGAGGATAGAATCTCTCACTGCCAAGTGTAGAGCCAGCACTAAGGCTGCTGTGTATCCAGGGGGTATTGGTGAAGTCTTGGGGCCCATTTCCCACTCCCCTAGTTGCTGACTGTCAGACTGAACAAGTTCATTAACCTCTGTGAGAGTTACCTTCTGTCAGGCCTGGGATCCCTGTGGTATGATGGGAGGAGCTCCCTGTGAGAATGGAGAGGAATGGTAAAGGAATGGTAGAGTGGAGGGCGGAAAAGAGTGATAGAGGGAGGGAGAGAGAGAGCAAGTGAAGGGGGAGGGAAGAAAGGGGGAAGGGAAGAGGGAATCAGGAGAAGGTGGGAGTAGCTCCTCTTGCTCTCAGCCACCGGGCCAGTTAACTGTTGTGGCTGGTATTGCTAATTTGACTCCAGGAAAACTCTCTGCTTATCCCGATACACTTCATTCTAGAGTGTTGGATTTCTTTCCCCCTGTAGCTCATTCTATGGAGTTTGCTGAAGAAGATTCGAGTACAAGTTGTTTCAACTGTCAAGATATGAAATATCTTTTGATACTTTTTCACCATTTTTTCTCCCTCCCAAGTCTCACCCGAGTTAATAAAAAAGGAAGCAGGACTGGGGGTTTAGTGGTTATTTTTTACTTATATAGGAAAAGCCATCTTCATCCTTCAAATTCAGAGTCCATAAAATATTTGAAAGTGACATTTATTAGCTAATGTTAGGAGTTAACAACTACATTGTCACTTGAGCAGAGAAAAGGACTCCAAGGATGGGGATGGAAAACTAATGAATCTTCGTGGGTGTGGGGCCCGTGTGCTACCTGCATGGAAGGCAGGGTGAGAGTTAGTGGCTCCCCGCATGTCTGCGGGCAGGGGCCTCTGTGTGCTAGCTTTCATTGCATGACACATGTTGAGAAAGGAGACACCAGCACACATCTGCAGTGTGTCTGTTATGAAGGTGAGTTTTTCCACACTCACTGAGTTTATCACTAAAGAAGGGTGCTCCTCAGGGACCAGGTAATAAATTAGAGGACTATCTCCATGTGTTAACAACAGTGACTCTTGCCAAGAAGGAGCACTCTTCACAGAAATGGGTCTGGACCTGGACCACCTTCATCCCAGATGCTGTTAGGTGCACTCTCCCATCTATCCTCCAGGATCTCACCATGCTCTTGGTCATACATACCAGCATTTAAAAAGCAGGCATGGCCATGGAATCAAAATTTCCATAAAATCAAAATCTAAAGACCAGTCGACTCACACCAGAGTGAATCTGAGATGAAGTCAGACCTTTGAACAGTGGGAGTCTGCTCAAAGCTTTACCCCCTTTTCAGACAATTCAACAGCAGAGATAATATGCTTTTCCCATTTTAAGCGGCTCCCTTTTCTTAATAAATAGCTTAGTCATAGGAGACACATAATATACTTTCAGATTATGCCAGAAAGAGTTTTATCTTCCATTTCCAGGCCGATGGCATATATTTCTGTATAATGGATGGCCAAGCTAGGAGGAATTGTTTCAGCTATACTCTGTCTCTGGAGGGATGTGGTTTATATTAGCTCAGCTGACAGAAATCTAAGTCAAATGTTCTGTTGACAAAGGATAGAGACCAAGATCTGACTTTAAACGCAGAGTGATTATTAACTTGGTTGGTGAGAAGTACAACCATATGCTGACACTGAATGGTTTAAGTCAGGGCCACTGGGGATGGAGGTGGGAAGACACCTCGGGCCAGGGCAGTGTCAGCCAAGAAGCAAAGCAAGGAGTTTGAAGACATCTCCAATGTTTTGGTGTGTCTGAGTTAAAAATAAAAACACTAGGATGGGGACCTGGAGTTCTGTGGAAGCTTGAAATGGCTGGTGGTAAGGAACCTGGGTTCTTAAAAGTATAGGTGAAATTCCTAACGGTTCCAGTAACCCTCTACATAGATATTTAAGAGGACTGAGGTTAGTTAATGTGCAATAGCTGATATTTCACAAGTGTCTTAGTGCAGTCCGCCTAACTTTTCTCATGTGGTGACATACTAGGCTACCAGAAAGAGGCAACTCTCCATCAGAGGTGCTGGGATGACACTTCTTTGTCCTGGGAGCTGAAAGGGCAGGCCCAGCAGTGGAGGGCTGGTCTTACTGTTTAATCTTAGAGGCAGATGTGGCAGGGGCTTCACACAGCTAATTTGTCAGTGTATTTGATCCAAACACAGCAGTTCACAAAATCCAGAACTGAGTCAATAGCCAACTTCATGAAGGTATAAAGGAACCAGAGTAACTATTTGTGCTATAGAGAGAAAATCTGGGGAGGGTCCAGGTAGCAGAAGGTGGGGCAGTGGTTTTCGTCTCAGTCCACGTACTGATCAAAATCAGAATTTTTTTTAAATAGCTATGTTGAGATATAATTCATATGCCATACAATTTGCCTGAACTATACAATTCAGTGGATTTTAGTATTTTCACAGACATGTGCAACCATCCCCGCAGTCAGTTTTAGGACGTTTTCATCACCTCAGAAAGAAACCTTGTACCCTTTAGAGATTACCGACCTATCCCTCCATCCCTCCCAGCCCTAAGCAACTAGTGGTATACTTTCTGTCTCTATAGATGCACCTTTTTTAGACATTTTATATAAATAAAATCATATAATATATGATCTTTTGTGACTGGCTTATTTCACTTAGCATAATGTTTCCAAGATTCAACCATGTTGTAGCATATGTCAATATATATTACTTTCATGGCTAAACAGTGCTCCATTGTAGGCATATACTGCATTTTATTTATCCATTCATCAGCTGATGAATTTAGGTTGATTTCACCTTATGACTATGAATAATACTGCTATCAATATTCATGTACAAGTTTTTGTGTGGACATATGTTTAATTTCTCTTGGGTATATACCTAGGAGTAGAATTGCTGGATCATGTGGTGACTCTGTGTTTAAACATTTGAGGAATTGCCAGATTATTTTACAAAGTGGTTCCACAATTTTTCATTCCCACAGAAATGTTTGAGAGTTTTGATTTCTCCACATTCTTGCTAACATTTGTGATTGTCTGGTTTTTGGTTATAGCCATCCAATTGTGTGAGAAATGATATCTCATTCTGATTTTGATGTAGTTTTCTCTGATGACTAAGAGTTTGAAGAATCTTTTCATGTGCTTATTAGCCATTTGTGTATCTTCTTTGGAGAAATGTCTACTTTGTCCATTTTTTACCCTGTTATTTGTCTTTTTATTATTGGGTTGTAAGAGTTCTTTATGTATTCTAGGTACAAGATCCATGATTCGTTTATCATATATCAGATATATGATTTACAAATATCCCATTCTCTGGGTTGTCTTTTCACTTTTTTGATGGTATTCTTTGAAACATAAAAGGAATTTAATTTTGATGAAGTCCAATTTGTCTGTTTTAAAATTTTGTTTATGCTTTTGTTGTCATAGCTAGGAATTCATTGCTTAATCTGAGTTCATGAAGATTTAGCTGTATGTTTTCTTCTAAGAGTTTTATAATTTTAGTTCTTACATTGAGGTCTTTGATCCAGTTTCAGTACATTTTTTTTTATGTGGTGTGAGGTAAGGATCCAGCTTCATTCTTTTGCACGTGACTGTACAGTTATCTAGGCACTATTTGAAGAGACTATTCTTTTGCCCATTGCATGATCATAGCACCCTTGTGAAAAATAAGTTAACCACAAACACACAGGTTTATTTCTGGACTTTCACTTCTATTCCATTGATCTGTATGTCTATCCTTAGGCCAGTCTTGATTACTGTTGCTTTGTAGTATGTTTTGAAATTGGCAAGTGTAGGTCCTCCAACTTTGTTCTTTTTCAAGATTGTTTGGCTATTTTGGGTTTCTTGCAATTCTATATGAATTTCAGAATCAGCATATCAATTTCTACAGAGAAGTTAGCCAAGATTCTTAAGGAAATTTTCTGACTCTGTAGATTGTGGTGAAGCGTATTGCAATTTTGACAATATTAAGTCTTCCATCATGAGCATGAGATGTTTTTCCATTTATTTGGATATTTAGTTTCTTTCAACCAAGTTTTGTAGTTTTCAGATTTTAGGTTTTACATTTCTTTAAGTTTATTCCAACATATTCATTCTTTTTGATACTATTGTAAGTGAAATTATTTTCCTAATTCATTTTTTTTGGTTGTTTGTTGCAAGTATTCAGAAATACAATTGATGTTTATATACTGATCTCATATTCTGCAACATTGCTGAACTTGTTTATTAATTCTAAATTTCTTTTAGTGGGTTTCTTAGGATTTTCTGTGTACAAGCTCATATTATCAGTGAATAGATAATTTTACTTTTTTTTCCACTCTGGATTCTTTCTTTCTTTCTTCCTTCCTTCCTTCCGTCCGTCCTTCCATCCTTCCTTCCGTCCTTCCTTCTGTCCTTCCTTCCTTCCTTTGCTTCCTTTCTTTCTCTCTTTGCCTAATCACCCTGGCTAAAACTTTTAGTACAGTGTAGAATACAAGTGAAGAGATCATTCTTGTCTTGTTCCTGATCTTGAGGGAAAGCATCCAGGATTTCATTTGATGTTAACTCTAGGTTTTTTTGTAGAAGACCTTTATCAAGTTGAGGAGGTTCTTTTCTATTCCTAATTTATTTAGTGTGTTTCTTTTTTATCATGAGAAATCCTTCTTTCCCTGCCTCACCTCCTCATACGAGTAGTCCAGACTGGGCCTTGTGTGTCTTCAAAGTAAGGTAGGGAAATTGGACACAAGTATAATAATATTAACATTTTTAAAGCACTTACTATGTGCCAGGCTAAGTGTTTGAAATATATATCTCCTTTAATCTTTACAGAAAGCCTATGAAGATCAGCTGTTTTTATCCCCATTTTATAGATGAAAAATCTGGAGATGGTATGGGGACCTACACTGTTTGATAGGAATGTAAATTGGTGCAGCCATTATGGAAAACAGTATGGCGGTTCCTTAAAAACCTGAAAATGATCCAGCAATCCCACTCGTGGAAGAAGAGAAAACTCTAATTCAAAAAGATACACCTACCCCAGTGTCCATAGCTGCACTATTTACAATAGCCAAGACATGGAAATAATCCACATGCCCATCAACAGATGATTGACTTAAGAAGATGTGGTGTATCTATATACAATGGGATGTTATTCAGCCATAAAAATAAATGAAATATTGCCATTTGCAGCAACATAGATAGACCTAGAGAGTATTATACTTAGTAAAGTAAGTCAGACAATAAAATAAAACAAATACTATATGATATCACTTATACATGGACTCTAAAAGCTCATACAAATGAATCTATATACAAAACAAAAAAAGACTCACAGACATAGAAAACAAACTTATGAGCAAAGGACCAAAGGAGAGAGGGAGTTTGGGAGGAACAAATTAGGTATATAATATTAACAGATATAAACTACTATATATAAAATAGATAAGCAGCAAGGATTTTCTGTATAGCACAGGGAGTTATATTCATGGAATGTAATTTGAAAAAAAAAAACAACAAATCACACAAAAAAAGAGTGAAGCTCAGCAACACTGAGTAATTTGTCCAGGGTCACACAACCGCTTGATATACTCAACTTAAGCAATATTGCTTGAATGTGAGGTTCTTTTTGGGAAAAGAACACCTGGAAGATTGTCACACCCAGCACTGCCTACATGGGCCCAGGTGTGCTTAACTAGCCAGAGAATACTTTCCTCCTGTGTGTTGTCCTAAAGAGTTAGATTCCCTTTTGCTTTATACAACACAGAGTTGAGGATACTGGAATTAAAGCCCTTTAAAAGCTTACAGAACAGAGGCTGGCAGTTGCAGTGGTTTTCAAGATGTTGTTTGCTCTGTCTTGTGTTCTGGTTGAAGATGGATTATCAAAAGCTGTGGGAACAGATGACATGCTCTAGCAGTTGGTCTAATGCAGAGTTCTGCATTCTATACCTTCCAGAAGAGGATTTTTACATACCTGCTGGTTGTACATTAACATCTCTGCCCACCTGTTGGGGATAAACTTGGGCTGGGAGTTCCATTGCTTCAGAATTACAGATACTCTTGGCCCAACCACCTTTTTGGATGAAGTTGATAGGGATATATGGTAGAAGGATATTCATAGCTCCCTTTAAGTGGCAGATTGAAAAACCCTACTTAATCGAAAGAATGGAAGTGGTTCATCACATTTCAGTCTCATTTTGAGCTGCCGCTATACCCTCAGAAGATTTTTTTCTGCTGTGAGAGCAGAACTTTTGATTACTGCCTGCATTTATCAACTTAGAGTGAATAAGCTTGTTTCTGAGCATGGCAGTGAGAGCCAGGCTCTGGTAATGTCATTCTGAGGAGGACTGCATCACTTGTTGTGCTGCAGAGTTCAAGAGAAGCAAAGTGCATTTCTGTGAAGTCCAACATGGGAATGTCAGATGTCATCATTCAAATGCAGGCAGGAGGACTGGCTAGTCCCTGAGAAACTAATTGTTGAGGTGGGACCCTGTCCAAGAGGACTTTGAGAAAGAGGAGATAATGTTAGAAATTTGCAACCGGGAAACATAGGGAAAGGAATTTTGGTTCACTTGTTTGCTCTATTGTCGCTGTCAATTTTGTCATGTCAGTTTTCCCATTTAAAACATAAAATCTTTCCACAGGTTATCAAAGTGCTTGGAACTAGCAGATCCTGAGCTGCCTCCTCTCTCAATCTGTCTTCGGGCTAACTGTCAGTGCGTCTTTTCTCTAATGTGCCCATCCTGCTTCTTGGACCTCATTTTCTACCCCTGCCATCAAGATCCCCTCAGTACAGGGTGGTCTTCTTCTGTCACTAATGTGAAGATATCTATTTTCTCCTCACCGTCCATGCAGACTGCCCTCCCTGTGTGTGTATCTCTATGGGGAAAGTGTGCAAATGTTAAAGCAAATGTGGTAAAGTGTTAAAAGTGAGAGAATCTATAAGGGTGCACAGTTGTTCTTCATGTTATTTTTATTCCTGCAACTTTTCTGTAGGCTTGAGAACGTTTCCAAATAAATGTTTTATTTCCACCTGCCACCCTCCTCCAATAAAAACAAGACAAAACACAGTGGTCATCCTTGAGGATTTTTTCCCCATTACACCCACATCCCATCCCACGGGAAGTGTGTCCACTCCCCTGGAAGGACTTCTTCTACTCCCATCCTCCTTGCCAGGTGTGCTGCCACCATTCTGGTCCAAACAGCCACCTTCTCTGATTGCCTCTTTTCTAACTGCTCTTTGTGCTTCCATCTTTGTCAGTCTTTTCTCCACATCTCAAAATAGCCAAGCAGTTCTTTTTAAGACATGAACCAGATCACATCACTCATCACCTTACGGTAAAAAAATCTTATCAATCTAATCTTCCTCCAATGTTCTCTCTGCTCTGTTTAGACTGATCTGCTATTCTGGAACTCTGGAAGCTCATAACCACCTGGAGTTCTTCTATGAGATGTTCCCTTTGTCTGTATCCTTTTCCCCTCTGGTTGTGCATGGATTCTTCTCTCTTCATTCACTTCATTTGTTTGAATGTTAACATCCTTGGAGATGCCTTCTCTGACCACCTTCTTTTAGAAAATTATCTCGACCTCCTCCATCATCCTTAGTTCTTTTCTGATTTTATTTTCCATGGGAGAAATGATGTTTGGCACTAGTGAAATTATTTTACACTTAATTGTTATCACTCTAATGGAATGTAAGCTCTCAGATAAAAGGGCTTTGATTCATTCTCTGCTGTATTTTTGTAGCCTGAAAAATGGTTCTCATACTGTGGTCCTAGAACAATAGCATTAGTACCAGCTGGGAACTTGTTAGAAATGAAAATTCTTGGGTCCTTCCCCAGATCTACCGAATTATTGAATCAGTTACTTGGGGGTGGAGGGGCAGCAATCTCTATTGTACAGATCTTCCAATTGATTCTGATGCATTTTAAAATTTGAGAATCACTGCTTTCAAATAGTGCCTCACGTAAGGTAAGGGCTAAAAAATATCTAAATGAATTAACAAATATCAGTGTCTGTCTGTTATAATGTCTACCTTCTGTTACCTTCTTGATTCAGAACCTTAAAATCTATTCTATAAAGACATAGATTTTTCATTATATCAGTGTTAATGTCTGCATTTTGGACTTTGTAAGGATTCAGGATTTAAATATGACTTCTGTTTTTATTCTCTCTTCCTCTGCTACCTCTTTTGTTTTATGCAGAAGCTAAGCTGTTGTATCCCACCTTGATTTACCTTTCTGGTAATGGTTGTTATTGGGGAAACAAAATATTGATAGCTATAAATTATGAATAATTATAAAGATAACACTTGTGCTGCTGAAAGTTAGTTGAAAGAACATATGATGGCAGGCTGTGTTCTGAGCCAGCATTCGTATCAGGCCCAACTGCCCAGGTGATAGTAGAAGCTTCCAGGTGGACAGGTCACCTGTCGGGCTGCTGAGTAATGTCTGGTGTGACTGGAACCTCTGTTGATCAGTTTGTCATTGTCAGCTCTGAGCTCATTCTTGTCTGAAAAATAGATGAAGTGGTCAGGCAGGATGGCTGAAGCAAATGGGACTAAAAGGTTATTTGCTGTAAAATTAAAAGCTTCAACTTACAGAGAATCTTCTGGAGATGTCACTGCGAAGAGCTATTTACACATGAGTATTTATGGTTGTGCTTTATGTATTCCATCTAAAAATGTGGGCTTTCCACTTGAATTACCCTAGAGTAGAAAAAAAAGGTTATTAAAAACATCCAGTTTTCAGCCTCTACTCTAATCCTCTGGTACAGAGCTAATAAAAACTTGCCATGCTGACATTAGCGCATTGTGTGTACTAACTGCAGTACTGAATGTGATGGGGTTGGGGAGTTGGTAGAAGAGCGGGCATTTCTGAGTGTTCCATTTGGTCATCCTGGGTCATTGGATGATACATGCATTACTTTATTTTCTTCTCTGTTCCTTTTTATACTTTCTGGCTTTCTACAGTGCACATTTTTTAAAGATCATGTGGGTATGTTTGGAAAATTATTTGGTTAGGCTGGGCCACTTTTCATTTGTGTGTGAACAGAGATATGCAAAGAGTGAGCAGGACAATCTCAAAGACACTTTGGATTCACCCCACCATGGATCATCCAAACTGCCCTGATTGAAACTTCTCCAGAAACCATCCATGTCAGCAGACCAGCGATGAATGAGTGTGTTCTCCACAGGTGACTGGATGTCCTGATGTCATTTCATTTTTATGGCTCACTTTGCTGCTGCTTTGTGAGTCAGCTTAGGGTAGGTGGCAGTGTATGGGCTGACCCTGGACCAGCACAGAATGCCATGTGCTGGAGGAGAGGCCCTGGGAGAGAACAGGAGGAGTTGAGGACCCTGGGCATTTCTGAAAAGGATCTTTCAGTGTCTCTTTCTCTCATTCTCTTTTCTCTCACTCTGATAGAAGAGCTGAAGCCTATTCTGTTATTGTTATTATTAGTATTACAAGAGCAGCTGCCATGTATTGAGTGTTCACAGGTACCCAGTACTGTGTTAACTCTGGAGAAGCACTTAAGTTCACTCATCTGTGAAATGGGGCCATCACTACCACCCTTCAGTGAGAAAGATCAATGCTGGGCACCAAGGAAACTGGCATATATTAATAACAAATGCTCACTTAATGGTTGTGGCTCTTGCTAATAACAGTAATCTTCCTCCAATCCTATCCGCTATATATTGTTATCCTCATTTTGCAGATGAGAAAATTGAGGCAGAGAGAGCGATGGGAGGAGGGAGAGATAGATAGACATGACATGGCAAAACAGGGATGCAGGTGTGCAGATCAGCACATATGAAGAGTTCCAGAATTGGCCTTGTAAGTGGTTAGGGTTAACTTATCCTGGAACATTCACACTCTAGCCCCAGTGCAGAAGCACATAGTATGGTGGGGAAGGAGGTGGGCTCTGGTACTTAACCTTGTTTTCTTCTTCCCATGCTGTGTGACCTTGAGGAGTACTTTACTCCTTTTTTTCCATCCCTCCCCTCTGTGAAATGAGGATGTTAATAGCACTACCTCATAGGATCCACTTATTTAACAAGTATCCATTAAACACTAGCTATGTGCCTCACACTTGCAAGGCAACAGCTCCACCCGGGTGCCCTGGTGACTTGGCTTGTATCTAAACAGATTACATTTGTAAAGGCTTAAACCACAGGGAATCTGAGTCTTGGCCAGATGCCTTGGGAGGCCTTCATGAGACAGATGTGGGGCAGTTATCCCACACGGAGTGGGTACCCTCCCTAAGCCAGCCTTGAGAGTCAGAGAATAACGGCAGCAATTTTGTTTCAAGGGCCCAGTCTAGGCCAGGCCGTGTGTCCAGCCCTTTCCCCAAGGTCTCCCTAATGCTCCTGGTCACTGTGGAAAGAAGACCTGATACGGCCTGATCTGTAGGGATTCAGGGGGTTCATACCTGCTCAAGGAGACTTGGGCTGTTTGACTGGAGGTCCCTGCACCCCATGATCAGGCAGCACCTGAACAGGCCATATGAGAGCATTGGAAAGAATGTTGGCTGCTGATTGCAGTGGCAACGCACCTGAGCTGGACATCGGAGTCTTTGGAAGCGAGGCGCCTCCACTCCTGTGTCTGGCCTGGATCAGTAAGTGCTGTGGCAGTCCTGTTAGTGAGAGACAGCAGCAGGTGATGCTCCTACTCTCTTATTCCTGTGCAGAAGTCAGAGGGGAGGGCAAGCATTCCCTTTCCATGGCCCAAAGCCAGGACCGTGGCCTTGCATTCCTCATTCACTGTCATTCCACACCCATGAGTGCCTCGTCCAGCCTGTGTCCACTGGGGAGTGGCACCCAGTAGGCAATCTGGGCTCTAGTCCCAGACCTGCTGAGAGTTGGCTTCGGGCAAGTCACATTACATCCCTGGGCCTTTCAGATTAAGGATCTGCCAGCGATGCCTTGTCTACACAGTGAGTTGCCCCTCAGCACCCCAGGATGCTTGACCTGGAGCAATGTTGGCAAGTTAGACGATGTGAACAGTAATCTCACTTCATCCATGGATGAATCAGATGCCACTGTGCTATGTACACATTCCCAGGACACTCAGCAGATTTTTTTCCTTTTCTTTTTTTCTCTCAATCCTTCTTCCCTTCCCTTCAAGGAGTCCTTGGTCATAAGTAGAGGAATCTGCATTAGGACATCCTCTCATGGTTAGGAAAGAAAGAGAGCATGCTGGCCGTTGTGCAGCCCCTTTCTCTGACCTTTTCAGCTTGTAATTCCCCTGTAACAACACAAAGGGGATTTGAGGATTCAGGCGAGCAGAAGGGAGGATGCCAAGTTTCTGGGCGTTCATCAGTTTTCCTTCTAGGGAAGACTGACTTTATCTTAACACACTTAGCCAGTGTTCTGGAACTTCCTGTCGTCCTGCATGCTTTGTTTCCATTCCCCTTGGCCATCATACAAAGATGCACAGAATTCTCAGGGCCCTCTCTCTGGTTCTGTTCAAGCAGCACCCACGTGTGTGCAAGATCCCAGGTCCACCTCTCTTAATACTGACACCTTATATGTGCTACGGGACCTGAAAGGGCCAAGTTCTACATGTATGACTTTTTAAATTTTGAATTTTTGGAAATGTGACTCTAATAATGTATTTATTTCACTTTTTGAGTTGGTTTCTAGTGATAAAATATTGTCAAGAAGATGGACCTAATGGCTCTGCTATTAACTGTGTGATTTTGAGCATATTACTCAGCAGCTTAAGCTCAGTTTCCCCATCTCTGGAATGGGAATTACACTAGTACCCAACCTAGAGTTGTTTTGAGAATCAAATGTGTTATTATACATAGATGTCTTAGAATAATTCCCATCACATCCTGAGTGCTATTTGTTGACTGTGTTCATGTTCCACTATCTTTTAAAGGTGTCACTTTGAGGATATTACTTAAGGTTTCTGTTGCCCCAGTCTCCTCATTTGTAAATGTGAACAGAGGACCTATGTTATAGAGGATTAAGTGAGCCAAAGCATGAAAAGTGCTTAGTATGCAGATGGAAAGAGCACATTCATGGGCAGTGTCATTATTTTTAGGGAGATGTGTTTTTGAAATTGAACCCATTTTTCTCTTTTCCTCTGTTAATTCCTTTTCAGACAAAGCCTAGTGAAGTTGATGGTGCCCTTTCCAGGACCATCAGTATTGCCTATATCCTGTTGTATTTTGAGAGAGAGAAAGAGAGATGTGAGTGCGTGTGAGATGGTTTTGTTTGTTTGTTTTTGCTTCTTGTGCATTTGTGTGGTTTGCACCGTTTCCATCTGAAGACTGGCATCTCTTTGCTTCCTCTTCTTTGCCTTTACTGACCAAAGATATCTCAATCCAAGTTAACCTCCACATGGACACACATGGAGGCTGGTGCTGACACAGGTTAAGTGTACGTGTGTGTACTTTGGATATGTATCTCTCCAAAGCTGCTTCTTTTCGAAATTGGTATACTTGAGACTGGGGCAGACAGCTCACAGATTGTGAGCGTAAGGCGTTTCCTCTGCTTGATTAAGTAAATTGCAAAGAAAGAAGTATGTTAAACTGTGAGACCATTGAGATGAGATGTGTTGGAGACCACCCTTAAGAGTCCACTGGTTTGTGGCCAGGCATCTCAGGACCAGGAGAGAAAACCTCCAGAGGAGCGGACTCTGTTGCTAGACTGGGAGAGCTGAACCCCTGTCTTGCATTTTATTTAAAAGGAGAGAAAGGTGATGAGCCTGGAAATTTTATGGGTAGCGGTGAAGTTACCACCGACTCAGTTTGCTGTCATCTTAGAAAGGACAAGCTGCTGTCTCTCCCCTAGTGAATTTCTGCAGAGAACAAATCCTGCCAAGTAAGTCTCATCTCCATCTCTAATCAAGTGACAGCCGGGCTATTGAACATGGTGATTGTCCCAATTGTCCTTTTCACTTGGCCTGTGAGGCAGAGCTAAAGTCTTGGCAGTTCTTGGAAATATTGACCTCTTACAAGAACATCCAATCCAGAAGCATCTTCAAGTTCCTGCCTTCATGGACAAAAAGGTTTTTTACATTTCTCCCCTAGTCAACAGAGTGATTACTGGTACATTTTTACCTGGAGTAACAAACAGTAGTGAACTGTGAAGAGGTTACTGAGTTGTATCTATAATTGAAATGCCAAAGTATACCAATACTAAATATAATTTGCCATTATCTCCCCCAAGATACCAAGGGTGTTTTGAATTTGCTTGATGCTCTTTTAAGAAATTAAAATATTTTTTCACCTACTCACGCTGTTTCATAAAAGATAAAGTGAAAGATTGTCTAACAAGACTCCCAACCTAATCATTGTTCAGAAACATACATTTTAAAACAACTGAATTGAAGAAGATTGTAGTGGGTTGAATAATGTTCCCCTCAAAAATTCATTCCACTCAGAACCTCCAACTATGACCTTATTTGAAAATAGAATCTTCACAGGTGTAATTAGTTAAGGACCTGGAGATGAGATCATATTGGATTTTAGGGTGGATCCTAAATCCAATGACAGGTATCCTTATAAGAAGGGAGGAAGGCACACAGAGACAAACAGAGAGGAAAGCTGTGTAAATACCAAGGTAGGGATTGGATTTATGTTTAGGCAAATCCAAGGAATGCCAGGGATTGCCAGCAATCACCAAAAGGTAGAAGAGAGGCATGGGAAAGTTTCTCCCTCAGAGCCTCCAGAAGAAACTGGTGCCCTGCTGACACCTTGATTTCCAGACTTCCGTCCCCCAGAAATGTGAGAGAATAGTTTTCTGTTGTGTTAAGCCACTCGGTGGAGTTTTTTGTGGCAGCCCCAGGAAACAGCATGCTAGCCAGGGCTCCGCTGAGTTCTGTTAGACGGGAGGTGGAGGGCATATTGGTCATGAAAGAGAGAAAGACCAGGGAACTGTCCTGATTCAGAGGAGACCAAAGAGACAGGATGAGTGTTGTAATGTGTGGTCCTGGATTGAATCTGGGACTGTGGATGAAAATTAAATAATATCTGTAGATTGGGTGCTAGTATCATATGAGTTGTGGTTTTGATTATTGGACTGAGGTAAAGCAAGAGGTTAACATTTGGGGAAGCTGGGTGACGGGTATATGTTTTCTTTTGTTTTTAACAATTTTTGCAAATGCTTTAAAGTTTGAAAGTTTTCGTAATGAAAATGTAAAACAATGATACTGTTTGTTTATAGGAGAAGGATGAGAGAGAAGGGTGTTGGGGGGATCATTTTGGATGTGTTAAGAACGGGGTACATTTCTGTAGTGAAAATACAGGCATTGTTTCTCTGTTCACCAACACTTTTCTCCTTACACTTGTAAAGAAGTTATATTCATTTATTTTAAAGCAAATCCCTCCAAATATCTGGGTACTAAAAATGTCACTCATGAAAACAAACTTCTTTTTACTTCTCCCCACTTGAAATGGAATGCTATATTGCTATTCCAGTTGAGGGTGATGTATGTGCCTTGGGAAATTGATAAGTGGAACAAGAAAATGGGGAGGGGTTAGTTTATAAAGCAGTGCATACAGCACAATTCCATTTCATACGAGCAAAACGTATAGAGAAGGGAGTAGATGGCTATACATCAGGATGTTAACAGTGGTTATCAATAGGATTAGGGTGGTTTTAATTTTCTTTCTGATCATTTGATTTTTTCAAATGTTGAGGATACTTTTGTTAATTAAATTAGAAGTTATTTTTTAAGAGAGAGAATAGAGCTATTTTTGGAGGGTGATTTCCATTCTTTCCCCCCAGAAAAGAGCCCTATGTTTGGTCTAAGATAAAAAGCCCCCAGTGTAACCTTCTTGCAGGATTCATTTATTATTCTACTCTCTCACCACGTAGAGCTGAGGCTTGGGCTATGTCGCTGTTCTCAAAGGTGGCCAGTGTGACAGCAGAGCCTGTTTTGGTGGTCTAGTCAGAGTCTGAAATATCCAACTGAGGAATGATCCTTGGCTCAAGACCTCAAGTTTTTTTTTTTTTCTTTTCAAAACACTGTCTGCATTTTGTTTATCAAAAAGTCTTTCGTATGTTTCTCTTTGGCACAATTAAGGAGATTTTAGAATTTGCAGTTGTGGGTCCTTAATATATTCATCCCAAGATGCCTTTGTGCATCTGTTATGTATTTCCATATTGTTTTTGCTAATAGTTTTGGAGAGATTTTAAACATTTGAACCTTTTTCCCCTTACTTTAAAGACAATGTCTGGAAAAAGTTAAGACTCAGAGAGTTATTAATTTTTTTGTACCCCTCAGTGCACCATATTCCACTACTTTCAAGACAAAAGGGCCCATTTTATCTGGTCCTTCTTCTGTCTCCTTTTCATTCTTAACTAGACCATGTTATTCAGAAGGATTGGATTGAGCCTCTGGTATGAATTTGTACTAATTCCATATGCTAATTAACTGTGTCTTATTCCTAATTCAATTATAAAAGATAAGATCTCTATATATACATGGTAAATACACAATATGTTTTAGAGAACAAATATTGAACTTAAAATTAAATTAAATATATTTTTAAGTAACATGTTTTCTCTTAAATAATTCTACCTTTGATGATGAACTGCTGTTCTGAAACAAGCTTTATTATCCTCTCTTCACATCTTTTCTTGTTCTTCTTGTTGAATCCACCATCTCCTGACCTCACAGTGACCAAGCTAGCCTTCTTTATTTTGACTTTCTGAACTTTGACTTGGTATCACGGATGGTCCCTGTGTTGGGATTTTCTATGAGTAACTTAGCTTTTAGTTCTTATAAACACTTTGTTATATTCTAATCATGTAAATGCTATTGATATAGCAGCAGCTTTAAATTTACATGCCCTTTAATTCACATACAAAATAGTACCAAGCTTTTTAAAAATAATCAAACAGACTAAAGGGTGAAATCATGGCAGATTAAATAAGAAAGCTGAATTCAATAGTAGCTGCATAGATGGCTTGTCTTATTTCTAGTTAACTGCTATAATAAAATTAGTCACCAAATATGTTAAGACTCCAAAATGTTACTGGAGTTTTGACTTACTCTGTACTTTTGGCAGTTTAAAATATATTTGAAATTATTTAATTAAACTGATTAAATAAACCACCATCACTGTATAAAAGTTTTAGCATCTTTACTGCTAGAAGATCTTTCTGGATAAGTATTTCCACAAATAAGAAAAAAATTAAGTTCAGACTACTGAAATTTTTAAGAAAATATTTGTCAAGCCTTGACTTAAAGCATACTCTTACTAAAACAATTTCAGCTAAAATCTGTAAGTAGCTCTGTCTTTGAAAGTTTTGGAGATCAACTTCAATTTTGAAGGCCTCTCCTTGTCATACATTGTTTTTGTAGCAGCTAGCTTCTTCCTTTCTTGGTAAAGTGCCTGTTAAATATGTAAAGCCTGATTGTTTTTATTTTAGTAGCAGTAACATTTTTTGTTTTCTTTTTCATTGTTGTAGCATGTGATCTTCTGAACTTGCAGCATTATTTCTCACGAAACACTTCTTTTTCTCTTCTTTGATTTTTTTTCTTTGCACCCCATGAGGTCTATCTTTTGCATTAAACTTTCCTGATAAAATTTCTTCTATCTGTCACACACTTTTAGAACACTCAACAAACTTCTTGTATACTGGTGTGGTATGGAAATGGGAAATGATCCTGCCAGATTGAAATTCTTTACCTGTAGTGCTTGGTGAAATCCTGAGTCACATGGGTTTTGTGGCCTCTGACATGACTCTTTGGGTATTTGTGACCATATCAGAAACTTGGAGGAGATACGTCTAGTTTGACAGCCTTTCTTTCCTCTTCCTGCAACCCTGAATTTCTTTCAGAAACCTATCCTTAATGGCTGCTGAGCTTGAAATCAGACCCAAGACTCAGCAGGTTTAAATTGATCAATCAGCATGCTTCATTTCCTTCCTGTGTTGATTAGTTCAGGGATGGGTGTACAGTGGTCAAAGTCAAAAAAAGTAAGGAGGCATTTGAAGATCTCACATTCTACCCATGAGTAGGGTGGGAAAAAGGCTGATGACTGTAAGTGCTAGAGCATTTTTGTGACCCCATAAGGGGAAAAGCTGGAGTTGATGGAGCAAGGGCTGTAGGGTGAAAGGCCAGGATGTATGAGAGAAAGTGTCTGAAGATGGAGCCAGCTCAGTTGGATGCAGAATAGAAAGATAGAAACCAGAGCCTTGGTGAAACCATTAGCAATTTCTGGATCAGCCTACTCTTTAAGCTATTTCTATCCCTAATCTTTTTAGTTCTATAGGCCAGTTTTTTAAAGATATTTTAATTTGTCTGTTTGGTTCCTTGAATTGGAAAGATTCCCAACTTGACAAAGTAGAGGATGTATTGACATAATTACAGTAGAAAGAGTCTTAAATAGCCTCCAGTTAAGCAATTTAGTGGATTAATTAATGTTCTCCATTTCTTCTCCCATCAATAAAACACTGGCTGATGTCTAGAGCATGCTGAACATCCACAAATAGCTAACTGCCTCCAGTACTCAGAAGGCCATGGCCTCATGTACAATGATTGGCTAAATGTTAAAATAAGGTATTTGATGTATTATTATAAAAATGATTTCTTGGTCTAATTCTTTTTGGTTAACCAAACAACTGTACACCATGATCACACCAGAGATCTCTCTCTCTCTCTCTCTCTCACACACACACACACACACACACACACACACACAGAGTCATTCAGTTCTATTCCTTGTGGAATGAGGTGAGTTGTAAATGGAATGCCTGTCTATTCTGTTCTGCCAAGGATAGACCTACTTACACTAGTTATCTCTCTGTATTAATAAAAAGACCCCCTCTCAAAAATTCGGATAATAAACTATATGGTCATCCTAGATACAAATCACAGAATAGAATTAAACCTACCCCATCTGATTTTTCATGAACTCAGTGTCCCAAGAGGAGGGGACCATCAAGCACCCATCCTTGCCACTGAGGAGTTAGTGTGCATCAGCTACTGAAGGTCCATAAATTCAATCATTTGGTCTCAATTAATTGTGTCCAATTTCTATTGCTTAACAAGCCAAAAATAGTTGTTAAAATCATTTGTGGGATGAATGAGGTCTGGTGGAAAGAAGGCTGGAAAATCCTTGTTAATATTTCTTGGCCAACATTATTGGAAGCTGGTATTATTCCTAGTATATTTCATGCTTTTTGGGAGCAGTTTGAACTTCCAGTGGTACCATTGAGGGCGGGGAGTGCTTACAACCTGAGAATCTTTCCATGAAATTGAGCATCAAAAGCAAATTCCTATAATGTTCTAGCCATGTGAACCCAGTCCCCTGGTGCCATATCCATCAAAACCACCTTGCCATGAAATTAGCTTCCTCTGTGGAGCTCTGTGAGGGGGCGGATCTTCCTTATAGCTTATTTGCAGAGAATGTTGTCTGCTTCTTAGAGCATCTTTTTGCTTTTTGTTGGGCCTACTTCTGATTCCTGTTTACATGCTTCTAGGGGTGTCAAGCTAGAAACGCCCTTGGTTATGTGACCATGACTACATTTTCATATTCTTGAGGCTGAATGCCTTCAGGAGTCTGTCGGCTTTAGAGCCAGAAGACATAGAGGATGTATTGCGTATGTTTTATTAAAGAAACACTATAGTTTTCTTTATACAAGGAATGTGTTTGCATGTCACCTGCCATTCCATACACTGATCCAGATGTTGTTTAAGGTTGTGGTGTGAGTTACTTAGGCAGGAAACTAGGAGGAGGTGATGAGCATCCTAGCTTTGAGCCACTGGAGCTCATTTCCCCAGGCCCACCCACTGATGGGCCTTACTCATGACTTCATCTGTTTCTGGCCAATGCCTGTCTGATTACTTAATGCTCTCTTTACACTGACTCACTATTGTTACCTAAATAAACATAGCCTCATTCTGGACAATAATCTGTGTATCCATGGGTTCAATGTTTTGCTTAAAATTTCTCTAACATAATGAAATATGCAATGGCTGAAGTCTTTAAAAATTTCTTGGTGTTCTACCTGAAAGCACTTGTCTAGGATGGCTTGTTGGGGGTAGTGTATGTGTATGTGTGTGTATTGGGAGGCAGGTGAGAGCTGGGCATAAGCCACTTTCCACCCATGGTTCAAGAAAGAGGATATTAAGTTTTCTTCATTCTGTTACCTCATTGGCTATTTGTAATTCAGATCTCTGGCAGCAGCATTCCATTTGGAAAAAGGTACTCCTCTCCTGGGAATTTAAAAGCAAATTGTCACAAAAGACCCTATTACTAGACCTGGTCACTCTGATCCTCAAACCCAGGCCATTCATTAGATGCTCTCATTTCCTCACCCCACCTCACCCCGTTACAAAGACCAAGGCTCCTAGCATCTCAAAGGATGACAGGATCTTGGTACGAGGAGAGTATGTCTGCATCTCCATTGCCATGACCACCCCCATCCCCACCACTACCAAATTGCCTGTTAAATCGATGACAATGTAGGTGTGAGCAGGACTTGTACTGAATATGGCACAGAGGCGTTTTGTGGCCCTCCTCAAGGCTCAGCTCAAATTTCCCTTCAGTTGTACCTCGCCTTCTAGCTAGCTCATGTCTCCCTCTTCCTCACTTAAAACTCACGTTTCCTCCATATCCACCTTATTTTTCTCACCTGCAAGCCAGTTTCTCAGGCTGATACCAACTACTGTGACAGCTCTTAAAAGCAGTGCAGAATACAAATTCTTTTCCATGACCCTGCCCTCATGTCCCCTGACTGAAGCCTCTCTTGAAAGCAAAACTCAAGGCTACATATTGTTTCTCCATATAAATCTCAGAGCAGTGGCAGTAGTCAGCTCTTTGCCTTTGGGTACTGAAAACAAACAGTGAAGTTATACTTGGCTCCATTTCCCTTTTTTGAGTGTCCACAGTCCGCTTATCCCCCTGACTGTGGTTTTTGGGCCCACCGCATTGTGGTGCGTGAGCCTGCTACCTTGTTTTCTCTGCAGCCCTCTGCTCCTTTAGCCTCTGACTCAGTGCCTTCCTTTGTCCAGCTCACAGCTCTATGTCTTCACACCAGCAATGTCTCTGACAGCTCCTTAATTGCTACATGCATTTGTACAGTTCCCTGGCAATTTTATTTCAGACCCTGTCAGGGTACCTGCTAGCCTCGGGGCTGTGTTTATATTAAATATCAATAAAAAACTGATAGCATCAGCACAGATGGCAGGCTCACAAAATCATATTTTACTGGGAGCCAGAAGATGGAAGAGGAGAATGTTTAAATTTCTTTCTTCTGAAAGGTTGGAATGAGAGGAGACTTTCTGAGTAAATATCAGGAATGGGTTCTTACCAAATGATGACAGATGTATATTCTATTCTCTGACTGGGAGTTGTCTTTTATTGTGTGTGACTTCTCATAATACCAGTTTTCTCCAGAATTGTTTCTTTATGTGGCCCCCTGTCATGGAACATAGCACAAGCCTTCAAATACCCGGTGTATTTTTAAGTACTTATTGACTGAATGGGTAAACTTATTTGGCTTCACTTTGATGGGGGGTGTATTTGGGACCGAGGCCCAGGACTGAGTGGCTCTGAGTCCCATTCCACCCTTTACCCACATCTTACAAAGGGTCTTCCAAAGCTGGCATTGTTCTAGTACTTGGTGGGAAAAGGGTGACTGGGCTCACTCCTTCTCTGCACCTGTCCACGGTGAGTTTTATTCCCTTTCCAAACAGAGGAAAACCTCAGGGAGAAAGTAAGCTCTGGTTCTCCAACTGTTTGTTAGAGACCTCAAGGGAGACTCAGTTAGTGGGACAAGATCACATATCAGATGAGGTGTTTTAAATTAGTGATACCAGCTTAACTGCAATTTATCAAATGCCATTTTACAATCAGAGGCCCCGTGAGATTTGCTTATCTTCACTCTAGAGTGCCTTATCTGAGGTTTTATGCCTTAGGAATGTCCCCTCTGCAAGCAGCCCCCAAATCCGAATGCCGATGGTAGTCAAAGAGCCTCTTTGGTGGCTCTGCAGCAGAGACCCTGAGGGGGAGGTCTTGCGGGACCCTTTCAGATGGGCTCTGAATGGTACTCTTTATCTTTATCCACCATGTCCCCTTTAACCCACACACATGCCCTGAGCATTAGGTGTGAAGAGGCTATGTCAGAGCCCCAAGAAAGCCTGATCCCAGCCCCTTCCTTTAGAAGCCACGAACTTCATTCATTTATTGATAGCTAGGGGCAGACAGCCTGCTCTGAGCCACATGTTACCTAGTGTCTAGACTTTACCTCCCATGCCACCTTTTTCCTACACCCCTACTTACTGTCAGGTAGGCAATAAATAGAGTTCAAGGCTTCCATTCCAGTTTCTTCCATCTAATAGTTTGGACACAACCAGAATTTTTCTGACCTCTGCCTTGGACAGGTGATGTACTGGGGCAATGGGTTTCAGTGCTTTGAGGATCAGTTCCCTCCTATGTAAAATCAGGCTAGGAAGAGTAGTTTTTGACTGTCCTACATAGTATGTGACACATTGTAATTTCCAGAAATGGCAAACTTTGCTGCTAGCATCATCATCATTTTGATTTCAATCAAATAATTTTCTTTTAATATCTATGAGAAAGATTTGGAAATGTTTTTTTTTCCTAGGGGAATAAAGAATGACAAGGAGGAAGAAATGCAAGTTTCTCCACAAAATTTTAAATATATTGGGGGAGGATGACTTTTTGAAGTTGATATATGTAAGGCAAAAAAAACCACCAACAAACAAGTTAAGTCATTGATGTGCAATCTCACTGGGGAATTAGCCTTGAAGTCTAGCATACTGAGGCAACAGGCTGAGAGTCCAGAGCACCCTCTAGGATTTGCCAAACTGATAGGTGTGTTTACCAGTCATTTTGCTTCCTGACTCCATCCAGAGTGTTTCAGCACTGGGCCATGAGTCTTCTTCATGCCTCTCATCCTAGGACTGCTAGGAAATGCCTCCAGACATGTGAAAAGCAAGTTACATTTAATATTTAGCACATCACTAAATTTAGAGGAAGGGTGAATGTTTGGCTAATAAATCTATTTTATAATTCAACACACATTAAGGGCTATCTTCCAATACATGTAAGTGCTTGATAATTACCATCAAAAGTATTCATTATTTAATCTATTATCTGTTTGGAATAAACGAAAGAGATGTCATTTGCTTGCTGACGTGGGAGACATGAAACCTCTCCAGCCATTATCCTCTTGACTCTGGTCCAACATGTGGTGCTGCAGAAAACTGTGTAGACTCAGTGACCCCAGCAGCCCTTGTGTTGTTGTAATTTTATAGCCAGGAGACACATACCTTCGGAGACCTTCAGGAAAGCCCAAGATCCATCCTCCATCTTATTCTAGGAAGGAAATAAATACCTTCTTTACAAGGACCATACATACTTCAGAAGCCCAGATGAATGTGAATTCGTTCGTGATTTTGGGTAACGGTAGTTTGTGATTCTATAGTAGCCTATAATTATTTAGGTATGATCAGATTCTCTAGAAGTGGACCCATATTTTGTGGTAGAAAATGGCAGGTTTCAATTAATACAGTGCTGCTAATTCACTGGAGAATAAATGACACTGAGAAAAAAGATGAAGGGAGTATCAGGTAACTTTGAGGTCTGGAGAGGAAACTCAAATACTAAGGTATCCATAAAGATCCTGATTGCTTGAAGGATGTGTCCTGGAAAAAGGAAGTAGTCTCTGCTGGCTATAGATTTCAGAAGAGAAATTTGATTTTGGAACCATGAATAAAAGTGTGATGGGCTTTGGCACTGGTGGAACACAGATTATCTGTTAGAAAATGTGTGCTTGGCAGGAAACTTTGCCTATCTGCTAAAATCCTCACCGTGGCCTGTCCACCTTTTCAGCCCCATACTGTACCTCTCCCTCTTGCTCACAGGACCTCAGCAACACTCGTGGCTTTGTTGTTCCCCAAGACATTGATTTCTTCCCAGCTCCTGACTTTTGAACTTGTTGTTCCCTTTGCCTGGATAACTTTTGCTGGCCAAGGGGATTTTAAGCTGACACCTTAACATTCAGGTCCCTCCTCAAAGAGATCGATTTTGACCACCCAATTTGAATAACTGCCCTCCCCCCAACCAACAACATAGTGGTAAGTCTCAGGCCTACCATCCCTTTTAATTTTCTTCATCACACCCACTTTTGTTTGGAATTCTCATTTCTTTTCCATTGTTTCCTCTGCTCAGGCTGAAATGTCAGCTTTATGGTCTGACAACTGCTGAATGCCTGAATAGTAGGTGCTCAATAAATATTCATTGAATGAACAAAATGAATGAGAGTCATTGAGAGTGCCTGGTGCTGATAATTTGAAGAAGAGAGAAAGATGTAGGTAGAGCCTGGATGGTCCTAGGAGAGCTGGACTGCCCTGGGTGGAGGGTTGGGGGCTCAATACAGAGCTGCAACCAGTGATGTACTCGCTGACAGTTAGGGAGCCCTCCTGCTGCTGGGTGACTGTGTGCCTTGTATCACCAGCTTTTAAGGGAGGGCTGCTCTCATTTGCCTTCTACAGATGGAGACACTGGGACTCAGAGAAGTTAAGTGGACAAGTCCAAGGCCATTAGCTAACAAGTGCTGAGTGAGTTCTCAAATCTGGGATTCCGACTCAGTGACTGCACTGTCAGGGTGCTTCCCAGAGGTACACTGCAAAGAGCAGGGATGCAAGTTGGGAGTCTTCTTGGAACTCTATTTATTTATTTGCTAAAACATGAAGTAAATAATGGCCAGTATTTATGGAGCATTTTGTATTTGCCAGGTGCTGGGCTAAGTGCTCTGTATACATTAATTTGCTTGAAACTGATTGTCTCAGGTTGGACGCAAGAGGGTGGAACTTACGCCTGAAATGCGATGGCTACTTATTCAGGGAAATAGAACTAAAAGGAAATGTGCATGAGTATGTATAAGGGGGAGTGTGCAGAAAGAGCATTGCCCATCTGTAACATCAGGCAGCCTCCTCTTAAGCACAGGTGAAAGCAATGATTTGGGTGGAAATGAAAAAGGAAACTACAAATGTGATTTTTTGATGAATTATATGATACATTATAAAGACAGAGCAGGGATGTGTGAGTGCTTTTAAGGTACAAATTGCAAATTGATCAGAAAGGTGGTCTGGGACTCTTACTCTCTGAACATCTGCTTGTAGTCTATTTTACTGCAAGCTGAACATCTGATAAATTTTTGACGGGCAGCGAAGGTAATTTAATTTCTCACAAGGTAGAAGAAACAGGAGGCAGAACTATTATTCCTGGACTTGATGTTGACCAATATGAATCATAAGTTGATGCAGAATGGATGGGAACATTGGGTAAAAAGACCATGTTATGTAGAGTTCACTTTATTGTGCAGAGGAGGCTAGGCACTGACACTGGACATTAGGAAATGATTTTAATCCAGTTTAGTGCATTACAGGTAGGACCCATTGAAAGAGTTTAGGAAGAATTGTAGGCTCATGAAATTGTAATGCAGACGTGAGAATCTAAATTGTTCCCAATAGAAGAAATGGGAGAAGGCCTTTAAATATCCTTCATTAGGAAAAGACATGCACCTGTTAAACTCAGACTTTAAAAACAGTACATTACAAACCAGGAATATGGGTATATTGTGTAGGAGATAATTAAGAGAGTATGAGTATATGTAGTGGATTGAATAGTGGCTTCCAAAGGGTATGTCCAATTCCTAACCTCCAGTACATCTTGCAAATTTGACCTTATTTGGAAATAGGGTCTTTGTAGATATAATTAAGATAAAGATTTTGAGACTAGGTCATCTTGAGTTTATGGTGGACCCCAAATCCAGTCACTGATTTCCTTAAAGAAAAAGAGAGAGGGAGATTTGACACAGGGACACACAGAGGCCAAGTGAAGATGGAGGCAGAAATTGGAGTGATGTGTTTATTATAAAGCAAGAAACATCAAGGGTTGCTGGCAACCACCAGAAGCTAAGAGAGAGGACTGGAATAGATTCTCCTTCAGAGCCTCCAGAAGGATCCAATCTTGCTAACACCTTGATTTTGGACTTCTGGCCTCTGGAATACATTTCTTTTCTTTTAAGCATCCCTGCCCCCCAATTTGTAGTAATTTCTTACAGCAGCCACAGGAAGCTGATACAATCCATTAAACCCCATAGAATAGGGTTAGAGGTGAAAGTGAAAATTCAGATTAATCTAAGACTCCTGAAGAACCTTGATTGAAGCACAGGGGGCTTTTAAACAAATTTTGAAACAAAACACAAACAAAGAAAATGATATGCCTTCTACTTAGGAGGATGCTGTCACTTTCACAAGTGGCCGTAAGTAAGCAAATCAGCTTAACAACCATAGGGGGAGCATCAGGCCTTAGCTGGTCCATGCCCCAGTGTAATGTTTCCTTCCTCCTCAGTAGACAGTGTAAGGAGCTGGGGACTTGGGTATTCGGGGTGCAGTGGGCAGCACTGACCTTTTGAGCTACTTCATTTTTGCTCTGTGTAAAGAAATGCTGTTGGGAAAAATTTTTTTTAACTTAAGTCTTTTTTTTTTTAAACCTAAATATTTAGATAAAGGCCCCACTTAACAATGTCACCATTTTTCTGAGTTTTTTTCCCCCCATCTCTTTTATTACTTGACTACAACAAAAGACAGCAATTCAAGACTTTCCCTTCTATTAAAATTGCTTGCTAAGCGGGATTGTGAAAGCAATACACTGTGATGATTTCACAAGCCAGAGGAAGTATTATTTCAAATACTTGATCAAATAGGTGTGTGTAACACAGCTCCCATTTTAACTTGACCGTATTTTTTTACTGATTCTACTTCGCTTGTTCACCATACCCTGGGAAAACTGAAGCCCCCTTTTCTTGAAAAGGCATAATTTCAGAGCAAGATGTGGTGTCCAAATGAAGTGGATGAAATTATCCTCAGGCACTATAATTCTTTTTTGCATTTCCAAAAATGCTCATGGTTCCTGGAAGGAGGGAGCAATCTTAGGTTTCTAGGGCTACCTGGAGACATGGGCAGCCTTTTATTACCCCACAAAGAAACCATGCTCAAGAAAAAAGAATTATCTAACTGGAAACTGCTGGACTTCTTAACATGTCGAGACAGAGCTAGTGAAATGGAATTTTTGCTTCTAATTGTGGGAGGTTTTTAAAATTGAGGTCATTGATGGAGGAGGCAGGAACCATGGACTTTTTTTCAGTCATTTTTGTATTTGCACTTTTGTGGACTAATTTAAGTGGCTTTCATAGCAAGCAGTGAATCACAGTAATTACTGTCAAGCTTGGACTGGAACAATAAAGGATTCCATTTTTCAGGATTGTGAGGATAAACTCTTACTCAAAATTGCTTGGAGGGAAAAAGTTGAATTGATCATTTTCATTCTCCCAGTCTATGATATGGTTTTTTATAGTTTATAAGAGTTAAAGCATTTACCCTTGAGATGAGAGTTAGAATTCCAATAGCCTGTTGAATCTGGGTGAGTGGTCTGAAAGAATAAGACAGGCTGGGGGTAAGACAGCATGACAAGGAACCATGTCTGCCCACTGGGTCAGGTGCCCTTTTGTGGGCTGTGTCTCGTACCTCTGCACCTTGGGCGCAACCAGCTGGCAAAGAACAGGCAGCTAGGAAGGAGGAGTGGTAAGCACCAGTGCCAAAGTGAGTTTCCTTGCAGTGTATCTAATATATGTAAACATTTTTAGAGTTGCTCTGCTCGTTGGTGTACTGTGGGACTAGAAGACTGGACTAATGGGATCTGTTCCCATCCCCTGTCTGTATAATATGGAGGAATCTTTGGAATGAGGACACCACAGTGGGATTGCTGTGACTCAAAGTCTGATAGGGAATTCTGGTGTGGGTGCTGGACTCCAGGGGAATGGATTAAGTCCATTAATGGCTTTGTGAATGCCTGTGGCCATTAGTCTCTTCCTGTCAATGTGTTTGACCTGCCAAAGAGCCCAAACAGGTGGGCATTATTATCCTTATTTTACAAATAAGGAAACCACAAATCAGAGGCTTTGCCATTTGCTAGTTGGGTATTTTAGGAAAGTGTTCCATTTCCGCTTGTGTAGCATGGAGGACAACATGGATCTGCTTTAGAGGGCTGTGGTGGGGGTGATAGGAGCGAAGATGAACACAGTGTCTGCCTTGCAGGAAAGAATTAGCAAAGGTTTCTCCTCCTCCTCGTCCTAATTATGAACATGCTCATCCTGTCATCATTCTTTCCCTCATCATGCTGGGACTGGACAATTATCTCCTTTCTTAGAACAAAATTTTGTTTAATGTTGTGTCATTTTGGATCCAAATCTTCCGAGGTTAAAAAATAAAGTGGACAGTTACAGAGCATCCCCAGTGATCTACCTTCCTTTGACCAGTACACAATTAATACTTGTTTATTTTCTGTCTTTGTCTTTGCCCTTAACTCTCATCTGTGGACAAAAGGCGAGAGGTTTTCTTTGGCTGCCAAGAGTGAGGAAAAGAGATTTGCTCATGGCTTCACAGGGCAGAAGAGTAGATAGTTGTCTGGAATTGGAGAACAACCTTTGTTGTATTCATTAATCCATCTATCCATCCATCTATCCATTCTTCCATCCATCTCTTTATCCATCCATACATTTTTGGAGTTTCTGCCATGTGCTGGTCAAAGGGGTACAGCAGGAGATGGCTCCTGCCCTTATGGAGCTCACAATATGCTGAAAAAAAGAAGTAGAGAGATTTAGTTATGTATTTTTTACTTATTTACTTCTTTTATTTAAAAAATAAGTAAATCTATTTACTTATTTTTTTACTTTACTAAAAAAATTACTTTTTTAAAAGCAAACTTTTAAACTCAGAGGTGGAGAGAATTGGAAGGAGCTGTTTTGGCTGAGGTGATTGCCATGACAGAAAACATATTTTTCCTGTTTATAATGATGAGTTCTGACTTAGGAGGCAAAAAGTGGAAAAGAATGCTAAAAAGGTCTCTGCTTTCTCAAGAACTATGTGCTCTGCCAGATTAAAAGTTCCTTTCAAGGAAGGAGCCATCAGTAGAGGCTCCTGGGTGGCTTGGAGGGCTCAGGCAGGATGGAGAAGCCCTAATATATGGAATTCCCAGGAGCTAAACATTTCGGGAGCTGCAGACTTCTTCACAGCTTCCTGCAGGATGGGCTCCATTCTGATATCTGCTAACTATGTGGGATGCCAACTGGGGTTCTGTTTCACTTTGGTTTCTAACATTCTTCTTCTCTCTTTCTCTTTGTTTTCAGACCCAGCGATTGTCAACGGAGTCTACTGGTCCGAATCCCTAAACAAAGTTTTTGTAGATAACTTTGATCGTGACCCGAGTCTCATATGGCAGTACTTTGGAAGTGCAAAGGGCTTTTTTAGGCAGTATCCAGGTGAGTATCCCTATATTGGGAATTATGATTCAAGTTACTGATCCTGTGGTATTTTCCTTTAGGGTTCAGGGTTAGAAATTTTTTTCTGTCCCTTAGGAGAAAATGAAAGATAAAGTTCAAATCTATTAAATCTTTTGTCAAGATATAGGACAGAAATGGCAGTGTGATGTCTGCCCACGCATGCACACACGCATAAGGCATTTGGACATGCCTGTGTTTTCAGCATCTTTCTCAATAGAATAATTCTTAGATCTGCCACCAAAAGTGAGAAATTGGAATGTGAAACGTACCATATTCAATCTTTCTGGACAAGAGATTGCTTTTATTACTATTACCACTACTATTACTATTATTATTGTTGTTATTATTATTACCAGGGAAAGGAGCGAGCCATAATTGGCTGAGTTAAATTCTGACTGAAAGATGTAGGAAATGGAAAATTTGAACTTACAGTTCCCTACTCCAAGCTGACTACCCCTGGAGGAAGACATTGAAATGGCCAAAGTACTACTGATGTTCAGGGCCACCAAGAACACCCTCAAACGGGTGTATTTGTCAGAGTTTGTCTATCATGACTTTGGAACAGGTGTTCTTTTTAGGGCCTTCCCAGGCCTCTGCTTTGCAATAGGATTTTAATTCTGGCTTGGTTTGAATTTTAATTAAAAAAGGAAGTTTTAATTTTCCTTACAAGTTGTGAAAAGAGGACTCGAGGCTGCAATTGTGCCAGCATCACAGCTGTAGAAATTAACAAGCTCAACCTAAAAGAAGAAAAAAATGCCCTGCATAATCTTGAAGCAATTAAGTGGAGTCTTTTATGTTTTCATTAAGTAAGGCTAGGCACCTGATGTCTTCCCACTTTGAGGCGCAGAGACTGCCAGCCTCCGCCTTCAGGAGCTGTTTGCCCTGCACACAGCATCTGTGCCCTGAGACTTGCCTGCCGAGTGCCTGCTTTGCCAGATTATTCAACATTTCCCGAGAGCTGTGTTCAGCAGGGCGTGCATGGGTCTTCCTGCAGCTCACAGAAATTTAAACAATAAGCATCCTGTTAAAGATAACATTATAATAATCAGTGGTCAATTAAAGTTCCAGTGTCGCCAAATTGCAATCTGCTTTGATACATTCAACAGAGAGTAAATTTAATGTAGATGTTGTGAAAATAGAGCATAGTAGGGGGGCTGATACATCAAGGAAGCCACAAGGATGTCTTATCACGTGGCATTTGGATGAAGGTGGAGAGAATAAGAAGAAATTGGAGATCGTCTTTTGTTTCCACTAGCAGGAAGTCTTCAAATTAAATCTGAAATTTTAAAATTTGATAATAGAGACATATTAGTCATCTCAAGCTGCCATAACAAAATACCAGAGACTAGGTTCTTTAAACAAAAGACATATTTTTCTCATAGTTCTAGAGGTTGGGAAGACCAGGATCAAGGTGCTGGCAGATTTGGTTCTTGGTGAGACCCCTCTTTCTGTCTTGTTGCCTTCTCCCTGTGTCCTCACATGTGAGAGAGGAGACTCTGGTGTTTCCTACTCTTCCTGAAAGGGCACTAACCCCATCATGGGTGCTCTACCCTCATGACCTCATCTAAATCTAATTGCCTCCTAAAGGCCCCTTGTATGTAATAGGAGTGATTAATTTATGTACAAGATTTTTATCAGTCATAGCAGTTGACTCAGAAATGCTTACAGTTCTTTTATGACACTTGTGGCAGAATTTTGACTTTGTAAAATTTTGGCATATTTTATATATTAATAGACAAGGATCACAGTCCTCCAAAGGGATTTCACTGCTCTGATAAGTGTCATGTGCTCTCTCAGTGCTTGGTTCTGAACAGAGAGTGCACTTCTTGTCTTCTGGACTTAAAATGATTATTAGAAGAGGAATCCATGGGCTTTTTTTGCTAGGATTCTTTTTCTTTCTGGATGCTTCTTTCCACATTTAGAGTGGTACAATAGTATGAATCAGTGATACGGGTACATGTCCTTAAGCAGAAAGGAGGTTCCTTCATTCTTACATAAGTATGCACAGAGTTCTTGCTTTGTTCTAAGCACTGTGTGAGGCCCTGAGGATAAAACGGAGAGCTAAACAGAAGAGGTCTCTGCTCTCATGAAACTCCCTCTTGTGAGGAAATGCATTCATCAGAGATTTTGGTTGCAAGTGACAGAAACCCAGTTTGAACCAGCTCCAGTTTATTGGCTCATGTAACTTGAAACCTAGATAGTATGTTGTTTCAAGACACAGCTAGATTCTGGTAATCAGAATTGTCATTTGGATTTTGAGTCTTTCTTCCATCTCTCTTATCTCCTCCTTTTTTCATTCTTCTCCCATGATTTCTGTGCCATAGGAAGGTGAAACCTGGTTCACAGCTACAGCCATGAGGATGGAGACAGAGGGCTAAGTAGGGAGCTCTCTGCAAGTATGGGCTCATACATGCTATTGGCTAGTAATCCATCAAGTGTGGGTTCTGTGCACAGCATTACTTTGTCTCATCAGGCTCAGGTTTAGCAATGGATAAAGTGAAGTTGATGTTGGAGTTCTCTTCCTTGGTCAGCTCAACAGGACCACTCCAGTAAAAATGATCATGGAAAACCATAGTTTGTAATTCTCATAATGACTCTCATTACATTCTCATTTATCATGGTGAAAGGTTTCTCAAGAGATTGTTAAGGAAGATGGCATTTGGTTGAATTAAGAAGCTTTTTTTTCTTTCGAGGAATGCGTAACCAGTGTCTCAAGATATACTTTGAAGCCAAATTTGACTGCTAACTCAGCTCATGTTAGAAGCTAGCATTTTATTCTAGACCAGCTATTTTAAATCTAAAGTTATATTGGAAGATATTTATTTAAATTTTAGATCATGGGCCAAGTAAAAACATATTTTTTTGAAGAAGGAATTGGGCAGAAACTATCCAGTGAGGGCTAAACCAACATCTGCTACCTCTTGATTTTCCTTCCTTTCTTTCCACATCTTTCTGGACTTTTTGCTCTCAAATAGGGAAGAGAAATCACATGTTGCAATGGGATAGTTAGTGTTTGTTCAAGTGGTGGTTTGTGGAGATGGCTTGGGTATCATTGGCAGTGCCAGGGAAGTTTTATGAAAAATAGTTTGCACTAAGGAGAGAAGAGAAGCAGTGGACAAAGACCGTTTGTTGAGGAGGAGATCTCAAAATGGGAGGTTGGAGCCAAGCAGAAATAAATGCAGGGGGCAAAAAGATATTTGGATTTGTATCATGCCATTTGTTGTAATCCTTCATAGTCCTGTTAGACAATCTTAAACTTCTTTGCCACGTGAGATTATATTGGCAGTGTGTGGCTTGAACCTTCAGATGATGCTGAGTTGGTCTCTGCTCTTTTGGCCCTCTCTTCATTTTCATGTGCTAAAGAGACTGACTATGAAAACATATGTTGTCTTAGATGAAATTAATTTCCCTCCAATATTAGTTTATAATGCCTTTGGGAGATAAACAATAGGAGATTGGAATATTATACGATATTTTACATTTAATAAGATTTGAGCATTTGAATCTGCAATAGAGATTTTGACATTTTCAGTTTCACATATGGATATACTGAATGTTTTAGGGACCCTGGCCTGTGAAAGCTGAGGAAGGTAGGCCAGCCATCACTGATGTAGGTTGTGAAGCCTGGATGGCCACAGAGAGAAGCTGAATGGCACTGCCATCTGCTGCTGAACAGCGCTGATCCTTTTATCTCTCGACTCATGCCCCAGCCAGCCTGGGTGGGGTCCCATTAGGCATAAATGGCACTTCCAGAAATTATATATCTCCTGGGGGTGCTTCCTGGTTAAGTGACAATTCCCTGGATCTCGAAGATTTAAGATGAACCAACTATTAATTCTCTGGGATTTGAAATTACTTAAACATTTTCAAAATATCTGTGTGTACATAAAGTTTTATGCTAAAATGTTGAGATATCCTAGGAGAGTACTGCCTGGGACAGTGTTTCCTGACATTTTCCCCCCAAAACATTTTGTTTTGAGATTCTTGGGAAGGGAAGGGCTCAATAGTCAAATTAGTTTGGTAAATGCTGCCTCTGCTGCCCCAGATGGAGAGACTTAAGGTGTACTTAAGCAGATTAAAGGCCCTCAGATATTCCTCCCAAGGGCATAGAAACCAGTTTTACTTTTATTCACTTAACTCATGCTAATATCCAGTAAACTTCTCATGGAACCTCCTGATGGAAATGCTTGTTTAAGGAAGAGAATGGTGGCATGGAGTTTGGGAGATCAAGTCCTAATCCTAATTAAAAATGTTGGGAAAATCCGTTGAGCTGTGAGAGACTTGGAGTCCCTGCTATGAAGATTTTGGGTGCAGTGACAGGTGTGGGTAAAATGACCCTTCAGGGCCCATCCAGCCTGACTTTGATTCAAGGTGCGAACTTTATTGTTACATCCAGGGCAGCCGTGCCTAGAACTATCTTGAGGTACTGGCTTCATCCCCACTTAGTGTGTACCTCCTGTCCTGACCAGGAGGGGCATGGGCTTTATGGCTCCTGCTGCCATCCAAGTTCCTTTCCCCAGCATAGACATCCGCTCTGCACCATCACACCAGCCTTCTTTCAGTTCCTTGAACTTGACATGCTTTGCTCAAACCTTGGCAGACAAGATTCTCTCTGCCTGGGGATAATCTTCTTGACCCTGTGGCCACCCTTCACTTTTATTTTACAAGTCCTCCCATTATATAGTGAGTTTAATGTCCCTCCAAATTTATGTCCACCTGGACCTTCAGAATGTGACCTTCCATGGAAATAGGATCTTTGCAGATCTAATTAAGTTGGGATGAGATCATACGGGATTAGGATTAAATCCAATGTGACTGGTTTCTTTATTAGAAGGGAGGACACACAGACACAGAGGGAAGACAGCCATGAGAGGACAAAGGATGAAATTAGAGTGATGCAGCTACGAGTCAGGGAACCCTAAGCATCGCCGGGAGCCGCCAGAAGCTAAGAAGAGGCAAGGAAGAATTCTTCCCTAGAGCCTTTAGGGGGAGCATAGCCTTGCTAACACCTTGATTTTGATGTTTATCCCCCAGGACTTAATTTTCAGGACTTTGTTACATCAGCCCTAGAAAACTAATATATCAGCATTCTGCTCTCAGCTTAAAATGGTGCCTTCTTCACATTAGGGATTAAGATTACCTTTTATGCAGTAACATAGCCTTAGGTATTTCTCCTTCACAATATCTATGGTGCTCATGATTTCTCATCAAGTATCAGCTTCCCTGTTAGACTTGAGGCTTCTTGAGGGCAGGCTGGGGCCAGGTCCATATTTTTTAGTCATTTACTATCAACTGGCAGGGTGCTTGGAGTTTGATGAAAATTGTGACTAGTAGGCAAAACGTTCAGGGGTTATCCTACCTGCTCCACTTTCCTTCTGGAATTGTATCGTATATAGGTTTTCCCAGCAGACTAATTTCTTATCAACTTTTCAAAAAGCATCAAATTTCAGCAGTGTCTGGGAGGAGTTATAAGCCCATTTGCAGGAAAGGGATCTCAATCCAAAAGAACAGTACTGAGTGTCATTAATTCCTTCCTACTAGACCTTGGCTTAAATGTTGGGACAGTAAACAGAACTGAACATTTGCTCCTCCCAGTGGAACATGCAGTGATGAGGCTGTGATGGAGGGAGAATGGCAGGGTAGAGATTGGGTGGAGGATGATCAGATATAGTCGTGGTCTAAGAACACTCAACACAATTCAGTTCAAGAAACATCCACTGAATATTTACCATGGGTCAAGACATTAAAAAAAAATTCTCTTTATTTGGACTCAAACCAATTCTTTTGTGGAATTACACATTGGAACATTACCTAGCTTCACAATGGATATAATTTCATTATGTGTCAAGACTGCCATCCTAGCTCTACCTGGCTTTATACAAATGCAGTATGTCTGATGTTTTTAAAATTAATCACATTCTTCTCCTTTAGCGTACAGTTTCATGTCAGTTGTATTTTATCTTCATTACCTAATAACCTTCAATTGGCAGGGGGTTCTTATACTTCTGTTTTTTAATATGTTTCAGGGAACCTTTAAATTGACTCTATTTGCAGGTGGGAAATGTAGGTACAAGGAAGACAGAACAAAGTGACTCTTTGGTTTACAAACTGCCATTTTATGGTTATCTCTGTAATAATTTAGGAATGTTATCCTAAGCACATTGGCCCAGTGTGGTCCAGAGAGCTGGCTATTATTAATTGTGAAGGAGAATTTCAGTGCTTCCATCAGGATTTTCTCCTGTGAAAATAATTTTTCTGTTTTTCTTTTCCTAACTCCAAAATCTGTGTTTCAAACCCTCCATCCCTGAGCAGCACTCATTGAAAACAGTGATTTTTCTGTCTTATTTTTAGGCAGCAAACACTTTTCTTTTTAAATGAAGGTTTACTCCTAAAAACTAAGTTGTAAATAGAGAATGTCAACCTTGGACATTATCCTGACCAGTCTGCAAGCCATGAGAGTATGATGTTGGATCCCATTTTACACAAGGGGAAAACTCTTAGGCTTCAAAGCCTGAAATTCAGACTTTACTATGAAGCACAATTAGGGCCATTTTACTTCATTTTGGCCACGCCAAAACTCTTGATTTTAAAAACAGGAGTGAGGAGAGAACAGACTTGTATATATTCTGAGATGGAAACATATTGCATGGTTTCTACCCTCCATGCTCTAGACATTACTGACCTGGGTCCAAGGACAGGGCTTCACTCTGCCCAAAGATCTATGAATGATGTTGCCAGATCCATCAACTTGCAGAACAGTGAGAAATGACCTTGGCTAACTTTATCATTAGTCACAGGAAGGGGCTGGAGTCATATCCTTTCTTGATGGACAGCGAATTACTAAAGATGTCACCACTCTCTAGCAGGTCTTGGAGCAACTGAGCTAGGGCTGTGTTTGCTATGGCATTCCAGCCCTAAAGCACCTTCCCAAAGCTGGTGATGGAGCATGTGATGAGCCCCAGGGTTGGTCTTTGCATGTGATTTTTCACTCTGTCCATTCAATCAGCAAAGCAATGCAGCCTTTAAATGCTATGGATAAATATTTGAAGTTTATCTGGGTTTCTGATAACTCCATTTTTCTTCTAGGGATTAAATGGGAACCAGATGAGAATGGAGTCATTGCCTTTGACTGCAGGAACCGAAAATGGTAGGAAATGGTCAAACCTCAGTTATTTTTCCAAGGAGAAAACTTGCAGAGAGGATTCGTTTTTACTTAATTTTCCTCTGACCTAGGTACATCCAGGCAGCGACTTCTCCGAAAGACGTGGTTATTTTAGTTGATGTGAGTGGCAGCATGAAAGGGCTCCGTCTGACGATTGCAAAGCAAACGGTCTCGTCTATTTTGGATACGCTGGGGGATGATGACTTCTTCAACATAATTGCTGTGAGTGCAGCTGTTTTGTGCTTTCTCTGCACTTAGAGTTCATTTGATCTTTCAGCAGCAAGCAGTTAGCATTCTTATTGCTTTTGTGTACACAGCATTAGATGCCCCAGGTTGAGGACCCATTAGTCCCATGTGAATTCACTGAGTCATGGTATTGGAGGGCTTTCGGAGACTATGGGAAAGCAGTTGAGCACATTTCTTCTCCTCACCTAGCATATAGGCACTCTCATCAGGAGGAGTAGCACCAGATTTAGTTTTCCTGGGAAACCAACCTTTTCAGAACCTTGGAGAATTAGACCTAGCATGATTTTCCTTTAACTGCTAGGTTTTCTCACATGGAAATTAACTTTAAGCTAGGTTAGTCTGACAAGATAGTAATAGTAATTATGATGACACAACAACAGAAATCTAGAGAACAGTTTAAGGCTCATGGAGCACTTTATCTCAGCTTCAGAAACAGAAGTGACATTTATTAAGTGCCAACTGTGTGCCATTTGCTTACTCTTCGAATTTGCATTACCTTCATTCCTCACAGCAGCTCTAGAGGGTAGGGGATGGTTTTGGCATTTTCTCAAGTGAAATCTCAGGGATTGAGCATGTCAGTGACTTGGCAGAGGTCACAGAGCTGGGAGGTGGAAGATCTGGGAACCAAACTTGGCCAGTGACATGCTGCCTGGGCAGGACCACTGATTCAGGACTCCATCTCCAGTTCTTTATCCTTTCCTTTTTAATTCTCTGGTATTAGCCTCATCTCATCCCTTATTTCTCTCCTACTCTTTTACAAAGATGATAGCCACAATAAGCTTGGTTCTTCTCCTTGAATAGTTAGATAGGTGCTACTGCATGGTGCTCACCTGTGCTTTACTGTATCACCTCTGTCTGGGACATGAAGTGGCTGCAGTAGGCAGTGAAGGCAATGTGGGAAGAGGGACAGAGCTTGTGCTTCAGAGTCGAGACTTAGTTTTGAAACCTAGTTTGGCCACGTACAATGGCATGTATTGGGATGAACTTCTTGAGTCTGCGCATCAGACAGCAGCTGTGAATTGTGTGCAGTCACATCGCCCTCAGGGCCCCTGTCTGGGGGCCAGTGGTAGGATATGAAAGAAGGGATGCTATTTGGAGAGTGACCAGCACGGACATGCTCTAAGAAAGCTGTTGCTGTGTCTGCATGGCCTCTCCGGGCCCCTGAGCAGTGTGTGTCATCATGGTACCCTATTTCCAGGTAGCCTTCTACATGGGCACGACACCTACTTTTAGTCACTGGGCAGAGGGCATGGGTGTCAAAATGACACTGGTCTTGCAGAGGAGATTGCTTGATTAGTGTCCTGACTGCTTCTGATGAGACTGGGAGCAAAAAGGCATGACAGCAGGGCACCATGATTTATAGCTTCAGATTTTAAAAAGACCTAAAAAGGAAGAGGAAAAGAAAGAGAATAATAAATTCCTGAAAACAGAGGTTGTTTATTCATTGAACTATCCCCGGTGCCTAGGACAGTACCTGGCAAATAGTACTTTAAATCCTTGTTGAATGAGTAACACCGGCAGCTGCCTTCTATAGAGTGCCACTGCCAAGTGTCCCATGTCAGTGATCTCATTGGGTCTTCACCTTGGCTCTTTACCATGTGGTATGGAGACATTGGCACCAGGAGGAGGAGGTAGACACTACTGACTTGAGGTCATACAGCTAGAGAAAGTGGCACAGTGAGGACTCAGAAACTGTTCAGGTTTCCCTTGTCCTGTATCCTGAGCAGAAGTGAAGAAAACAGTTGAGCCACTCAGCCATCTTACTGTGAAACTGTGTGGCCTCGGGCACAGCTATTTGAAGGAGATTTTCAGATAGAAATTTAGATTTCCAAATCAAGAGAAAAGTTAACTTTAGTTACCAGTCTTACTGTGAATATGCAAATGTGGCTTGATCCCCACACATCCTGAAGCATTTACAGATAAGAAGCAGCTCATTTGGGACTATCTTTCTTATTAATCTTTAATTACTCATTACAGAAGTATCAGAAATTTGCATAATAAGAAGAGCTAACTAATTACATTGTGAATCCTTTATCAGGCGGGATTTATTGTTCTGTTAACAAAACCAATCGATTGAAATAATCTCTGTAAGTTCATTAAGATATACAAACAGTGTCAACTCAATAATGAAGAGAGGGTGATTAAGATAATTAAAAGTAGACATGCCAGTTGTTATAGAACAGTTAAGGAAAAAAGTATTTTTTAACCCCAAATTGGCCCCTTATATAAAGAAACCCATTAGAGGGCCCATTAACCCTCACTGTACATCTGTTTGTTAGCTTTCAGCATAAATGATCAGCTTCAAGACTATTTACATAATTATTTCAAAAACTAGAAAGATACTCTGAACTTTTTAATTTGAAGCCTCTGTATTAAAATCATGAACTCTATTCCCTTAATGGGTAATGGTATAGATCAAATATGTTCGTGAATTTGTATTAAAAGCCCAAGGTCATAAAAGGAACCACTAATTAGTGGTAACTTTTACACATTGATTGCTTTTAATATAGGCAACATATGTAACAGTTTTAAACAATTCAGAAATGTTCCCATTTGGCACATATCCTTCCAAATTTTTCTATATATATGAACACATATTTTTCCCCACAAAAATATAATTCTATTTTACAGAATATTCAGCACTTGCTTCTATACTAGTATCAAGTGTATCTGAAGAACAAAGCATTCCATTCCCTATAGTTGGTGTTAATTTTTTAACCAGTCCCCCTTTGCTGGACATTATGCTGATACTAATCTCTTCTACTCAAGAGTGCTACAGTGAATGGACTCATGCATATATTTTTGCAGGGTAAGGTGTGCTTCTATTGAATAAAATCTAGAGGTGAAATTGCTACACCAAAGGGTATGCATGAGGTTAGGTATTATCAGAATGTCCACTAAATACGGTTTAATAGTTACACATTTAGAATCTGTATTAGTCAGCTCCATCTGCCATAACAAAATACCACAGATTAGGTGGCTTAAATAACAGATATTTGTTTTCTCTCAGTTCTAGAGGCTAGAAAGTCTAAGGTCAAGGTCTGGCAGGGCTTGGTTTCTGGTGAGGATTCTCTTTCTTGCTTGCGCACAGCCACCTTCTTGCTGTGTGTTCAATGGCATTTTCTCTGTATGCTCATGCAGCTAGAAAGAGAAAGAGAACAAACTCTCTCATGTCTCCTCTTATCAGGCTACAGTCTTATCATGAGAGCCCCACCTTCATAATTTCATCTAACCCTAATTACCTCCCAAAGGTCCATCTCCAAATATCACCACATTGGATGGTAGGGCTTCAACAAACGGATTTATGGAGGTGACGCAAACATTCAGGGCAATATTTTGAGAGTCCTCAATAGTAGATTTGTAATTGATAAATGTTTATTTGTATTTTCTTCAATCATCTCTTCAAACCCTAAGTGTGTTTCACCTGTTTTGCCGTGCCAAATTATGTTGTTGGGTTTTCTCCCCGTCTCCTCCTATTCCCACAGTGGCAAAATTGCTCTAGTAATACGGTATATGTTTTTCCTCTCTGCTTAAAATGGTCACTTGCCTCTGTCTAGAGGGGTCCCCACTGCAGGCTCTTGGAAGTGCAGGGAGCTGGAATATTTGGAATTCCATCCAGAATGCTCTGCAAATCTGTTTGAGTGCATTGTTCTTGTTGGCTGGATTCCATTTACGGGAGGACATTATCATTTCACCCTTCATTACACTGTCAGCTTTCGCTTGCTTGCTAGGTAGATGTTTGAGGAGACATTTTAGTGTTTTAGAGAGAAAGTAAAGAATACCATTTTTATTTTCAATGTTGGAAGCCCTTGTGCATTGTAGGTTTTTTTGTTTGTACAAATCTAATTCATCATTGCCATTTGATTTTCAGTGCCATATGGGGAAGGAAGGAAGGAGATTTAAATAGTGGAAAAGGCTTTCCTTGCCCATTCCAGCCATTTTTGCATATTTACATGGTTGTATTAAGTTCATTGCTAAGTACATCTTATATATTATACAGAAGATTTTCCAATCCAGATCTTTCCAGAGAATAAACATGAGAAGATAATATTAAAAATTGTTTTAGTTTCCATGGGCAGGGTATTGCGAAATCTAAGACCGATGAACTAAATGATTGAATTATGAAAGGATAGTTGAAATATGAGAGTGATTTTGTGCAGTTGAAGTTAAAATTTAAGGTCAAACCACTGGTGCATGAAGAGAGATATTTCTGACAAAAGAAAAGCCATATTTTTCTGATTCACTTTGAAGTCTAATTCCAAGCCATGCATTAAATTAACAATATTATCATAAAAATGAGGGTGCTAATTCTGTTCCATGCTGAAATTTGAAAAATGGTTTTACGGAAGCCTAAGCCATGCATTAAATGAACACAGTATTGACTGGGCTGATATTGTTAAATCAATTTAAATGTCCCCTGTAGCCCGTGTTTGTGCAGAGTTGAATAAAGAAGAGCATCATTTGTTAGTTCAACCCAGAACTTCTGGTGCCCTGGTTTTAATTTGCAGAATTTTCTTTAGAACCATTTCTCCAGTGCTTTTCCTGCTGTGGATTTTCCCTTTAAAGTAATCGATTCCGTATTAAAAGTATAAGGATGGTATTTTGTTTTGGTGCTCATTTGTTCTGTACTGCTAATTATGTCCAGTCATGTTTCAAATTACACAAGAAGCTTTTGTAATGCAAAAGATCCCCAGGATGCCTTGTGTCGGTGAAAATATTGTGAGTTCATTGGCTTCATTACATAATCCCTACACATTTTCATTCTAAAGGTTATTTAATCAAAAGTGCACCAATAAAACCATAAAATATTTAATGGAGTTCCAGCAATTCTACATAAGCTTCTTGCATTATATGAGCATGTCAGCATTTCAGTTCTATTGGTTTTTCATGGAAATTAGGATTCTCTAAAATGTACCTGTTTACTTCCTTTACCTTTTATTTATTACCTGTTTTTTGAAGAGGATAGAGATTCTCATCATACTATTTTATTTATTGTTTTGTCTTTGTGTCAACTATTTTTTTCTCTTGGCTTTGTTCCTAGTCTTTTCCATGTAGTTTTGCCTTTCATTTCTTTGTTCTGGTTGTTTATTCATTCAGCAAATACTATTGAGTGTTAAGAATTAAGTAATGGGGCTGCTTTTATAAATAAAGAAGACAGGTTGTCTTCCTGCATGGACTTTGAGGTTTTGTGTGTGTGTGTGTTGGATGTGGATGCGACCAGGAAACGGGTGCTCACAGTAAAGTGTGGACAGTGCAGTCTCAGAGAGAGTCAGTAGGGGAGACTGTGGGGGAGGCTGGGACAGCACAGAGCAGGGGCATGCAGCCAACTGGGGGCTCAGTGATGGCTTCTTGGAAGAAGTGATGATGAAATGAGCACTTTAAGAGAGGTGGTCATTAGCCAGATGTATGCAATGTGTTAGGGCAGGAAAAAGGAGAATAAACAATTGAGGAAAATGCTATTTTCAGGTGGTAGTACATCCTCCCCAACCCACCGGAAGTACAGGCTTGGTTGGATTGACCGAAAGGAATTCAGAGCTTGGACATACTGGAGTAGGGGTGAATGTGGGAGGCAGAGAAAGCAGGTGGGTGGGGTAATGAGTAAAAGAGTGATGGAGACTGGATTGAGAGTGTTAGTCAAGTAAGTCTGCTCAGCCACATAGAGGAACTGGGACATTCCCTGGAGGCAGTGGAAGACATGGAGGGAGTCTCAGCTGCAGGATGATGTGTTCACAGGTTCCCTAAAGTCTCTCTCTTCTTAATGAGGTCTTCCTTCATTCTCTTTTATAGGCAACTGATGATCTTCTTCTGTTAGGCCTGAAGGCTGCATTGCTTTCACTAATCAACTTCAGCTTCCAATATTAAGCAGGGTTCAGAATTCCCAGCATCATCCAGAGCCCCACAGTCAGCTGTCCTTGGCTCTCCAGTTTCTGGGCTGAGTTTTACCGGAAACAGTGTGTGACACAATTCTACATCAATGCCAAAGCTTGCATGAATCTTGGTCTGTGAGCCCAGCCCATTAGTTCTTCATTTTTAGATCCTTCTCTCTTAAGTTCTGACCATTCATTGAATTAAACTTAAAACTTGTCTTTCCTCTTTTAGATCATCATTAAAAATCCCATTGAGGATTTTACTGTGTTTTTAAAATGCAAGATGTTGGGAATGCTTCCAGAGATTTGGCAAAAGGAAGGAAAAGGCAGATGGTGTTGTGTCCCTTGCTGTCAGAGAGTAGAGTTTGGTGGTTGGCATGCATGAAGACAGTAGCCTAACATGTGAAGATCATGGGTTTCCCTTGAGCCTGATTGTTTGTTTGTTTGTTTGTTTTTGTTTTTTTTGAATGGGGACCCTTGTAGCATTACAGATAAGCAGTTTTTATCATGAAAAGGAAAAGCAGATATCATCTTCAGACATAATGAACATATTCTTTTACTAAAAAAAGCAAGAAAAAGTGGTACTTGTCCATGCCACAGTGATGATCATGTGCAAATTTAGCCAGTGTTTTATGTTCCTGGTACATAGCAGATGCTTAGTTAATATTCGGTGAGCAAACAAAGGAACAAAGGTTTCATGGCATATACCTTCCTGGGAAGAGATTTGGCAGTAGGTTGGCTGCACTGTCTGTGTTGGCCCCCGGTCTGCCGAAGACCCAGGTCACTGAGAGGGTTCAGAGTGTGGCACAGGGTAGGGTAGTGTGCAGCCACGCAATGCAATAGTTTCTGTCCTGGGTATTTAGAGTCACGTGTGCCTACTGGAGTAACACTTCTCTGCAGTGAATGGGAATGCAGAGTCTATGCTCTCTGCAGAAGATTGGAGCATGTGAGCCCTGTTTCTAAGAGTGCCATCATCCCACCATCCCCTTCCTACTTAGCAAGTACCAGCTCTAATGGAGGATACATTTGTCAGTCTTTCTCTCTGTGTACCACACATCATACTCACATATATATTTTCTTTTCTTCCCTGTGAAGTGCACCCACACACTTTCTTTCTCTTTCTTACATGTGGGCTCTGTGTTGACTATTTACTGAACTATTTCATTTCATCCTTACAGTGAGTTCATGAGAGAGATGCATTTATAATCCCCATCTCCACAACATGAATACTGATGCTCAAAGAGCAGAGATGCTTTGGCCAAGATCAACCAGCTAGTGTGTGTCAGAGCTGGGATTTGAACCCACCTATCTGCCCCAGTTGCTTTAGCTCTACTGCCCCACCCTTGTGTGGATCAGAGGAGGAAAGTGAACCAGACAGGAGAAAGGAAGAAGGAAGCTATCAGTGACTGAGGCCCTGAGTCTGTGTGGAAGCTTCTAAGCTCTTTAAGAGGTACACATTCTTTGTCCTTTTCCTCACCACATGGTTGGTGGGCTGACTGGACTATATCTAGGGCTGCTGGGTTCTCTCCTATCCTGCTAAGAGACTCTTCCCATTTCCCAGAAACTTGCAGGAAGGACTAAACACTTTGGGGAGAGTGGAGGGTGGTTGAGTGCCTCCCTGGGGTTCACTCCTGGTATTGGGAGGGAGCAAAAGCAAATGGTAGAAGAAAACTGCATCTGGCTATTGATGATATGCATTGCATCCTTTTCTGTTAGACTGTTGATATCTAATTATTTAAATACGGATGGAGAGTTGAAGAAGATCATTGTATCTTAGACTAGATCTTAGGTTGTAAATTGACTTGGCCATCTCACATCATTGTTTCACAAAGTAGAAGTCTAGGGGACATCCATTAAAATGCAAAAACTGAAAGGTTTCCAAAAGGAGAGTTGCTGAGAATTTGGAAGCAGTTCCACAGGCAGGGTGCCCTTGATGTCCCCCTGGGAAGGAGCTCTGGGAGCATGCACAGCCCATGGGCCTCCTTGGCACAGCTGCCTGGTGTGCACCATTCCCTCACACAGACGGCTGAGCCCTGCTCCCTTTGGTGATACAGACCAGATTGCTCAGCATAGCTTTGTCCTGATGCAGTCAAGGGAAATTAGTTAACTGCAAGCTTGGATGATGCCACTAACAAGCTGGCGGGGGTTCAGAAGAGCAGATTCCTCCACTGTGGCCATGGCTCACACAGCGACAGTGAGCATGGTTTTGATTACTGCATATGTTCCTCCCTGATGAGGGCAAGAACTTCTTGGTCTTTACTTTTAAGCCCCCTCTACAGTCCCCTACATGTATAGGCCTTTACATTAGCAAAATAGTTTCAGGTATTTTGCCTCATTGGGTCCTCACAAGGGTCCCTGGAGGGTAAACAGAAGATGAATTAGCAATTCTTATGTATAGAAATCTGCAATCAGAGAGGTTTAGTGACCTCCCCAAGGTCACACAGTGATTGTATGGCAGAGGTGGTACTTGGGCTTAAGTTTCCTGACTCCCACCCCAGACTACAGAACCCCAGGAATCAATATTGAGAACTTGTATTAGGCAGAATGTAGATAAATTTTAAAAATTTACCTGAAAAAATGGAGTTGAAAAGTTTTGGGCTGCAAGTTATAGAAGAACTGAGTAAAAGCTGCTCCAGTATCTAGGCATCTCATAATCTCCTGGAAGAAGCTTGGAGGAGGGCAGCTGCTATTTTGGTACAGTGGTTCAACAGTGTCATCAAGGACACATACTGGCTCCATCTTTCTGCTCTGTCTTCCTTGATCCTTGCTCACCATTCTTAATCATGTTGCCTCATGGTTGCAAAAGGGCTTCTGCAGCTCTGCAATAGCATCCCAAGAGGGAAGGATGGCAGTGGATGTAGAAGAGTTTTCCTTTAATGGTAAGAAAAAAATTTCATTGAAACTGCCCAGGAAACTGTCCCTTATGTCACTGGCTGGGAATGGGTCACTTGACCCCATAGCCTGCAACACAGGCTATGAAAACATGTGCCTAGCAGAGGGAAACCAGATAGCTGTGATTGGCTAAGACTGATTATGCTTCAGGAATAAAAGGAATTAGGCTATAAGAATGGGCATATTATCACCCTGAACCACATCAGTCAATGAGGGAAGTGGAGGAGAGGGAAAATGGCTGTATTTTTTTTTTCCCCAGCAACTTCTGGTGTCAGTTCTATATGGACTGAGAATTTTGGAGAAGCTCTTCTTCAGATTAGGCTGTGCAATTGCTTCCTGAATCTTGAGATGACATTCCATATGTTGACTTAAATTTGCACTCCCGTTTGTCAACAGCTGATTTCAGAACTGCATAAATACATTTTTTCTCCATGGTTTGTCTAGCTCCAAGACCACTGAACTATAATTTTTCAGATGCTTTTGTATGACTAAAAACAAAGATTGAAGAGGGTGCACAAGTCAGAATGATTGGAAATATAATCTAGGGGGCCAGAGAGGAGAAACTGGGGGCTCTGAGGTCCTGAGGTCAGTGGCTTGGAGGTCATACTGCTTGGGTGTGAATCTAGACTTCACCTTATGTATTCCCCAGTGACTTTGGGCAAGTTGATCCTCTGTACTCTGCCTCTGTTTCCCCATCTGTAAAGGGGGAGTAACTGGAAGTACTTACCACATGAGGTTGAGATATCCAGTGAATGAAGTCTAGCCTGTGTCTAGATGAAGGAGATGCTCACTAACGGTTAGTTGTGGATGTTAGTGTCATCACTACCCCTACATGCTACTAAGCATCTCAGCAGGTGAAACCTGATGCATCTCAGTCATTGTTGCAGGAGCTGCTGGTCTGGTCCTCTTCAGTCTGTCCCTGTAGTGTGTCCAGAGTATTTGTCCCAAGCTGATCTTTTTATTTCACACACTTCTCTGCTCATAGCCCTCCATGCTTCTTACAGCTTAAAGTCCAGACTCCTTAGCCAGACTTTGGTCTAGAGCTGGGCTTATGAGAGATGGTTCTGGTCCTTCCCTCTAGAGCTCTGGGATGGGCCTTTGGTCCCTGAAGTGGAAATACCACAACACTTTCATTGAACATACTGTTCTTGGGCACCTACTTATGGGCTCAGCCCTGTTCTTGTCATATGGAACACACTGAGGAACCAGACATGGACTCTAATGATGTAGTCCTGCCTTGTGGTGAGGGATCCAGGCACAAGGCATTATAAACTGGGAGTAGACAGGAGAGGAGCCTTTCTTGTGACAGAGACTGCTTCCCAGAGTAGGCAGGAATGAGTTGGCCCAGAGACTGAACAGGAATCAGCTGGGAGATTCTATAGCGAGGGCTCCAGGCAGAAGGCCCAGTGGTAGAAGCCCTGAAGGAAAAGATGGGCCATCCCAGAGGACAGGAAGGGAATTAAGGCTGGTCGGTGCTAAGTTTATGGGGAGGGCTAATGAGTAAACATGCTAAAAAAGTCAATAGGGCCAAATGTCTAGAGCCCTGTCAATACCTGGGAAAGTTCATCTGCAGAGCAACAGGGAGCTCTGAATGGCGTTGAGAAGAGTGGGTATGATTAGATTTGTGTTTTGGAAGGTCCCAGTCTAGCTACAGTGCAGAGAACTGTGCTTGATGAAAGAAATGAAGATAAGAACACTCACATTTCCTCTTCCCAGTTGTGAGCTTTGGACAAAAACAAAGGGTCATAATCTGGGTATTCTGGCATCAAAAATGATGGGAAGGCTGGCATTGCCGTACGTGGAAGGTGATGTCACTGTATGTGGACAGTGATGTGACCAACACCTGCACAGCCCCGCAAAGAGGGAACATCAAGGCCTTTCCTTTCCAACATTCTGTCCCCTCACTCACGTGTGACCCGAACGTGGATGCCTTGGTTCTATGAAACCAAGGACAGGAGCTGGAGCCATATCCACCCAAGTGTGGGATGCTCTTTAGATCTTACCTATATCACACACTGCCCAGGGAACCTCCATGTTTGGAGCAACCCAGGAAGGATTATCAGTTAACTATATACACCTTGAACACTGCCATACACCAACATGTGCTCTGTAAGTTTCTCTCTCAAGAAAAGAATAAAGAATGTCTTTGGCACTTAAGCATGATTTTGAATAGGGGCACCATTGAGAAAGTTACCTTATGTAAATGAATTGAGCCTGTGATTGTGCTGCTTTTTTGTTTTGTTGTGTGTATCCTTAAATTATCCCTTCAAATACTTAGTTGTTTCCTCTTGGCTGTTTCTTCCCTTTGCAGTATAATGAGGAGCTTCACTATGTGGAACCTTGCCTGAATGGAACGTTGGTGCAAGCCGACAGGACAAACAAGGAGGTAGGACCTGCCACTGAGTGGTGCATCAGGGGTCACAGCACACCGTCTCCCTCACAGTGATCACTTACAATAATTCTGTCCTAGTTTTTAGAAACTCATCAAATGTACTGCCCTTTCATTGAGGGCCTTGGAACCCCAGTGTGTAGAACATTTATGAAGAGGCACAAATAAAATCATGGCAGTAAAATACTTATATTGAGTTCAGATGCTCACTAGTTCTGAAACAATTGCATTTATTTTCTTTTTCTTTTGCTCTAAGCACATCCTGTGTTGTGTTTTTCACCCATATGGACACCATTGAAAGAATATGACTCTTGCTGAGATTTCAAAGAAAATTGAACCCACTTGTTGTATCTCTTCTTGCACTCAATACTATTGCTTAAATAACTGTTGGGGTAGATATTGGGGTAACTTGACTCTGGGATTAGAAGGTAAGCTTTACAAGGATAGGGACAATGTCACTCTCTGCTGTATCCTCAATCCTCTGAGCGTTGCCTGCTCTGTAAATATATTGCCTGGAACAAAAGAAAAATATGTTAACGGAGGAACTTAGGAAATGGTTACAAATTTCCCTTCCCTTTCCAATTCTAGGAAAATTTCCAGAATAGATTACTATAAAATAAATCCTGTTTCCCTTTGCATACCTTTAAGTCTGTTAATATAACCACCATAGCCACCACCAGTCACCCCTACAGGGCCAGGTGGCAGTTTAGGTTGAAGGTGTAGCTGTGGCTGCAACAGTATCACATCTCCTGGGACTCATAGCTGCCATTATGCATGTTGTTTTGTTGTGCATGCCACGTGGGCATTATAAAATAATACTTCTCCCCTGGAGAGCAGACCCCTATGAGGTGGCTGAGGACAGTGGCCAAGGTAGGCTCTGTGACATGCTATACATGTACTGGGGAGAACCTCCTGGCCCAAACGGGCAGGGAGTGGCATTGGTGCTAACTTAGGTGCAAGTGGTAGAAGCACTTGGTTTGGGCACCTCTAAGAGAGTGAACAACAGAGGACTGGGAGAAATTCATTATAACTGGAACACAGAGTGAGAAGGAAAAATTATACTATCCAAGGTGCAGATAATATCCAAGGTACAGCTTGAGAGGAAAGCAACACCATAATCAGTTTCACTTTTAGAAGAGAGAAACAAATACATTGTAGTCCAAAGCCAATTCCCTACAATATCTAGGGAATGTTCATGGTCATTTCCTAGGCTAAGATAGGGAAAAATAACTTAAACCTACAGCCAAATTTCTCTAGGGATTTTCCCTTTGTTTGGGCATAGCCTGAGTCTAGATTTCACCCACTTCTTAATTTTGTAGCATTGGAATATTTCCAAGGGCCCCAATAGATATCCAGTGGTGGTGCATACAACATTAAATAGAAAAGTTGCTTAAAATGATCCTTTAAGTGGCTTCCTAAATGAACAAGGGCAGTGTGATATTTGGAGATAAGAAGTCTTATGAATGAAACAAATTGTTAGAGAAAGTGAGCTAAGAATTTATTTTAAATTGCCTTTGAATTTATGGATATTGAAGACTGAAGTAGTTTTTATTAAAATTAATCCAGACTTTTCATTCTGCCAATATGGAGTAGCCACATTTTAATCAAATCCCTCCCTTTACAACTGAAAAACCCTGGACATAACCCAACAAACAAGTATAGGAAGACTGCTGCCTAGACTGAATGACATCGAGGTGAGTTCCCTGGGTTTCTTATTGATTCCTATATGTCCCAAGTAGAGCACTCCAGAAGCTTCCTACCTGGGCCAACAATAGGCACAGACAAAACAAACAAACAAACTTCCAAGAAAAGCCCCTAGCCAAAGGACCAGGAAAAGGATGGCCTAACAACAAAAAACCTTTGTGACAGTACCTTTCCTACTCCAGCCAAGCACCAGTGGAACAACTATTAGACCAGCCTTCCATAGTTTCCTCAGGGCTAAATAGGAAGTTGGTCTTTCACACCATCCACACCCACTTTGCTCTTGTGCCACACCTCAGCAGAAAGACTGCCTGCTAAGAAAAAAGTTTAAATAGGGCCCAGAGTCTCATAGTATATAATTCAGAATGCCCAGAATGCAATGAAATATCCCCCTTGTCATCCCAAGAACCAGAAAAATCACAACATAATTAAAAAAACAATCAACAGAAGCCAATATTGACATGAATCAGATGTTGAAATTATTAAATTGTTTCAGCAAGCAATTAGGAATTCTCTTGAAATAAATGAAAAAAAAAATCTCAGCAAAGAAATAGAATTTAAAAGAGCCAAGTGGAAATTACAGAACTGAAAAATACAGTTCCCAAAATAAAAAGCTTAGTGGATCAACTCAGTAGTCGAGTGGAGATGACAGCAGATAGAATCACTGAACTTCAGGACAGATCAATAGAAATTATCCAGCCTGAACAACAGGGAAAAAATAGATTGGAACAAAATGAACAGAGTCTCAGTGACATGTGGGACAACAAAAGGGCTAGCATTCATGTCATAAAAGTCTCAAGATGAGAGTGTTGTGTTTTTCTCACTGCTCCACTGACTGGCCATTCCCCCATATCTCTCCTTCTCTTCAGGCCTCCCTATTGCCTGAGACACAACAATATTGAAATTAGTCCAGTGAATAAGCCTACAGTAGCTTCTAAGTATTCAAGGTGAAAGGGAGAGTCACAAGTCTCTCAACCTAAGTCAAAAGCTAAAAATGACTAAGTTTAGTAAGGAAGACATGTCAAAAGCTGAGATAGGCCAGAACTAGGCATCTTGCACCACTTAGCCATGTTGTGAATGTAAAGGAAGAGTTCTTGGAGGAAATTAAAAGTGCTACTCCAGTGAACATATGAATGTTGAAAAAGTGAGACAGCCTTATTGCTAATAGGAAGAAATTTTCAGTGGTCTGGAGAGATTAAACCAGCCACAACATTCCCTTAAGCCAAAGCCTAATCCAGAGCAAGGCCCTAACTCTCTTCAATTCTGTGAAGGCTGAGAAGTGAAGAAGCTGCAAAAGGGCAGTTTGAAGCTAGCAGAGGTTGGTTCATGAGGTTTAAGGAAAGAAACCGTATCTGTAAAATAAAAGTGAAAATTGAAAACACAGTGCTGAGGTAGAAGCTACAGCAAGTTATCCAGAAGATTTAGATAGGATCATTTAATGGAGCCACTACACTTAAACTACAGATTTTTAAAGTAGATGAAACAGCCTTGTCTTAGAAGATGATTCATTTAGGACTTTCATAGCTAGAGAGGAGAAGTCAAGGCTTGGCTTTAAAACTACAAAGGACAGGATGATTCTCTTGTTAGGGGCTAATGCAGTTGGTGACTTTAAGTTGAAGCTAATGCTAATTTTCATTCTGAAAATCTGGGACCCTTAAGAGATATGCTAAATCTTCTCTGTCTGCTTGTGCTCTATAAATGGAACAACAAAGCCTAGGGAGCAGCACATCTGTTGACAACATGGTTTACTGAATATTTGAAACCCACTGTTGAGACCTACTGCTCAGAAATATATTGCTTTCAAAATACTACTGCTCATTGACAATGCACTTGGTTACCCAAGAGCTCTGATGAAGACATACAATGAGATTAATGTTATTGTCATGACTGCTAATACAAGATCCATTCTGCAGCTTATGGATCAAGGAGTAATTTTGACTTTCAAGCCTTAATATTTAAGCAATACTTTTCATAAGGCTGTATGTAGCTGCCATAGATGGTGATTCCTCTGATGGATCTGGGCAAAGTAAATTGAAAACCTTCTGAGAAGGATTTACTATTCTAGATGCCATTAAAAGCATTTGTGATTCATGGGAAGAGATTAAAATATCTGCATTCACAGGAATTTGGAAAAAGTTGATTCCAACCCTCATGGGTGACTTTGAAGAGTTCAAGACTTTAGTGGAAGACGTAACTACAGATGTGGTAGAACAGCAAGAAAACTAGAATTAGAAGTGGAGCCTGAAGATGTGACTAAATTGCTGCAATCTCATGATAAAACATTAACAGATGAGGAGTTGCTTCTTATGGATGAGTAAAGAAAGTGGTTTCTTGAGATGGAATCTGCTTCTGGTGAAGATGCTGTGAAGATTGTGGAAAGGACAACAAATGATTTAGAATATTACATAAACTTAGTTGATGAAAGCAGTCTTAGGGTTTGAGAGGATTGGCACAAATTTTGAAAGATGTTCTACCATAGGTAAAATATCAAACAGCACTGCATGCTACAGAGAACTTGTTTGTGAAAGGAAGAATCAATCGATGTGGCAGACTTCACTGTTGTGTTATTTTAAGAAATTACCACAACCACCCCAACCTTCAGGCAACCACAACTCTGATCAGTCAGCAGCCATCAAGGCATCAGCATCGAGGCAAGACCCTTCACTAGAAAAAAGTTTATGATTCCCTAAAGGCTCATGATATTTAGCATCTTTTAGCAGTAAAGGATTTTTAATTAAGGTATGTACATTGGGGTTTTTTTTTTAGACAGTGCTATTGCACACTAAATATACTGCTGTATAGTATAAACAAAATTTTATGTGCACTGGGAAGCCAAAAAATTTGTATGACTTCCTTTATTGTGATATTCACTTTATTCTAGTGGTCTGGAACTGAACCTGCAGTATCTCTGTGGCATACCTGTAAACTGGAACAGGAAAACAATAGAGAAAAATCAATGACACCAAAAGCTAGTTCTTTAAAAAAAAAGTTAGTAAAACTGATGAACCCCTATCAAGACTGATAAAAAAGAAAAGAAGCAGCCACAAACCACCAATACCAGGAATGAAACGGAATGTTACTACAGAACTGTAGTCATTAAAAGGATAATAAGGGAATATTAGAAAGAAGTTCCCACTCTTGAATTTGACAACTTAGAAAAAGTGGATCAAGTCCCCGAAAACTACAAGCTACCAAATCCAAACAAGAAAAAAAAAAAGATAATCTGAATAGTCCTATAAACATGAAAGAAATTGAAGTTATAATTTAAAAGTTCCAAAAAGAAATCTCAAGTTTCAGATGATTTCACTGAAGAGTTCTACCTGTTAAAGAAGAATTAATACCAAATTTACAGAATCTCTTCCAGAAAAATAGGAGGGAAATCCTCCTCAACTCACTTTGTGAGGCTAGTAGGTCCCTGGTAAACCAGATGAAGACAGTAAAGAAAAAGAAACCTACTGACCAATATCCCTTATGAACTTATAGTGAGATTCTTCAACAAAATTTTTGCACATCAAATCCAACAATATGTATCCACTACTACCAAGTAGGATTTATTCCAGATATGCAAGGCTGATTTGACATCAGTGTCACATCAATCAATGTAATTCATTATATCAATAGGCTAAAGATGAAAAATCATATGATCATATGAACTCAGAAAAAGCATTTGATAAAATCCAGTGCACATTCTTGATTAAAAAAAAATTCAGCAAAATGAAAGCAGAGATAACCTCCTCAAATTGATAAAGACCATGTATAAAAACCTAAGCTAACATCAGACTTAACAGTGAAAATTTGAAACCTTTTCCTCTTAAGGTTGGGACAATGTAAATAACTCCACATTTGCCACTCTCATTCAATAGTGCTGTAAGTTCTAGCCAGTGCAGTAAACCCAGGAAAAAAAGTAAAGAATGTCCAGGTCAGAAAGGAAGAAATCAAACTCATCCTATTTTCAGATGATACAATTGTATATGTAGAAAATCCCAGAGAACCTACCAAAAACAAAAAAACAAACAAAAAAACCCCTCCAAACTCCCAGAACTAATAAATAAGTCCAAAGTCACATATACAAGATGAATACCCCAAACCACTTTTTTATATATCAACAATGAACACACAGAAACCAAAACTTAAAAATCAATACCATTTATAATTGCTCCAAAGGCATAAACTGAATAAAACATGCATAGGCTCTGTATCATGAAAATGACAAAATTCTCATGAGAGAAATCAAAGAAGACCTAAATAAAAGAAAGGACTTACCATGTTCATGAATGGGAGGACTAAACATATCAATCCTCTTCAAGTTGATCTGTAAGTTTAATACAATTCCTATCAATTTCAGCAAGGTTTTTGTAGACACAGACAAGGGTTTTCTAAAATTTATATAGAAAAGCACAGGATCTAGAATAGTAAATAATCTTGAAAAAGAATGAAGTAGGAGGAATCAATTTACCCAATGTTAATGCCTATTATATAGTTACAGTAATCAATATAGTGTAATATTGGTGGAGGAGTAGACACAGATCAATGGCATAGAAGAAAGAACATGAAGATATACCTGTACAAATATGCTCAACTGAATTTTTACAAAGGTGCAAACACAATTCAATGGAGGAAGGATATTCTTTTCAACAAATAGTTTACCAAAGCAATTGAATATCCATAAAGTAAAAACAAACAAAAATTTTAAACCTTGACCTAAACATTACAACTTAAACAAAATTTAATTCAAATGGGTCAAAAACTTAAATGTAAAATGTACAACTATGACACCCTCTGAAAAAACAAGAAAAAATCTTGAAAATCTTCAGAACATGGCTAAAGAGTTCTTAGACTTGACACCAAAAGCACAATCCATAAAAGGAAAATTTGATAAAATGGATCTCATTAAAATTAGAAAAACACTTTTTTCAATATAAAAGACCCTGCTGAAAGGATGAAAAGATACGTGATTTTCAAATATCTTTTTTCAAGCTATAACTGGGAACTAACTATCAATATGTGTATACTAATTATATGCAAACCACATATCAATAACATATAAGGAATACATAAATAACTCAAACTCAACAATAAAAACAATCCAGTTAGAAAATAGGCAAAATACATGGAGAGACATTTTATTGAAGAGGATATAAAGGTGGCAAGTAAGTACAAGAAAAGATATTTAACATCATTAGCTAGGGAAATGGAAATTGAAATCCCAATTAGATATCACTACATAACCTATCAGAATGGCTAGAATAAAAATAATTTAAAATAAAATAATAAGACCTACCGAATGCTGTTTAGGGTGTGGAGAAATTGGATCATTCCTAACATACATTGCTCATAGGAATTTAAAATGATATAGCTACTCTGAAAAACATTTGTTATTTTCTTGTAAAACTAAGCATACAATTATGATATAATCCAGCAGTTGCACTCTTGGGCATTTATCTCAGATAAATGAAGACTTACGTTTACACAAAAACCTGTATACAGATGTTCATAGCAGCCTTATTTGTGAAAGCCCAAAACTGGAAACAATCTAGATAATCTTCAGTAGATGAATGGATAAGCAAACTGTGATATATCCATACCATGGAATACTACTTAGCAATTAAAAAAGAGAACTATTGGTACACACAATAACTTGGATGAGTCTTTGACTGTTTGGGGAATTATCCTGAGTGGAAAAAGCCAATCTCAAAATAATATATACTCTATTATTTCATTCATATAACATTCTTGAAATGACAAAATTTATGGAAGTGGAGATAGTGGTTGCCAGAGGTTCGGGGTGGGAGTGGGGAGAGGTCCATGATAAAAGGTCAGCATGAGGAATTTTTGTTGTGATGCAACTGGTCTGTATCTTTACTGTATCAGTGTTAATACCCTGGTTGTGATATAATGTCACAGATATTATATATATCACTATATACTATAGTTTTGCATCATGTCATTGGAGAATACTAGGTAAAAGGCATTTCTCTGTGCTGTTTCTGACAACTGCATGTGGATCTATACTTACCTCAAAATAAAAAGTTTAATTGAAAAGTAATCTGAAGTATAGAAGGAAATCTTAAAAGGGGGCTTTATCAAATTAGTATGAATAGTTGAAGAAAGTGTGTTAGGTTGCTTTAGTTGTCTAAAAAGGTGCTGATTGTAGTTCAGTGTTCAGTTTCTAATGGCAAGGTGTTTCAGTCTTCTTACCTTATTTTTTTGAAGAAAAATCTCAGAAGACAAAGCATTTATCTTTCATTGGAATTTTGGGATGTTTTAAGATAAAGATGAGCTTCTTTGGCTGATTTGAGCCAAATTTCATTTTTATCATCAAATAGATGTTAGGCCATGTACATTCAGGACTCACATAGTGGATGTGATAGAGACTAGAAAATTCATATAAAGCAAAATGATAATTTACAGGTCCTGGGGGTGGAAAAGGCTGTACTCAAGGCTTCGAAAAGGAATCATCTGTCCTTTCCTCAGCGCCTCACCTATGTGTCTTTGGTGGACTCTGATTCTGCAAGGTCAGCCGCCCATTCTGGATCCGTAATTGCATCTCAAGTGAGTGGAGCAGCCCAGCCAGCAGGCTGGTCTCAGTGTCTGCTGCTGTGGCTAAGAAGCAGGCCTGTGTAGGGTAGATCTGCTTGGTTTTCTGGGAAGAAAAGACTGGGTAACAAGGCCAGTACCTATGAGTCTGATGCTCAGTAGAAGCATGAAGGAAAAAGAAGGAGTGAAGGAAGGAAGGCAGGAGGGCAGGAAGGCAGAAAGGAAGGAAGGAAAGAAAGAATAGATGAGCCACCTGAGATAGAATTCTGGTTAAAAAAATTTTTTTTTCATTTCAGTGGAAGATCCACGAAACATTGAAAACAAAAGCAGGAAACTCATGTTTTAATATAATCAGGACAATCTGAACTCGATTGTGGGTGAAATTATCTGATTCCAGGATTGGCAATCCTCAATACTCTGTCTAGTTCAGGCCAAATCCCCTGAATGGCAGCTTTGAAGCCATTTTTTCATGTTCTTTGTGAAATGAGGTTGGAGATTTATGACCTTCTATATAAACCTGTGTACACCTGGCAATGTGCATATTGATGCCAGCCTCCATCCTGTGAGTTCAGTAATTCTTACTAACATGTGCTAAATCCCTTGAGATGTTCCACACTTCATGCAGAATATCCATATACATCCTAACAAGTTGTCATGACAGCCAAATAACTGAGATTATTTCTTATCTTTCTTTTCATACTATGACAATTTCCCTGGTGGCCATTGTAATGCTACTTCCAGTTAATGAAAGGGTATGAAAAGGCTTCTCTACAAGGTGACATATGGGATTATTATGTCATGTACCTTTAGTCCAATGACACCTAACTCTGGTTTCATAGTATTCAGGTGACCTGAAAAATCAAAACTGGATTGTTTTAATTAAAACAGTATTTATAAAACTCATTTTAAAAATTTGAAAGAGGAGTGAGAATGTCTTGAAGTAAAAGAAAAGGTTAGGATAAAAATGCTGGCTTTGGTCAGACTAAATTTTTCCGGTTCACAGATTTCCTGTGATTTTGCTTGACATGGCCTGTGACACATCATCCTGGAACAAGTGATCTTGAGGTTCTGTTAAGTTTTGGTCTTTGTGTTTTAAAGGTATTGTTTACTGTCTGGAGAGAATTTTGCTTTGCTTCTTTATTTACCAAATAACTGAAATATTTTTTCTTTAAGGAAAGAGAAACCATGACAAATTGGGTGAGCCTGGAGCTTAAGTATAGAATTCAAATGAGTAAACTACTCATCCTAATCTACTTCAGACCTTTTAAACCATTCATCAGACCTTAAAATGAACCTCCTGTGGTCTCTCTGAGGGGCGAGGGGAATATGAGTGCTATGATTTTTCTCTGGTTTTATAATGAAGATGTACTGAAATCCACTGAATTGCATGGCTCTGTTTAAGATTCATTTGTGAGTATTTGTCACAAAATCAATCAGTCTTAGAAACCCATGCCACTCTCATCTTCCTCTGCAGTTTTGATCTTTTCCCATGGGATCAGGAGACACTGAACTTCCATGAATTAACAAAAATATACATCCAAGTTGCTGGATTTTCCCCAGTATTGTTTCTTTCAGCCTGAACTTCATCAAAAGAGGCATCATGGATTCTAAAATTTTCCTCTTCCCATGGCTTTATGGACATCCAATTATAGATGGTTGTACATGGTACAGATTTGCCAGTGATATGGGAGTGAGGGCTATGATATGAATTGTAAGGAGAAAGTAGCCCATCTTCACATTGGTGATTGTTGCCCACTCAAACACCAAGGGAGACAAAATTTCAGAGAGAGCAAACACTAACCCCCTTTTATTCAAATCAAAAGTAATGAAAGGTAGGAAGAATTGCATTGCTTTAAATATGTCTCACTTACATTAAAAATAACTTACACAGAGAAAGTTTGGGAATAGCATAAATGTAAGTACTTTTAGATCCAGTATAACTTAACACAATGCAGCTCTAAATAAGAATAAGGTAGGTTTATGTATATTACCACAACATAGTGACAATGGTATATAGTTAGATGAACTACAGGCATGTTGTTGTACAGCAGATCTCTAGAATTTACTTATCTTGGAATATTGAATTATTGGGCCTCTTCTTATCAAGTCTTCCATGGTATGCCTCCTGTTTATCTATCCATTCTCCTCTCTTGCTTTTATGACATTTCCCCTCAACTCCTCCTCTCCATCATCTCTGTCTTTTTCTGTCCCTCTTTCCATCCCTCTTCCTTTCTGATCCAGCCATATTTAAATTCCTATATTCTAGAGGTCATTGTGTACCCTCTTAAAACCAGATCTTACGTGTGTTCTGTTTCTCCTGTCTGGAACATATGACTGCTTTCTTTCCTATTCTCCCACATCTTTTTTGCCCAATTAACTTTTTCTTCCTCTGATCTCAGGTAAAATAAATTCCCTTTAGGAAATGTTCCCTTCTTACCTAAGAAAGGATTCAGTGCCCTCTGTGGTTTCCCCATGAGGCTGTGTGGTGACCTGATTTCTCTCTACCTTCCCCACTGGCCAGAGTCTCCGGGTTGGTGCTATATTCACCGCTGCTTCTACTACATCCAGTATAGGGCTGTCCATAAAGAGCACTGAATAAAGGAAGGAAAGAGCACATCAGATCAAGTTAGTCTCCTGTTCAAAGCCCTCCCAGTGTTTCCCGTTGCACCTCGAATGAAATCTAACCTCCTTTTCAGTGACTACAAAGCCTTGGGTGATATCACCCTGTCGGCCACTCCACGTTCTCCAACTCTTCTGGGCTTACAGTCTGTTTCTTTGTCATCTTGCTCTGCTCCATGCCCATTCCCACCTCCGTAGGGCCTCAGCACCAACCCCTCCTCCTGGAAGAAGTAGAAGCACTCCTTTTTGGTTAGATCTCAGCCCAAAGGTCACCTTCCCTGACCCCCTCCACCATGTCACTCTGCTCTGACTCATGTGAGCCCTTGTGACAGATGTTCCTTTCTTTTTATTTACTTGTTCATTTGTCTGTCTCTTACCTATGACCTGAAAGGCCTCTCTGTGGACACTTATACTCTGCATTTTATCACTGCTGCATCTCTTAGAAGGAGCCCTTGCCCATCAGATGTGCTCAGATATTACTAACTAAATAGGTGAATGAATAGAGAAAGGAGTATTTGTTTTTCTCATTCTGCTGTAGTTTAAGATTAAGTTAGGTCTGAAAGTGAAAGAAAAAAGTAGAGGTAGGCAAACTGACAGCTGAAAAATGGGAGCTGATAGCATGATGCTGGGGGAAAAGACCAAAAATGGTTTAGATAAAACAGCTGGGAGTATATAAGCAACACCTTGGGGCATCTAGGATTTTGATGAGTTACAGCAACATAGCTATATTCACCAGACTGTTCATTAGGACAATTTTGAGTCATTGGGGTGAATTTAAATTTGGATCAATAGTCTTTATCTTGGACATAAAGAGGTGAAAATGCCTAATGGTTAAGAACTAGGTTAACATAGCTGTTGAGTCCTGTCCATGGTGACCAGCTGAGGGGTGGTATGTGTGTCACCTCACCTCTGCAAGCTGCCCTTTCTTTCCCATCTGCCAAGTGAGCATCCACTGTTCCCTTCCTCCTGTACGAGGGCTCTGGGAAAGTTTAATAGGAGAACAGCATTAGGGCATTTTGCAATGCCAGCATCTTAACAAATTTGAGTAATTGATTATTTACTTAAGTAATAATGATTATTAGTGATTTCTCAAGAAGATTTTCTGCCCTAAATGGTAACATATAGAAAGATAGAGTTTATAAAGGATAAACTGCAGTTTTCAGAACCAGCCACTTTCCAGAGCATCTCTCCAAGGGAGACCAACCCTTCTGCATGAAGTTCTTTTGTGCATACATACAACCAAGCTATCTAACTTTTGCCATTTTTAATGGAAACATTCAAACCATTAAGCTAGAGTGTTCTGTCCATGATTTCACAAATATTTAGTTAACAATAATGGGAATTGTACCTTATAATGTGGCACAGAAGTAGGTCAGCACTTGGATGCACGCATATGTCCTTGGCCATCAATAGATATAACAACCTCTGAGTAAAATGTGACTGACCCAGAGCATCTGAGCTACCCTAGAGACCACTCCAGAGACTTGTTAGAATAATACTGTCCATGACTATAGTCTAGGTGTTGGGCCATCATCTAAAGTCCAAAACTCCTGTCTTACACTTAAGACGTGTTATTTTTATGGCAGGCGCCTCTGACAGGAAGATAGAAAAGAAAGTACACATGGCAAGAAGTCCTACTGCATATTGTGAAATCCTGCCCTACTGAGTGGCTTGCAGGTGCAGCCACCTTAGCTGTTGTATTCGAAACCAACTAGAACATTGTCAATGTCAGGGTAATGGGAACTCAGTCATGCCTTCCTCACACCTGGGTTGTGACTCCCTGCTTTCCAAAGCCTTGTCATCTCTCTTCTTTCACTGAGTGATCACTGACTCTGGGAGTGGAAGTCATACCCTGAGATTACATGTTTTATATTGGACAAAATGAATCCAGGACAACTTGCTCAGAATAAAAAGCTATTGGTAGCAACCATATTAAATGGCTATTTTTGTAGATCAAAAAATGGTCTGATAGTTCAGTGTTTCTCTTAGGTAGTATGGCCAGTCCATGTGAATTGGGAGGTGATCTCAGATGTAACCCATTAGCCTCTGTGCTCCCAATAAGTTGTACTGCTAATTCAATTAATATCACAATTAATTGTATTAATTAACTGTACAAGAGCCTACAAGCAAATAAAGTGACTAATTAATAAGAAAAAAACCCAAATACAACCTGGCAGTTAGAACAGTGGGCTTTCGTATGAGGATTACCCCAGCAGTGTGGGAATACAGCCCTGTAGCCTGCCCTCTGACTTTATTTCTGAAGGGTTAGACCTGTTACTTTTGCCAAACGTGGTTAAAATGAGCTATGAAAAACCCCTGAAGGTTTTAATGCCGCGTGACTTCACTCTGTGCTTGTTCCTTAGGTCTGGTCTGGATGCCAGGCCATCCAAGCATTAACTAGCACACTGGCCACATGGGCAGAGCTGGGGGACAGGAGGGAGCTGCCAGGGTCTCTGCCTCAGCTGCCATCACAGCCTGGGGAGGACCATCCAGATGCCAGGCCCAAATCCTCTGTTCTGCCTGCCAAGATGAAGGCGGCATGAGCCAGCTGGCACGGGCTGTACATAGCCCTCGAGTTTGCGGTCAGTTAGTTGCCAGAAACACTTTAGGATCAGGGGTTGACGCTGAAGGCATTTCCCAGGAAAGTACTATTGTCTGACCTGAACCTTGCCAGTCCTGCATCTTCAAGCAGTGTCTGAGGCAGGCTGTCCCCTCCCTGGGGTAGTGAGGTACAGTGGCATGCTTGGGTAGAAGACCGGAAAACTAATGGAAGGAAGCCCTTATAGCCTTGCTCCCTCCATTTCAGGTCCCCGAGCTCTCTTTACACATTATTTGCGCCCTGTTGCTAATTCAAGAGCAGTCTCCTCTCCATTAAACTCTTTCAGTGTACAAAGTGAAAGATATTTCCACTTGTGACGCTGCCTCTTGCTTATCTTTAGAGAGAGATGTTCTATCTGTAACACTTAAAAGATTTGCTTTGGTGAAGTGTCTGTTCAGATTTTTTTTTTATCATTTCTTAATTGGATTGTTTTCTTATTGAGTTTTGAGTGTTCTTTATATATTTTGGATTCAAGTCTTTCATCATATATATTCTTTGCGAGTATTTTCCTCCCAGCATGCGAGTTGTCTTTTCATTATCTCATTGGTATCTTTCAAAGAGAAGAAATTTTTTTTATTTGGACCAAGATATACAGATAGCAAATAAGCATATGAAAAGACACTCTATATCATTAGTCCATTAATGAGATGCAAATTAAAATCACAATGAGCTGTCACTACACACTTACTACAATGGCTGAAATGTAAAAGACTGATCACATCAAATGTTAGTAAGGATGCAGAGGAATTGGAGCACTCATCCACTGTTGACAGGAATGTAAAATGGTACAACCAATTTAGACAACAGTTTGTCACTTCCTTAAAAATTTAAACATACACATGCCATATGATGTAGCATTCTACTTATCCAAGAGAAAAGAAAGCATACGTCCATGTAAAAAACTTAAACATGAATTTATTTGCAGCAGCTTTATTTGTAAATATTCCAAACTTTAAACAACCCCAGTGTCCATCTATAGGTTCATGGATAAGCAAATTATGATATACACATACTGTGGAAAACTACCCAACAAGAAAAAGGAATGAACTACTGATAAAATAACTATACTGAAGCCACACAAAAGGAGTACATCCTACATGATTCCATTTACGTAAAACTGTAGAAAATACAAACTCACTTATAGTGACAGAAGGCACTCAGTGGGGAGGAATGGGAAGGTGGAATCATAAAGGGGCATGAGAAAACCTTTGAGGGTGATGAAAATGTTCACTATTTTGATTGAATTGGTGATGTTTCACACATGTATACACATGTCAAAAGTATCACATTGTAGATTTTCAATAATGCAGTTTATTGTGTGTCAATTATACTCGAACAAAGCTGCTGAAAAACCGTGATATTTTCAGAATCACTTAAGAATAAGGTATATGATAAGAAAAAAGGATTTCATAACTATGTATGGTGCTGAACGTTAACTAGACTTATTGTAGTTATCATTTTGCAATATATACAAATACTGAATCATTATGGTGTACACCTGAAACTCATATAATGTTATATGTCAGTTATATCTCAACTGAAAAAAAAATTGAAATTCTTCCACAAATATGGACTTACTAGGAAGACGGGCTCATCCACAGCAGTGAGGCTTTATTTGTGCAATGATGCTCTCACATTAAAAAAAAAGCATTTTAATGTTAATGTTTCTTATTATACAAAATAATTAAGAATATGGATAAAAAAAGGAATAAATTTTTTTTTAGTTTCGTGTAGTCTGATTATCAAAAACAACCAACTATATTAGTGTTGTGTTTATCCTGAAGGCCATCATATCAGATATATGTGCTTTAAAAAAAAAAGGAGATTGTAACTTCTTTAAGTGTCTTTTAAAATTAATAGCAAGTTGTGATAAACCTTCTAGGCCTTGAGATATTCTTTAGTATTTTAGATGGCTCCATGGCATTTCACCCACCTTGTTGTTGAAAATACAGTTTGCTTTCCTTTTTTTGGTATTATAAACAATGCTGTGATGAACTTTTATGTATAAATATTTGAATATTTGCTTGATTTATTCCTTATAATAAATTTATAGAATTGAAATTGGGTCAAACCATATTTAACTTTTGCATGCATATAAGGCTTTTTATATATACTAGTTTGTTCATTGATTCAACAAGTATTTGAATGTCTGTCTTGGGCTCATCACCATTAGGATATTAGGGGTATGAAGTGAGCAAGACAGATGAAGTCTCTTTTTGTGGAGATTTTAAGTTCAATAACACAAGCAACTGTTAGCCCCAGACTTTAGACCCCAATAATACCAACGCTTACACCTTGAGCTCTCCCTACTCAGGCAGAGTTTGGGATATCAACTAGGAGTCTCATGTTTCTTACATTTAAAACCAGACTTCTGGTCTTACCTCTCCAAATCGATCCTCCCCCAGTCTTCCTCATCTCAGAAAATGGCAGTTCGAGACTTCTAAGATTCAGGCCCCAGTCCTGGCATCAACCTTGTTTTTCTCCTCCTTCATGACCACCGGCAAGTCTTATCACCTCTGTTGTCACAAAGACCAGAATCTGAGCATGCTTCACATTCTTGACCATTCCTACCCTCAGCTGTTCCTTGAATTGTGACAGCAGGCTCCTAACTAGTCTCCATGCCTCCACTTTTCCCACCCCCAGCTCCTCCTGGCATCTAGTCTGTTCTCCACTAAGAGTGATGTTATTTCATTTTAAAGTCAAGGTCAGATAGCACTCCTGTATTCAATGTCTTGCAGTGGCTCAGTGTCTTAGAATAAAGCTGATGAGAGCCTGCATTGCTGATTATTCCTTATCTCTCAGGCCTCATCTTTCTGTTAACTCTCACTCACCTAGCGGCTGTCACACTGGCCTCCATGCTTTTCCTTGGACCTAGAGTACACGCTACTACCCTAGAGTCTTGGTACTTGCATTCTTTGTATTTGGAGGAATCTGCCCAGATGGCCAGGTGACAGGCTCCTTCACACTTCAAGTGTCTGCTCAAATGCTGCCTCCTCAGAGTCACCTTCTCTGACCTCTTTCTTTACAGCAATCTCAGTATCCTCTTTCCTTATGTCATATTCATCCAAAGTACATATCACTGTGGATTATGTCTTCTACTCAACCATTTATTGTCTCTCTCACACATTAGAATAGAAGCTCCACCAGGGCCTGACTCATAACAGGTACTAATAAATATCCTTTGAGTAAATCAAGCAAATATGGAAATAATGAGCTCCGTGTTGTGAAAGAGTTTGACCTATATGATAAGGTGGCAGAGAGAACTTGCTGGGGGTGGGTTGGTGGTCAGGGAAGGCCTCTCTGAGGAGCTGTCAGTTGAAAGGAGTCCTGTAGGAGAGAAGTCCACGTCCTGTGTCTTGTTTTGGAGGAGGGCTGAGGCTATTACATGGTCATTCTGAGGAGTTCAAGTTCCACATAAAAGCTTCTAGAAGCCACTGGAATATTTTGTATAGGGAGGTAGCAGAGGTGATGTCCATTTTGAAAATTCCCTTTGAATGCTACGAGAATAGGCCATATCAGGTCAGAATAGAAGCAGATGACCATAGAGGAGGTCTATCTCTCTGAGTCTAGGTGCTTGAGGGTGGTGACTTGGACCAGGGTAATACTCTTAGACGTGGTGAAAAGTAAATGGGTTTAGAGCATATTTTGCAAATAGACATGGCAGGGCTTGCTGGTAGATTGAATGTGGACAATGAGAGAAATAAACGGTGTACTTTTCAGGGGGACTGTGCCAATATCAATGGTCACATATGGAGAGCTGACTATTCTTATGTAGTACGTGAATATATACAATGCAATATCCACATACTTATGAATATACACTATACCACACATACAGCATACTATATGACTACATACAGACACATGTCAAAGTAGATTAACCTGGTTAACTTGGATGGACTGAGTGGGGTCCTACTGTTTCTTCTCCAGGAGGACCAACGTGCGGGGTTTTAAATAGTTCTGGGGTGTGCATTGTGGGTAATTCCAGGGAGAAAAGGACCAATCAGTATAGATTACAGTACCCCAAAAATTGTCCTGTGAAAATAAAAGGTGAGAGCTGGGGTTTAGCAAGTACTATGTCCCGTTCTCTGTGTAAATAAAAAAATGAGAGGAGGAGGAAAATATGGTAGAAGAGGGGTGTGGTAATGTTGAATAAAGGTGATGATGTGATTCTTTGAGGGACAGAAAGGGTCCCAGAGGGGACTTGAGGGGACAGATACATGAAAGGATGTTCTAAACTGTAAAGAACTTTACTAATGTAGATTACTGCTTTTGTAATTTTTTTCTGGATATACCTCATTATAAATAAATACCTGATGGTGGTGATTTCACTAACGTGTGACTTTCATATCCATGGGATCAACATGAGAGAGGAATGATTTCTGCCACTGAAGTATCTGTTGCCATGATTGTAACTAAATTTGGGTTTATATAAGGAATTTCAGAAATGGATATGATGTGTTTAGCATTTAAATTTTACCCTACTAAGTCAGAACAAGGCTTATTTTTATCTATTAAGATGATTTTAAAAGATCTCTCACTCTGTTTCGGGTATGAATTGCAGTGCTATTAATTAGGACAAATGCGTTCATTTGCAATGAGGTAGTAATGACTTTTGAAAATCTCTGTAGGTTTATAGAAGAGTGATCACCAGTGTTGTGAGGAAAAGATCACTGACTTGGAATTTTGAAAAATGACTGTGCTATTTATTAAAGATCCATATATAGGAGAAAATGAGAGGAACGGCAGAGGCCAGGACCACCACATCTCAGATCTTGAGATACCAATTTACAGGTTTTTCTTTATACATGAATCTAAGCCAAAATTCCCCCACATCTCCCCAGGAATTTCTTAGGATCTGCAGGGAAGGAAGGGCCTTACATTCACAGGTAAATGAATCTCAAGAAGGTACCCGGTACCATGCTTCAAAAGAGAATCAAAGATCCACTTTTGAAAACAAGGGGAGTCCCAGAATAGAAGGACTCAGAATATTTGTATGATCAGAAGAGTTGTAATGTTGAAGGTCTATAATGCAGTCATGATGGTTGTTCAAGTGAGGAGAGTATTAAGGATGTGTTTTACTTAGTTGAGTTTTTAACTTGAAGAGTAGGCATCATAATGATCTATTGAGTATAGAGCCACTAGCCACAGGGCAGTGTCTGTTTCATGGCCTGTGCTCCCTTACAAGGTACACCTTGGTCATCTGTGGGTGTTGGGCTGCCCTACATTCCTCCTTCCCTTTCATAGCACCCTTAGTTTGAAATCTTGGCAAGACTGTATGTTGGTAAATCAAGGTCTTCTACTGTCCCTCATAAAAGAGGTTGATGAGACCTTCTGTCCAGGATGCTAAGAAGTCAGGACAGGGAAGGACAATTGGAGGCACATTCAGTCCAGTATGGTACCTGACTTAACTGGTACCCTGAGTCTTCCCATCGATTCTAAAAGCTATCTGACAGTGAGCAGGAGCGAGTTAGTTTCTGTTGCTTTTGACTCCAAAATGCTGATGCATTGGCAAATGAACTTTTTAGTAAGTTAGAGTGTATGCCTGTTATCACTGTTGTTTGCATAACTTCCCTAAAGAGAGAGGGATGGGTTCTTGTTCCCTGCTTAGAAGCATGAGTGTTTGCAGGAGAGTGTGCCTCTAGAATAATGTGGGCCTCTCATGGGCTAAAATCTAGAAGACTTCAACTAAGGAATACAGAAGATGACCATATTGTCAAGCTGTGTGGTTTTCAAGGTCTCAGAGAAACCCACACTAGTGGGTTTGTTGGCAGAGTTCACTGCCTTCAATTTGTCTGAGACCTTGAGAATCATACAGCTTGAGCTATGTTGGTTTATTAGTTTGCTAGGACTGCCTAGAAAGTGCTATCAATTGGGCAGCTTAGAACAACAAGTGTTGGAGGCTAGAAATCTGAAAATCAAAGTGTCATCAAGGCCATGCTTCCTTTGAAACCTGTGGAGAACCTGTCCTTGCCTCTTCCTAGCTTCTGATAGTTTGCCTGAAATCTTTGGCATTCTTTGGCTTGTAGCTGCATCACTGCAATCCTATCTTCACATGGTGTTCTCCCTGTGTTTCTGTCTTCACATGGCCATCTTCTTGAAAGGTGTCTTATAGTCTGTTTAGGCTGCTGTAACAAAAATACTACAGACCGGGTGGCTTAAACAACACCATTTCTTTCCCACAGGTCTGGAGGCTGGGAAGTCCAAGATCAGGGTGCTGGCAGATTTGGTGACTAGTGACAACCCAATTCCTGGTTCATAGATGGCCATCTTGGTGTGGAAGGGGTGAGGGAGATCTCTGGGACCTCTTTTATATGGCTCTGTCCACATAATCTCAACACCTGCCAAAGGCCTCATCTCCAAATAGCATCACATTGGGAATTAAGTTTCAACATATGAATTTGGAGGAGACACAAACATTCAGTCTATAGCAAAAGGGTACCAGTCATATTGGAATAGGGGGCCACCCTACAGCAGTACGACTGCATCTTTAATTAGGTCTGTAACAACCCTTGCAAATAAGGCTAAATTCTGAAGTACTGGGGATAGGACTGGAACGTATTACTTTTTCTCATTGAAGTATAGTCAGTTTACAATGTTGTGTCAATTTCTAGTTTACAGCATGATGTTTTAGTCATGTACATACATATATTCATTTTTATATTCTTTTTCATTATAGGTTTCTACAAGATATTGAATATAGTTCCCTGTGCTAATCAGAAGAAATTTGCTTTTTATCTGTTTTATATATAGTATTTAATATTTGCAGATCTCAGCCTCCCAATTTATCCTTTCCCACTCCCTTTCCCCCAGGAACCATAAGATTTTTTACTATGTCTGAGTCTGTTTCTGTTTGAGATGAGTTCATTAGTGTCTTATTTTTTCTTTTTTTAGTTTCCACATATGAGAGATATATGGTATTTTTTTTTCTCTTTCTGGCTTACTTCACTTAGAAAGACAATCTCCAGGTCCTTCCATATTGCTGCAAATGGCATTATTTTACTCTCTTTTGTGGCTTAGTAGTATTCCATTGTATAAATATACCACAGCTTCTTTATCCAGTCATCTATCATTGGACATTTAGGTTGTTTCAATGTCTTGGCTATTGTAAATAGTGCTGCTATGAACATTGAGGGTGCATGTATAAAGTATCATTTTTGGGGGACACAATTCAACCCCTGACCCTGGGTGAAACCCATATTCTTATGACAGTTATGAGAAGTTTCAAGTTCCTCTCCGGATGCCTTGTCCCAGTGTAGACTCACCTTCTAAGCTCATTCAGTACCAGCTTCTGTTGTTCACACTGGAGGGACATGAGCTTCTTGCAGAAACGCTATGTTCTTTTTAGTCCTGGGACTTGCTCAGCTTTGTCTGGAGTCTTCCCTCTCTTCTTTGGGAAAATATTTCTGATTACCCAACCGAAGGTACCCTGTGTTCCCTAGTTCACTCTTTCTCACCAGACCAATCCTACAGAACTCTCATCACAAGTTATTTTATCTTTAAAATGTATTTATTGTCTTGTCACTTTCTTGACCCTACAAGTAGAACATAAGTTCTGTGAGGCCAGAGATCCTGTCTAATTGTCCCAGCATCTATAGTAGATGCTCAATAAATATATGTGAAAATGACAAGAGAGTATGTGCCAGCCCTTTAATTGAACAGTGTTGTGGATTCCAGTGCCTATTAGTCAGATAAGTGAATTGGCATTAAATACAGATAGGAACTGATTGATAGTCATGTGTCATGTATAAACAGCCAACTAGAGGAGAAACTGTTTCATATGAATTTGTGAAATTTCATTCCAGCTCACTTAGGTTACTTTGTCTTCTGTAATAGCTTTTTATTAAAACAGAGGGTGCTTTGATAATAAATAAAAATGCTCTTTAATTCTGAAATGAGAACTGAGCCTGGTCGATGTCTCCAGCCTCAGTTAACTAGTCCTCCTTGTCTTGATTTTAAGGCATTACAATAGCAAACAACCAGAAGGGGATTTATCAAGTTTTCTAGAATCAGTTGCTATTCTTACTTGACCATATCATGCAGACTTTCCTTTTTTTGTCCTTTTTATATATTTTTCCATTCACTGGTCAAATAACAACAATCGGCGCATCCCCCCTGTAAAGCTTCTTGCTTTACACTTTAGTGAGAAGTGCTGGGGAACAGCATTTCTGGGACTGAAGGAGAGTCTCATACAAGGAGATTGGAGTTGAGGAAGCCTCAATCAGCTCCATCGACTCTGAGGCACATGAAAAGAGTTGAATTCACAAAGGCTTCCCCTGACCTCATTCCCGCCTGCATTTGTGGTGCTGCAGTTCTGAAGCAGCCCAATGAAACAGAGATGGAGAGATGGGGGTAATGGATCCCTGGGTCCTGGACCTGAAGAAGACACGCCTGAAACTTTCTTTTTACCCCTTCTCCAATCCCCTTCTGCATCACCGCTGAGTGTAAAAAGCTAGAATAAGCATAATTACATGGTGTCTATATCCTTTAAAGCAAAACTCCTCTGCCTCTGTGTCCCTCTTGGTGGATGTCTGCTTCATGCTTGCCTGCATGTTGCTCTCCCACTAGTCAGGCTGCTTCACTCCCTCCTATGAGTTTTGGGAATGAGTATCTTTAGTGTGCCTTGGAAGTGAACTTAAAAATCTTTCCCATAGGTAGCCCTTGGAGCCAGAGGAGCAAAGTGGACAACAATTCAGTTTTAAGGTTTTCACTAAAATGATATTTTTTTTATTACCACCAAGATTAAACAACGTTAGAGAAATTCTGAAGCAGAGTAATTGGGGCTGTGCAAAGGGAGGATACCCTTTCTGTCTCTTCAGTGGCATGCTCACTTCCCCATAGATCTGTTTCTCTCTGACTCCTTTGAATGCTCCTGAATTCATCAGTGTGCAAAACAGCCATTCCTGAGTGTGCCACACTGCAGGTTCTTGTTGTGGAATGGCTCCTGGCATGCGGCTCCTGAATATTCCCCTTACGGACTCTCCCTGCCTTGCTGGCACACTAATCATTATTCCGGTGACTCAGTTGCAGCCCATCTGCTATCAAAGCAGCCCAAAAACCCTGTGCAACAGAGGAAAAGGTCAAATAGACTTTGTAAAGGTGAAGTTAGGAGAGGTTCAGACCTCAAATAATGGACCTTCTCCAACTTCTGCCTTTATAATATTTGTGAAGAGCATTATCTAGACATCAGATGATTAGCATCTTTTGCTATTTTCTTTGCATGATGAAAATAATGATTTTCTTTCTAAAGTCCCTTTAATTTCAATTTTAGGTGAGTAGAAATGTGTTAATTAAATTCATGAAACCTACTCCCTACCAGGCTGAGAAGCAGATTACCTCCAGGCTTCTGGAAGATGCCCCAACAACTGGGGAGGACAGTTAGCTATGAGGCTGGCTGATTAGTTTGAGGATGCCTAGTGGCTGATTACCACAGGAGAACCTGGATTTTGACCCAGCTGAAGTGACTGGGACCACAGTGGCAGACAGGACTAGATAGTAATCTCTGCTTTCTTTAGAGCTTCAGTTTGTGCTGAGGAGGAAACCCTGTGTCCCTTGGGGCTAGGAGACAGAAGTATTGGACTGAGATGATGACTGAATGTAGACCGCTCCCCCCATGGCTAGGCATGAAGAAGAGCCACGTGGGTAACCTGCACAGATGGAGAGAAAATTTTAAAAGAATCATGAAACTGTCCCCAGTAAGTGGATCCAAGTAGCAGAGTTGATATTCAGTTGATCTGTGACCTAGAGCTCCAAGGTGTCTTGTAAAGTACATTATATTTATTTGTTTTCATTTTTACCTGCTGGATAGACTACATATTTGTAAAGCATCATTTTTCTTCAGAAAACAACTTGGATATTAAAAAGAGGTTTATCTTTATCCTTACAATGACAGTGAATTAAAAAAAGAACTCCTTTATTCACATGTTATAAAATGCTTTGCTGGAGAGGTTTCCTCTGCTGGTTTCTTCACTTTGTCAGTGACTGAATCTTGATTTTCCTGGAATGGGAGCATGTGTGTTTTCTATGAAGATCTCTGTTGATTTCATGTCCTATGATTGAAAATCTTTCTGTCTATTTCCTGTGGATTACTACTGTTTTGTTTTACAGCATGAAATGGCCCTAGGCTTCTGTCACTCTGTTCTGTGAGGTCCATATTCCTGTTACTCTCATGGCTCATCTGCTGCTGATTTGGGAGTCCTTGAAAAGGGCTTCCTGTTCCTTGTTATGAACCCCACAACCTGTGATTCCAAATTAGCTCTGAATCTTCAAGTCCTTTTGATCCTTAAAGAACCATTCCAGGTAATAATTTATTGAAAAAAACCCTGAATGTGCCTACCTTGTCTGAATTCCTACCTTGTCTGGCTCCTTCCTGGCTCTCCAGACCCATGATATACTATGTTCTTTTCCCCTCTCTGGGCTCAGTGATCTTATATTCAGCCATTTATGTGTGCTCTGTTTCCTCCTGACACAGGACCTTGGCACATGCTGTTTCTCCACCTGCAACTTCATGCCCCGGCCCTGTTGCCTTTGCCTACTCAAATACTGGGCGCTTCCTCGGTGTCCCATATGGTATCAGAGTACCATGAGCCTTTCCTTGAAGGCATTTATTATTTTTACCCATATTGGTGTATTTATTGATTTTGGTCTGTCTCCCCTCCACTGTGGGCAGAGACCAGATCTGCTCTTGCTCAATTGATCATGTACAGTATGTGGCATTTGATGGCTTCTTAATCAACATTTGAGGTCTCAGTGAATGAATATGATCCAGCAACAGGCTAAGGGTAATAGGATCAAATGTGTACCATGGGGAAAGGGAAGGAAAGACCATGATAGGGAAGATGTGAGGTGCGTATAGTCAGATTTCACTTCACCCAGTACCAATGGGGATTGTATCAAATGGATGCCACTGGAGGCCTGTTCTAGTCTTAAGGTGATGGAATTTGGTTTCTCATATGGTCCTGCCTTAGTAAAGGTCAAACCTCCTGTCTTTTTCATCAAACTCTTCTTAATCCAGCAGCCTTTTTTCTCCTGTATTTCTGTTCCCAGAGTGAACTCCTGACCTGTATTTAGCAAGCAGTTACTTATTTCCTTATCGCTTTGCCCATCATGTTATTGGAATAAGATTTGTACCACGTTTTATGTTCATCATGAGCTTCTCAAGCTGTTTTCTTCTCTGCTCCTTCATTTGGCCCCTTTCTGTTCTTTCTTCTTTTTCTCCTTCCCTCTCATTTCTGAGAAGCTGTACAGTGTGAATGGTTAAGACTAGGAGTTGTATTGGGCTCCCTGGAGAAATGGCCAATTATAAGTTAGGGGCAGAAAATGAACAAGATGAGCCTGGAACATATTGTCCATTGTGACAGCAGAAGACTACAACTACTGTAAAAATACTTGGGTGCAAACTTGAAGAAAAAAAGTCACCTACTGGCCAAAAATGGGATAAATTGAGTAGTGCCCTCAAAAAAAATTAGCAACAGACTGAAACACATAATATATGCTTCAGTCTATGCTGATACTGGGCAAAGCAGAAAAATGTGAAGCAGAAAAACCCTAAGTTCATAATAGTACTTAAAAAGAGAAGGGAATCGTCATGGTCACCTTTGGACCAATCTTAATTTTGAAATCCAGTGAACAAAGAGCAGCAAGTATTTATCCAGCTTTATTCTACAGGCGGTTCATAGATAACTAAATAGTGTGAGAGGAAAAGTTCCTCTTTTTAGAAATTTCTAGATACTTCGCATCTAATAAATGAAGAAGAACGATAGAATTAAAGTATCATGCCTAATGGATTAGTGAATCTAGGCATTGAGCATCACTGGCTGCCGGCATCACAAAGAGACTACCAGATGGTTGTCTAAGGTAAGTAACAATACCACAAATGATGTACATGCCACGTAAATACACACACACACACACACACACACACACACACACACACGTCAAACCTGAATCTGATCAAGCTTTTAAATCTAACCATAAATTTACTAAAATATAGGAAACAGAGGAACATGTTGAGTGACACCTCAGGAGTGCAATTAGTAAAATTCAGATTCTGGGCACTCTTCATGACAAATAACTTAGTTTCTTCAACAAAAAATTGTAGGAAAAATAGTGAAGTGGGAACTCTAGAATGAGAGACTTAAGAGACCCTCAACCAGTTACCACATGTGGACCTTATTTGGACCTTATTCAAGCTGTGTGACTGTGACTGACACAATGTGCAATGTGTGTTGTGGTTTTGTTTTTTTAAAGTCTTTTTCTTTCAGACACATACTACATTGATATGTTCACATATGAAACAGTATGATGCCTGGGATATGCTCAGTATAATCTGGATGAAGGTACATTAATTATCTATTGTCATGAAACAAATTCTCCCCAAATTTAAGAGCTTAAAACACCAAACATTTATTTCCTCATATAGTTATTGAGGGACAGGAGCCCAGACGTGTGTTAGTTGGGTGGTTCTGTATCAAGGTCTCTCACAAAGTTGCACTCAAGATGTTGGCTGGGCACTGCAGTTATCTGAAGGCTCAACTATGGTAGAAGATCTACTTCTGAGCTCATTCATGTTGCTGTTGGCAGGAGATCTCAGTCCCTTGATATCCATTGGTTGGAAGCTTCAATTTCTCACTTTGTGGGCACCTCCATATTGCTGTTCCCAACAAAGCAACTGGCTTCCCCTAGAATGACTTATTCAGCAGAGATCAGGAGCACAGCCATGGTGGAATGTATAGTGCCATTCATAACCTAATCTTGCAAGTGGCATCTCATCACTTCTGCTGTATTCCCTTGGTCACAGAGCCCCAACCCTGGCCCAGTGCAGGAGAGCCCTATGCAAGTGTATGAATATCAGGAGGTGAGGATCACCAGGGGCCATGTTGGAGGCTAGTTACCACAAGAGATATGGAAGTAGGTGGTGGTAGAGTATTAATAGAATTTGCTGTGAGTTGATAATTGAAATTTTCTGTAATAAAAATGTTTAGGGGGAATTAAATATGTATTTTAGAGTTAGAATGCTTGGATTTAAGTCCCAGTATTGCCGTTGATTAGCTATGAGCTCTTATCAAGTGATGTAAACCCTCTGAATCAGTTTCTTCATTTATAAAATGAGGATAATGAGAGCACTTTGTCACCTGGGATTGTTGTGAGGCTTGAAGGAGACATTACTTCTGAGTGCTCAAGCCAAGAGCAGTATTATCTTCTCTTCTGTCAGGCGTGCTCCTTCTGCTAGGCCTCAAGCCATCCACAGGACCACCTATTTTCTAAAAACCCTTTTCTCTAACTCCTTAGCTGCATATTGTGATGTTCCCTGGGGGAAAGCTACCATTTGTTTCTTATCTCCTCACTACGTGTGTTTCCCCCTTTACAGGCTGCAGGGTAAAGCACTTGCTCAACATGGAAGAAAGAGAGAGAGAGAGAGAGAGAGAGTGTGTGTGTGTGTGTGTGTGTGTACACCTTTGCTGCCTTGGCCATGTTGACCCATTTCTCTGAGAAGGTGGATTAAGCCAGAGAAAAGCTATGCCTCTCCTACTAGCTGCTTATACATTGGCTGTGCAGTGGTTCTTATCTGTCCGGTATTCCCCTCTCATGAAATCCCCTTGTCCTTAGCAAATCCATATATAGAAGGTTAGGTGGGACTTTCCCCAGTTCTTGCTTTTGTAACCACAGATTCAGAAATGGGCACATGATCTGGGCCTGGATGAGTCATGGGCCCCTTTCTCTGGCTGGCTGATTGGCTCAGGCCCAGACGTGCAAATCATGGGTTAATAATAAGCAGGGCTAATTTGAGTGTTTCCGGTAACTTTTCTGATAGAAACATTGCTGAAATTGGTCTTGTGTAGAGTTGCCATATTTCACAAATCAAAGAGGGTACCGAATTCACTTTGAAATTCAGAAAAACAACAAATATGCTAAAAATGTAGTCATTGTTTATCTGAAATTCAAAGTTAATTAGGCATCCTGTTTTTTATCTGGCAACCCTAGCTCTGGCCATTGGGCAGACTAAGCCAGGAGCATGTGGGGCTGGTGATGTAGGCAGCTGTGTGATCAAGAGCCTGCTGGCAGAATGAAACCAAATAGTTCCAGGAGAGAGACACAGAGAGACACATCCCTGAGTGCACTGGTTGAGTCCCTATAGGGGTCAATGACCTTCCTTTTGCTGTGTGTGTTGTGCGATGTATTTGTTTTTGTTTTGCTTTTTAGAATTTCAATTTGGATATTTTAAATAAGCTCAAAATATAACACCATGCATACTCTACTAGTAAGACATAACATTTACTGAGTGCTTACTATATGCTGGATTCTGTATTAAGTACTTTGTCTGAAATTACTTCATTAACTTCTCATAGTAACTGTGCATGGTATAAATGAAGAAAAAAAAGACCCAATAATTTCCCTTCTATGAAGTTATTTTACTGGTGTGACTACAATATACACTATGACTCTACAATGTGCATACATTTACTGTAGTAATGTTCAAAAAAATAAGACACTGAAAACCTAAATTTTCATCAGTAGGGGACTGGCCACATAAATATTGATAAATCTTTAAAAAAATTAGGTTGTCATGTAGGCTATTCACAGACTTGAATGAAAATGGAAGAAATTCAGATAATTAAGTTTGATACTCATATGTAATTAATTTGACAAAATGCAGAGATCAGTGAAACAAAACTTTAATTGAATACAAGTTTCAGAAAACTATACAAATCTTCCAAGTGATCATACAGGAAAAGTTCTAATTTAGTTGTCTTAAGGGGTCACACGTCTTTACCAAGGTGTCCTAGAAATGAATGTTGCTGCCCCTGAATAGGTGAGCATGAGGAAGATCAGGGCACATTCGTCACCACCCCTGGCCCGTGACCCCAAATGTGTGTCCTCAGCACCCACCACCTTCCACATTGGGCTGTAGCTTTGCATTTGGGTGCAAAGGACTTTCAGCCTGACTGTGAGGAGATGGTTTGATGAAGATGAGCCCATGGCATCTGCAGGGCTGCACTGGCATTATGTTGTCCCCGGATGCCGACTATAAATACACATCTCTTTGTAGCTGAAGCTTCACCAAGCTTGGAGCTGTGTTTGGTATGAACTGAAGCTGTGACTTCTGTCTGCTCTCTCATAGTATGGCTGACAAGACTTTTTCCTCCAAGAAGCAAACCTGAATTAAATCAAGGTTTTTATAAAATTTATGAAGGACCTTCAGAAATGTCAGAAAGTCGTGAAGTGTGAGGCCTGCCTGTTTACACACACGCCATCTTACCAGGCAAGACACAAAGCAGGCACTTCTGTTCAAGTAGTGTTTGGGTCATGGCTTTCCTGTCTCTGGAAGGTTCGCAGAGCTGCCGCTCTCTGTGGCCTCACGAGGATGATGAACTGATAAGATATGACAGGGAGTCCTCGGGGACCCCTCCTCGCCCCACTGTGCATGGCTTCATGGAGGCGATAGTTCCACTTTAGATATTTCCTGATCAAAGAGAATTGCCCATTCTGGCCTTGTCATTATCATCTTACAAGGGATAATTAGTGCTTTTGCCAATGAAATGAGGATATACTCAACTGACTACCTGGTATGAATTAATACTCATTTGTTTACATCCAAGAGATCTATCTTGTCTCTAATTTGGCACTAGCATTAAACAGCTGCTACCTTCAGACACTTCAATTTGTAATAGACAACATATAGGAGAAACTGCAACGCAGACACAGTTTTATCAGGTCTGTACTTTCTCCTCCAAATTACAAACATCTGGACTTGCCTCTTTCATACCAGCTTTCTCAGGCCATTGTGTTTTCACATTTGAGAAACACCATGTCACGATGTGCTTTCTCCACTGAAATTGAATGACAGTCTGATTCACTTTGAGGTAGCAGTGTCACAAGATGTGTGCAAGTGCTTTTCTCTGCACCGTGTAGAGAGGGGAGCACATGTAGTGAGGAGATAAGAAACAAATGATAGCTTTTTCGAGGGGAGAATCACAGTAAGCCCCTAAAGAGTTAGAGAAAAGGATTCCTAGAAAATAGGTGGTCCTGGGGATGTTTTGAGGCCCAGCTGAAAGAGAGTGCCCAAGACAAAGATAAGGTAATACTGCTGACAACATTTATTGGGTGCTTTCTATACACCAGCCTCGGCTTGAGCTGAGGACCCTGGCATATGTGCCCAAAAGATGGTGTAAAATTCAGCCAGGGGATTTTTCAGACTCCACAGGAGCCTGGAAGAATCATCCTAGGGTTGGGGGTGAAGGAGGGTGTTCTGTTAGGAGGAATTACATTGTGAAGTGTCCATATTTATATGAAATCATCATGTGGCCCAGTATCAGTCAGGCCAGAAGACAGGTATGGATGCCCTCTTGATCTCTGACAAACGGGCTCCTGTGGCTTGGGTTTGGAGTTCAGTGGTGATGGGACCCTTGAGATTTGTGAAGGTGTATTTGGGAATTTACATGAGGAGTTTGACATCAGAATGAGACAGACATGATCAATGGGACACTGCGTCTCTAATTCAGGCTGATTTTATATTAAGCAGTATCCCTATATTAGGAGAAGGCAAGTGGTACCATGTCTGTTACTCATAGAACTAAAGTTTGGAGAGCCTCTATAGGGTACTCTTACCTTTAGTTTCTTAATTTTAGTTTGTCACCTGGTGGCCACGATACAAAGTAACATAACAAAGCCAAGCACATCTGATGAACACTTGCCCTGTTTCTGCACTCCCTGGGCACTGCCAGATGCTAAGTGTGACCCAGACAGCAAGGGGCAAGGACCTGCACAATTCCCATACTCCTTTTCTCACATGCATGATCTTGTTCCATTGGATATCATCAAAAAAACACAGATTCAACAGTAAAATTACTAAGAATTTCAAGACGGTGACAATGAAGCTTTAAACCAAGCACGGGCCCTTTGAGCATGGGGCTCTGTGTGGCTGCGTACATTATGTGCCCAAGAAACCAGCCCTGAACAAGATCCCTAGGGCTCTTTACCTCCTACATGCTGTACCTTGTCAGGGACATTGAGAGCTGCACCCTGTTTATTGGGAGGGGCTGGGTTGCATATGGGTTTAGAAATGGGGCTCTGCACTTGGAAATCTACCTTCCTCATACTTGCTCTGCCATCCTGGGTAAATATTTTATTGTTCTAAGTCTCCATTTGCCTATATGTAAAATGAGAACCTAATAGTACTTTTTGGGAGTGTTTAGGAAAAACAAGTGAGGTTATAGATGAAAAGTTCCCAGTGCCCAGCATACTGTTGTAATTGAGCAGTGCTGGCTGCCATTAGAGGAACTGGGTGAGGCAATTTCTGAAAACCTTCCCATGGCTGCAGCAACCCTTATCTGCATGTAGTGGGCATAAAAATCAGGTCTGTTGAACTCAAGTGACCTCAATGGGCACCACTGATAGGTGGCTGTTAGCCTTTCCACCAGATAGCCCCAGCCAGGACCACCAGCTCTCAGGGGCTCTGTGGATCGGGGATTGTTTTGTCTCCTGATGTCTACTTTTTATATTAATCCCCTGCTTTTAATTGGGAGGACTCAAACATTCATTATAATTACATAGACAGGAAAAAACATGATTGCTATTATCACAGAGAGAGTTATCAGTATTGATTCAACTAAATCAAATGCTGGTGGAGGAAGAGGTTTGTTTCGCCAGGACTCTCCACTGGCCTGGATGTTGTGAGTGTTTCATGGAGATAAGCGGCCTCACTGTGCCTGCTGGCATCTGGGCACAGGAAGCCATGGTACTTGTGCTGGTTCACCTCCCCAGGCAATAAGCTGTGCTAATTGCTTTGGAAGCGAGGCCTTCTCCCGGACAGCAGCATATGCTGCATGAGTGCCTGAAGCAAAGATAAAAAGCCACCCTCCTCCTCCTTTATTGAAGTTTAGTAATAAAATAGAACTGTCACCATTCCCAATAAATTGTTTATTTTAATTTAGAAAAATAATGGAAACTGGCCACCTTCTGGCACACAGTTGTTGGGGACTGTTTTTCCTGGCTTGGCTAATTTTGAACCTCCTGTGCTTCGGTAGCTTGCTCTGGACGACACTCAGGCCTTGCTGTCAGTAAAATCAACCATGTGTCTCTCTCCATTTAATAAAACCTGACCCTAAATGTGATTGATGTAAGTCATTTTTCAAGGTGAATTAGATTGTAAATTTGCAAACCAGGAAGTTAGCATAGGTGCTTGAGGTATAAAGTTTTGTAGGATGTTTTCAAATATTTCTTTTAGTGAATATGAAATTAAAATAGTCTCACATGTTTCTTTCATCACAGTTCTTTTAGATGACTTCTCTTTTCCTGTAATAACAGTGAGAGGTCACCTCAATACTTCTTGCATTAAGAGGGGAAAGAAGGCATAGCTGAAGGAAGTGTCTTACTGAGGCTTATAGAGAGGGTGAGTGGCAGAGCAGGAACTGGAATTCAGCCACCTGGCTCCTGCCTGCTGCTCTGAAGCACTGATGCTCTCACTTTTCTTTCCACTAGGCAAGAGCTTTCCCATCCCCGTTTCATAGGGAGCAAAATTGAAGCCTGAGAGCCAAAGCCTTGCCTCAGAGTCTCATAGCTGGTAAATTGTCTAACCAGAGCCTGGACTCAGTCTCTTGAGTCCTAGTTCAGTTTTATTTTTGCAGAGTCCACGGGGTCTATATACAAGTTGTTAACATACAAGTATAGTGTGATTGCATTCAGTGTAAACATTTTCGATTCTTACAGTAAGCAGGCACAACTGAGAACAGACAAAAAGGAATCTGTGTTGATGAGGAGGCTGCAGGGCCATCAGCCGTGCCCCTTCATTCTCTTTCAGACACTACCCTTGGAGTGCACATGGTTAGGATTCATCTTCAACAAACTGCTCCAGGCTATGGGAAGTGAAAGCCATGACCGTTACATACACGTGCACCAGGAGTGTGCTGTGTATGAAGTGCCTGACTCTGTCTGGCACGGGCACGGACATGTGTGCCCACCAGGCAATGCAACGACAGTGATTAAGAAGGAAAGGAGTGAGTGTAGAGAAGGATCATTGTAATGCAGGGGGATCTTTGGGAAGGTATTGTATCAGCCAGGGTTATTGTGATGGGTGTGGTCATCAAGGTCCTTTCCTTGAGTGGCCTGAATATAGCTAAATCTGGTCAGGCAGAGTCAGATTTATTGGCACTTACCTGAAAAAACTAAACATGGCTGGATTTAGGGGCTCAAGCCATGCTGTTGTGACTCTGTTTTGGCCCCCCTCCATTCTGGGCTCTGTTCTCTTTCACTGTTAACTTTATTTAGACGAGCTGTTTCTGTGCAGTGGCTACATGGCTGCTGGCAGCACCAGGCTTCCTCCCTGATCTTTCAGTAATCTCAGTGGAGAGAGAGAGTCTCCTTCCCACGTTTTGGTAGAAGCCCAACTGTGGCTGATGGGATTGGAACTCAGAGTGGGCAGAGCTGATCAGTGGGCTCACCCCTTGATCTGAGAAGGAGAGAGAGAGATGTTAGCCTCACCCAATCCATATAAATTATGAGGTGGTGAGAAAGAAGGAAAATCAGAACGGATATAGATGCTGGACAGATAAAATCACACATTCACTGGGTAAAAAGCCTTAGAGTTTCCTCTGATTCACCATCAGTCAATGGCTTAGTGAGGAGGACAGACCAGTCTAGCCCTGTGTCTCCAGTTCAGCAGTGCCCAATAGAACTTTATACAATGATGGAGATACTCTTTGATCTTCACTGTCCATTGCAGTGTCCACCAGCCACAAGGGGCTTTTGAGCACTTGAAATGTGGCTAGTGTGATCAAGGAACTGAGTTAGTAATTTTAATTAAACTTAATATAAATAGCTTCATGTAGCTCATGGCTACCATAATGGACAGAGTAGCTCTTAGTGGAGGCCATATGTGAGAGATGGGTCCCTGGAATTCAGCCCCCCCCCCCCAGTTTGTGTAGGAGGAAAGTTGGGCTGAGGGTTAAATGCAGAGCCTGGAAGACCAAGATGATGAGGTTGAGTTGGTTCACGTTGTGGAGTAGGAGGAAAGGGAGTTATGGGCATGAGGGAGAGGACAGAGAGAAAGAAACAGTATCCTTCATTGTGACATCATTTGGAAACCTTTAACTTGAGGAAATATTTTCTCTATCTTGTATATGGACCCAATTTGTACCAGGAAGAAACAAAATCACAATTGACCTTGTTATAATAGCTAATTGAGGGGAATTCCATGACATGTTATTACATTTTACTCTAAGTGTCCAACAGTAAAGGCAACCATTGCCTGAAGCATCTTTCTGCACATGACATGCAGCGACACAGGAATTAAAAAAAAATTAAAGGAGGTCTCTGTGTTATTTAAAAAATACTGTGTAAACTTGTGTGACTGAGCACAGTTAAATGCAGCTTACAGAAATGACATCAGATGAATAGAACAAACTTGTCAAGGCAGAGTTAGGCCACTGAGATGTGAACCTGGGGCCAGTTAAAGACCAGCCTCTCTGCAGGTTGTGGATGGGCATGTCATCACACTCTGTCCTGTAGGGTATGTGGGGGCCACCATGGGGTGATGCTCACCAAATCTAAGTTCTGTTGGTGGTCACCACTCACCCACGAGGAAGGTTTCCAAGGGTGGAGTTTCTTGAAGAAGACAGACTAATCAGATTCCCTCTTGTCCACCTACTGTGGGACTCCAGATTTGGTCAGTTTCCTAAGTTTGTCCACCGAGTGCTCATGGAGGACATGTCATGCACTTGGCATCCTACTGGGCCTTAGGCATCAGGCAGGAAGAATAGAGAATCATGGAACTTGGTTTCTGATCATATGGTTTGCCTGGTTGCCTGGCCTCAGCATGCCTCTCTTCCATCACTCAGGCCACTTGATAGTCACCTGTAGATTCAGCTGCAGCCCAAGTGCAGAGACTAGGAGTGAGCATTCTGGAGCCAGACTGGCCAGCTCTTTGTCAAGATATAGCCAGGCATGCAGGGTATCCCCCTCCTCCATCCTCAGAAAAGAGTAGCAAGTATATAGCAGAAAGAAGGAGGGCATTAGAGCAGATGAAACTGATCGGGGTAGAACCTGGGCCAGGCAGCTGGGAGGTATGTGAATTTGGGGACAGTGCTGGGCCCCAAATTCTGCAGGGTGGGATGATGGAACCCCACAGGGTTGTTGTGAGGACTCAGTTGCCTGGTATTTATTAAGGACCAGACTAGGCTTCCAGAACTGGGGCTGCTCTGGTAAGTGTGAGGGGACGGTTGCTGTGAGGGAGGGGCAGACCAGGGAAGAGGTCATGTGGGTGGTGTATGAGTATCCCCAGGGTGATCTACCAACCTCAAATCCAACCTTGATTAGTGTTAGACTTGGGTGTCATTAAAGCTGATTACCATGAGTAGCCCAGTCAAGCTTTACAGTCAAGTTTGCCAGCAAACCTGTAGCCCACCCTGATGACAAGAAGCCCCTGTTGCTTCCTGAGCAAGTCCAGGCAGAACAACATCTTAGAACCATCAGCCATGTCCAAGGATCGATTTCTATGATCTGCTCCGATGTTTTGATCAGTTTTGGGGTCCTAAGGCAGAAACATCCTGAGTGGGTGTCACCATGTGAATGCTGATGGCTTTGTTGGGTCCCAGCATGGTAGGAGAAAGGAAGCCATACCTAGGCCAGGAAACCACCGGCAGATCTTTTCCAGGAGCCACCCCTCCTGCCCCTCTCCCTCCTAGTGACTTTTCTAGCCAGTTCCCCAGCAGACAATGATGTGGATGCCTTTGGGGAGAGAATAATTCACTTCAATAGAAAAGAAATTGTTTTGGAATGAGTCAATTGGAAAATTGTGCCAGCTGCTGTGCTGCTGTGGACATGGGCTTTGGGCCAGTGGACATCAGGTACATCCACATGTACCTGGGAAGGCGCCTGGACCTGCTCTTGCCTTTTAGTTGGGAAGCGGGAATGTTGGGAGTTTCACAGTCATTTTGTTTGTCCCTTTTTCAGCTGATGCTGGTTCTGTGGAACTGACAAAGCAGAAGAGTCTGGGACTTGTCTCAAAGAGACTCTTTCCCATTCTACCTGTTCCTTGAAGCCCTCTCTATCTAGCCCGAATCTCCCTTTCATAGTCACAACTGTCATGTTATGATCCAGTGTTTATCCTCGCTCTTTGGCTCTTTGGAGGAGGCTATTGAGCGCCTTCTGTGTATAGATATGTGGTGGATGTGGGGGACAGTAAACAAGCAGACATACCCTGTCTTAGGAACATCACAGTCTTAAGTGGGGACAGAATCTAATCAGATTATACACTTGGAGTGCTCAGTGCAAGGTGGGTCTGAGCCTGGGCTGACAGCCTGGGCTTGCAAGGAAGCATTCGAAGCCAGTCTCAAAGGTGGGTGCTCTGGGAAGGCTTCCTGGGTCAGGAAAGGGTGATGTCAAAACTGAGACCCCAAAAGTAGATAAAAGAGAGCATCATGATGGCGACAGGCACCAGAAAATGGATGGAGAATGGGTTCCCAGTGGAGGAGGAACATGCATGGAGTCCTAAAAATGATCAGGAGTGGGAAATAGAAGGTGAAAGAGGGGAGAGTCACAGGAGATAAAACTGGAGAGGAAAGCAGGAATTTTCAACAAATTACATAGTTTTCACCAAAATCTGAACTTTCCCCCCTAATGTGTAATCCAAGCTAAAAAATACACATGGAAGGTAAGTTTTATATTGAGTAAGTTCTTATGTTTTGAGTTTAAAAGACAAAAACCAAATTATGACCATTTGGGTCTGAAAATTATTGGTTTTGCCTTGGCATGTGTTTGCTCATTCGAGGTTGGTGTTTCATATAACAGGACAGATGCTAATGGGGTTTTTTGCTTTGTTGTTTCAGCACTTCAGGGAGCATCTGGACAAACTTTTTGCCAAAGGAATCGGAATGCTAGATATAGCTCTGAACGAGGCCTTCAACATTCTCAGCGATGTAAGATCCTCTTTGATTTGCCTTTTTTTTTTTTTTTTAAGTTATGGACCAGCATTACTGTTAGGCCTGGCTGTCATTGAGCAGTATCCACAGCATAAGATGGGAGGGTAAGGCTGGCCATTTTCATGGTCTGGGAAACCAGGTTCAGCCAGTGAGGTCAAACCAGCCCCCTGCTGGGCAGAATTGATGGTGCAGTCTGGTCAGGGGACTCACCTGCCACACTCATTGACTCTGGGGGCATCAGTGTCTCACTAGTTGAACACCATCTCATGCAGATTTCTCTTCATCTGAGAAACTCTCATTTTGTTAATGGAGTAGACTCATTTCTTGTGTCACACTGAATTCCTGCCTTATTCAGTCACACTGAATCCCTGTCTGTGGCGATGTTCAGAGGGAGAAGGGCTTTCTCTGTGCAGTATGTTTGGAGAGTTCTACAAGCTGTACCTATCCCTCCCTCTCTTCCAGCCCCTTAGAGATTCACAGTATGCAGTAGCATACTCAAGGCTCCCTGCTTTACCTCCTGTTTCTCACACTTCTTTGGACAAAGAATCCTTTTTCAAATAGCACCCATTAACAGTCTGTGAAATATATTGGGGAATCTTGGACTGGTGATTCTACCCCTTGAATGCAATTGTGTTAAGCTAGAGCAACATATAACTTTTGTGTTCTTTTTACTCTGGGAGGGCAATAGGAAAAGTAATGACTGTCTTTATTAATGCAGTTTCTGTATCATTTATTTGGCTAGTATATGTTGCATGCTTTTCTGTGCCAGACACTGGGAATACACCTGAACAGTACAAAGTGTTTACCTTAATGGACCTAACATTCTAGTGAAAAGATCAGCAGACTATGGCCCATGAGACAAATCAACCTGCATTTTGATTTTGTAAATAATGTCTTATTAGAGCACAGCCATGCCCACCTGATTATATATAGTTTATGGCTGCTCTTGCACCACAATGGCAGAGTTGTTTAGTTTCAATAGAGACCATATGGCCTATAAAACCTAAAATCCTAAAATATTTACTATGTAGCCCTTTACAGAAGAAGTTTGCCGACCCCAGTTCTAATGGGAAGAGACATAAGAAGTGAGTAGTTTTATGGAGAACAAGAGTACCATTGTCTTAGTGTGATAGACTTTCTCCTTTATACAGTGAGGTCAGGGAAGATCTCTCTGATTAGGTGATGTTGGAGTGGAGGCCTGAAGGAACTGAAGGGTCAGCCAGGTGGATAGCTTGAGGAAGCGTTTCCAATAAGAGGAGCAGCAAGTGCAAAGGCCCTGAGGCAGAAATGTTTGGCATATTTGCAATCCAGTGAGAAGACCAGTGTGACAAGAGCAAAGTGGGGAAGAGAGAGTGCTAGGAAGTGAGATCATGGAAGTAGCAGGAGTTGGATCACATGGAGCCTAACAGACACTAGTGAGGAGTTGGTTCTCACTCTATGTGGGATGGAAAGTCACTGGAGTCTGAGCAGAGAATGACACAATCCAACTTGGATTTTAAACAAGTCAGTGGCTGCTTTATTGATAAATAGCAGTAAGGCCATTATCTGGAAGACATATAATGGTGGCTTTGGACCAGGGAGGTGGTGGTTAAGATGTTAAGAAGCAGAAAGATAGAAACCACTCTAGGTATTTCAAATAGCAGGAGATGAACTCAGAAAGTTGGTTGCACAAGGAATGGAAAAGCTGAGAAACCAAACAGAAAATGAAACAATCCATGGATTAGCACAGGCAGGAGGCAGCTCCTCTCTAGGGCAGGAAGGACAGCAGGAGGGAGAGATGTCATCAGAGCCTCCTCACTGTGACCATCCAGATGGGAATAAAACCGTGGAGGGGGCTGCCCAGTATAAACTGGAATCTTGGCTTGAAGGACCTGTGGAAGCTGGTGCCTTGGAGGAGATGCAGCCATTGCTGGAAAATGCCCATGTCCCCATAGCAGAAAGAAAGGGAGATATGGCTTAGAAACTACTTGGCTTCTCCCTTCCATCCTTCAGTATTCTCCTTCGGGCGAACCTTGTCAAAACGCTGGGGAGTCTGGGAAATGTGGTTTACAGGGAAAATTCATGGGGTGGAGCTGAGAGCAAACAAGCACTAAATGGGGCAACAGCTGTGTTGAGTTGTCACAGACAATTTTCCACTGGGAGACCAGCTAGAGGCTCAGAGGCCTTGCTGCACTGTCTCCAAGCAGCAATGTGGACCAGCTGCTGTCAGTTTCCAGGTGGGCATTCACCTAACACTGCACAGCTCCTATTGGTGGTCAGTTTTGCCTCACTCCATGATTTGAGTTTTTCCTACTCAGCTACAGTGGCCTCTCAAGCCAAGGGTAGACCCTAATTCTAGTGTCCTTTTTACCAGTAATATCTATTGGCACAAAGAAGGCTATTGAGGTCTCAGTCCTGAGCTAGTGCCACTCATGACTGCAGAGGAGAGGAAAATAGGAGGAAATGTGCATGTCAACTTCCTTCATACAAACAGAAGCCCTTCCCTCTTGCCTCATTGTAAGGGACTATTGGCTACATACAATTAGCATTTAACACTCGGTGTTTGAGACAGCACATCCCTGTTAACATCTTGTTAATAATTTATCAACATAACTGACCAGAGCCAAGGACCAAACTAAATCTTTAAATTCTGATTTGAACCCTGGATAGGCACCTTCTCAGGTCTGGGAGATTCAGAGCTCTGCGTATCAGCAGGCTCTTTGTAGGGGGTGATACTGAAAGGAGTTGCCACATTTGGAAAACTGGATCTCTTTATTTTAAAAGCCTAGTGTCTAGCGCAGAAGGAGGTTCTCTGAGCTGGGGAGTCCCTTGCTTGGAAATGTGCCCTGCAGATTTCTGTTTTCCTGTTCTTTGGCAGAGAAGATGAAGGAGTAAGAGTGAGGAAATGCTTGTCATATTTAACTTTGTAGCCTCTGGAGCCAGGCAGCCTGGGCTGAGAAGCTTAACTCAGTCAGAGCTTGCTGTAGGACCTTGAGAAGACTGCTCAGTTTCACCTTTATTTTCCTCATCTGTAAAACAGGGATAGGAGTAGATCTAGCCCTGGCTACTTAACTTGTGAGGTCTAGAGCAAAATGAAAAGGCAGGCCCTTGTTCAAAAGTTAATAAGAATTTTAGGAGAGTGACAGCAGAGTATTCAACCAAGTGTGAGGTCCTATACAACTAACTGTGCACATCATATTCCAGGAGAGTGGCTCTGGTGGACTGGGATTGAGAAATCAAAATGAGGAAGTGGTGCCCAGCTCCCTTTCAGCAGTGCTGGGTTGGGTGGGAAGTGCCATCTCACGACCACAAAGACACTAGACGACTTCAGCTTTTTCTAGAGCACCTGTCATTTCTAGAAACAGCTCCCACTCTTAATGCTTTGATCCTGTTCCCTGCCCAAGTCCTCAGGAGTAGCTGCTTCCCTTCATTTCCCCTTCTCCTTTTACTTGCCCTGGTACCTTTTCTCTCCTCATCCCTTCCACTTATCAGTTTTGTTCTAAGACACTCCTAAGCCAGTGAGTGATTCCCACTGCATGTCCTGTGGAATGCTGGTCTGCCATGAGACTCTGACACAGGTGTGGTGGTCAGGGTGGGGGATGCTATCCTCCTCTTGGAGACTCACAATGCACTTGTGCTGCTAAAGGCCTTAGAAGTCCCACAGTGAGCAGACATTTTAAAATGTGTCTATACCAGCACTCAAACTTATTGACCCAGGAACTCTTTATATCATATCACAACCTCAGGACAGAATCTTGTAGAAGTCGCAGATCACTGATCACACCTTCAGGCATAATATCTTTTTATGCTTTAAGAGGGTATATTGCACTCCTAACACCTATAAGAGCCAGAGAAATTACTATCACCTGGCAGATTTTTTTTCTCTTGAATCCTGATGAGAGAAGTATTTTTTAATCAGGGAAACTTTCTGCACACCTGCTTGCTCTACCTTCACCTGTAAAAGCCCTCTGGGGTCTGGCCAATCAGAAAGTCTGAGAGGTTGAGTATAAATTCCAGAAATTAAGGAATAAAAAAAGTTACAAAATGTCCCTGCTTGAGATTGGTTGACAGTTGGCACCATATTCATTTGAGAGCACATTTATCCCAGAGAGAGAAACATTTTCATCCTGTCTCTTGCCATTGGGCTTTTAAATAGCCAAACACTTTGAAAAACATAGAGATGGTTAATCTCCCATGAAAATGAAGCTTTAGCTATTTTCCACTTCATCAGTATGACCTTTAGTGATATAATTCTCTTCCTGTTTTTTATGCCTGCCTTTGCAAGCCAGTATGAAATAAAAAGCTATTTCTCAAACACACATCCTTTCTCTCTCTCTCTCTCTCCCCCCCTCCCTCCCTCTCTCTCCCCCAAACACACATAATTGAAATGTCGACTGGAGCTAGGGCTTAGAATGGTTCAGAGGTTGCTATAACTAAATGAAGCTAATTCTGTTTTGCAATTACCTGCATTTCAGTTTCAGTATTTGCTCAGATGACTTAAAGGCTTGCAGTTGTTGTACAAATGGCTTTGAAAGGAGCATTCAAATAAACTTCTAAGACCCTTCTAGCTATTGATCTTGCCTGCAATCATTAGATTCCCTAAGAACAGAGTTGGTTTGCTACAGTAGATAGCATCTACCTTGTCATGTGACAACTGCAATTATCTTTTTTGGCGATGAATGCGATCTTTGCAGTGATTACCTTTTAAAAATTTTTCTTAGCCAATTAAATAAAATTCAGTGACATTTCAAAGACTGTTAATCACAACCAAGCGCTCTAAATGTCAGGATGCATTGAAATTTTCGCTGCTAACTGATGAATCACTGAGCTAATTGTAGTTCATCATCAGGCCCTTGTCATTGTTATTATTATGGAAAACACTTTCATCACTCTCACCATTCAATAAAAAAAAAGTTCTAGACAAATATGAAGAGAAGAGATATTACTCATCAAAGCATTTGAATTTAATTGCTTTCTTAAAAATTCTCCAACTGCAGATTGCTGCAGAGAAAACCAGGGCCTCAGCCAGGGTGGAAAGTGGTGTTTTTAAATAAACAGCTCCAGGCAGCCCCTTCTCCCAGCCTGCAGTATTCAGATATCTTTATTTCCCTCTCTTTCTTGTTTTTGTTTGGGAGAGTTTTTCCAGGATGTTTTCAAACGAGTTACATGAACAACAGTTCCAAGTTGTCTGGAATTTTTCCCCTCTGCAGCCACTGTGACCAAATGCATAGATCACCTATATTCAGTGGCACATTACTGGGTTTAGCCAATGACATGAAGGCTGTGTTGAATTGCATGCTCTCCAAAACATCTCCAGAACAACCTGCTGATAACACAAGGCTGCAAGGCTGTTTTCTTACTGTAGTAAAGAAAAAAATGTGCTATCATGGTAGAATCTTAGCGATTCAGAGTGGAAAGGACAAAGTCATTTATTGAGACTATGAAATTCTGGATGAAGGTGGGTCTTCAGGGTGAAGGAAAGGGAAGAGGCTTGGTTAAGACCAGGTATGAATCCTAAATTATAGTTTAGGATTGGTGGACGCAGCAAGGGAAAGATTTTGAGGTCAGGGATTCAAAGAGTCTTAGGGTATAAATTGTCCTTTGATGGGTCTTTCAGGAAGTTCCTGGGATAAGCAATAAAGTTATTTGCCATTTTCATCTTCCTGAGCAAGAGTTTTCTGGAATAGTAAATTATGTCAATAAAGCCAATAGAATAGGAGTTATATGGAAAGCTTTCTGGTGCAAGGGCCTTAGTTCTCAGGTATCTCTACCTATTGATACTATATCATGGGCCCTGTCTGCTCATTAATTTAAGGGCACCTGTCCAGCCTGAGTTGCAGGAGTGGCTGCCAGAGCCAGGACTAAAGTGAGGCACATGCCAAGGGCACAGAATTGAAGGAGCACTCACTTACTCTTTGGGTGGTGGCCTTGGTGACTGCCATGTGATCCTGGAACCCTGGAAACGATGGAGGAAGGAATATTAGGAGAAGGAAATGAACATTTGTGGAGCCCTACCATGTATTGCCATCCAATCGAGGAACTTCATCTCATTATTGGGAGGCTGTAGAGAGTAGACTCTGGAGGTGGACTGCCTGGGTTCAAATTTTGGCTATTACAGATAGTGGCTCTGTAACCTTGGGCAAGTTAGCTAATCTCTCTGTGCCTCGGTTTCCCCACCTGTTGGGGGGAGGATAATGATAGTACTTATCTCAGAGGGTAGTAAAGATTAAGTAAATTCATACTGATAGCCCAGAATATAATAAACATTTAAGTTGTGTTATATCAACCATGTAAGCACATTATTCCCATCTTGTAAGTGAAGAAAAGGATACTCTGAAAAGGGAACTTATCCTAGGCACCAGTTTGTGGTTTGGGATTGAGCATTTTCCAGTATACTGTGGTATTCCATGTATGTTTTGAGCTGGCTTTGCTTTGTCCTAATATAGCCACAAGACAGTTCATTTATTCCATCCATCCATCCATCCATCCATCCATCCAATCTTTTCTCAAGTTACTGCAACTTCAAACTCCATATTAGAATTCTAAGTGCATGGATACTGGGCATTAATCTTCAGCATGAATGCTTTATTAACTCTGGTTCACTAGGAGCCAGCAGCAAATCAAAGGACAGCCTCCATCCTTCCCCTGTGTTGGGGTCAACAGATTGAACATGCCCACAGGTTGTCACTCCATGCTTTTACACATGCTTTTTGCCCTCCCTGGAAGGCCTTTGTCCCAGATGTTCACCTCCATCAGGTATTACTCAAATGTCACCTTCTCAGTGAGGTCTTCCCTGACTATATTTTCTAAAGTTGCCCTAGCATTTCCTATTTTTTAAGCTTAGCATCAGCATTATCAAACACAACATAATTTACTTATTTACTTTGGTTTTGTATCTCTCCCCAAATAGAATATAAACTACATAACGGAAGAGGTTTTTGTTCATTTCATCTGCAGTGCTGTGTGTGTACTTAGTAAATAATTTTAGAATAAATAAAGAAACTTCACAGATTATAATGGTGGGAGTTTTCACTACTGAAAGATAAAGACTTTTGTGTGTGTGTGTTTGCCCTTTTTATGTAATTGTAGGGTTTTTAAAGGACATTGCTTTGAATTGCAGCATTAATAGCATTCATTAAGGGAATCTTCACCCTTGATTCAAGGGAAGAACAGGAAGGTCTGACTACCACAGTGTGGTCACCCCAGCTACCACTCACAAAGGCTGGGAGCTTTTAAAATGCTGTGTAAAACTGAAATTGAAATCTAGAGTTTTGTACCCCAGTGGGCACAATCTTGGAACTGCAGCATGCTTTACACACTAACATACATAAACTAATACATAATGTTGCATGCTAACAAGTATATATTTAAAAAAAAACCCTAAAACAAGGGAGTTTAGGAGTGTAGTCTGAATTAGCATGTTCCTGATTTTATTCTCTGTGTGTCCAAAACCTCCTTGATTTTATTTCATAGCATAGACTATATCTATCAGACTCATTTAAACCAGACTCATTTCGATTTTGAAATGAGTTGCCTGTCACATATTCTGCTGCCTGTAAATGTGTTTCTAAAAGGTTGTTGTGCCATCTCCTTTGGGCTTGTATTCTGAAGTACTGTCTATGCTTGAAGATAAGAGAGGTTAACTGTCCTATAATCTCACTTCCCACCTTATGTACATGTTTTTGGAAATCTCTTCTGTGGTTCGGCTTTAGTTCCGGTTTTTCAGAGCAGATGTGGAGATCCCTGAGTGGGGAAAGGCTTATCCTGTAGGTTCTGTTTGGGTGATGCAGAATGAGCTCTCATTCTGAGAGGCTTCCTAAGCCCAAGATCGCATGCTTCTGGAGTCTCATGGACATACAGAGCCCTCAGTTATGTTTTTCAGTTTGAACTTCTTTCTTTCCACAGTTCAACCACACAGGACAAGGAAGCATCTGCAGCCAGGCCATTATGCTTATCACCGATGGGGCAGTGGACACCTATGATACTATCTTTGCAAAATACAATTGGCCCGATCGAAAGGTGAGTCAATATTGATGACATCACTTCAGTGCTGTCTGTGGAGAACCTGTATTGTGTTGTAAGCTCCGGATTGTCCATGGATAAGTACCCCATGCAGACTTAATCTTGTAATGATCTGTGGTTTCTCAGCCTTGTGTTTCTTGGTTGACCAAAACCGAATACTATGGCTTTCCTTGTTGTCAAAATGAAACTTTTTTGGAAGAGAGAAGAAACCCATGAAGATATGTTCAGTGTTTTCAGAGAAAAGATTCACCATGAAGTGTGCTTTGACCATAATGGACAGTGATTCCCTTTGCTTTTGTTTCCCGTGGAGCCAGAACTGCTTGTTGGACCAAGCACCAATGGAATGGTGAGGTCAGCCTTGATGGTCCTGTAGCTGTCTCCTTTATGTTTCTCCTTTATGTCTCCTGTAGTTCCTTCCTGGGCCCTCATTACCACCCATAATCTCCTTTCCACCCCCTAATACTGTTCCTCACTCTTGTCAAGGCTTGTCTGTTCTCTATTCAAATTCTTTATTTGCTTTCCAAGTTAACATTTATTTATCTGATGAGCCCATATGTTAGGGTATCAATGACAGATGTTACTTTTTTTGGTGTCATTTTGAGTGCCTTAACCCAGAGGTTCCTCAAGCTGTTAGCCAGTTTGCATTCCCTATGGAGATATTTTAAATTATGGATATTTGGGTCCTCCTACACACTTACAGACTCAAAATCTCTGAGGATGTGGCTCAGGATTCCATGTTTTAAGTGAGACCAATCAGCAGATTGGCAGTTGGCGATCACTGTCTCAGCGAAATGGTGGAATTTTAGCAAGAAAAAGAGGTTTGTGTGAGAAGGTGCTATCTTGGGGGTATCACAAAGGCACCTTCCTATCCTGCGTGCCAATGACATTACTCTGACTGTCTCTGTAGAGGCATGAGACTGTACAGACCCAGTCCGTCCTGCTTTTTCAGCTTTGTATACTTAATTTCTGGGAATTGAACTAACCACACACATGGCAAAAAGAAACAGAAGACAAATGATAACTGTTTACTCAGCTATATCCAGAGAGCATGTACCTTGAGGCAGTATAAGATGTCATTCTGCCTTCTTTTAGTCATTCTTGGTTTCCACATGTCTCTGTAACACAGGCATCTCACCTCACCAAGCATGAGTCCAGTGATTAAAGATACACGTATTTTTTTATAACATGGTCCCCAGATGGGTGCCACCTCCTTTCCCTATTGTTCAGCCTTAAAGACAGCCATTACTTCTGAAGCTGGAGGAAAAACTAGCTGTGCTGTGCTTGCTGAGAGAAGATGGGACTCTGGCATGGCACCTGCCTGAGGGATATCCAGAAATAAATTTGGCAAATGCAGCTCCTACAATAAGCACTGACTTTAGAACTTAGCCCTTGAATAAGATTTAAATTCACTGTTGGACAAGGTGATTTTAGATGCAGTATCTCCAGGGACAGGTAGAGGCCAGAGTTAATTCCTAATAAATGTATGTGATGTGGAAGGAGGAGCATGCTGGACACAACTGCATCCCTGTAGCACTTAGCACAGTGCTGGGCACATGGCTGCTACCTAATGAACAACTGTGAGGGGTGGCTGAGTGACTGAGGGGCCTGGTGAGGAGGCCACAGCATTGGTAATCATGGGTAGGGCCATGGACATTTTGTGGTCAGAGAAGATGTTCACAGATGCTATTACATCTCCCAGCATGTTGCAGGATATTTTGCATTATTTAGGACCATCTAAATAAAAGAGGAAGTAAAGGGGCCTTTTAATAAGCAGCTCCGTTAACACCAAACGTGCAATCATGTGAGACTCATGTGCTAATCACATAACTCCCTCCTGCTTGGTGATACTTGATAGTTAGCAGTAGCCTAGGAATATTGGTATTTAGATATCCTGTCCTTACTTGCAGGGAGAGGTATAGGATAAGGGCTACAAAGTCATAATTCTTCAGACAAAACACAAATTTCAACATATCTTTCCAAAGCAACAATATTGACTTCAGGTGAGATACTTTCTCAGATTAATTGGAACCCGGGTCCTGGAAATTTCAGTATTACATGTAGCAGTTTCATCTACTTATGAAGTATTATCAAGCAGAAGAAGACTTTCTTTCTGTAGCAACAGAGCCTTTATCTATGATTGGAAATTTATAACAGGATCCCATCTCTCCTGCTCCATTCTGGAGAGTTCCATGATATTCATGTGCATATTTATTCTCTACTTTATGACTTCTCTGTGAAGGTGCAGGTAGTAAATTTGCATAATACCCCAATGTGATTTGGCACTGTGTTAAAATGAGATGCTGTGTCATGTCTAGGCTGTCATCTTTCTCCACTGTTTTGAACATTAAATATTTAGTAGAAGATTGTGTCATGCTGTCATTGGCAGTCTTCAAGATTACAGAAACAGGAAATGGTTCAGAAGAGAGTACGATGATCTTAAGTCTGGAACCTGGTTCCTGTAGGTCAGTAGTCCTCAAACTTGAACAAGGATGAGAATCCTCTGGAGGGCTTGTTCCAACATAGATTGCTTACCCCACCTCCAGACTTTCTGACTCAGTACGGCTAGCGGGGCCTGAGAATGCCCATCTCTAACAAGTTCCCAGGTGATGTGGATGCTATTGGTGGGTGAACCACATTTGGGAACTACTGCTGTAGAAACAGCCCAAGGAATATAGGGTTGGGTTACTCTGTGGGCTCTGCCAGTTTCACTTCCCTCTGTTTACCTTTACGAGGGCCTGTTCACTCAGTCAAATCCAGTGCACACGTATGTTTCTGGCTCATACTTTGTTTAAAAAATTATCAATTACTAGTCATCAATTAAAAATCTGAAGGTAGTTATAAAATGTTAAAGTTTTAGTTTCTCTCATAAGGGTTACACACAGCACTTTGGAGTCAACATTCTCATATGGCAATAAACGGCTAGAGCTGAGAAATGGCTGTCCCCATAGACAGGAAATGCATGGTCCTTTTGGCCAGGGCCTTCATCACTCTTCTTTATTTCCTCTCAGCCCACTTTACTTACATGTTTTATGTGCCCATAAGTGTGGAATTATAAACTTTCCTCGATTAACACAGGCATGATCTAGATTACCCAGACTCTGGGGATTTGTTCTTTCCTCCTAGTCTGCAGTAAGCTTTCTTTCTTCTTCTCCAACCAGATGCCATCTTGTCTTTCCCTAAACATCAAACTGCCTCAGAACCATCATAAGGGAAGTGTATAGCTTCCTGTCCAGTACTGTAATCCCTTCTAGGCCTGTCTTTCATCTTCATTGATTAGGTGAGTCCTTGAGGACAGGTTCTGAGTCTCTGAACAGTCCCACCACCATGCACCCTATCCCTGCCTTGCTGGGAAGTGTGGCATTGAGACCCTAGGATTGTCTCATGACTTCTGCCGCCTGGTGTTTATGTCCTGTATAATCTCATCTTGAATATGGGCGGGGCCTGTGGCTTGTTTCTAACTGTTAGAATATGGTAAAGCTGAGAGAATTTTGCAGATGTTATCAAGGTCTCAAGTCAGTTGATATTTTAGCTCATTAAAAGATACATATCAGGAGTGGGACTTATTTAATTGAAAACCCTGAAAAGAGGGACTGGGTATTCCCTTGAGGGCAGGAGGCTCTCCTTGCTGGTTTGAAGTAAGCAGCTATTTGAAGAAGACAAGGAACTGGGGGCAGACAGTTGGCCTCCAGCCAACAGCCTGCAAGAAGCTGGGCCCTCTTACAGCCACAAGGAAATTAATCCTATCAACAATCTAAATGAACTTGGAGGCAGATTCTTTCCCAGTTGAGCCTCCAGATGAAAACACAACCCAGTTAACACCTTGACTGTCGCCTGGTGAGACCATGAACAGAAGATTCAGCTAAACTGTGTCCAGACTCCTGACCCACAGATGTGTGCTGTTTTAGACCGCTACATTTGTGGTTCACTTGTCATGCAGCAATAGAAAACTATTAGAAGCAAAGGGAAGGGAGAAAAGCAAGGTAATCATTTATTGTAGCAATGCTATGAAACATCCCCAAATTTAGTGGCTTAAAATAATAACAATGTATTATTTCTTGCAATTCTGTGGGTTAACTAGGTGGTGGTTCTGCTCCACGTGGTGTCAGAAGGGGTCACAGTTGAAACTGTGTTCATATGCAAGCTTGGCCGAGCTGCTTTGGTTCTCTTCCCCGTGTCTAATCCTTCCATGTGGTGTCTAATCCTTCAGGGTAACTCTGTGAGTCCTCTTTCTTCAGTGCAGTATCCTGGACTTCCTTAAAGTATGGCAGCTAGGTTATAAGAAAGGAAAAGCAGAAGGAAGTGGGGAGCAGGCCAGGGGAGCACTTGTGGATGTTATATTTTAAATTTGTTTACCACCTAACCAGGGCCTTGTTCAAGTAAAACATTGTAGAATAAGTTGGAAGAAGGAAGGTATCATTGGCCATTTAGCTATGAGTTTATGAAGGCAACATCATGATCGCCTATGTAATGTGTCCCTTGACAGCATTTTATTTCTGAGAGCAGAAATGAGGAGGTGTTTATTCATTTATTGGATGCCATTTACTTTTGCCTAATATCCATTGTTTAGTGGCTTAATGGCAGCTTTACACACTTGGAATAAAATATGAACTCCTCAACATTAAAGGGACTCATTCCTGGATCTGCTCAAGAAGTAAAGCTGTCTACATTTCTACATTTCAATTAGAAAAATGGTTATACCTGCCATCGATACAGTTGTTCTTCCAAGTGAACTGAAAAAGAAAAAAGGTCATGGAATTATTAATCATTACCTCCCCTAATGCGTAAGAAAGAGTGGATACATAAGAAAATGATAAGTTAGTGACTTAAAAAAGAGGTTGGCAAACTGTGTCCCACTGCTTACTTTGGGTAGTTCCTGAGCTAGGAATGGATTTTACATTTTTAAATGGAAAAAAGAACTCAAGGAGAAGAATATTTAATGACATGTGAAAATTATATGATGTTAAAATTTTACTGTCTGTAAACAAAGTGTTATTGTCACACAGTTACACCCATTTGGTTACACTTTGTCTATTGCTGAATAGTAGCATAGCTGTGACAGAGACCATCTGGCCTGCAAAGCCTGAAATAGTCATTATCTGGCCCTTTAAGAATGTGTTTGCCAACCCTTGATCTAAAGGAATCTTTGAAGAAGTTTAGATCAACCAGTGTATAGTTGAGAGTCATTGCAATGCCCTTAGAAATTTATACACTGGCTGAATTCAACAGAAGATGATAGTGGCGATTTCTCCCTGCCTTTCCATTGCATTTTTCTACTCAAATAAACTAGATGAGCCATATGATGGGAGATTCGATGGCAAAAACCTCTCTTCATGCTGTAGGTATCTCTTCCCCAAATGTGGCATGACCCTTTCTTTTTGGTCATGAGTGTTTTTTTTTCCTTCCCTTCTGCTTTCTCCTCCCATGCTGCCCAGGACTGGCATACAGTAGACAGTGATTCAGAAAGAGAGCCAGCAACAGATACCCAGCCTGGGGCTGCACCCAGTGCCTGGAATGTCGGATCTTCATAAATGTGAAATGTACTTGTCCCAGGAACCCTGTTTTGGTGGTGACGTGGCATATGGCAGAGTGTCACAGCTTTCAGGTTGCTGGAGCAATAGAGGCAACAGCCTGGAAGAAACAGATTCTCTTTTTGCCAAGACCCAGGAAACCAGAGACTCCCTGAATCCAAATAAAGTGGAACCACTGGAATCATTGTCACTGTGGGGTCAGAATCAACCCACTCATGGGTTCCTAACTCTTGTTTTGCTCTGCATTATTCTTCAGGGAGAGAGATTTGGCTGCAGTTGTCACATGACAGACAAACCAAGTCTTAACTCACTTCTGCTGTAGGTAAACGGTGAAACCCTGCCTGGGTGTGCAGTGAGGGTGATGACCCTTCTGTCATCTGTCTGTTGTGTGGGTCTGTGATGAGGAGCACAGGTGGGATTGGAATGCTCACTTTACTCCTCCTCCCCAAATCTCCATTAATAAGAGAAAGTTTTAAACTGATTTCCTGTACTTCAACGTATAAAACAAAACTAATGAGAGGTAATTCTTACTGAATGCTGACTGTCAGGCACTGTTCTGAATGCTTCTTGTGTATTTAATTCTCAAAGAAACCTCATAAGGCAGGTACCGTTATTATCCCCATTTCACGACTGAGGGAAACTGCGGCAGCAAGAGGCTATGTCACTGATGCAGGTTTCTATAACTAGTGTTTGGAGAGTCTGAAATGACAACCTAGCAGTTGAATGTTGGAGCTGTGCCCTTAGCCAGGAAGTACACCTCTTGAGGGCAAAAGCAAAATTAAGTGGGCTTAGGTCAGAGAAAGAGCTGGCCATATTGAGTACATTGTCATCAAGACGATGAGTTTGTTTCCTTGGCCTTCCCACCCCCAAGTGCAGGAGAATCTGCAGAGGGTCAGAGATTTTGGGATCTCAGAACCCACTGGGGCTTCAGGCAGAGAGTAACAGGAGGACAAATTGTGCAGCCTTAGGATGAGACTGTCTGGGTTTACCTAAATGATTTTCCTTTTCTAAAAGCATAGGAGACGGGGTAGGGTATAGCTCAGTGGTAGAGTGTGTGCTTACAATGCACAAGGTCCTGGGTTCAATCCCCAGTACCTCCATCAAAACAAACAAACCTAATTACCTCCTCCCAAAACAAAAGCAAATATATATATATATATATGCATAGGAAAACGTCAAAGGTAAATGCTATGTCAGTTTTAAGTGTCCTTTGCTTTATTATCCATTACCTCCAGAACAAAAGTGAAGATGGTAGCTGAGGCCCTTTGAGAGACAACTCAGGGTCCTTGGAAGATGCCTGGTGGCCTGGTGGGGCGACAAGGAGGGGTGGACACAAGCAGGTCTTGGTTTGGGGGTGAAGGGAAGCCCTTGATCATTGGGTGGTTTGGGGACCTGGCTTTGGAGCACTTTTGGAAACACTTAGAAATCTGTGTCATTTGAGCTGGTGTCACACAGATCTCGAAGAAGGGGCTCTCTTGGGAATTTTGTGACAGGCCTCCCTCCCTTGGCATAATTTGGGAGCTAAAACCTCAAGCCCACCATGTCCTAGTGGCCTTGGAGGGGCTGAAAGGCTTAGATCTGCCTGGGTCTTGGTAGCTCTGGGGTAGTTTTGGAAAGCTCAGGGTGACATGTGCCATGCTGGGGAGCAGAATTCCTGAGCTGAGTGAGGGCTTATCCTTTTAAGAATGCAACCCTTAAGTAATCTTAAGTGATTTAGAAGGAATTTTTTGTTCTTTCTGTTTCCTGAACTACATTTTCCCCTTCTTTGACTTTCAAATGATTTTTCAAAGCATTGTTCTTTGCCTTTCTTTGAGCTGGTTGAAAGGAGAAGGGATTTTTCTGACACCATAGGCAACTGGGGAAGGCATTAAGATCCTACTGCTCACAAAGGAAGGGTCTCAAAATGCTCCTCCCACCCTACTTCACCCCATCTCACCTGCACTCTAACTCCATCTGTTCCTTACCCCATAAAACCAGATTAAGGTGGGGGCTTGAGGGTGGCAGGGGCAGTTGGCAGGGACAATAGAGGAAGGGGGGGTGATAATTCATTTATTCACCAGATTTTCATTGAGGGCTCACTGTCTCAGGTCACTGTACCAGAGCCCAGGAAGATAGGGCAGACATGGTAGCTCCAAAGAGACCCCAGAGAGCAGATAACAGATTACAGATAACAAGTGAGAAAACCACTAATTAAAAGCCATGAAAAATATTCTGAATGAGACAAACAAGGACCAGAGACAGAATGGGGTGGCCAAGGGAGGCCTCTCCAAGGAGGGTGCATGTATAGGAAAGGAGCTGGATGGGGAATGGTGGAGGAAACAGTAGTTTCAAAGGCCCTGAGGAGGACAAGTTGGGTGTGTGTGAGGAGCTGGGTAAAGAGCACCTGGCTGAAGCCTGGTGGGCACGGGGACAGTGTTACAGATGACAGGGTACTGACAGGACGGGCAGAGGCCAGCTCCTCCAGCCTTTGATGGGCACAGTAGGAGTTGGGATTGTGATGCAAGGGTAGTGGGTAGCCATGGCAGGCTCTTGAGTGGGGAGAGACATGAGCTGGTCATTGTCAGAAGCTCTCTCTGGCTACTGTGAGGAGAGTCAGTCTACAAGGCATGGACATGGGCTGGGTGTGTAGTTTGGGTACTGGCTCTCTTCAGCATAAACAATTTCCATGGCGGGTGGTCTAGGTAGGAGACTTTTTAAACTTCGTGTGAAATTTCCAAGATGCTCCTGTTTCTTACTGCTATTTTACTTTAGAGCTCAGTTGAGTGGTTACATTTCTCTGTTCCCTTCCTTCCTCTCTCTCCCTCCCTGACTGAAGTCACATTTGGTCTGAAAGTTTTGGGTGAGTTTGTGTCGTCACTGTATTTTCTCAAGGGTGATCTATCCTACAGCTGTCTGAACATTTATTTCTCGTGATCAGTCAGTGGTATGACAGGAAAAAACATTTCCAGTCACTGGTGAGAGTTCATGCAGGGCCTCCTCGCCACTGAAGGGAGAGTTGAAATGGTTCACTGTCTCCCAGTTTATTTTTAATTACTTCTGCTGGTATTAGACATCTTGTGACTCCGGCAAGAACATGATGAGACAAGTTAGGAACCAAGTCTAGTGATGCGTGGCTGCTGCCAGCCATTGAAAAAGCACTTCATGTCAGGGGCTCACAGCACCTGCATGGTGCCTTCCCTGCTGCCACCAGTGCTGTTTCTCTTTGTGGACTTGGCATGGGGGCCTTGGCCTCTGTCCAGGCACCCCTGTTTTCAGAAGACGGGTGGAGGGACAGTGTACATTACCAAGTAACCTCCACATCCTCCTGTAATTGGCTCTTCAGTAGCTACTCTTCAGGGAGGCCCTCCCCACTGCTCCCCATGCTGGGTGCAGAGTCAAATACTTTACTTGCTTTTGCTTATTTCATTCCTACCTCCACCCGATGGGTAGACACTGTTATTGTTACTGTTATTGCCATACTTATGTCACAGGGGGATTAAGCCCCTGGCCCCAGAGCCCACAACTCTGAATCTGGGGGTCTTTGATCGTCATCCACATCAGACTGTTCACACCTGTGCTTGAAAACTGAGGGGTCGGTGTTGGGGAGACTTGTAAAAAATGTTCCCTGTGTTCCATTCTCTGCAGGCCCAACACCAGAATTGGCATTTTTATAGGTTGATTATAGACCACACTGTGTGAGCAGTGAGGGTTTTAGTGCCCCTCCTTGGCTTAGGGAAGCTGGAGCAGCTGAGAAATGCCACTCACCTGGGGTATGTGCCCAGTGGATCAGGCGGGGTCCAGGCAGGGACAAAAATCCACCAGTTATTTTAACAGAGAGCATTTAACATTAAGAATTATTAAGCAGAAAGGGCAAACAGAGAGGTCTAGGGTATCATGTAAGTAGCAACTGCAGGAAAAAACTGTACCCCTGTGGCTGATGGGAGAGGGCAGGAGAGGGGAAGGGAAGAGAAGATCATTATTAAAACTTAAAAGCTGAGGGGAGAGGACTCCGAAGGCTGGGACCCAGACCCCTGAGGAGGACATACTGACTGGAAGATGCTGGGATCTCTGAGCTGAGAGGAGAACCCTGTGGGGCTGGCATCCAGACTTTTGAGAGTGGGTGCTGGGGTCTCTGAGCAGGATGCAATGAAACTGCAAACTGGATTCATTCACTGCTGCTGAAGTGCACTGTCCCTGCCAGAGGGAAGAGGTCTCACTGGAGTGATGGCACTGGGGCCAGGAAGCCACCAGGAAGCACATGGAAGGGGCAAGTCCTTTCTCCTTCCTTCATCCTTGTAGCTTCCCCTGCTGACCCTTTTGGCAGACCCTCATCAGAAATAGCTGGCAAAGCAGAAATGTGGTTTGCAGAGCCCTGGCCCCAGCCTTACAGAGCCCAGTGGATTTGGTGCTGAGACACATTAGCTTACTAACTGGCACACCTAGTAATAACTGGAAGCTTGCTGAACAAGTTCAGCCTTATTTGCAGGCTAATGACATGTCAAGCTCTTAACTTTCTGCATTTTTATTTCTCTTGAACTATTACTGAGTAGGGCTCTTGAGGAGTAGGTAGGGTTAGGGAAGCAGTGCTGCCCTATTGAAGAAGGTGGTATCTGGATTCTGACAAGCCTGTTGCCCCCATCTATAAACTGGGGCTAATTACACACTCCTTGCAGTGTTGTTCAGAAATAAAGATAATGTGCTACCAAGCTCAGTGCTGGGCACAGAGTAGGCAGACTGCATGATGCTGTGTCACCATGATTGCCAACCACCCACGTTGTTAAAATCCTTTTATAACAGTCAAAATGTATTTGTACTGGATGAATTCAAGATGGTGTAGCAATATTTTTTCAGATGTGGAAAATAGAAAGTACTCTTTATTATCCCTGAATATGGATTAATTCTATGTGGTGTCTTGATTGACTTACAAGAAGATTAAAGTATTCAGCTACATTTTAAAAACATTCCTAGGTCTTTCCTTTTACCTGTTTCATGAATAAATATACATGCAGTATCCTTTTGACCTCAACTTCTGGCATGTATCAAAATATACTGAGATACATTTGACTACTCAGTATCTTTAATTAATGATTCACAATAGCTATTGTTCCTCTTTGAGATGAGCAGCCTGTCTTGGCGAAATGTAAAGAGGAGATTTGAAAAGTAGTGTTGTTGTATATCATTTGTCCCTTTTCTAGAGTGGTGATCAAGGCCCAGACTGCCTGGTCAGATGTCCAGGTTTTTCCATTCCTGAGCTGGGTGACTTTGGGCAAGCAATTGACTCTCCCTGTGCTTAGTTTCCTCTACTAGGAAATTGGGGGTGAGAACCATGCTGCCCTTGCGGGGCTGTTGCGGGGGCAGATGAATAGCGCCCAGAGGGTAGCAAGTCCTTGGTGGGCAGCAAGTGCTGGGCAAATGATGGAGAAGAGATTGTGGTCTGTGGGCCCTGGACTAGCCTCATCAGGTGCGTCAGAGTAACCTCCTCCGGCTGCACTGCTGTGAAGGCAGAAGAAGATGTGGGCCTGGCAGGGCAGGTTCTGGGAACATTTGTGGCTTGTTGAATGGGTTTGGAAGCACTTAATTCTCTAAAGTAGCCTCATATTATTTTCTTACTTCATTTGCTCCCTTCATAAAACTGCCCCTTAGATGGTTTGGCAGGAAGGCTCATGACATCTGGTCTGTGAGACACTGAGGACTGTGAGCTGGTCAGCCAGGTAAAGAGAGGTCTCTTCCAACAGAAGCTATTTGCCTCTAGTAGCCAGAAATTGCTTTTCCCCTGGGGGAGCCTTGCTCAGGCTCAGTCCATCTTGCATGTTCATCATCGTGCCAGTGAGCTGTTGCCCCCTTTACTGCATTTCCTTTGTAGGATGGGCCAGGGAGGAGGGCTTATCAGATATCAAGAAGAGAGAAAGATGATGTGGTTAGGTTAGGGGTCCCCAGGAGTGGAGGCCAGCATGCCTCCTGCCACTCTCACACCTGCGCGTAACTTGTACTCAAACCACAGTTCTTCCCAATTCTCAGATTTGTTTCATTGAAAGTAGGCATTCCACAGCCTGTTAATCCACACAGCAGCCAGACACTTTGGAAACTGGAGGCAGATTGTGCCAGTGAGCCTCCAAACCTCCACTAGCTCCTCACTCTGTGCCAAGTTTAAGACAGAGTTCTAAGAGAGGCCCCTGAGGCCTGGCCTGATGGGTGCTTGTTCATTCTCACCCTCTCACTCTTTCCACCCTCTCCCTTCACACAGGCCTACTGAGCGCAGGCCTCCTTTGGATACCTGCAATTCTTGTGCTCTCCGCTTGGGGCGCTCTGACCCCAGATTTCCACATTGGTTCACTCTTCACTTCCATTGTGTCCTTGCCCAGACACACTTTTGCAGTGAGATCCACCCTGACTGCTGATTTAAAGTTATCTCCAGCCCTGACCCCCCAGCAGTCTTGGTTACTGCTTTCCTTTAAGCGATAGCGTTTCTCATCTTGTAACATATTAGATAAACATCACAAAGAAGTAAATGTGTTTTATGTTCCATCCATTAGAAGTAGAACACTATGAGAGCAGGGCAGTATGTATATTCTGTCCATTGGTGTACCCCAAGTGACCAGATCAGTGCCTGCCCCACAGCATGTGCTTGGGGAGCCTTCTGGAAGGAAAGAGTGAATGCTGCCCAGCCCTATGCAAACATCATCTCAGTGCATCTTCAGGTATACTTTTATGCGATAGAGATTTATAGTAGGTCCCTTTTATAGAAAAGGAAACTGACCTTAGAGCAGGTTAAGTAACTCAACTCCAAAGCCCTACCTTTAACTTGCTTCCAAGGGCCTTTTCCTGGTCTGAGGCCCTGGGGTGGACAGAGCATAGAAGCCTGCCTGTTGAGCTTCTTTGACAAGGCAGAGAGTGCCCAGGGACTTCATGAAAGGCCTTCAGGTAATGGAATTTCCAGCACCTTGAATGTCTGGGCAGCACTTAATGCAGTACTGATTGATGATAGATGTCATTACCTCTGCAATATTTATCCTCTCCAGTGGATACAAGATCAGTTTCCTGTTTGGTTCTCTTCCAAAGCTTATACTTGCCACATTGCTAGGTGTGTAGCAGGTGCCCGGTAAACATTTCTGGAAGGGAAGAAAGAACAAGTAGATGTAGGTCAAGGCAAGGTATCTGCATACACACTATGAATCCCAGTGGCCTTGCGTGTTAAATGCCATATGCACAGAGGAGTGACTTGCCCTTGGAACTTGATCCAGCAGCTCAACAGGAAGGATCCCCAATCTCTAACCTGACCTGGAACCTTGCACTTCGTGGTACTTTTTGCTTGTTTTATGTTGCTAGGTCTTCATCCTAGACGAGCCATTGTGTTTTTAGCTAACTTTTTTGGTAGAGAAATCACCTTTATGCCTCATAAATGAAGCTCCTTCTTCCAGCAGATTTTGGGAAATACAATATTCTCCATAGGCTGAGCCTTGCATTACCCCTTCAGACACCTGGCGATAAAACCTGAGGCTCCCAATGCCAAATGATTTTGGCCATCGACCTGTTACCCACCTGACTACCCTTACCTTAATTATTTCCATAAAAAGTACAAGGGGAGGAGATTTCTAGGGCTTAGTGAATATGTTCTGTTTCTGCAGCCCAGCCCTTTAGGCCCTTGTCTGAGCTCAGAGCCTCTCATAGGAAGCTTTCCACTCCCTCCCAAGGTCTTCACATTAATGTTGCCTTTGGTTCATTGTTCACTGTTTCATGTGAAAGAACAGATTTGGTCCTTTCCTCTTCACTCCTTGGAGATTCCTATCTAGAAAACAAAACAATTGATGGTGGTGACTGATGGGGGAGACTCGCAGGAGCTGCATATTAACTGTACAGCAGAAAGGCTGCTGCCTGCTGTGCCTTGTTAGAAAGCAAAGAGGCCCAAATGGAGATTGTGCTGGAAAGCCAGCTGAATGAGGAATGTACAAGGAGGATTAGCTACAGGGCCCTGCAGCCTCCTGGGGCCTCATGAGGCCCTGGAACAGATTTCCAAGGTGACCTTTTATTTGGAGAGGTTTAACCTGGCTAGGGGCAAGTGTCATGGGCCTTTTGTGGCAAAAGCCTGAATTTTTGGCATTCTCAATCCTTGGTTCTATGAATCTGATCCTCAGAACTCATGGAAATGTTAGAGCTTTTAAGATTGGATCATTTTAATTTTGCCTTCACATGATTTGTTTCTGTGCCTCAATGGGATGGAGACCAGAAGTGATGGTTTTAGAATTTCGAAGAAGACTGTTCCGGTTCATACTCTAAGGGGAAGGATGTCTGTGTGAGCCAAAGAGATACTTACTTAAATGTGTTTTTCTTCCCCCCACAGAATAATTGTCTCAACCCTCCTAAAAATACTGATCCTTTTCCTTCCTCTGGACTTAGGAAATGGCCTGTTATGCACTCTTATTAAAAATAACTAACTAACTAACTAACTAACTAATTAAAAAAGGACTGAAAAGGGGGAACTAACTCTTCAAAAAAAAAATCCAGCCAGGGTTTAGTAGTAGTCTTAAGCCAGGATTGGGCAATTGGCCCTCTGAAATCAAGGGAAAGAGTTGCAGCTCTCTGAGCTTCTAATTTATAAAACAGCCTTGCAGCTGTTGTAGCTTGTTGTAGCTCCTTTTCTTGCAAGAACCATGAGAAAAGGCACATGGCAGAACCTTGTGGTCCATAGAGGGAAACGGGACAAAATTCTCGAGGAAGGGGAGCAGTGTGAATGAGACAGAGTCCCAGAAAAGCCCTAGATGGGACCTGATACATGAGAATGCAGAAGTGTTTGAGAGGAGGCCTACAGATCTTTCTGGAAGGATCCCTCTCTGCCCTTGCTGTGGCCAGTGTCTTCATGGAATTAATTAAAAAACTTACAGCTGGGACTAACCACTGTCTGTTCTCCCACTGCCTCTATGACCTGCCTGTGCATCGTGTGGAGGTCCACAGGCTTCAGTGTCTGTGTGCCTAAGAGGTAGTTGGCTTGTTTTTAGAGACAGTGAAGGACCTCCTCTTGTCCTCAGCCCCAGATATCCACCCCTCGCATCACCCAGCTTCTCTGAGTTATCTATGTGGTGTCTTGGCCTTCGAGGTGCCAGGACTTTGATCAACCTGTGGCAGAAGGTTTGTGTAAAACCCTTCCTGGTTTCCTTTTTTTTTTTTTAACAAACACAAATGGGATCTGGAATTTATCCCAGATAATACATCTGCCTCTTAATTTCACTTCAGAGGGGCAGGATGACAAGAAAGGCGATGAAGACAACTAAATGCATTTATGATTTATGCCCCCTGTGATAAATCAGTGGATGATTTCTCCCCAAAATGTGGTCAATGCCCTGCTAACTCATACCAGCTGACACATCTGTGAGATGCATAAGGTAATAGTGGCTGAGCCCCCTCCTTGCCATGTGCACACCAGGCTTAGAACCCTGCACCCCGAGGATGGGGATGCAGACATATGAGAGAGGGGGTCATCTACACACAGTTAGGAAGATGCTTCTTCGCTGCCACCTTTTTTTTCTCATCGGGTCTGTGTTTCCTTTTCTTGCGGCCCTGATGGTGTAGCTCTGTTCAGCCTGTCCTTGGTTCATCTCCAGCATTCCTTTCTGTGCTTGCCTTCCTGTGTAGTGAGATAGATTTTTCCATTCCCTAAAGGTGATTTGATCAGGCCAGTTCTCACTAGAGTCCCTCAAAGCAAGTTGAGAGAGTGGAAAATCATATTAACCCTTTCACTAACTCCAGCTGCCGGTATCAAACCACAGATGGCAAGATTCTGTGTCAAGGACCAACTGCAGGCCTTTGGAGGTGGCTCTCTGGAGTACAAGCTTGGGAAGGGTTGCAAGCATCCAACTGGCTGGAGAATGGACAGGGCCATAACCAGTAGGCAGTGTCTGCTGTGCACAAGAAGGCCAGTGGTGGCCCTCATGCCTCATGTCTGCCATCCCTTTCCTCTGTGGTTTCTTCATATCCCAAAGGCTGCATTTTGCCTTCCTGAACTTGAAAAACCATGTTCCAAAGTAGTCTATCATTAGGAATTTTCAAAAGTCTGTTGAACCATTTTTGGCTGCTTAGCAGTCACATAGCAGCTGGATTGCTTACTTCCCCACCATTTTTTTTTTAAGCATTGTCTGAAGCTAATTTATCCAGAAGTAACTTGGTCTTTGCGGGGGGGGAATCACACTCGTTTTATAAGTTATCTGCAAATGAAACTGCCTGGTTGTGCCTCTCATTTTCCTCTTGTTGAAAAATGTCTTTGTTACTCCATTTTTGCCTTTCTTGAGAAACTCTCGGGAATGCCATTTAAAGAGTTATACAACATTATTTTTCTCACCTTGCTTTCTGAAAAAAAAAAAAAAAGATGCCAAAGCCATTTCCTGGGCTAGATGGAGAGGTGAGATCCCCTTTAGATGGGAAAAGGCAGAGCAAAAATTCCAGAGACTGGCGCTTTCTCCCAGAGGCCAACAAGATTACTGACATTCCTTGTCAGGGTGAAAGATCAGCGAAGAGTGGCTGGATATGGAAGTGCTAGCTTTGGGCTGAGACATATGATGCTTCAGCTGGAGACTCTGATGCTGCTCCATACAGACTATGAGTAGAAAGAAAAAAAAGTGAGCCAGCTAGTACAGGTTGTTCATTTGATGTCTCTGCTGATACCTCACATTACCATTGTCCTGGCCAGAAATAATATACCTGCAGCTGTGTTTCTGTAGGACAACAGGGACATCTAATAATATATTGGGCTAATCTAAGCTGCTTTTTCTCCAGCGATGCCCCAAGGGGAAGATATATACTCTGCCTTTATGTTATCCGGTGGTACTAATCAGAAACCATTGCTGTGGAAACAGCTTGTCCTGTTTGGTCCTCTTCTAATAGGAAATCATAAATTAAAACAGAGCTTGATAGATTCTGCTTAAAGCCAAAATTAAATCCTCACATATTTTGTTGGATATTACATAATTAGTTGACTTCTCAAAGGAGTTCTAATTATGCCTATGGAATAAGCTCAAGTTAATGAAATGCATTCATTTATCTGGCAAGCCGTCTGTCACTTAGGACTGAGCTCTGAGTCAGTCCTCTGGGATTCTCCTAGCTCTACCAACGAAGCTTTATTTACAGCCATAGAACTTGGAAATGAAATACAAACTTATTTTATGATGTACTTCTTATTTTTTTTCCCTTTAAGAAAATCAGTTTTCCTTAGCGTCATATACTGTGTAAATCACCATGTGTAAAGTAGCTATACTAATCCCAAAACATAAAGATCCCTGCCACACCCCTCACATACAATGCATTACTAAGGCTCATGATCCACAAAAACTGCCAGAGATAGGAAGAGAATAATGACAAGGCCAACTGGAATAAGTTCTTTGACCCTGATTTTCATTATCTGTAACATTAATACTTAGTAAAAGAACTAGAGAGATGGGTAGGTGGGTAGATGGATGGATAGGTGTGTAGGTGAGTGCATGGATGGTTGGATGAGAGGGTAGATGTATATTTGAACAAATGGGTGAATTTTTAATCAGAAAGAAATATAAATGGAAGAGAAATAATTTAGAAAATTCTACCTTTGGATTGATTATTGTGTATTTGATTGTTAGAGAAAATTATGGGAAAAAAGGGAATTTTTTTCTAAAAACTCCTTATTTGTAAAAGGAAAACTCAAGATTCTTTTAATTTCTCAGTAGACAGCTTTGAAAGTTAATAGCAAAGATGTGGGGAAGGTTGAGTTGAAGGAAAATAGAAGAAATGTCTCTGAGTCAAACCAGGTAAGAATCTTACATTCCAATAGCATAATATATATGACAAAATAGATTCTTTATAAATAAATATATAACCAAAGTTAGAACAAAGCTCTGCTTAAAGGTCCCTGAAAAGTAGACTGTTCCATATCACATTAGTGGATGGAACCAAAGCCGAAAGGAGCCATTCAGAGTGACATTTATGGAGTGTTTCTCTTTCAATTTCTCTGTTTAATAATGAAGATGCCTTAGATGAAGAGGAAATCTATCCAACCCTATTGCTAACACAGACATAAAGACAGTGCAGGTATGCCTCCTGGTTTTCCTTCTCCAATTTAAGCAATCATGCATCTCTCCTGATGGCCAAAGGCACCAAAGACATTTTTGCTGTTTGCTGTGAAGTCACCTTCCTCTCCAGAATTGTCCATTGAAAGACCTCTAAAGGTGTCAAACCAAGTTTCACAAGATAAAAGATGTCTTGTTTTATGACACATGGTGCAGTGTGGCTAGGTGAGTACTTGGTAGTATGAGGGGAGTCTGGACTTGCATTATCCCTAGCGCAGTTAGAAATGCTCTGTGCCATTCAACACCTTCCTTCTGGCCCAGCACTTGGGGCAATAGAATCCTTACAAGAACCTGTCCATGTGGTCAGTGGCTGAATTCCATAGAACACCTGTGGGCATTTCTGTAGTTCTAGGGTTGGATTTCCCTCCTATCAAAAGAGCCATTCTTGAGCTCTGTTGAGTGAAAAGTTAGTTCATTCATGTTTTTTAGCAGAAGCAGCTCCCTCTGGCTTAAGTTCCCAAAGATCAGGTCCCCTTGTGTTAGTTACTTATCTACATTCTGACTGGCACAACATGATTCCTGCATGAACATTGTTCTAAAAACCCCCAATTGAGTCCATTTGTAAGATTTTCACATGAAAATAACTCTTTCTTGAGCTATTTTTTAAAACATAATGTTGGACTCCTAGAATTAAAAGAATGAAGCTTAAGAATTAGTTTTTAAGACTAAATTATGTCATCTGTTTTGTGCCAATTGGATACATAATGAGTAACCATTGTCCAAGGGAGAGGCTGGAAGGAAGCAGTGATAGTAAAGTCTGATGCCATTTGTAGTGGACACGTGTGCTTGCAATGGTTAGAGGAACCTGTTACCCTTCTATTTTTATTCCTTAAAGACAGCACCCCTCTTTTCACTCAAGCCAGGGTGTTGCACACTGAAAATTGATACACTGTCTGTTTTCAACAGACCACTTCTACTGAGTTACAAAGACATGGTTTATTTGTTGAAAAAGTGTGCTAAGTTTTTGGACAATGTATTAGAGGAGTAAAAATAGGCATTTTAAAATTTGAGCTTTTTACCAACTTGAGATCACAAACAAACAAACAAAAAAAGATTTGGCACAAAGAAAGAATTATTCAAAATTCAAAGGACTATTTATTTATAGCTGTTTGTCAGACAGTGGTTAAGGAAAACTTCTATTTTTAAGAACAGATATCAGTAAGCCTCAAGATACAAGACCAAAAAAGCAAATCCTCTGAGTGTGGGAGAGAATGCCTTAAATATTGATAATGAATTAGGTCTAATTAAAAACAAAGTAGGTCAGTCAAACATAGAGTATCTTGAATTCTTACCTTTTTTCATGCTGAGTCATTAGCATGTGACTGAGGCAGAAGACCCTAGTCTTCATTCTTTCTTCACATAGAAATATTAATAATAACGTTCAATCAAGTGTGAACAGCTTGCAGAGTCCAGGAGGCCGGGCTCTACCAGTAGGAGTGCTACTAGGGCAGCTGGTCCAACACTCTGGAGATGGAGAACCATGAAGTCAGGGTGTGGGATACGGCTCCACCATTGTTCAAGGAGGGCTCCTTGGCCTTTTGCTGTGTTTAGTTACAGTGACAAAATCTTAATCACTGTTTACACAGGCTTACTCCTCAGGTGTAGAAATGCATTCTGAGTTCATTCTTGGCATTTGCTTTGCAGCAAGGGGAATTCTTTGTTAAATTTAAAACAAATCATTCTGTTCCTTCTTATGCTACAAAAGTAAGTATCTTCCCCAAACCTGCACAGATTGCTCTGGTGGTAAATTGGTTTGTCGCTTCAACCACTTGATGCAGGTAACAAGGACCCTGGAAGGGAACCCATACAATTGATAAGGAATTGCTCAATTGTGTGCTTGCTGTTAGGGTTCCTTCAAGATCCCCATCCTCATGTGGCCTGCAAGGCCCTGCGTCAGGCTTTACCTCAAACCTGGGCCTTTTCTGTGCTAAGACTCCTGTCTCCCTTCCTGAGAGCATTTGCAGATGCTCTTCCATCCCTGGAGATCCTCCTGTCCATTACTCAATACACACACCTTTCAGATTTCAACTCTTGTCCCCTGTACCCCAACCTAAGTCATGTTCTTTTGTCTTGCTTTCACATGGGGCAGTATTCCTTTCCTTCTGAGCACTAATGTCTATTTCTTACATTCTCATCAGAGGTGTTATCTTACTGTTTGACTCCTTCATTAAACCATATGCTCCACATGGTAGAGTAGGACCATCTTCATAGGCATGCTACTGATAGTTGCTCAGGGCTCCTCATTCAGAAGAGTTCTCTGTTTGGCTTAATATTCTGCTATTGCCATCGTGAAACCCTTAATACTTTTCTGAACAAGAGTCTTCACAATTTCATTTTGCACTGGGCCCCACAAATCATATGGTAGGTCCTGGGTTGGGGCCATGTATGTTTCTATCAGATTTCTAGCACATGGCATATGTTCAAGATGTGTTTTGTAAGTGAATGTTTCAGTGACAAAAGATGATCTCCTTTCATTAGTGGCTGCAGTATAAAATGCCTAATACCTAATATCAAGTCAGGATGCTATATATTTCCTTGGCAGCTCACTACTTAATCTTATTCTTTTCATGAAGTTTGGCAAATGCAACCAAAATTGAATTAAAAAGACATGCATATTATGATCTAAGAAAAAAATGGTTGTATAAAAGGAAGTATATAAATGGGCTGGTCTGTTGTTAATTTTTTGTTCTATATTTAGAACTGAAAGGGTGATGTTTAGAGAGCCAAAGTGCTAATTGTCTTGCAAAGAGTGCTGTTATAAGCTGGGGCAAATAGTGCATTGGAGAAAATATCCTTCAAATGATAGCAGAAGGTGAAACAGTGACTGAGGAGCCTCTAAAGTAAATATAAATGCTTTCCCCTGTGCAAGGATGTGGAAACCCTGAAATAACAAAATGTCCAATTTGATCTTCCCATCATGTAGTTGGGAAACCTTACTCTCCCTCAAAGCAAGCTTGACCAAATGTCTGCTGAGCAGTTTGTGGGAAGAATGCAAGCCATCACCATTTTATACAGTGTGCCCATAAGTTTTCTGTCCCTTGTCTGAGTTGGACACATTTTTCCCATTCTCCCTTGCCCACCCCAAAGGTGATTGCTGCAGTTTGTGGAGTTGGCAAGATTTTCTAGGCTGTGTCGACACAAGCTGTTAATAAATTAGGTGCACAGAAGTGTGATGGCAAGGCGTTTTCTCCTGGAGTTCATAGGCCTTCCAGAACATTTATGTCTCATTACAGCCTGTACAGCAGTTTATGCCCTAATAAATCAGAGATGTTTTGCAGAGATGGGCTGGACCATAATGAATCTTTCTGTTGGCATTTTCCCTTTACAGGAGCAAATAATGGAGCAAAACCGCCCCATCTGGCCACTCTGTAAGAGAAAACTCTCAGTGGGAGCTATTTGCTCAACCATGACAAAGGTCACTGCAGGTAGCAGGAGCGAGGGGTGGCAACGAGGGCTGTGAGTGACAAGGTGGAATGAAGCCATTTATGAGCCTTTATCACTGTGATTATAGGCATTAGCTGGACTGTCAGGGTCCTGTTCTCTCTTCCTGTGATGGGGCCTTGGGTCTTTACTGATTTTTCACATTTAATTTCCAGACCTGTTGGGTGTTTTGCAAGCAGTGCAAGTAGACACACACCCTCAGCATGGCGTGTGGGACTATTCACTTTGATTTACGTTCTATTATCTTAATAAGGCGCACTCTCAACTAACTGGAGATGGTTGCCAAGTGGAGTGAGGGGAGATCACCTCTCTCTGCCTTCCCTCACCAGTGCAAAGAGGTGTGTGATGAAAGCCAGGTAAATATGGAAATTATTATTAATTATGTGATGACGGACAGAAATGCGTTATTCTGGCTAGGAAATCAACTTGTCTCTAGTGGAGGTTTACCAGATGTATAAAAAAAGGGGTATGAATCACATTAAAAATAGTGCCTAGAAATAAGTGAGGGATTTGTTTTCAGTATTTATGCATTTTCAAAAAGAAAGCCATCCTCAATTTTGGAAGTAAATAAATATTGATCATTTCCTTTGTTCCTAGTAACTGGGGTCTCTTTCCTTTGGAGGAAAATTTACACGTAGGTTAAGTCAAAGACTTAACTTGGTTTTCCCTGCTTTTCCACCCTAGCTGGTCTGAGCTCCTGCCTTTTGCAGGGGTGTTGGAGGAGATTTGGAGGTGCCCAGACTGCTTGTTTGTGTTTACAGAGAGGTTTCTTGGAGGCCTTGGAGAGGGGAATATATCTGGGCAAACCTATTTTTATTCTGTAAAGGCTTGCCTAGTGCCTCTTCAGTAATCACTTTGCTGCTGGGAAAGCAGAGGAGAAGCAAGTGAGGGAGTGCGCGATTTATCAAAAGTGACAAGGAGAACAGAGTTCCTCCATCAGCCTCAGCTTCTCTCATATTTACATAACACCTTCCTTCCAGTGTTTTCCCCAGCAGATGGCCAGGTGAGGTTCATGGACTCTGTGCGGAAATACAGCTGCTTGGAGCAGGCACAGGGGATATTTTGGGCTCTCTCTCAGCAGAATTACACAACAGTCCATTGAGGGAGGGAGAAGGGGGCAAGGAGGCAAAGTCACTCCCTAGCTGAAGAAGCTCTGGAAATGTAGATTCAACGCAAAGTGCAGCTTGCAATTTGGGAGGTTGCCAGGGCCCATCACCCCAAGATTCGGGGAGAAAGTCAAACCCTGGACAAGTCAGTAATTGACCACAAGTGGGTCTGCTCCTGTCTGCTCTCCCATAATGGGAAAGCTAGTGAGATTTGATAGGGTCACAGAAGGACATTAATGCATTGACTGAGATGATTGGACTCTGCCAAGGGCAAAAAAGAGTCTACCCTTCAAAGGGAGCCTCCAGGTAATATGAAAGTTCTATCATCCTGCTTTATCAAGATGCTAGAACCAAATGAGGCACCTGCTTTGTCTGCAACTTCGCTCTAGGGCTGCTAAGCCTGTATCAGGAGACCTCATTTGGTACGGGATGTTGAACACACATGGCTCCTTTTTTTTTTTTTTTAAGGTTTGCATTTGAAACTGGCTGAGCCATAGCAGGTAATTAGCACCTTTGCTGTTGGAGCAAGTGGCGCTTTTCTTGATTGGTTTCTTAATCAGGTCGACCACTTGGCAGTTGTTGGTGAGAGAGTCTAGAAAGAGCAAAGGGGTTGCTTTGTGTCCTGGGAGATGAGACCCAGCTGAGAAAACAACCCAAGGGTCTCAGTTCAGTGCCCCACCCCTATTGCTGTATTCTCACCCTACCATGTAAGTTCTAACTCCATGAAGGACTTGTTCTTCCTTTGAGATCCTGGCCAGATCCCCAAATTTGTTTATATATCACATTTCTAGTTTCTAATATGCACTGATGGGGACTCTAGCCTCATCTTAAGGGGTTCATTTCCAGAATAAAAATGAAAGGTAAAAAGGGTTCATTGGAAATAGTTTGTGCTCTCCCAGGCCTGAACATACTGGTCTTATAATTCAGCATCACACTTATGGCTTAGTTAGGACTGAAGATGTGTCCTGGAGGGGTTAGGGGTGACATGCGTGGCATAGCCAAGATGCCAACTAAGCTACTTTCAAACTTGGTGACCTTGTGAAAGATGCATAAGGCATCTGCACCTCGGTCTTCTGTGTGTGAATAGGGATGGTTGTGTTAACTCTCCTAGGGCTATTGTGAGAGTTAAAGCAGATGATGAATGTAAACCCATAGCACAGTCGCTGGCGCAAAGTAATTACTCAATAGATGATAACTGTGATGGTGACAGTGATGATGATAACAATGACAACATCATCATTACTTTGGGAACCCAGAGTCTGAAGACCTGGAAGCTAGTTTACAGGTGGCAAGTAGATTTAATTTAAAGGGATACCTGCCTTTGGAGATAGAATCAAGGGTGATGGCGCTATTTGATGTTTCCTTGGTGCCCTCAATAGCTGTGGAATTTGGGGATAAATTCACCTCTTTTGAATTGATTATTTTTTATTAACCTATAACATGGGAAGTTTAGGCCAGATCAGTTTTCTTGGGAGTGATCAGCTGAATGTTAGAAGATGCTGGGAGTAAAGGTGGAAAATGTTCTTAGGGTAGGTTTTGGAAATTGTATGTATAATTTAGGAGATTAAGGCAGGCTACTTTATTGCAGAACCTTTAATGTGCTTGAAAACTCCAAGAAGGGACTTTCTTCCCAAACTTACTTGATCATGAACACATTTGTTTTCATAGCATCAGTAACTTGTGACATCAGTGTTGCACAGAATGAACTTAGAAATTAGATTATTCCCAAGGCCCTTTCTTTCTCTCTGAAGTCCTGAAATCTCTAAGTGTCAAAAACTCAGATAATTTAATGACTGCCTTTCCCCACCATGAACTTTTCACCTCTCATCGAAGTGTAACTCTTTCTTAAGAGCCACATTTAAATGATGATTCTCCATTGCTTGGAACAACTTTGAAAAATAACAAAGGTAATATTTGGTAAAACATTAATCCTTAATGTTTATAAACTCTTCAGTCTGAATCTTAGCTTTAGTTGCAATTCACTCTGATGGATTTGGCTTACTCTTTGACTAAAACACTTCTTTCTCAATATTTGACCTTCCTCTCTGGACTGGCCTGCTCTGAGGACCTATCCTCTGAGAGACACTGCACTATCACATCTCCATCTTAGACTCCATTTGCCTTGTGAATCTGTCCAAGCTGCCTGAGAGGCAAAGGAAAGCCCAGTCTGTCTTTACAGTTAGCAGGCCAGCATCTTTATCTTCCATGGCAGGTGAGAAACAGCAAGGAAAGTGGCCAGTATGACACTGGAAATCTAAAGGTTTGTGCTGATTTCTCGTTAATAAATAACTTCAACTTTTGTATCATCCCCAAAGGTTGTTGAAACAGTTTTTTGGCAGTAATAATGCCATGCAGTGACTTTGGATAATTGGTCTCTTTTAGTAAGCAATAGCTTAGAACATGCTTGGAACGTAGATATGGCCTCCAGTGTTCCTTTATTCTGCTGCATTATTTCCTCAGAGGGGTCTCACAAAGCACAGGACCCTGTCATTTATTCATTCATTTGTTCATGAGTGAGTAAGTAAAAGAGGAGAATAGAATATTGGAAGTTAAGAATAAGAAGGAAAGGAGGATGGGGATCTGAGGAAAGAAGGGTTTCTGTTGTCTCTGGAAATTTGGGCAAGAATTGACAGAGGAAAAGTAGAGGGATGCCCAGCAATGGGGAAAACCCACTTGAGATTTTTAGTTATCAATTTAAAGTAGATTTGGTCCACAGGTTTGTGTGCGTAGACCAATCTCCAGATGTATTTAACTGCTTGCTTAGCAGCACAGAGGAAGTAGAAAGTTGGATTTAATCAGGGTTGGGGTGTAAGCTGTAGAGAAGAATAGGTAATAGAATTTAGAGTAGATTCAAAGGAAATTAGCCTTGCAATCTAAGGTGAGTAAAGAAGGAAGTAAGGATAAGAGGCTTGTGATAGACAATGAAGTATCAACTATTTTGAGGTCTCATGGAGGGAAGTGAGCTGGGGGGGTCTGATAATTGAGTGCAGAAAATTGAGATTTAGGAAGTAACTTGGTATGGACAGTAAAAAGTATGGACAATGACAATGACTTTTTGTTAGGCTAGGCTATCCATGTGCCCCTCCTGTTGCTGCCATCTCCTGACCTCCTGATCCTCATAAATACTTTAGCATTTATGAGGATCTCTCTCTCTCCACCATTGTGTTGTCATTCTTGGTGACATTAACATCCACACAGATGGATCATCTGGCTTCTGAATTCCTTAATACCATCTCTCCCAAAGATGTTTTCTTTCACCCACTTCAACCACCTACTCCCATGGTTGCATCCTAGACTTTGGGTAATTTTTTCTTTCTTTCATAGCACCCCTTTAAAGTAACTGTGCTCCTTACACATAACAGAGCTGATTGAAGGAATGGTGAATGGGGGTTTAGAATGAATGAATGAGTTTCATTGCCAACTTATGCGCGAGTCTTGGTAGGACCTTGATAGATACCTAGGCACTGTTGGGTTGCTCCTTACCTCCTGCAACAAGGTGTATGTTGTAGGGTAGTGAACAGGGCTGTGTGTGGAGCCCCACATGCTGGACTATTTACAGAAGAGGAGAGTTCAGGAAAATGAGCCAGATGGATGGAATCTGGGAAAATGACCTTCTGCTTCATCTTGATATCTAGGTCATCAGGATGGCCCTTCCCAAGGGCTGGCAGGAATTCCAAGGAGCAGGGACCCAACCCACTTTCTCCAAGGAGTACTCCTGACATCCTGTTAGCCAAAGAAGGTCAGAGAAGCGCTGCCAGTTGCATGACAAAGAGAGGGCAGAGTGGATTAATTAAAACTAAAAATAAACTGTGACTGGAATTGCTCTTTTAGGTGGAGGGAAGACAGATTGGTGAGAGCAAAGAGTTTTGAGGCCATCTCCCTTGCATTTAACTTTGACCCCTAAATGACTGAGATAGAAGAATTGTTTTTGGCACCAGGTAGGTAGTCTGATGTCTCTACTGTGTTAGTTCTGGTTCAGCACATTTAGGGAGGTGGTAGTTAAAATGGCATTTTTTTTCCTTTTTAAACTAAAATGATATATGGTATTTGAGAGTCAGAAAGAAGTTGTGATATATGTGCCCTTGAACACAGGCCCCGGTTAAATAAATGGATGTTGTCCCAAGAACAGAACTTACCCAATCAACTAAAGTTGAAGCTTGTATTTTCTTTTTTGTACCCCCAAATATATAACTTTTCATGCTAAACTTAAAGCTGTTGTAATGTTGAATGTTCTTGAATGGGAAATAGTAGCAGTATTTGGTTATCATGAGCCTTACAGCCCTTTGCTAAAAGATAAACTCAGATGGCTTATTTTATACAAGGAAGTCTAATTATGGTAGCTCAACGGGAGGGCAAAAATAAAAAGGAAGCGCAGACCTGACATGTGATATCTTTCAGGATTTCTATTTTCATGGCCAAGAACTGTAAATGACAAAGTTGATTTGACATTTGAAGTAACGAAAAAAAATAAGCTCTCATCACCTAAGCTTACAAATGATAATCTTCAATAAAAAGAATTGGCCTCTATTTTAAGACAAATAAATGTAAATTCTCTTCAAATAAGCATCAGGATTTAATATACCTTAGAAAGTGATATGTTAATTATGGATTGTGTATTGTGATTAGATGAAAATTCAGTTAATGGTTGAAGCAGTTATAGTATGAGTATTTGAAGAAATGTCTTTTGTAGCCAAAGTACTTTCTTTTATACTATTCTGTCCCAGGAATATGTTATATAAATCATGTTTTATTATTATGAAATACTACAGTTTTTATCCCAGTCAGTTCATTATTTGGGTGGGAAAAAAGTTAGGTCTCTGAACCAAAGAGAGTATTGGAATTGTGTTTCAGTGTCCATAGGGGTACAATTCGATTGATTAAGCCATGGAGGAGGTGGGAGGAGAGAGGAATTTTAGTCCTAAAAAATATCAGAGACAGAGAAAGAGTAATGGGCCATGGTATTTAGAGGTGAAAGTTAAGTTACCATTAGAATCTTCAGTGATGAATTTGTGATGAGAGAAAGAAATGAAGCAAGCAGTGAAAAATTTACAGATTTTTTCCAGAAAAATGCCAATTAAAAAAAAAGATGCATGAAGCAGATGCAGGTAGCTGTAGGTGGGCCTTGTTTTTGAAGGTTTTTGTTGAATATCATAATCTGAACCTGTGGGATCTGAAAAAAGTTCTAGAGGATTAGATTAGTGGGGAGGGAAGGGCCTGAGGGGGCCCTAGGACAGTGAGTTTGCCTCCCATTTTAGAAGGGCCTTCCTAATTGGGCTAGAGGTTTCCAAGAGTGAAGTGGTCTGGCCATGGTAAGAATTAAAGTGCTTTCTCCTCTAAGATTTAGTGACTGTATGATTTCAAGTTTGCTGTCGGTATAGAATAAGGTGGCAAGAAGGGGGACTGCCGATTGAAGCATTCAAGAGAGAATTTAGTAAGAGAGGAGGGACATACAGGAAATCCCAGAACTCCAATCATATATGAGGGAAAAGAACAAAGTAAAGAGTAGATGAACAAGTTAATTAACTGCATAAACATTTCTGCATTTGGGAAAATTTGCTTTTTCTTCACATTCGAAAATATAAATGATGATGTTTCCTGCAGTCAATAGAGAATTGAATAAACACTGGCATATGATCAAATGGGAAAAACACGCAGTAGCCACTCAAGTAAGGGGCTGGATTGGAATCCCAAGGAAACTGGCTCCTAAACATAAGTATTTAATATTCAAGTATAAGTCTCTTCATAGTGGATAGTAGCACAAGTAAAGATTAGAAACACTTACATTTGGCCAGCCAGGAAGACAAAGAGTCCAGAAGATGGATAAAAAGGCTCAAGACTTACCTGCCCACCATGCTCTGTAGAGAATATTCTCATGCTCTGTGGGGATCAAATCTCTCTCTCTCCGGTGTCCCCTTCCACTTGAGCCTCATAGGTCCTTTTCTTAGCCTTCCTAATGCTCCACAATGGAAGGGGAGGGGCTTTGGGACCTTTGAATCCTGTGGATGTTAAAAACTGCAAAATATTCAGACCTGCAAGGCTGCCAGAACTGACTTGCTTTCAGCATATTCCTGGCTATTATTACATTCAAAGAGGTTTGTCTCTTCCCAGGTCTTCTCAAAGTACACTTTTCTTATTCTTTGTTTAATAGGGGAGGCAGGAGAGAGAGACCGAGGGAATAGGAAGTTCAGGGACTATTGAGAAAGAGACTGAGGACTCCAAATCCAAAATGAAGAGCCTCTTCACATACATCAATCCCAAGGGAGTTGGAGCAGCAGTGGGTCCAGGCCATGGTCAAGTTGCTTGTGGTTTCCCAAAATGTGGTGTACCTCCATATGTTTGTTCAATGCCATACCCTCTATCTAGGATGATTCCTAAGCTCTTTGTCAAATTTCTATTCATTCTACGAGTCTCCACTTAGAAAACCCTTGTTGCTGGCAGTTGCTGACTTAAGAAATGGATTCAGGAGTCCATGCAGACCATTCCTTGAAAATGTGCTTCATAACGGGTTCAAGGTCAACAAAATGAGACACCTGCTCAGCACTGAGAATGGGAATTGGATTCAAAGGAGAAATCATTTCTCATTTTTAAATAAAATGGCAAATCTAATCTAAATATTTCCTATAGTGAATAAAGTGACCTTTTTGGCAATTGCTGAATTTGCAAATTGTTAGTTTTTACAATGCCCTGGGGAAATAATTGCTTGTCAATGTAACCCAATTAAATTCTGGCCCCTTTGTAGGGATAGTCAGTTTAATTTTTGAAGTTTTTAACATGCAGAATCAAATCTTTTATTGTCTGTCTGACCCTGAGTTAGTGTGATAGTTCTGAGTGAAATGTTTTTGTTGCTGTTAATTTAAATTCTAAAACCTATACTTTATGAACACTGATAACAATAGGAAGAGATACTGTAGTTATTCACCTTTCATGTAGGAATAAAAGATAATTTTATCACATAAATCACTTTTGTAAGGATGGGTTGTGGGCCATGATTTGGGGAGGCTGGAATTGTAAAATAACCTCCAAATTCATTTAGAGGTAAAAAATTGTTTACCAGGGAAAAAAAAATCACCAACTATATCCCTGGATCAAATGTGTAGATACTTCCAAAGATATGCCTTTGCATAATTGTGGAAAAAGAGGAGCTGATAATCTTGCCCAGCTCAACAATGTTTCCTTTTTATTTTAAGGTTTTGTTCTCTTGGCTGCACAGATGTTTTTAATTTTTCATGTGTGTTTATATGTTTGCAAGTTTCTGAGCTGATGAATGGAGTTTTTATTGAATTTATATGTAGCTTTCAGATAGTAAAAGTGTGCTGAAGCTTCTTCAGCTTGCCTCCTACCCCCAGTCTGGGTCTTATTTGAGGAAACTTATTCTACTGTCTTAGTATTCTTAGTGTTTCCTTGATCTGTGCCTCCATGTGCTACTATAATTAAAATATTTGAAAAGGGAAAAATGGCATTTGTGAATTTAATAGCAGGACCATGAGATGCTGGATTCACTCTTGATGGTTTTCCTTTTGGAGAAGTGGTCTTCAATGTGCATCTCATTATGCCATCTTCTGCAGAGAAGAACATTTACTTCCAGATTGCTGTCAGGACCTTTTAGAGAAGTAGAGCCATTTTGTTAAATCTTAAAAATGGGATTGCAATCAACAGTAAGTAGAGATTAGAGAGCCCTTCCTCTGGGTCAGTTACTCCCCAAATGTGTAGTGAGCACTCACTGTGCATCAAGAGCTGTGCTGGCCATGAGGGGCATAGGGCAACAGCCCAGGGGAGGGATAGGTGCCTTGGTGTTATAAGCAGGAGAGTTCTGCTGTCGAGAGAGAGCATACCTTTTTTGTTTGCTTGTTTGATTATATCACCAAACCTTATGGGTACATGAAGTTCTTATTTGTGAAATTTACCATATGCATTCTAGTTTTTAAGACTATCTCGGGGTGAGAAGGATACAACAGATGAAAGTCCTGACTTCTCCTAATCACGTTTCTTAAGTCTGTGACACCATGTCATATATACTACAGATAGAAAGGATTAAAGTATTAAACAGAGGCAAACATGATGACAAACAGAAGACGGTGGAAGGTTGAATGAGCAAGAGAAAGTGAATTAACATTTAAATGTTTATATACTCCAAGCTTTTAATTTATGAACAACTTAGGGTTGTAGAAAGTAAGTGACTTGCCCAAAGTTACGGAACTAATATATGGGAACTCGGAACTTGAATCCACATTGGCATGATTGCAAAGTGTTATATTTCTACTGTGTTGTGCTGCCTTCTTTTTGTGTCTTATTTATACAAAACAAAATAAAAACAGCACACACACACACCCCCCCAAAACCTTAATAATGTAATAATGACAAAGAAAAGTATTTAAATATAAGCTAAGAAGAAAATAGAGAAGAATAATTATGAGTGTAGAACAAAAGTTCTATGTTTTATATTGTTAGAACATTGAGCATGAAATCAATAGGAATAGAATTAAAGAACTGTAAGTTCAAAAAGCAAATGTTTAATATGCTCCAAATGGTCTTTAGATATACCCCCTTTCCTAAACACATCTGGAAACCTGAAAATGTAGATTTGTTGTCTTCTTGCAAGGTCATCACTAGCAATTTCAAAGCAGCAGGATTAGGGAGGAACCAGAGGTAACCGCTGGGTTGTACGCTGCTTGGGGAGACCAAGGTGAGACTAAGTGTATTCTTACCACCCCAAGACCCACTGCCTTCTGCACAGCTGGGTCAGCCTTGATGACATCTTTGAAGCTGGGCCATTAATTTTATCTTCCAAGTCGAATAAATTATATGATAAAACAGTGCAGTGTGACTATGAAAAGCAAGAATTATCTTGCAAAGGCAACTAGATAAATGTTCTTATAATCTCCCTTTAGAAAGTTTCTCTCTGACAGGAATAAGAAGGAAAAAGAGAGAACTGGCAGTTCACTTCTGAAATGGAATACTCAGATCAGATTTCTCCATGATTATCCTAGATGCCACCCACCTTCTCCTGCCTAAAGTTACTGGACGATAACTTGTAGGAAATGGGGCCCCCCACAAGGAAGAGTTCTGAGCCATCTGTTCCCCTGGGTAAGGGCTCTTAGAAACAACTTCTCTGTGTTGACCAAATAAAAAACATGGAAACAGACACACAGATCAAAACCTTCCATGTACATGTGGACAAAGTGTGATGTATGAGTTCCGAACATGGATTCAGAGACCAGCGACCAGCATTCAAATACAGGCATTGCTACTCACTAGCCCTGAGACCATGGACAAGCTCTTTGGGGGGAATTTTTTCAACTGTAATGTGGAAATAACAAGTCTCAAAAGTGGTGAGGATTAAAATAATGTACACAATGCACCTAGCATGGTGCTTGGGACGTGGAAAGCTTTCCCTCGTTTGCTGACATTTTCCCTCTTTTCCTAATTTTAGGACCATGGCCATCAATATTTTTTAGTTTCCTAGGCCGCTGTAACAAAGTACCACAAACCAGGTGGCCTTAGACAACAGAAATTTATTCTCTCAGTTCTGGAGGCTAGAAGTCCCAGATCAAAGTGCAGGAAAGACCGTGTTCTCTCTGCAGGCTGGAGAGAAGAATCCGTTCCATGCCTTCCTCCTAGTTTCTAGAAGTTGTCAGCAATGCTTGGTTTTCTTTCGCTTGTGACAGCATTAACTCTAATCTCCACCTCTGTCTTTACATGGTTATCTTTCTTCTGTGTGTCTATACCCAAATTTCCCTCTTCTTCTACCAGCCATTGGATTAGGGAGCATCTTAATCCACTGTGAATTCAACTTGGTTATCTGCAAAGACTTTGTTTCCAACAAAGACCATGACCACCGATACTAGGGTTTAGGACTTTAACATACCTTTTTGGGATACATAATTCAACCCACAACAAACATCATCATTATTTTAGGTCCCAGGGAGCCTTGACTTCATCCTGGATCTGGCACATCCTCATAAGTCACTTGCTTTGCCGTCTGCTGTACCTTCATCTCTTTGCCTACGAGTGGACCTTGCTGACGGTGTTAACATTTGCTTAGCAATTGCTTCATGAGACTAGTTCTGTCTTGCTTTCCCTTTATGCATTTTGTGGTTTGAGTAGATACTGTAGATATCTGATAAAACAGCAGTCTTACCTTCCTCCTTTCCTGTGAGGCCCAGCAGACACCACACAAAATGGAAAACCATTATTAAATGTTTGTCCTGTTCAAAAAAATCTCCTCTGTGTTGAGAAGCTCTCAGCTGATTACAGAAACAGCAAGAGCAACACAGTGGGTCCAGTCTGATAAGGATGAGCATTGGCTGGATGGTGTGAATCTCAGCCAGATAAGAGGAGGGACTGCAAAGTCGCCTCATCCTTCAGCCCTTTCTGTTTGTTGGATGTGATGCACATGCCCTACCTGCTTGGAGTACAGGAATCTGCAGAGATATCTATTCACCTTCAAATTCATCAAGATGGGAAAGCCCAGACTTCTGATTAAACGTCACCTTACAATTTATCAACTCCTGTGTGTGCGTCTTGGCAGCTGGGGAAAATGTGGAAAATTACAATGTTCCAGAGCACAGAGGCCTGTGGAACACATCTCAGAGGACCTCTCAGCAGCTGGAAGTGCAGAGGGATGGCCTCTGAGAGGCTGAGAGGTTATGAACAGACTCCAAAAAATGAGAAAGAACGAAACAACTAAAGTAAACAAGAAAGCAAGCAAGCAAACAAACATGAGTGAATCACAGGTCTTCAAAGTTTTTCTGCAAAATGCCAGATAGTAAGTGTTTTAGGCTTTCCTGGCCTTTAGTTACAGTCTCTGCTGCAGCTACTCAACTGCTGTTGGAGCGTGCAAGCAGCCAGAGGTAGCATGTAAAGAAATGGTCTTCGCAGTGTTCCTATGAAACTTTATTTGCAAAAACAGGCCATGGGCCAGATTTGGCTCGTGGGCCACAGTTTGCCAACCCCTGGAATGAATCAGTCAATCTGATTATTTCCCTTCTGATTTCTAGAAGCTATTTCCTATATTTTCTTCTGTCTTCTGGAAGCTGATTTCTTTCCTTTTCTTAGAAGCTATACAGTGCAGTAATTAAGAACCAAGTTCTAGAGCGAGAACACCAGGGTTTAGATCCCACTGTTGCTACTGACTAGCAGAGTAATCTTAAGCTCTGTTTTCTCCTCTGGGAAAATAATATAATACATAGATGCTTAACATGGTGGCTGATTCGTAATAACTACATAATAAATGTTGCTAGTTAGCTATTGCTAAAAACAATTGCAGAACGACTTCTTGTTTGTAAAGGCCATCCCTGGATGGATCATTTTGTGTTTTGTACGGTTGTTTCAGTTGCTGTCACCTGATTTTTTTTCCTTTACCTCCTCAGGTGAAAATCACCACACTCTCTTTTGTGCTTTCATGCTCTAATTATTAACCTACACCTGGGCATCCTTGTAGTCTGTGGGATGCAAGAGGGCAAGGGGACCGTGTCCCACTCCAGCACCTGCCCCAAGTAGTGATCAGCAGGTGCTTGCTGAGTTACCTGGCTATTACAGAAATACTTTTCACTGAGGCATTTGTGAATTGTCCTTTTTCTCATAGCAGGATTGTATTAATTCAACTCAGGAAATAAAGCAAATTTGCTATCTAGCTAGACTGAAGTTTGCCAAAATACAACCTATGGGCCAAATCTGGTCTGCTGCCTGTTCTTTTAAATAAAGTTTTATTGGAACACAGCCATGTTTGTTCATTTACAAAGTCTATGGTTGCTTTTTCACAAAGTAGCTGAGTTAAGTAGTTGGGACAGAGACCATATGGCCCACTAGGCCTAAAATATTTACAGATAAAGTTTGTTGTCCCGGTGCTAACTCCTCCTTAGTAGCCTAACACTTGCCATTAAACTGCAGATTTAGTACTTCAGGCTCTATGCACAGAGATAGAAAATTATCTACCTGCCACAAGATTCATGGTTAAGTGTTAAAAGTGATGCTCAGATTGAATCTACAGACTAACAGGAGATAGAAGAAAGTTTCAATTACTGGGTTTAGGTTTAAATGTCTTCCCAATTTACAATGATCTGGGTTTCAGACATGCTAAAATTTAAGCTTAGTACTTAGCTGCAATCCCCAAATTGTGCACCAGGGCACCCTGAAGTGTGGCAGCAAAATCCCAGGAGCTGTGCAAGATATTTTAAATTTCCAAGGGAAGGACAGTAACACTCACCACTGACACTGCATGAACTTCGAGCTTCAGTGCATCATGCTACTTTCCTTTCAGTGATTTGTCACATCTTTATGAGGTTGGGTTTTTAGTAGTTGTTGTGATTTAAAAAGCAAAAGCCATATGAAAATCAATGTGGAACAGGAAATTAGGTTCTTAATACCCAGTCTGATTTCAAGACTTGCAAACTTCTGCCTGGTTCATTAGTGGTAAATATATAGTTGTTTAAGGATAATATAAAATATTATTTTTTTAATGACTTAAGTTATTAGGACATAGCTACATAATAAATGAAAATATTAGAAAAAAATTTTTGGCCTAGGCTTACTGTGAATTGAGAAAGTTTTGGCACATCTGATCTATGGTCCTTTATAAATGCCAGGAAGAAACACTGAATGTATTCTGATATTCAAGTGGGACTCTTCTTTTTCTTGGGAAAACAACTTCCAAGATTTTTCTTTTAAGGAAATAAAAACTCTAGTGGATAGGAGGGAAAACAGGAAATTGATCAGCTTAAAACTAGCTGGTCAATATATCCAAAAGTTTTGGAAGGAAGTATCTAAACCAAAAGGAATCACTTGGATTCAGCTTCTTCAACAAATAATAATTTAATGCTTATTATATATTGGAGACATGACACTGAACAGAAAGGCGTGTGCTTATAGGAGTCATTGTAGGAATCATTTTGACAAAGCAATTTGGCTTTCTAAATGATGTGAGTCTCTCCTATACCAGGCTGAACTTGCTTTTCAAAGGGGTATTTAGTGCAGTGCTTTGCAAGCTGCTCTTCTCAGAAATCATACTCTTGCTAGAGACACACAATCACTAGAAAAACTTCATTACTGAGAATGATCTTATGTATACAGGCACCCTTTGTCTTGACACCTTGCCCAACAGATTTTTTTTTAACCCATGGAAAAAAAACATGAATTTGTTGTCTTTGCATAGCCATTATCCAGAATGTTCCCACTATGACATGCATTGATCTCCCTCTCAGTTTTATTATCTTCCATTTTGTATAAGCAACTTCTTATGTTTCATGTTTTCTTGTTTATAAAAATCACCCTGGCCTTTAAAAACAGAAGACAAGGGCTCAGGAATAAATCCTTAATTAATGGTAAATGTGGCTCTTTTCCCCAAGATTCCTTGCTTTCTATTAATTGGTCAGATATTCAATATAAATATCCTACATCTTCCAAAATTACCTGCTGAAGTTAGTCCAAATAGAAGTCATTTGTATCCATAAAGAGCCTTTAATTTATTTCCTTCTTTCTTCTCCATTTTCGATACTCATTTTTTATTTATCTTTTTCCTTTCCTTCTTGCCTTCTGTCTTCTTTCCTATGGACGTCAAGGAAGGTCAAGAAGGAGGGAGGGAGGAGGAATGGGAAGAAGGAAAGAAGTAGGCAGTTTGCAGAGCTGTTAAGAGCACCAAGGTTGGATTCAGCAAGATTTATATTTTTATCTCTTTTCTTCCACTTGGCTGCATACACTTTATCTCTCCAGACTTCAATTTTCAGCCTGCATTATGGTGATAGTAAAATGGACTCTAAGGATAGTTGTAAAGACTGGATGAAGTAATATACATAAAGCATGTGACATCGCTCCTGACACAGAGAAGGCACTCAGAAGTCATAGCTGCTGTTACTAACGCTAATAACTGTAGTGATTGTTTCAATGCCGTACAGTCAATTTGCTGTCTCTCTTGCTTCTCTTAGCAGCAGCATTTGACAAAATGGCTCTCTCCCCCCCTTAAGGTATTTTCTTTACTTGGCTGCCAGGATACTCAGGTCTCTTGGTTTTCCAGCTTCTCCTTCTCAGTTTCATTTTCTGGTTCCCTCTCATTTCTTTGACTGTGAATGTTCCAGGTGTGGTGCCTGGTACCACTCTCTCCTCTGCCTACAGTCATTCCCTTGGACGGTTATCTCATCCAGACTCATTTCTTTCAATTCCACCCACATACGGACAACTCCCAAATGCTTATCTCCAGGGTATGCATCTCTTCTGAGGCTCAGACCTGTCTCACACCTCCACCTGGATTCTAATGGGAATCTCCTATTTCTTCTGTCCAAAGCTCAGCCCCTCATCTGCCTCCCAACTGGCTCTTTTCTCAGCCACCTCTCTTGTGTTTGATGGTAACACTGTCCTTCTAGTTGCATAGGCCAACAGTTTGGCATCACTCTTGATGCCTTTCTTTCTCTCCCACCCCTCATCTAGTCAGTCAGTAAATCCTGTTGGCTCTATTTCAGATATACCCAGACTCTGACCCACACATCGTGCCCCCACTGCTGCCACCTTAGTCCAGTCACCTGGATTACTACAGTTATCACCTAACTGATCTCCCCACATTCTTGACACTCCTTACCCTGTAATCTGTTCTCAGCACAGCAGCCAGAATGATTCTTTGAAAATGTATGTTCATGTTTCTCCTCTGCTCGCAGTACTCTGGTGGTTACCATTTTCTTAAAGGAGAAGCCAGTTCCTTAAAAGAACCCCCACCTCTACCCATTGCTCTTCCTGCCTACCTGGTATTTCTCTGACTTCTCTTCTCAATCTCCTCTTCATTCCTGTGCCTCTAGCCCTGCTGGGCTCCTTACTATTCTGAGATAAGCTAGATACTCTTTCCTGCCTCAGGACTTTTGCACTGGCTTTTTTGTCTGCCTCTGATTCTTGTCCTCCAGATGTCTATGCAGCTAATTTCCTCACCTCCATCCCTTTGCCCAGATGACCTTGTTTCCATAAGACTTGCTATGACCATGCTATTTAAAATCACATCTCCCCACTGAATCTGGTTGGATAATTCATAACGCGTCTTAATTTTCCCCCATAATATTTTAACTTTTATCACCTTCTCATGTGCTATGCAACTTATTTACTTATTTATAAGGTTTGTTGTTTATTCTTCTCCAATAGAATGTTAACACCACACATATGGGTTTTTGTAGCTTATTCACTAATGAACCCCAAGTGCTCAGAACAGGGCCAAACACATAGCAAATGTTCAATATATATTTGTCGAATAAATCATCATCATCATCATCATCATCATTTTCAGTTTTGTCATCAGTGTCAGCAGCTCATTTTGGCCACATATCGCATGAAGTGTGTTTCTGGCTAGTAATTGTATGAATATCGGATGGTCATTGTTCTATGGACAGTTAAGGAGACCAAGTATCTTTTCCTTTAGGCATCCTGCAATCTGATAGAAGAATTACATCTAATTCAGGAACAAATGTGAATCATTGGAAATCGTATGGAAAAGTAAAAAAATGTGACTTCATAGAAAATATTTATTTTTCAGGGCATGATGAAATGATTTTATGTTTGTTTGACTCTTTTGTTTTGCTTTTTCATTTCCACTGTGTCGAGAATAGAATCCCCAGGAGGATTTTGGCTAGTCTTCTGGAGAAAGCTACCTTTTAGGGGTAATGCAGGAAAGCGCCACTCAGTTGAGGAGCTGTCCTTCCTTCTCATCCTGTGATTGATTTTATTTCATGGTATTGTGTGGCCCACAAATGGCAAGAAAGTATAAATTTTGTCAACTGAGCTTTTCTCTATTTTTTTAGATGTGTTTAGAGATGACTTTACAAATATTGTAGCCCTCTTCCATTATGGGTTGGACTCTGCCGGTTCTTAGGAAGAGAGACTGGGTGCCAACCATCTAAAGCCCTCTGCAGCCCTGTGATGGCTTACCCCTGAAGAAAAGAAAATGAAGCCGCATGACAGGGCGTTACAAGGCTTTGAAATACTCATGAATAAATGTTGGGCCACAGAAATAGCCTCCCTCTCAGCTATAAGTATGGTCCCACTCTGAGCTGACTCTTTTGCCCTCTTCTCCCAGGTATCCTGTCCAGATTTCCACAGTAGCTGGGCACTGTGCTGCCGGGTGACTTCGCAATGGCCCTGAGACGCCACACAAATAGTGTGACGTGTATAATCAGCAAAGGAGCATATTTTGGGGTTTGGCTGATTAGCTGCCACTCACGCATGGTGACAGTGTCCAGTTTGGAGAGAAGGGAAGGGGGGGGGCATGTGATGGAGGCCTGGCAGCATTTAGCCTGCCTGGCCAGGCAGAGGTTATCAGAACGCCAAAGGATGGTTCCTGAAGTATATTCCCAGCAGACAGCTTAGAAAGAAAAGTAATTAGACTAATCTCTAGCTCAAATCCTTAGTTTATTAACATGAAAATGAGTGAATGCTGACTTCCTACAGACCTGGTGACTTGGACAGGGGCAGCTCTAGGGTGTGTGTGAATGGGGGGTTTTTTCTGTCTTTGTGTGTAGGACATAGTTTTAAATTTATTTACTGCATGCTTAGTAAGATGTTAACATGAGCAGGGTTTTTTGTTTTTTGTTTTTTGTTTTGTTGTTTTGTTTTGTTTTGTTTTTAATAGCCTCAAGAGCTGATTCTTGGGTGAGAATTCAGTGGAGGTCTCTATCATATAATTTTCCCAACTTTTTTTCTATGCGCATTTTTTACAAAATGAGGATCATACTATATTGTTATTTTGATCACTCTTTCCTTTCTAATGCATCATTACCACTTTGTCATGTCATGAAATAATTTATAACAACATAACTTCAATAATGGAATAGTATACAACTTTAGATTTTTCCTTTCTCTCACTACTTTTTAAGTATAATCCTTATGCATCTCACAAGTTGTTTTTAGGGTATATAGAAAGGCAATGAGTAGATCCAAAGTTAAGAGCATTTTAAAGAGTGGATACCTGTGACCTCATAAGCACCCCAAACCCTCCCTCTTCTTCTCATGCCTCCTTTCAGCATTTATAGGTATGTGGAGCCATAAAAAAGTCAGAGGACCAATTCTTTGGCATGGCCACTGAGTGGGTAAGCTTTCTTGGCCAGTGCAGTTTCTTTCTCACATATTCCACCTGCACTGGGCTTAGGCCATTGGACGTGGGGGCCTCACAGGAGAGAGAAGCTCTAATTTTAACAAGTGATGGAGGCACCACTTGTAGGAGCCTGATCCCTGGCATCTGCCATGAATCCCCCCATGACTCAGAGAGTCTTCATGCTTCCAGGGAGCCCATAACAGCCTCAGCTGAATTCCCTCCAAGCAGCATGGGGAAGAACAGCCTTCTCTTCCAAGGTGGACTCTTGGTAGCACTGGCATCAGCTCTTCCTCATATGACCAATTTCAAGGGACAAGTAAAGATTCCGAGTTTATGGGGAGAAGTCCCTCCGACCATTTTATGGAGACCTTGCTCCCAGTTATACATGTTTGTTACCATTTCTTGGTCTCTTCTCTTTCCTGTTCCTTCCCTCCCCCTGACTGCAAGGTGCCCCACTCTCCGTGTCCTGGAAGGGAGTGGAGCACTGCGCATACTTAACTTATTTTTCATGCATTCCAGAGAGGGAGTTGCAGCAAGAGTGCTGTAGGCAAGGTACTTCTAGTCCTTTGCTAACTACCTTCTATAAATTCAAATCACTCATTTTAATGGATGCCAAAGCCACGGCTGAGAAGGACGTACGGGAGGAAAGAAAGAAGGATATTTTCTAAATATCTTTAAGCTGGAGCAGTAATGGAATAATTCATTTTTCCCTTAGCCAGACTTATTTTTTTCTTCTAGAATCTCATTTCACCAGTGGGCATGGTGCTCTGCTTTGTGGCCTGTCATTCATTCTTACTTTTTAAATTATGCACAATCAATATGTTATCTTAGTAACACTTTCTACAAACAAAATCATGTTGTTTGCCCCTTTTGACCCTCTGCTGTCATGGTTGCTGCTCTCTCCTTACCTTCATTTAAAACAATCAACTACAAACAATCCAAATAACAATATTTTCAAGCTATTGTCAGATCATAGCGACAACTGATTACTCATGGTGCTTCCCAGGAAACTGCCCTGTGGATATGGAATTAAATAGCAACAATAGGAGATTTGTAACCAAGGAGCAGTCTCAGGAATGTGAACAGCAAATTGGGGGGATAAGTTTGGACATCAGGAGCTGGGGGGAAGGTTAACTTACTGACATACTGGGATGGTGGTGTTTGTTTAGAAGATGAGTCACAGTTCTGTTTTCCCTTGAACTTTTTCAAAAGAACTGGCTTCCAGACAAAGGGAAATAGAATACAGTGAGAGTTGTCCGTTTTCATAAACTTTCAACTTGCTTTGTTGCTGGTCCTGTTTTTAAAAGTTGTCTTAGAAAAACATAAGACATGTTTAATATTCTGCTCTGAGCTATCTGATATTCATTTTGATATGTTTTTGGTCCCTATTGATTTTTAAAATGCTGAACACAAATACTTGGCATTCGGGAGGGCAAGCAAAAGATTAAAACAGAACCTCTGCCTCCTGCTTGCCATCATCTTTGAAGAGATGAAAATGTTCAAGTAAGCAGAATTCTTACAGTTAGAATAAAACATGATTAGAACATTTGGGGAAGGAGATGTGATGTGACTGGGGAAAATGTTAACAGCATAGAAATAATAAATACACTTGCCTAACACTTTTCATCTTTTATGATGCATCTTATAAATTGATACATGGGCAATGGCCTGCATCTGTTCTTCTCACACCCTGTGTGTTTTCCCCCAAATATAAGTGTTTATACAAGTACAAGGACCTATGGGAGAGAGAATGAAAGCTTATACAAATCACTAACAACCACGTAAATGCAGGCAGTTCAGCAAGACTGAAATTGAAGATTATTGAAACCATAGGAAGGTATTTAGGTAAGAAGGATATAATTACTGTTATCATTACTGAATGCTAACAGCATGTTTCATTAGAAACATAAAAGATGCTGAACTTGCCCAAAAGACTTAAGATGAAAATAAGACAGAGGCATCAAGAAGTGACAAAATTGAAGAGTGTAAAAATGTAACTCAAGTCACAGGTAGCTGGGGGTATCTAGTTTCTAGTTTTACAATTTTGTTTTTTACTTTTGACCCCACAACAGCTAGTCTCAGTAAAGCCAGACAGTGATAGGATGCTTGGGAGAAGCAGCAGGCAGGAGAGGACCAGAAAGAGGGGGACAACAGGGCAGGATGCTGGAGGAGCGAGGGAAAAGGGGCCTGATGTGGGTTTAACAAGACAGTGTCCCACCCTTGTCATTATGAACCGCAGTCGTTCCTTCCTTTAGAAAACAACCTGCTTGCTCACTTGTCCACTTGTTCTACATCCAGCATTTCCTTGTGGCCTCTTGTCCACACCCCTGTGACAAATATACATCACTTTTTACCTTGTCTTGTGTTTGTCTTACCTTTATTAGCCTAACAGCATTTTATTATATGGGCATACTCCATTTATTATTGTAGATCTCAGCAGTGGTTCATTTGGACTGAGACTTTATCGAACTGGATTTGAGTTTCTGCTCTGCTGTGTGCCTTTGGGAAAGCTATTTAACTACTCCATGCCTTTGTTTATTGTCTACATAAAATGAAGGTTACAACATTGGTTTCATCCTGGGCTGCCGTACTTAACATGTGTTGAGTAATGTTAGTTGAGCTTTTCATTTATCCCTGTAGGTCCCACCGCCCAGAAAGGGTGCTTATTAGACAGTTTAGACCCCCGGTAAATGAGTGATCAAAAATATGCAAACCATGATGTTAAATTGTGTGTTCTCATAGGTGTTTGTGTGTTTGTAACTGTGTGTGACACAGGCACACACAAGATTTCACTGATGGGTTTTCCGATGTAGCAGAACTAATTTCTAACCTTTATTTTCTACCCAAAACACCGAAACACCTAATCACAGCCAAGGGCAACCACGGCTCAGAGAAGCTGACAGATCTGAATAGGCTCACACAACTTGTAAGTGCTGGATCCAGAATTTGAACTCCCAGCTCACCCTCCCTTCCCAAAGCCATGTGATCCCTTCAGGTTTGCAGGATGTCAGCCTATTTTCTCTCACTCCAGGAATGTCTGATATGTTAGCCGTTAGCCACATATGACTACTTAAATTCACATTTAAGTTAACGAAAATTAAATAAAATTCAAAATACTGTTTCTCGATCATACTAGTCACAATTCAAGTGTTCAGTAGTTACATTTAGCTTGGGACAACCATTTTGGAATAGATATATAATATTTTCATCATTATGGAAACTTCTATTGAACGGTGCTGTTCCATGGTTTACCTCAGATAATTAACAGTCAAGATGCTGGATTTTTTTTTTTGACATACATGGTTATACCATTTTTATAATTTATGAGACATTGGACAGTCAGTTAGTAGGAGAATAGTAGTTACACTATAAAAAGATTAAATTTTGAATTAATTGATTTTGTACTATATGTTGGGCTTCAGGAAAGGCGTTTTCTAGGCATTATCTCATGTAATTCTCATAGCAGCCCATGAGATAGGAGGTATCACTGGTCCCTCTTTATAGGGTTGGAACGTCACCTGTGCTCAGTCTCAGAACTGTTCAGTGGAGAAACATGGACCTCCCTGACACCAATCCTTTGCACTGCCTCCCCTAAAAGTTATAGCAAGTTCTCAGAAAGTATGAATTGTCAGTAATTATTCTAAAGGCAGAAGCAGCAGAATTTTCTCTTCTAAATTTAAATAGAACTGGGCCACAGTGGATGAAAGAAGTCAGGTTCTTTTCATAGTGAGTAAGTGCCTCTGATTCCTAAAAGAAACCAACTTGGAAACTGAATGAAACTTTCTTCTAGGCTTTAAAAGTCATCTCTGGTCCTATAAACTGTATTTATCTCTACCAATGAAACTGTGGGCAGCCCACCAAAAAAGATCATCTGATGTTAAAAAGCAGATCAGAAACAAATTACAGGAGAAACTGGTTGTATCATCAAGGTTTTTTAAAACTAATGATCTTAATGAAAATAAAATGAGCCCTACTTTGTGCAAGAAGCCTAACAGCTGTTTGCAAAAAATTGCAGGAACTCTGCAGGGTTTTCCTCCCCATTCTCTCTGTACCCAGTGTACCTAGCTTAAGGGTGGGCTTAAAAGATTATGTGTTGTAAACATTCATTCCCTATAAAAGTCACTTAAAAGTTTTAGGTTGGACAAGGCTCCATGAAGTTTATTTTATTCTTACTAACCTACACAAGATTCAATTTAGCCATTTGGGGTCAGAATTTACCTTTCAGAATTTTATAGGATTAATCCTATTCCAACAAATTAAATATAAAAGTAGCTTCTAGATTCTTGGGTGGTATTAAATTTTCTTCAGAATAACTAGTGTACCCACAGTTGTCATGGTGGCCTGTTACTCAGGCATTTTGTTTTAGACAAAACTATTCCTGAAAGCATGCAGCTCAGTGCTGGGTATATAACAGGGATTTAATAAACATTTATTATCGTCTTACTAGGGTTTGATTGGAATTACCTAGAACTCCTGCACAAATTTCCCATCACTGCAAGGGTCTCTTTTTCCTGTAAATATTTAGGAAGAAGGTGTCACATGAAAAGCATGAGAGTTTACACATTGTTCATATCTCCAAAGTTTGGTCTGAGTGTCACTCATGCTCCAGATTAGGAAATGTTCAAGACAGAGAGCTCACAATGAACCCTAAACAGAAGTGATGATTTGATAACGAAACAGGGCTTTGCGATGTAGACAGAGATATTAACCAAGAGACACATTTGTTTGCAGCACTTTTAACCACTCAAGGAATCTTGAAGTGACTTAATTCCCGATTCAAACCCCTGCTTCAACCCCCAGGTAATCATAAGAGTGATGAAAATACTACATGCTCCCTTTCTTTTCCTAAGCTCACTTTAATCTTGATCTTTGAAAAGCAAGTGGTTTTCTTGTGCAAACAGCTTCATAGCAATGTCAAATCTGGCACCCACCATCTCTGCTGAAGGGAGAGAGTTGGTACAAAAGACTCAGTGCTTAGGGCCTGGGCTTTGAAATAACTCCAGCTGTATTGCCAATGCAAATGCAGGAGGGGAAAAAATTACTGGAACAAATTGAAAGGTTATTCAGACTGGAATTTAGAATCTCAATAAAAAAGGCTTTTATAAGCCAAAGCCCTCAGAGTAACTGGATCATTTAAAAATACATCTTTTCTGCATTAAATATAGTGTGACAGCCGCATTAGAAATGCTGCAGTCCAAGTATGTTGCTTAAACATTTTTAACTGACTTGTAAGGACAGCTTAAAATCTTCTACTGGGGGGAGGCTGGATCCCCAGTCCTTAAATAGTTTCCATTTCTTTATTTTTTCCTGTTTTTTGACACCTGGTAAATGGGTTTTTGCTCTTTCTTCCTGTTGCTTGCTGCAGGCTCAGTGATCTCCATGGGCTATGTGTCTTGATAAAAATTTGTTAAACTAGTCTTTTTTTTTTTTTTGGCTTGGTAGGAAACAGTCTTCCTGATCACGCAGCTGTTGGTGATCAGGAATGGCACACAGTTGTACTGCGGTGGAATCTGTTTTAACAAGAGGTGTTTAGGCTAGAAAACACAAACATAACTCACCTAATGTAAGGCAGTGACCTAACTGTGGGACTCCCTTCCCATTGTTGAAAACCCCTTATTTCATTATCTTTAGCAAGAAATCACTGAAGTCCAGTTGTTGATGGCAGTCCCCTCTAAACCCCAACCTGGAAACTTTTATTTTTTTGATCCAAGAGGGAGATTTTTTTCAAGGGGAAATATCTCTGTAGAGGGTGGAGAGTGAGTTGAAGTCAAGGCAACATGCATTTCCTGTAGGCTCCCAGTGTTCTCCGTACTCTCCTGGGCGCAGGGCTACCGTGGACCCTGTCACAGCCCCTACACTGTCGCCTGTACAGGTCTTCCTATCTGTTTCTTTCTAAATATGGCTCAGTCTCCGAAAGATTGAGTCATTGTTTTTAATTTGTGAAATATTTCTAAAGTACTGAATACCCACTCTCTGGAATTAGCAAATAGTCACTTTTTGCTGTATTTATTTCAACTCTTTGGCCTTATTTTAAGTCCTCACCTACTTTCACTTTCTCCAGGGGTCATGCTACTTCCTTTTCCAGGCAAAGTTAGCTCTTGGTGCTGCCGAATTTTATTGTTTGTATCGGTGTCTTAGGAATTATACTATTGAACTAGAGTTAATAAGGTATCTTCTCTGTTGCCCCTTGTAGATTGCACACCCTTGAGAACAAAAACTTGGCCTTTTTCAGCTTGTTGTCTCCCCATGCCCTGGTGACATGGCTATTGCTACAGTGGGTCCTTGTGAGATTTTTGTTGTTGTTATTGTTTATTTTGAATGAGTGGATGACTCCATAGTTGAAAAATGAATGAATTCAAAGGTTTCAGAGAACACACAGGCAGTCTCTCTTCTCATTGATGACCAATATTTTTAATGAGTGTTTTAGCACAGGATCATAGATTTATTTAATTCAACAGTCTGAGCCTCCCAAGTAATGTTTCTATAACTAAAACCTTGGAATTAACCCTGTTTGGATCATATGATATAATTATAAAGTAATTGGGCATAATAATAAAATAATTATAAAATACTTCTTGGGTAGAATTTTGTAATTTGCTTCAAGTAATGTGTTGATCGTAACTTAATGAGTTTGTGATTTGGTATGAGGATTTGTGTCTGAAGACTATAGTCTTGCTCAAAGCTGAAAATGGACATTGTCCTAAACAAGCACCTCAGTGATAATGAATCTCATCCTTAATAAAGTGACGGTGAGATGATGACCACAGCCCCTTTTCCTATCATCTAGTTCTCATAAAAGAATACACTGATCTGTGTTGGTTTCTCTGCCTCTTTCAAGACAGCAATGCTAGCTCCTTCATATATTTTAAGCACCATTCTGTTCACATACTATAAAGTCAAATCAACTAGGGCCTTATTTGCATACTTAAGTCCAGTCCTTCCATGGATCCAGTGTTTGTCTGGTTTTTTATTTAATTGAAGTATTGTCGGGTAACAATGTTGTATCAGTTTCTGGTATACAGCATAATGTTTCAGTCATACATGTACATACATATATTCCTTTTCATATTCTTTTTCATTATAGGTTACTACAAGATATTGAATATAGTTCCCTATGCTATAAAGTAGAAACTTGTTGTTTATCTACTTTATATGTAGTAGTTAGTATCTGCAAATCTCAAACAGTATTTCTTTGACTAGTAGCATGCCCATCAAGACCCAGGAATACATTATTTCACTGCATCCAGGTTAAGCTCTCTTTTAACACAAGGAGATCACTTCCTCCGTTTTATTCAGCTAATATGCAGTTTGGGTAAAACCATGCACTTGTTCTGTTTTGGGGATTGGCATTTCAGCAGAAGGTTGGCATAGGTTGCTTCACCCCTGAAGAGGATTATTTTCTCCTTGAAGTAGTGGCAGTTGTCAGCAACATTTTTAACCATGAAATAAGTAATGCATGATGTTGCCATGTTAGACACATGTAAATGCTTGCCTGAAGTTATAAACCCCGATCACCTCTTTCCCCCATTCATCCTTTAGTGGGTGAACTGACATTATTAGTAGTATGATTAAAATCGTTCTGTCTATATTTAAAATGTTATCTATTCTCAGATTTTTGTTTTTGGACTTTCATTAATTCCTGACCCTATGACCCTTGCCAGATTGCCATTGAGATGAGCTGCCCTTGAGTGACAATACCTCTGAATACTGAACCTTTTCCTGAAGTGCTTGTGTTTGGTTCCCTTAGAAAATGTTCTTGTAACTGATTTTTAGGGGCACTGTGGGAACTGATGCTCTCCAATTTTAGACCCTCACTCTCAGGGTGAGGAGCAGTGGGGGGCTTTGATAACTTTTAAAGCTCATAGAGGGAAACATTTTTGTGCTGACTATACTAGAATCCCATGGCCTGTGGGCAACATAATGGATTTCATTCAGAGCCCTGCACAGGCCAACTGTCATGATATGGTTGGGAAGCTTTCCATCAGCTACTGTGAGCTCCATCACTCTGTTCTCTACCTCTGTTTTTGGCTTCTCCATTCTTGGTCACATTTTACGAAGCAGCCAACCATTCAGATTGGGATTTCATGCTCTGCTGCACTGTTGCCCAAGTTATTTTTCTCACAAAGACCTCCTTTACAAAGTTCTTAATCTAAGTAATGCATAGAAGGTGTATTATGGGGTAACAAGTGAAAGGAGGCAAGAGCCAGCAACTTCCTGAAAATTGTTGTCATTAGAACATTTCTGTGAAGGCCCAATGATACATTAGGGTGAGTTCAGGCAAAAGCCCCATTCCCAAAAATATGTGTAATGAATTCAGACCTAATTGGCCATGGTACCGTCCTGTTCTAAGGGGGACATTCTTAGCATTTTGGAGGTCAGAGGGGAGATTTTATTTGAAGCTTGTCATGTGTGTCTCTTACATGTTCCACTTAAGTTTGTTTATTACATTCACTGGATGTGCCCACTGCCTTTTAATTTCTGGACAAAGGTCAGATGAATTGGTCAACTTAGGCTCATTACACCATCAGTCCAATACCTCAGTGCACAAGACATCTACACCCTTATGCCAATATATGAAAAGGATTCACAGAGCAACCTAGGGTTTGAATGGGAAAGAGACCCTGGTTTATATTGACATTAGTTTTTGTTTTGTTTTTTGGTCCGCAAAGAACCCTGACTCTGCCTTTCATCTGGGGAATTTTCTTTACAGTCCTAGTATTAGGCTGTGGCTAATGTCTCCAAAGCTTATCTGGAAGCTATATTATAAAAAAGCCTTTGAGTGGAGGCAGCTCTCCTAGGATTCTTGCTGACCCATTGTATTTCTATGGTCAGCTCATCTCAGAATTTCACTGTGTGGTGCAGCTGGAGTGAGGAGGGAATTAGGGGACACATTGCTGCCTGAATTTTAATCTGCTTGTCTGACTTCAGCAGAGAAGTGGGAACACTGAGTAGCATGTTCTATTTATCTATCAGAGGAACCAGTCATTTGATGGAAAGGCTCTTCTAAATCCTGTTTTCATTCCCTTTTTCCTGTTAGAGTCAGATCCCAGCTATAATAATGAAGACTTGGGTGTGTGACTTCAAGTCTACCTGTATCCACAGAGAGGCTATAGATACGCATTGTTTAAAGCTTTGAACTACTACCCATGTTAAACAATGAACAAAGATTATGGCCTGAAAAGTGAATTGTTTATTTGAAGCCGAAGCCAAAAGTCAGACATATGGGAGACATAATTTAAGGAGCTCACAGGCCTTTTATTCCTTGCCTTGATTCAATTGAAAAACATAGAAAACCATCAAGTGAAACTTTACTGGGTTTACAACTGGATAATCCATTATAATTCATTGATCTCTAATCTCTGAGAATGAGAAGTAGTTGTATGGAGTCACATTATATATACAAAGGTGCTATCTAGTTTGATAATAGGCCACCACTGTTTTGCCTATGTGTTCTAATAAAAAATGGAAATTTCAGTTCAGTAAGATAAGTTTTAAGGTTTAGATTACTAGCAGTCTATAGAGCTACCAAAGACAAAGTGGTAGAAAAATAACCCAAATAAACACTTACTCAAAAGGATGGAATTGAATAAGATCCTTTTCATTGGAGACCTTAGGATTACTGCCAAGCTGGACTTGGACTGTTTATAATAGTCATGTGTTGATTGAGCAGAGACACATGAAAGCTAAATACCCCTGGCCGTGGCCCACGTATGTGGGTGGTTGAGGCCTAGGGCTATTTGGAAAAGAGAGAGATAACTAAATTTTTTTTAGAGAAAAGTGCTTTCAAATGCACATTTGTAAGTTAGGTCATAATTTAAGTGCTCAAATCCCAGGAGACCCTAGAATTTCCTCCAACACCTGAGTTCATGGTAAAGGCGTGAGGTCCTAACAAGCTTACACAAGTTTTTAGTTATTCATTTACTTTCCACAGCCCAGTTTGGTTTTGACTTAAATCTTAGGTCTTAAGTTTCCCTCTTTTTGGTAACTCCACCAGTTGAAAAACGTGATTTTCTTTTAATTTTTCCACCAAACTTGGTATCATGAGATGAGACCAATTTTAAATAACTACTGTTTACATCTACTTATCAACCCTAAAGTCTGAGTCTACACACCTTTCCTCATTTTTTAAACTCCAGTTTCAGACTACTTTTTAGATCTTATAGTAAAAATGAAAGTCCAGTCCCTAGCACCTGGGAGAGGTGCTGTATTCATAAAAGAAAATATACTTTCCCTTTTCACACACACACATACAAAAATGAGCAGAATGTGGGAGCAGAACTCATAGAATATATTCATTCATTTACTAAATATCCATTTATTCATGCATTAAACAAGTATTTATTGAGCATCTGTTTTGTGTCAGGTACTGAACTAAGACCCAGCCAATGGATAACACAGGTGAAGAGTGGTTACTGAGAAGGCAGGAAGTAAATAAGCAAACTTCTAATGATATGTTTCATATCAAATTGTGATATGCAAGATGAAGTAAAAGTGAATGTCTTGATGATAGATTTGTATTAATAAGATTGGACTATGTTGCAGTAACAATAAATAATAAATTTAAATGGCCTAACAAATACAAAAGTTATTTCTTTTCACATTCCTATCTGATACAGGTTGACTGGTTCCCTTGGGATGTGACTGTCCAATATCTTTCCTTCATTGGTACCACAAATTTCAAAATGTTGTCTCCATATTCCTGGCAGGAGGGAGAGATAGATCAAGGAGTATTACACAGGCATGTTTTTGACTGAGCTAGGAAGTGAATATGCAATTTCTGCTCATATTCCATTTGCCAGCACCTAGTCACATGGACCCAACCTAACACAAGTGAGCCTGGGAAATACAGTCCTCCTGAGTGTCCGGAGGAAGGAAATGACATTGGTGAGCATCTTGACCTAAGTGGAAGACTTCATTTAGACAAGAGGTTCAGGAAAATCTCTCTACGTGTGTGATTTTAAGCCTGTAATTAGATTGTCCAGTATAGTCACATTGGCAGAACATATATTCTTCTCAAGTGCACATGGAACATTCTCCAAAACAGATCACATGTTAGGTCTCAAAACAAGTCCTAAAAATTTTACGAAGATTGAGATCATACCAGTTATCTTTTCCAAACACAATGCAATGAAACTAGAAATAAATAGCAGAAGGAAAACTGGAAAAATTACAACTATTTGAAAACTAAACAACACACTTTTGAACAACCAATGAGTTCAAAGAAAAAAATTAAAAGGGAAATTAGAAAATACCTAGAGACAAACAAAAATGAAAATAAAACATGCCAAAACATGGGATTCAGCAAAATCAGTACTAAGAGAGAAGTTGATAGTGCTAAATACCTATACTACAAAAGGATAAAGATATCAAATAAATAACCTAACTTTACACCTCAAGGAACTTGGGGGGGAAAAAAAAGAACAAACTGAGTCCAAAGTTAGCAGAAGAAAGAGCAGAAATAAAAGAACTACAGAACAGAAAGAAATCAATGAAACTTAGAGCTATTTTTTTGTTTGTTTTTTTGAGAAAAGATAAACAATTGACCTTTAGCTAGACTAGGAAAAGAAGAGAGAAGATTTAAATAAGTAAAAGCAGAAATGAAAAGGAGACACAACTGATGACTCAAATAAAAAGGATCATAAGAGATTACTATGAACAGTGCCATCAAACTAAATAACCTGGAAGAAATGAACAAAGTCCTAGAAACATACAACCTACTGAGACTGAATCATGAATAAAAAGTCTGAACAGGCCAATAATTAGCAAAGAGATTGAATCAGCCATCAAAAACTTCCCCCGACAAAGGAAAGCTCAGGATCAGTGTCTTCATTAATGAATTCTACCAAATATTTAAAGAAGAATTAATATCAGTTCTTCTCAAACTCTTCTGAAAAATTGAAGATGTATGTTTACTTTCAAACTAATTTCATGAGGCCAGAATTACCCTGATACCAAAACCAAAGATTCCACAAGGACAGAAAGCAACAAGCCAATATTCCTAATCAGCAGTGATTAAAAATACTCAACAAAATACTAGCAAACCAAATTCAGCAGCACAGTAAAAGAATTATATACCATGACTAAGTAAAATTTATCCCTGGAATGCAAAAATGGGTCAACATATGCAAATCAATTAATATAATATGCCACATTAACAGAATGAAGGATAAAAAGGCATTTGTCAGAATTTAACACCCTATCATGATAAACTGTCCAAAAGTTCGGTATAGAACATACTTCAATGTAATAAAGTCCTTATATGATAAACACAAAGGTAATATGCTCAAAGTTGAATAAATGAAAGTGTTTCTCTAAGATTAGGAAACAGGTTAGGATACACATTCTCACTAACTCTATTCAACACAGTCATAAGGCAAGAAAAAGAAATAAAAGGTATTCAAGTCAGAAAGGAAGAAGTAAAGTTATTTCTGTTTGTGCATGTCATGACCTTATATGTGGAAAACCCTAAAAACTTAAAAAAAAAAACTAATAGAACTAATGAACTAATGAACAGCTCCAATAAGGTGGCAAGATATTGAATCAGTATCTTATACACTAACATTTCTATTCACTAACAGTGAACTGTCTGAAAAGGAAATAGGAAAACAATCCTATTTATAATCTCATCAAAAAGAATAAAATACATAGAAATAAATTTAACTAAGGATTTGAAAGACTTGTATATTGAAAACTAAATAAAGATTATGTCTCTCTCCATTCCCTTTCAAATGCTACACAAGGAATATTAAGTTTGTTAAACAATGCCTCTGTTTTAATGAATGAAATAATAGGGCCAATTTTGATAGTAAGAGGAGATGCCTTGAAGGGAAGTCATAATATCATAAGAGTGAGGGCTCTGGACAGTCTGGCTCAAATTCTGACTCTATTACTCACTAGTTGGATGACCATAGGCAAGATTCTAAAACTCGCAGTGCCTGTTTCTTTATCTGTAAAACAGAGGTCATCATCATCATAAGAAAACCTACTTTTATTTGTTTTTTTCCTGCTGTAACAAATTACCACTACTGCAAATGCACTGACTTAAAATATCTCAAATTTATTAATTTACAGTTCAAGGTCAGAAATCTGACATGGGTCTCACTGGGCTAAATTCATTGACGGCAGGGCTGTATTCTATTCTGGAGACTCTAAAAGATAATTTATTTCCCTGCCTTTTCCAGTTTCTCAAGCCTGCTCCCATGTCTTGGCTTATGGCCTCCTTTCATCTGCAAAGCCAGCAATGGCCAAATGAGTCTTTCTTATATCACAGCCCTCTGACTCTGACACCTTCTTCCACTTTAAAGAACCCCTGTGATTGCACTGACCTGGGGGATGATACAGGATTATCCCTCTATTTTAAAATCAGCAGATTAGCAATCTTAATTTCATCTACATTTTTATTCCCCTTTGTCATGAAAGAACGTAATCACAAATTCCAGGGATTAGAATGTAGACATCTTGTGGGGGTGGGCTGGCAGCATTATTCTGCCTCCTACACTATCCCATAGGAATGTTGTGATCATTAAATGAGATGACTCTTATAGTGGCTTAGAAAAAGTGCCAGTCACATAAGCAAATGCCCAATAAATGTCATACATACCCCGTTATATTGGACAGTTTAAGTTGTTTTGCGGAGAAGTGTGCTGCTGGCGGTTCTATCTTGAGAAAGAATCTGATGCCTCCTCATTCACTGTTGGAAGGGATAATAACAGGATATAGATAAGAATAAGAGCCAGTTCCTCCTTGAGTCCTTCACTTTGCTTTCCAAATCCAAAGCTCAAGATGTGAAATCTCTTTGGGATTATGTGACTCTCCACAGAAAATATATAGTTTCTGCAAAGCCAAATTTATGAGTCACAAGAATGAAAGGAACTGAGCCAGATCCAAAAATACAGTGTTACTCTCACAGAAAAGTGGTCCGTAAAAAGGTGAAGAGCCACCCTGCCTGGAATCACATGTTATTAGCCTGTGAAGGAAGTGGAGCCCATGGTGCAGTTAAGATAACAGACTCTGGAATTAGAATCCCTTCTCTTCTATTCTCACTAGTTGGGACACCTCAAGTGTTTGTTTCCTTATTTGGCAGATGTGGACAAAAATATTACCTACCTTAACATGAGATGAGCTAACACAGCTGAAGTGCTTGGCACAGGGAGGGCCTGGCAGTAAGTGCTACATAGGAATAACTCTGGGATGTTTTATAGGACCTTATTGAAAATAATTAGAGTTGAGAGAGCCATTCTCTCACCAATCTGGGGCAAAACTAGTGGGATTTTGAGCATTATCTTTAAAATCCTGTTCTTGTGTAGTTAAACCTTAGAGTGAATGTTTATTCTATTAAACTTCCCTCCCCAGATTGCATGATATATAATTAGGAGATGAAAACATTGTCTAGAGAATGAACATTGCCATTGTTTAAGTTTTACATATGCGTTGATGGTTTTTGAATCTTCCTTGTCGGGTGGAGGCTGGATTTCTTGGTTGAGGTGGATTATGACAATTGGGCCAAGGGACAGACCATGATTTCTTGGTTGGAAAGAGATATGTTGCAGGACCTGGATGCAGCAAAAGTAATCTCTTGTCTTGGGCTTTTTCATCTCACAGTGGGAATAACTGAAGATAAAGACAGAGATGATGAAAGACAAGACAATATTTTAATGTCTCTAGGCCCAGATAGAAGAGTGCTATTGTTTGCAGACAGCCTTTGTTCATCCCTGTGAGATTAGCAATGGCATTAATTTATTCAAGATTACAGTTCAGAAGGAAAATCATCAAAGCTGAAGCTCTTTCATTTATGGAGCATGTTGTACCAACTCTGGAATGGTGGGGGAGTGGTGTGATGTTCTGTGGCCAAGGCATCTCTCTGAGCTGCCTTAATAGGATGGCTTAGCTAGAGGACAAGCCTTAAAATCCATGTTTTCCTGCTTCTTACCCACACTGAGAAATCTTTCACGGATTTGATGCACCCCAATATTCTTTAGCTTTCTGACAGTGAGAGCAATGACCATGCTTGGAAAGTGGAAATTGAACAGATTGGTGGCTTTCACCTAGAGCTACTGTGATTCAGGCCCACTCTTTAAGGTACCCAGATATGTCCACACTTTTGGCAAAAATATTGCAACAATAGTTTCTTCTTCACTAGATCATCTTCTGAGCTATGAGTTGTTTATATTTATCATCATGAGGATGATGGTAGCACTGAGTTATCACCAAGACTGTTAATTTAAAAAACTACAAAAATTAAAGTAAACAAAATAAAACTTTTTATTTTGAAATAATTTTAGATTCACAAGAAATGCAAAAATAGTGTGGAGTGTTCCTATGTACCCTTCTCCTATTTTCCCCTAGTGATACAATCTTACAGAGGCATAGTCAGCTAACTTTTTATATATTGAAGGTTTCAAAATACCTGTGATAAGGTACAAAAAATTTTTGTTCAGCTCTGTGATTTTTTTACCATGTGACCACTCCCATGTGAACACCCTGGCGATCAAGCAGAACCTACCAGCATGTCAAGAGCCTCCCTTGTCATGCCTCTGTCTAGTCATTGTGTCCCCCAAACATAATTAAATAGTCATTTTTATTGATTTATTATAAGTACTTATATATTCCAGTCTTTTATTGGAGAGACAGAGATATATATAGAGCAGATATCTTCTCCCATTCTGTGGCTTCCTTTGTCTCTCTTATGATACTATCTTTTGATAACAGAAGTTTTCAATTTTACTAAAGTTCAGTCTTTCCCTCTTGGATGGTACTTTTTTACATACAACTTAAGACATTTTCCTACCCCAAATGTGGATGATATTCTCCATGTTATCTTCTAGAAGCTATATTACTAAACTTTGTTAAGATTTCATCTAGAATTTAATTTAAGTGTATTTTTCCCCACAACGGTAGTCAGTTGATCCAGCACGATTTATGAAATAAAGCACCCTTTTTTCATTGTATTGCAATAGCACTTTTTAAAAAGTAGAGTTTTTTCTATATACTCTGATTTTAGGCTCTTGGTCTATTTGTCTAAGTCAATCCCACTCTGTTTTAATTATTTCTGCTTTATAAGCCTTGATATCTGATAGTTTAAGTACTCTAACATTACTTTGGTTCCTCAAAATTATCTTTTCTCTTGTTGGTTGTTTGGATTTCTTTAAAAATGTTAGAATCAATCTGTTGATTTCTACAAATAACTTTCTTGGACTTTAACTGGGCTTGAATTAAGGGTAAAAATCAACTAAAGGAGATTTGACACATCATTACAATATTGAGTCCAATCTGTGAACTGGGTCCTACCCTTCACTTATTTTCTTTCCTTAATATTTTTTAGTTTTTTTTTTTGTTAGAAGTCTTACGCATCTCTTTTTAGATTTATTAACAGTTATTTGAGGGGTTTGCTGTAATTGTAAATGATATGGTTTTTAATTTTTGTTTGCTAATATATGAAAACAAAATAGTTTTTATATTGATCTTGTGTCCAGTGACTTTATTAAGCTCATTTGTTAATTCTAATTGTTAATAATCCATGTATCCTTTTTGATTTTCTGTGTGCATAATTAATTTTGTATACAAATAGTGACTCTTTTCCCCTCCTTTGCAATCTGTATGTCTTTTATCTCTTTTCTGTATCTTATTGCCTGGCTAGGACCACCAGTCCAATTGCAAGGGTGAGGATTAGCAGATATGCTTATTTGTAATCTCAGGGTAAACACTTTTAATGTTTTTACCATTAACTGTTATGTTGCTCTTGGTTTTTATACATATTCTTTTTAAAATTAGGGCAGTGCTATTTTATTCCTAGAGTGGTAAGAATTTAGTTGAATAGGTGTTGAACTTTAAGTGCTTATTTTGCATCTATTGAGGTTATCATATTATTTCTTTATCTTTAGTTTTTTGATGCTGTGAATTACATTGCTCAGTTTTCAAACGTTAAATTAACCTTGCTTTCATGGCATAAAAAACAACCTTGTCATAATATTTTAAGCATTTATGTTTCACTGAATTTGATTTGTTGTGATTTTAAGATCTTTGTGTATATGTTCAGGAAAGATAACTCCTTTTTTTTTTCTTTTTGTAATGCCTTTTTCCGTTTAATATCCTTTTCAGCTTCATGATCAGAGTATGTTGGTTTCGAATTGAATTAGGCAGTGTTTCTTTTTTTTTCTGTACTCTGGAAGGATTTGTCTAAGATTGTTATTTCTTCCTTAATTGAAGTACGTAAGAATTCAATGTTGATGCCACAAAGGAGTGTAGTTCACTTTGAGGGGAGACTTTTCATTATAGATTTAATGATTTTAATAAATGTGAGGCTATTCCTGTTTTAAAAGTTCTTTTTGGATCAGCTTTGGTAAGTTGTGCTTTTCAAGGGATGTGTTCATATCTCTCAAATTCACTTATTTATTGGCCTAAAGTTGTTTATAAAATCCCTTCATTTTAGAAATAAATAATAGATCTATATTTTCCCTTTTCTATTCCTAATATGGGTAACTGGTATTTTTACTCATTTTTTATTAATCTGTCTTTAAGGATTTATCAATTTTTTATTGGATCTTCAAGAAGCAACTTTTGGCATTGTGTATCTGTTTTCTATGTCATTAATTTCTGTTCTTATTTTATATTTCTTTCCACTTTCTTTGGGTTATATTTGACATTTTTGTAGCTTGTTAAAGTGGAAACTTAGTTCACTGATTTTCAGCCTTCTTTCTTTTTTATTATATGCATTTAGAGTTATCAATTTCCCTTTAGTTGCTTTAGTGATATCCTGCATGCTTTTAAATATCATATTTTCATTATCATTGAATGAAACCTGTTTTATAATTTTTGTTGTACCTCTTCTTTGTCCCATAGAATGTTTAAAGTGTATTATTTAGTTTTGAAGTAATGTGGATTCTGAATTTTCTAGTTAATATTTTATGACTTTTCACCTATTCCACTGAGATACTGAATAGCTTCTCTATGATTTCCATCCTTTTAAATACATTTAGACTTATTTTATTGACAAGCATATGATGTATTTTGGTTGATGATCCTTAAGCACTTGTAAACAAAATGGATTCTGCAGTTGATGGATACAGTATTCTACATATGTCACTAGGCAAATTTGACTAATTGTATTATTCAGATGTTCTTTGTCCCTACTTCTTGCTTTGTTTGTTTATTCTATCAGTTACAGAAAGATGTGTTAAAATACTCCCCTATGATGGTGTATTTCTCTATTTCTCCTTTTAGTTCAGTCAGTTTTTCTTTTATATATTGTTGTTTCTCTGATATTATGAAGTGTACAGATTTAGGGCTGGCATTTTTTTTTCGTGTTGAATCAACCCTTTTATTATTACATCTATTAAAGACAAATAATGTTATTTATAATTACATTGTGCTTACAAGATTTAAAAATAAAAAGATGGCACAAAACTAAACACTAGTCAGTATTGTATGTAATTAATTATTAATATATTTGACCTCACCTACCATCTTGCTATTTGCCCTATCTATTCTTTGTTTCTTTTTCTCTCTTTAGTTGATTAATCTGAAAAAAAGGCAAAAATACTTTGTTAATCCACTTTCTCCTCTATTAGCTTGCTAATAATAAATTATTGTATTATTTATTGTAGTGGTTACCCTAGAGGTTACATTTTCCCTTAATGTAGTAGAATTTACCTTATATTACTTCTACTACTTTCCAGATAATGCACATACTTTAAAATAGTTTAGCTCTATTTAACCTCTCCTGCCTTTCATGCCGTTTCAACCCCAGTACCATGATTTTTCTCATGTTAAACAAATACTATTTACTTAGATTTACTCATAGTTTTTCCTTTTCTGTGTTACAGTTCCTTCTTAAATTACCATGCTTCCTATTGGGATAGTTTTCCTTCTGCCTAAAGTAATTCTTTGAATTCTGCTGATAACAAATTTTCTGAAAGTGTTTTAACTTTGTTGTCATTTTAAAGGAACTTTCATTGAACATACAACTCTAGTTTGAGACAGGTTCTTTCATCCCTTTAAAGATATGTTCTGTTGTTGCTGCCTTTTATTTCTATTGAGAAGGTAGTTGTCAGTTCCTTAGAGAGTAATGCCTTTTTTTCACTTTAGCTGACTTAAAGATATTTATCCTTAGTTTTCACACTTTTCATTATGATATGTCTAAACATGTTTTTATTTTGTATTTATTCCACTTGGAGTGCATATATCTTCTTGAATCTATGACTGGATGTGTAGCATCAGTTTTGTAAAACTGTTGTCTTATTTTTTTCAAATATTGCCCTTGCCCAATTCCTTCTCTTAATTCCTTTGGAATTCTAATTACATGTCAGCACTTTTGATCAGATCACGTATTTGTTTTTTACTTTTTCCTTATTTTTCATTATTTTTTCTTCTCTGTAATTCAACTTGGATATTTTCTACCAATTTATTTTCTAGTTCATTTATCTTCTCTTGTACAGTATCTAATCTTCTATTAAAACCTATATGTTGAATTCTTAATTTTAGTAACTGTTTTTAGTCCTAGGAATTCCATTTGATTCTTTTTTATACTTCATCTTTTCATTTATTTTCTTTAATATTTTAATCATAGGTATTTTAGAGCCCATGCCTGATAACTATAATATCTGGATCACCTGTAAGTCTATTTTTTTCTCTTTATTTTAGTTATTTGACTCCATTTTTGGCATGCCTAGCAATTCTTGATTACTTGCCTGATAGTATATATGAAAAAAACATTGAGGCTTTGGAGACTTTTATCTTGCTCTTGAGAGGAATAAATTCTTTGACATGCAGATAGAATACAGAGTACCTTGATCCAATTGTATCTTGTTTATTTATGATCTGTCCTTACTTTGGGGCATAGCCCTTTCAGAAGTTTCAACTGAAAGCCTGTGGTTTTTACCTGTACCCTCCTCTTTGGTGAATCGTTAACTTCTATTTTTGATTTCCTAGCATTTCGCAGCTGCCAAATTCTCTACTTAATGTTTCAATCTCTTAGCAGCTGCTTTTTGCTTAGTTTTAGAGTCTTATCTCACACATGCACAACTTAGGGATTAGCAAATGCTTTAATTAAAGAGAAACTTCCTGCTGAATATGGAATTGCTTCTCTAGGGTTCCTTTTCTGTGGGATCTTTCTCCTTATGCTATGGTTTTCTCTGTAGCCTTGAACTTAATTTTGCCTCCTTATCCTAGGGAGACTGCCACTAACTCTAGATTGCTCTTTTCTGTTTGGCTTCCATGCCCTACTTCATGAATTGGCATAAACAATGATGAGGGAAATGGCAGTGAATATAGGGCTTTGCTCCATGCAATTCTCCTTACGCTAGAATCTAGTACATTCAAGTCCAGGTTGTCAGAGTTGTTCTCTAGTGCCTCCAAACAGCTGTTTGCTTGTAATTTATCCAATGTTAATAGATGTTCTCAGGGTTAGGATTCATCTGACAGTAGCTAGTTTATCATAGCTAGAAGTAGAATTTCTTCAGTTAACACTTTCTTAAAAATTTAGTTATAAATTTGTTTCATTCAGGAAGCTGGACTTAATCTCCTATTGCTATGTGATTGTGTATAGGGCTACCAGGTGGTGGCAGAGGGCAGCTTTGTTGATGAAATGCTTGGCAAAGAAATACCATCTTCTTCCATTCGAATGTTATTGATAAAAGTATTGCCTTTATCTCAGTACAGTCATGAAGTAGTTCTTACTAGAATATGAAGTTCTATGAATGCTAATTTTTAAGATGCTCTATGTTTTAAAAATTAGTGTAGATAAAGGGATTATTGGCTTTTTTTTTTTTTACTGACTATGTTTGGGGAGTTTAGAAAAGCTTTAAAAGCTCTAGTTTCCATTTGAAAAAAATGTACACTCCATAGTAATAGCGTATCAGAAGCATAGACCAGTATCTTCCATACTTATGCGTTCAAACTTGCTGTTCTAGATATTGAGAATATATTAATAAACAAGACAGAAAACATCCTTTGGGGGGGATTGAAATTTTCTGTGGAGTCCATACTAGGAGCACCATGCACAGAAGGCATGTTTGTGAAACACTGTTAGATTAGTCTTTATTGGCAACTGTTGTGCCTTATTTCTGCTTCCAGTGGTTACTGACTATTTTCAAAGGCTAGCTAGAGCATGTAGATATGAAAGACTACCTAATGGAAATGGTCATTTTGGAGTGATTTGCTTCCTCTAGAGAATATACCAGATTGAAACAGAATATTTAACTTACCACAGTGAGTCTGACTCTTGGTTATGCATTGTCACAGTTTTCAACAAGCGTTGCTGCATTACTGAAATAAAATTAATTTAAATTCTCTTTATGAAACACATCTTTTGGTTTGATTTTCTAAATTGAAACTGTCAAGAGATCAAGTAACAGTGTCATTACATCAAAAGATAGAGAACTATGCTTTAAAGACTATCAGCGCATTTCATCTACTATGTAGAACTAGGTGGGCAATTATACTAAAAGAGATAACTCTGAAAAAAATAAACTGAAGTAATCTGAAGAGTCAGTCAGTGATTGTGTGTACATCTGTCTTGTGGTTTTATGTAGTTATACATCTAAATGACTGCATGTACAGGTATATACCTGTGTGTGCATACTTTTTTCCCACTCCTAGACTAACTCTTAGATAATTACAAAAGGTATACCTTTTATGCAAAGCCTTTGAAAGGGACACAGAACTTATGGCACAATATTATCCATGGTTCTCTTCCTGTTATCAGCATGGATACTTGACAGTTGATTCTATCTTTCTAATTTAACAGGTTCACCTGACCCCATATATCAGAGCTATTTGTTGAGACTCTATGTAACCCCCAAAGTTGCTGAAGACCACTTTTGTGTTTATGCTGTAAGGTGTCAAAGGCAAGATGAAATGTAAACATACTTTTCCAAGTCATGTTCATTTACATCTTCTGCTCTTTCTTCAAGGTTACACTATGTGTTTTGATTTTGAGTTTGATCCAGAACCTGTCTAGGGCTTATAAGTGTCCTACAAGAGTCAGGAGTGTCATGATGAGAGTGACAGTGAAGGATTTGGGAGAATCTTGTCTTTTGGGGGGAATGTGATACCTATCCTAGGGAAATAACTGCAAAGCCCACATCTCTACAATTTTTGGTTTTCAGCAGGACCCACAACTCTGTGACTATGTGTTAAAATGTCTGAGTCCTCAGATTCTAGATGAGGCAGGACTATTTGAAGGCAGTCTTCTGTGGAGACACCCAGGTATATAGGCAAACATTTTGGTACAAGCAACAGTATATGGCAATGGCATGGATCAAAACATCACTGTATAACTGGAACTGACTTTGTATTGGGTTCTTTCAGTGTCAAGGCCCTTTCTTTTTCTTTCTGAGAGCAACATTTTCCCTCATCTTCACTTGTGTCTGTGCTTCTTTAATCATCTTCAAATGTTTTTTGATTGATACTCAAATGTCCCCATTCTGTTTTTTAAATCTTTTTTGCCATTTTTCTCTTGTAGAGAGAGGAAATATTCTGTTTAGGCTATGTGTTTAAGGGTGAAAAATGTTTATAGAATCTTCATCTGTTTCCTGATCTATTTGATGACATCATTCTATAATTTTACATGATTTGGACAGTGCAAAGTGCATAGGGCAGAATGTTCAGGATGGTAAGCAGAACATGTTTTTGTAATCAGCCAGAGAACTCAGGCTATAACTTGTAATTCTTTGTTTAAAAAATCCACTTACAAATCCAGCCAGAGAAAGTGGTCCTAGCTGATACTTTCTTTGAGGGTTGTTTGGTTGATTGAATGCTGTGTATTGTTGAGACATGGGTCTGGATAGGGGTTCAACCTTTGAACTCTAAGTTAAGAATTTTGATCTGGACTAGATCATTGATAGTATCAAAGATCAGGAATTTTAGAGAAATTTGATTAGAAATCCCTTGATGTCTGGAATTTTGAGGCAGTAATAGATAGTCATGTTAATTTCATGTTAATAAGAGATGAATGACTGTATACTTGGATCATATCCCCTCATGCTTTGTTCTTCTGTTTTACTGTTCTCCCATGCTGTCTCATTCTGTCTAAATTGGTTATTCAGGGACCTCCTTAAGAACTCCTCCGAATGGCTGAGTACTTCCTTTTGAGATACTGTTCATTGCCCTTGGGGCATCATTTCCTAAGACCTCCATATCTTGGTCTTCTGAGCTTTACTAGACCCTTTAAACAAAATAAAACAAAAATAAAGAAGTCAGTGCACAGGCGAGAGAATCTTGCTGAAGATTTATGAAATGTCAAAATCTTACAAATGTATGATCTGTTTAATTTTAGTAAGAATGAAAACTTTGATTGGCTTGTATGAAGACATCAAAGGAAGTCAAACTGATTAGAACTTTCAAAAGTGAGGAGTCACTGGTTCTCCCACCATAATGCTTAGGGATCCGTCCTGGGGGAAAAATGTCATTTGGTAAAAACTTCTTGTTTTTGTCCCACTGTATGAGACACTTGCACCTTATGGACTCTGGATCAATAAAAGAGTTAACCCAAGTGCTGAACGCTGTTTAGCTATCTTGAGACATTTGTTCTCTGTTCACGGATTTAGTACTTTTAATGTAAATAGGCACCCCAGCAGCTGTGTCCCCTTAAGCATATTTTATTTAGAAGCTGAGTTATCCACATCACTTGGCAGCTATAGATTTTCAGTTTTTCCTTGTGCCAAGAGGGCAGCTGGAATAATTTGAGTACTCATTAATTTGGGAGAAATATGAGCTGTGTACGGCGGACGACATGAGTCTTCTGTATGGTGTTGTACCAGGATAAGCAGATCAGAGTAGAAGCAATTTGCCCTATCCCAAAGGGGCCCTAGGATTTTAATAAGCTAGTTATGAAAATTCTATTTCTTTGCAATTTGAAGCATCTAATTAGAGCCTGTAATTTCTCTCCTATAACGAGAGTGGATGAAGGTTAACGTTTGGCCTCCCGGGCCCTTTCACATTCATTTACAGAGAGAAATCAGGTAACAGTTGTAGCTAATTAGAACAAGGTATTAAATATTTAGTCCATCTTGATTTAACTTGGAGAACACACGCACGCATGTTGTTGGGGTATGGAAAATGATAAAGGGAAGTTAAATTTAATTTTTAATCAAAGATAAATTTAAAGGCAGTGTAATAATTTTAACACTGAGGATCCTAACCCAACAGCCAGCACGGCAGTTACCTCCAATCTTCTGAACTGTCAAGATAAAGGAAGATGATGTCAATTTAATTTCATCACTGAACAGGTTTCCCAAGTTCAGTCAGCTGGGATTTATGCAATTTTCATAAAACACAAAGAATTCGATGATTTTTATCATAGCAGTAACAAAAAACCCACTACCTTCTTGATGTTTCAGAATTTGGATTTTAAGTTTGGGTAATATGAGTGGGTTTTGGGAATCATCCTAAGCAGATATATTATTCATAGGCATTTCTTTTAAGAAAGGACTTGCGTCCAATAAAATGGCTCCCTGAAAGGAAATCTTCCATGAGCCAGGGCCCATGTGATAATGGGGTAGCATTGTATGGAACAAAGTTTGACTTTGCCATAAACTAATACTCAAATTCCTACGTGCTGAGGACAGTGTCATTCTTCTCTTGTCATAACTCAATCCAAATTATCTTCCTAAAGTGAGATTCAATTAAGTCAGGACGTGTGTGTCAGAAATACCTTTAGACCCAGTCGTATGACCGATATTTTCTCCAGAGCCTGACACGAGGGCAAAACATCTTCAGAGTGCAGTCAGTTCACGTGAAAGCCCCCAGGACTCCTGTAACTTACCCAGAAGCAGGCTTTTAGGGTGCCAGAATATTGCAAAAGGGCAAAGATGAGAGGAAATGATGAAAAACCTTAGAAAAATAGGTAGATTCCAAAGAGTAACTTTAAGGCATGCATCCCTCTAACTTTTCTAGGGAGGTAATTTATCATGGTGCATGAATCCCATCACAACTGCAGTCATTTCATTTGGGAGATGCTTGAAACATCTTTGCAGATCCATACAAAATAAATGGCAACTCCCAAAGACCATCTTATTTTGCTACGTTGGCTTCCAGTTGCCAGTTATTAGAAAATGGTTTCTGACGGCAATAATCCTTTGAAAACCGTCTGTTATTGGGGATAATAGCTGGTTGTCAGAGCATTAACCACCCTCGACTTCACTTTGGGCTACTGCATAACAAAAGAATGAACTGGTGGTGAGTCTGCCAGGTGTATTAAATTATATCATGCATTATAGAAGTTCTGTGATCGGGATTAGCATCCAGAAAAGACTATCAGAGATTGCCAAACTCATTATCTGCTGAGGCAGGAGACTGGTCTCAGGCCTGCTGATGCAAGGCTCAGGTTGTAACTATCAAGGCACGACATCCAGTCTTTCTCTGCCCTAGCATGGAGCCCACCAACATTTCTTCTGTATTTTCCACCTCTAAAGAAAATCAAAGTATACTGCATTAACCGTGGTCAGTTACAAAGCTTATTGTTGTATTTATTAATTTGTCTGATTTCTTAATAGCAGGGCTATCTCGTGGTCAGTCTTCTATAGTCATTGAATTTGGTGGACCTTCCCAACACTCCTTGGGAGACTGGATTTTTTTTAAAGAGATTATCTATGTAGATTTCCTTTTTATTGAAGTATAGTTGATTTATAATGTGTTAGTGTATAGCATAGTGATTAGTTATTCATATACATGTTCTTTTTCGTTATAGGTTTTTAAAGTAATTGAATATAGTTCCCTGTGCTATACAGTAGGACCTTGTTGTTTATTTTGTATACAGTAGTTTGTCTCTGCTAATCGCAAACTCCCAATTTATTCTTCTATTTTTCCCCTTTGGTAACCGTAAGTTTGTTTTCTATGTCTGTGAGTCTGTTTCTGTTTTGTAAATAAGTTCATTTGTGTCATTTTTTTTAGATTCCACATATAAGTGATATCATATGGTATTTTTCTTTCTCTTTCTGGCTTACTTTACTTACTATGGTAATCTCTAGTTCCATCCATGTTGCCACAAATGGCGTTATTTCATCCTTTTCTGTTGCTGAGTGGTTGTATTATATTGTGTGTGTGTATGTGTGTATCACATTTTCTTTATCTAGTAATCTGCCAAAGGACATTTAGATTGCTTCCATATCTTTGCTGTTATGAATAATGCTGCTATAAACATTGGGGTGCATGTATCTTTTCGAATTGAAGTTTTCTCCGGATATATGTCCAGAAGTGGGATTGCTGGATCATATGGTAAGTATATCTTTAGTTTTTAAAGGAATCTTCATACTGTTTTCCATAGTGGCTGCACCAAATTACATTCCCACCACAGTGTAGGAGGGTTTGGGGAGACTAGATTTTGTTCTCTAGTCCCCTTAGGACAGGAAATGTAGATGATGGGCCTTCAGAGGGCGTGATCTGTGGAGGCTCTGCTATAGTGTCTCACGCACCCACATTTTCCAAAGGGAAGAAACAAAAAGTGAAATGACAGTTGAATACCCATGGAAATAAACTTTCAGCTGCAAATAATACAGATGAATCAGGGCTTGCCTGTTCTTAACAGCTCTGGGTGACCCTTCATGTAGCTTTTGGCCTAGATCATTTCTGATGACCTGTGGAATGGTACTGCTTTCAATTTTCAGTGGAACATACATATGAGACTTGTTTAATAGCATATCTTCCCTCCAGTGCATAAGCCCTAAACCGTGCATTTTCCTACCTGAATGTCTTCTGTATGGAGTCTGGTCTTGGGTCAACATTGTACCCCTAGTGCCTCACACAAATCTTGACACATAGTAGATGCTCTGTAAATATCTGCTGAATGGAAATGAAAGGAAATTTCTGTCTTTCTTTCCTCATAACAAAAGTATTATATGTTCACTGTAGAAATTTTGTAGAAAAGCAGTTAACAGGAAAGAAGTATCACCTGTTATCTACCTGCCAGAGATTATGGCATTAGACACCCTTTGCATATATCTTTCCACTGTTTTCCTATGCTTGTATATTTCTGATTTTTTGTATATTGGATAAGACTCTACGTGGCATTTTGGAACCCATTTTGGTTTTTTGGTGATGTCTTTCCAAGTCATTAAGTGATCAGCTTTACCATTATCTATAATGGCTTCATGAAAGTCCATTGAATGAATGTACTATAATCCCCTTCTGTGGGCACATTTAGATTGTAATTTTTCTCTAAAATGAACAGTGCTGCAGCATACATCCTTTATGCTAAATCTTTGCTTCACTCTCTCATGATTTCCCTGGGCAACATGGAGAGACAAACAAATAAAATACCCAACAAGATTTCTAAAAAACAAAATAATTTGGTGGGTAGAAAGGAAGGCAAGTCAGGCTTTCACAGAATATAAGGCGTCTGAACTATCTCTAACTAAGAGGGCATCTTATGGAAAACATCAATGATTAAATATTTAGAAGCCATAGAATGTGGACTGTTATATTAATTCTATTTGCACATTTTAGTAAAATTAAAAAATTTCAACTTGGTGGTAAAAAAAATTCTAGAAATGATTTCTGAGAAGTGGAATTGCTATGTCAAAGGTTAGTTGCATTTTAAATATTTGAAACCATTTATATTCCCACCAATATAAAGACTGTTTCTCATTATTTTTATTGTCATTAACAAGTCATATTCAATTTAATAGCAAAAATAAAAAAACCCTCAAAACTCTTATTTTTGTTTCATTTATATTTGTATTTATGGTTAAAAGTAAAGTTGAATATTTTGTTTTGTGTTTTTTGTTTGTTTTGTTGCCATGAGTGTTTCTTCTTCTATGATCTGGCAATTCATGTTCTTTGCTCTATTACTGTGTTGTCATATCATAGTGTTGCAATTAAGAAAATGAGCTTTAGTGGTGCGGGGGTAGAGCCCAGTGGAAAAGCACATGCTTAGCATGCATGAAGTCCTGGGTTCAATCCCCAATACTTCCTGAAAAAACAAATTGAAAAAAAAAAAGTTTGATTTTTTAAAAAAAGAAAAGAAAATGAATTTTGTAGTCCCACATGCCTTAAAAGGGTCCAGTAGCTGTCACTTATCTGCTGTGTGACCAGGGACAGTTCCCTACCCTTTCTAGACCTCAGTTTTCTCATCTGTTAAATGAGAATAATGATAGTGCCCTCCCATTGCAATCCTATCATGTATGGTACCTGGTAGAGGGCCAGTGCTCAGCATCCTCAGTTTTAATGCGTCAGTATTCATTTAATCCCTCTACTTCTCTCAGCACTTTCATGTTCCTATTCCATATACCATGATAGATTATCTCCATGTAACCTGTGATTGCCTGCAATAACCATATTAATTCATTTATCTGACAGATATTTGGGGTCATCTGCTATGGGTCAGGTGCTGGATTAGGAGTTCAACAATAGTGAACAAAATATATTGTACTTCAATCATGAAGGTTACACTCTTGTGTGTGTGTGTGTGTGTGAGTGAGTGTGTGTGTGCAACAGACCATAGCCAAGTGACAGGCAAATAAAATAACTGTAATTGTACTAAGTGCTATGCAGAAAACCAACATGGGCTGATACAGAGAATAAGAAGGAACTTATTTTAGATAGCATGAGGAGGGATGGACTTTCAGAGGTAAAAAGTTTTATGGTAAGACATCTGTGAGAATGGTTATTATAAAAAAGACAAGAGATAACAAGTGTCGGCAAGGATGTAGATGAAAGGAACCCTTGTGCACTGTTGATGGGAATATAAATTAGTGCAGCCACAATGGAAAACAGCATGAAGGTTTCTCAAAAAATTAAAAGTAGACTACCAGATGATCCAGCAATACAGAAATATGTAACAATTTCTGGGTACATATCTGAAGGAAATGAAATCACTATCTCGAAGAGATATCTGCACCACCATGTTCATTGCAGCATTATTCACAATAACCAAGATATAGTAACAACCTAAGTGTCCATCTGTATATGAATGGATAAATGTGAGATACATATAATTGTATAATAAAATAAGTTATTATATATGATTAAAATATATATAATACTGCCATAAAAAATCCCGTCATTTGTGACAACATGGATGGACCTTGAGGGTATTATGATGAGTGAAATAAGTTGAGCAGAGAAAGGGAAATACCATATGATTTCACTTATATGTGGAATCTTAAAAAACAAACAAAGAAACAAGCAAACTCATATAAACAGAGAGTAAAATGGTGTTGCTAGGGCCTGGAGAGACAGGAGTGTGGGGAATGGGCAAGATGTTGGTCAAAGGCTACAAACTTCCAGTTATAATATAAACAAGTTCTGAGGGATCGAATATACAGCATGGTGACTATAGTTAACAATACTATATCATGTGCTTGTTAGTTGCAGAAAGTAAATCATAAATGTTCTCATTACCCCAAAAAGTAGCAATTATGTGAGGTGATGAATGTGTTAACCTTATTATGGTCATCATTTCTCGGTATGTCCACATATCAAATCATCATATTGTAGATCTTACACTTATACAATGTTACTTGTCAATTATATCTCAATAAATCTGGGGAGAAAACAGTTTAATGTTTTTAAAAGGCATATTTTATCAACTTATTAATAAATGTACATATCTTTGTATAATGTACCATAAAGTAATAAACCACAGTTAAAAGACCAAAAAAAAAAAAAAAACCCCACAGGTTACTCCTTATCAGTTGGCATTTGGGCCACAGAGCTATTTGGGGAACCAAGCTGTCTGTGGGGTAAGCGTAGGAGTGATACCGTTCTGAAAGAAGGTGATACTCTTTAGGGCTCTACTGCAGTCCCCTTAACCAGAGAGAAGAACAAGCCTGTGTCCTCAGTGTCGGTCACAAAGTTAGGATAGAGATATGATGAAAGATTGAGGAGGATCTTCAACCAGCAACTTTTGAGGAGTCCACAGGAGTGCAAGGACAGCAGGCCCATCTCCTCTCTCTCTCTGTCTCTCTCTCTCTTGTTTTTCTTATATCTCTTTGTCTTCCTTTTCCTATAAAAAGTATTCTCAAAACTTACAACTTCAATGAGCGTTGAGATCACATGGTTTTTTCCTCCCCAGAGTATCATCAGCATTGAGCAGGAGGTTTAGTACCATCTAGTGGGTACCCAGTTAGTACTCGATAGATGGAAGAGTAAGTAGGAGGGTGGGTGGAAGGAAAACAGAAAACAAGAAGTAATACAAATTAGAGGTCAGTAGGAAGGAAAAAGGGACACCAAAGGCAAGGGTATAAAAGTAGAGCTAAAAACACCTAATCTCTGGGGGTTGGAGCCCTCTGCTTGAGGCAGCCAGTGGAAAAAGGGAATCCCAGATACCTGTAAGACTCACAGTCTGTAAGATTAGAACATAACAAATTGCTTAGGATAAAGTATAATTTTTACTGATTGAGAATAAGAAATTTTCCTCTGGAAGAAGAAGACAATGTACTCCCCCCACCCAGTCTCTCTGGATCTTTCATTCACTTTCCAGTTCCACCCACCTGAGGCGACTACTCATTGATGACAATTTAGTGGCTGTCCAGAGTAGGATCTTCAGAGAGCCTGGGGTCTTGCTCCCATAGTGGGAGTTCCAGGTTTGGGAAGCAGGAGAAGACCCTGGAGCAGGCAGAGTTTGGTGTATAGGTAATGGGCATGCACAGATTGCCAAAACCCCAAAGGTGATTCTTATACACATACCCCAGCTGCCCCCCCCAGCAGCCACGTCCCTGTCTGTCTGTCTTTTGGAGAATCACAGGTAAAATGGAATGAACACTGTCCTCAACAATATCCTTGCAGTTGTCTGACAAGTTCTTGACTTTTCTTACTGACAGTAAGCCCCAGAAGGCAGTACGTGAGATGACAGTGGAAACTGCTATTTCGGACTAATTTTTAGTGACAGGAAGGATTGGTTGTAAAATAGAAGTGACAAGAACCTTGGGAGAAAGCAACTGTGCTAACTTAGAATTCACAACAGCTGTTGATTTTAATGAGTTTGTGAATGATTTGGGTAGAATTGAAACTCTTAAATCCTCTACCTGCTGCTATGCTGAGTTAATCGGGTGGTTCACAGAGTGGGTGCTCCATCCAAATCATGCTGCTGCTTCTGTGGGCGCTGGCCACAAATCCCAGTAAGAACACACGAAGACCACACTTGTGCCCAAGGCCAAATGGGCCCTGGTCCTATATCCTGATCTAGGCCCTCCGGGTCTCACCAATCCAGAGATAGAAGTCAAAGAGAGACAAACTTGTGGGGAGAAACATTAAAGAAAAAGGAGCTTTTCTCTAAGGTCCAGAGAAGCAGCCCTAAGTTATGTCTTCAAGCTTTGCACTCCTGGGTTTTTCCCCAATTGATGATCTCTTTAGGGTGCAGGCAAAAAGCACTATTGGAGGTCTCCTCTTAGAATGACCCCCCTGCCACACACACTCTTTTTCAGGATTACCTCCCTGCCCCAACCCCTATCATTTTACCTAGTTTCATTTAACAGCAACCCAGTCACATGAATCCTATTATGTTAATCATAGCATCTTACAGGTAAGGAAAAGGAGGCTTGGAAGGTCTTCAGCTCTCTTGGAGAAGACCCAGATTCTAAAACTAGGTGTGCCGAATTCCCAATTCTCAATTCTGTCTTATATTCACTGCATTCTGCGAACCTGTCCACTCAGCCATCTCTGTTTTCCATTAAATGATGCCATCTGTCCAAATTGTCACAAAGTATGGGGGAAGGAGAAACTTCCACTAAAAGTTGCTTGGAATAGCAAGTGGTACATCACTATTTTAAGATGTAGTTTTTTCCCTGCAAGGTAATCTCTGAAGCAGGCAGTTATTTAAAATACAGTTGGCTTCAATCTTTGCATGGCTTCCATCGAGAATCAAGGGGCAGAACCTAGGAGGAAACATATTATAAACCTGATCATCCACCCATGGAAGGCCTTAAATAAGACACCATTTTATGGCCCCTGAAGCTGAGACTGTAATAACAAAGACCAGAGCTTTTTCATTTCTCCATTTCTTCCTGTTTTATCACTAAGCTACAGTGTAAAAGGAAACCAAGGGAAGTGAGCAGAGGGAAAGTAAAACTTCAGCTGATTGATAGCAGACCAGTCTGGAAAAATAGGAAATTATTTAAAACGGAGTCGGTAATGAAGAAAACAGCTCTAATTCTGATAAATTCAAGTATGCCCCTGCTGACTTCCTTCGACTTTCAAAATTTGTGAAAAGAAACGGAGGGGAATTGGGTAACTGATATTGATTGAGAATCTACTGTATGCTGGACACTGAGTTGGACACAGTTGCCTCATTCTGCCCTCACAACATCTACATTTCTGCTTGTAGGGAGAAATGGACATAAATCAAGTAAACAAACAAATCATTAAGATAACTGCAAAATGTACCAAGCACTGTGAAGGAGATAAATGGAGTGATACAAAGGAGGGTGACTGGCGTCAGAGGGATTTAGCCATGCAAAGTGGGAGGAGAAGAGTATTGTAGGCAGTGGGAAAGCTGGATGCACAGACTCTAAAGCCAGAAGGATTTTGTCATGTTTCTAGATCTTCCAGGGCATTTAGCTGTGGTAAGAGGTTTGCAATATATCCCAAGTGCAATGGGAAGACATGGAGGGAGTCACACAATCCCATGATGTTTCATGAGCATAACTGGTGCCATCCCAATTTGTGGAACAATTAGTTTCTCTTTTCCATAAGTAGGTTTTCTTATCTGTTTTGCTGAATTTAACAGCTTTACATACACGAGTTTGTCTTTTTTGTTCATGCTGTTGAATCTGTAAACCTTCTTGGAAGAAGAGGCATACTTGTGAACAAATAACTGTCACCACTTGATCTCTCCAGGTCTGAGAGGGCAGGAGAAGCAGAGAGGGAACTCACAGCCATACAAGGAGATGAGTTTGTTTCAAGAGCCTTCCTATAAGCAGAAGGGAATTTTTATGGCATTGCCAATCAAGAAGCATTTGGCTGCTGGCTCTTTGCCCAGCATTGAGCTAGATTCTGTGGATTCAAAATGAATGAGACGGGAGTCCTGTCTTTCCATCCATTCCATCCCTGCACCTTTAAACGTGCTCCTTCAAAGTCTCCATGACTTGATGTGAATCATAAGAACTCAGGGTTTACAGCGATGCCCATTCTATTTTAGGGCCCTTGATATCTTGTTCCTCCATGTTGAGAACTCATTCCCAGTGTGACTTTTCTGGATCTGATCATCGATATCCAGTATGTAGTTCTCACTAAATCATCAGAGAATGAGCAGGTAAATGAATAAATGAACTCTCTCAATTTGGTGTGCACTTAAGGTGCAAGTGTCCATCTTGATTGTCCAAAAAATACAACCTGTTTTTGAGAAGTGTATAGTGCATAATACAAGAAATATATAAGACAGCAATTTTTAACCTGGAATCCAGAGGTTCCTAGAGAATCTGAGTTTGGGCTTTGGTGGAGGAGAAGCCCCAAACCTCATGAATCTTATCTGAAATTGTGAATGTACATCCTTGGGCATTTTTTAAGGGGAGAAAGCCCATAGTCCCTGCCAAATTCTCAGTGGATCTTATGACTTTCCAAAAGTTGATAGAATGTTTCATTGTTATACCGCTAGTGTTCCTCTAATTATGTTAGGAACTATCAATCCCATTATCCTTGGCTTCTCAAAACCTCCCATAGGAATAATCTTCTTCACTCACAAAAGTCAATTTCCTCTTTAACCAAACCTCTGGACAGGGTGAGAGAGGCATCTATGGGTAGGATATTTGGCTTTTCTGGGCTCACCTTGTTTGGTTTTACTGCAACAAATTGTTTAAAACACAAGTGGAATGCAACCCTAGCTGACTGGAACTCATTGCTTCCAACCTGTCCTTTCACCCATTGTCTTATTTGCCATTGATCACAGTGAGTGGGATGGATGGATGATCCACATGTTATAAGTGAAAAAAGCACTGCTAAGAGGGTTTTACTAACTTAGTCAAGATTGCCAAGACAGTAAGTTTGGAGTTGGACTCAACTGAAACCCAATTCTCCTCGTTCCCAATTGTTTTAAGAATACTCAGTATTTGTTTTAATCAAATACAATAAAGCGCACAGATGTGGAAATGACTGTCATAAAGGAAGAAGTTTGTTATGCTTCTAGTCCCCTGGAAGCAAGAGGCCACATGCAGGGCCACATGGGGGAGCCCCAATACAAGATGAGTGACCTGGGGAGGGGTGGAGACCAGTGGGTCAAAGACTTTATTGTGGCTTCCATGGAAAGAAAGGCAAAACAAGCTAAGTAGGTTTAGAATTTAATTTATTTCAGTGGGCTCTGGGGTGTACGGGCTGTCCCTAGTTGTCTGGTACCTAGTCCTGGAGTTATTAGGGCAGGTGGATAATGGCCTTGGTTGAACTCACCTGATAAAAGAAGGTAGTTGGGGGCCTGGGCTCTGGATTTGTTGATTTGCATATCAAAGGTGCACTTTTAGGCAATTGTTTACTGTCTCCAGATATTACTATCCTGGAAGGGGCAGTTTCTCCAGCTCACCAAGGCCCCAGATATCAGAGTATCAGAAATACCCCCTGAATGAAGTTAATGGAGCTGGATAGTCTAATGAATTACATCACCCACCTTTGAGAATGTTTGTAACTCAACTTCTTACTACTCCTTGAAGTGGTGTATAATATGTATTCCACTGTGCTAACACAGATCATAGTCTCTGGGTGAACTCCTTCTCTTGACAGAATACACGGCCATAAAACTGGGCTTCCAACCCTGGCCAGAAGATTAAAAAGGGCAATTTTTTCTGAATTACGATATTTTCAATACCACACATGAAATATCAGGCACTGTGTTGAGAGGGAGGAGATTATATAGACCCTTGGAGCATCCCCAAATGACAGTCCATTTTTCATAATGATCTATGATATTCATTTATTGAAATTTTATTACTTTTGTAATTTAATTCAATTTATCCCATTTTATTGCTGCTCAGAGCAGTGTTACCTTATTTGCCTCTCTTGTCCTTGTGGATAAGGATGTTTCTTTTTTTATTATGAGCATGATGGCTTCTAGATTAAAGCAGCCTGCTCAATAAAACTGTTTTCATTGGCATCAACCTTCTCCTAGCCCACCTCTACTCTTGCAGAATTTTCATGAAGACAAATATTGGCAGTGATTTATGAAGCATTTTTGTGGTTAATCAAGTTCCAGCTCTCATTTTCTGCTTAGAGATTAGAGATTTTATTCAGAGATACTTCAATGCATCAGAAATCATAGATATGAGCAAATAACCAGAGATTGCTTAGGAATTTTTTTTTATAAAGATACACATTAAGAACACAGTAACATCAAATTGACTTTAAAACACAAAGGCATGAGGAGACTTCTTTCTAAAGCTGAAGTTGTACACCATTTTTGAGAAATCCTGGAGATCTTTTAGGGAATAATTGAGTTGGGCAGTGAGTTGAAAGGGGCAGGAGCAGATAAGAAGACATGAAAGTGAGTCCACATGCTTGTTTGCAGAGGCTGCTACTTAGCTGGATTAAAATTTAGAACACATGGGTGTGGGCAATCATATATACTGGGTAATTCTTTCAATAAATTTTATTTATACCTATAACTCACATAAACTGCGTATTTTTAAAGGTAGAAATACTGGATTTTTAGTTAAATGTTATTTTAATATAAAAGATTGCCACCCCTTTTTAATTGAAATACAGTCCATTTACAATGTTGTGTCAATTTCTGGTGTACAGCATAATAGTTCAGTCATGCATATACATACATATTCATTTTCATAGTCTTTTTCATTATAGGTTACTACAAGATATTGAATATAGTTCCCTGTGCTATACAGTATAAACTTGTTGTTTATCTATTTTATATATAGTCGTTGATATCTACAAATCTCAAACTCCCAGTTTATCCCTTTTGACACCCTTTTGCCCACAGTAACCATAAGTTTGTTTTCTGTGTCTGTGAGTCTGTTTCTGTTTTGTAAATAAGTTCATTTTTTTTTAGATTCCACATATAAGTGATAACATATGGTATTTTTCTTTCTCTTTCTGGCTTACTTCACTTAGAATGACAATCTTCAGGTCCATCCATGTTACTGCAAATGGCAGTATTTTATTCTTTTTTATGGCTGAGTAGTATTCCATTATATAAATATACCACAACTTCTTTATCCAGTCATCTGTTGATGGATATTTAGGTTGTTTCCATGTCTTGGCTATTGTAAATAGTGTTGCTATGAAAATTGGGGTGCATGTGTCTTTTTGAATTAAGGTTCCCTTTGGATATATGCCCAGGAGTGGGATTGGTAGATCATATAAGTCTATTTTTAGTCTTTTGAGGAATCTCCATACTGTTTTCCATAATGGCTGCACCAAACTACATTCCTACCAACAGTGTAGGAGTGTTTCCTTTTCTCCACAGCCTCTCCAGCATTTATCATTTGTGGACTTTTGAATGATGGCCATTCTGATTGGTGTGAGGTGGTACCTCATTGTAGTTTTAATTTGCATTTCTCTTATAATTAGTGATATTGAGCATTTCTTCATGTACTTATTATCCATTTGTATGTCTTCATTGGAGAATTTCTTGTTTAGGTCTTCTGCCCATTTTTGGATTGGGTTGTTTGTTTTTTGTTACTAAGTTGTATGAGCTGTTTATATATTCTGGAAATTAAGCCCTTGTCAGTTTCAGCTTTTCAAGTATTTTCTTCCATTCCATAGGTTGTCTTTTTGTTTTGCTTATTGTTTCCTTTGTGCAAAAGCTTTAAAGTTTAATTAGGTCCCATTTGTTAATTTTTGCTTTTATTTCTATTGCCTGGGTAAACTGCCCCAGGAGAACATTGCTAAGATTTATGTCAATAATATTCTGCCTTTGTTTTCTTCTGAGAGGTTGATAGTGTCCTATGTTTAAGTTTAAGCCATTTTGAATTTATTTTTATGTATGGTGTGAGGGAGTGTTCTAGGTTTATTGATTTACATGAAGCTGTCTGGTTTTCTCCACACCATTTGCTGAGGAGACTGTCTCTACTCCATTGTATGTTCTTGCCTCCTTTGTCGAAGATTAATTGACCAAAAGTCTGTGGGTTTATTTCTGGTCTCTCTGTTCTGTTCCATTGATTCATATGTCTGTTTTTGTACCAATACTGTGCTGTTTTGATTACTGTAGCTCTAATATTGCCTGATGTCTGGGAAGGTCATTCCTCCAGCTTCATTCTTTTTCTTCGGTATTGCTTTAGTAATTCTGGGTCTCTTGTGAGTCCATATAAATTTTAAGATTATTTGTTCTAGTTCTCTGAAAAATGTCCTGGGTGACTTGATAGGGATACCATCCTTTTCAAAAATAAAAGTAAATACTGTATATTTGGAGGCTCCTCCGTGCCCTGTCCCCAGCATTTCCTCCTGTATCTGGATGCAATGGTGGGGTTATTGTAATTTGAAGAAGCAGTACTTTGGATGTGAACACCCAGATCAGCAGCTGCAGACATCTGGGTACATATCTGTCCTTTCTTAGGGAAAGAAGAAAGTACAGTTGGCTGATCCTGCTTGCCCAGTCTGTTTGGTATCTGATATGCCTACCTGGTTGGATTGACACAAGCTTCTTTGAAAATGTCATCTTGATCCAGCCCCTCTATTTTCTACACTGTGCAGTGGATTGTAAACTCCTTGAAGTTTAGCCTCAATCCTTTACAATCTATAAACATACCTTTATTGGAAAGGGCTCCAGTGATTTCTTAGTTCCCAGTCCCACCTCCCTTTGCTCAGACCTCATCTTCTTGGTGGTATTTCTTTAAAATGTTGGCCTCAGACATACCTTGGGTGCTTTTTTAAAATGTAGATCCCTGGGCTTAATACTTAATCTGAATCTCTGGAGGGTAGGTATTGGGGACTGGTGATTCTGGTGCCCAGTGAGTCTGAGAACTGGCCCTACCTTGGCCAGAGCCATTGTCCTGTCTCATCTGCAATGTTTCAGTAGCCTCCTATTTAGTGTCTCTGCTTCTACTTTTATCTCCCTGTTGTTGTGGCTCCCAAACTTCTACGCATGTTCGACTCTCCATAGGAAGGTTGAAAATTGGGCCCTGCCTCCAGAGGTTCTGATTAGATTGTCTTGGGTGGGCCCTGGGCATGCAGAATTGTAAAAACATCACAGGCAAATTGAATGGACAGCCAGGAAGAGCACAACTATCCAAGGCCTATTTTCCACACTGTAGACAAAAGGATATTTTCACAAGATTATGTGTCAGCCCATGTCAGGCTTCTACTCACTCCCTCCTGTGGCTTCTGTTTTTGCTACAGAAAAGACCCAGGCTCTAACAGTGGCTGCAAGACCCACATGATCTGGCAGCTGTTTTCTGTCCAGATTCATCCCCTACAATCTCTCCTACCTGACTCCACTTAATCCATACTGGTCTCCTCAATATCCCTTGAGTATTCCTATCTCAAAGCTTTCGTACCTTCTGCTGCCTTCACCTGGAACATTCTTCCCCAGTAGCCATATGTCTCACTCCCTCACCCCATCCATGTTTCGTCTTGATACCTGCTCGAATATCACCTTATCAGGGAGGCCTTCCCTTTCTCCCTTTCTAAAATAGCAGCCTCCAACATTCTCCATTGCCTCACCCTGCTTTATTTTCTTGATAAGCTTTTAATTAACAAATACTTGCTTGTATGAATTTGCCATTTGTTACCTGTTTTGCTCTCATGGAAGTGTAGGGTCCCAGAGGACAGAGAGTTCGTTTTATTTATCCATCGCATCCCCAACACCAAGAATGGTCCCTGGCACATAGTAGGTGCTTAGAAATTACTTGTGATGGATGGATGATGAATGCTACTCTTGGTCTGTCTCAAAAACGTGGTCATTTGATGATCTCCCCTTCATCACTGAAGGGAGATGTGTAAGCAGTGAGAGCCTGTTTTCTGGCTGTGCAATTCCCTCTTAATAGCTCTGCTGGCAGCCACTCTCCTTCCCCTGTTTCAATGGATGTAGAAAGGAGATAATTTTATACAGTATCTTTGCAAACTCAAACTACCTATGTGCACCAAAGGTTGAGACGAATGGTGCCCCTCTAAGTTTCTTATACCTATATGAGTGAGAAGCATGGTTTGTTTTTTGGAAAAACTGGATTGAGTTTTTTCTGTCATCTGGGAAATCTTACACTAAGTAGATTAAATTAAATGACTTTGAACTTTGAAATGTCCACATCCTAATATTTTATTAAGCTTAATTGGGTTTGCAGAACATTTAAAGATCATCCAAACTCAAATGGAAGATTAAAAAGAACTAATAGGTTGGTGCAGACTTCCCCTGATGCCTTTATGTTGCAGTAATGAAAGTGGTGCCTTCATGCCTATGGATGATGAGCACAAAATCCTGACTTTCTGGGGAACTTTGGTGTGCCTGACGACTGCCCTGGTCTGAAGTGCACCATGGCTCCTTCTCACGATCATCTGCACCATGAACCTGGCTTTCAGAATCACCCAGTCTGCCTCTGCTAAGTTGCCTTGCTGTATAGAAAAAGTAATTGGACTCAAGTCAGACTTGTCAAAGTTTGTTTGACGCAGCTTCTTAAAGGGAACAAATCTCCAATTATTGGAAACAAAATGCATTAGGTTACAGAATCTGCTAGTGATGGAAATGAGGAACAATTTGACTATGTTATTTGCACTCACTTCACTGAGACCAGTGGAGTAAAGCAGCCCACTCTGGAAGATACAAAGCCAGAACTTAATTTCCACATATAATCTATTTTGTGTTTGATTTGCACTGATACATTTATTCTTCCTGGGTCCTTGGAGAATGGTTCAGGAAGTCATTACTTTCTTTTCATTTTAAAAAATGGATTCTATGCTATACAATATCCCACAACCTGCTTTTCCTTGCTAATTTATAATGAATATCTTCCTCATGAGTATATAGCTGCATAGTATTCCACTATATGAATGTCCTATGAATTCTTTAGCCAATCAGCTATCAAGAAAAGCTTAGGTTTTAACAGGTTTTGGCCATTATAAATAAAGGTGAACATCCTTGTCCTTTCACATTTTTTGTGTATTTGTGAAAATGTCTAAAACCAAATTAATAGGGCTTTCAGGAGACATACAGTCTACAGTTCTCCATACTCCTATGACTTCCTCTCATCTCTGTTACCTGCTTGGCCTCCATAGGCATTTTATTTGTTATCCTGGCTATATAATAAATGCCTAGAGATAGGATTACTGAATCGGAAGAAATTATGAGTATAAAATGCTATGGATATTGTTAAATTGCTCTCCAGAAATATTTATTTTGCAGTAAAATCCCTTTCTTTTTTTGCCAGTTGAAAGGTGTTGTTGTGAGAAATCCAGGGCATGAACCCAGTATCATTTGATTATATTTATTTTATAGGCAGAGAGGCAACAAGTCATTTCCATGCTATTTCTACTCAAATAAGGGGGCCGGTTCACTGACAGCCAAGTACTGCACATAGATGGAAATATTTAACATGATTCTGACTTTCTTCCATCAGCAATAAAATAAAATACAAACCAACATAACAAGTATAATGCTGTAAATCTCTTAGCACTTACTTGACCCAGGGGACGGTGCTGACTGGAGGAGCCACAGTAGTGGTGGCAGTAGGGGCAGCGGTGATGGTGGAGGGGTTCGTGGTACTGGTTTTCATGATTGTGATTACTGTTAGCACAATTATTCTTGAGTAATCATATCTGGTCTTAAGTTTGCTGCAACCCTACTGGTTTTCCAAAATGGGTTGCCGTCTTTTGAAATCAGAAACCATAGAAGTTTTCCTGATGGTTCACAGCATTGTTCTGGGGTTTTAACTATGCCTCCCAGAGAGAACTCATCTTATCCTCAGCTTCTTCACTTGGTTGGTAGAGCGGTGGTTTGGCACCTGCAAGTACCTTTACTTAAAACAAACAGGCTGCTTTGTGTCAGGTCTTTTCCTCTTTGCCTACAAAGATAGACTCAAAGCTTCATTTCCTAAGAGCTATCTCTTAAGCTTTCTGCTTCATTAAGAATTTGCTTTCTGCAAGTTTTTATCAGTCTGATGTTTTCCCTTTAAACAGCTTGAATTTGAAATGAAAGGTGAAGATTTACCAAAAAAAAAAAAAAAAAAAAGAAAAAAAAAGCCTAGGGCTGGTCTGGAGACTAGATTTCAGTTCTGGCTCCTGTGGCCTTGCGGCTGGTTGGAGTTTCTGGACTGACAGAACTAGAATCTCCAGGAAATTGAGAGGAGACCCCATGTTAGCCTGAGGTCTATGAAGACCTCTCTCATTAGATCAGGACTTGATGAAACTAAGCAAATCACTTTACTTAACCAGACCTCAGTTTCCCCCTAAATCAGACATCTTCAGCTAAAAGCCAACAGTGGCCAGGCAGAAAAAGTAAGCAGGGGACAGTTCTGTGTAGGAAGATCAGTGGTAACCACTTTGGGCTATATGAGGCTGAATCTTCCCTCTCTTTCCAGTGGGAATAGTGTGGAAATGAAAAAGGGAAAGGCCTCTGTGTCTGCTCATCTGCCTAGGAAACCCCATTGCAAGAGCTGTGATGAATGAAATGGCCACCTTACTGAACACAAATGAGGACAGACTAAGGCTACAGAATGATAACCTGTATGTAAACATCTCTTCAAGTTTGAAATAAAGCACCACCAAAGAACTAGTCTTCAAATTATGTCTCAGATAAGAGGAGACTCATAACTAAAACAAGATCTTTATTTTCACAGTCAACTAGGAGTATTTATATTTTTATTCATTCGTGTACTGAATTGTAATTTTCCAAGTACTATGCTCCATCAGGACACAGCCATCCTCTCCCTTGTCAGATGGATGGTCTAGTGGAGATCAACCTCACAGATGTAACCACACAAGATACTAGTTAATTACAATTGCAATAAAGGCTCTGAAGGAGCAGTAGGGGTGCCTGACCCAGTCTGGCTGAGCAGAGGGGACATCAGCTGAAAAGCCTTTGGGGCCATATGTTGAACATAACTCATCTAATACCATGTCTTCATTTAACTCAGTAACAAAGAGGTGGCCAAAGAACTGACTTGACCTGCCATAAGAGTTTTGTTTGGCCTGTGTAGTGTTGACCCACGTATCATTTAAAATTCTAATTAAAGGGCTTTAACCATTTTGATGGCTTGTTTTTCTTCCATGTAACCCTCAAGTACAACTTTAGGAGGTGGGTTGTTCTTTATTTCAAAGATCTCTGGCCCCATCAGATTTGAGAAGGCAATAGAAAATGAGAGAACCAGGGTTTTGCATGTGTCCTCTACTCTTAAGGAACCAAAAGCTTAGGAAGGCTGGAGAGGGTCCCCTTTGGTCTCCTGGCTACAGGCTGTGCCTCTCATCTCAGTTAATTACCACCACAGATGGTAAGAGAGTGTCTGCAGCCTGTTCTCACCATTGGGGCAGGGAGAATGCTGAGGGTCTTTTGGTGGCGTTTTTATTCTCAAGAAAAGCACACTCTGCATTTCCTGTGAGATGAGGAAAATGGTTGCAGATTTGGTCCAGATCTGGATGATCCTTGTCCATATGTGTGCAGCAAACCTGGGCCTGCCATGCTGCCAGTCTCCCGTTTCAAGTTATTCTCTGTCACAAGTTGCACACCGAAAAACAACACCACTAGTGCCGTATGGTTTAAAAGATCAAAGGCCCTGGCTTTGAATATATTTCTAGCCAACTGTACTTCAAATATCTTAAATATGTGCACAGATGGGAAGCATGGAGCATTAAAGAGGTAAGCCACATGTGTGTGAGCCATGCATGTGGTCTGGGCAGGACAGTGAAAAGTGAAAACCGCTGACTCGTGTATTCCTCTTCCTCTCAGGTTCGCATCTTCACGTACCTCATTGGACGAGAGGCTGCTTTTGCAGACAATCTCAAGTGGATGGCCTGTGCCAACAAAGGTAGGTCCCCCTAATGAACTCAGCTCAGAATAACTTCTCTGTGGATGCGCAGAAATAGAGTTAGTCATGAGAAAGTGGAGAGTTCTACAGGAAGTCTATGAATTCTAAGATAAGGTCTGGGTCTTTCTAAATAATTATTGATCATTGTGACAGCCTCTCCCAAAATGTGTTTATGAATTTTGAGGACATATTCAAGTAGACTGGTTAAGTCTCTCCATTCTACTGCTTAGTAGCTGAATTATCTTAGGAGAATTACTACATCAGAACTGCTTACAGTGCACCAGATATTCATGTGCTCCCTCATCATTCCCAGCCCTCTTGTACTGGTTCTGGCCAATAGGCTTTAAGCAAAACCAACCTAGGTAATTTCTGGGCTAAAGCATTTAAGAGCTGATGTGGTGGTATCTATACTCTACTGTGCTCTTGGGAACTCTGAAGTTACATGGTGGAATAGATGAAATAGCCTGGGTTCCACATGGAGCAGATGCTTTTCGACTCACTCTGTCCTCTGCCACCTGCCAGCTCGTGATAGTTATATAGTATGTGTGATAAACCTTTGTATTGACCTTAAAATTTCTACTTTGATATTCCTATAATTTAGCCTACACTAATTAAGTTAGTTACATTTAACCTACTTCAGTGTTCTAATCTTTGAAGTGGGGAGGGTGGTAACAATTTTTCCCTTGATTCTTATTAAATATAAGGATTAAAGAAAATGAAATCATGCAGATTAGGTGCCTAGTTCAGTGCTGAGGCATAGTAAGTGCTCAATAATTGTTCCCTTTCTACATTCACAGATTAATTGATGAATGATCTCCTGTTGTGTGTCAGAGACAGTGCTTTGAGGAAAGCGCAGGGAGGGAAGGACCAGGGCCTCCAGTCTGTGAAGGGCTTCTCTTCATTCTACGCACAATCAAGAAGGCAAAGCAAAGGAGGAAAATAGATGTTAGAATCCAGATTCCTTGAGTCTTAACCCAGACTCCTTCAAATTCATCTTCCACCATCTACCAGTGATGGTGGTAGATGTTACCAGCCTACTTGGGTCTGAGTTATGTCACCTACAGAACCGAGTGATGGGGATACCTGCCCCATGTAGGTGTTGCGAGTATGAAATGAGGCCGTGCAGATAAAGCTGGTAGCTCAGTGCCCGGCACGTAAATGCCCCATATGATTTCCTGGTGTTATATTGTGCTTGTGTCTTATCTCTACTCTGAGGCATACAGTCCCTGAGGGCAGACTGTGACTCTAATTTCTTCTTAAGCACTCTGACAGAGTCCAGCCTCCTGCTCTATGTAGAGTGGCTGCTCCTTTAAGGTTTGAAAAATGAGTAAATTTGAGTATAAATACTAATAAAGAACAATATGTCCTGTTGCATAATAAATTGGTATTGATGGATTTAGTTGATCTATTTCTACATTGCCTGTTAAGCCATCCTTTTAAAAGTTCTAGTGTTTGTAAATTAGTGGAGGAAAGAAGACTCACGGGAGGGTTGACAGGTCTCAGCTTTAGTTTTGGTGATTTAAGACAAAGTTATTTTAGTTGCAAGGAACCAAAGTTGCTCCCTAAAATTAAAGAGTGTTTTGGAGAGAGAGGAGAGTGAGTCAGAACCCAGAGTGGGAAGGGAAGCTTGTGTCTCATGAGAGAACAGGGGGCTATGTTTTTGTTTTTCTTTTCTTTCTTGGTTTCTTTCCACATTCTGTGGCATTCTTCTCTGTAGATAGACCTTCTCTGCTAGGGCTTGTAGACATCCAGAAATGGACACTGCACACTGTGCACACCCATCTATCCACACAACACCTATTGTGGAGAAAGAAGTTTCTATCTTCCCCACTTGAAATCAATCAGCAACTCTAAATTCTGATTTCAAGTCTCCCTCCTCCCTCCCAAAAAACAGTATGACACTCAGCTTGGGCCAGGTCTCCCCACTGCTGAAATGCATGTAGGTAGAGGTAAACCCACAAAGAAAAATGTGTGTGCTCTGTGGGGACTCAGCATTGCAAGTGGGTGGGTGTAGAAAGTTCTCAGAGAAATGTACAGAAGTCTTTAACATTTTCTTGAAATTCTAAAATAACATGTTCTGCTATTATTTTAGTTTATTGTCTGGCTTGCTTCACTCAAAGGTATCAGTAATTCTGATTGTCTCAAGAGTTCTTCATTTGGCTTCATTTGAAGGGGAAATATAGAAGGAAAGTAAGGATGAGGAGATGGAGGCCGAGTGGATCCTAGATTTCCTTTGAGTAAAGAGACTGTTCTTGAAATAATTTTTGGAACTTTGTTGACATTTGAGTGAGCTACACTTTCCCCATTTTTTCCTTTATTCTGCGGTCTTGAAAAAAGGGTTCCTTTCCATTTTTTAATTTTTAAAAGTTTTGCTGTTATTCCTTCCACATCAGACTGCAATTCTTCCCATCAGAGAGTATGCATTTAGTCATGGATTATTGTTTTTACCACTGTCTGTGTCCAGCTGATGAAAATTACTCAAACTGAAGTCTTGTCTTAATCAACTAATATTACACCATAATTTAGTTTTAGTCATTGTTTATAAAAATCTTTGAAGCATCCTTTTGAAGACAATTTAGTCAACTCATAGTATTTTGGGGCCTGGCTATAGAATATAGCCCTTTTATAAGTTCTGAGTGCAGCAACTGGAAAATCCAAAGAGGTAATTGTAACTGCTTAGCTGGCCTGGCTGTTAGATTCCACAGTGATTCTCCGTCTCTTACTGTCCAAATCCAGTTGTTTCCTTTCCTGCCAGAGTCAGTCCCTTGCAATAGTTTCACCTTCCTCCTTCTGATTCTCTTCTAAGGGGCCCTGGAAATAAAATGTCACTGTTTGCCACTCTTCAAAGTAGCAGTTGCCATCAAAATGTCAGGTTCCAGTCATCTGTGCCCATATAAACATCGGCTACACGTTGCGTCAGTTATGGGGTTTTAGACCACGTAACATTGGCGAGCAACTATTCTTCTATGGTCATTAA